>NC_064615.1:148232753-149482753 GCF_023898315.1 Schistocerca nitens | reverse complement strand
AATTAATAAATCTGTGTCGAGGAACCCTCTACAAAATAATGTAAAACAATATAACCGCTCATCCAAAATGTGAGCATTTCAAGTATTATATACTTTTAACACTACTTTAAGAACATTTATGCTAATGAATTAATTGTATTTCAACCCTGAATTACCTATAAATGAAAGCAATTAAAGCCCTGGAATATTTTGTCCACAAATTGTTTTGTGATACATTGCTAAGATAAGAGATTTAACACGTTTTTGATTAGAAACAGGTAGTATCGAAAAATTAGCTCGTTTCAAAGTTTTCTTTGCTTATAGAGATTATGTTAAACACAGATTCATGGGATTAATATTCCATTATAAATCTGGAAATGAACCCATGAAAATAATGCACTCCATATCTGTGATTGTTGTTTGAATATTTCAGCAATAATGCTGTTCGCACTGGAGAGTCAGTTGTTTTCTGTGTGGGAGGAATGCCAAGTACCTGTCAACAGCAAGAGATGGTATCCTATTTTCCGGATAAAGAGCATATTAGACATTACCCCTGAGTCGTAACACACAGCTACAAATAGTAAAACGTCTATGAAATTGTTAATCTTTGCACTTTTTCTCTCAGTTCATCCTACGACTGTCTGAAGAATCTCAGCGTTATTCTGATAATTTTATTAGGTTTGTCCGTTGTTGGAGTTGTGATACTGTACTGGACAAACGGGATTAAGGAGGAGGGGGTGTTGACTAATGCAAATACAGGGCATGTTTTGTTTTTCAGCTCGGGACAACGAAATATCTTCAAATTTACGCATCGGATTAAAAAAACGGAAAAATTCGTATCCAGTATTTTTAAAAACGCTATCCGGCCATAGCAATAATGACCCATCTGTCCTAACACTAGGAGTTGAGGCGAGGGCTTACTTCGAAATCTTAGAAAGAATTCGGATTCTACAGAAAAAAATCTGGTACTTTTGTATGTAACACTTTTATCGTTGTGGTACAGATGACGCTGTAACCGACAAATAACGCAGTTGAGTTCCAAAACAGTATTGTCTCGAGAAAAATGCACTGGATCAAGAAAAGAAAAAAAAAGTGTTAAGCAATTGTGAAAAAAGGTTGCTTGAGGTGTGTGCTCTCACTTCTCACCAATAGAGCGTTTGGTCCTAAGAATTATGTCGCAGTAAGCGATCAAATATGTCCCCCCACACTTGTATGTACTTAATTATCCGCACATGGAATGATATGGCACAACTGAGAAGTGTTTTGGATGTAACCTGCTGACGTACGGTGCACTGGTGGTATGCTGAATCATGGTGTCGTGCTATGTTTGCTCTCCATTGTAAACTTCGCTCTTCATTTACCCCGCAAACAAAAGTCAGGCGAATTAAGAACTGGCGTTCTAGCACACCAAGACACTGAAACGCCTCCGGCGTACCGACAATTGCTCACGCGATCTAATACTTTCCATGCTGCTGCAGAATAATTTTTCTGGACAATCATCATGCTGAAATCTCTTTGTTTATCGCAAGGCCAAGGGAAGGTGCAATACTGGAAGATAGTCCTTCAAGAAAGTTCGATATTTATCACCATGTAAGGTTCAATTGATGAAGAACATACCAATGAGTTTGTCGACACCAAACATTCACAGTCCACGGGCGCTGATGTTCAGCTTGGCGCAACCAATGTGGGTTTTCCACATTACAATAATGCATGTTGTATCGATTAATCATACCGTGGTTCTTGAATGTCGACTCGTCGCGGAGTAAACTAAAGCAAAGAAACTGGGGTCTTTCTGCATTTGCTGAAGCGACAACTGGCAAAATATTACTCGATTACCGTGAAGTTCCAGATAGAGGGTAATATGAAACGGATGATATTTTCTACGTTTAAAAATTCGGCGAACAGTAGTCTGGCTAAATCTCGATTCACAACTTAATTGCCGAGTGATAATGTGAGGATTATGATTCACAGCAGCTAATAGCGCAGTTTCATTGTTCACTCCAGCAACTTTTTTTTCTACCGTTTCTTTTTCATGGTTGTTCAGTTCCCTTGGTGGAGACCGTCGAATAATTTGACAAAAGAATCGCGTGATCGCGCACTGTTTGGAAAACGTTGAGCATAAAGGCTTACAGTATTATCGACATTTCTGTGACTTTCTCAATAAATGCAAACTATTTCAATTTTCTCTTCCATCGTAATAGCCTGCATGAAGAAACGTGCATAAGAAATGTGGGAGACGCGCACGCAATGAGATCAAGTAAAATAATGAAAGAATGAATGTTTCAGAACAGCTACACGAAGGAAACGGCAAACCACTGAGTCGTTTTCCACAGGGGTATGTTTTTACGTTTTTCATCCTATGAATGATACTATTTGGAATTTATTTGTGTTATTTGTCGGTTACAGCGCCATCCGTCTCAGAATGACAAAACTGCTACTTACAAAAGTTACGTACTTTTTCTTGTAGAATCCGATTCTACAATAAAAATTTGATGCTCCTATTTGAGATTTCAGAGTTATCCTTCACTCAAATCCTTATACCTGGGACAGGAGGGTCAACACTGGTATCGCCGGGTAGCATTTCTAAAAATATTGAACACGTATTTTTCCGACCTTTAAGCCAATGCATAGTTTTTGTGACATTTCGTTGCCTTAGGATAAAAGACTCCCCTATATCACAAGTAAATGACCTGAAAAAAATTGCAACAAACAGCGCTTGGAAATCACAATATGAGATAAAAATTATGAGAACGAAACATTCATGCTATAACACTATCGAAAATAAGAGCAAAGAATTATTTACAGATTGGTACTACACAATATTGTTATATCGATGTTTTAAACTTAAGAGCCACCATTTAGTCAGACAATATACGGAAGACAGTCAAAGTGCTTCAGCGAAACAATGTTTCCAGTTAAAAGGAAAGAATAATAGTTAGTGCTATGATGGTAGTTTGAAATGAAGACCTACTGGGTGAAGTGATTCAAACACCGTGGAGAAGCAAAAAAAATGGTTCAAATGGCTCTGGGCACTGTGGGACTTAACATCTGAGATCATCTGTCTCCTAGAACTTAGAACTACTTAAACATAACTAACCTAAGGACATCACACACATCCATGCCCGAGGCAGGATTCGTACCTGCGACCGTAGCGGTCGCGCGGTTCCGTACTGAAGCGCCTAGAACCGCTCGGCCACACTGGCCGGCGCGGAGAAGCCGAACTGAAATTGTGATAGTGCCATGCCGATTTAGATTCGAGAATCATTCTCCAGAGGGTCATTATCTGGTACGAAACTTACTGAGAAGCTGGAATTCTGTCCCTAAACCGGGATCTTCGCATTTCACAGGCAACGGCCTGAATATTGACCCATATGAGCAAGCCTGGTGACTCGATTCACACCTCTAATCTGCCATTCTGGAAGTGAAACATGGACGATAAATAGTTTAGACAAGAAGAGAATAGAAACTTTCGGAATGTGGTGCTGCAGAAGAATGCTGAAGGTTGGACGGGTAGATCACATAACTAATGAGGAGGTACTGAATAGAATTGGGGAGAAATTTGTGGCAGAACTTGACTAGAAAAAGGTTGGACAAGTTCTGAGGCATCGAGGGATCACCAATTTAGTATTGGAGGGCAGCGTGGAGGGTAAAAGTCGTAGAGGGAGACCAAGTGATGAATACACTAAGCAAATTCAGAAGGATATAGGTTGCAGTAGGTACTGGGAGATGGGGAAGCTTGCACAGGATAGAGTAGCATGGAGAGCGGCATCAAATCAGTCTCTGGTCTGAAGACAACAACAACAACAACAATCTGCCAGTGTGTAACTGCTACTTTTCTTAAATCCACAGTCGGTTTCCTGCCAATGTTGTTCGATTATTACCGCAGGAATAAGATTATAGTCACCGATAACTTAACCAGATGTCATTATTTTACGATACAGAAGTGTGTTCACTGAAACGAACTTCCGTCGTTAATATATAATGTACGTTAGCATGTTGGAATACGGAAAAAAATCAGTAATAGCCGCTGGTTCAGATTTTCTTTAGTTTTAATGAACTTCGACAACCGTCCACATGCACGAAATATGCATCCGTTTAGTAGAACACACATGCAGCTTTTGACTAACAGTTTCCCAAGAGCAGAAGATATACATGGTGATTCAGTGATGATGTTACAAACTGTCCAGGATGATGGAGAAGGGTAAGCGTACCCATCTGCGGTAAGGGACCGTGGTCCAGAAACGAACGAGTTGGAAATTATAATCTAAAATCATATTGATACCTCTGATAGGTACTGTTGTTGCTAAGACTGCAGGGTACGCAACTTTCAGAGATGATTTCTTCTTTTCCCTTTTGAGTCATCAATCTTCTGGCAGGTTTGATGGGACCCGCCACTAATTCCTCTCTTGTGCCAAACTTTTCATCTCAGAGTGGCACTTGCAGCCTACATCCTTTTATTTGCTGGATGTATTCCAATGTCTTCTACAGTTTTTTTCCCTCTACAGCTCCCTCTGGTACCACGGAAGTTGTTTCCTGACTTCCTATCACATGTCGTATCTCCCTGGTCCTTCTTTCTGTCAGTGTTTTCTATGTATTGCTTTCCTCGCCGATACTCTGCAGAACCTCCTCATTCATTACCTTATCAATCCACCTAATTTTCAACATTCTTCTGTAGCACCACAACTCAAATGCTTCGATTCTCTTCCATTCAGGTTTTACCACAGTCCATGTCTCACTACCATACAATACACTGCTCAGAATGTACATTCTCATCAATTTCTTTCTCAGATTAAGAGTTCTGTTTGATACTAGCACACTTCTCTTGGGGTTATTTTGCTGCCTAGATAGCAGAATTCTTTAACGTTAGCAACATCGTGATGACCAATTTTGATCTTAAGTTTCTCGCTTTTCTCATTTCTGTTACTTCTCATTACTTTCGAATTTCTTCGATTTACTCTCAGTCCATATTCTGTACTCATTAGACTGTTCATTCTCATTAAACACATCCTGTACTTCTTCTTCACTTTCACTGAGGACAGCAACAATATCAGCAAATATCATCATCGATACCTTTTCACCGAGAATTTTAATTCCACTTTTGAACCTTTCTTTTATTTCCGCCATTGCTTCTTCGATGTGTAGATTGAGCAGCAGTGGCGAAAGACCCTTCTTGATCCGAGCCCTTCTTTTTTCATGTACATATTTTATGTCACCCGTCTTTCTCTGTCTCTTTCCCCTATTTTTCCTAGAATTTCGAAAAATCTTGCACCACTTGACATTGTCGAACGCTTTTTCCAGGTCGACAAATCCTATGATTGTTTATTGATTTTTGCTCACTGTGTCTTTCATTATCAGTCGAAAACGTCACAATTGCCTCTCTGTTATCATTACCTTTCCTAAAGCCGAACTGATCGTCCTCTAACACATTCTTGTGTCTATTATTCTTGTCAGCAACATGGATCCATGAGCTGTTAAGCTGGTTGTGCGATAATTCTCGCATTTGACGGCAATCTTCGGAACTGTGTGGATGATATTTTTCCGGAAGTCTGTTGGTATAGCACTAGTCTCATACATTCTACACACCAACATGGATAGTCGTTTTATTGCCGTTCCCCCCAATGATTTTAGAAATTCTCTTGTGGCTTATTTGATGTTAAGTCTTCCAGAGGCCTTTTTAATTCTAATATTGGATCCCCTGTCTCTTCCCTGTCGACTCCCGTTTCTTCTTCTAGCACATCAGACAAGTCTTCCCCCTCATAGAGGGCTTCAACGTACTCTTTCCACCTACCTACTCTTTCTTCTCTCGTTTAACAACGGAATTACAACTGTACTTTTAATGTTACTGCCCTTATTTTTGATCACACTGTAGGTTGTTTTGACTTTTCTATATGCTGTGTCAGTCCTCCCGACTGTCATTTCTTTTTCGATTTCTTTACATTTTTCATGTAGCCATTTCGCCTTAGCTTCCCTGCGCTTCCTATTTATTTAATTCCTAAGTGTTTTGTATTTCAGTATTAGTGAATTTCTCTGAACATTTTTGTACTTCCTTCTTTCGTCGATCAACTGAAGTATTTCCCGTGTTGCCCTTGTTTTCTTCGCAGTTACGTTCCCAATACCTTGGTTTTTCTTTCCAACTTCTTTTAGAGATGTCAATTCCTCTTCAACTGAAGTGGCTACTGAAATATTCACTACAGCAGTATCTATAGCCTCAGAGAACTTCAGGAGTATCTCTTCATTCTTTAGTGCTTCCCTACCCCATTTCTTTGCACAATGTCTCTTCCTGACTAGGCTCTTAAATTTCTGCCTACTCTTCACCAGTATTAAATTATCATCTGAGTCTGTATAAGCTCCTGGGTACTCGGTACAATCCAATATCTGATTTCGATATCTGTGCTTCACCATGATGTAATCTTCCCGTATCTCTTGGCCTTTTCCAGGTATACCTCTTCCTCTTGTGATTCTTGAAGAAAGTATACGCTATTACTAGCTGAAATTTATTGTAGAACTCAGTTAGTCTTTCTCCTCTCTCATTCCTTATCCCAAGTCCATATTCTCCTGTAACCTCTTCTTCTACTCCTTCCCCTACAACTGCATTCCAGTCTCCCATGACTATTAGATTTTCATATCCCTTTACATACTGTATTACCCTTTCAATATCATCAGATAGATTCTCTATCTCTTCATCTTCAGCTTGTGACGTCGGCATGTATACCTGAACTATCGTTGTCGGTGTTGGTTCTGTCGATTCTGGCGAGAACAACCCCATAAGAGAACCGTTCACAGTAGCTCACTCTGTCCTACCTTCCTATTCATAACGAACCCCACGCCCGTTATACCAGTCTCCGCTGCTGTTGATATTACACTATACTCATCTGACCAGAAATCCTTGCCTTCTTTTCATTTCACTTCAGTGACAGCCATCATATCTAAATTGAGCCTTAGTATTTTCCTTTCTAGATTTTATAGCTTCGCTCCTCGTTCAAACTCCTTATATGCCACGCTCCGACCCGTAGGACGTTATCCTTTGGTCGATTACTCAATCTTTTTCTCACGGTCACCTCCCGCTTCGAAGTCATCTCCTGGAGACCCGTAAGGGAGCAGTCCGGAATCATTTACCAAAAGGGGGATCATCATGTTACTTTTTCAACTACTGGCCACATGTCTTGCTGATACACATTATATGTCTTTAATTCAGTGGTTTCCATTGCCTTATGCATCATCAAGCTGTTGATCATTGCTGATTCTCCGGCCTTTTAGGGTCAGTTCCCCACCCCACGGGCAAGAGAGTGCCATAAACCTCTGTCCGCTCCTCCACCTTCTTTGGCATGGTCGTTCAAAGACTGAGGGTTACTTATTATGCCGGAAGTCTTCGGCCGCCTTTGTTGATGATTTTTATTCAGAAGTTAAGCAACGGTGGAGTTAGAACCCGGGACTGAGGTCGTTTGATTACAAATTCAAGATGCTACCTCTTTTTTGGGGCCAAAGCAGGAAAAAAAGGTTTAGTAAATATGGGATGTAAAAAGCGAAAAGAAAAAAAATGCGTACTTTAAGTTTCACATGCTGCGACACTGTCGCGAATAAAACAGTGACCCGTATATACAGTAAGTTTTCTTTAATTTACGTATATGGTCACAAACTTTTTGTTAATACCGGTAATCTGTTAACAAAAAGTTTGTGACCAAAGACATAAATGAAATGAAACTTATTGCATACTTTAAGAGCCATAACCACTTGTTCATTTCGCTACTGTGAAAGACGTCTTTCTTACTACCAAGTGCCAACAGGTCTCAAGGTACGTGTTTTAGAGCCGGTACTTACTAGAAATTTTTTCTTATGTTGGTCCTTAGTATCTCCCCCGAAAATATGGGAACTAAAGAGCTTGCAGTAGAGGAGATGTGTTTCACAATATCGAAGATGTAAAAGTGCTCATAGCTCTTAAGATATGCAAGGTAGAGCCCATGCTTACTAGATTCTTTTGCATCGATCGTTGCAGTCATAGCCGTGAATATTGACCATACCTCCTAGGACTCCCCGTATAAGTTAGAGTTAATTACGAATTTTTCCTCACGTACACAGTCAACAAAGCCTGTAGGATTTCACAAGGGTCTAGTCGTACACGAGTGAGAGGCACACGAGGCACTTACCCTTTCCCCCTGGAATCTGTAGTAAAGAGTTTTTATTCATTTCAGAATTCTCACACACTTCTAGAAATGAATTCCTGTCATGTCACGAAACGTCTGGTTCAGTCAATTTTCGTGGATGATCACAGTTCTTGTGGCGTGAAACCTCTAGAAATAAACTGGCCAGCGTGATAATTTTACAGTCTTCCTCACCCCCCCCCCCCCCCTCGTCCACCCCCCTCTCAGCCTCCACTTTCTCCTCCCCTCCCCTTCCCTCTCGGATAAATTTCGGTCGACGCCCACGCACGAGGCTCATAATATTTGATAATATTTGAAACAATTTGATAATTTCTTCACACAACTTACAAGGCGATGTTAAGTACATACAATATTAGAAGCGTAAGTATTCGGAAGTCCTTGGCATACTTGTGTTCCGACGACATCGACGCACAGCTACCTCTGTGTTCACGCCAACTCTCACACGAACACACTTTGATCGACACTCCGACTATTGATTTACCACTTGCTCTCTCTCATTCGTATAGCCGTTACATTTAGTATAGTTATCACAAAGATTTATGGGAGCTAAAATATTGCTCAACCAAAAGTAACATTTTACTATAGAACATACATGTGAACCGGCAAAAGTATATGCTGCATGGATGTAAAAATCGAAACGAAAAAAAAAATTGTATCTTAACGTCACTCATGATAAACGGGGTTTTTCGGAAGCCTGCAACTGTGTGATTAATGTTTTTAATAATAAAACACTGCACGTAACTGGCGTAGTGTCTTGCTTCTTAAATAAAAAACAATACCTCTCAGAATTAGCTAAGTCCTCACAAACTACAGAAACTGAAGAAATGAGGTTGTAATCTCAGTTTCTAATGCCAATCAACTAAAATTAAAAATTGGATCGTGGAAAAGGGATGAATTTAATACAAATTTCTGTCGAATTATTTTCACGTTGCTATTACACTGTTATCTAGAAAATGGAATTTCATCAGAGGTAACTTCTTCAGCAATTAGCGGGACGAGATTCGACCCGCATCCCACCGAGGACCAGTTCCGCCTTCCAGCCGCCTTTCACGGAGAAGAATAACACTGTAATGGAACAGTCAGATCAGCTGACGGCCTAATCCAATTTCACTGATGAAAGGGGTCGATCCCCGCTCCAGTTCAAGTGGCGGCTTTATCTGGCGCGATTCCGCAGGGCCGGGTCATTGTCAGCCGCTTTCTTCTAGCCTCTTCACTTTTACGACCTTCCTTCCTTCGGTCTCAGTTAATACCACTTCGCCGTTTCTTCAGGACCCTCGTTCCTTCACTCATTATTTATTCATGGGATTCCCCTTAAATCTGTATATTTTCCAGCTTCATTTGTGTTTTTAACATATTTTAGCAGGGTCCCGCGGAAACAAGGGGGTCATTAAGTTTCAAAACGTAACTTGGAGCCATTACGCTTACCGTAATATACGTAAGCGCTTGAAAAATGATGATATCGTTTGAACACTTCCAGCAGAAACGGGATGCCCCAACTGTCAATCACTTACAGAGCGAGAGCTATTTGGCTTAATATCGGCAGAGTAACGCAGGCTGCATCCGAATTCGCTTGTGGGAATAACTGCAAGGAGATCACAGAATAGATGAAGTAAAGAAATTCTGCTGCCTTAATACTCATTTAGTGGCTACTGGTATGATAAAGGGCACTTGTGCATACCAATTATATCAGTTGCTGTAGTCTATGTGAAGAAATCGATCGCGAAATGGTGGTTGGTAGGACAGATACAGCATTTAGAAATGTCAAAACAATCTTCGGTGAAATAAAAACAGTGTAGGTGTCATCAACATTAGAAGTGCAACAGGAATTCCACTACTAAACGTAAAGGGAAGAAAGGGTGGATGGAATGAGTACACTGGAAGCTTCTAAAAAGAGACGAACTTACTGCTGACGTCATACGAGAAGGGAGTTGATTTGGAAGACATAGGTGATCCACCATTAGAATCAGAGTCTGAGGGAGTTGTACAAGACTTGCGACCACATCATGCAGGAGGAACAGGAAACATCCCGTCGAAAAATCGAAAAACATTGGGGAAAGTGGCACCCAAATGATTACTTAGATTGATGTGTAGAATCTACGTGACAGATTATCGGACTTGGAACAATATCATCCACATAATTCCGAAGACATTACGAGCAAATAACTACGAAAACTATTGCACAGTCAGCTTAACACCTTATACCTCCAGCATGTTGACAAGGATATTACACAGAAGAACTGAAAAGAAAATTGAGGATCTACTACCATCAGTTTGCCTCTGGGAAACGTAAAGGCAACAGGCAAGTCATTCTGACATTGCGCTTGATAACGAAAGCAGTACTTATGAAAAATCAAGACAACTGCATAGAATTTGTCGACCTAGAAAAACCTTTTAACAATGTAAAATGGCGCAAGACGTTCCAAATTCTCAGGGAAAAGGATGTAAACTGCAAAGAAAGACGGATAATGTACAGTATGACCAAGAAGGAACAATGTGAGAAGGAGACCAAGGTCGAAATGCTCAGATTAAAAACGGTGTTAAAAGGGAATGCAGTCCTTTGCTCCTGCTGTTCGGTATGTACATAAAAGAAACAATGACGAAGAAAGATAAAATGCTCAGGAGTGGCTAACCTAACCTAACCTAACCTAACTTAAATTCAGAACGAAAATTTATTAATGATAAGTTACGATGATGAGATAGATACTCTCAGTCAAAGTGAGAAGAACTATAGGCCCTGTTGAATGGAACGAGCACTTTAATAGTCACAGAATAAGGACTGAAAGTAAACTGAAGAATGACAAAAGTAATGAGGTGTAGCAGAAATGAGATTAACGATAAATTTTACATTAATATTGGAGATCACAGAATAGATGAAGTAAAGAAATTCTGCTGCCTTGGTAACAAGGAGCACTTAAAAAAACATAGCACAGCCAAAGAGGGAATTCCTAAACAAAATAAGTTACTAGTATCAAATATCGGCCTCAATTTGAGCAAGAAATTTCTGATAATGTACATCTGGAGCGTAACATTGTATCTGAATCAGTAATGGACTGTGGGAAAATCGGAAAAGAAGAAAACAGAAGCATTTGGTATGTGGTATTTAATATGCGTGTATTCAACAAACACCGCTTACCCAGCAAAAACTGGTAACAACTCCGAAACTAATGGAAAAGAACTAAACGAGCTTGGCTGAGAAATGAAATTTGCTCTCTATACTCAAAAAAGCAAGAATTGAATGTCAGCTTATACAATCTGCACTTAGAACTAGCGAACCAAATCACAAACTGCTCAGCACTGTACGACCTAAGAGAAAGACCAAATCAGCACACAGGATCGATGATGAGAAAGAAATGGCATCAACAGGAACAGAAATTAAACTAATTCACGAACGGAAAAATCGCTGAAAGTGAGACACACAAAGAAAAGTCATCCCACGAACGTTTGATTATCTTTATTGACGTGACACTCACAAAACGTGAACAACAGCTACTTGCGAGAGGTCCCAAATATAACTAAAACACTCACATAACTCTTGGCTATACAAATTCTTATTACTGAGAGTGAGTACATCATAATGAAATATGAAGAAACTAACATCAAATTTCAATCCTAGTCTAGCGAGGGATCTAGTGTGAGAGAAAATGAAGCAAATTATCATAAAGATCAAACAATCCATAAATACAAATACAAAATGAGGGAACCATGAATAGTATACATAAAAAGCTTGAAACATAATGCCCTCATCACTGAAAAGGATACAAGAAACTCATTGGTATTATTAACAGATGCAGAATACATTGAGAAAACAGAAAAATTCTTGGAAGATTATAGTATAACTAAACTAACCAGTGACCAATATAAGGACAACAAAGGAAACTTAAAACATTCTTAAAAAGAATCATGCACAAAATCAAATAAAAAGAATGACAAAAAGAATGTTAAAGCTTCAATCTTAAATGTTAATCTTAAATGTTAATGTTACAGCTTCAATCTTAACAAGCCTTCCAATGATCCACAAACCTAATATTCCAGTCAGACCAGTGGTTAATTTCAGAAAGATCCCATCTTACTTACTAGGGAGACACATGTACACATTCCTACAGAAACCACACACAACGACAAAAGTCCCAAAACGCATGAGATATTGTAGAGAAAATTAAGAACACCAACATCTTCCACATTCCTCTCCCACCAACCCCACATCCAGTAGCTATACTGGTATCTTTTGAGACTACATCCGGGTACGACAGAAGAAGATATAAACATCACATAACAACAGCTGAAAATACAAGAAATTCCGAAACATACAAATAAATGAAATCTCATCCATCCTAAGGTTAATCACAGAACAAAATTATTGCACTTTCAGCAACAAATGCTGCCTGCAACAAGAGGGGCTATCCACAGTGTTCAATATCAGCAGAACTTAAACTAATATTTTCTTGGCTCATATAAAGAACATAATATCCAACAACATTGTGAAACAAGAAGGGTACAAAACGCAGTGAAATTTGAGAGTGATACAGTTGTAGGTAGTGCATGATTACATTGTACACATGGTATGAAATAGAAATTGTGATTTCTTCCTTAATACTAGATGCTTGGTGATCATTTAAAGACGTTATGTTGAAAGTAAGTTTGAGCAGATGTTTTACAGTGATAACTGGTCTTAGAAGTAAGTATCATAGCAGCTGTCTTTTTAAATGTAAACAAAGCCTCAATAATACCAACAGCAGTAAGTTTTGCTTTCAGATAAATGTTATTACTAGACTTTAATTAATAGTTTACAAAACTCTATGCATGCATTCTGATAGATTGCAAAACGAAATTCACTGTTGGTAGCAGTGTTGTGCAAAATGAAGGGGTTGTACAGAATATTTATAGTTTTTATCACAACAAACCCATACATCCTGGTATTGATACGTGGATGAGATGATCTGTCTCATAGTGAAACACAAAGGAGGATAGAAGAGCTGCATAATAACATCTAAATAGTACACCCACAAATATACTTCAGAGTGGAAACTGAAGAAAAGAAGAATCTAAATTTCCTGGACTTCACAAAAAGAAGAAAGAACAATCAACGTGAATTTCCCATCTACAGAAAACTTACATCCACATGCAATGTGATCTATAGATCTTTCAACCGCCTGACAACTCATAAATACGCCAGTTTCATTTACAAGCTCCATAGGACAAACAAAACACCTCTTAAGCCTCAAAACTACACACACGAAATAAATATAATCAAACAAATTGCTATTGAAAATGAACAGAGAACAGACGCCATAAACAAGCTCAACAACAAATGAAAAGGAAGGATTATAATAGTGGACACGCAGTCAAATGCACAACCTAAGGGTCTGAAAACACAGGGGCAGAGCGCACAGATAAAAAAGCATACCACACCACAGCAGAAAAACGTACACACTAAAACGCAATAATAAAATAAGACGTAGAGTTAGAAAAGTAACAGCACTCATTCCACTTCTGCAGAAGACCGGAACACATTTCACTTTTCCACAACATCGACAAATAAAAACCCCACCTCACAAATACCGAAACTGATCTACACATTCTGAAACACAGCAAAGGTTTAGAGACGAAAATTTTTACATACAAAATGGAAAGAAATGATCATATAGCATTGATGGCATAATGGGAGACCCCACCTGCGGAAGTTTAGCCGCCGAGTTGCAAGACTTTTCAGGTGACGCCTTGTTGGGAGACTTGTGTGTCGATGGTGATGAAATGATGATGAGGACAACACCCAGTCCCTGATCGGAGAAAATCACCATCCCATCTGGGAATCGCACCCCGCCTGCTGCATGGCAGGCAGACGCGCTGACTGCTCGGCTTTATTTTATACATTTGTTTCAGCTATATTTAAGTCTCCCTAGGCAACTTAATTTTTCTTCTTTAAATTTAACTGAAAACTTCAGTTCAAAACATTCTCTGCGATACATGATGCATCATGCAACACACATGATCAGCAAGATCGTGTAATGTTTTTAATTTCAGCCAAGATGTTGTAATTTTCTTTGTCTTTAAACCAATTACGAGCTGACCAACGAAGGCGAGTGCATGACAGATTACGTTACAACCTAGTGACCATAAAAACTGTATCCACAACTCTACCGTAATTTCCAACAGTTTAACACTGACGCATGTAAGGTAATATTTTCGTATTTGTTAATAACAGCCGCTCATTCCGTTGCACATGGCATGATGCAACCGAGAAAACAGCGACAAACATAGAAAATATGTCAAAAACGAGCATCAAACATAGAAATCATGCACTGACTCAGAGGTAATAAGATATCATAAAACTATTCACGCAATACAGTAAATGAAGCCAAACAGTACACACGTAATAACGTTTTTTCTAACGTTTAATAACAATGCAAATTTTGCATTTTTTAGAATAAAGAAACCTGGCGGTATCTTCGCTGAAACCAGTTTGAGGAAGACCTGAAATAAAAGTGTTTTGCATCAATTATTGAGCTGAATCATATGGAAATAGTGTTTAAAAGCATTCCTAAATTGTGTTGACATATGTGATATTATGCAATATTTTTGATCAACGTTGGCGGTTTCTCGCGATTCTCAGCGAACTTCGCACCTTCGCGTCAACTGTGCATTACGATTCAAGTGAGGACCAATGTTTTCTGAACAGATAGTACAAGCTGCCTCTAGATCTCCATGTTGAGTGGCTACCTGTTATCCCCGGTTACCAAGGCCCACATTCAAATCATCTGGTGAGTGGGGGCTTTGCAGTTATATGGACTAAAAGTTATATTTACCGTACTGATGCTTAGGACAATGTGCTCATGGTTTGTTGGATGGCTTAGTACATGTGTGGCACACGGTTTTACGTTATCTTAACGTTATAAACTGCCTTAAAAAGTCTAAAATAAACACGGCATGGATACACTGAAGTTATCAGGAAGGTAAGCAACCGACGTCGGTGCGTATCGTAGTGTTGACTGGAGTAAGTATGAACGTCCAGGGCAACTACGGTGTGACTGCAGTCTGTGGGATTCTGCGGTGCAACTTTGCTGCCTGAAGTTTTCAAGACAAGAGGAATATAGTACAACAAGACAGACCTTCATCTGAATTACGCGTCACAACTAAAGTGAAATACTGCATGCGGTATTTCGATATGCAACTTTACATCAACGGTGAGTGACTGACAGGATGCCCTAATGTGCAAAAGCTGTATTGTTTGCCATGTGATTTACTGGTATATGATAAATGTGTTTGAAATAATGTTGGTTATTGCAACGTGGTTTATATTCACACAACCATTAAAATACACAGCCAGTGTCAGTCCCATTTACTCTTCATAGTCAATTAAAATACATTTTGGAAAGCCCGAACTGACTGCATGAAACCCACAGTGATTGCATGTTGTGACAGTTCGTAATTTACAACATGATAATCTGGTGCGAAAGAATAGGGACATAATGAAACGCTTAACTAATGTAGACTTACCTAGTTTGTTTCTTGTTAACGCAAGCGATGGCGTTCAGAGGATGTCGTGCATCACTTTGGTCTTTGAATAATGACAATGATTTTGAACTTAATGAATTTGACGAAACCCTGAAACACCAATTAGAACAATGTATCGTGTTTACAGGAGTAAAGAGTGACCTAATATATTCTGTTTCAAATATCCTCACGAATAAGAAAGAATACAGGTGAATCGAATTTTGTTTTTGTTGTTCTGCATGAAACTACTCATTGAATCCCTTCAGTATTTTGCCGTGTCGCAGCTGATGGTCTAGGATATGAAAATTTTTTTAAATTCATGAACAGCACAGCTGACAGTACAACAGAGGTACTATGTCATTTGTGGAACAAATGATGCACGACTATGGGTCCAATGAATAGATAATCGCCGAGAGTAACAATTAGATTGAAGTTTTGGATGGCAATTTGAATGGATTGCAGTCTAGAATGAAAAAAAACTAACGTTTTCTAATGTTTGTTGGTGGACTGAGTACAGTGATATCGAACGTCGGGTCAGAGATAAAGGAATGCAATATTTTTTATTGTGAATGGTCCTGACACTTCTTTCCAAGACAGCCAAAAGAATCTGTAGATAAAGACGTAAAGAAATGTTTGCCTGAATTGTCTGCCATGTGGTGCAGTTTTGCATCTCGTTTGGTGAAAACCATTTATGAATATCCCAGTAAACTAATTTCACTTTTTAAGAATGAAATAGAAACAGATGAGAGGTGGGCTACTTGTGGATTTGAAGTCACGATGCAAGAAGTCAGTTTCAATTTCCTTCTACACATTTTTTTAAAATTAACATATTGCTAAATTGCTTTTAAATGTTTGCATAATAGATTACCATGTTAAGATCGCTTGATGATTAAAGTGTTCGCATTACCATTTTCGGTAACTGATTGCCATTTTCAGGTGTGATTAATCCACTTACAACTTTTTCATGATATCTAACAATTCCTGTTATGCACTCTGGCCATGATGAAGCCGTATAAGGTATATCACTGAATTATACATCATCTCTTTTAATGAGACAACATGGTCTGTACTTCAGTGGCATTTTTTATGGGACTTTATGGTGTTCGGAGTGGGTAGGTGGAATTGTTATATATCATGACCAAGTTGTTAGTAGATTAATCACATTTTAAGATATTAATCAGCTGCTAAAACCGTTGATGTGAACAATGTAATTATTAAACGATTTTAAAGTTTTAAATTATTTCACAATTCTTCAACAGACTTTTGCAGAAATTTTCCTTCTCACCGACAGTCAACTGATATATACATGTATATTGACACATATTGGAAGTCAGAGCTTACGACTTTGGCTGTTTTAATGAATTCAAAGAAATTTTGAAAACCAAACTTGATAGATTGGAAAGAATATGGGAAAGAGTCGTTTATGGCAACATATGGATGAACCCGTAACTAAACGTGCTAGGTATGGTGCTCCAGTCAATTTGGAAACAAACTTCAGAAAATTTACATTGAAATTTTGGGCACACTTACGGGGCAGTTAAAATTTCGATCCAGTAACTTGGGCCCTTTTGTTTTTGGAGCTTTTAAATGTACGAAAATGTTATTAATACAAACTGTGTGTCCCTGAATTTGCATTACCGTTACTAAATGACTGCTATGGACATTTTTCTGATTTTTCATGCTTAGCACCACAGCTAATATTTACGTATATATTCAGACATAAAAGTGTTGCTGATTTGTCGAGGTTTATTAAGTCAATTGGACTCCAAACAGTACAGTGTGAAACTACAAAACTCTGTGAAATTATTTCTATTATTTCTGCGTCCAGTGCCTCAACTGAAAGAAGCTTCTCAGCCCTAAAAAGGATAAAGAACTACATATGTAATCCACAAACTACCAGAAGAAGCTTGAAATTTTAGCTTTAACTCAAGAACAACTTAAAAACTTAGCTTTTTTATCAATGGAAAACGATCCCCTGAAGTAGCTGAGATCTTAGCGTAGTGATCCACAAATTCGCCAAAAGAAGAGGATCCAGCTCGATTAGATATAGGCTCTAAGGTACTTTGACGTACAGAAATACATTTCTTCTTTTACAACTGATTACTTTAATGAAAAGTTCAGTAAATGCCATTGGTTTAGGCACCAGGCAATAACTTCCATGGTGTTGGAGCTGTTGAAGGGAAAAACCGTAGGAGAACGCAGAAATGGGAATACATCCAACAAATAACTGACGACGTTGAGCGCAAGTGCTACTCCGAGATGAAGAGGTTGGCATAGGAAAGGATAACCTTGTGGGGTGCATCAAACCAGTACGAAGACTGATGGCGCCAAAAAAAGTGTGGTACATCGCAAATAAATTTCTAGACATGTTAAACGGCGTGTTAAAGGATCTCTTTAGCAGATTTTCATTTTATTTTACCGTTTTTAATTTTATTTTTTTTTTGTTTCTTTTCTGATGTTGTAAGATTAAGATTGGATAGGAAGTACCACTGTCTTTTGTCCATCATCCGATTCCACTTAAGAACCAAAAGAAAGACTGTATGTTCGTCTCTATATTAGTAGTAACGTGTTTGAATTTACCGTCGTCGGTACTGCATGCTGTGCAGCAAATTCGTGGACTCCTCCTGGAACAGAGCTCTATTGAATTTTAAGAGCAATCATTTTGGTTTTACTGAATAGTGTCTCCATTTTCACCAACAAATTTTACACGACGTGTTTCGCCACCTAGGGCATTGTAGAATGTTTACAAGAACTACAAAAGATAGATAACAAAGGGAAAGGAAAAAGGAAAATTTCGTGATCAGACCATGAAGACCACGCCATAGTTGAGTTCCATGTCATCCTCAGGCATTCACAATCGGATGTGATATGGAGTGGCACGGTGTCAGCACACTGCACTCCCGGCTCCTGTCGACGTTCCGACTTTTGAGCCGCCAACCTCTCCATCACGTAGCTCTTCAGCTGTCATCATGAGGCTGAAGGCACCCCGTCCAGTCCTCCCAATAAGAAAAAATCCCTGGCAGTACTGGGAGTCAACGCTGGGTCCCACACAGGGGGATCTGTCGTGTTGGCCACTCAGCTATGGCGGAGGACAAAGACAAGTAACAAGTATCTTAAAATCGGGAACTTGCAAAAAAAAAAAAAAAAAAAAAATGGCTCTGAGCACTATGGGACTTAACATCTGTGGTCATCAGTCCCCTAGAACTTAGAACTACTTAAACCTAACTAACCTAAGGACATCACACACATCCATGCCCTAGGCAGGATTCGAACCTGCGACCGTAGCAGTCACGCGGTTCCGGACAGAGCGCCTAGAACCGCTAGACCACCGCGGCCGGCCGGGAACTTGCAGCTATAGATAGTAAGTCTAAACATTCTGCGTGGTGTCTGTTTGCTCTATATCGTGTCTCCCTACCACTTTCGCGCAACGACGCTCTGAGCGTGTTTTTTAGGGAATTGACTAGTTTGAACCTGGGACCTGTTGCTGGTAAGGAGACGCCAGACCACACATAACATGTAGAATTCGGAAGAGTTCAGTGAGACTAGCGATGATATAACCAAATGCTTAATGATTTCAGCGTCAGCTCCACTGCACTCCGTGTAAAAGAATCTTAATACTGACTAAATTTAGTGGAAGGGGTTCAAGGCTTTCCTATTTTTAGTTAGCTGGTAAAATAACGTCAAAAAAGCAGTTAAGTTTACCATTGGAAATTTTATTCTACTCACAAAACATCTTTTATAAATTGCACTACTGATAAAAGGAAATGTCTTAATACAGGATGGTAAAAACCAACTGTGTTCAACAAAAATGTGAACGAATATTCCCTGAATGGGTTTCCAAGTTCTACAATGGATCTTAAGGATGACCTATGCCATATCACATCTATAATCTAGGTTTAAATTAAGTTTCACAAGAGAGAAAACTATCAAAATGGTCTACAGTGACCCTCAATTATCTTTAATTACTTATCTAACTTGTCGTAAATTACAGTGGTCGATGTGGCTTCTCAATAACTATATAACAGAAAAATCATCGCGTTTCAGATTTTTACTTCAAGTGGCAAATGTGAACACCATGAGCTTTAATTGACGATCGACACTAGTATTACGCAAAAAGGGGATGTAACAGATGAGACTTCTGCAGTTCTGAGTGAAGCCTCATGCGCTCAAAAATGCGGCATCGCGTGCGTTCATTACCTTGTCAGTGTTCGTCAGGGGGCGGCAGGCAGCACAACTCCGCTCACCTCGCTGTCTCAGAAGCAACTCTCTTCTAACTTCTCCTTACTGCAATTTACCGAAGTTGGTTTAAAAATAACTATCTGGCTGTGTTTTCATCTGACCAATCAGGGTCTCAATGTTAACCTTAAGCTCCACCTACAAAAATTCTGTCTATCCAATGAGAAACGTTATACTTTTCGTGGTGGGGCAATGTTTTTAAAGTTTGCAACGTAACAGAGACATGAAAAAGTCTCACGCTAAAACTTGCAGCTGGTGTGGTCCTTTAGTGTTATCGTAACATCTATACGGTTCTTTTGGAGGGCTCTATCTTTTAACATGGGCTGGGGGGTGGTCCTAACGTAACAGAGTCGCAAAAAGTCTCACGCTAAAACTTGCGGGTGGTGTAGCCCATTTTGTGTTATCGTAAGATCTATACTGTCTTCTGGAGGGCTCTAGCACCTATAGATACACTATCTGACCTGAAGTATCGGCAAACCTATTAAATGGACTCTAATATGGGGTCTTTCCACCCCTTAAAAAAAATGGTTCAAATGGCTGTGAGCACTATGGGACTTAACTTCTGAGGTCATCAGTCCCCTAGAACGTAGAACTACTTAAACCTAACTAACCTAAGGACATCACACACATCCATGCCCGAGGCAGGATTCGAACCTGCGACCGTAGCGGCCACGCGGTTCCAGCCTGTAGCGCCTAGAAACCGGCCGGCCCCACCCTTTTCCTTTGTCACATCTTGAACTTCGCTGGAGTCAGTTTCAGTGAGGTGTCTAAGTTTCTGTGGAGCAATGGCAGCCCCTTATTTCTCAAGAGTCGAAAGCAGAGAAGACAGTGATGTCTGTTGTTGCGGTCTGGAACATAATCGACATTATATGGTGATCCAAAAGATGTTCCTTTGGATTCAGGTAGGGCTTTGTGTAGACAATCCATTTCATCAACTTTATGTTCCAGAAAGCATTGCCTCATAGATGCTGGTCTATGACCGAGCGCATTGTCATGCAGACACAAACGATCATCATATCTGAACTGTTATTGCAAGTACATAATGCTGTAAAATGTGTTTATATCCTTCTGGATTTACTGTTTCCTTATAAAAACTCTCACATACCATAATACCACCTCCTGTATACTTCACTGCTGGCGCTACACTTGATGGCAACCAAAATTCTCCAGGCATTATCCAAACCAAAACCCCTTCATTGGGTTGCCACAAGGTGAAGCATGATTCATCATTTTAGATCACTCTTTTCCAGTCATCCATAATTCTGTGCCGTCGTTCTCTACACCATCTCAAGCGTCGGCTAGCGTTAACTACAGTAATGTGTGACTTATGAGGACCAGGTTGAGCATTGTATCGCGTTTCCTTTTAACATACTTAAGCTCGTTATGCTAGCTGGACTGCTGTAACACTTTCAGATTCACGAGTGATTCCTTCCGCCGATTTCATGTGATTTTTTTACTGTCATCCTCTGAAAAGCTAGATGGTCCCTGTTCGTCAGTACATGAGATTTGCCTGGTCTTGGCTCGGCAATTCTTTCGCGTTTCCAGTTGACAATCATATCACCACCAGTCGATTTGGGCATATTTAGGATGGTTGGAATGGTCTTGGTGGATCAGGTAGTGAGGGATGATAAATGAATAACGTTGCACAACAACTCGTCGTAAATATAATAAGTATCCAACTCGTTATATGTAAAATACAAGTATATGTCCGCATACTGTAACATCCCCTAAGAAAAATTATGAATGACTGTGCTGGTAAACCTCTACGTTATTTGATTTTCAAACAGCTGAGCAAAACTCAACGTACTCAAACATTTCTCTTTTTATTTATTCTGACCAACACTAAACTGACACTCAATATTTTTAGCGCAACGTCATCTGACTTTCAATAATCCCTACAAAAGAATGGCCCTGACTAACAGTAACCTACACCTTTCATGAATCACATACCTCACAAAAATCTTCGTTACTCGAACTACTGCAATACAGCGAGCGCCAATACTGCCAGCTAAATAAAAGATTCTAACTACTGAAGACACTAGCTACTGATATAGTTAGCAAATGAAACATTTTGCCGGTCGGGGTGTCTGAGCGGTTCTAGGCGCGTCAGTCTGGAACCGCGCGAGCGCTGCGGTCGCAGGTTCGAATCCTGCCTCGGGCATGTATGTGTGTGATGTCCTTAGGTTAGTTAGGTTTAAGTAGTTCTAAGTTCTAGGGGACTGATGACCTCAGGGTTTAAGTCCCATAGTGCTCAGAGCCATTTGAACCTTTTTTTGAAACTTTTTGACAGACAGCAAACAATGTATTTACCTTAATAGTGTTCCAAAGTCATAGTATATATGTATAATTTGAGACATACAGTTTGGCAAATTTCCTTTTTCTGACGGACACACGTCCAGCTCGTTCGATCATATTAACATCTCAAAACTCTGGCTTCTCTCACCCCACATCCACCACTGCTGGCGGCTCACCTCCAACTGCCCAACGCTACGCACTGTTCACATCCAACTGCCCAACACTACAACAGCGAATATTCCAACAATACCAACCAGCCACAGACTGCACACACCACAGCCAGTGACTTTCATACAGAGCGCTACGTGACGTTACCAACACAAAAACCTAAACAGCCTACTTACAATGCATGTAAATCTTATTCGACAGAACTCTTTTTGTCACTTGGAGTGATCAGGACACTCAGATGGATTAGGGTTTACTGTTGGAAGGAAAGCAGGACGGAAGATTGGGTTCGACATTCCATTGATATCGAGGTCATTAGAGACGGAGAACAAGCTCGCATTGTGTCAAGGATGGGTAAGGAAATCGACCGTACCCTTTAAAAGGAACCATGCTGGCATTTGTGTGGAGCGATTTAGGAAAACCATGGAAAACCTCAATCTGGATGGCAGGATGTGCGTTTGAACCGAATGCGAATCCAGTGTGCCAACCACTGAGCCACCTCGCTCGGTTTTACTGTTGGTGCTGGACAAATAGGATGTTGTTATTGTGGTCTTCAGTCCTGAGACTGGTTTGATGCAACTCTCCATGCTACTCTATCCTGTGCAAGCTTCTTCATCTCCCAATACTTACTGGAACCTACATCATTCTGAATCTGCTTAGTTTATTCATCTCTTGGTCTCCCTCTACGATTTTTACCCTCCATGCTGCCCTCCAATGCTAAATTTGTGATCTCTTCATGCCTCAGAATGTGTCCTAACAACGTGTCCCTTCTTCTTGTCAAGTTGTGCCACAAACTCCTCTTCTCCCCAATTCTATTCAATACCTCCTCATTAGTTACATTATCTACCCATTTAATCTTCAGCATTCTTCTGTAGCACCACATTTCGAAAGCTTCTATTCTCTTCTTGTCTAAACTATTTATCGTCACGTTTCACTTCCATACATGGCTACACTCCATACAAATACTTTCAGAAACGACTTCCTGACACTTAAATCAATACTTGATGTTAACAAATTTCTCTCCTTCAGAAACGCTTTCCTTGCCATTGCCAGTCTACATTTTATATCCTCTCTACTTCAACCATCATCAGTTATTTTGCTCCCCAAATAGCAAAACTACTTTACTACTTTAAGTGTCTCATTTCCTAATCTAATTCCCTCAGTATCACCTGAATCAATTCGACTACATTCCATTATCCTCGTTTTGCTTTTGTTGATGTTCATCTTATATCCTCCTTTCAAGACACTGTCCATTCCGTTCAACTGCTCTTCCAAGTCCTTTGCTATCTCTGACAGAATTACAATGTCATCGGCGAACCTCAAAGTTTTTATCTCTTCTCCATGGATTTTAATACCTACTCCGAATTTTTCTTTTGTTTCCTTTACTGCTTGCTCAATATACAGATTGAATAACATTGAGGGGAGGCTAAATCCCTGTCTCACTCCCTTCCCAACCACTGCTTCCCTTTCATGCCCCTCGACTCTTATAACTGCGCAAATAGGATGTACGTATATTTTCGAAGTGGTCAACAGGGATGGCTCAAAGTACAAAAGTCCCCTAGAACTTAGAACTACTTAAACCTAACTAACCTAAGGACATCACACACATCCATGCCCGAGGCAGGATTCGAACCTGCGACCGTAGCAGTCCCGCGGTTCCGGACTGCAGCGACTAGAACCGCACGGCCACCGAGGCCGGCCAGCAGGGATG
Organism: Schistocerca nitens; assembly: GCF_023898315.1. Lineage (NCBI taxonomy): Eukaryota > Metazoa > Arthropoda > Insecta > Orthoptera > Acrididae > Schistocerca > Schistocerca nitens. Next base: position 149,458,717 of record NC_064615.1, on the reverse strand, counting down.
TATGGTACAGTTAGCGAATAGGTAAAGAGTTACTGTAGGGGAGGGTAAATGTCAGGAGAAAATAAGGTGGAGTGTATAGCATTCAACAACTTGAGTGGGTGGAAATGGTTCAAATGGCTGTGAGCATTATGAGTTCAAATGTCTCTGAGCACTATGGGACTTAACATCTGGTCATCAGTCCCCTAGAACTTAGAACTACTTAAACCTAACTAACCTAAGGACATCACTCACATCCATGGCCCAGGCAGGAACCTATGACCGTAGCAGTCGCGCGGTTCGTTTCTGAAGCGCCTAGAACCGCTCGGCCACTGGCCGGCTGGGTGGAAATCCAGATGATATATGTACAGGAATTGAGTAAAATAAAGGCTGTATAAATGTAGATGGTGACGAAAAGATTCAGTCCTAATGTTCGACTGGTAAGTAATTTGAATAGTTGCAGTCTGCTGCTGTCTCTACTTTTCACGTGCATGCAGATGTTTGATTTGAGTTCACAGGAAAAGTGTGCCTCGTCGTGTCCCAACACTGCTATGTAGAAATATTGCTTTTTGATTAAAGATAACAAGAAGAGACTCGCTTCGCCAACCTTTTTCTGCCTGAAGGGAAAAAAGCCTGCCAGAACTGTCCCAGTCCGGCGGTGTCTGGTGCTCAGCGCTAGGTGACAATGCTAGCCCGCAGCGCACCAGCTGCGGTGCACTACGCCGAGTGTTATTAGCGGCAGATGGCGCTTTGTGGCTAATAGCCTCTGGGATTCTGGCGGCTGGCTGTTTCAGTTGCGGCCTGTCGTTATCCGCCATCGGACGGTCCCCTGTGGCGTTTGGGAGGACCCAACTAAAAGCTGCCTTCCACTTGTATTCTACATAAATGGCACACATACACACACACACACAAACGGAACGGTACGTATTTCGCTTTGGAAGACATGCTTGCTCACATAACACAGGACGAAATTGATCAGCATTATCTGCTACTGAACGCTGTACCAAGAGTAATAGGTCACTTGACTGGGTACACAGATAAACAGCAATGAATATGCATGCGCGGAGAGTGGCGCGCGGCGCAAGCGCCACGAAATGAACCGTTCGATCGCAGCTGTATTGCTCTTCTGTACTATTAGCTCTTAACGAGGACTGCACAATATCTGTGTTTCCCAGTTTCGAGCCGCTCAGCCGTTTCCACGCCGTTTTCAACGCAGACTGCTCAGATCACTACGAACGTAATAAACGTGCAATATAAAGAGCCTAAATTTCAATACTGTTTCTGAAATTGTGGATATAGTCGTTTTAAAATACAGGAAGCGAAACGTTGTCTACAATTTATACGCAAACCAGACTGCAGTTGCAAGAGTGACGCTCGAAAGGGAAGTAATAGTTTGGAAGGGGGAGAGAGAGAATTGAAAATTATCCCCCGTTTCATTCAATCTGTACACTGAGCAAAGGGCAAAGGAAAACAAGGAGAAATGTGGACAGGAAATTAAAGTTCAGGGAGAATACATACACACTTTAAGATGTCGACGACGACAGGATTATTATGTAACTCTCCATTTACATACACACTCCACAAGCCAACATACGAGAGAAAAACTACTATCTATATTAGAATTATATATATCAATACCTTCAGCTGCTGACGGGCGTTGATATATATAAACGGGGAGAGGTGAAAATGTGTGCCTCGACCGGAACTCGAACCCGAGGACTCCTGCTTATATGACAGACACTCTATCCATCTGAGCCACGGAGGGCACAGAGGAAAGTCCGACTGCAGGGACTGTCTCGCGCACGCCTCCTTCGAGACCCACATTCTCACTTTAAATGTCCACACGCTACATTCGTAGAGTCCCTACCCAACACACTCATTACTCGTGGAAGACATTCTTACCGAGTCCCGTAAGAGTTCGGGTAATATGTGTGCATCCGCACAGAAGAAGCTGGTCACGGCCGATATTGCCAGAACTATATACTTGGATGGATATGGCGTCTGTTCTTTTGGACATTTCCGAAAGAACAGACACCATTGATGACCTACAGCCGTCTAGAACGAAATTAGAATTATATATTAATATCTTCAGCTGCTGACGGGCAAACATTTTCACCTGTCCCCGTTGATACATATCAACATGTCCGAAAGAACAGACACCCTATCCATATAAGTATATAGTTCTGGCAATACCGGCCATAACCTTCTTCTTGTGTGCGGATGCATACATATTACCCAAACTCTTAAGGCACTTGGTAAGAATGACTTCCACGAGTAATGAGTGTGTTGGGTAGGGACACTACGAATGTAGTGTGTGAACATATTAAGTGAGAATCTGGGTCTCGCGGGAGGCGTGCGCGAGATAGTTCCTGCAGTCGCTCTATCCTCTGTGCCCTCGGTGGCTCAGACGGAACTGGCACGCTAGCTCAGCGTGTTCGGTCAGAGGGTTAGCTACCCTCTGTAATTTCAAAGTGAGTGTGCGGATCAACGAAGAACCTGAACGGGTGTCATCGGACGTCCGCTCCTAACGAATTCAGTGAACAGTATAGAACAAAATGAGACCAACAAAACAAAAAAGATGGATAGAGCGTCTGCCATGTAAGCAGAAGATCCCGGGTTCTAGTCCCGGTCGGGGCACACATTTTCACCTGTCCCCGTTGATATATATCAACGTCCGTCGGCAGCTGAAGGTATCAATATATAATTCTAATTTCGTTCTAGACGGCTGCAGGTCGTCAATGGTGTCTGTTCTTTCGGACATGTCCGAAAGAACAAACACCATATCCATATAAGTATACTATCTATATGTCTCCGTATGAGTCCTAACTTCTCATATCTTATCTTGGTCTTCCCAATGCGGAAAGATTTGTTGGTGGCAGAAGAATGTTTCACAGTCAGCTTCAGATGCCAGTTATCTAAATTTTTTCGATGGTGTTCGTAAAAAAAAAGAGCGTCGCTTCCCTCCAGGGATTTCCATTTGAGTCTCGGAAGTATCTCGGCAATATTTACGTGTTGTTCGACCCTACCGGTAACAAATCTAGCAGTCCGCCTCTCAATTGCTTCGATGTCTTCCTTCAGTTCGAGCTGGTGCACATCTCAAACACTCGAGCACTACTGAAGAATCTGTCACACTAAAGTCCTGCATACGGTCTCCTTCATGATGAACCACACACACTTTCCTAAAAGTCTCCCAGTAAACAGCAGTCGACCATTCGTCTTCCCTGCTACAATCCTTACACGTTCTTTCCATTTCATATCGCTTTGCAGCGCTACGCCCAGATATTTAAACGATATTACTGTGTCAAACAGGACGCTCCTAATGCTGTAGTCGAACGTTGCGGGTTTGTTTTTCCTATTCATCCACATTAAATTACATTTTTCCACATTTAGAGCTAGCTGCCATTCATCACATCGACTAGAAATTTTGTCTAAGTCATCTTGTATCTTCCTACAGTAGCTCAACTCCGACACCTTCCGTACACCACGTAATCATCAGCAAACAACCGCAGATTGCTGCCTACCCTCTCTGGCAGTTCATTTATGTACACTGCTGGCCACCGTAAATGCAACACCCTGAAGGAAGCATCCGAATCAAGTGAAATTTACACCATGAATTTGCAGCGATGAGATATGCAACTGATTAGAATTTCAGCGCAGACGCACATCACGCGCGCCTGTGGCGCCACCTCATAGCGCCATTTAAGGCTTGGCGATTTCGACGAGTGTACGTTCGGCACGTGTGTTTACCTTGTGGTTGTTTCACAAGACGATCAGTTATGCCTCGTAGACAACAGTGAACATCTTTTGATCAAGTACCCGAGTTCGACAGAGGAAGGATAGTGGCTTACCGAGATTGTGGATTATCATACAGAGAAATCGCTAGTCGTGTTGGACGAAACCAAACAACTGTAATGCGGATATGTGACCGTTGGATGCAGGAGGGTACGACGGACCGACGTGGTCGATCGCATTCACCTCGGTGCACCACTGCACGTGCTGATAGGCAAATTGTGCGCATGGCAGTGACGGATCGCTCAGTGACATCCCGAGCCATAGCACAGCACATTGCGTCTGTAACGCATCATCCAGTGTCTGCGTGTACCATTAGACGCCGTTTACAGCAGAGTGGTCTGTCCGCAAGACGTCCATTGCTTCGTCTACCATTGACGCAGAACCACAGACGTCTCCGTCGCCAATGGTGTGATGACAGACGGCTGTGGACGGCAGAATGGAATGACGTTGTCTTTACTGACGAGGCACGCTTCTGTCTGCAGCACCACGATGGTCGGATTCGAGTGTGGAGACACCGTGGAGAGAGGATGCTGGACGGCTGCATTATGCACCGCCACACTGATCTTGCACCGGGTATTATGGTATGGGGCGGTATTGGATATTACTCTCGCACGCCTCTAGTACGCATTGCCGGTACTTTAAATAGCCGGCGCTACATATCCGAGGTGCTGGAGCCAGTTGTCCTTCCTTACCTTCAGGGCTCGGCCACAGCCATATTTCAACAGGATAATGCGCGACCACACGTGGCACGCATTGTCCAAAGGTTCTTCGTCAATAACCAGATTGAATTGCTTCCCTGGCCGGCTCGCTCTCCGGATCTTTCGCTGATAGAAAACTTGTGGTCCATGGTTGCTCAACGAGTGACCCAGATTACATCCCCAGCTGCCACACCAGATGATATTTGGCAACGTGTGGAAGCTGCTTGGGCTGCTGTACCCCAGGAACACATCCAACGTCTCTTTGACTCAATGCCGAGACGTGTGGCAGCGGTGATCTCCAACAATGGCGGCTACTCTGGCTACTGATTCTGGCAGGAACCACATGTCACAGACGTCTGTAAACGTAATCATTTGATACTTGGTCAACATGTTATCTACAAAATAAATTTTGTTGTGCTACCTCTTGTCTTTCTTGGTGTTGCATTTACGGTGGCCAGCAGTGTATATAGAAAATAATAGCGGTCCTATCACACTTCCTGAGACACTCCTGACGATGCCCTCGTCTCTGGTGTACACTCTGTCGGGGATAACATATTGGGTTCTGTTACTTAGGGCTTCGAGCCACTCACATATCTGGAAACATATTCCATATGCTAGTACCATCGTTAACAGTCTGAAGTGGCGCACCGTGTCAATTGCTTTTCGGAAATCTAGCAATATGGAATATGCCTGTTTCCCTTCATCTATAGTTGCAGTATATCATGTGAGAAAAGGGTAAGCTGCGTTTCGCACGAGCGATACTTTCTAAAACCTTACTGATGAGTGGACATAAGCTTTTCGATCTCTAGGAAATTTATCATAGTTGAACTCAGAATACGTCCTAGAATTCTGCATCATATCGAAGTTACGGATATTCGTTTGTAATTTTGCGGGCCCGTTGTTTTACCCTTCTTATACACAGGAGTCACCTGCGTTTTCTTCCTGTCATTTGAACTTTGCACTGGGCGAGAGGGTCATGGTAAATGAAAGAAGTAAGGGGCCAATGCTGAAGATCGGTTGAACGGAATGGAAATGTACTCGTATCACAACAGGTGACGGTGAGCGAATTCTATTATGAAATGAGACACTAATAATAGCACACAGGTTTTGCTATGTGGGCGACATGTAACTCACAACGGCCAAAATACATAGGATACAAAATTCAAACTGTCAGGGACAAGAAAATCGTTTCTGAAATTTGTTAACATCAGTACTGACCCTACGGATTATTTTTGAAGACAGGTTGAGGAAAGACAAACTTATGTTTGTTTAAGTGTCCGGAATTCATCTCTGAAGGTATTTGTCAGGAAAAGCCTTGTATGTAAGTGAAAGAAGGGCGGTAAACTGTTAAAGAAGAATATTTTGAAATGCAGTCCTACAGAATATTTCTGGAGATTGGATCGGCAGTTCGTATAAATAATGTAGAGACATCGAACTGGAGAGAAAAGAAATTTGTGGCACAAGTCCACTAAAAGAAGGGCTCGATTTATACGACACATCATGTGGGATCAAGAAATTGTCGCTTTCGTAATTGGGGGGGGGGGGGGGGGAGGAGCAGGGGGATAAAAATTATAGAGTGAGAACAACACCATAACAAGCAGTTGAAAATAGCCATTTTTCAAACCACCAACACATGCTCATAAAACAGTGCTTTATTGACTAATGGTACTTCAAATCATCGAGAGATATAATGAAACAGGTAAGTCAGTAATTCCTCTTCAGTCCGTTGAATGCCACCTCACGAAAAGATGGAACCTAACTATAACAGTACACGAAGATTGATTAAATGTGTCGTGGATTTTGCTATTGACTACATAATGTATTTCATATTGCCAGCAGTAACGCAGGACGGCTTTTCTTTCGCGTCATTGTAAGAACACTGCCATGTAGGCTGGTGGTAAAAATTTTTATGATATCTGAAGTTGATCTGAATATTGAAGCCGGTATTAAATAAAGAATTTGTTTTGCAGCTGGTCTTGAAGGTTTAAAATATGACTTTTTAAAGACCATTTGTTAGGGCACAACCTACTCAAAGTATTGTAAGCAGATTCTAGTGGATATAGGATGCAGTAGTTTTGGAAAGATAACGAGGCTTGCACAGGATAAACTGGCATGGTGATGTGCAACGAACCACTCTTCGGACTGAAGACAACACCACTTATCACTGAGTTAAGTATATTTTTACCTTGGTCTAGTGTAGAACCAAGTTAATAAATACTAATAACGCTTTAGAATTTTTATTATCAAATGCAGTGAAAAGAAACCAAAGCACTGTGGGTCCTTTTTTATTGTCATAGTAACCATACTCATGATATTATTTTTAATATTTTTATGGACAATTTTTTTTCCAGTTCAATGAGCTCTAGCTACTGCGCCATACGTATCTTATATCCCCCCTTTGCAGTCTATAATTTATGAGCGTTTATTTTGTTTGTATCGTTAAAGCCTTATTACAAAAAATGGTTCAAATGGCTCTGAGCAATATGGGACTTAACATCTGAGGTCATCAGTCCCCTAGAACTTAGAACACCTTAAACCTAACTAACCTAAGGACATCACACACATCCATGCCCAAGGCAGGATTCGAACCTGCGACCGTAGCGGTCACGCGGTTCCAGACTGAAGCGCCGAGAACCGCACGGGCCTTATTACAGTAGTAGGCATTGTTTGAGGTATAGGCTCAATCTTCGTTGGGAGTGAGGAGGTCCAAATAATTGTCTGAGTGCCAATATGTGCTAGTACATTCAAAATACCACCAACCAAAAGAACAAGGGTTACAATAGAAAAAAAGTTTTAATCTCAGCACGGCGTAGGCTGGACGTGGGCTGCATCACGTTATTTGGCAGGGACTTAGAGGTATGGCCCAGCAGTTGTCAATTACAACATACGAACAGACGGATGAGAAGTCCGACAAACATAAAAAAGAACAGTGGTCAAGCGTAAAAGGTAAAGAAGAACTGTCTTGTATGACACAACTCTTAATCGGAACCCAGCACAGCAAGTGCTCTGGTTCTACACACAAATAGTGTAAGTTACCGTCTCCTCGATGTGGAAGAGAGCCCCTTAGATTTTACCACGACAACCTGGACGATTTCCTGTTTGTAACTTCTGAGACAATGTGTTAAAATTTAGGACGAATCGTTAGTATGTGAACTTTTAATGCTCTTCACCTAATCTTTGTACTGTTTATGTTAAAGGTTTAGATACATCATATTAAAGCATTAGATACTTGATTATGAGTGTTTTTTCTTTTCTAAGTTTATTCTCTTATCATTGTTGTGTTTATATCGCAAATTTGATTACCATATGTATCTCATATGATGCGTGAATAAAATAATTGTAATAGGCGGAAGATGTTTCTCGTAAAATTTTACCAGATTTATGAAGTACCAGCAGAAACTTTCCATATAATCACACCCTCCACTTGTTGCATCTCTGTAACGCCTAGCGCAGAATATGGCTATGTAGAAGAAGACACTTTGCCCGCAAGTAGGGAGTTTGGTGCCGCAGAAATACACAGTGTAAATCCAATTCACCGAGGTAGAAAAGATGATGGTGGATCGGTTGTAAGTTACTCCCGTGAGCAAGCATTTAAACAGTCTCCTAACTGCTCCATGTTACAGTCCCTTTTCATGATGTCCCTCGCAATCGCTGGCGTTGTCATAGGGAAAGCCATAATCATTAAATGCAAAAACGGGGATTTCGTCACAGTGTGCTTATTATTATTAAACACCGAGAATATTGCAGTGATAAATTTCTGATCTAAAAACATGTCTAACTTGAAAGCAGCGCCACAGGGATTATTCCTGGGCCACTATTGTTTTCCTTGTATATCAATGAAACCTTGTCGATTCTGTCCTCCTGAGAAAACCATTTTTATACCGGCAACTCCAACTTTAGCTAAGTACCAGACCTGAATACTTGAGAATGCTATCGTCCAAATGCATGATAATCTGCATTCAGTAATAAGATGGTCGCGAAACCCAGGATTTGAACTAAGTGCGAAAATGTACTAAATAATTTTACTATCCCATCAGAAATTAAAATAGTCTGAATTGCGTGAACAATTGTCTCCTATTCATATCGGCGGTATTCCAACACCTTATCAAAAACCAGTGAAAAACTTGAGTGAAGCTTTGGATGAGCACATCAACTGGGCAGAAAATACTGTGCCACATGCAGGGAAGCTTTCGCTTGCCTTTATTCCCCTAAAATTTTCTGAACGTATTTCCGCAGGATGTAATACGCAAACTTGCGCAATCACTCGATCTGCTAAACTTAGAATAATGCCATGGAATCCAACATGGCATGAGTATGGGAGAACAGTAGACCGCAGAACTATCCAGGAATGCTTGTATGCTTTACATCTGCAACTTCTGTGTATTTGAACGTGTCAGCATTTCATACTCCCAGTTGTGTTGGTTCCGACCAACAAATTACGTGATTACCACACGCTATGTTTACTTCATCTACTCCCCAGTGTACATTGACCCCAGTACCTGTTAACTAATCATAGCCGAAACAGAAGCTGCCAACTATCTAGTAAGGAAGCTGTACCCATTCATAATACAAAAACATACGCAGAGATCTTCTCTGCTGCTGCCGCCGCCTTTGCGACAACCTGCCCTGTTCTCTGAGCACAACTAAATATTCCACTGCTTTTAATAAGAAACTGAAGCAATTCCTTCCATCACCTTCGTAATGCCTCCCAAGAAATTCACACCCAATTTTCCTCTGGCAGAGAATAAAGCAAATGCGCCCACATTCTTCCTCTATTTCATTATGTCAGTCAGGTAGCTTTCTTTTTCCTATCTTCTCTGATATTGAGATAAGGAAAACTGGGCACGAACTTAATTTTTTCGGGAAACATTACGAAGGTGATGGAAGTAGTTGTGCTTCTCTCTTAACTACTGCTGGTAGCTCTGATAGTTTAAATGTTTTGTAAATACATGTCATTTTAATAATTGTGTACCTAACGTAAGTTGCTTTTCGATGGTAGTTTATTTTACCGGTCTATTTTAGTTCTCCCATCATCAACTGTATCTGTATTACAGAAGACAAATATTTCTGATACGGTAGGGAGCTTGGTTTGTAAAGATGGGGTACCGGTTTCCAATTAAACAATGTTTACAATTAACTATCAGTTTGTTTATACAATATAAAAAGTCACTGCCAACAAAATTTTGCAGAAGTCCGTAAAATGCACAAGCAAATCTTATTAATACCTAATAATTCGACCAAATAATATCTTTACTGAAATTTATAGTAATTCATCTTGTAAAGTGTAGACACTAATCTAAGTTTACTCTCCTTCAGAAAAAAACGCACGTTAACAAAGTCACGTAATATTACTGAGTTAACAACTAGAAACCAGTGTCATTCGTTTGTGCCCTTAAAGCCCACAGGTACGCAGGAAAAATACCCTTGGTGCACAAATAGTTTCAGCACCATTAAAAGTAACTTACAACTACGTAAAACTTAAAGCGCAAGTCCTGTCCGGTTACGCCAAAATAGTAGAATTACAATACAGAGCAGGGGAGTGGTGGCACCACTAACATATGGTACAGAGTGAATTTAGCCCTTACACACTGCTGCCGAAGCCCACACAGATTTTTATTAAACCGGGGGCAGTCAGTGATAGTATCCATTAAGCGATACCACACCTCGATTTTCGCCACGTACTTACACAGTTAAGTATTAGAGTGACAAGAATTTAAACACACGTGGAAACACTAGCCCAGCTTGAAGCAATCGCCTGCAGCTTCCCCAGTTAACAAATCTAGTGCCTTTTCAGAAATTTTAGTTAATAGGGCTAAGGGGTGGATCCCAACGGCTGTTTAAAGTCATAAGGGTGCCAACGAAAACCATTTAAGCATTTACTTACGCGATCCGAAACCAGAATTCTGAAACAAAGAGTCGCTTACCAGAAAACTTACACTTAATGTATGTAGTGTAAAGCATGTGGACCACTGAGCCAGTACCAATTTTTCTGGTAATAACCAATTTTTTAAATTTATCCAGGCCGAAATGGAATCCTAGGTAACAGTTACCATCTAGTGTCATCTTTTAGGAAAAACAGTTAATAAGACACATCCATACGTGCATCAAGCAGCAACGCATAATAACTTAAGAGATTGAACAGCACTAACTGGCTCTGCCTATATCATTCAAATTTACAACAGGAGCGACAAATCAAAAGATTAGCTGCAACACTTATGGCACCCGTGTGTGCTGATTGATAATTCTTAATTCAGTTAACATATGTACCTTATTGCGCCGTGGACGTTGTCGTCCAGATATAAGCATTCAGTATTTGCAATACGCCAATGGAGCCCAAGGCCCAATGTGGCACCGTCCTTGCCAGTAAGCGTCAAGGCCAGAAAGATCATCAGTACTCTCGTCAGACACGTACGCTGCTAGTGTTCTGTCCTGTGCACTAGCCTTAGCTTTTAAAAAGTACCGATGGCACACAACTGCCATGCCACATCAGCATTAATAGAAAAACCATCAAGTACAGAACAGCAATCTCTCATTGATTATGTACAGAGATTACTACGAAGAAAGAAGAAGTTGATCGCCGTCCACCGGACGGCTCAATCTTTCCGCAACCACAACGATCGCACACAGCCCTTCCGCGTTGTAGAATACAGTGTTTTGAGAGCAAGCGGCTCTCCATACTATCGTACAGTGGCTTGACTTGTTGCAAAAATATACAGTTTACTATCACGCCATGCTGAAGAAAAGTATCAAATAAAATCACACTTGCACTTGAAAAAAACCAACCTAAAAATAAGCCTCAGAACAATTGGTACAAATTTGACACAGCATACAGCAATCCTGTAAATTTGCCCGTTCGTTTGTTTGTAAGTTATAATGGGATAACTGTCACAAAATATACACAGGACAGACAGGAAGAAATTTCAAATCAATCTGAATCTTACTGACACGAAACTATCTTCATTCAGTTACGCTTAAAATATCACAACCACACGACCAGTGATATGACACTATCGTATCAGTACTGCCGAAATATTTGGAAGAAGTAGAAATATTTACACATGTAATGAAACATCGTGACATTATTTAAAGTGAAAACATAGATATTAAAAAAAAATCGTCGAAAGTATCGCTAGTATTCCTTAGCATAGAACACATTTCTTTGTTCTGTTAACAGACGAAATACAAATCAGAAGAAACATTATATAAAGTCTATGGTGTATAACAAATAATGATGTTTGCTTGTAAGCTACAGTGTATTACATCTGTGGCATATACCAAATAATGATTTTTGCATGTACTGCTACATATTCTCGTAAAAATTTCTGACACTGACTGCGTATAAATGCATACATGCATATAAGAGGTGTGCTGAAAGTCAATGCCTCTGAAATTTTTATGCGAAAACTCTTAAAAACAAACGTCATTAACATTGTACATTATATTCTTTATGTCGGTGCGTGAGAAACAGCGTGCTACATCTACATTTATATCTACATGGATACTCTACGAATCACAGTTAAGTGTCTGGCAGAAGGTTCATTGAAACACCTTTACATTAATTCTCTATTATTCCACTCTCGAAAGCGCGCGAAAAAACGAATATCTATAGCTTACCGTCAGAGCTCTGATTTCCCTTATTTTATTATGATTTTCGTTTCCCCCTATGTAGGTCAGCGTGAACAAACTATTTTCACATTAGAAGGAGAATCACTTCTGTTTCACTAGATGACTTTCCGTCAATTATTACGAACTGTGACCTCTTTGACGGGAAATCACGAATCCAGTAGCAAACTGAGAAGATATTCCATGAGCACGCAATCTGACTACAAACCGCTTGTGAGTTTCGATGTCAAAAGCCTTCTGGAACTCTACGGAATCAACCTGAAGTCGTTTGTCGATAGCACTCAACACTTCGTGTGAGTAAAGAGCTGGTTGTGTTCAACAAGAACGAAGTTTTCTAAATCCGAGTTCACAGTGTGTTAATAGACAGTCCTCTTCGAGGTAATTCATAATGTTCAGGCACAATATATGTTCCAAAATCTTTCTGCATATCGGTGTTAATTTGGTCCTGTAATTTAGTGGATTACTCCTGTTGCCTTTCTCGAATATCGGTGTGGCCCGTGCAATTTTTCAGTCTTTTGGTACGGTTCTTTCGCCGAGGGAGCCTTTCTATATGATTGTTATGTATGGAGCTAGTGCATCAACATACTTTGAAAGGAATTTAATTGGTATACGGTCTGGGACGAAAGACTTGCTTTTTGCTTCATTACTCCTAGGATATCTACTTCTAAGTTACTCTTGTTGGTAGCTGTTCTTGATTCGAATTCTGGAATATTTACTTCGTCGTCGTTGGTGAAGGAATTTTGGAAGGCTGTGTTTAATAACTCTGCTTTAGCAGCACTGTTATTGATAGTATTTAGAACGGTATCGCGCAGAGAAGGCATTGATTGTGTCTTGCCGATTGAATACTTTATGTACGACCAGAATATCTCTGGATTTGCTACCAGATTGCGAGACAAGGTTTCGTTGTGGGAACTATCATAAACATCTCCCATTGCAGTTGGTGCTACATTTAGAGCTTCTGGAAAATTTTGCAATCTTTAGGGATTTTGAGTTACTTTAAATTTGGAATGCTTCTTTCATTGTTTCTGCATCGGTATTCTGACCTGTTTTGTGTACCATGGGGGATCAGCTTCGTCGTTTGTTAATTTATTTGGTATAAATCTCTCAACTGCTGTCGATACTATTTCTTTGTTTTCAAGCCACAGCTGGCGTACACTTACATTGTTAATTTGGAAGGAGTGAAAACTCTCCCACAGGAAGGCGTCAAGAGAATTTTATCAGATTTTTTGTTTATTTTTGGAGGTTTTGGGAGTTACAACAACAACCCTGTATTCACTAATCCCTGTATTGGTTTTGATGCTCGTTATTAGCTCAGGATTATTTGTAACTAAGAGGTCAAGATTGTTTTCACAACAGTTTACTATTAGAGTGGGCTCATGAACTAATTACTCGAAATAATTTCCAGAGAATACGTTTAGTACAATTTCGGATGATATTTTATGCTTACTTCCGGTTTTAGACATGTATTTTCGGCATCATATTTAGGGTAAATTGAAGTCACCACCAACTATAATTGTATGAGTTGGCTACGTGTTTGAAATTAGACTGAAGTTTTCTTTGAACCTTTCAGCAATTGTATCATCTGAGGTGAGAGGTGGTTAAAAGGATCCAATTATTATTTTATTTCTATTTCCAAAAATGATATCTACCCATACTAATTCACAGGAACCATCTGCTTCTATTTCGCTACAAGATAAACTGCTTCTAACAGCAACAAACAGGACACCGTCAAGTGTATTTAGACTATTCATTCTGAGAATCGTTAGATCCTTAGCAGAAATTTCGGTTGAATTTATCTCCGGCTTCAGCCAGCTTTCAGGGCCTATAATGATTTGAGCATTAGTGCTTTGTAGTAACTTGTGGAGCTCTGGTACTTTCCCAACACAGCTCCGGCAATTTACAATTGTTATACCGACAGTTCGTAGACCTACATTCTCCTGGGTTCGAAATGCATTCTTTGAGACTGAAGCCCTTTTTGGTTTTCCCCGGGACCCTGTAACCTAAAAAAACCGCCCAGTCCACGCCTCACTGCCCCCGCTATTAGTATAGCCGCCTCCTGTGTGTAATGGCCTCCTGACCTATTTAGCGGAACAAGAAACTCCATCATCCTATGGCGCGAGTCGAGGAAGGTGCAGCCTACACGGTCGCAGAACCGTCTGAGCCTCTGATTCAGATCCTACACACGGCACTGTACCAGAGGTACGGAAGCAGTCCTGTCGACTATGTTGCAAATGGTGAGCTCCGCTTTCATCTAGCAAGTAGGACTGGCAACCAGTACCACTTCTGGAAGCCGCTTGAAACCAGAATCTCTTCCGACCCAAAGTGACAGACATCCTCAGTACCCCGTGAGCCACCACCTGCAGTGGACTGTGCCCTGCGCTCCTCCTAGCATCCGGAAGGACACGTTCCACGTCTGAAATGACTCCACCCGGTATGCACACAGATTGCACTCTGTCTTTCTTCCCCTTTCTTGGCAGCCTTGTCCAGAAAGAGGCTCCACAACGTGCCTAACATTGGAGCTCCCAACTTCCAATAATCCCACCCTCTGTGACTTGTAGGCTGAGAGGTTTCATCTGAAACAAGACAACCAACTGCATCTGGCGTTCTGTAGTCGAGTTTCGATTTCGAAGAGTTCGTCTGCACTTGGAGGACCCTCTCATTCAGTTTGACAATGCCAGAACGTGTACGAGTGCTGCGACATCTGCAACAATCTTGAGTTCACTGCCATCAGTCATCCTCCATGCAGCCATGACTTGGACGCATCCGATTTTCATCTGTTTCCAAAACTTAAAGTACATCTGCGATGGCTTCGCTTTGATAGTGATGAATCAGTGGTGAGGTTGTAGCTCCGTCGAGACAGTCCAACAGTCTACAGTGACAGTATTAACAAATTGGTCTCTCTTTGAGAGAAACACCCTCATATAAATTATAAAATCATATTTTTATGTGATAATCTTTGGCATACGCTTAAAAACAGCACGTATGAGGCAAGTCACAATACGATAATACAGAAAACCTCATACTCATTAAACACTATATACTGCAAATAACATATAGTAAGAAATATTTGTCTTCTGTAATACAGATACCTCGGCGATAGACGAATGTGCGGAACTGGTCCGACAACATAAACTGAAAAAAAGTAGCCTGCGTCAAAATCATAATTATTAATAAGACATAACTGGAATTTCCTTAAGCTGTAGACCACCAAATGTACAAGACAGTTTAAACCTATCTTCCTGTAATTTGCCAATATTGTTATTAAGGGGCTCCAGAAATGTTAAAAATGATGAAATATTCAATTTTTACTTTTTCATTTTAAAAATCTACAAACTTTCCCCTTCGAATTGATATATAATTTAATCAGTTCAGAAGACTGCAACTATTTTTAAAATATTTTTGAAATATGTTCTGCATGGGCGTGGCACACTGTGGTGCTTTTAAACTGCAGTAAAATGTTGTACTTCATGAATCTACATGCTCATCACGTGATTTTAGTGATCTGAGAGAAAATAAGTGTTACAAAGTAAGTGTTGTGGCTAACCTGTGGTAGTTCGATATATATCGCTTGCTCTGTTGTCGTGTGTTTGCTGTTTATTTACTCTTTTGTAATCCTGAAAATACTCGTAGTGAATCCTGTTCATTGAAGTCTCTGTTTTATTGAAGGACAATCATGGGTAAACGTAAAGTCACTAGAAATCCTCCGAAGGCTTTTAAGAAAAGGAGAAAAGTAGGGAAGCCAAAGGTAGGTGTTATTACCGCAAACAATACAGACGATAACCAAGTGTGTGAACCTAAGCTTGTTGGTACACGTGCCCATTTCAATGAAAGTGAAAAAGAAAGTACTTCGCAGAGGAAGCTCGGTTCAGTTAGTGAAAAGTATGGATGTGTTATAGGAGAATCGGATGTGAATGAAGTACTTGATGTATCAGTTCTCAACAGAACTTTTTCAAACTGTATAAGATGTATTCAGTGTCGTGACGTCAGTCTGGAACTCTCTCACCAAAAAATCACGTAGGACTTGCCAGTGAAATGGAACTGAAATATGGTAAGTGTTCATACATGGCCGCATTTTTAAATAGTATTACAGTAACTCCAAGTGAAGAAAATGGTAGTAAAATTTATGAACACAACATTACATTCATTGATGCCTTGCGTACAACTGGTAAGTTTGCAACTGCAGGTGTAGTTCTCTGTGACATGATGAATCTTCCAAATCCCCCAACCAAGTTTACGAACTATAATAGATTTATAGAGACTAAAGTAGAAGATGTCTGTATAAAATCTATGAAGAAAGTTGTGAACGAGGCAGTAATAGAAAATAGTGGTAATAGATGATGATGTTTGGTTTGTGGGGTACTCAACTGCGCGGTTACCAGCACCCGTACAAATTCCCAACCTTTGCTCAGTCCAATCTCGCGACTGTCATGAATGATGATAAAATAATGAGGACAACACAAACATCCAGTCATCTCGAGGCACGTGAAAATCCCTGACACCGCCGGGAATCGAACCCATGACCCTGCACTCGGGAAGCGAGAACGTGACCGCAAGACCACGAGCTGCGGACGTGGCAATAGAGACTTGACTGAAGCATTCGATGGTATCTGGCATAAACGGGGACACACGTGTCTTCGTGGGGTAGTATCTGCCACCTGTATGTATATAGGGAAAGTTTTAGATGTAGCAGTAATATCTAAATATTGAAGATGTGCACAAAAAAGTAAAGGTACATCGACCTAGCGGTTATCGCTCCCTTCTGGCGTAAAGTTTGCCTATATAGCGCGCGCCTGAGGCGAGACACGAGTAGAGAGTGTGAACACGGAGCCGCTAGGAGGCGTGACTCGCGCATGCACTGTGTTTGGAAGTACGCTGGGCGGCACTATAAGCTGGCAAAGCGTAGAACTGAGACTGTTGGTGCTGGCGTCGATGATTCTGACGTTCATTGGTTGACGGGACTCTGAGTGTGTGAGCAAAATGTCAGCCCATGAACTGTGGTAACAACGTGATTTAATGTACTGCTGCCTCTTGTTGCCTCATTCGAAATTCTCGTCAACTACTTCAATCTGTGCTATGTATACAGGGTGTTACAAAAAGGTACGGCCAAACTTTCAGGAAACATTCCTCACACACAAAGAAAGAAAATATGTTATGTGGACATGCGTCCGGAAACGCTTACTTTCCATGTTAGAGCTCATTTTATTACTTCTCTTCAAATCACATTAATCATGGACTGGAAACACACGGCAACAGAACTTACCAGCGTGACTTCAAACACTTTGTTACAGGAAATGTTCAAAATGTCCTCCGTTAGCGAGGATACATGCATCCACCCTCCGTCGCATGGAATCCCTGATGCGCTGATGCAGCCCTGGAGAATGGCGTATTGTATCACGGCCCTCCACAATACGAGCACGAAGAGTCTCTACATTTGGTACCGGAGTTGCGTAGACAAGAGCTTTCAAATGCCCTCATAAATGAAAGTCAAGAGGGTTGAGGTCAGGAGAGCGTGGAGGCCATGGAATTGGTCCGCCTCTACCAATCCATAGGTCACCGAATCTGTTGTTGAGAAACGTACGAACACTTCGACTGAAATGTGCAGGAGCTCCATCGTGCATGAACCACATGTTGTGTCGTACTTGTAAAGTCACATGTTCTAGCAGCACAGGTAGAGTATCCCGTATGAAATCATGATAACGTGCTCCATTGAGCGTAGGTGGAAGAACAAACTAAAATGAGCTCTAACATGGAAATTAAGCGTTTCCGGACACATGTCCACATAACATCTTTTCTTTATTTGTGTGTGAGGAATGTTTCCTGAAAGTTTGGCCGTACCTTTTTGTAGCACCCTGTATTGCCAACTGCCAGTCCTGAACGGTTTCCTTAGTATGTAATGCCCGTGTTTTGTTGGTTTATCAAGTTTGGTTAATTTTTTAAATTTATTTACTGGACCAATTGGTTGTTTGAAGTTTTCTAGGCCATAGTTTAAATTGTCGTTATGGTCTGGCCTGTATTCCCTGAAGCACATATGAACATGTTTTTGAGGCTTGCTGAATTAATACCATCTGTTTGTGTGTTTCAGAAGCTCGTCTTGTTACTTTGTGTTCTCTCCCGTGTGTACTACGACCTGCCTGAGGAGACGGGCGAGCTGGACCTGTTGATTGTTGGGGAGTAAAAGGGCTCGTACCAAGAGCGGCAGTTCATGTGTAATGAAGGGAAAGCTGTGTAATGCTGCTTTAAGTATACGCCTCCAGTTATAACCATTATCTCTTGATGCATTTGTAGTTGCGTGAGTGGTGGCTTAATTTTTAAAACCATGAGTTTGTTTAATGTTGTTTAATGATCTTGTGTTGAACTATTGCAGAAGTTAACTCTATTATTTTGAACTCTCAGCTCTTTTATTCTCTATTCCTGACAGTGGGTGGACTGTAGTAGAACAAACTTCGTTATTTTCAGCTAATCCAGGAGGCTTGCAGAGGGGTAGAGGTGCTCTCAATTGAGAAAGTTTGGGAGGGGATTTCCAGTTCTGGCATAAACTCATTTACTTGTCAGCTTTATTTTTGTTTTAGCGATTTGTATATTTAATAAGAGTAATGTTTTTATGAGAAACTTCATCTTAAAATTTCACTTTTTTTTTTTTTTAAATCGTGAGCTCATTGGTAGATGCCAGCTTAGAGTAAGACCAAGGTTACATTCTGGGCTAGTTATTTTTCTAGTTGTAGTGTATCACGGTATCAGTGTATATTTTTATTTTTATAATTATATATTTTATGTTTTTGGTTTGCGGCTAGCATGAGACGTTTAATTAACTTATACCGCGATAACACTCGTACGGAAATCGGCTGCCCCGAAGTACGTACCATATAATATTTTTTAAACACAGCACGCTACTCACCGCCTTGTAATAAATAGTTTGCGTGAGCGCTGCTATTTAGAAAAGAAAATATGCGTTTTCTTACGCAAACTGTAATTATTAATATGGGTCTCAGGGGCTACTGATTATTTATGTACCAAATTACATAAAGATTAACTGAGATATTGCGGAATGTAATGATTTTCAATATCTCTTGTTCATTATTTGCAAGGCAAAACTGGAGAGAATCTCGTCTGCCGTTAGGCGGCCAAAATGAAAAATACTAAACTCATTCAGTGCTGTGAATTTTGGTAACTGAAATTAATTTTAACTTCGAAATTAATGAAAGATCAAAATTGAGAAGTCTCTCCCATTTACATTTAATAACATGAATCGTCAGCGTTATGGCTGACTAAATCCTGCTAGGGGAGATGAGCTCCCTGCACTACGAAGTCCTGTAAAAACTTTGTTAATTATAATGAATGGTTGCGATCATGAGGTGAAAACTAAGTCAATAATACACAATTTCTATTATATTTTTCAAAATACAGATAAAACTTATGTTAATTATCAGAAAGCACTACAATGGTGGCCTACCGCTAGACGAAACAAAACAGGAGAGCTAGTTCAATCAAAGCATTGTCTCTGATCTTCATGGACTATGTTAAACAGAGATTGTACCAAAAAAACTGTGTTTTGTTAATTACATCGATATTTGTGTTCTGATAGTAATAACTTACGTTCTTTACTATTTGTTATACATCGCGGACCCGTACACAGTCTTGAAGTAATTTATGATTCACACGCTCATAACAAAAACTTCCTTTCCCTTTCTCCAAATTTCCATTTATGTGACGTACCGTCACAAGTACCAGGCTTATTGGATTCTGATTGCTTTGGTAGTGGATGTTTAAATATTACCGCTTGGTAAAATATGTTTTAGTCTTTTATTATTTTAATAGCTTGCCTGAAAATTTAATGCTCACTGAGCTGATGTTTGTCTACCCTTGTTTAAGATCAAGTCTGGAAGCTCAATGATTCTGTATGTATATTTTTTTTATAAGTACCAAGGAATGAAACTTGCTCAGAGAGTTATATTGTAATAAAGTCAATCATGTTTGAAACTTGTGGCCTAGTCCTTTCATTAACTCAATTTCCTGTGCTAGCGTAAAGTTGCACTACAGGTACACGTGAAGATAATTGCACAGCTAAGTATAATGGCAGTAGTAGAGAAGTAGAAGTGGCTGGTGTTGCTAGTACATTTCACCGTTGTTCTGTCGCGCGTGATAAAGTGCGATATATGAATTACCTTGATGACGGTGATCCTAAAAGTTTCAAACATATTCAAGAACTGAAGCCCTATGGTGATGTTTTAGTGCAGAAATTTGAGCTGGTTGGTCACGTACAGAAACGAATGGGATGAAGACTTCGGCGACTGAAAGCTTCGTACAGAAAACAAAAACTTACAGAAACGAATGGGATGAAGACTTCGGCGACTGAAAGCTTCGTACAGAAAACAAAAACTTACAGATTGTAAAGGGAAGGTTAACTGACAGTGTAATTGACGAAATACAGAACTATTGTGGAATGCCTATTAGGCAAAACACACACTGTGTCGATGAAATGGAGATGGCTGTTTGCTTCTTTTTCATACTTTTTCGACCGATGAAAGTCCCCAGCATTGCTTGTGTCCCAAAGGAGAAAACAGTTGGTGTAAGTACAACAAGGGACTGCTAACTGGTGAAGTGTACGCTCATAGACATAGTCTGCCTGGTGCGGTAATAGAGGTGATAAAACCTATCTTCAGAGACTTAGCGGCATCTGGACTGCTGAAAAAGTGTGCTCATTGACAAACTGAAAACCCGAATGAAAGTGTAAATAGAGTTATATGGTCAAGAATCCCCAAGAGTGTGTTTGTTGGTATAGAAACACCTCACTTTGGTGAGTGTGATGCGGTTGCTATTTTCAATGATGGTAACGTTCTAAGGTGCAAAGTATTTCGAAATATCGGAATGAAGATAGGTTTCAACATGGTACGAACGATGCTTGCTTTACACAAGAAACGTCTTCAGGCTGTTGACAGAGCTGTAAGTAGCCTAGAAATACAAGCCAGAGTGAACAGGAGGAGGACAAAGAGGAAGCTGGAGAAGTTTACAGAAGATGAATATAATCCATCCTGTACCTGGAATGCACCAAAAAGGCAATCCATACTTCGTCGTTCGATTCCCAAAAGTTTTATTTTTTCATACAAATTATATTCGTTCTCCGGTTCTACCAAACCAATTTGCTTAAAAATTTCAGGAAGCGTTACACAGTCCCTTCTGCGTAACTTAACACGGACTTTTTCCAAAAACTTTAAGATTGTTGAATTTATAAACAAAAAATGGCACAAAAAGTAGTGACCTTTCGTTACAATAGAAAAAAATTAATCATTAACGACTGAATCCAAATTTTTAAAAAATTCTGTCCTGAGTTGTAGCCAATACGCCAATAAATAAGTTGTAAAAATTTCAACTTCCTAACTCAAATATTTTCTGAGAAAACATGTATAAGCCGCCTTTTAACATTGAGGAGATAGGGATTTCCGGAGCCTGTTAATGTTTGTAGATAATGTTATGGCTGCTTTTTGCCTGTCCGGGGCATCCCTGATATATTGTATCTCTGCGTCCAAGATATTTCCTCACGCAATTATCCGTTTCGCACAACATCGACCCGTTATAAGCACCGTGTGGAATGGCATATAAGCTGCTGAAGCCATTCGGTCGTGTGGACAACCTCCTGTTACAGTAACTTTATATACCACTGTTTGAGAAAATATTCAAAGGTCTGAATATCCATTGTAAAAAATCTAAAGAAAATACATAAAGAGCCCGATTAAGGAAAGGTGCGCCACACCCTCTCCCTTGACTACATGATCCAATGGCGTCTTGGAACAACAAAGGCGATTGTCATATGACAATCGAATGGAGACGTCATGATAAACCTACACACACGAGGAAACCAGTAGGCTGCAATTTCAGGAGAAAATCGCTGCAACGTTGTACAGAAATGTGTATTACATTGTACAGTGTGTGCATTGCATCCAGGAGAATTTTAGTTACGATGGTACTGCACACAGAAGCATTCGACATTAAATTTTTTTTAAAAAGCCTTTAGGTTGTTTTCTAGATTAACCTGCCACGAGTAGAGAAGACTGCGCCGAATGGTAGAACGACGGATTACGCTCCAAAAGTAATTAATTGCTTGGACTCTCTTTTTATACTTTGATATTTCAAACCCTAAATTCTCATCTCAGTTAAGTTACGTGGATTAAATTACAGTATTGCTCCAGTTAGTTCTCGTGACAAATTTCACTATACGCTAATAGAGCAATTAATCTCTAGTACTAAACGCACGATTTGTTGTTTTGTCGTTAAATAGCAGTTTTGGGCAGAATATGGTCTGCAGTTGGAAGAGAGATATCAGCATTGCTGACAGTGAGATTGTTTGTCATTGCGTCTTTCACATTTTTTTTTCTGCATGACAGTAATGCATTTCATTTTAATCCAGCGCTTCGTGCTTCTCATACAAATATCTCTTTCTGTGAGTGAACCTAATTAAAGTTTAAATCGTGTTTAGCTACTGTTCTGCCTTCGTAGCATTCCTGTTGTTGTTAAATATGTCACCTAAATCACAGAAGATATAATAATTAACTTTGTTTCTAACAGCTACTGAGAAAAACGCAAATGTAGCATCAAGTTTAAATCGTGTTTAGCTGCTGTTCTGTTCTCTTTTCCTGTTGTTGTTAGCTATGTCACCTCAGTCACACAAGATATAATGATTAACTTTGTATTTAAGCTACTGAACAACAGCGAGAAAGCTTTAGGATATGTCCTGATGTACGACTTGCGTAGAACTGAGTTAAGAACATAAATGTGTATTTGGTATGATGTCGAAAAATAATGCAGATTGTAGAATTCATTATGCTGTGGTGTATTTGTTTTTGGCAATAAAATCTAGTGTGAGAAGTAATGATGAAACGTACTTTGACAACGTCACTCGTACATTATTTTCTTTTGCATACATCTCATATGACGTTAATGACGATAAAATTAGAGACATTAGAACATGTTATTTATTTAATGTAAGGTACAGGCGACATTATACGATAATTAGACACCTAAAATACAGGGTGAAGAAAAAATGTCGCACTTGGAAGTCGGAATGCGACTCGTCATCCAGATTCACGAAAAGATTTTATCTAGAAAAATCATATCGGGTGCATTTTGAAAATACGCGTTTGAAAACGAGGCAACACTGTTACATCGCACAGCGGAATATACAGAGGAACATGTATCACCTAGCACTACAGTACCAGCCGTCGTAGCTCACAGAGCAGACGCTTGCATGGGAGGTCAGCGTGTTCGGTGAGAGGGTTAGCTGCCCTCTGTAATAATAATAATAGTAAAAGAGCCTGAGTGAATAGATCAACGATGAAGTTGAACGGGGGTCACGGGACGTCTGCCCCGAACAACTGCCAGGAACAATAACGGACAAAATTAGGTGCTACTTACAAGCGTAAACAGAGCTTGTTATTAGTATGTTTGCTTCTAAAAGTCCTGTGTCGTATACTAGAATTTATGACATACTCTACACGTGATACGTGACCATTATTTAAGCAATAATAGATGTGGTGTGGTTTAAACTGTTTTAACACTAATTCGTGAAGATGGCGTGTGAATGCAACCGGTCGATATTTGGATTTAAAATAAAAGCAGCTGATGGTCAAACATGCATTTTAAAGACGGACATAATTTGGTACGACATCCCTCAGGAGTACATCTAACAACTCTATCAATCAATGCCAAGTCGAATAACTGCGTGCATTTGGGCCAGAGGTTAACCAGCGGATTATTGATTTGCTCACTTTATGAAAAACTTTCTCTCGAATAAATGATCCAGTTTTCAGGTTGGTGTGCCACAACTGTCCAGGGTGTCACCAGACACTTCACTGGTCATGGGAGATCAATTCGCAGCGGGTCTCACCACTGTATCATCCTTATAACACAATGGTACGTCGACGGTATTCTGTGCACCATTTTATTGTCCTTTATGGTAAGCCATCCTAGGTTTCCATTTTAGCAAGATAACGCGCGCCCGCACATGGCGAGGGTTAATTCTGCTTGTCTTCGTGCTTACGAAACTCTACCATGGCCAGCAAGGTTGTCAGATCTCTCCTAAATTGAGAACGTTTGGAGCAATGGGAACGTTCCTCCAACCAGCTCGCGATTTTGACGAACTAATTTGGCACGTTATCCCTCAAGAGGACACCCAACAACACAATCAATGCCAAACCGAACAGCTACTTCGATAAAGGCCAGAGGTGGACCAATGCGTTGTTGACTAGCTAAATTTGTGAAGCTCTTTATCTTGAATAAATCATCTAATTTTTCTGAAACTGCAATCATTTGTTTATCTGCACACGTGGATGTTCTGATTTCCGTTCCATTCAGACAATTTGTTTGTGGTGCTTCATTATTTTGTCTTACAGTACTTCGTTTAGTAGGTGACTGTGTGGAGCTATATCTAAAGCCTTCTGACAATCAAGAAACACGCCATCAACCCGAGTTTCGACATCAACAGCTTCATGGATCCCACGAATAAACTGAACAAGATTCTACACATGACTGGTACTTGTGGACACCATTTTAAATGGTACATAGAAGTTGTACGGTTTCCAGAAAAGTCATTATACGTGTGCACAATATATCTTCCACAGTTCTGCAACAAACTGGCATAATTCTGCACATAGGTTTTCCGACCCTTCTTACAGGCAGCTACGACTTGCATCTTTTTCCATCCGGTGGTACAGTTCATTATTCCTATGGTAAACTCATGCTAAGTAAGGGGCAGTTACACCACAAATTCAACATAGAATTTAAAGGCACATCATCAGTTCCTGTGGCATTTCATCGACCAATTTGCGTCTTATATAAGCTGATTTATTTTAATATATGAAGATTGGAAATGGAGAACTTTCTAAGTGCCATTTTATTTCTGAAAACGCGTTTTCAGTCAAGTTGTGTTCTCGGAACTGTGTTGCACGTTCCTAGATTTGATCGAGATGCGAAACAATGGAGGAAGTCTTTCAAATATGCGTCAGTAGATGGCGCATGGGATTTGTGTCAGTTGTGGTTCCCTCTGCTGTTCCAAAATTTAAAAGAGGTAAGACCTACTTTTATTTTTCTGCAGTTCTACCAGTTAAAAACTTAATGCTGTGTTTCTGCACTTATACTGTCACAAATAAAACATAGTGTCTCAATATTAGTGGCACTTGGAACAAAAACTTTCTTACTGCTATTTTGTGGAAAATAGACGTATTTGAGACTGTGACTGTTGATTCGTCCAAAGAAGAAAACAGCAAGCCACCACTGTTATATTATTCTCGAAGAATCAAGTTAGCCAAGGTCGCTAACAATTATTTTTATTACTATGACCAGTTTCCGCAGATCTAGGCTGTCATCATCGGATATTGTAACATTACTTGTTGTACGTGCTTCCTACAATTTTAAAAGTCACATAGTGATGTTGCGTCAAATAAAATGTTGCAGGGAACTTTGACGCAACACGTAACAAAGAGAACTTGTAACAAGCATGTACGAGTACAACAAATAATTGTTACAAGATCCGATGAAGACAACGCAGATCTGTCGAAGCGGCGCATAGTAATAAAAGAATTGCTCTCAGTCTTGGCTAACTTGATTCTTCAAGACTAATGTAAGTTTCAAATCGCTCCCAAACGCATGCAATGTCGAACATATACAGCTACTGTTCATAATGCTATTGATTTACACAAGTAGCACCGTTACGGGTTAGAATAGACAGGTGCTTCTTGAGATGGCTGTTTATGTTTATTTTACAGATGTTGTTGTTTACATTACTTGCTGAGCAAAAAACAGCCAATAACTAAACTAAACGACACCGGATACAATATAAACGTTGCTGTCTACAGACCGTTCGCCTGGCAGACCTGCAACCCCTCTTGCATCTGTGGTATGCAAGCAACCTGTCCTGGAAGGGGCTACATCAGCATTACGGAACGACAATCGCGCACGCTGACTGAGCCAGCAGTTGGCAGCGTGAGCGGCGCTATAAGCCATTAGCCCTGCGGAACTGTTTAGTTCTATGGACCACATGATCGCAAATAGTACCTCTAGCATTGTGTGCTCTATTGTGAGTGTGTTGAACCAGGAACCTAGAAACGACAAAGAGGCTTTGACCCAGCTGTGACCCTCAGTGGTTCACAACCCCACAACAGGCTACAGCAGTCCCTTCACCCCTCCGCCGCCCCACGTCTGACCCAGGATTATTGTGAGGTTTGGCCCCCAGTGGACCCCACCTCCACAGAGGAATGCCTCATACCAGACGAGTGTAACCCCAAATGTCTGTGTGGTAAAGTAATTATGGTGTATGCGTATGTGCAGCCAGTGTTTGCACAGCAATCGCCGACATAGTGCAACAGGCGGAATAAGGGGAACCAGCCCGCATTCGCCGAGGCAGATGGAGAACCGCCTTAAAAACCATCCACAGGCTGGGCAGCACACTGGACCTCGACACTAATCCGCCAGGCGGATTCGTGCTGTGGACCAGCATGTCTTCCCGCTCGGGAAGCAGCGCGTTAGACCGCGCGGCTTGCCGGGCGGGCACCTCTAGCACTACGAGGCTGCCTAGATATTTAGGCCGGCGCAAAGCGACTCAGACCAGAGGTCCATCGAGTCTCTGACTGCACCCACAGTTCTTCAGTCAGAGTCTTGTTGGAAACTTTGCAGCCTGTGACGCCACACCGTGCGTCAGCCGCCGCCCACCGAAAGAGCCGCAGTGTCTGTCACTATCGTCACCAGTATTTGGCCTCTACATCGGGTACTGCAAGGATTTTTCGTATCAGCCGTCGACCATACCTCACTTTATATTGTTCCGCAATTACGTGAATCACAGACTTGACTTATTCTTCATTGCGGTCGTCAGCCCAAGTTCACACGTGTGTAAATTCAAAAAATATTATGAACTTTCACAAATAATTGCTATGACTGATTTTCTTCTCCAAGGAGAAGTTTTATGGTTTATATATTTCTTAATAAAACTGTTCTACATTGTTGACCTGGATTGTGTACTTACTTCACGTAAACCAGCGCAAGACTTATAAAAAAGAAAATTGGTTCAAATGACTCTGAGCACTATGGGACTTAACTTCTGAGGTCATCAGTTCCCTAGAACTTAGAACTACTTAAACCTAACTAACCTAAGGACATCACACACATCCATGCCCGAGGCAGGATTCGAACCTGCGACCGTAGCAGTCGCGCGGTTCCAGACTATAGCGCCTAGAACCGTTCGGCCACCTCGGCCGGCAAAGACTTATCAAAATGAACAGCTTTCTCAAGATGAATTTGTAAGTGTGAAATCACTAAGACGATTATACACGTAAAGAAGAAACGTTATTAACGCCGGTTGCTGTTTTCTTCTTTGTAAGAACCAACATGCAGAATCTTCCTTTTTGGCAAGCTTAACCACTCAATCTCCTGGTACACCACTTCTTAAAAAAGTATTTATTTTCTAATTTGTCTCATTTTTGTGGTTATGTGGTGAGCAGCGTAATTCTAGGGTATCAGACTACCTTCGCAGTTTTTTGTATGCAAATCAGTTATGTACGAGGGTTATTCGGAAACTAAGGAACGATCGGTCGCGAAATGGAAACCACAGTGAAAATCCGATGATGTTTTGCACATGTGAGTTGGGCAGTGCCTCTAGTATGCCAGTCGATCGCATTACGTCGTTCTTTCTGGTTCTGAGGGCACAGGGAGCACATGAAGATACCTAGAACAATAATGTCTCCCACCAAGTACGAGGAGCCTGGTGAGAATTTCGCCTGAAGCTATGCAGCAAACATTACATAACTGTCGTGCGTTTTTCTCAGCCGTATTCTGCAGGGTCAATGAAGATGCTCCTGCATCGTTTTCAGTTGGAAATATTTTAATACCCACAATACAGCCCTTAATTGTCTCCCTCTGAGTTTCATCTCTGCTCACATGAACCGCTGGCTATGAAGACAACATCTTGGCACAGACAACGAACTGTAAGCCAGCGTAGAGAGTTGTAGGAAAACACTGGCGGCTGCCTTCTATAACGAGGGTATTGGAAGGTTGGTACAACGCTACGACAAACGTCTAAGTCGGATGGGCAACTATGGAGATAAGTAGCTGGAAGTTGTAGCTAACTGTTGCATATAAAATGGCTCTGAGCACTATGGGACTTAACATCTGAGGTCATCAGTCCCCTAGAACTTAGAACTACTTAAACCTAACTAACCTAAGGACATCACACACATCCATGCCCGAGGGAGGATTCGAACCTGCGACCGTAGCGGTCGCGCGGTTCCAGACTGAAGCGCCTAGAACCGCTCGGCCACACTGGCCGGCTGTTGCAAATAAAACAGTTTTGATTTTCACTGTGGTTTCCATTTCGCGACCTATCGTTCCCTACTTTCCGAATAGCCCTCGTATAAAAAGTGATACATTGCTTCCCTTGTCTTCTGACAAATGTTAGATTTGGCAGCTAGAACGTTATCCGTTTTCACTCTTGGTGTCACTTTCGCGTCCTTGAAGCCGTCGAACATACGAACATTGAGATCTTCAGTGAAGCAATTTCGGAAGACAAAATTTAGTATTTTGTATTTCACATTCTTATTTTACGCTTCGTTGTTAGCATTGAAAGAATCTATTGGAAAATGAAGTTGACATCTTACGCTAGTAAATTTATGACTGGGATAGTGGTCGGAAGAATAAGATGAAAGACGGCTGTGGTGGCCGAGCGGTTCTAGGCGCTTCAGTCTGGAACCGCCCTACCGCTACGGTCGCAGGTTTGAATCCTGCCCCGGGCATGGATGTGTGTGATGTCCTTAGGTTAGTTAGGTTTAAGTAGTTCTAAGTTCTAGGGGACTGATGACCTCCGATGTTCAGTCCCATGGTGATCAGACCCATTTAAACCAATAAGATGAAAATTGAAGTTTGTTTTGTTTGTTTTTGGGCGCAAAAACAACTAAGGTCATACGGTCTCATGTCAGAACCTTAGAACATTAATACAAAAAGGGAGTTAAAAACTACTACACGATGGGAGGAAAGAGAGCTAAGAACAAGGACTGACTCGTATAGGTTCCAAACTAAAGATTACATGCCCTTTGCCATATTGCTACGACGGATAAAACGTAAAACGTGGGCGACAGGACCCGCGTCATTCGCTAAAAAGGCTGATAACGTAAGTGGTTAAAAAAAGGGCATTCGGTCAGAAAATGGCAAACTATCAACGGTTGATGACAAGTGAGATAAGTGCTGTGGCAGATGAGCAATGTACATTGGATGCTAAAACCAACTGTGAGTACTAAAAGTGGAACACCAAAAGAGAAATCCGTGTTTACAACGTTGAAAGACAAGGTTGCAACTTTTAATCCGTTGCTTGCCGTGGTTCTTCATGAAGTTGTAAGCAAATTCGAGAAAATGAACAAAGAACGGGAACAGAATCCACAGCGAAGTGTTCTTAATGGTTTCCAGCAGCAAGTGCTACGAGTATTGTGTGACTTGAGGGACGAATATCAAAAGCGTCGACTCTTGATTCTTCTTTGTGTAGGCCTACTTACCGAGGGCCAACAACCTCTTATATCCTAGTGGTAAACAATGGAGTAGCATTACGTGAATAGAATGTTTCACATGCGAGGGGGGGACAGGTTACACCCATACTGAAGCTGTGATATTGAAGGACTGGTGTGCGAATCAAAGGGTAGGAGGCACCGCAGTTTTGCGTACAGTGTACGAAAAATCTTTGAAAGGTCGTACAATTGCGTTTCGCTATCGGACTTCGTTTGAGGCTGATTTATTGCTCCGGGAAACGTTTCGGTGAGGAATGGAGCCGTTCGTTCCACTTCATTTATTTATGGCTGAAATTCGGAAACACCAAATTTAACTACGGCGGATTTATCGAGAGTCTGCAACATGCACGGCTTTTATGGTTTGGAAATACAGATAGAGCTCACTCTCGTGTAGCGGGAGACGCGACGCAATTTAAATTTTCCCGTTGCTTCAAAATTCAGCCGGCTGTGTGGGTGTGGGTGCTTTTCAGCGGTGCGTCTGCGCCCCCACGCAATGAACTCTTGTCGCCAACGCGCTCTGCCAAGAACTCGATCGGATGGCTCTCGTGTCACAAGTGCGCAAGCCGTCGATTTTCCCTCATGTGGCGCTCTGTGAATCTCAAAGTAGTGGCAGCATCAGAATGTGCTGTTCAAGCTTCACGAGTTCGCAGATAATTGTTTAGAAGTTACTAGCCAGAACAAAAGTTACTCATCTAGTTCTTCTGAACACGTATGGACCGTTACCTGTGGCAAATTCACCTTAGTACCTTTATTTTTGAGTAAGAATGTAAACCATTCTTGATGTTTACCAAGTGATGCCTAAAAACGGATACTTTCTGTGTAGGGTGAATAGGAGTTAAAATGATGACATGAATACATCAGCCGCATCGTTCAGCAACACTACAGAACATAGAAAATATGGGGAACTTAAGGCTATCATTATAGCAAACAGCAACGTTTTTCGATATCTGTACAATGTAGCAATCCACCGAGACAGATAAAAAACTAGATTTGAAGAGCATCGTCATCTTCTTGCAAGGATTAGGTTCTGTAATCACCTGTTGCGGTCTCTATCATTCATCCATTCACCCATGTCTTACGAGGTCTACCTGTTCTCTCTTTCCAGTCGGACGATAGCTCATTATCTTCTTTTGCAATCTGTCTTCTGTCATTTTATCAACAAGATCCTTCCATTTAATTCTGTTCTCTATTATCTTGCCATTAACTGAAAAGATTTTGTAAATCTGATCTTCTTCGTTCATTACTTATTTTGTCCATTTTATTACAGCCTCTTATATATCTCAAGTTTATCTCTGCTGCTTCTACTGGTGAGTTTTCTTCCTTTGCTACTGTCCACGATTCGGAATTTGTACAGACATAACTAATAGAATTTTATTTGTGTTTCTTTTCTTGTATTTCGTCCCAAAGTTCTTTCAATTGTTCCGCAGACAGCTTGATATTTATTGGCCTTGTCATGGATGTCATTGTCATGGTTAAAACTAATACCACGCCCTAGATAACTGAAGTGGGATATTTGTTCTAAAATTTTCTCATTTATTATTATTTTTGATCTGACTGGATTCTTTCCTTTGAAAGCCATTGTCTTGTTTGCAGATGTAGTTAAGTTGTAATATCTAGCGTTTCGGTTTAGTCTGTACACTGTTCTTCGTAAATTATCTTCCTTTTCCTGTATAATTATCTTGTCATCAGCATACAACAGAATATTTAATTGAATAAAGTGCACCCTTCTCGAATACTTTGATTTATTAAAATTTCATCTGACCTTTTCTAATCTGAACTTCTATTTTTGTATCATATATAGTATCTTTATGGCAGTAAGATGTTTAGGAACACCTTTTATTTTCAGTATTTTACACAAAAGGGGTCTTTTATCTTATTAAAGTCTTTCTCAAAATCAATAACTGCTAAACGCGTTTCTAAGCCAAATTACCGACATTTTTGAATAATTTGTCTTATTATAAATCATAATGTCCATTTCTGAAGCGTGATCGTTCTTCTGAGATTACTACATCAGCGACACTTTGCAGCTTTTAATTAAGATTTTTCCCATAAATTTTATATCCTGGATTTAGGAAACTTATTCCTCTATAATTTACTGTGTGTTCCCTATCACCTTTTTAAATATAGAAATTACCTTAGCTGCGTTCCATTCTTCTGGTACAGAACAGTTTTTCCAACACATGTTTAAAAAATGGAGGAAGCAAAATTCTAAAATGGTTCCTCCACATTTGATCAATTCAGCACTACTGTCATCTAGGCCAGTAGCTTTTACTTATTTTTGATCTACAGCGTTATTATCAATTTTTATAGAATAGCTTTTTTTACCATCTTCAGCATACCATGAATTTCTGTAATGCCGTAGGCATTGATCTGCTGTTATTATATTACTGTTTGCAGCATCTTTCTGCATTTTATTCATATTATTCGTAAGTTTAAATTCTATATTCTATCTTCCGCGAATGCCATGTCATCATCAGGAATGAATCTTACCCAGGCTTCACTACGGTATCTTTGCATTAAATTATTTGTTTTATTCTCTTCTGTTTATTTCCCAGGCCTCATTTGAAGATAGTAACAGTTTAATGTTCCGTAATCAGTACGAAATATACAATAAAAAGAAATGTGGATTTCCAAGCTTTTTGGGGGGCTTATCACTCTGACCGGTTTGATGCGACCCGCCACGATTTCCTCGCGGACACTCGCCCATAATTCACGGGAATTTAGTGATCTGTACGTAGACGGCTGATGCCACATAACTCCAAAAACTTACTAAGGTTTTGTCGAATCTGTGCCAGGTAGAATCGCTGCTGTATTGTCGTTCCAAAAGAGAGTGGTCGGTCCTTTTTCTGTATTTATAGTCTGTCAATCGGAGTGAGTGATTAAAATTGGGTCTGTGATACAAATTATGCGCAACGGTAACGCTCGCTCCTATCGAACCAGCTACACATGGCATGGATTAAATTGATTAAGAAATGAGCCATCTTTCATAATATATTACTACCTCCCACTGCAAATTCCATTATTCTTTGCATAAGGAAATGCTTTTTGTAGGAGGAAAAGGAAATGACTTGGAATGAAATTACTTTCTGTAGTCGAATCTCATTGATGTAGAAATTTATTGTCGGGGACGCAGCCCGTCTTTGAATGAAACAGCTATCGTTGGACATAAAATAAAAAGGCAGTCCCTTGCTGTGATATTGATTTACTAAGACATAAGTTTATTGCAAATGAAACTCATGAATCTTCTTGTGATGGCGTTAAGGGGGGGAGGGGGAGGGAGGGGCTGAAGGGATAGCTGGCTACGTTGAACAACCTACTGAGTCAGAAGCTACTCTTACATGCATGAAATCTTACATTCATCCACCAAAAAACTACTCAATGGATAGAAGAATCAGCAAGTGCAGAGACGAAACCTACTAGCTGCCCGTATCAGCGAAGCTTCATACGCGATCGTCTTTCAAGTCAAAATACAGTCCAATTCACACGGAACACACTGACCAACTAAGGATTGCACAAGAATCAGAAATAAATTAGAAACAAGACGCAGCTGTTATCAGAAATTACATGACAAGTGATCATTCAAAGAAACACGGCATGAAGTTATTCTAATAACAGACCGTTGATGATTGCACGTGGTCGTTTCCATGTCGAAGAAAACCAAGTGCTTGTCCGCAGCATTCACTCCTGAGAAGTAACTAAATTGGTTCACCAAAAAATAGAAATAACTCTTCCGAACGGTACTGAAGCTAATTCCAATGAATTTAGCCTAATTAACTGTCGATTGATCACCCTAACTGATATAAGCACAGCTTAAACTACGCTACGAAAGATCACTGAGTTTTATCAGTACAGCATCTCGCCCGTGATCGCCCGATTAAAGACGGCCAGACACGGCCTTAGGCTCCGCAGAGCGTAATTGTACTAGTGGTGGGATACGGACAGCTTAGAACGCTCATTACTAGAAAGCCAGAGCCGTTCTGGTTGTCCGAGAAAGAACTCGGACGGACTTATCGGACAAAGTTACCAATACCACAGGGCGGGAAGCACCCTAATTCCTCGAAGAGAAAATGAGCAGGCGACTCTGGAAGAGGTTGACAGAATCGACATATTAGCAAACATTACACAAAAAACCTCTGTTTCCTTCAATAATCGATCCAAATACTCAAATCATTAATCACCTAACCGAAGATTATCTGTGGAACTGGAGACTAGCTGGAAAAAAGGAAGTTAAACAAAACGTCATATAACTTTCTCTCTCTCTCTCTCTCTCTCTCTCTCTCTCTCTCACACACACACACACACACACACACACACAAAAACACACACTGCGCAGTCTGCTCGGAGGTATTAAGACACAGGACACATTCCTGTGCAGTTTATATTAAAATACTGATTAATGTTGATTACCCCCCCCCCCCCCCCCCCCGCCCCTTAGCGATACAGATGGCCGTAGGTGCAACCACAACGGAGGGGTATCTGTTGAGAGGCCAGACAAACGTGTGGTTCCTGAAGAGGGGCAGCAGCCTTTTCAGTAGTTGCGGAGGCAACAGTCTGGATGATTGACTAATCTGGCCTTGTAACACTAACGAAAACGGCCTTGCTGTGCTGGTACTGCGAACGGTTGAAAGCAAGGGGAAACTACAGCCGTAATTCCATCCGAGGGCATGCAGCTTTACTGTATGGTTAAATGATGATGGCGTCCTCTTGGGTCAAATATTCCGGAGGTAAAATAGTCCCCCATTCGGATCTCCGGGCGGGGACTACTCAAGAGGACGTCGTTATGAGGAGAAAGAAAAATGGCGTTCTACGGATCGGAGCGTGGAATGTCAGATCCCTAAATCGGGCAGGTAGGTTAGAAAATTTAAAAAGGGAAATGGATAGGTTAAAGTTAGATATAGTGGGAATTAGTGAAGTTCGGTGGCAGGAGGAACAAGACTTTTGGTCAGGTGAATACAGGGTTATAAATACAAAATCAAATAGGGGTAACGAAGGAGTAGGTTTAATAATGAAAAAAAAACAGCATAGTGAACGCATTATTGTGGCCAAGATAGACACGAAGCCCATGCCTACTACAGTAGTACAAGTTTATATGCCTACTAGCTCCGCAGAGGATGAAGAAATTGATGAAATGTATGATGAGATAAAAGAAATTATTCAGGTAGTGAAGGGAGACGAAAATTTAATAGTCATGGGTGACTGGAATTCGAGAGCAGGAAAAGGGAGAGAAGGAAACATAGTAGGTGAATATGGATTGGGGTTAAGAAATGAAAGAGGAAGCCGTCTGGTGGATTTTTGCACAGAGCATAACTTAATCAAGAATCATAAAAGAAGGTTGTATAAATGGAAGAATCCTGGAGATACTAGTAGGTATCAGATACACTCCTGGAAATGGAAAACAGAACACATTGACACCGGTGTGTTAGACCCACCATACTTGCTCCGGACACTGCGAGATGGCTGTACAAGCAATGATCACACGCACGGCACAGCGGACACACCAGGAACCGCGGTGTTGGCCGTCGAATGGCGATAGCTGCGCAGAATTTGTGTACCGCCGCCGTCAGTGGCAGCCAGTTTGCCGTGGCATACGGAGCTCCATCGCAGTCTTTAACACTGGTAGCATGCCGCGACAGCGTGGACGTGAACCGTATGTGCAGTTGACGGACTTTGAGCGAGGACGTATAGTGGGCATGCGGGAGGCCGGGTGGACGTACCGCCGAATTGCTCAACACGTGGGGCGTGAGGTCTCCACAGTACATCGATGTTGTCGCCAGTGGTCGGCGGAAGGTGCACGTGCCCGTCGACCTGGGACCGGACCGCAGCGACGCACGGATGCACGCCAAGAACGTAGGATCCTACGCAGTGCCGTAGGGGACCGCACCGCCACTTCCCAGCAAATTAGGGACACTGTTGCTCCTGGGGTATCGGCGAGGACCATTCGCAACCGTCTCCATGAATCTGGGCTACGGTCCCGCACACCGTTAGGCCGTCTTCCGCTCACGCCCCAACATCGTGCAGCCCGCCTCCAGTGGTGTCGCGACAGGCGTGAATGGAGGGACGAATGGAGACGTGTCGTCTTCAGCGATGAGAGTCGCTTCTGCCTTGGTGCCAATGATGGTCGTATGCGTGTTTGGCGCCGTGCAGGTGAGCGCCACAATCAGGCCTGCATACGACCGAGGCACACAGGGCCAACACCCGGCATCATGGTGTGGGGAGCGATCTCCCACACTGGCCGTACACCACTGGTGATCGTCGAGGGGACACTGAATAGTGCACGGTACATCCAAACCGTCATCGAACCCATCGTTCTACCATTCCTAGACCGGCAAGGGCACTTGCTGTTCCAACAGGACAATGCACGTCCGCATGTATCCCGTGCCACCCAACGTGCTCTAGAAGGTGTAAGTCAACTACCCTGGCCAGCAAGATCTCCGGATCTGTCCCCCATTGAGCATGTTTGGGACTGGATGAAGCGTCGTCTCACGCGGTCTGCACGTCCAGCACGAACGCTGGTCCAACTGAGGCGCCAGGTGGAAATGGCATGGCAAGCCGTTCCACAGGACTACATCCAGCATCTCTACGATCGTCTCCATGGGAGAATAGCAGCCTGCATTGCTGCGAAAGGTGGATATACACTGTACTAGTGCCGACATTGTGCATGCTCTGTTGCCTGTGTCTATGTGCCTGTGGTTCTGTCAGTGTGATCATGTGATGTATCTGACCCCAGGAATGTGTCAATAAAGTTTCCCCTTCCTGGGACAATGAATTCACGGTGTTCTTATTTCAATTTCCAGGAGTGTAGATTATATAATGGTCAGACAGAGATTCAGAAACCAGGTTTTAAATTGTAAGACATTTCCAGGGGCAGATGTAGACTCTGACCACAATCTATTGGTTATGAACTGTAGATTAAAACTGAAGAAACTGCAAAAAGGTGGGAATTTAATGAGATGGGACCGGATAAACTGAAAGAATCAGAGGTTGTACAGAGTTTCAGGGAGATCATAAGGGAACAATTGACAGAAATGCGGAAAAGAACTACAGTAGAAGAAGAATGGGTAGCTCTGAGGGTGAAGTAGTGAAGGCAGCAGAGGATCAAGTAGGTAAAAAGACGAGGGCTAGTAGAAATCCTTGGGTAACAGAAGAAATATTGAATTTAATTGATGAAAGGAGAAAATATAAAAATGAAGTAAATGAAACAGGCGAAAAGGAATACAGACGTCTCAAAAATGAGATCGACAGGAAGTGCAAAATGGCTAAGCAGGGACAAATGTAAGGATGTAGAGGCTTATCTCACTGGGGGCGAGATAGATACTGCCAACAAGAAAATTAAAGAGACCTTTGGAGAAAAGAGAGCCACTTGTATGAATATCATGAGCTCAGATGGAAACCCAGTTGTAAGCAAAGAAGGGAGAGCAGAAAGGTGGAAGGAGTATATAGAGGGTCTATACAAGGGCGATGTACTTGAGGACAATATTATAGAAATGGAAGAGGATGTCAGTTTGGATTCCGTAGAAATATTGGAACACGTGAGGCAATACTGACCTTACGACATATCTTAGAAAATAGATTAAGGAAAGGCAAACCTATGTTTCTAGCATTTGTAGACTTAGAGAAAGCTTTTGACAATGTTACTAGAATACTCTCTTTCAAATTCTAAAGGTGGCTGGGATAAAATACAGGGAGCGAAAGGCTATTTGCAATTTGTACAGAAACCAAACGGCAGTTATAAGAGTCGAGGGACATGAAAGGGAAGCAGTGGTTGGGAAGGGAGTAAGACAGGGTTGTAGCCTCTCCCCGATGTTATTCAATCTGTATATTGAGCAAGCAGTAAAGGAAACAAAAGAAAAATTCGGAGTAGGTATTAGAATCCATGGAGAAGAGATAAAAACTTTGAGGTTCGCCGATGACATTGTAATTCTGTCAGAGACAGCAAAGGACTTGGAAGAGCAGTTGAATGGAATAGACAGTGTCTTGAAAGGAGGATATAAGAAGAAGATCAACAAAAGCAAAACGAGGATAATGGAATGTAGTCGAATTAAGTCGGGTGATGCTGAGGGAATTAGATTAGGAAATGAGACACTTAAAGTAGTAAAGGAGTTTTGATATTTGGGGAGCAAAATAACTGATGATGGTCGCAGTAGAGAGAATATAAAATGTAGACTGGCAATGGCAAGGAAAGCGTCTCTGAAGAAGAGAAATTTGTTAACATCGGGTATAGATTTAAGTGTCAGGAAGTCGTTTCTGAAAGTATTTGTATGGAGTGTAGCCATGTATGGAAGTGAAACATGGACAATAAATAGTTTGCACAAGAAGAGAATAAAAGCTTTCGAAATGTGGTGCTACAGAAGAATGCTGAAGATTGGATGGGTAGATCACATAACTAATGAGGAAGTATTGAATAGAATTGGGGAGAAGAGGAGTTTGTGGCACAACTTGACAAGAAGAAGGGACCGGTTGTTAGGACATGTTTTGAGGCATCAAGGAATCACAAATTTAACATTGGAGGGCAGCGTGGAGGGTAAAAATCGTAGAGGGAGACCAAGAGATGAATACACTAAGCAGATTCAGAAGGATGTAGGTTGCAGTAAGTACTGGGAGATTAAGAAGCTTGCTCAGGATAGAGTAGCACGGAGAGCTGCATCAAACCAGTCTCAGGACTGAAGACCACAACAGCAGCAACAACAATGTTGATTAATTGATAATGAAAGTTTGGGTATCCAGCCGTCTTTAAAAAAGTTGGAGCGAACCTGCAAAGAGGGTGGTGATAATGTTTTAGCTGATCATTATGTATTCCAAAGGCAGGAATGACTCTTTCATTCTGTAGCTGAGTGTGATTTGTTTTGAAATTTCCTGATAGATTTAAGCTTGTTATTGGACAGGGACTAGAATGCGGAACGTTGCCTTTCACTTCTGCTAGTAGCTCCCTCTACCTTCCTCCTATAAACGTGCGTGGAATGCTCTGTCTATATGAGCATTCATCGCGGAAGCCTATGTTCCGGGTTCGAGTCCCAGTCTATCAAACCTATCCCTGAATAACTTGGATAGTTCATGTAATCAAATATGTGGTGTGTTAAGGTGATCTCTTATGGGAATCAGCGAGATGCTGTGAGTGAGGAGGGTAATGGTGGTAGCCGGACAAACCGTGGCAAGGCGCCTGAGACCTTGCGGCAACCCAACGCGGCAAGGAGGGTAATTATCCAGGCACTACATCAGTAGTGTATGGTTTAAATTGAGACTGGGTCTGATGGGAGGCGTGCTACCGTAGTTCGCATGGTGGTGGTGACCAATGTGTCCAGATCGTTTAGTGGTCAGTGCTTATCTCTAGTAAACAGGAGATTCAGGTGTGAATCCTGGTCTGGCGAAAATTTTGAGCTTGCCCCATTGATACAAATCAATGCTCACTGGTAGCTAATATCTTTAATTCCTCTCTATCATGTAATGAAAGGTCCAATTAATGATTTTCCATATAGTACTAAGGTTCTGATCAAGCAGCATTCGAGAAAATTTCCAGTTTCAGTTTAGTATTGGTGAGCATCGATGACGTTACTATTTAATCTGTCTCATGCTTGCCATGCTACTGGCTTCCTCAAACTATTGCAACAGAAATACGAGCTGTAAGAGCACCACTGCATACTTTGATATTATTTTCCCGATCCTGAGAGTATAATCGTTTACTAGTGCAAGTGGTTGGCACTGATCTGCTGTATAGCGATGGCACACTATGAGGAAGATCTCCAGCGGTAAATTTCATAGCTTGATTACAGATCCAGTAAACAGAATATAATTATGTAACAATAAACAATTATATTTTTTACAGAGACTGCTAAAGCTATTTATAGCTATAATGTAACGTGAAGACGCACTTTTGATATGTAATAATTATAAATAGTTACCCATGGAGTCAGCGGTGTACATATGGATAGAAACTCGGGGTTTCGAAGTTTTGCATCATCGTGATCTTCGTGAGATTAACAGCCAGAACTTTTATTTCTCTGTATGCGTTTTCTACGCCTGAAGCTAGAACGGGCAGTTTAAACTCTGCCCCATTGCAGATGGAGTTTATTTCCAGCCAGATACTAGATGACCTGGTAGCGGGACAGAGAGAGCCACAGCTACGTATATTTGGGAGAGGATTCCCCCTTCTGGCATTTACCATACAACCAAGAAAAGTCTCCGGAAAACCTTCATCAGAATCGGATAAAGGGAGCTATTTTTAATATTATTCTGAGACTTTGGGTCCCATACCAAAGAAGGGGAGCTTAGTGTGTGTAAGAGTATTTGTGAATGTGTGCATGGAACAATGTTGCGGATTGCAGGGAAGAAATATAAAGATCGATGTGTGTTGCGTACACAGCGTCGGTGTGGCTTATCATAGGTGACGTCATGTCACTTGTGGGGGGGGGGGATGGGATGAAAACGGGTGAATTGGAGATCGCAGACTGTTGTTAGAGACGGAACGCTCACAAAGAGCATAAATCAGAAACTACTTCTTCGTTCTGCATGTATTAGGCATTCGCTTCTTATCCCATCCTGGTTGAAATTATTGATCTTTCGGCCTTTTCCTTGGTCTTCCTAAAGATCTTCTGGCCACTGGGTGATAATTCATCATTAGTGTTGGTATTCTGTCTTCTTTCATTCATGCGACATGATACTTCCATTTATTTCTGTATTCCTTAATCGACTCATGTAAACTTTTTATGCCTACTTGTTTGACGTCAGCATTCCTTCTCCTGTCGGGCGGTGTGTGTCCAGATACTCTTCTTCGGCGTCGCATCTCCAAAGCTTGTTTTCTTTGTTCATTTTCTTTGTTATAGTCCACTACTTACTTTCGCATATCATAGTTTGACCTGACGTAGTTTTGTATAACTTAGGTTTCATTTCGTACTGTTGTAAGCGGAATAATTTTATTTTACATCTTTAAATTCTTTAAAGTTCTACCTGGCGAGCTCAGAACAGAAAAGGCTATCTCTGGGCCAGTTTACCAAATAGGGTGTAAACACGACGTAGCGTCGATCTAACATACGTAAGGGCATGACCTGAGCATTGCCTCCGAGCGAGGAAAGCAGAAACGCAACCGTCACTGTGCTACATAACAAGGTAGTGTGAAATAACACTTAACACTCCGTAACTTCGGTACCAGAGCGCCACTGCAAATTCAAACGTAGGCAGAAAGACCCGGCCTCTTCTTCACAATGTGATCAAAGCTCTGGTTCAAATGGTTCAAATGGCTCCCCTAGAACTTAGAACTACTTAAACCTAACTAACCTAAGGACATCACACTAATCCATGCCCGAGGCAGGACTCGAACCTGCGACCGTAGCGGTACTTTAGTTCTGAGGGTTCTATAAACTGTTATGGTAGTCTAATCATAGTTTTCTACTTTCTCTTGTGTGTTTATTTCTCTTATGAATGAGCTAGCGTTTTCTAAGAGGTTGAGCGAGTTTACCCTTTTAATTTTCTGATAATGTATTGTTACTTTTGTGGGTATTGATTCCTGGCCCCCGAAAGCGCCAATTTTTGTTTTCATTGAAGATATTTGTAGAGTTATAAGACACTGTTGTTGATAAAGTAGGAGCGGTGTTAGGAGTGTGGCTTCGCTATCAGCAATTATAATTTCTCCATCAGCAAAGAGCAGTGTCAAAGAACAATTCCTTTCATTGAAGTCATGAGAATAAGAACATAATTTCCGTATCTATTGTTTCAGCAAATCGTCAGTACAGAATTTCTGATATATTGCATCCTTGTCTTTTTTCCAAATTTGTCATGGTCTTAGATTTTCCATTTCATGCAATGGCGGTTTTTGATCCTTGGTACATGCATTCTGCTACCTTTACTATATGCAGAGGTATTCCTCTACTGTTCGTTATCTCCCATAGCTTTAATTTATTTACCCATACTTTATCGCAAGCTTTCACATAGTGTATGAATAGTAAATATGTCTCTCTATTGAACTCTGTATGTTTCTCAATGGTTTTTCTAGTAGTGATCATATCTCCTGAGCACAATCAACCTTTCCTAAAACCCGTTTGCTCTTCTAGCATAATAATTTCAACAATTACTACTGTTCACTATTTTCATATATATATATATATATATATATATATATATATATATATATATATATATATATATATATATATAAAACAGCGAAAGAACTAATCCCACTACGTAAAAAACCAAAACACCCATGGTGGAACCAGGAATGTGAAGACGCTCTAGAAGAGAGAAAAAAAGCGTTTCAAAATTACAATTGCAACAAATCAGAAGAAACCCACAAGAAATTCCTTGAAGTCCGCAAACAAGCATCCAAGATTTTACGGCAAAACAAACGGAAATATGTAAATGACCAACTAAAATCGATAGAAGACAACTTTAAAAATTACAACACACACGATTTCTATAAAACCTTTGCAAACCACATTAAAGGGTACTGTCCACAGAACCTCTGCTTCCGAAAATCAAATGGTAAACTGGCCTTAACAAATAAGGAAAATTGTGAAGAACTAGCGAAATATTTTTCAAAGCTTTTAAACTGTCCAGAACCTAAGGAGAGGTTTCCGAAAATACAACCAGAAACCGTATCAGAAAACTCAGCACCACCAACAAAAGAAGAAATTTATTCACATATCCAGAAGCTTAAAAATAACAAAGCATCAGGTGAAGATGGAATTGTAGCTGAACTCCTGAAAAATTTAGGTCCAAATTCACTCAGAGAAATCACACACATTATCCAAAATATTTGGCAAACCGAAAAAATCCCAGATGACTGGAAGATCGCACTAATTCACCCACTACACAAAAAGGGTGACAAATCAGATGTGAACAACTATAGAGGGATCTCGCTTTTACCAGTCACCTATAAAATTTTGTCAGCCTGTCTCCTGAAGAGAACACAAGAACAACTAGAATCAAAATTATCTGAATACCAAGCAGGATTTAGAACAAACAGGTCATGCCCAGAACAAATTTTTAACCTCAAAACCATAGTCAAAATGCGAGCTCTCAGACAAAAGCCATTAGTATGCACATTTGTAGACTTTAAGAAAGCATACGATTCAATAGATAGACCCTCATTATTTCAAATTTTAGAAGAAAGGGGATTAGATTACAAGACACGAGAACTAATAAAACAAACACTAACTGACACGAAGTCTAAAATAAAATTCATGGGAGAAATTTCGGAGCCCTTCGGCATTCAGACAGGTGTGAGACAAG
Organism: Schistocerca nitens; assembly: GCF_023898315.1. Classification (NCBI taxonomy): domain Eukaryota; kingdom Metazoa; phylum Arthropoda; class Insecta; order Orthoptera; family Acrididae; genus Schistocerca; species Schistocerca nitens. The sequence goes on along the minus strand of NC_064615.1, from coordinate 149,415,879 downwards.
GCGATGGACTCTCTCCTCTTTTGTTCAACATCGTTCTTGACAAAGTTATGGAGGAATGGGAGAAACAACTACGGAAAAATGAGTGTTGGAAACCAATTTCACTTGGCTTTTCCAAAAACAATCTTTACATTCCATACCTCGCTTTTGCAGATGATCTAGCAATACTAGCGGAGGATGAGCAGACCGCCATTAAACAGATTGACACACTCAAAGAATGTGCTGAGAAAGTTGGGCTACAAATCTCATTTGAAAAAACTGAATTCCTATGTTCAAAAGTAGAAATTGCAAGCTTAAAAACAAAATATGGCAAAATCAATAGAATCCCGTATTTTAAGTACCTCGGAGAATACATTGAACCAACAGGCCAAGAAATAGTATCACAGCAAAATCGTTTACAAAAAGTCAAAAAAGCATTCTGGTTAGTCCACAACCTCTACAACAAGAAATCCTTGTCAAGACAAACTAAAATTCGGCATTACAATACCGTCATAAAACCAACAGTCCTCTATGCAAGTGAAACACTAGTACTGAACAGAAAGCGAGAACTCGAAGACATCAAAAAAGAAGAGAGAAAAATCATTAGGAAAATTTTAGGAGCGAGACAGACTAAAGATGGCTACAGACTGCAAACAATCAAAACAACAGAAAAGTTTTCAAACATAGAAATTGATTTTAAGAAAAGGCGACTGAAATTCTTTGGTCATCTTAGCAGATTACCAGAAAACCGTTTGACCAGAAAGCTAATAAATTACGTAACCTCACTTAAAGCTTCAACACCTTCGATGATCGAAGTTAGAAAAGACCTCACCAACGCGGATATAACAGCAACCGATATTTCAGACAGAGATACTTTTAAGCACAAAGTAGAGAAGTGGAAAGTTTTACCAGAGCAACCAAAACAAAAACAGTACAGACCGAAGTGGTCAGAAGAGCGAAAGCAAGCCTTCTCAAAAAGAATGAAGATCTATTGGAGCAACAAGAAGAACCAGAAAAAAAGTTGATTGTCATTTGCTTAATGTCATTTGCTTAATGTCTTCCGTTATTGGGAGAATTCATAAATAATAATAATATATATATATATATATATATATATATATATATATATATATATATATATATATATATATATATAGTCACCTCACGTTACCGCTGGATATATTTCGTAAACCACATCAAATACTGACGAACCGATTCCACAGACCGAACGTGAGGAGAGGGGCTCGTGTAATTGTTTAAGACAAACCATACAAAAATGCACGGAAGTATGTTTTTTAACACAAACCTACGTTTTTTTTAAATGGAACCACGTTAGTTTTGTTAGAACATCTGAACATATAAACAAATACGTAATCAGTGCCGTTTGTTGCATTGTAAAGTGTTAATTACATCCGGAGATATTGTAATCTATAGTTGACGCTTGAAACCTCCAACGTTCAGTTGCGTGTTGTAACAAACACGGGCCACGGTCGGCGAGCAGCATCTGCAGGGACATGTTTACGATGACGACCGTGTTTACGAGTGTGGCTGTAGTGCACTGTTGTGGTTTGGTCTAGCTGTCGCAGTGTCCGCATGTAGCGCTTGCTGCTATTGTTATTCTGCATTCGTCTCCGCACGCAGACCTACTGTAGTACACCGTGTTACCAGACGTCTGTGATAGTGTAGTGTTGTAGGAACTGTGACCATGGTGTATTCGTACTCTGAAAAGGCGGAGATGATACTCATCTGTGGCAAGTGTCGACGAAATGCAGCTGAAGCCTGCAGGGTGTATGCAGAACGGTACCCGGACAGAGAGCATCCAACGTGCCGCACATTGCAAAACATCTACCCCCAACTGTATGCAACAGGTATGGTCGTAGCACGCAAACGGGTCCGTAACAGGCCCGTCACAGGAGAAGCGGGTGCAGTTGGTGTGTTAGCTGTTGTTGCCATGAACCCCCACATGAGTACACGGGACATTGCGAGAGCCGGTGGACTGAGTCAAAGTAGTGTCATGCGCATACTGCATCGTCACCGCTTTCACCCGTTTCATGTGTCGCTACATCAGCAATTACATGGTGATGACTTTAATCATCGAGTGCAATTCTGTCAATGGGCATTAACAGAGAATGCGTTGCAGTTCTGCCTGTTTACCGATAAAGCGGGTTTCACAACCACGGGGCAGTGAATGTACGGAACATGCATTACTGGTCCGTGGACAATCCTCGCTGGCTCAGACAGATAGAGCGACGGCGACCGTGGACTGTAAATGTATGGTGCGGAATCATTGGCGACCACCTCATTGGTCCTCACTTCATTGCAGGGGCCCAAACAGCTGCAACATACATCGCGTTTCTACAGAATGATCTGCCAACGTTGCTCGCAGTTGTCCCACTGGAAACGCATCGACGTATGTGGTATCAGCATGATGGTGCACCTGCACATTCCGCAATTAACACTAGGCTGACCCTTGACAGGATGTTCGACGGGCGTTTCATAGGACGTGGAGGACGCATAAATTGGCCAGCCCGTTCTCCTGATCTTACACCTCTGGACTTCTTTCTGTGGGGTACGTTAAAGGAGAATGTGTACCGTGAGGTGCCTACAACCCCAGAGGATATGAAACAACGTATTGTGGCAGCCTGCGGCGACATTACACCAGATGTACTGCGGCGTGTACGACATTCATTACGCCAGAGATTGCAATTGTGTGCAGCAAATGATGGCCACCACATTGAACATCTATTGGCCTGACATGTCGGAACACACTCTACTCCACTCCGTAATTGCAAACGGAAAGCATGTGTGTACGTGTACCTCACCCCTCATGTTAATGTACATGTGCGTCAGTGAAAAAGACCAACAAAAAGGTGTTAGCATGTGGACGTAATGTGCTGTTCCAGTCTCTTCTGTACCTAAGGTCCATCACCGTTCCCTTTGGATCCCTACGTAATTCGGTGCTCTCCGATACACACGATCGAACAGCGGAGGAGTGGTACTCAAGCGTCAACTTTAGGTTACAATATCTCCGGATGTAATTAACATTTTACAATGCAACAAACGGCACTGATTACGTATTTGTTTATATGTTCAGATGTGCTAACAAAACTAACGGGGTTCCATTTAAAAAAACGTAGGTTTGTGTTAAAAAACATACTTCCGTGCATTTTTGTATGGTTTGTATTAACCAATTACACTAGCCCCTCTCCTCGCGTTCGGTCTGTGGAATCGATTCGTCAGTATTTGATGTGGTTTACGAAATATATCCAGCGGTAATGTTAGGTGACTCACCCAGTATGCATATATATATATATATATATATATATATATATATATATATATATATATATATATATATATATATATACCCCGTGTTGAACAGAGATGCCTGTGAACCTTTCCCAATTACATCTGTCTTCTTTCTTGTAAAGGTGTACATATTATTGTACCAAATTTTCACTCGTCTGGAATTTGCTTATTTGTCCTGCGTCCGTTAATGCAGTTGAGAAATCTAGATTTCTGTGTGGGAGAAGCATATTTAATGATTTTGAATATAATACCATCACTGCCCGTGTTTTTCTAGTTTTCATTTTACATAATGCATCTTTTAATTCCTTAATTTCTGTTCTATCTACTATACTTGCCTCCTTTTCTTCGTACTTAACATTTTGGTCCAGATTTTTATTCACATCGTCTCCTGTTGTCCAAAGCTTCTTACAGTAATCCAGCCACTTGTCTTGCTTCTCACTTCTATTTTTAGATCATCTTTTACATATTTATTCAAGTTCATTATTTTATAAACAAATTCCTGTGCACCATGCACATCGTTTCCACTTACGAAATATACCTATCTCACCTCTTTTAATATTTCGACATAGTTCTTCAGCTTCTATAAATAGTATACATTTCTCTCTATTTTCAGCCATCCTGTTCTGTAACCATTTCGTATAAACCTCTTTTTTCCTATTTGTTCCTGCAATTTTTTTTATTATTGTATCGACTTCGATTTCCTAGAGCTTCTGCAGTTGTTTCTTCTATTACAGTTGAAACCAGGTTGGTAGGTACTCAGAGAGCGCACAGGATAAGGTTATGATTGTGGATGGGGCCGTAAACAGGTACTGTGAGTTACAAAATCAAACACACAACTTTATTTTTCTAAGAACCACTCATTTAGACATTGCTTTAAAAGATCAAAATTAAACAATACAGCTGAAGGCCTAGTTCAAAAACCTGAGATGCTTTCTGGTCTGAAGGCCCAAAACCACACCGAAAACAAGAACGGCTGAAGGCCTGGCTTAGAAATCAAAAACAAAAATAGAAGGTAAAATTCTTTTCTGATAAAAAATGCAATTGACAACAACTAGTGGCTGAAGGCCTACACTACACGTCTGAACGACAACTATAATTAAAGCACATTAATAAACAATTTTTCCAACCAAGGAAGCTCTTTTTAAACTTACAATAGAACAGCCGAAAGCCTAATTAAAGAAATATTGACTTATTGCGTGGCTGAAGGCCACAAACAAATCTGAAACAACAGCTGAATGCCTGAACAACAAGTCAGACAACAAATTTAAAATAAACCCCTTTCTTCATACAAAAAATTTTCCTTTAAAGAATACACAGGGCTGAAGACCTTATTAAAAGTGGTTAAAGTAAATCCTCGGCTGAAGGCCACACATAACACATCAAATAACTAACGGCTTAGGGCCTGGATTACAAACAACTTGAGATAGAACCAATTGTAAGGAGAAATATTTTTTCTTTTTTTAAAATAAAATCAGTCTTCAAAATTTTAATTTAACACGGCTGAAGGCCTTTATGTAAAATTTAAAAAAACTAAATTAATACATGACCAAAGGCCTCGAACAATACTTCAAACTAAAATGAAAATCACAATCTAAAACAAACAAGAGAACAAGTGATGCTCAGAAGTGTTCCGAGGGTCGGCCTGAGAAGGTAGCTCAAACGTGAGGTGAGGGGAGACAGGCAGCCAAGAGCTGAAGTTAAGTATATTTTACTATAAAAATACAGCGACCAGCAACTTAAAATATCATTATCCACGGTCACGAAGCTCAAAAGTCCAAATAAAATGGACGAATTGTTATTGAGGTTAAGTAATCGGATGGCAACCCAAACGAGGGACGGCCCAAGGACCAACCAACAATTTAACCAATTCCCTTCCGTCCGACCAATGGCACAACAATGGAAAATATAGGCCGAGGATGAGGATACGAGCAGCACTACGTTTTCAGAAATTGGCGTTTAAAAACAGCCAAGGGAACAATAACCACTCTATGCAAACATGAAGCAAACAACTTAAAAGGCTGTCGAACTACATACCGTGCCAGACTGCATCAACACGACGAGGAAAGGCACACTGCCAGAAAAGTACACTAACGACCAGGGCAGGTAACTGGGGTGTTAACGGCCACAGGGCAGAAAATACCGCTGGTGCACTTCACTGGTAAGTAACAGTCAATTTAATAGTTAATCACAATATAGGAAGACGACTGCAATATTTCACCGACCCCAACACGTCAATACGTTTCTGCTAGCCTGAACGGCCCAGGGAGCAACAACCCGCAAATGGATGAAGAGATGTCACAATAGTTGAGGTTTCATAACAAGTTAACGGATTACTCAGCTTCAGCGACCAGGTTCGCTGGGCAACGAACTTTGTCGCCCTCATAGCTAGCACCTTACGATCCGACAGCACATGCACGCCGCCAGCGGTCCCGGCCTGATCACGCGTGGCGGAGAGTTCCTCACTGCTCCGACCCAACAGACTGACCACCACACACATCACCACCAGCAGGAAATACAAGCGGTCACGCCAAAGATAGTACGACAGTACTAGTATCGATAAGCGCTGCTGCTGCCACTCAAGGAGGCAAGCCAGCCACTTTGTTACGCCAGTAAGTAAGGAAGAAACAAGACGCCACTCGATGTGACAAAAATGCCAAAGAACAAACGGCATGAAAGCGAGCCGCACATAGCTCAACAGTTCTAATGTTTTTCGATTCCTTCTCTAGATCTTGGTTTTCTTCTGTTATCACACAGTTTATTGTATCTCCCCATAAAGGTTCTTGATGGAATTTTCTTTTATCAACTATGTTTTTCAATTCTTATTCTTATGGTTTTTAGAAGCGTTGCTCTTCGTCCACTGTGCTTTAACGTGCTTCTCTGCCATTGAAAAGTAATGATCTGTATTCAATTCATTCACCCTGTACACTCTTCCACCTGTAAATTCTACAGATTTTTCCTGATTTGCTAAACATAATCTGCTACCGAATGCTGTCCTCTTTCAGGCCATGTTATTCTGTGTAAGATGTATTCATTATTCGGAAGTCGTCAAAGCTTAATTTGAAGAAAGGGGAGATAGTGCTGGGGGCGATCTCGGACCATATTCGGCTCTGTAATTCGTGTTTGGAGGGAGATGTACTTGCTTCATTTTCAGTTTCTTGTATCTGTGTATGCCGGCCGGTGTGGCCGTGCGGTTCTAAGCGCCTCAGTTTGGAACCGCTTGACCGCTACGGTCGCAGGTTCGAATCCTGCCTCGGGCATGGATGTGTGTGATGTCCTTAGGTTAGTTAGGTTTAAGTAGTTCTAAGTTCTAGGGGACTGATGACCTCAGTAGTTAAGTCCCATAGTGCTCAGAGCCATTTGAACCAATTTGTATCTGTGTATGGTATGTCAATTATATTTCAATTATACTGCGGATAAAGTCATTCAACCTAAAGTAAGGCACACCGACACTGTATAACAAGAAAACATATCGAACTAGGCTGCCAGTTATATGTGGACAACGATGTTCACAAATCTTCGCAAGATCGAGTGTCTACTCAAAAGTGAAACGAACGGATAGAGAATTTTACGTACAGAAAGCACTAATTTCGCACTCTGAAGGCAGAAGTGTACGAGCAGGTGAAGAGTCCTCTATCGAGTATATGTAGTTACAGACCTTTATGAAGAACTGGACCAGAGTATCGAAGTCCGGCTATGAACCCAATAACAGCCTGCCAAGAACGGCTTAGAGGCTAAAATTTACTTATACAGCATACTAATGAGAGTAGGGGGGGGGAGGGGTTAATTACTATGACAGAAAGCGCCAGTAACAAACATCGCTGTCAGATTTGAGTGTGTAACGCTACATTGTCCCTACTACTACTGGGACAATTTGCGATTATAAAACAGCAAATTACGTACGTAAAGTAAGTTTAATCTGATTAACTTTTTAAATTTTTTCTCTTATAAAACAATGTTCCATTTCCTCTGACCTGGGTCTGTTAACTAAGAACAAGAGCTGCTGATGTTTGGCCGGCCGCGGTGGTCTCCGGTTCTAGGCGCGCAGTCCGGAACCGTGCGACCGCTACGGTCGCAGGTTCGAATTCTGCCTCGGACATGGATGTGTGTGATGTCCTTAGGTTAGTTAGGTTTAAGTAGTTCTAAGTTCCAGGGGAGTGATGACCACTGCAGTTGAGTCCCATAGTGCTCAGAGCCATTTCAACCATTTTTTGCTGATGTTTGGTATTAACAGTGCACATATAGTGTTGGGAATGTGTTGTTTCATCTGAGCTTAACTGCATTACAAGAGTAGCCCAAATGGAGCTTCGTACGTTGATTAGTGCATCACTAGGGCTGATTCATACACTTATATCTAGTTCTATGGGCACCGTTTCTGTTGTACTGCAAGACTACTGTTGCTGCTATGCGGCGTCACAGTTCACTGAAAGTTGTTGGAGTAAAAGACAGTTAGACAGGGACTTTCCCAGACTGTCACAAAAGTAAAAAAAGTCATTTGCCATGAGATCACGTGATGTTACAGACCAGTGGTACAATGCGCAGTCTGTACGACTTATTGCCGATCCGTCGCTGAGGCAACTTATTTATTTTTTAAAGAAATGCTCTAACAGGCAGTTACGCATTGTTCTGTTTCCATCAGAAACGATACGTTCCTGTGCAGCTGGTCCCGGCGGAGGTTCGAGTCCTACCCCGGGCATGTGTGTGTGTGTGTGTGTGTGTGTGTGTGTGTGTGTGTGTGTTAGTCCGTAGGATAATTTAGGTTAAGTAGTGTGTAAGCTTAGGGACTGATGACCGTAGCAGTTAAGTCCCATAAGATTTCACACACATTTGAAGATTTTTTGATACGTTCGTTCCCGACCATTTTTGTTACAAGGTAGTGCACTGACTTGGAAACATCACTAAACTGATCTCATATTTTAAAGAGAGAAAAAAAATATATCACGCTTGGCAGATATTAGACCCAGCAGTTAATCCCGCGTGAAAATTTGTGCCGTAGTTCTGATAGTACACATTTACGACTTTTTGAAAGTAGAGCTTTTGAACTTTCGCGCACGCCGGTTGTCTGTCAAGCGGCCGCCTGATATCAGATCGCGAAGTACAGTACAGGGGAGTGTCAACCAGAGACCTCTTATTCGCGGGATAAAGGAGGCCAAGGAAGGAGAGGGGGAGAGATGAACACATTTACTTAACGTACTCTGAAATCATGTTTGAGAACACGTTATTTTACGCAAAAAACAGTAAGTAATATGAATACATAATATTGCAACTGACGAACATATGCCTCCAACATTATTTTAACAATATTATCCTATTGATATTCTCCGAATGAAAATCAATAAAGCTAAAAAACTGAAGAATTGTTCTGGAATGAAGTTAATGGTTTTCGACTTACAATTTAATCGTGACAATCACGTTAAAGTGCCGCGAGTCTCCTGCAAATGTACTTCACCTTAACAGTGACAATTTTGAAATACAGAGGAAATAACACACAACAGTAATGTTAATAATTAAAGAGTGCTATGATACTTCTTGAATGACATACCAATTCGTTTCATTCGTATACACTGCGTTCGTGAATCGAAAAATAAAATTTTTTTAAAGCAAAGAGATCTCTGGCACCAGCTGCATGTTAGAAACACACACTTCGACACAATGAACAAATGTCAAAACTAATTCACAAACATATTAGTCACGCACCTGTTTCGTACCACGTGGTTATAATTTAAGTGCAGCTACATACGGAGGTCCACTATGGGCTGTAATTGTCGTATGTCGGCGAAACTAAGTAGGTATGAAACTTCCTGGCAGATTAAAACTGTGTGCCCGACCGAGACTCGAACTCGGGACCTTTGCCTTTCGCGGGCAAGTGCTCATTCTGGTAAGTAGGTATGTCAATGTGTTTTGCGGAACCAATTTATTCTGGAAAAAATCAGATCCAGGTGCAAATCTGGCGCTGTGAATTCAAGTAAGATGTATAGAAATCAAGCAGTAAAGGATACAGCAATAAGTCACAAATGATATCTAGGTCAATGTGCCGCTATCTTCAGTGCAGCAACTGTAATTTGTAACATTAGAAAATTTGCATATGAACATAATCACATCTGGGCTATTCATGTGAAACGTTGAGGTGTGAAATGAACCTCTGACATTGAAAGGAGTCTACTGGGGCACACTTGTACATGGCACCCGAATATGATAAGAAAATTAATGTAAACTAAACTGAAACTTGTATACTATAAAATATATGTGTCTGACAGGCTTCATAATGCGGATCTCTGACTGGGTACAACCGCAGACCCAAAGATACTGCCTTTGGTCTGAGACTGTAGAGTTGGAGCAAGAGAGCGCTTGGCGCACAGTTGAAGGTATCTTTCTGCTAGCGAAAGACGATGGCGTTGGCAGCTTTTGTGGTGTGCTGTGTGAAGCTATCAAGTGTAAGATTAATGTAGGTATGTCAATATTGTTGAACATGGAAGCAGAAGTCTCTATGCAAGCAAGGTAAAGATATTAAATAATTATGATAATTGTTTTGCCATCATGTTAGTATAGATCAGTTGCTCGATAATTTCTTATTGTTGAGTAACCTCAGAATGTACGTAAACTGATTTGGTGAAAAGGCTAGTTAGATATTTCACTTTTTTTCATGCTTTTAAGATTCGTTTATAGCGGTATATGTAATTTGATGATTTGCTTTTATGTTGGATTAGTGAGGTTAGATAGTACTTGCTGTTTAAATCTCATTGTTTGTGAATGAATTGTGAGTAATGTAACTTCAATTGTAAAATGGTTTTGACAAGACAAACTTAACTTGCTATATTATTTTGGTAAAAACACTGATGTTAGTAAATCACCATGATCTGTACCGCCTCCCTGTCCAGGTCATATATTTTTCAAAGAAGTTAGATTTTTATTAAATGTTTTCATTTATAAGTCAAAACAATTTCATGTACATTTCAAAGTATTACAGCCAGCATTGCACACCGCTGAGCCTGCAGTTAGCATAATTTTTCAAGAGAGACCAGAATATCTCGCGTTCTATCGTTGCTACTTTAAAGGTAAGACAGTTTAATTTATTGGTTTGTGCACAGGGACCAAAGTTATCGTTTTGAAAAGAGCCAGAGGATTCAGTGCCTAAGGGGCTGAAATTATTTTGTAGTGACTGTATTTCTTTATTGGTATTGGGAGTTGCATTGCCCAATGAATGCGTATAAAGTTTTTTCTAACAATAACTCAGAGTAAGCACACCACTTGCAGTTCAACACGCTACGCGATACTTCGAGTTTAGTATCCATTCCACAGTTCAGACATTTATTCAACATAAACTTTTATTACTTTTAAAAGAACATTACACTTGGCAACAGCTCTGTCAGTCGTTCGCTTAGTGAAATCTTAGATATTTGAATAGTCAGGTAGATTCATATATTCTGTTCTCTCAACCACTCTGTAGCAATAATAGTAGTTAGATTTATTAACTTGTACAAAATGTTTCCGTAGTTCATCGGTATTCTCATGCTCCGCCTTGTTTCTCATTGATTTCTTTAGTTAAATATTTTTGTCTTTGGGTTCGTACTCTATTTTATTTGCTATGCCGCGCAGTGGTGTTACTAATCAGGCGCGTAACTTGACTGTTAACAATACTGACAGGAGCAATTTACCGGTTACCGATAACAATACTGAATGTAACAGTGACAAAGTTAGTGACAATTCTGCGGTACCTAATTTGCAGTGCGCCACAGACAATGTATATCGATTCTCAATGTAATGTACAGATTACTGACACTATAATTTCACTCAGTAATTTGACTAGTAATCAGACGGTATATTTCTGTATTGCGGACGCCACTGATCTGTGCATGGCTGACGCGCACAATTCAGAGCTTGATTGTTTATCGAATGAGGTCAGTGATTTTCCTGCTTTTCACACAATTAATGAGATCGCCAATAGTGTGTCGGAGAAGACAGTAGTGCAATGTACTCAATTTGTTTTTGAAAACCCGTTAGATTCCATTAGCAGTAATTATGCAGATAATACAACAAACGAGAAGTGTAAGTTGCTGATGATGTTTACACAGCACAAAGCACAACACAGGTGACACCTGACGCACCAATTCACAGTAATATGGAAGCGATGCTTCAAACTCTCACGCCAATGATGGTTGAACTGCTTACTCAGATGAATGAACGATTTAATAAAATGGACGAATGGTTTGCCAGCATACGAAAACTACTATATGACACCATGACTCAGGTAAATGAATCGCTTACTCAGTTCAATGGACAATTTTCCGTCATACGTCAAGAGCCTAAACCGTACACAGAAACGACTGATAACCGTTTCAAACAGGTAGACATAGATATTAAGGGAACTGAAAATAATTCCGTAGAGCCCGTTACTAATGTTGCCACGTCACAAACCTCACATCCTATTAAAAAACGAAACATTAACGCACCCATTGTGTCTACCAAATCTGATAACAAAGCTAAGTTTCCCATGTCAGAAATTTCATTACATTTGATTGATACTAACGACAATACCGTAGGGAATGACGCTCATGACCACCCTGTTGAGCCAACCAAGCAGTCTGAAACAGTGATCTTATCAAGGGCCATATTAAGCATCATGACACTGACAGTAAAGTAGTTTTCTGTCATCCCAAAAATGGTACACACAACGCCGCAATTTGTCGTGAACCGTTCACACCATAGCTTTCCGCTTCATCGTGTGCAAACACTTCTACTTCAGGCAATCTTTGTGCTGATAAATACTATTGCCCACCGATCGATTTGCGCACCAGATTCGTACCACAAAATCAGTCCTCAACAAATAACTTCCATTTCCCTCAGACTGATGATGCGAACAATCAAACACCACACGCCACATTCAGTCTCACCATATAACAGAGTTTGTTTCCTTCCGTGACGCATACCGGAAATATTAGATTGTCACTGCGTCACAACGCAAAATTTTTTGAAGAACAAGACGATTTCTCTTACACTGAATCCTTCAATTGTGCAACTAATACTGCGTAAAAGCAAACTACATATACCCCTCACAGCCTACTGACATACTCAGCAGCCCATTCTGAGAAGCAAAATTTTTCTAACAACACTTCGGTTCGATCTACTATTGCTACGGATTCTTGTGAAACCACGGAATATATCACTATTCCGTTTATCTCTTTCAAAGAAGCTACGTACAATCATGCGAACCTAATGTCAGAACCCAAAATTAACAGCTACAAGAAGACGATTTCAATTGCCACAGAAAATAAAACACAGCAACTTCGTGGAAGTGACATTCAGAATTCCAGCACGGATGCAGATGTTATTTTGAGCAAACAGAGTTTTTTTTATCGACGATAAGCCAGCCCAGTCTGATGTCACAGCCCGTAAGAATGATGATCACAACAATTCCAATTTATTTCAACAGCCCACTTCTAATTCTAGCGAACAGCATAATCACTCTGGCTACGTTAGAGAAGACTTGGAAGAGCTGTTGAACGGAATGGACAGTGTCTTGAAAGGAGGATATAAAAGATGAACATCAACAAAAGCAAAACGAGGATAATGGAATGTAGTCAAATTAAATCGGGTGTTGCTGAGGGAATTAGATTAGGAAATGAGACACTTGAAGTAGTAAAGGAGTTTTGCTATTTAGCGAGTAAAATAACTGATGATGGTCCAAGTAGAGAGGATATAAAATGTAGACTGGCAATGGCAAAGAAATCGTTTCTGAAGAAGAGAAATTTGTTAACATTGAGTATAGATTTAAGTGTCAGGAAGTCTTTTCTGAAAGTATTTGTATGGAGTGTAGCCATGTATGGAAGTGAAACATGGACGATAAATAGTTTGGACAAGAAGAGAATAGAAGCTTTCGAAATGTGCTGCTACAGAAAAATGCTGAAGATAAGGTGGATAGATCACGTAACTAATGAGGAGGTATTGAATAGGATTGGGGAGAAGAGAAGTTTGTGGCACAACTTGACTAGAAGAAGGGATCGGTTGTTAGGACATGTTTTGAGGCATCAAGGAATCACAAATTTAACATTGGAGGGCAGCGTGGAGGGTAAAAATCGTAGAGGGAGACCAAGAGATGAATACACTAAGCAGATTCAAAAGGATGTAGGTTGCAGTAAGTACTGGGAGACGAAGAAGCTTGCACAGGATAGAGTAGCATGGAGAGCTGCATCAAACCAGTCTCAGGACTGAAGACCACAACAACAACAACAACGTTAGAGAACTACAATTGACATCAGCTTTCATAAAAAAATTATCTTCTGGCACAGTTGACCTTACACTGTCAAGTAATAATTGTGATATTTGAGATAAAATTTATGAAACCGTTCCAAATTATTTTAGTAACAAACAACGCGAGGGGAGGAAAGAATTTTATATTCAATTCACTGTTTAAATCAAATGGTTCAAATGGCTCTGAGCACTATGGGACTTAACTTCTGAGGTCATCAGTCCCCTAGAACTTAGAACTACTTAAACGGAACTAAACTAAGGAAATCACACACATCCATGCCCGAGGCAGGATTCGAACCTGCGACCGTAGCGGACGCGCGGTTCCAGACTGTAGCGCCTAGAACCGCTCGGCCACAATTCACTGTTTATTTAATACAAGTAAAAACACAGATTCCGATATACCGACCCTGCACAGTTATCCTATACAAACTGCAAACAACTCTCATAACGCTAAGATTTCCCAAATGTTACATATTAATCAAGGTCAAGGGGAATGGGTAATACAGCCTATTGAAAACATAGAGACCACAGACAGATGAAGTATGATATCTGCAGCAGGTAAGTGCCATGCCGTCCTTGAAACCTGCAGCGGCGATGTCAACAGTACCGATGGGCCGCACAACGACACGCCACAGCTTAATGCTAAGCAATGCAGCACTCTGTCGAACACACACACACACACACACACACACACACACACACACACACACACAAAAAAAAAAAAAAAAAACTCTGCTTCGCATATATCGAGCAAACTGACATTGAAGCTACTTCCTTTCACTGGCAATGTCCATCTGATTTAACAGCAGTGCACAGATCCCGTGAAACTGATCGCCAAGTTACCAGTAGAAAATCAGTAGACAATAAAACAACCGGGGTTCAATACCACTGGCACCAAACTGTCAAGCACATTTATTTGAAACCATCGATTTCCAAAACTAAGGATATCTACATTCATCTCAAAAATATTATGCCAAGCCAAACACAGAGCTGGATCAGTTGTATTGCGCTATGTAAATACAACATAGAAAATTCTGCCATCACATAAATTACTTTTAGCCGCACGTGGTAACAGTGCGGTCTAAGGCATCTTGTCACGACCCGTGCTGCTCTCCCCTCGGAGGTTCGAGTCCTCCCTCGGGCATGGGTGTGTGTGTTTAAGTTAGATTAAGTAGTGCGTAAGCTTAGGGACCGATGGTCTCAGCAGTTTGGTCCCATAAGAACTTACCACAAATTTCCAAATTTTCCAAATTGCTTTTTATACGATTTTGCTTTCCCAGACTGCGACATTACACACGATTTTGACACTGTTACACTGAATTGGTCTATTTTCTACGTTTCTTGTAGCTATGCAACACCTGAATGATATATACCGAATTACAATTTTCATCGTAGTGCAATAATGAGAAATTACTGAAATATAGGGGTGTAAAGTTAGTTCGCCTCCACGTGGTGCACCATGGGTAACGCTAAATGAAGTAACACAACTGGCGGCAGACCGAACGAAGAATTCCTGCCCCACATGACAGTGAAACAGAACGACAGACAAAGCGCTATACAAGATACATACAACGGTCCCTTTAGGGACCAACTGACCAAGGATCTCGGATCATGCATCCGAATCTGCCATTTCAACATTGAGGGCATAAGCAGAGCAAAATCTCAAGTATTGCAGAGAATTTTACACGATAACGACATTGACCTGGTAGCCATACAGGAAACTCATGCTGAAAATAGAGCCCAACTTGAAGCTAGAGGAAGGATACTGGGATATGATCTACTTGGAGCCACGTATGACAGATACTCTGGCGTTGCGACATATGTGCGTGGGGACATAGAGGACGCCTTTCTAGTTGAAGCCTCCATTGCAAATGATATCCATGAAGTAGTCATCAAAATAGGAGAAGTTACAGTAACTAACATCTATAAACCTCCTGCTAGTACATGACCGGCTGAAGTGACAAAGATCCACCCACACCCAAGCGTATACGTTGGGGACTATAATAGTCACCACGAAATGTGGAAATAGAGTACGAATGATAGCAATGTAGACATGCTGATCGATTGGTCCGGGGAACAAAATACATATCTGGCCTTTGATGCCAAGGACTGAGGGACATTCAGATCAGCCGCATCGAACTGCGGCTATAACCCGGATCTGTACTTTGTTTCGAGGGATATAAACGATAAACCACAGACAGCCTCTAGAAGGGTCCTGACGGACTTCCCTCATAGCTAGCACCTCCCTGTGCTTATTAATATCGGTATATCCATCCAGATAATAAGGTCTTACCCTCGACCAAGGTGGAATTTTACAAAAGCTGACTGGACAAAATTCTCTGAACAACTTGATTATACCTTGAGCTTGATCCCTCCAACCAGCAAGAGCTATGAGCGGTCATTAGCTCTGCGAAAACAGTGATCCCAACAGGGTACCGCAAAAAATACATTCCCGGTTGGACTGTACGCGGAGTTCGTCAAGAATGGGGACTGGGAAATAGCGGATGAACTATTACATAACATCGACTTTCTTAGACTTTTCAACCAAGCCGAAAGCCTGGTCCCTACCGCGTAAACTTGGAGGCGCAAATCCACTTGAACATAGAAAGGACGAAATATCTCCCAACAGGGTTGCATCCCGCATAGTTTCTGCGTCTAGAGCTCCACGAGATAGAAAGCACACAACAAAAGTGAAGATGGACTTAAAAACATTAAAAAGGACCCGTGCAATGGACTCAGAATATTCATCAGATATTCGTATTGAGGAGGTTACCAATGCCCTGAAGAAGGTTAAACCAGGCAAAGCTCCGGGTTTCGATGGTAGCCACCCTGAATTCCTCATACATGTCGGAGCCTACACAAAACAAGGGCTGGCTAAGTTCTTTACGGACATTCTCCAAGTGGGTAACATTCCTCCCTCACTTAAACGAGCAAAGATCATCGCAGTCCTGAAACCTAGTAAACCAGGCGATAGACCAGAGAGTAAGCGCCCCGTTGCCCTTCTCAGTATGGTCTATAAATTACTAGAAAGACTGCTCCTCAACAGAATAGGCCAGACTATACTCAAAAAAATCCCTATCGAACAAGCAGGATTCCGTCCCTATCGCTGCTGTACAGATCAAGTCCTATCACTGACAACATATATAGAGGCGGGGTTGCAGAAGAAACATAAAGTATCTGCAGCATTCATGGACCTAACAGCAGCCTATGATACAGTTTGGAAACAGAGACTCATGTACAAATTAATCTGTGCCGTTCCCTGCAAGAAGATTACCAACCTCATTGACGATCTGTTGTCAAATAGAACCTTCCAAGTAATAATGTGAAATGAGAGAAGTAAACAGATGAAACTCAATAATGGACTCACACAAGGCTCTGTCCTTGCGCCCCTTCTTTTCAGCCTTTACATCGCTGACATGCCTGCAACCAGATCACGCAAATTTGGTTATGCTGACGACTGGGTTCTAGCAACAGCCCACAGAAATATAGAAACTGCCGAAGATATCCTTGCGAGTGACCTAAGCATTCGTTGCGAGTACTTTGGAAAATGGAGGCTACAACCTAGTGCTACAAAGACGGAAGTATCTGCCTTCCATTTGAACAACGAAATGGCCAACAGAGAACTACATATATATCTAGACGGGAAAATACTAAATCACAACAAACACCCAAAGTACCTTGGGGTTTCATAGATAGGACACTAACATTCAAAGAACATCTGACGAGAACTGCAGCGAAACTTAAAACACGCAACAACATACTGCAGAAGCTCTGTGGCACCACTTGGGGCTCCACAGCATCTACCTTAAGAACATCCGCACTTGGCTTGGTGTATCCAGTAGCAGAATACTGTGCCCCAGCGTGGCTAAACAGCAAACACACACACATGGTAGATAGCCAACTTAATGCAACAATGCGTATTATATCAGGCACAATCAGGCCAACTCTTACAGTGTGGCTGCCCGTTCTCAGTAACATAGCCCCTCCTAAACTGCACCGAGAACACGCTCTGATTAGAGAATTTCAAAAAATCATGACCAACCCTCAATTACAAATCCATGAAGATACTCACGACATCCAAGAAAACCGACTCCGGTATAGGCATCCTCCACTAAAGACCGCACAGGCGCTGCACCAAACCAACTTTAAAATAAATGACCGATGGAAAGAGGAATGGGAGAGCAGAATAGCTGTAAACTGCCACAGTATGCCATGCATATTCAGTAAACCAAAAGGATTTGATTGCCCTCGCAAAGTTTGGTCAACTCTTAATCGCATCAGAACCAACTGTGGGAGATGCGCCGACTCCTTACACAGATGGGGTAAACTTCCTTCGGCCGCTTGCGACTGTGGCGCTGAGAGAAAGACGGTCAAACACATCGTGCAGGAATGCCCACTAAGGGCGTATGAGGGTGATCCACAGGATTTCCTAATGTCGACCCAAGAGGCAATCGACTATATATTATCTAAGCTGGACGTTTGTTTGTGATTGCCCTTCTGTGAGTGTAAATTTACAATTGGTGGTGTCCTTGCATACAAACTGTTATTTATTGTTCTGTTTATACATATGTGATTTTTTAAAAATCGTGTTGTTTTTGTAATTTTTACTGTGATGTTATGAGCCATACGCTAAATAAATAAATAAATAGACTGAAATATAAATAAGGTAAATTTTAGAGTCAAGAATACGGCTCCGATTATGAACTAAATTATACGCACGCTTATTTCCGCAGCAAGAATTTAAAAAGAAAATTTTACAGCATTCATTCTACGAAATTTCTATGTAATCAGCTACTTTCGTTTACACTACTGATATGCACCAATTTTGACAACATAAATTATTTCTTCAGTTCGACGTCTTACATTCTCAAGACAGCACACTACTGTTATTCAATTTATTATTTTTAACATTTTTCAGCTTTATATAATTTTTTGCCACTTTTCAGAAGATACGATACTTGGCGTTTTTCTCACAGAAGTTCTTATTTGCATTACCTGTAAATCTCAATTTATGCTTATTTTGTGCTTTACATGCAAGTCCACATAACTATAAAGCACACCAGACCTTTTACTTGACACATTTCCCATGCATATTCAAAACTTAGTACCTTATTTTTATAGTTCCTTGATTATTCAGGATTTTATTAGATGGCGACGTGCCCGTTGGGGAGAATCTTGCAGGTCGGTTCTCTTACCGCAAGTAAAGACCTTCCACTTTTTTCTGTTTTCATACGTGTGAGCACGAAAACAACAAATGAATGAGACAACATTTATTTTGACATGTGTCCAGCGTATCATATTCCTTGGGTGGTCTGACTGCTGCAAACTGTAACTCAAACATTTTTTCATAATAAGAATTTTTGTTCTTTTGTATATTGTCTCTATATATCATACATTCATTTATTTATGATGGTATTTTGTCGTTGCTGATACCATGTAATGTGCCATTTTTTTATGATGCTATGCTACTCCACTTTGCCATTATTGCACACCCTATGCAAGATGCTATTGCTACTGACTTTTACTCTATTGCCTGATGAATTATTATTAAATTTTTTGTTTGGTTAGTCACTCTTTGTATTTCATAATGTAGCCTTGTTTCATTTATGCCCACTCTTGTGCTCTTATCTAATATAGCTCTTGCACTTGATGATGTCTAGTTTACTTGCTTTCACCTATGTAGATTTAAGAAGGCAAATGCCCTGTAACTCATGTCCAATTCATATACTTATCCATTTTGTATATTTTTCAGCGCCGATGTACCGAAGTCTCATTGTATCCAAACGAGACATTATGCTCATAAATAGAAGCACATGAAAGTGTGAAATGTGCCACCCATTAAGGTGTACAGGAAATGCATTACATAGAAAGCATGACATAAGCAACTTATATGGAATACTAAAAACTGTTTCCTGGCAGGCCTTCACAAACATTTTCCTGAACTGGGTAAATTAACCAGGTTGCCTATAAAGATTTAGGATTAAGGATTTTTTTCTCTGCATTTTGTCTTAGGTATAAGAGTAATGTTTATTTAATGAGTGTTCATTCCCTGAGCTGCACCAATTTTATGGAATAATGATGGAATGTTGATGTGTAATGAGTGTTCATGTCAGGAGTTGGACTCCAATAATGAGTATTATATTTATATATTGATTTTTATATAATGATATTGTGTGATGCTAATACGTATTTCGTGTATGTAGTGTCCTTTCTAGGAAAATCTGTCTTACCTTGTGCCACATGACTGGAGGTGTTTGTGGGAGACTGTAACAGAAGCTTTGAGCCTAAAACATTTTCTTACCATTCCTTATGAGACTGCATACATACTGCCTTCTTCTGTTAGCATGTGTGACTGCCTTGTATTTCAGGTTGATAATCAAATTTGCAGGATCGACTATTTCTGCAATTCATTCGCATCTTTGGATATTTATCTCATGATTTACTGTAATATGTTACATTTATCTGGTCAGTAAGCTGTATTGCACTTAGTACTCCTGTCTTTATCCTTGCATATACTATAATCACATTTTTCCTTTGCTTTGGCCATAGCAGTTCTTGACTCAGGATGAATGACGATTAATCATTTTCAGTGCAGATGAAGTGCATTACTCTTATCAATCCTTCGCATATCCTTTCCTGTAGCTATGTGCATTGTTCGAGATATGGATCATTTACTAGACTGAAATTTAGGAAGCCTCGATACAATCTATAAATATGGTGTCTTTACTCATACAATGCCTACTTTCATTTTATGACGCTATTCGTCTAATATGTACTTATATATGCCATACAAATCCATATTTGTACATAATACTGCTATTTATGAACTTTCTTCTTGTAGAAGGCATGTCGAGTTACGTATTCTTATTATGAATTGTGCATAAGCCACTGACTGCCATATAAAGTTACAGGTAAATGGTATTTTGTGAAACTTTCTCAGCTTTGATGTTTGTGGGTGTAAAACTAGGTCACTTTGAGCTACTAAGATGATTTCTGTAACATTTTTTAGTTACTAAGATCAGCATTTACGGATGCAATAAGACCACTTAAGGCCTCTGACTGAAATTTTCTATTCAGTTGTTTTAGAAATTATGATCTGCATGTATTTCATGTACTAGGCCAGTTGGAGCCCCAAACTTTTTATAGCTACTAATATCAGCATTTATGAAGTAAAAAGGCCATTTGGAGCCTCTTTGATATTTTCTCTTCGTTGTTTTAGAAATTGAGATTTGCATGTATTTAATGTACTAGGCCACTTGGAGCCCCAAACATTTTATAGCTACTAAGATCAGCATTTATGAAGTAAAAAGGCCATTTGGAGCCTCTGATATTTTTTCTTCGTTGTTTTAGAAATGAATATTTGTATGTATTTCATGTACTAGGCCACTTGGAGCCCCAAACATTTTATAGCTGCTAAGGTCAGTATTTATGATGTAAAAAGGCACTTGGAGCCTCTGATTGATATTTTCTATTCAATTGTTTTAAATATTAAGATTTGACTGTATTTCATATACTAGATCACTTGGAGCCCCAAACGTCTCATAGCTATTAAGATTAGCATTTATGTGTGTAGAAAGGCCACTTGGAGCCTCTGATTGATATTTTCTCTACAATTGTTTTAGTTATTAAGATCTGCACGTATTCCAAGTACAAGGCCACCTGGAGACATTTAATTCTTGATTTTACTGTTAGGTTTCCTTAAGTAACTATGTCACAATATTGCGTGTACAAGGCCACTGAAAGCCACAGTATAATATTATGAACCAGTGATGTTCTCTGTCATGTTAGGTTATTCTATGTCTAATTGGCAGCCTGATGCCACACTTACTGATTCTTTCTTTTTCATAGTTCACATTCAGTTTTGCCTATTCGCTCTGATGTAAAGTACTGTTGCTTCATTCAGTTCGTAATTTCATTAGGATACTGAAATTTTCTGATCAGATAGATTACTCGATGCTGATATAGTTGGAAATGGTCATGTTCCACTACCATAGCTTTGCTACCTTTACATACCTTCCATTATCTAGTCTGCTAGCTTAGTTCATGGTATTGGAGCAATTTATTACTGGTATTCATACTTCAAAATGAGTGTCTATATACTGTATGTCGTTTGGATCTCAGAAGAATCTCTACTATGAAGAGCAGTGATGGTTCTGGTCATCACACTACTGACATTATGATAATTGCCAACTATGATTGTTAGTAATTTGTTGCTGAGTACATCTTGTATCTCTTCGCATGACTGCGGAAAATAATATGCAGATCAGATGTCATGGTACATTGAATGCAATCCACATTGGTCATTACTAAGTTATTGAACCTGCACAAAACAAAAAAGGACTTTATGATACAGTCACTTCGACATGCTCATAGGCTTCAGAAATGACTCTTCCTTTCCCTTGCCCAATCCTACACCGTTATCTTGACGATTAGAATTGTATACTGATTTTGATTTACATGATTTATTTGTTAGCAACCTTGTTTCTGAGACAATTTACTCATAATATAACCAGATTTTGATTTACACTAGTGCAACACAGCACTATCAATTCTTTCAAGTTAAATAATGTTATACATGTGAAACATTCTCGGTTTTCTTGCCACGTCAATTCGGGATAAAATATCAAGCTTTCGACGATAGCCTTCATCGTCATCGTCAAGAGCAACTGACTGTCTTCACTGCTCGCTCACTCTCATCTGATACTTTCCCCTCTTTGGGGAAGCGTGTAGGGGAGTTTGTAGCCTTTCGGCTTTTGCTCCTCGTCTTTACTTGTGCGTGTGATTAATTCTGTCATTTTTAAGTGTCTGCGTAATGGGATGAATGTTCTGTGTGTGTCTGGTACCTGCCTGAGGTCGGCGACATGACTGATATTATGGGGGAGAGAGGAGGATTAGGGACTGGATATAGGGATTTTCTCTTCGACTTAGTTGTCGAAGATCGTCATTGGGCGTTTGTACTTGTCGCGGGACATGTCATACCGACCTATGGAGTGGATGAGGACGTTTCCTGATCTGGAGGAGCTTTCATAGAATGCCCTTGCCAGATCTTGGAGCGCTCTTTTAGGAGCGGGATTTCAGCTGCGGCGTGCAGATCGTCGGTGGGGAATCCCAGGGGTTGATGCAGTGCTCTCCTGAGGGCACGGTTCTGCAGCCTCTGGAGTTTGTCCAGATGCTGCTTCACCGCGTATCCCTGGACAGGGCATGCATACTCCACTACTGGCCGTTCACTCTTACAGAGCAGGGGAGGGAACTGGATGTAATGAGGACTGGGTATAGGATGGACATTCTGGCACAGACCTTCCTGTGGACCTCGTTTACGTGGGGTTTCCACGTAAGACGAGAGACCAAGGTTACGCCAAGATACTTGGGGGTTCTGCGCTGTGTTGGTCGTTTACAGCCTTAGGACGGCTTCTGATTTTCGGCCTGTGATTGGTCGGCGATTACGTACTGCTGGTGCAGACGATGTCAATGTGTTCGCTAGTGGCGCCACTGCTTCCGGTGGAACTTAAACCTTGGAAGGAATGTCTCTGTTGCTTCTCTGCATCGAGCGCTCGTTTCCATGCACCGCTCAGATAGTATCTACTATAATGTTTAAAGATCTTCTCGCTCATTCTTATTTCAACAGCCAACTTAATAACAGAATCCCAGTATGTGGAGGCATGGGACAAAATTTTTGTTTCATCGAAGAGTATTTTCTGTTTGTTTGTGAGGCTGTGCTCCGCAATTGCCGATTTCTCCAGTTCTTTATTTTTAATATGCCGTTGGTGTTCTGTACAGCGGTCGGAAACGGTACGAATGGTCTGACCTATATAATTGCTTCCACACTCACAGGGATATTATAAATTCCAGGGACCTTAAGGACGAGACTGTCCTTAACAGGGCGCATCAACTCCTTAGTTTCTTAGGAGGACGAAAAATCGGTCTTATACCCCGTCTACACAGGACTCTTCCTGTTTTGGTATAAGACAGTCAGTTGCTCCTGACGATGACGATGGAGGCTATCGTCAAAAGCTTGAGATTTTATCCCGAATTGACGCGGAAGAAAACCTAGAATGTTTTACATATAAGTGCCATCGCGAAAGACTTCGTTCTCATAATGTTATAAAGTTAGGGTTTTTTTTTTACAATCATGACATGCTACTTTATAATGGTCATTAGGACTACTCTGTAACGGTTTTGTACTACTTAATATTTCTACTCATCGGTAATGTGATAAATTTACCACACATCTGTTGTACAAGTTACTTCCAAATATGTGTCACATTTGTTAAACCCCGCCGGAGGGTTGTGAAAGGAGTCTACAGGGGCACACTTATATGTGGCACCCGAATATGATAAGAAAATTAATGTAAACTATACTGAAACTTGTATACTATGAACGATGTATCTCTCTGATGGGCTTTGTAATGCGGATCGCTGACTGTGTACGACTGCACACCCAGAAATACTGCTTCTGGTCTGAGATTGTAGTGTTGGAGTAGAGAGCGCTTGGCGCACAATTGTAGGTAGCTGTCTGTTAGCGAAAGACGATGGAGTAGGCAGCTTTTGTCTTGCCAGCGTATTAGTGTAGATAAGTTGTTTGATGATTTGTAATTGTTGAGTAACCTGAGAATGTACGTAAACTGATTTGATAAAAAGGTTAGTTAGATATTTCACTTTTATAATACTTTTAAGATTTGTTAACATAGCTGTATGTAACTTGATGATTTGCTTTTATGTTGGATTAGTGAGGTTAGATAATACTTGCTGGTTTAAATCTCATTGTTCGTGAATCAATTGTGAGTAATATAACTTCAATTGTCAGATTTTTCGAAAAGACAAACGTAACTTCTACATTATTTTGTTAAACCAATCACTCAGTAATTCTCCAGAATCAGTACCACCTCCCTGTCCAGGTCATATATTTTTCAAAGAATTTGGATTTTTCTTAAATGTTTTCATTTATCAGTCAAAAGAATTTCATGTAAATTTCAAAGTATTACAGCCAACATTGCACACAGCTGAGCCTGTAGCTAGCATATTTTTTCATGAGAGACCAGAATATCTCGCGTTCCACCGTTGCTGAGTTAAGACAATTTAATTTATTGTTTTGTGCACAGGGACCAAAGCCATCGTTTTTGAACAGGGCCAGAGGTTTCAGTTCCTTACGGGCTGAATGAATTTTGCAGCGACTGTATTTCTTTATTGGTATTGGGAGTTGCATTGAGTTCTACACGATACACGATAATTCGAATTTAGTATCCATTCCACAGTTCAGACATGCATTCAAAATAATTATAAGCTTTTATTTTATTTAAAGACCGTTACAACATGGATAGTCCAGCTGAAACTATGTACATATACAAGTGTTTTTAATGTTTTACCGTACATTTCTAATGGGTCTGAGTACTATGGGACTTAAAATCTATGGTCATCAGTCCCCTAGAACTACTTAAACCTAACTAACCTAAGGACATCACACAACACCCAGTCATCACGAGGCAGAGAAAATCCCTGACCCCGCCGGGAATCGAACCCGGGAACCCGGGCGCGGGAAGCGAGAACGCTACCGCACGACCACGAGCTGCGGACTTACCTTACATTTACTGCACTGAAGATGACCCCACAGTGACTGAAATCTAGATATACAAAATTTGCTGCTGATTGCTGTACCCGTCACTACTTGAAATGAATACATTCACTGGGCACAACTGTTTGCCTTTTTAATGAAACCTGATGTAACACTTAGAAATGTTTCCATGTGTATTAGATTAGGAACGCGACGAGGCTAGAAAAAATCAAACAAATGAGAAAGGCATAATACTGATTTTATTATTAACCCCTGATTACACAATTTGTTGAACATGAACGCCGAAGCATGGGCGAGATGCTATACAGCGCCACATTTGTACCTGCTGGTCAAATGGGAACAATTTTTTTTTCCAGCATAAATCGGTTCCGTGTTAACACATTATAGTATCTAACATGTTTCGCTGCCACACGATAATTACAGCCCACACTGGATTTCCTCGAGTAGCTGCACTTTAATTGTATCATCGCACTCGGGCGTTAGGTGGCTGCAGTGGGATGCAGTGAGTGATAAGCAACTGGTGCGTGAGAAAGTTTAAAAGCCGTACATTCGAATGGTCATTACTGCGTGCTGTCAAAATTATGGCCCAAATTTTGTGGGCCCGATGTTTTGCAAGTGTGCTATTTTGTCCTTAAAATATTGTGGGAATTGCGCCACACACCTCCCCACGTTTATTACTTTCTTGTTGCTATGTTTTAATGCAAAGTACGGGAAGATTTTGTTACGGGAGGTTAGCGACTATATTAGATCATTAAGCAGACTCATCGAACGACGCGCCCGATGGTTACAAAGCGTTAGAACGGCCGGGCGAGCAAATGTTGCACCGTACTGGAGAAGAGAGAGACCAGAGGGGATTAACCCGCAACACTGGGTGCCAAGTAGTGAATCGCTTATTATTTATATTTGCTGCTTAAATGTTAATATACAGCTCCAAGGGTGCTGATGACGTTACTTGCTCTGAGAAAATGATAATTAGATCTTTCGGTGCTTATTGATGGCAAGGATGGGCCAATCACAAGTGCGCGCTGAGAGGGCAGGCACCAAACTGCTAAGATACGAGGTTGAGTCAAATGAAAACCTTAAATGTTTTTTAAATTATTATTTATTGCGCAGAAGTGGAACAAAGCTGCATCACTTTTCAACATAATCTCCCCCCACGCTCAATGCAAAGCCTCCGGCGCTTACAAAGTGCATAAATTCCTTTAGAGAAAAATTCTTTTGGCAGTCCGCGCAACCACTTATGCACTACGTGACGTACCTCTTCATCGGAACGGAACTTCTTTCCTCCCATTGCGTCTTTGAGTGGTCCAAACATAATGGAAATCACTTGGGGCAAGATATGGTGAGTATGGTGGATGTGGAAGACACTCAAAATGCAGGTCTGTGATTGTTGCAACTGTTGTGCGGGCAGTCTGGGGCCTTGCATTGTCATGTTGCAAAAGGACACCTGCTGACAGCAATCCACGTTGCTTTGATTTGATTGCAGGCCGCAAATGATTTTTTAGGAGATCTTTTATGATGCAGATTGATGCCTTTTTCGTCCCAAAAGGGAGTCAGCATAACCTTCCCTGCTGATGGTTCTGTTCGAAACTTCTTTGGTTTTGGTGATGAGGAATGGCGCCATTTCTTGCTCGCTCTCTTCGTTTCCGGTTGGTGGAAGTGAGCCCTGGTTTCGTCCCCAGTAACGATTCTTGCAAGGAAGCCATCACCTTCTCGTTCAAAGCGCCGAAGAAGTTCTTCACAAGCATCAACACGTCGTTCTCTCATTTCAGGAATCAGCTGCCGTGGCACCCATCTTGCAGACACTTGGTGAAACTGGAGCACATCATGCACAGTGTGGTGTGCTGACCCATGACTAATCTGTAAACATGCTGCAATGTCATTCAGTGTCACTCGGCGACACTATGACTTCAACTGCTGCAATGTTCTGTGGAGTCACAACTCGTGCTTGACCTGGACGAGGAGCATCTTCCAATGAAGTCACACCATTTGCGAACTTCCTCCTTCATTCGTAGACTTGCTGGTGTGACAAACATGCATCACCGTACTGAACCTTCATTCGTCGATGAATTTCAATAGGTTTCACACATTCACTACGCAAAAACCAAATAACAGAACGCTGTTCTTCCCTGGTGCAAGTCGCAAGTGGGGCGGCCATCTTTATACTGATACTGCGACGGTAGGTGTGTATCTGCACTATGCTGCCACCTACAGGCCATTCTGCACGATGTTTGTAGCACGCTTACCAACTTACAGTAAAACTGTGCGAAATTTCGATGTGCTATTACAAATTTAAGGTTTTCGTTTGACTGGCCCTCTATATCTACATCTACATTTATACTCCGCAAGCCACCCAACGGTGTGTGGTGGAGGGCAATTTACGTGCCACTGTCATTACCTCCCTTTCCTGTTCCAGCCGCGTATGGTTCGCGGGAAGAACGACTGCCGAAAAGCCTCCGTGCGCGCTCGAATCTCTCCAATTTTACATTCGTCATCTCCTCGGGAGGTATAAGTAGGGGGAAGCAATATTTTCGATACCTCATGCAGAAACGCACCCTCTCGAAACCTGGACAGCAAGCTACACCGCGATGCAGAGCGCCTCTCTTGCAGAGTCTGCCACTTGAGTTTGCTAAACATCTCCGTAACGCTATCACGCTTACTAAATAACCCTGTGACGAAACGCTCAGCTCGTCTTTGTATCGAACTATCTCCTCCGTCAACCCGACCTGGTACGGATCCCAGACTGATGAATAATACTCAAGTACAGGTCGAACGAGTGTTTTGTAAGCCACCTCGTAGTTCATTACTAGTCTACTATCGACTTCCGAGGAGGTAATATACGAATCCGCTTATAAAATCTAATCTCATCTAAAGACGAAAACGTTTGTTGTAAAATTACCTCGGATGACGTTCTTGGGCGATGTTGTGTTAGTCCAGGGCAGTCAACGATTGGTTTTCGAGGTGGCAACACGCGAACTAGAGTGAAGTGCAACACCGTGTAAAGACGGAATTTACTGTTTAATTTGCCTTGCAAAACATATTTGGGCAATATCATGTTGATTATAAGGTCGTGTGAAAAATATTATTGTGACTTTTGCGATGCTCGGGAACTAATGATTAATCACCGGGATTTTTTGGCTTCTATAAAGAGAAATAAAATACAATGACATTCCAGCACTCCGTAACTTCAATTTTAATAGCTCTAATTCCTTCCCATTTGCTATTTCATTATGCATTGTTTACTGCATGCACGTTAGAGCCTGTGGTCAGCGGAAAAGAAACCAACTGGGAAGAAGAGAGGTAAGCAAGTTGTATCCAGTTATGCTAGGGATACTGAGCGCCGACATTATTTACCGAAATCCACCGCGTTTGTTAATCATGGCATATTTTTTGTGTGGGAAGTGTTATCTTCAGGAACCTCATGTGTAGTATTTGAGGGTAATATTTTCACCTTTTAGGAATTATACTTGATGTACCCACACATATATTTTATACTTGGAATCCCTTGTGCGGGAAGGAAACGCGTTTAAACAGCTGTTAATTTTAATAGGAGGCGTTAAACTCTCAGTATACTTTACACTATAAGATGTAGTTGGCGAATTTTATTTGTGAGGCAAGTTGCTTTCAGCTCAAACATTTAAAAGTCATGCAAAGGACGAGCTACTGATGGCAGTGTAGCTGTAGGCAGCAGTCGGCAGTGGTTGGCGTAACGGGTGGCCTTCTGTCATAGGAATGTACGTGAAGAGGAGCACGCGCTGGTAGTAACAAAGGCAGTAATCTGAGGCACCGAACACTGAACGACATGAATATAATCATGTTTGAAACCGTTCATGTTTTAGAAACCCAAAACTCAAGGAATGTCTCAGTTATCGTATAAAAGACGTCAGAGTGATGCAGAAGTGAGTGATACAGATTAGTAACAATAAGTGAGGATCGTATTAGGGAGTGGATCCCCAACGAGAGTTGACAAATCTGCACGATGTTCAGTTCAAAGTTATAGCGATGTGAATACCAAGCGGAGCGGTGGCCTCCATAGGTATCGGAGGTAAGACGCTACATAGTCGAGTTGCGAAATTATTAATAGAAGCATTCAACAATAGACAGTTCGGTCTGTAATAAACGAGTAAAGTCAGGCGAAGGATATATTATGATAGTTTGATGATGTAATGATGCCTACTTTATGTATCTTATCTTTCATTCATCGATAATTTACTGCCTTCAGCACTAGGTGAAAGGTTGAACAAAAGTGTGATGTACCTTAATAGCGATAAGCACTTCCTCATCTTCGATACTGTGAAACAAATCTATCCTACTGCAAGATCTTTGCTTTCCATGTTTTTGGAGGAGGTAGTAAGGAGCAAAGCAAGGAAAACACTGTGTAGTAAACATTGGCTCTAAAATGCGTAATTTAAGAGCTATGCGTTCTTGTTCAATGGAAAAGATGTGTTCCACAGCAGCGAAGATGAACAAGTGAGAATAGCTCTTATGGTATGCGCTTTAGAGTTATTGGACTTTTGTCTAGTATTTTAGTCCCCACTACAACTTCTCAAAATATAGCGAGCAAAGAGCTCGCAGTAGAAGAGATTTGTCTCGCAGTACCGAAGCGGTGCTTCCAGCTCTTAAGATATGTATTATAGAGCCTATGGTTCAAATGGCTCTGAGCACTATGGGACTCAACATCTTAGGTCATAAGTCCCCTAGAACTTAGAACTACTTAAACCTAACTAACCTAAGGACTTCACACACACCCATGCCCGAGGCAGGATTCGAACCTGCGACCGTAGCAGTCCCGCGGTTCCGGACTGCAGCGCCAGAACCGCACGGCCACCGCGGCCGGCTATAGAGCCTATGTTTACTAGCCACTTTTGCTTCGAATGATCTTTTCTTTCGTATTCCAGGACGCTGATTATTCCTCCTTGGACGGTCTGTATAAGAGTGTGCTACGTGCTAAGGTAGTAAGGTATTTGTTCGTATATTATTTAAAAGTCGCAACAGGACGCGGAACAGAGAGGCAGCAGCTGACGAGAAACAGCACAGTGCTGTATCTTCAGCGGAAAGTGTCGTCAGGAACGTGGAAATATCACATACTGCTCTCAAAACCATTCTAAAGCGAAGTTCACACAATTTTTTTTTCAAGACGACCTGTTTCAACAGTCTTAGCTGTCATCTTCAGGTCTTAAACATTTATTTTTGTTGTAAAACATTTTCATGTTACTCTGGCCTTACGCACAAGATGTCAGATGGATGAACCTCAGCACGCTGTAAACGTTTGTCATCGCAAAATGTTTAGAAACAAACAGCATCTTGTCCAAAAGGCCATGTCCATACACTTGTTGGTCATAGATGCTTCTTACGTGATACAAATACATACACTGTTTACATGTGCTGGACACATATCATGGAACAAGCATCTGTCAGCAATATGTATGTGAACATGGCCTTTTGGACAAGATGCTGTGTGGTTTAAAATATTTTATCGACGACAAACGTTTATAATGTGCTAAGTTTTATCCACTTGACATCATGAGGTCAGCGTAAGATGAACATGTTTTACTACAAAAAAAGTTTAAGACCTGAAGATGACAGCCAAGACTGTTGAAACCGGTTGTCTTTAATAAAAAATATTTTGTGCGATATTAGCTTTTGAATGGTTTTTAACATTTAAAACATATCGCCCTTCAACATTCTCATAATGAGAAAAATCAAACAGACTGCCCAGTTGTTCTACATTGTGGTCAGTGGAGAACATGTAAATCGGTCTCATCGATCGACGGTGTATTAAGGAATGATAAAAGCAGGTGTAGTCTTTATAGGTACTAGGAGCTTTAGATACGGCATCCAATAGTACCTGTCTTAACGGAGAACGCAGAATGCCTTTTGACGCCGTGTTTTCGCCATCTCGACTCAACGCACGCCGGGTAACGGACGAGCTTGCGGTCACCGCTGCCAGTTCCCGAAGTCCGCACGTGCGGTACGGAGAACTCAGCGTCAATGCAGGTGGCGCCGTATCGACGCAACTGTGCGCTGGCAGGCTGCCGGACTCGCCACTGGTTATCACGGCTGTGTTGGGGGCTACACGGGGCGGCGGCAGCGGGTATCTCTGGCAGCGCGGCGGTCTGCGTGCGTGACCGGCACCGCAGATGAGAGCACCGCGGCCGCGGCTGTAGCGCAGCCACCGGCGAGAACCTGTCAGCTGTTCCCCTGTCCGGCGCTCCAGTATTTTGGACAAAACCGTACTTAGTTTCCAGCGCAGTCCCGTTTTAGGTCAATGAGTTTGATGCTACAGCTTTCCGGGGGTTACGAGGGTTCCCAGAAAGTAATGCACCGCATTTTTCTTCTTCAACAACTCTTTATTGAACATAATGAGAATTACACTGTTGTGTACATAGTTCCGCGTAGTCAGCGGGTACACAACTTTCCCACTAGAGCGCGCCCCGCTAAGCACAACAGCGCAGGCGCAGCGCTCGTCCGTCTCCGCACTACGAGATGGCGCTGTCATAGAGACGGACCAAATTCTGCTTCCGCCGATCCGCGTGTTAATATGTAACGCAGCCAATGAGATTGCTGCCAACGTAGAACCTTTTCTCCTCGCGGATCACACTCGCGCAGTGATACCTGATCGCGCGAGGTATTATAACGAGTGTACAGACCTCCGATTAGTCAGTCTGCATTTGTCTGCACCAGTCTGTACCAGTCTATAGTCAAGTTTCAGTCTGCACCTAATAAGATTACCATATTCCTGTACATAGCCATGAAGATAAATGTATAGATACTTTGTCAAATATCAGAGATATGTGAGAATAAGATTAACGTACCAAGACCAAAGGAACTTCAGATTGTCAATTGTAAACAGCATCCAGAATCAAATTACGTAATGTCTATGCTTTTTATTGTTTTAATAAATGTGTGTGAAAATTAATCAAGTTCTGTTTAAAGCTGGTCACCGTCAATCTGCTACTCTAAGCGTGCAAGTGGCATTTCTATCGTCTGACTTAACGGCAGAAGATAAACACGCCACGATAAGACCACGCGACACATTGCTGACACTCGCCTACTTCGTTAGAGCGACAAGTCAAATAATCTGATGGTGTGTGTACCGAAGGTGTTACAGTACGCACACCACCAATCCTTGTCCTGGTGGCGGAGCCACTACTTCACTGTGTGAATCACCTCCTCTTCTTCCTCAAAATTTGTTCCTCGGATGGCATCCTTTAATGGCCCAAACAGGTGGAAGGGCGAAGGGGCTAGGTCAGGGCTGTAGGGCGGATAGGGTAACACTGTCCAACGCTGTTTTGCGATGTGTTCAGCAGTCCTCAGACTTTTGTGGGGCCGAGCGTTATCGCGTTGCAGCAAAACGTCTCCTGGGTTGTTGTGGCGACGCAGTCACAGGAAGCGCGTCTTGAGTTTTGTTAATATGTTGACATATGCTACTGAATTAATGGTACCGCCTTTTGGCATCATATCAATAAGAATCACATCTTCACAGTCCCAGAATACGGTGATCATGACCTTACCGGCGGAAGCAGTTGCTTTGAATTTTTGCTTCTGTGGGGAGTGGGAATGGTACCATTCCATAGACTGTCGTTTTCTTTCGGGCTCAAAATGGTGAACACAGGCTTCATCACCTGTCACAATCCGGGACAAGAAGGCCTGCTCCTCCAGTCGGTGTGGCCGAGCGGTTCTAGGCGCTTCAGTCTGGAACCGCGAGACCGCTACGGTCGCAGGTTCGAATCCTGCCTCGGGCATGGATGTATGTGATGTCCTTAGGCTAGTTAGGTTTAAGTAGTTCTAAGTTCTGCCGTGCGGGATTAGCCGAGCGGTCTAGGGCGCTGCAGTCATGAACTGTGCGGCTGGTCCCGGCAGAGGTTCGAGTCCTCCTTCGGGCTTGGGTGTGTGTGTTTGTCCTTGGGATAATTTAGGTTAAGTAGTTTGTAAGCTTAGGGACTGATGACCTTAGCAGTTAAGTCCCATAAGATTTCACACACATTTGAACAGTTTTTTTCTAAGTTCTAGGGGACTGATGACCTCAGATGTTAAGTCCCATAGTGCTCAGAGCCATTTGAACCATTTGAAAGGCCTGCTCCTCAGCATCAAAACTTCACAACAAATCAAGACAAATATATCTTCTGTGCGATTTGTGATCCACCGTTAGACACCGCGCGACCGATCATGCACACACTTTTGTGTATCCAAGAGTCCTGATATTTGCACCCACACTTCCTTTGCTGATTGACAGATGCAGCGCCAACTGTCCTCGCGAATGGAAACATCAGCTCGCTACAACATGTCAGGTATGACAGCCGTGGATGGCCTCCCCGACAGCTGCAAATCGTGGAGCTCCGCCGAACCGGCCTCTGATGATCTCACCCTCCGTGTCCAGCGAATAACTGTACATCTGTCGACAGCAGATTCTCCATAGACTTTGCACGAACGTTTGTGAATACTGCCCACAGTTTCTTTCCCTGCAGTGAGAAATTGAATGACGGGACGTTGCTTGTAATGTACGTCACCAACAGATGCCAGTTTGAAACTGTCCTGCAGCTACGCTATCCGTCGGAAGTCACGGAAACTTGGCGTGCTCACTCGGGAGACTTCAAATCATACAAACGTAATGCTTCGCATTCGTAGATTGTTTTCGGGAACCTCTTAAATTTCCACCGGTAAACTCGAAATCTGGAAATTTCTACAAAATTTTCGGCTGCCATAAAATCTTCGTTGGAGTGAAAAGGGTATTCAGTCACGAATCTCTTTAGGTTCTTGATGAGTATTCTGGGCGTTCCAGTATCTTTCACTTCGAACTCATCAGTTTTCCCATTACCTGAAAAGGTGAATATTCCGATAAAAACTGCGTATATTGCCTCAGATGGTTTTTGATCTATCCTGTAATAGTACAGTTATATCGCTGTCTGATACTCGTCGATATTGTGCTCCCCCTGAAAGGTGGATGTAGGCTACACTGCACGACACACACACACACACACACGCACACACACACACACACACACACACACACACACACACACACACATACACACAAAAAACCGAAGCATCCAGAGCGGTAGGAGGAAATGAAACTTCACGGGTTGAGAGCGTATGTGATGATATTGAGTGATTGCAAAATCGAGTTAGATATACAAAGAACTGCAGTCCTTGTGGGCTGGATACATGCACTGATTCAGTTGAGACGGGGGTCATCAAACGATTATATTCTCTCCTAAGGCAATGTGGCGAATAACTGTTGTTAACTAATCCTTGATATCCTCGACACTGGCACAGCGAAGGAGTTGACGTTCGAGCTGATCCCACAAAAGGGACAAATATGGGAGTCTTGCTGGCTGAGGGAGCACCTCAACATCACGCAAACAGTTCATAGAGACACGTGCCATATGGGACCAAGCATTGTGCTGTTGAAAAATGGCACCATGATCTTCCGCATGAGAGATAACTTCTGAGGACACAGGATGTCCGCAACACACCGATGAATCGTCAGTGTTGCCTCAATCACTGCCAGTCGTGGCCTGTAGTCATATCCAATGGCTCGCCACACAATGACGACAAGAGTTACATCGCTGTGCCTCTCCAGAAGGTTGGAAGAGTGGGACCTCTTCCCAGTTTGCCACGATTGCGAACAGTGGCCATCCGGACTAGTGCAGAACCGTGATTCGTCTCTGAACACAAAGTGACGCTATTCGTCAGCAGTCCATGTTTTCCGGTCAGGTTACCATTCCAAACGCAGCTGTTTGTTGTGGTGTTAACGGCAGCCTACGAATCGGACGGTAATTCCCTAGTCCGGCTGTTGCTAATCTCCGACCAATGGTGTGGGATGACACTGAGTGTTGCGGGGAGTCCATTACTTGTTTCCAGATGGCAGGCGCATATGTCAGGGGGCTATGCTTGGCACACAATATGGCGATCCTCCCTCGGCATGGTCAGACGTAATCAAGCTGAACTTTGACGAGTATGCCTACCTTACGTTCCCATGCAGTCTAAGATCGGGCCGCTGTTACAGCCAAACGACCCACAAATATGGATACTGCACTATTCGACCAGCCGTGCGAATGGAGACCCAAATGGTACTTTCAGACTTTGTCGAGTGCTGCTAATGCTGCCGTACACGACTATACGGCACTTACGAGTCCTTCACAGTAATCATTCATATCTGACCTTCTTCATCCTCTTATACACTATACGAGGTCTATTGCTAAGACCACAAACAAACAGTAGTATTGTAAATGTAAATATCGTGTGACTAGGGCCTCCCGTCGGGTAGACCATTCGCTGGGTGCGAGTCTTTCGATTTGACGCCACTTCGGCGACTTGCTAGTCGATGGGGATGAAATGATGATGATTAGGACAACACAACACCCAGTCCCTGAGCGGAGAAAATCTCCGACCCAGCCGGGAATCGAACCCGGGCCCTTAGGATTGACATTTTGTCGCGCTGACCACTCAGCTACCGGGGGAGGACAACAGTAGTACTGCATTTTGGCGACCTATCTGTCAGAAATAATTGCAACTCTAATCACTTACATACACGCTGACGATGCGATGTGCACGTGTACAAAGTTACATTGACACGTGACTATGTCTTCTGGCTGCTTCACATTTTATGTTTGGCAATGTAGTTGACGAAGTTAGGAATTGTAGTCAAAAAGTAGTGAGTGTTTGGACGTGCTTGTTACAGGATTCGTTAAAGGCTTGTGATATATGATCAGTCAAGTCGCTTCCAAACTGCTTCAATCATTTTGAAGGAAGTTACATCAAAGTACCGGTTATATGTGTTCCGTCTGGAATAAATATTTGAGTATTATCGATTATCAAGTACGTGTATCGTGTCGCCCAAATTAACAATCACTCAATCCGGGTAGATTTTCGGGAGAAGTGAGCACGTACGGACATCATGCTTTCGTGTGAAATGTTAATGCAAGAGGAAATGTATCCAAAATGGTAATATTTCGCATGTGGATGAAGCTTTGCTTCGTTGTCGTGCCGTGGAGACTACAATTATCCACGTCAGGAAGGTTGCGAGAGACCTCGTAAACGCGAACTGATCGTCACACAACCGTCGTAACCGTATATATCAGAGAGGAACATAATTATGCTCTTCAAACCTGTATCTACTAGGCAAGACGATTAGTGACACCAGTTGTCCCCAGAAGAAGAAAACAATAAAACTGACTCGTCGACAATGTCATATAGAAACGGGGATTAGCGGTAGTGATGTCATTATAGCAACTGTGTGTACGAAAGTTAATAAGTCGTCAAGAAGATTAGGAGAGTGTTCCTGCAAGACAGAGCAGATAAGCAGTTATTAATATCTCACTTAGTGAATTGACATCACTCAGTTCCAGTAAGATGGATGTACAGGAATTCATGGCAAAGTGTAAGCAGACTGTAAATAGTGGTCTAGAGGATTATGTGCCTAGTAAGTGGATAAAGGACGGAAAAGACTCACCACGGTTCAATAACCAAATTCGGACGATACTGAGGAAGCAGAGGCTGTTGCACTCTCGGGCCAAAAGGAAACGCATAAATAACGACAAGAAAAGGCTAGTAGAGGTTCGTGCGTCTGTGAAAAAAGCTACGCGCTTAGCATACAACTACCACCGTCACACTTAGCAAAAGATCTGGGAGAGAACGCGAGAAAATTCTGGTCTTACGTGAAATCGCTAAGCGGGTCTAAGGCTTCTATTTAGCCCCTTATTGACCAGTCCAATGATCCACTTAAAGATAGCAAAATGAAAGCCAAAGTTTGAAATTTCACATTCAAGAAATCATTCACACAGAACTGCACAAATATACCGTCATTTGACCATCGGACAGAATTCCGAATGGACGATTTAGTAATAAGCGTACCTGGCGTAGAGAAACAACTGAATGATTTGAAAGAAAATGAATCACCAGGTCCGGATGGAATCCCAGTTCGATTTTACAAAGAGTACTTTACGGCATTGGCCCCTTACCTAGCTTGCATTTATCGTGAATCTCTCGCACAAAGTCCCAAGCGATTGGGAAAAAACGCAAGTGACTGCAGTATATAAGAAGGGTAAAAGAACCGACCCGCAAAATTACAGACCAGTATCCCTAACTTCTGTTTGCTGCAGAATCCTTGAACTTATTCTCAATTCGAATGTAATGAACTTTCTTGAGACTGAGAAGCTTAGGTCCACGAATCAGTATGATTTTAGAAAGCATCGCTTGTGCCAAACTCAGCTTGCCCTTTTCTCACCTAATGTACTGAGAACGATGGATGAAGGGCAATAGGCAGACTCCATATTTCCAGATTTCCGGAAAGCATTTGACACTGTGCCCTTCTGCAGACTGTTAACGAAGGTACGAGCATATGGAATAGGTTCCCAGATACGTAAGTGACTCGAAAACTTCTTAAATAATACAACTCAGTATGTTGTCCTCGATATGTTGTCCTTGACGGCGAGTGTTCGTCACAGACAAGGGTATCGTCAGGAGCAACCCAGGGAAATGTGATAGGACCGTTGTTGTTCTCTATATACATAAATGATTTGGCGGACAGGGTTGGCAGCAATCTGCTGTTCCTTGCTGATGATGCCGTGGTGCACGGTAAGGTGTCGAAGTTGAGTGACTGTGGCCGGCCGAAGTGGCCGTGCGGTTAAAGGCGCTGCAGTCTGGAACCGCAAGACCGCTACGGTCGCAGGTTCGAATCCTGCCTCGGGCATGGATGTTTGTGATGTCCTTAGGTTAGGTAGGTTTAACTAGTTCTAAGTTCTAAGGGACTAATAACCTCAGCAGTTGAGTCCCATAGTGCTCAGAGCCATTTGAGCCATTTGAGTGACTGTAGGAAGATACAACTTAGACAAAATTTCCAGTTGGTGTGGTGAATGTCAGCTAGCCTTAAATGTTGAAAAATGTGAGTTAATGAGGATGAGTAGGATGATCTAACCTGTAATGTTAGGATCCAGTGTTACTAGTGTCCATCTCGACCGAGTCAACTTGTTTAAATATATGGGCGTAACGTTGCAAAGCAATATGAGGTGGAACGAGCGTGTGATAACTGTGGTGTGGAAGGCGAATGGCCGACTTCGGTTTATTAGGAAAATTTTAGGAAAGAGTGGTTCGCCTGTAAGGGAGGCCGCATATAGTACCCTGGTGCGACCTATTCTTGAGTATTGCTCAAGTGTTTGGGATCTGTACCAGGTTTTCACAGGAGAGCTGCTAGATTTGTTATAGGTAAGTTCGAACAACACGCAAATGTTACGAAGATGCTACGGAAACTCAAATGGCAATCCCTGGAGAGAAGGCGACTTTATATTCAAGAAACACTAAAGAGAAAATTAGAGAACCGGCATTTGAAGCTGACTGCTGAACGATTTTACTGCCGCCAACATACACTACTGGCCATTAAAATTGATACACCACGAAGATGACGTGCTACAGACGCGAAATTTAACCGGCAGGAAGAAGATGCTGTGATATGCAAATGATTAGCTTTTCAGAGCATTTACACAAGGTTGGCGCCGGTGGCGACACCTACAAAGTGCTGACATGACGAAAGTTTCCAACCGATTTATCATACACAAACAGCAGTTGACCGGCGTTGCCTGGTGAAACGTTGTTGTGATGCCTCGTGTAAGGAGGAGAAATGCGTACCATCACGTTTCCGACTTTGATCAAGGTCGGAGCGCTGATGACCTCGATGTTGAGCGCCCATCACCCCAACACACACACACACAAGGTCGGATTGTAGCCTATCGCGATTGCGGTTTATCGTATCGCGACTTTGCTGCTCCCGTTGGTCGAGATCCAATGACTGTTAGCAGAATATTGAATCGGTGGTTTCAGGAGGGTAATACGGAACGTCGTGCTGGATCCCAACGGCCTCGTATCACTAGCAGTCGAGATGACAGGCATCTTATCCGCATGTCTGTAACGGATCGTGCAGCCACATCTCGATCCCTGAGTCAACAGATGGGAGCGTTTGCAAGGCAACAACCATCTGCACGAACAGTTCGACGACGTTTGCAGCAGCATGGACTATCAGCTCGGAGACTATGGCTGCGGTTACCCTTGACGCTGCATCACAGACAGGAGCGCCTGCGATGGTGTACTCAACGATGAACCTGGGTGCCCGAATGGCAAAACGTCATTTTTTCGGATGAATCCAGGTTCTGTTTACAGCATCATGATGGTCGCATCCGTGTTTGGCGTCATCGCGGTGAACGCACATTGGAAACGTGTATTCGTCATCGCCATACTGGCGTATCACACGGCGTGATGGTATGGGGTGCCATTGGTTACACGTCTCGGTCACCTCTTGTTCGCATTGACAGCACTTTGAACAGTGGACGTTACATTTCAGACGTGTTACGACCCATGGCTCTACCCTTCATTCGATCCCTGCGAAACCCTACATTTCAGCAGGATAATGCACGACCGCATGTTGCAGGTCCTGTACGGGCCTTTCTGGATACAGAAAATGTTCGACTGCTGCCCTGGCCAGCACATTCTCCAGATCTCTCACCAACTGCAAACGTCTGGTCAATGGTGGCCGACCAACTGACTCGTCACAATACGCCTTCAGGATCTATGAACCCAAATTGCGTGAAAAGTTAATCACGTGTCAGTTCTAGTATAATATATTTGTCCAATGAATACCTTTTATCATCTGCATTTCTTCTTGGCGAAGCAATTTTAATGGCCAGTAGTGTACATTGCGCGTAAGGACCACGGACATAAGATACGAGAAATTAGGGCTCATACGGAGGCTCGCTCTATTTGCGAGTGGAACATACAGGGAAACGAAAAGTAGTGGTATAGGGTACCCTCCGCCAGGAACTGTACGCTGGCTTGCGCAGTATCTATGTAGGCCGCGCGGGGTAGCCCAGCGCGGTAGCCGAGCGGTCAAGGCGCCGTGTTACGATCCGTGCGGCTCCCCCCGTCGGAGGTTCGAGTCCTCCCTTGGGCATGGGTGTGTGTTGTCCGTAGCGTAAGTTAGTTTAAGTAGTGTGTAGGGTTAGGGACCGATGACCTAAGCAGTTTGGTCCCATAAGACCTTCCCACAAATTTGCAAAAAATGGCTCTGAGCACTATGGGACTTAACATCTGTGGTCATCAGTCCCCTAGAACTGAGAACTACTTAAACCTAACTAACCTAAGGACATCAGACACATCCATGCCCGAGGCAGGATTCGAACCTGCGACCGTAGCAGCCGCGCGGCTCCGGACTGAGCGCCTAGAACCGCTAGACCACCGCGGCCGGCACAAATTTGCAAATTTGTCTATATAGACGTAGACGTTGACAACAGAACATGAACAATGGAGTGCGCATTTACGTATGTCATTCCTGCTCTCTGTAGACGAATTATTTGTCATAGTTTCATTGCATGATTACAAAGAATACTTTGTACACATTAGACTTAAAGGAATGAAGGCTGCTGGTAGGGGAGAAGCACAGAGACGAACTTGTCTTGGCAGTACTGTGGGAACTGACAGAAACCAGTCAACAGCATCAATTGAACTGTGTGCACGTGCACATGTATGCTCCCGCTGGGTTGCTTACAAGCTGGTCACAAGAACTGCACAATATTCTCCAGTAATTGTTTTATATGCTGCCAGGTAAATAACTTGCCGATTGCGTCTGTGGTAGATGAAATCGTCATTTTCTTGGTGCAGGGAAATCGGCTTCCACTCACGGCCCTGGAGTGAATTGGTGGGCCCTCGTCTCATCCCAATTTTAAAAAAAGTGGCGGGAAATCTGGAATCTACTGATATCACCCGACTTCTTTTTTCCATGACAAATACAACGCACACATCGAAAATTGATATGCGCAAAAATGCATCAGTTACATCTACATATTTATCATCTAATTCAGAATTAACTGACTGGCGTAGGGCTCATTGAAATATTTTCAGACTATTCCACTGCTGTTCTATTCCCAAACAACGTACGGGATCTAATTTGTCTTATTTTATTGCAATGATCATTTCTGCCTCTGTAAGATGGCGACAAGAAAATATTTTTGCATTCAGAGAAGAAAGTTTGTGATTGAAATTTCGTGAAATGATCTCGCCGCCATGAAAACGCTATTGTTTTTATGATTGCCACCCCAACTCGCGTATCATAGCTGTGATATTCTCTCCCCAATATTGAAACCATACAAAACGAGGTGCCGTTATCTGAACTTTTTCAATATATTCCGCCAGTACTATCTGATCCAGATTCCTCACCGCACAGCGGTACTGCAGTAGAGAACGGACTAGCTTAGTGAAGGCGTATTTAATGGAATTCGCAGCCTGTAGATTTGTGTGGTTTATCGTGAAACCGAAATTTGACATATTCCTGTATCGACTCCTGTAGGAGACCTCACACTTCCCATTATTTGGAAGCAATTGCCACTTTTCGCCCATAACAGTTAGCTTATGCAAATCGTTTTGCAATTGGGTTTGGTCGTCTGACGACTTTGCAAAGCGGTAAACGACTGTGACATCTGCACACTATCTAAGGGGGCTGCTCAGATTGACTCCTAAATCGTTTACATTGATTGTAAATAGCAGAGGGCCTATAACAATTCCGTTTTACTCGATGACTTTCCATCGATTATAACGAGCTGTGAACTTTCGGACAGCAAATTACGAAGCCAGTCTCACATCTGACACTGTGTTCTATAGCCACGCAATTTGATTAGAAGTTGCTTGTTAGGAAGGATGTCGAAAGTCTTATGGAAATCCAAAAATATGGAATCAGTTTGAGATGCCTTGTCAATAGGACTCACTTCTTGAGAATAAAGAGCTAGTTGTGTTTCACAAGAACGATATTTTCTGAATATTTGCTAAGTCAATAAATCGTGTTCTTCGAGGTAATTCATAACATCTACATCTACATCCATACACCGCAAGCCACCTGACGGTGTGTGGCGGAGGGTAATAATGTGAAAACATCGTAAATGTCCCATAATCGATGTGAAAATCGGCGTCCTTGGCATGGGTCTGTAATTCAGTGGATCACGCATATTTCCTTTCTTGAGTATTGGTGTGACATGTACAACATTCCAGTCTATTGGTATGGGCTTGTCGCTTAGCGAGCGGTTATGTATGATTGCTATGTATGGGGTTAGTAATTTGAGCATACTCTGAAAGGAACCTACGTCGTATACAATCTGGCCCGGACGACTTTCCATTAAGTGATTTAAGCTGCTTCGCCTCACCTAGGATGTGTACTTCTAAGTTACTCATC
This sequence comes from Schistocerca nitens, assembly GCF_023898315.1. NCBI lineage: Eukaryota > Metazoa > Arthropoda > Insecta > Orthoptera > Acrididae > Schistocerca > Schistocerca nitens. The sequence continues at coordinate 149,373,571 of NC_064615.1, read as the reverse complement.
TTGGCAGCAGTTCTTGATTCGAATTCTGGAACTTCGTCTTCTTTTGTGAAGGAATTTCGGAAAACCGTATTTAGTAACTCCTATTCTTGAATGAAATTCTTTGGGGTTTATTATTGAAAATATTGTGCGTAGTGAATATGTAGAGATGGAAAGGATCGCAGAGGAGACGAAGAAATGGAGTGGAAATCAGAGGGATTTTGAGTAACCACCGTGGTTACAGGATTGATGCTCACTTCCTGCTACTGATCTCAGTAGGACAGAACTTACGCTAAGCCAAAACGTTATGAGCACTGCAGACAGTGACGCTGGATGCCGCCTGGTGACGATAAACACACGTGCCGCGGTTAACAGAAATATATGAGCGGAGCACACAAGGTAGGGGAATCACACTAGCGAAGATATGGACCACAAATGGGAAAATCCACTGAGATAAGCGACTTTGACAAAGGGTAGACTATTATTACGCAGAGCTGTGAACGAGTATCTCGAAGACGTCGAGGCTGGTCGAATGTTTTCGTGCTACTATTGTGAGCATCTACGGAAAAAGGTAGAAGGACAGTAGAATTACTACTAGTCGTTAAATGGTTGGACGTCCACGACTCTTCACAGAACGTGGGGTTCGGAGGTTTGTCTGCCCTGTACAGTAGGATAGATGGTGATCTGTGGCATCCGTGCCGAAAGAGCACAATGCTGGTGCACGGACAAGTGTTTCGGAGCACACCGCTCATCGTATACCGTTGAACATGGAGCTCTGGAGCAGACCACCCCTACACGTTCAGATGTTGACGCAATGACGTCGTCAGTTACGGTTGCTGTGGTAACGAGACCATCGGGATGCGACCGTCGATCAATGGAAGCGTGTTGGCTCTTCTGATGAATCGTATTTTTACTACACTATGTCTCCACGAACGCCGTCATCTGGGTGAACGGTGGCTCGAAACGTGCTACACGCCACGGACGCGGGCTGGTGGGAGCTGCATTATGCTGTGGGAGACGTTCTCTTGCACTTGCGTGGGACCTAGGGTAGTAATCGAAGACACGCTGACAACAGCGAACAACCTGCATCACTTTATGCTTGATGTCTTCCTCGCCGGCAATGTCATCCTTCAGCAGTATAATTGTCCGTGTTTCGGAGCCAGAACCGTGCTACAGTGATTTGAGGAGCATTAAACTGAACTCTCGTTGATGTCTCGACTACAAAATTTTCTCGATGTAAATCCTATGGGACCCATCTGGGTCACTATCGGGTGCCATCACTGCGTTCGCAAATCAGCGGCCCGTTATTTACTAGAATTACATGGCCTGTGCGTAGACATCTAATGCCACATACCTCCAAAAACCTACCAACAAACTGTCGGATCCATAATACGCAAAATCAGTGATGTGTTTGGTTCCAAAGACGGAAAAAGAAGCTATTAGACAGGTGGTCGTAATGTTTTGGCTCATCAGTGTACACATTCTCTAGGTATCAACATCCAATAAGTTGGATGCTAAGACGGCTGGCTTCCTGCTCCTGCTGATATATGCCATAATAAAATACTGCAAAACAACGAGCCTGGGAATGGGAAGATTAACTACTGAATGATGTAGTCGAGATATGCAACTAAGATGGGTTTTACTTGTGATGCATGCAGTTCTCTCAAATCCGCAATACATTGGTATATGAATTTTTTAATCAAAGACAAATTCGACACGTCATTTATAAGAACGCACTTCAGAAGTTAATTTCAGGCATTCGCCTTCCCAACACGCTTTGATGCGACAGCCGACAACCACGTTCGCAGAATTAAAGTGAAGGAGAGATAGAGAGAAAGAGAGTTAACGTTGGTCAGCATGCATCGAAAAGTCAAACAAAAGAAGGAGACCTCTTAAATTGAATTAAACTCGAAATGAATCTATCACGCAGTACCTTCTGGCGGCCTGTCAGGGACATACACACAAGCTTCTATGATCTTTTTATTGCAGGTCTTGGCTCATCTGCATGCCATGGAAGTGCTATCACATTATGGAGCACAATTAAACAGGCAGCCAATAGGCTACAAGCTGGTACGAAAGATAAACAACCTCGGGAAGTACGCAACTGCGAAGCTCAAAAAATGGTTTAAATGGCTCTAAGCACTATGGGACTTAACATCTGAGGTCATCAGTCCCCTAGACTTAGAACTACTTAAACCTAACCAACATAAGGACATCACACACATCCATGCCCGAGGCAGGATTCGAACCTGCGACTGTAGAGGCAGCGTGGTTCCGGACTGAAGCGCCTACAACCGTTCGGGCACAGCGGCCGGCAACTGCTAAGCCAAACCCAGAAATGGGTTCAAAAAATGGTTCAAATGGCTCTGAGCATTATGGAACTTATCTGATGTGGTCAAGAATCCCCTAGAACTTAGAACTACTTAAACCTAATTAACCTAAGTACATCATATACATCCATGCCAAAGGCAGAATTCGAACCTGCGACGTACCGGTCGCGCGGTTCCAGACTGTAGCGCCTAGAAAGGCTCGGCCACTGCGGCCGGCAGAAATGAGTTACCCTTAGCCTAAATGCAGCTCATGATGAGTAACGAGGACCAGAGATTGACGTTCGAAGCATTTGTGCAGCTTATACAGGGTCAATCGGAAGGAAGGGTGCATGCCTTGAGGGGTGATAATATTGGTGAACCTGAACAAAAAAAAAATTCAAATGAACATATGCCGTTTCTTAACCGTAACCAACATACAACTTTGATAGTCGCGAGAGTCAGTCACATGTTCACCTTCACCAGCACTTACATGCGAATACAACCAAAGCGACATTAGGCTACGCGGTATTGTCTTTACTGACCATTTCAATGTGCACTTCACTTAAGCATGCTGACACAACATCTCATTGAAACGGATCCTGCGCGTTGCATCAGTCGCCGCGGAGTCGTTTCTTGGCCACCGAGGTCACACGGTCTTACTCCATTAGATTACTGTTTGTATCATTGGCTTCAGAGCGAAGTTTGCAAGCGCAGACTGGACACGAAGGAGGAACTTCTCGCTTGAATTTTATATGCGTGTGCTTAAGTGAAAGACCGTAAGAATGAGCTCAGTTCAGTGACACAACAACTATCTACAAAAGTTGCAAAATTCAATATGCACAAAGTTAAACAAAACATTAGATCACAACGCTTCATTTACTATTGTCCAGTTCCCCATTGTTTTCATTAGTTTTCTCGGAATCTGATAAGAACAGGACTTGTGTTTATACGGTATTTTTTGTTCAGAATCAAAGCATGTACCTCTCCTCCTGACTCATCTTCTATTGTTTCATTGACCATACGAGACGCTAATGGTACGGATATATACACTGTTCTGACTTCTAGCTGCAAACGAGGTTAGAAAACTCGACATAGTGTGTTCAGCGACACTCTTCAGTCAGCCGTATCAGTTAAAATTTCACTACTTATTTTAACAGATAACGTTTGTTCTAGCTCTGCAGAGTTCTAGCGATCTTCTTAGCTTCCCTGTTTTGAACTCTTCGAATTGTCGCTCTCTTAAGGCAACCCCTGTTTCTGTAGTGCACATCGCAGTGTGGCCAGAAATAACTGCCTGTTTCTACCACCAATTTCCTCAGCGATTCTAGTGTGGCTTTCTGTCCATCTGACTGAGTAGCAACGGTGGTCTCTTACTCATCTACTGCACATAACCTAGTGTCAATATCTGTCAAGACCTCCTCGTTTTCCTAAAGTTCCGGCCGGAGTGACCGAGCGGTTCTTGGCGCTACAGTCTGGAACCGTGCGTCCGCTGCGGTCGCAGGTTCGAATTCTGCCTCGGGCATGGATGTGTGTGATGTCCTTAGATTAGTTAGGTTTAAGTAGTTCTAAGTTCTAGGAGACTGATGACCTCAGAAGTTAAGTCCCATAGTGCTCAGAGCCATTTGAACCATTTTTCCTAAAGCACCTTATCATATACCTCTCCCTGCTTCTTAAAATCTAGAGCCTGAGTTTCGACAGTGGTTGAAACTTCGTTTGTGTGAGCCTGATGAACCTCAGAGAACGAATGACTAAGTACTTGAAAAGTCCGTTATCGTCAAGCTAGGTCGGTCTCTTTCGCAGCACCTTATGCTTCTTCTGTCTTTGCTTCTGCTGCACTTCTATCAAAAACAGCTGCTGTCATAGGAAATTGTTCTTCTTATATGGATCCGTGCACTTCATAACATAACGGAAATTGAGGTATCATAGCTTGCAAATCGCTAGCTGTTATAGCTTGATTGAACTTCGTCTGCAACAGGCGGTGTCCAAGAGTGGGCGTGGGTTTCCTTCCCATCAGCGTGCTGTAACTCACTGGTGGCAGCGTCGATGGTGTCGTCGCTGTCGGTGATGGTGTAGGGGGCGGTGGTGATGTGGTGGGCATTTTGCAGCAGGGCTGTGTGCTGGTGTCAGGAGTGGGGATGACACCTGGTGTGCCTTTGACATGTGATACCCGAAGTAGGTGGGTGTTCCGTAGCATGGGTCGTTGACCCCTTTCAGGAAGCGAGGCTCGTCTTAGCATGGCCACCGGCTTCTCCAAAAGCAATGGGGAGAGGAAAAGCGCCTCGCGTGGCCTCTGACCTCTCTCCCTTGTTGTCCACCAGGCCACCTATTCGGCTTCGCAAACATTCCCTTATTGCCTGGGACAAGGATCAAAAATGGACTTCCTCTGTTTTTATTAAAGGATACATTGAAACAGTTGCCGCCTACAGGACGTATGGCTAGCAGGAAATGGGCTGAACCCCTGTCAACGCTAAAGACTCAGCCAAGAGCGAACTGGGGTGCCTCATCACGAAGTTCCCTTGGAGGACTCGCAATCAGGACTGCATAACGGATTGGCAGTTAATGAATCATCGACTCGTTCTGTTACGGTCGCCAAGTCTGTAGATATTATAGTTTGTTTGGGAGGATACAAATATGATGTACTGCCTGTCACCGTTTCCCTATCAGCAGATAAGAGAACGACCCTTCGGCGGGACGCGTTTTGTTTTCTGTGCAGGCTACAAATTAAATTTCACCTACCTCTGAACGGCGTCTGCTCACTGTCCCTTCACTTGGCAACGTAGACACTTACAAGATGATGTGAAAGCAGCGTTGATGAAAAACACCACCTAATATCTACAATTACTGAGGCCGTGCAACTCTAGTTATGAAAGACAGATCTGTAGAAAAACTGTCATTCGATTTTATCGAGCAATAAGAAAATGGAATGGCTTTTGGAAAATAATGTCCGAAATTTCCACACATAAATGTCTATTTTGTCCTTATAGACAAAGAAACGGTACTATTCAGTCCACATTTAAACTATTGGCTATTTTCTTGCAGTTCACAACTCATACACACATTTCACATGCACAGCAGCCAGAAATCTGTCCATACACGACCCGAATTAAACAACGTTTTCACAGTCATTAATTTAACCACTAATTTGAGTTATAACATTCGGTCCTTTTTGTGGACTTCTAAAACAGAAATTGCTTGCCAAAAATGCTCAATGGTTGAATATTGAAATATGCCACACGGATACAATGAAGGCCAAATTTTCACACGCGAATATTATTATAGCAAAACAATTCCAAAACTTCCAAACTTCACAAAACTGCAACTGCTATTACGGCCACACTATCTTGACCCAAGAAGCCAATTATTTCTTCATTTTACACATTATTTTGACTGGAACTAGTAACATGACCGTCCGCGTTCAGAGCTAGCGAGCGACTCCTCCTCTTCTTGCTGCCCAACTCCCAGTATAACTATAGGTAACGAGCGGGAACCATCTCAGTTCTGATTGGCTGATCATACTCGCTGCCAACCAGAATGCTCGATCATGATCATACTCGCGCGAAAACTGGCCTGCACCAGTTCTTGTATACCGATGCATTTACGTCATTCTGACATACACATATTAAAGTAATGTTTAATAAACGAAAACGAAAAGGCAATAATTCTGGAATTTTTAGATGCTGATTTTACTCCAGATGACTATCTGGCTGCTCTGTTACAATAGCAAATCACACCTAGACATACGTCACCAGCAAAGTGGGTAAATTCTCTATGACCATTTTCCCATGACAGGCTTGTGTTTAACTCTTGCAGGTTACATAAGACGGTATGTTGTTGTTGTGGTCTTCAGTCCTGAGACTGGTTTGATGCAGCTCTCCATGCTACTCTATCCTGTGCAAACTTCTTCATCTCCCAGTACCTACTGCAACCTACATCCTTCTGAATCTGCTTAGTGTATGCATCTCTTGGTCTCCCCCTACGATTTTTACCCTCCACGCTGCCCTCCAATACTAAATTGGTGATCCCTTGATGCCTCAGAACATGTCCTACCAACCGATCCCTTCTTCTGGTCAAGTTGTGCCACAAACTCCTCTTCTCCCCAATCCTATTCAGTACCTCCTCATTAGTTATGTGATCTACCCATCTAATCTTCAGCATTCTTCTGTAGCACCACATTTCGAAAGCTTCTATTCTCTTCTTGTCCAAACTATTTATCGTCCATGTTTCACTTCCATACATGGCTACACTCCATACAAATACTTTCAGAAAAGACTTCCTGACACTTAAATCTATACTCGATGTTAACAAATTTCTCTTCTTCAGAAACGCTTTCCTTGCCATTGCCAGTCTACATTTTATATCCTCTCTACTTCGACCATCATCAGTTATTTTGCTCCCCAAATAGCAAAACTCCTTTACTACTTTAAGTGTCTCATTTCCTAATCTAATACCTTCAACATCACCCGACTTAATTCGACTACATTCCATTATCCTCGTTTTGCTTTTGTTGATGTTCATCTTATACCCTCCTTTCAAGACACTGTCCATTCCGTTCAACTGCTCTTCCAAGTCCTTTGCTGTCTCTGACAGAATTACAATGTCATCGGCGAACCTCAAAGTTTTTATTTCTTCTCCATGGATTTTAATACCTACTCCGAATTTTTCTTTTGTTTCCTTTACTGCTTGCTCAATATACAGATTGAATAACATCGGGGAGAGGCTACAACCCTGTCTTACTCCCTTCCCAACCACTGCTTCCCTTTCATGCCCCTCGACTCTTATAACTGCCATCTGGTTTCTGTACAAATTGTAAATAGCCTTTCGCTCCCTGTATTTTACCCCTGCCACCTTTAGAATTTGAAAGAGAGTATTCCAGTCAACATTGTCAAAAGCTTTCTCTAAGTCTACAAATGCTAGAAACGTAGGTTTGCCTTTCCTTAATCTTTCTTCTAAGATAAGTCGTAAGGTCAGTATTGCCTCACGTGTTCCAGTATTTCTACGGAATCCAAACTGATCTTCCCCGAGGTCGGCTTCTACTAGTTTTTCCATTCGTCTGTAAAGAATTCGTGTTAGTATTTTGCAGCTGTGGCTTATTAAACTGATTGTCCGGTAATTCTCACATCTGTCAACACCTGCTTTCTTTGGAATTGGAATTATTATATTCTTCTTGAAGTCTGAGGGTATTTCGCCTGTTTCATACATCTTGCTTACCAGATGGTAGAGTTTCGTCAGGGCTGGCTCTCCCAAAGCCGTCAGTAGTTCCAATGGAATGTTGTCTACTCCGGGGGCCTTGTTTCGACTCAGGTCTTTCAGTGCTCTGTCAAATTCTTCACGCAGTATCGTATCTCCCATTTCATCTTCATCTACATCCTCTTCCATTTCCATAATATTGTCCTCGAGTACATCGCCCTTGTATAGACCCTCTATATACTCCTTCCACCTTTCTGCTTTCCCTTCTTTGCTTAGAACTGGGTTTCCATCTGAGCTCTTGATGTTCATACAAGTGCTTCTCTTATCTCCAAAGGTCTCTTTAATTTTCCTGTAGGCAGTATCTATCTTACCCCTAGTGAGATAAGCCTCTACATCCTTACATTTGTCCTCTAGCCATCCCTGCTTAGCCATTTTGCACTTCCTGTCGATCTCATTTTTGAGACGTTTGTATTCCTTTTTGCCTGCTTCATTTACTGCATTTTTATATTTTCTCCTTTCATCAATTAAATTCAATATTTCTTCTGTTACCCAAGGATTTCTACTAGCCCTCGTCTTTTTACCTACTTGATCCTCTGCTGCCTTCACTACTTCATCCCTCAAAGCTACCCATTCTTCTTCTACTGTATTTCTTTCTCCCATTCCCGTCAATTGTTCCCTTATGCTCTCCCTGAAACTCTGTACAACCTCTGGTTCTTTCAGTTTATCCAGGTCCCATCTCCTTAAATTCCCACCTTTTTGCAGTTTCTTCAGTTTTAATCTACAGGTCATAACCAATAGATTGTGGTCAGAGTCCACATCTGCCCCTGGAAATGTCTTACAATTTAAAACCTGGTTCCTAAATCTCTGTCTTACCATTATATAATCTATCTGATACCTTTTAGTATCTCCAGGGTTCTTCCATGTATACAACCTTCTATCATGATTCTTAAACCAAGTATTAGCTATGATTAAGTTGTGCTCTGTGCAAAATTCTACCAGGCGGCTTCCTCTTTCATTTCTTAGCCCCAATCCATATTCACCTACTACGTTTCCTTCTCTCCCTTTCCCTACACTCGAATTCCAGTCACCCATCACTATTAAATTTTCGTCTCCCTTCACTATCTGAATAATTTCTTTTATTTCATCATACATTTCTTCAATTTCTTCGTCATCTGCAGAGCTAGTTGGCATATAAATTTGTACTACTGTAGTAGGTGTGGGCTTCGTATCTATCTTGGCCACAATAATGCGTTCACTAAGCTGTTTGTAGTAGCTTACCCGCGTTCCTATTTTCCTATTCATTATTAAACCTACTCCTGCATTACCCCTATTTGACTTTGTGTTTATAACCCTGTAGTCACCTGACCAGAAGTCTTGTTCCTCCTTCCACCGAACTTCACTAATTCCCACTATATCTAACTTTAACCTATCCATTTCCCTTTTCAAATTTTCTAACCTACCTGCCCGATTAAGGGACCTGACATTCCACGCTCCGATCCGTAGAACGCCAGTTTTCTTTCTCCTGATAACGACATCCTCATGAGTAGTCCCCGCCCGGAGATCCGAATGGGGGACTATTTTACCTCCGGAATATTTTACCCAAGAGGACGCCATCATCATTTAATCATACAGTAAAGCTGCATGCCCTCGGGAAAAATTACGGCCGTAGTTTCCCCTTGCTTTCAGCCGTTCGCAGTACCAGCACAGCAAGGCCGTTTTGGTTATTGTTACAAGGCCAGATCAGTCAATCATCCAGACTGTTGCCCTTGCAACTACTGAAAAGGCTGCTGCCCCTCTTCAGGAACCACACGTTTGTCTGGCCTCTCAACAGATACCCCTCCGTTGTGGTTGTACCTACGGTACGGCTATCTGTATCGCTGAGGCACGCAAGCCTCCCCACCAACGGCAAGGTCCATGGTTCATGGGGGGGAGACGGTATATCATGCAGCATTTAAATCTGACGAATGTCCCAAGTACACACTCTCATTTACTCACATTTATTCCCACAACAATATTAGATAATAAATTTGTCTGATTTTTATATTACGAAAACGAAAAATAATTAAAGTTATAATATGAAAATCCTAATTAATTAATTCTGCACACTGAGAGTTCTGTTTATGTTTTCCAATTATAACAAAAGATAAACTTCCAGAATGAGATTTTCACTCTTCAGCGGAGTGTGCGCTGATATGAAACTTCCTGGCAGATTAAAACTGCGTGCCCGACCGAGACTCGAGGCAAAGGTCCCGAGTTCGAGTCGGTCGGGCACGCAGTTTTAATCTGCCAGGAAGTTTCAAAAGATAAACTATTGTATTTCCTAACTGAATTTAGTTCCCTAAGGTTCGGTTTTTTACTTTTTTAGCATTTTTTTAATCTCCGAAACTATGATAGTTGCAATGTTGAAATTTTTATACTATCTTCTCCTGAATAACAAAAGGTAGTGTACCGATTTTGAAAATAATTGAATAATATTTAATATCATTTATTTAGGTTCATAGGTGGCATGAATATACAGTTGCTCGAAGTGACACAGGAGCTGTTCTCACGCTGCAGTAGCAGCGGGTGTACATGTCTCATAGGTAGGACACAACTTGCGGTCTCCTTTACAGCCTCCGGCTCTAATACTGCGGGCTGTACTGCAATGTAGCTTACTGCAATAATTGTTATCGAGCATTAACTCTTGACGTCGCAACCTCAACTGCTAACCTTCTGCTCTCTGGACTGTAGTAACGTCAGCCTTGATCACCTACTCCAATGAATTCTATTGCCTAGATAACTGGGTTTATTAAAGAATAGAACGGGGAGAAAACTACAGTCCGGTAACAGAGAGTAAAGCTTAATTAAACCATATATGTTCATGATGGAACTGTGACATATTGTCACAAAGAATGGGACGTAGCCAAACCACAGTTTTGGTCTATGTGGCAGCCAAACCATAGTTTTAGTTTATGTGGCAAGCCACTGTCTCGTTGTAGAATCCCAGATAATGTACATGAAGAACTAAGCAACATGAAAACGAAACAACAAGAGAACTAAATAAGAAACAACGATAAATGACCCACTTTATAGAGAGAAGGATAATCGAAAAAAACTGAGATGAATTTAGGGAATCGAAAATCACGAAAGAAAGTAGTTAGTCGTGAGAAATCACGTAATACGGACATATAGACAACGGCAGTGCGACTACGTTTACTGTAGTAATATCAATGGAATCGTAATGCTGGTTACTTGTGGTGCAAATGGCATACATGCATCTTGACACGTCCGAATTTGCCACGATCAATTTTCCTTGACTGAAGTGATTGAATCCAAACACGGTTGCATCCAAAGTGATTGGAGACCACATATGTACAACGAAAACGGCGAGAACTTTCACATTACTGCTACTAACGAAACGGAAACGATCAAGAACTAGAGTATTTCGGAAGTGAACTATGTAAAATAAATACCTTCAGTAGTGGATGGAAGACAATACTGTGACCATCGCCCACCCACTGAAAAAGAAGCGACGTTGATGTGGACATCCAGTTCTACGTCACCGCGTCCGTGATGACGTTCTCTGCCAGTGTTAGCTCGTTTGTCCTGGAGGCTATATCAGAACAATACCGATATCAACTGCGAACGTAGAACTTGAGATGGATCCTCTTAAGTTCAAGGTTCATGTTGAGAGAATGGTCATCTTTAAACCATTACTTGCAATTAAAATTTCCACATTACTGTACCTAATGGAGAATAAAGAATTTTGGAAGGAGAATCACAAACCATTGTTATCAAAATCGCACTGCGTCGTATGTCTCGGGCTTATTTGTTGCCCATTGTTAGTTTTATTTTTACTGGGGAAACGTGGCGTCAGTCAAGTGATACTGCACCTCGTGTTCATTGTTCAACGCATGATTACAAGTTATTAAAACAACGGTATCCGTGAGTGATAAGTCTCAGCCATGTCCATATTATGGTGCTTTTGGAACGGCTAGCACAATTTACAGACGGTTAGAAATATCAAACATCCCAGTAGAAGCTGCATTCTTTGATGAAGTAGATGGGCAGGTCTGATCCTTCTTGCTACCTCCGTGCTAACAACTGAGTTATTTACTGACTTACTGCCCATACCAAGTGCAACAGAGCTAAGAGACAGAGCGGTAGTATGTATCGATTCCGTGAGTGCTATGTAGTTCCTTGCAACAGAAGCTACCTGGTTAATTGAAAACTATCTAACGTGAGACATTCTAAGTCACTTTATGAGATCGCAAGATTTACGTAATCGATCTGGTCCCAATGGAAATAGGGCCACATCTGCGTAAGGGGTAATACTTGCCCAGATCAGCTTGCCGAAAACGGGTAGCGACTAATGCCCACTTTGATATTCCATCCGCAATTCAATTATGCAAGAGACGAACGGTCATCGTTATGTCGTGAGGACTTTAAGTTGGTAGGAAGTTGCCACACGGCTAACGTACAGCTCATATCCTTTGGTACCTTAATTCTGATCGTACGCGGAAGGAAATTGTCGCCATTTATAGGCCACGGTATAGCGGTCTCAGCGTTATCGCTCAGAGGGTTGGCTGCCTTCTGCAATAATCATAAAATAAGTTAGTGAAATATTCAACGATCAACTGGAACACGTGAAGTTAAAAGCAAGGGTGGTAACATGGACACTGCAATGGAAATTGGAGCGGATAGGTGGAAAGAGTAAATTGAAGGTCTCTACGAGGAGAAAAATTTGTCTGATAGAAGAAGAAACAGCAGTCGATTTTGAAGAGATAGGGGATCCAGTATTAGAATCCGAATTTAAAAAAGTTTTGGAAGACATAGAATCAAATAAGACAGAAGGCATAGATAAAACTTCATCAGAATTTCTACAATCACTCGGGGAGATGGCAACAAAACGACTATTCACGTTTGCGTGTAGAACGTATGAGTCTGGCGATATACCATCTGACTTTCGGAAAAAAACACCCACACATTTCCGCAGACTGCAAGAGCTGACATATGTGAAATTATCGCAAATTAGCTTAACAGCTCATGCATCCAAGTTGCTGACAAGAATGATGTGCATAAGAATTCAAAAGACAATTGAGAAGATGTTAGACGACGATCACTTTGGCTTTAGGAAAGTAAAGGCACCAGAGAGGCAATTCTGACATCGCAGTTGATAATGGAAGCAAGACTACAGAAAAATCAAGACACTTTCATAGGATTTGTTGACCTGCAAATAGCGTTCTACCATATAAAATGGTGCAAGACGTTCGAAATTCTGATGAAAATAGGTGCCACCTACTGGGAGAGTCGGGTAATGTACAATATGTACAGTTGCCAAGAGGGAATAATAAGAGTGGACGATCAAGAACGAATTGCCCCGATTAAAAAGGGTGTAAGGCAGGGATGTAGCATTTCGCCTCTACTGTTCAATCTGTACACCGAACAAGCAGTGATGGAAATAAAAGAAAGGTGCAGGAGTGGAATTAAAATTCAAGGTGAAAAGACATCAATGATCGCAGATGCCATTGCTATCCTGAGTGAAAGAGAAGAAGAATTGCATGAACTGCTGAACAGAATGAACAATCTAATGAGTACAGAATATGGACTGAGAGTAAATCGAAAAAGACGAAAGTGTTTAGAAATAGCAGAAATGAGGATACCGAGAAACTTAACATCAGGACTGATGGTCACGAAGAAGATGAAGTTAAGGAATTCTAGTACCTAGGCAGCAAAATAACTCATGACGGACGGAGCAAGGACATCAAAAGCAGACTAGCCCTGGCAAAAGCGTATTCCTGGGCACGAGGAGTCTACTAGTACCAAACATAGGCCTTAATCTGAGGAAGTAAATTCTCAGAATGTACGTTTGGAGCCCAGTATTGTATACTAATGAAACATGGACTGTGGGAAAACCGAAAAAGAAGAGAATCGAAGCACTTGAGATTCGGTGCTACAGACGAATGTTGAAAACTGGGTGGACTGATAAGATAAGGAATGAGGAGGTTCTGTGCAGAATCTGAGGAAATAAATATACGAGGAAAACACTGATACGAAGAAGGGACATGATGGTAGCACATCTCTTTAGTCTTCAAGGAATAACTTCCATGGTACTATATGCAGCTGTAGATAGTAAAAACTGCAGAATAAAACAGAGACTGGAATACATACAGTAAATACTTAAGGCATGCAGAGTGTAATGTATAAAAATCCAAAGTACGAAGCGCTATATGAAGAATTTAAAAGTGTTAATGATTTCTCATTTCATTTATGATTTCTCTGAAATAAAACTTGTAAAACTTTTCGTAAATTCACTAGAACTTGTAAAGGGGATATTTACTAAAACTTCCAGTTTATACTTATCACCTGATTCGTTCCTTAATTGGATTAGATTGTAGAAAACCTTAACTCTGAATGGCATAGTGTTCACTCTACTCAATTTAGTTTATAACATCACAACTCTGCGGATGATCATACATTTTCTACGTGTTTTGCGAAGTTTGCTTTATTAGTTGAGCTGAATATTGTTCTTGTAAGTATATTGTCAGATTACAAATGCTATTTGTATTTAAGAAAGAGAATACGCAATGAATGTTAATATTTTGTAAGTAGACACGCTGGCATAGTCAGGGAAAAGAGATTGTCAAAGAGTGTAACAATTTGTAAATGCATTATCACTGGGATTCCGAGCGCGCCAAAAAAGTAGCAGTTGGGAGTCGCGAGAAGACGATTGTGTCGTTGGCTGTGTGTATTCGCCGGTGTGGCTATGCGAAGTGCGGAGGTAAAAAGTCTGTTTCCGAAGCGCGGAGCAGTGAAAACTGAATTGGTTGTTTTGGCGGATGTTTAATATGGGCAAGCTATGGCATTTATTGGGCACAGTACAAATTCAGGGGTCTACTGAAGCACGGGATACAACCCATCCGCTTTGACCAATGACGTCATAGGTTGCTCATAGGTATTAATGATTTTACTTTGGAGCCATAGATAATAAATCGGTTGTCTGCTGCGGATGAATGGCATCATTGTATATTGAAAAAATGAATGTGATTTTAAAAGGCACCGCTAGACATTGCATAATTTTTTTTTCGTGTGCATTAATTTAAATAATTGGTTGTTTGCATTCATTCGATACTTAATTTCATTCTTCGTGAGTTTGAGATAATTTTTTATTTTAGGAGAATTTTTAGTTTTTAATTTTCGTTTGTAGGTATGGATTTACCTATTCCAGTGAATCGGTATGATTCAGAGGAGGCCATGGGTGTAAGAACAGACTATTAGTTGTAGCGGGGGCGAAAGAAACAACACATGTAAAATTTGTATCCCGTACTTCAGATGATCTGTATAGTTCAACTGAACAACAGGATACTAATGCTACCGAAAACGAAGAAATCGACGTACATTAAATATGTATCTCCCTTTATTTTCCACAGAAGTACTAGGACACAAACAAGCGATATACTTAACATTAAGGTCGAAATATTACTTGCCTTGATATAATATGTCTACTATATGTTTTCTCTCCTGCATTTCAAAGCCGACGGGTTGTATCCCGTTCTTCAGTACACCCAAATGCAGCAAGGGTAATTCACATAACATCAAGAGTACCGTGGGCCCTTGTTATTGGCTATGGTATGGCAAGAAGATCAACCAGTGCCCTATTACCGCTAAATAAAGCCACTCGACAAACCAACGGCATCATGAAGTGCGGTAAAATCTACACTTTTTATAACTAGAAGTGTGATATACTGACAAGCGTAGTTGGAATTTTATTGCTTGAAAAACATTGTTTTCGTGCATATTGTCACGTAAACAATTTTACTAAGGAATTACACAAGTAGTATCCATTCTATCCCTTTGTATGAACCGAGATAATCAGAAAATGAACTGAATATCAAGTGAACATTAATTTATTAGACTATCAAAACATAATTTTTCCAACTTTTGGACAATTACGTAACAATGAAATCTTTGATTGTAGTATGAATAATTTCAGAAATAGAATGATGCAATAGCCAGTATTAATTCATTTGCCAAAAACAGAGTAACTTTCATAATAAAAATTTGGCAGTAAAACTTTACGTAACTTGGACACTGAATTTCATTGTCAAAGCTCAGTTCTAATTTATAGCTTGTGGCACAATTTGTAACTTTTATTACAATGAAATATAAAAGTAACTGCTAGGTAAATGACAAGTCATAACCAATGAGTAAATTCAAACAATCTTTCTGCATGCTACAATTACGACAGTCAGTATTACGGTCAGTAACGTAACAAAAAAGTTTCTGTCCACAGCCAGTAAACAATCTTACTTTAAATGATCTTTGAAAATTAATATGATATGTTGTATGTGTTTGCTATTGATTATTATCTGATACTGTGACATGTGTGGTGTGAAGTACTTGAATGTGTGTGTAGGTACTGTTCCTACGTCATGACGCCAATAAGTATCCCAACGTAAGATTGGTTACGAGTATAGAGTTCAGTTTCAATTTAATTATTCTTGTTCCGGTGAGGAACTGGTGACCGTTGGTTATTTCATTAATTACATTCTTTGCAAACCTTTCTTCCAAATTTTCCACTAACTACGGTTAATTAAAAAAACTAGTTTACGTAATTAAAAATATATAAAGTTGACCGAACTTTGTTTCTAATCCTCATTGCTAAAATACTGAGCAGTGGAGATTCGGTTATAACTTCATCTACTTCTTCGGAGTAGATGCCTTTCCCCCACAGATTAGGGACTTTACGTACACGGTCACATAGAAAAGCCTAATTAGCCGGAGAGATAGGAAGGTTATATGTTATGCCTCACATTTCTGAATTTTGTGTTTGGTTGTATTGCTCGAAGCCATAAACAGTATCACAAATATAAACAATAAAAAATAACTCGATTGAATATCTTTAAAGCTCGTCTACATTGCATTCTTCTTATTTATTACCATACTTTTGTCTCTTAATCATTGTTCTTTCCACATTCTGTTGTCACAGAGAACTTTTGCTGTAAATCAACTTCGTGATGTCCTTTAACAAAAGAGGTAGATGAAATATGTAGATGGTGACTAGATGCTAGTACAGAAAAACTGTACTGCAGGTCAATACCCACTGCCGTTCGTAGAACGACAAAATTCGGCCAGAACCACAACAAAACGTAGGAGAATCACGTTGTCATGCTTTCGCAAGAAGTAACAGATCCTGTCAATGTCATCAGTGCATCGCCACAACACTGGGACGCACCGCGAACAACTACGGGGTTTGCTTCAGATTACACACTTTTTCTACTTTTAAATCGATAAGAAGACAGAATACGTTATCATTCATCAAATGTTCAAGAAAGGGCGGTTTTTGGATGCTTTGTGTGTGCGCGGGTGGTGTCTCTTTAAGTGGGTACAGAATTCCCAGTCTTTCCAACTGACGCTGATTATGCGAATTCTCGCAGGACTCTTACCTTGATTGAATATCTTCAACAGCGAACATTTCATCATCTGGAGTAGCCATTTCACGATCTGAATCTCAAACAGCACTCTTACTTTCTCTGCTGGATGCTGTATCAAGATTTTACTAAATTTCAGCACTTTAGAGCAATAAAATGCAAAGTTATCATTGAACTGGTATTGTTTTATGCTTGATGAACATTAGCGAAGCGTAATAAATGTGTCATGCACTGCTGACGAAAGGCTCTTAATTTCGGCACCAAGCAGGGGTGAAAATTAACAGATTAACCTGAATAACCTGAAATTCCAACTATGTGACGAACTCCTCCACAAACTTTGATGAACACCAGTCTAGTGTTTAGTGATGTAAAAGTGTACAAATTTCAGTTGTATGTATGAGTCTGTTTTACAGGTATATGTAAGGTGTTGCCAGAAAGGCAGCCGCCTCAGATGAGCCAGAAAACGCTATTTGGAAGCATGTAGCAGGACGGCGTACACGAAAAGACTGCGTATCATCTGGTCACTTGCTGTCATTTGGAACACCTATTGTGAGGTATGTAATCGTATATAGTTCGCTTAAGGAAATGACTGTAATTCGCTCCAATAATTCAACGTATGTTGTAGTTCTAATATGTATTTAAATGTGTAAATGATCATCGCAGGTCTGTGTACTGAAAAATCGACATAATTTGGCGAATTGTCTGTAACACTACCACACATGGTTGCGTCTGCTTCCCTACCAATCCAATTCAAAAGCCATGCCCTTCAAAATGTCAGTCTGCAGCGTGACAATCTTGTTTTCCTTTCTGATTTCTTTAGGACTGGAGATGCCTATAAATTAGGCACATACAGTCTCAAATACCAGTGTTGCTTTTTCAGTTTATCTGCTTCATTTGTCTGTAAATGTATAAATATATGAAATGCTGAGGGAGTAACATATAACAAATGCAGATATATTGTCACAATACATGCGTCACAGCGAACAGTTGACGTAATAATGATCTCAAATGAACGGCGAATCGCAGCTAGTAATTGTCAGAACAGTAATGACGCTAGTTACGTTTGTGCACCGCGCATTATGTTGAATAATTAGGGTAATTATTGATGAGGAATCATCTCTACGCCAGCCGTTGCTACAATTGATCTCTAATCGAGGAACTGCGACAGTGGCTGAAAGGCAACGTTTCAGCTTCGGAGGAAATAAATTTTAGTTGATTCCCCCCTTTATGATTTCAAATTTCCCAATCAATCGATGGTATTTATGCACAATATTTCCTGTGAAATGCGATCTAAATTTTTATGATAACACAAATCTGGAGTGCTGTTCAATAGACTTATTGCTTCTTTACTTACTTTATTTTACTTATTAATGCATTTATTTTTACGGGTAGAGTGTTTAGGTGATAACCTCATCGTGTAACACCTTGCCTATCAACTGCGTTGTGTAAGGACGGGCTTTGTCGTCCGTAGAACGACAAAAGTCGGCCACAACGATAACAGGACGTAGGAGAACCAAGCTGTCATACTTTCGCACAAAGTAACAGGTCCTGTCGATATCATAAGCGCACCAGCATAACACTGGGATGTTCCTCGAGCAACTGCAGGATTGCTTCAGATTGCACACCTTTTCCAGCACTAAACGCGTTGATCGGACTCTACACAGCATCTTGTCTCGTCAGACAATACAATATAGCACAATTACATGTGAATCCTACCATGTTCCTTAATGTAAACGGGTAAGGGTAATAAACTCATGCATAAAATCCAAGAATCGATTAAATGATGGTTTTGCAAGCCACCTAATCTCTCAGTGAATCGTGCTTCCTTAACCTCTTCGGTTCCACTGGTACGTAAATTTACTTATCCATCAGATATTTCTGTTACATATCATTATCTGAATAACAAGGTTAAGAAAATGTATTTGTTTTCAAAAATTATTGGCTAGATTTTCCAAAACCTGTGTGTCATATACGACACACTGGCATTCAGAGTGAGTAAACTGTAAAAATGAAGTTAGGTAATCAACTGACTTCACAGTTTATAAAATGTTAAGGGATATTATGTCGTGCTCGCTAGCGAGTCTGGGTGTGAATCTGACATTGAAAGTAGGTGCGATCCCCCTTGAAAATGTCCTCCGCAGATGGGGACGAAACGTTGGATTTTAAGGTGAAATCCATTTGACCACGCCACAATAACCTAGAACATTGTATTAATTGTTACATTTCCGACGGTGAAAGTTTACATTTTACATATACTGATTTTATATTTTGTAAACTTCCTTTGAAAAGGAACCCAGCACAAAGAAATTGTATATAGTAATTACATCAAGACACGTTGAAAGCTATGGGAGAGTATGTGTAGTAGACTCCTGTTCTTACACGTTCGCAAGCGCGCCTGCTGCAGTAACGCATCTTATGACTAACGATTCCCGGCAAGTTTAATGTTCCTGTTTTCCTTCTTGATTTGGCACGTTGTCGCGAGAGTTTCTTTTTTGTTAGAGGGCTCGATACTGCATCTACATCGTCTTCACAGCGTTATCTTGTGTTGTCATGCGCTCCTTTTTCAATATGGGCCAACCACTCCCACACGTGAATCTTAATCTTATTATTTCTTTGCTCTTCATTGTAGCGCCGCCTATTTTCAATCCATGGAGCAGTACAAGCAAAGTAAAAAAAAAAAAAAGTAATACTGAGTGGAATACACACTTCCTAGTTTTTGTAGTTTGCCTGTATATTATAATGATACAATCAAATAAATCGACATCACCCATATTTTCGTTGCAATTTTGAATGATTTGTGGTCTTTTGATGCTGAATACTTTTTATTCTTCTTTGACCTGTGCTTTCATTGCCCCACAAGCATTTTGCCTTCTGCAGATGAAGCAAAGACTGCTGGTTTGTCGTCATATCATTTGTCAAAAGACTGGACAGTTGCACCATGGACTGTTCTTCTCATTTTATTCTCAGGTTGGAAGTTACCCTCAGTTCAAATGCCGCTTCGTTGTATGGTTACAATTGCCTGAGAACCTCACTCAGAATGAAGGCAATCCGATAGTTCAGAGAATGTAAACTATCTGCCCATGTTAACCCTAGTCATAATACAATCCACATGTAATGTATTTGCCAATATCATCACAACTTTGTTCCAGTATTTAAAATATCGTGCCCTTCCAGAATTTCGCCACCTTTTCCTTCTTTTAGAACAACATGCAAAGGTAGTTCCACACCATCGCTTGACATTTTATCGGTTTCTGATAGGTTCACATTAAAGTCGAATAGCTTCTACAGCTCATTAAGTATATCGTCTTCTGACACTAAAGAAAAATTATTATATTTACGTTACTTATTATTACTCATCAAGAGCGAAATGTGACCAATCTGATAGCAAACTGCTGTAGAATATTTACGAGTGAACACATGTTTTTATGAGATACAAATCCACTGTGTCATATACGACACACTCGTGAAACTCATACTAGAAATTGCGAATTTGGATATTTGTGGTAAGTTCCGACAGGAACATAGGGCATCGGCCCCTAGGCTTACACACTACTTAATCTAACTTAAACTAACTTACGCTAAGGACAACACACACACCCATGTCCGAGGGAGGACTCGAACCTCCAACGGTGGCAACCGCGCGAACCGTGGCAAGGCACCTAACACCGCGCAGCTACCACGCGTGGCTCTCATACCAGAATGTAGTGGAATGTACTATCTTACTGTTAGTGCAGCAAGGGAGTAACATTCAATCAACAGCCTGTTGACAATAAAATAGGATTGTTTAAGGATAGATAGGACGTGAATAAATGAATAAAAACACCATTTCCTAAAAATCGACGCTGTGTTGCTGTTCTTGCAGTGCAGACGTTACGGAGACAAAAACTTCAATAATTATTGACGAAGAAGAATGCTGGAACTTACTGTGAAAGGTAGTGAAATCCTGCAGAAGGTAATCGAACAATTGCCGTTCGTATCGTTGGAGCTACATGAGTTCTGAATGCAGACAAAAGTTACATGTTCCGCGCGTCGCATCGACACGCGGGAAGCGATGCATACTCTCGACAACTGTCTCTCTTTCTCGCAGCTAGACTTTTGTAGCAGTTTCACTTTTAACTAGCTGAACAAGTTGATTAATGCCTGATGAAGTTTATCCTAGTAAATAACTGCTGCCAATATGATTAAGATGCTCGCGTGTTAATATTAGATCAACCTTCCGCGTGTACTTCGAGGAAAATGAGTATAAAACATAAATGGTAAGACTTTGCTGATGTTCTGGAAATACTATTTGTTTCACCACTGTACGTCTCGGTTAACTAACGCTCAACATGTTTCGTTTTGAAATTTTCACTTTCGTGTTTCTGTGGGAGTGCACTACCACAAGTTGTAAATAATTACATCTCATCTCCTCTCTGCCCCTGAGGAGTTTCGGATTTTTCTATTTTAACAGAAAAAGGGAAGAAAGCTTAGGATTTAATGTCCTGTCGATATCGAAGCCATTAGTGACTGTTAACAAAAGGAATAATGGTCAGGTTCAACAAACCCTCAAACACTGCAGGGCAAGTAAACTAATTACTGTCGATCGATGCAGGCGTGCGCTTCATTCGTTTTTTCCTTCCTTTTCCCTCTTGGCGGTTCAAGTTGCACCGGCAACGGAGTCCCCACTCCTCGACAGCTGACGTTCAAGGTCTTACATAACATAGGGGCAGCCATCAGTTTTTCATGGCCAGTTATCGTATGGAAGAACGGCTTCATTACTTTATTGGTATTATTTTGACAGTGCAGTTTTTAAGAACAGAAGAAGTTGGACTCATCCCATGTAGAGCGACAGACATACAGGAGAATTTTTTACTTTACGTAAAGAAATAAACTTCCCTGAAAAATTTTGTTCTTATTACGAAATGAATCATAATACATTTCAGTATGTGCTGCTGATCTATCAAGAGCTGAGACACATCATGAAGTAATCAGCGCAGTCAACTTTGGAAATATCTTGCTGTGCCTTCATCAAAGGTACTTTGCCAGTGTCGAGTTGCAAAAGTTCAACTTTTTTTTCCACGAGTTTTTATTTTTTATTTTTTGTTACTGATGCTGTAGTAAGCAGGGGCGATGGCTCCTGGACTGGAAGCATTGACGATGCCTCAGAATGAACTCTTTTGTCTTCATAGTAGAAAATTTTGGGGATAATGCCATTTGGCTCGTTGGTTCTGTTTTCACTGACAAGGAACGGTGCATAGCTCTTATAATTAAGACAGGTTTTAACAAACTGTGATGAATCTAAGGCCAAGTGGAATTACTTTTCGATGGACTTCTCCGTGGATCATCTGACCTGATTTAGCCCCGTTTTCCAAGTTTATGTCTGTAACGGTAGCTAATGTTTTTCCATTTGAATTTCGCCATTTTAATTCGAATAATAATAAAACAGTGTAAAATGTGGCTCTTTAATTCCCTGTTGTGACAGATGTAGGAAAATAGATGGACACAGTAAACGTAGATGTGTAAGCTTTCCACTGTATGATATTTAGCCCAACTTTACCTTCCAATCTAGAAAAAAAAATTTATCTGTTACCAAAACTATGTACCCACAAATTGTTATCCATCGTAAACTCGTATGTTAACCTTTCACTAAACAGAACCTAATTTCAATTCAACTATAACTGATCTGAATACAGCTTGCCTTTGTATTACACTACTGGCCATTAAAATTGCTACACCAAGAAGAAATGCAGATGATAAACGGATATTCATTGGACAAATATATTGTACTAGAACTGACATATTACATTTTCACGCAATTTGGGTGCGTAGATCCTGAGAAATCAGTACCCAGAACAACCACCTCTGACAGTAATAACGGCCTTGATACGCCTGGGTATTGAGTCAAACAGAGCTTGGATGGCGTCTACAAGTAAAGCTGCCCATGCAGCTTCAGCACGATCCCACAGTTCATCAAGAGTAGTGACTGGCGTATTGTGACGAGCCAGTTGCTCGGCCACCGTTGACCATACGCTTTCAATTGGTGAGAGATCTGAAGAATGCGCTGGCCAGGGCAGCAGTCGAACATTTTCTGTGTCCACAAAGGCCCGTACAGGACCTGCAACGGGCGGTCGTGCATTATCCTGCTGAAATGTAGGGTTTCGCAGGGATCGAATGAAGGGTAGAGCCACGGGTCGTAACACATCTTAAATGTAATGTCCACTGTTCAAAGTGCCATCAATGCGAACAAGAGGTGAACGAAACATGTAACCAATGGCACCCCATACCATCACGCCGGGTGATACGCCAGTACGGCGATGACGAATACACACTTCCAATGTTCGTTCAACGCGATGTCGCCAAACACGGATGCGACCATCATGATGCTGTAAACAGAACCTGGATTCATCCGAAAAAATGACGTTTTGCCATTCGGGCACCCAGGTTCGTCGTTGAGTACACCATCGCAGGCGCTCCTGTCTGTGATGCAACGTCAAGGGTAACCGTAGCCATGGTCTCCGAGGTGATACTCCATGCTGCTGCAAACGTTTTCGAACTGTTCGTGCAGATGGTTGTTGTCTTGCAAACGTCATCATCTGTTGGCTCAGGGATCGAGACGTGGCTGCACGATGCGTTACAGCCTGTCATCTCGACTACTAGTGATACGAGGCCGTTGGGAGCCAGCACGGAGTTCCGTATTACCCTCCTGAACCCACCGATTCCATATTCTGCTAACAGTCATTGGATCTCGACCAACACGAGCATCAATGTCGCGATACGATAAACTGCAATCGCGATAGGCTACAATCCGACCTTTATCAAAGTCGGAAACGTGATGGTATGCATTTCTCCTCCTTACACGAGGCATCACAACAACGTTTCACCAGGCAACGCCGGTCAACTGCTGTTTGTGTATGAGAAATCGGTTGGAAACGTTCCTCATGTCAGCACGTTGTAGGTGGCGCCACCGGCACAACCTTGTGTGAATGTTCTGAAAAGCTAATCATTTACATATCACAGCATCTTCTTCCTGTCGGTTAAATTTCGCGTCTGTAGCCCGTCATCTTCGTGATGTAGCAATTTTAATGGCCAGTAGTGTAAATGCGCAACTGAACTAAAACAATTACCTGGCCTAATCAAGATTTCCACGTAAGTCGCGTCTTGATAACATTATTGCAGATTTGTCGAAAGCTCAACAGCAAACAGCAAGCAGATAGCGGTTCAGGTAGATTTCTGTGTTTTTCTTTTTTTTTTTGTTTAATAAAATTTCCAAACAGTGCATAATGATAAACGCCGGCCTTGGTGGCCGAGCGGTTCTAGGCGCTACAGCCTGGAACCTCGCAACTGCTACCGTCGCAGGTTCGAATCCTGCCTCGGGCGTGGATGTGTGTGATGTCCTTAGGTTAGTTAGGTTTAAGTAGTTCTAAGTTCTAGGGGACTGATGACCTCAGGCGTTAAGTCCCATAGTGCTAAGAGCCATTTGAACCGTAATGATAAACATTTTTTAAATAGTCGGTTGGGGAGAGTAAATATTTCTATCAAATGATATTCGAAGACGACAGTTTAGAATGAAGTCTGTATTAAAAAATACAGAGCAAAATTTCGCGTGATCTTCACACATAGCACTGATCTGAACAATACTATGCATAACAAAGTGCACAATAATTTGAAAAGGGTACAATTTTAACAGAAGATTTCTATAAAAATCAAAGGACTTAATCATTTAATATCTTAGTGCTTCATTCGCTCAGCTCTGAGCATGTTAACTAGCTGACAATAAGGCACTTCAGTCTGGAACCACGCGATTGCTAAAGTCGCAGGTTCGAATCCTGCCTCGGGCATGGATGTGTGTGATGTCCTTAGGTTAGTTAGGTTTAAGTAGTTCTAAGTTCTAGGGGACTGATGACCTCAGATGTTAAGTCCCATAGTGCTCAGAGTCATTTGAGCCATTAGGCTTTCCTCTGATAGCGAAAACGCCGCAATGAAAAACAATAGGTTCTCAGAAATATTCCATCGCGTCACGGCCCAACTCGACACGTCTCGACCCGACGCTCCGTGTGAAAACACCCTTAGGCTATCTGAGCATACGGCCAACTTCCATCGTCTTTGAGTTTTCCACCATATAATACGGACTCAACTTCCGCTGTCTTTGAGGTTCCCACCTACAATTTTCGACTTCTCCGATGTGTTACGTTAGATTAACACCACTCAGGGAGCAAACTCGGAAGACTGTTGTGTACTACCACATAGTGCTGAGCCAAAATATTATGGCGACTGCCAAACGAAATTTGATAAAAGGCAGTTTCTCATGACTTGGTGCTGGGAACGAGCATGACAGAAATGGAGAAGCTGGTCGGTTGTTCGCGTGCTGCAGTCGTTGAGTGTCTGTGGAAAGTGGCTGAAGGACGGTGCAACCACGAGTATCCGGAAACGTCTTGGACGCTCACGCCTCACCACAGGACGTGGAGGTCGGAGGCTAGCCTGTTCTATAAATCATAGCAACTTCAACTTTTTTAGTCTCTGTATTAGAATGTATAGGGACGGACCAATTATAAATTTAACTGAGGGCTGGCGAGATAATAATTCATCTTATTGTGTTAATGGAGGTTTTGAACTTACGTGTATATTACTGTATTGTCTGCCATCGGGTTCCCCTAAATGGCAGGCAGCATCGCATTACAGCCACGCTATGAGGGAAACAAACCAACAGCCAAACAGGCGAAGACATCAGGTAAACACGCCGAAGATTCCAGTCGATTAATAGGAACCTTTCCTTGCAGAGGTCAGCGCGACATATCTGGCCACGGATTCCTATGCCGGGTTTCTATTGGCTCCAGCTCACTATATAGGCCCGGCCGGTCGAAGGCAGACCAGTTCTTCGTCCGCTGCTAATGGCAACCGCTATAGCAGAGTCTCCGAGAAGATATCACCGGAGCCGCTGTACTGCACCGCCGATCGACAAACCAGCCGACCGAGAGGAACCACATCTCCGGCTAGATCGACGGACGTTTACATCTATTGTACAGCCAGCTATTGTATTGTAGAAGAAGCTACGTTCAATAAACTGTTGGAGAATACAACAATTACTACCCAATCCTTAATTTCGTACACGGTTGAGAGATATTTACTCTGCTTGAGGAATCTCTTAGCCGACCGGTGTGGCCGAGCGGTTCTAGGAGCTTCAGGCTGGAACCGCGCGACCGCTACGGTCGCACGTTATAATTCTGCCTCGGGCATGGATGTGTGTGATGTCCTTAGGTTAGTTAGGTTTCAGTAGTTCTAAGTTGTAGGGGACTGATGACTTCAGATGTTAAGTCCCATAGTGCTCAGAGCCATGTGAACCATTTTTTTTGAAGAATCTCTTAATTTTTATTCTTATCTTCAGTGTGAGATAATTTTGGAACTTTGACAGAACTAACGACGTGAACTAGACTGGTGCGGGTAAGTATTTTTGAGCACACCGCTGAGTGCACAATATTGAGCATTGAGTTGCGCAGTAGGCGACTCTTGTTTTTACACTGATCGAATGACACAGTCAGATACGACTGCCATGTATGTGGGGTCATCGAGACAGGACCTTGAATGAATGGAAACGCACTGCCTGCGCGGATGAATCACGAAGGCCGGCGGGGGCAATGTTCTATTGTGGAGATATTTACACCAATGATGGTAAACGATGACAGCTGTGGTCTACGTGAACATTACACTGGACTACTGCAGCCCTTCATGCTCGATGCCTTCCTGGGTGGCGGTGACGTTCTCTAGTAGGGTAACTGTACATGTCAGAAGGCTAGAATCGTGCTACAGTGGTCTGAAAAGCATGATAGTAAACTCCCATCTTGGGCACTAAATTAGCCTGATCTGGACCTGACGGAATGCATCCGGGAGGCCATGGGACGCCAGTTTCACGCTTACAACCACTAGCCTGTAATTTGCGGGAATCGAGTGGAATGTACTGTATGTAGACGTCTGGCACCACGTATTTTCGGAAACCTACCGAGGACTTGTCGAAACCACACAGAGTCGCTACTCCGCATTCCAAGGCAGGACAAAAACTGCGCTATGCAGGTGTTCATAATGATTTGGCTCATCAGTGTGTAGATTAAAGATTAAGGCGACTGCTCCTGATGAGAAGGAAATTTGGGCTCAAGTCCTGCTCTGGCGCAAGTTTTCAACTGTCACCAC
The DNA here is from genome assembly GCF_023898315.1 of Schistocerca nitens. Classification (NCBI taxonomy): domain Eukaryota; kingdom Metazoa; phylum Arthropoda; class Insecta; order Orthoptera; family Acrididae; genus Schistocerca; species Schistocerca nitens. Next base: position 149,346,531 of record NC_064615.1, on the reverse strand, counting down.
ATATTCAGACGGATGCTGTTTATAGCCTCGATAACCAAAGTGCAGGAACGGAAATATTGAGTGTTAATACGCAGACTGATGCGACGAATGAATATTTGTACCAAGGCTGGGATTCAAACCCTGACACAGTCGATTCGCACAACTGCACAACTGCCTTTAAAACGGCGTCCGTAACGCAGGTGAATTCAGTCATTGAGTTTCTTTTGGTGCAACACCAGACCATCGCAGATATTCAAAACAGTTGCAGGATGTCTACGAGGACTTGGAAGTGAACAAAAGCACGGTAAATTGTTGGGCGAAGCGCCTGCTATGGTCGCAAGAAAATAGCGCAAAGCTGTCCGACCTCCCGTGTACTTACGGCCAAACACATCTGTGGCTCCTGCGATGTTAAACATGCGGACACCCTTATTCCAGGTGGTGTACGAACCACAATCAAATACCTCACTGCGTGACTGGGCGTCTCTGTTGATAGTACTGACACACTTGTCCATCAGTTGGGGTACTCCAAAATGTGTACCAGCTGGGCTCCTACAACTGCTTTCACGTCACGAGGCTGATCATGACAATACTTTGTCGAACATCGTCACAGGCGATGAAACACGGGATCATCACTTCGAACCGGAAACAAAACGCCAACCCATAGAGTGGCGCCAGACCACCTCACCTTCGAAGAAAAGTTCACTGCCGCACCCTCATCCGGCTATTCATGGGGACGGTCTTCTGGAACTCTGAAGGGGTTAATCTGTTTAATGTATTCCCTCATGTTGCATGATAAACTCGGAAGTGTATTATTCTACGCCAGGAAACTAAAGAAGCGACTTCAACATTTTCGTCGCCACAAAAATCCAAACGAACTTCTCCTGCTCCATGCCAACACAAGTCTGCTCACCCCAGAGGAGCTTACATAATTTCACTGGCTCGTTCTTCCTCATCTACTCTGCAGCCTGGACCTCGCTCCTTCCGACCCCCATGTGTTTGGCCCAATGAAGGATGTACTCCGCAGGAAGCAGTATGTGGATATTGGGGAAGACGATGGCTCCGATGTCGACCAGCAGAGTGTTACCATGTGGGTATATGGGCCTTCTTAGTAAGATGGCGCAAGGCCGTAGCATTGAACGGGGCTTATGTGGAAAAATAGGGTTTTGTAGCCAAAAGAGTGGGAAATAATACGATGAATTGGAATCGTGAATAAAGCGAATATGCTTTCAGAATAAAGATGTGTAGCATTACTTAATGAAGGCTCCTCTTACTATCACATACACTATTATAGTCCCACAGTTTATTTCGCGTAATGCACGCCCTGCAAACAGACATGTTCCGGCCCTTGCGCCGTAGCAGGTAGCCATGTATATCCTGCTGAAGAGCGCGATCATTCCTGCCCTGGTCGTTGGCAACGTTGCCAAGAGATAGGTGTGGAATAACCGACGAGCTGAAGTCGCCACACCAGGTCCACAGAAGGACGAGAAGAAAAGGATCAACTGAGCTTGAGATATAAAATGTCTGCCAGATCGACATGGAACCGCGGTTTTCGTCCGTTGCTGTTGCCAGGGGCTGTTGCACCCGGGTGAGGCGGCTACCCGTCGTTTCGAGGCGGGATGCCGTCCTCTGGATCGCATTATACAGCCGGCAGCTACAGCATGGTGGGTGTTCCACGTCTGGTAGTGGCCTGCATTTCGGCTGAGTCTTCTGCACTCAGGTAGGATGTCCTGCAGGGGTCGATGAACACTCTGTGTCTACCTTTTTAATGTGGAGAGTGTCTTAACACATCGTCCCATAAATATGTATGGGCCTGTTAGGGCTTGTGAGGTAACGGGGGAGTTGTGGCGCCCTGGAAATATTATATGTTCGGAGTTGGGGCGGCCACACGGGCCGCTCGGCCAGCCGGGGCCGGGCAGCAAAGACGTGGTGCCAAACCTTTGCCGGACGAGAGGGGTAGCCCCAGCGCAAGGTTCAGCCGCGTGGCTGGGAATTCCGCTGTGGCGACGACGGTGCTTTGTGTCGATGAAGGAGATGTCTATACGGGGAGTGCCAAAGATGGTGGACATTGTGAAATCCTAGTGGCAGACATTTCACAGTTCATATAGAAGTTAATAGTAGCCAGATGGATCATGATACCTCAAAAAGAAACATGTACATTACCATTATTTGCACGACGATTCTGATGGATAATCAGATTTTCAATATCTTTATTGGTTTAAAGTTTACTATCTGATGGTAAATTATACAAGTAACACCCAGCAAGGAATTTTCAAAATTTAAACATTTCATCCGATTTCGTCGATCGATGTGTCTTTAGAAAGCTGTTAGGGTAAAACTAAACTGGTATAAATTATAGGCATGTAACTTGAATAGAAAATGAGTTATTGGAGGTCAAAGTGGCCGTTTACTATCAATCCCGCCAGGCCATAAGTACGCCACAGTTACACGAAAGAGAAAGAAAAAGGAGCGGTAGCAGCTTGCTTATAAATATAGTTATCGATCTATGTCTTTGTTTATATCTGATATATGCTATTTATTTACTGTGTTTTAGAAAGCACAGAGACATTAGGCTACTGGCCTACCTTTTGCTGCTATTCATTTGATATATGTTTATTCAATTTGTCTATGTATTTAATAATGTGTGTTTGAGCGTGTTTATGGGCCAGCCATAGGAATATTTATTTAATTTCAAGTATTTAAATGTAAATCCAGTATTTCGAATATGTGCTTAAATATGTTTGTGAGTGTACATTGGCTTGGAGACTTGGAGGGAGCGCTCTAGCCAATCACAGCGCTCGTTAATGGTGAGACTCTACGGAAGTGTGGGAGGAGGATCGTTTCGAGAGAGGACACGAGGGCAGTTTGGAAGTGGGGTAGGGACAGTCACACATCACACGGAGGGTGCTGGTCGTGACGGCGCACAGTCGTAGTCGTAGTCGTGGGAAAGATTTGGACAGTGGAGCAGTTTGTGCGTGGTTGCGAGGGATAGAAATATTTCCGAGCGCCGATTTGTGCACTTGTGAGATTTCCGTCGCTTCTACAGTGAAGACGTAGTGTGCGTTTAGAAGTGAATATCTCGCGAGCTATGTTGTTGTTCCTAACTAATTACATGCAGTAGGAATCTATTGTTTCCCTATTGTTCAACCAATAAGTGTTTTGCAAAAATATACCGCATTCTCAAAAATACTTCTACTATCATACTCATCATTTAAAGTCGTTAAGATAGTACCTGCAGACTTCATTTAATTGCAATCTTTCATTTATAAATTTATATGTTACATTCATAATTCGCAATTGCCGAGTAATAGAAACCTTCGACCATTCGATTCATGTGTGTATTCTTATCGTATACAGGAGACTCAGCAGTATTTGGCCTGTAATGCGGCATCTACGTATTCCAGCCCCTAGACAGCGAAACCAGCCAAAACTTTTTATATCGCAACTCTGAGTCTGACGGTGCGTTTTTGCGGGCCAACATCATTTCATTTTATTAATGTGAAAGTCCGCAGTTGGGGGCTCGTCCGGGATTTGTGTCCTGCAAATTGGTAATTCCTTTGCTCGCTGTTATTCAGCGTACTATGCGAAGTGTAAAAACCTTTGCAAAACCAGTAGATATTCCTGTAGAGTGAACCTTTCACAAAATACAGTGTGAGATAGGTTTTTTCGGCAAGTAGGTGTCTGGAAATAGTGAAATTACGCAGTAATTTTCACAATTAACACATGCTAGCGATAGAGGGCCTAATCTATCACGTTAAAGGCAATTTGCATTGGGGCTCAAAGTCTAAATAAGTTGAGTGCAGGGAACAGTAGCAGTTAGCGCGTTTAATGGACAGTGGTATCGGAGAAGGTTGGAACACGCGGTAACTGGCAGCAGCTACCATTACATCACGCGACTTCTGCAGTGGCGGACGCAGATCCAACGGTAGTGTGATGGCAGCATCTCCGAGTACTCCAGGGCAGTCTTCATTGTCGACTTCCACTACAACTGATGGCATCACCATGGCAGAGGGAACCATCTCAGATCAGATAAGTGCCTGTGCAAATAGTGAGATAGTGTTTTTATCTGAACTTCAAGCTACACTTATAGATCTCACGGATATAAAACAGTCATCTAGTATGAGTAATTCTGAAAACAGAAGTGAGCCGTTTAGTTCAAAATCAGAGCGCGGATGTGTAACTAGTAGGAATTAAGGCAAGGGGAATTAATGTGGGGGAGATATAATGTCTCACCTAATGCAAATGATCTAGGGAATGGCTAATAATGTCAGTACAATTCGGAGTGATATGGGTACAATGCGAACTGAAATAGTTTCCGCTATGAAAGAGTGTAACCTCCCCCTCACTTATCGACCTTAATGACAGTGAAAAATTAAACCGCGTGTACCTAATGGAAATTTGGGAAAGCAATCGTCACTGAAGTTAATCTGTCAGCAAAGAGGGAGGAAAGGGTTACATCTAAATGAAAGGAAAAATGCAAATGAAACTGCTGGAAATTAATTTTGAAAAGGGGTAAAGTTAATAAAGAAAGTAAATGTGCGGCCATTACGTTAACAATTAACTAGCGGTAATTAGATATTTGAGATTTGGGGGAAATTACGGTCGCCAGTCCTAAGGACAATTACTATAGTAACTGAAAAAAAAGGTTATTACACATATAATTAGCACTAGAAGCGTGGCAACTGAAGGTTGACACGTGTAGTGTGAAAACTGAAAGTTTGTCAGAAGTAATAAATTTCGCTACACTCTGACTTAATTTAGCAAAAGAATTAATAAAACCGGAAAATCGAAAGTTAATTTAGTGACTGAAGTTAATAGTGAGCTTTCTTTCTGAAGCACATCGAAATTCAGTAAAATACGGTTAGTCTTGGACTACCTCAACAATCATTTCAAAAGCAATTTGACTCTACGCAATTTAGAAATAAGAGATTTAACTTTGAACTTGAATTAAATGATTCTGAACAATTAACAATAGTAAAATTTTGTACGTACCAAGCTGAGCTGCAGTCACAGGTAAGCTAAAATACGGTAACAAAACTCGCACTCTTAATTTGTGCTTGTGTAATCTAAATATTGTAGCCAGCTGTGAACACCTTAACTGAACTTTGAAATTAAAGCAGTGAAATCGAATGATGCTATTTTAATGCTGGCGTTTGAATTTCAAAGACACTCGGGTTCGTTTCGGAAAAGGAAGGGACCCTGCTTGGCAATGCAATTGGGACAATGAGCAACAAAGGTTCATGCTACGTTGCTGTAATTTTGTGATTTGAACAGTTTGAAAAGCTGAGGTCTGCCATACAGCTCTGAAACTTTACGTGCTTTTAGTCTTCCTTGTTGGTTGATTGAAGGTTTGAAGTCGCCGATCGAGGAGGTGGCGACAGTCACTCATTGTCGGCCGTCGCTGTTGCAGAAGCTGGATGCTGGCGCGCCTTCTTCTCGACACGGTCACCAGGCGAAACGGGCTCTTGATGTGTGCCAGCTAATGCTTCCCGTCCGCGACACCGTGCTAGAAACTACCGTAGCCAGTCGGTCGCAATTACATGCTGCCAAACCCTGAAAGCCCGGCAACTTGCGGGAGCGTCACACAACACACCTGCTCAATCGCACTACTCCAACCAGACTCTCTCCTGCCCACGCTCCACGCGGCAGAGTTAACACTACCAAAGATCCTACACACTTTGATTCTTCACACGACCTATCGATGTAATCGTTCGATAGCAGTTTTCCCTAGGCAAGACCCAGCGTAAAATACAAATAATATTCACGAAACAAACCAATTATACATCGACATAAATGCATATATATACAAATAGTAAAACAATTACAATATGCAAAGACACAGAAACGTCATATATTCAGGTAACAAACCAAGGAAAAAAAATTATGGTACAATAGATGGAAATAGGAGGGTATGCATTTCCGGCGTTACACGTGCCCCACATTGTCTGAGGATGTTCGTGTAACCTAAACAGACTCAGAAAATGTCCCAAAAATGAAACAGCGGAAATGCATATGGTCAAAACATCATCAAAATTTAGCATTCGTCTAATTACGCATAAATCAATTTTTAGACCATAATAATTAAGTGGAGACACTCCTAATCTTATTCCACTCTGTCATCTTGCACAAAATAAAACAGGTTGACAACATATTAAAATTCATAGAAAACATAGAAAATGGTTTAGCTATTCTAAAATCGTCAAAATTCGTAACACTATCAAGAAGTGGAATATTATTTACAAAATTAATCAGAGTACCTGCCCATAAAAACAGGTAGATCAAAATACGCAAATTAATTATTAATTACATATTATACACATTTTATATAACCTTTTCATAATTAATATTCTCGTCATGAGAGTCCAATTAAAGCTAAACAAGAAAATAATATTCAGTAGATCGACAAAAACATAAATATTGAGAGCAGAATTCTTTCACATCAGCTGTCCGGGAAGAAAAACTATTCCGCCTTTCTTACCCGCAAGTACAAAGAATGCCGAGAGCGGCACAAGAGCCGACAGCGGCACATGAGCCGACAGCGACTCCGCCTCGCCAGTATTGTTGCGCCCGCCTGTGCGGCACGCTTGATCTCACTCGCCTGTGTAACGGCATTTCCTGAACGTCCGTTTCACTGAATTCTTTCGGAAAAACTCACTCCCGAGTAATCTCAAGGAGTCCATTAACACTATCACAGTGGATAACTCGACACTGTCCATCATCACACGCATGTACTAGCCTTAAACTTAAAACAGCGTCTAAGTACATCGGCAATGACTAGTAAATCACATATTTATGAAATCTTACAGCTATTTACAAAATCATATTTACATTCCTTAATCTACTGTGACTCAGCTGAAAACTTAAACTAGCAGCTTGGATTTTTCAGATGATTACTAATCAGTTACTCTTAAATCATTTAGTCAAAATTAATTTCTTATTAATTACAACTTCTTTAATGACATCTTGGTCAGGCATAAGCATGGCAATCTAGCAAATCGTTTAATCTTACACTCTATATTTACATACTGTACAAATTACCCATTGTGTGGTATTAATCGATCCTAGGTTGGTACAATTTCAAGTCTACAATATTCCGTATACCTAATCGTTTTCCAGAGCTTGGATACTCTAAGCAATAAGCATTTGTGTGAGGTATACCAATGACTTTATATGGTCCATTATAAACAAACTTTAATTTAGAGATTTCATTGCCTATCTCGCTCGATTTCTCATGAGCTTTTACAAGTACTAAGTCTCCGGTTGCAAACTTAGCAAAACGCACTTTAGCGTCATGACGACGTATGCGACCATCGGTTTTTAGCTTCATTATTTCTGGCAAACGATCTTTTATCACACCAATTCTCGGTTTGTCTGGAAACACACTCTTATTCCTCATTATTACTTCATACAGGCCTCGCCTTTGTTCGTGTGTTACGTTTGACACACCGTCTACAATACTTTCCAATTCACTTTCTGCTCTATTGTCAATGCCGAGATTCCCCACATTACAGTAGTTCAAATTCATTCCTACATCAATACCATCCGGCCAGTTAACAATGTGTATAGGCTGGTATTTCCTATGCACACCGTCTCCTGCCTCGTCAAAACTAACTACTATTCTTTTATCTTGGGACGTACATGTCAAAGTTTTGCTTTCGCAATTAATCACTGCACGGTACTTTAACAGCCAATCTAACCCGATAATTACTTCCGTAGTTAAGTCTGGCACGACGACAAACTCTTGTTCGAATCGTGCCCCACATATCTCTAAGTTGACAAAAATCTGTTTTGTGACCGGTTTACTGGCCTTCCCAGTAGCACCGATAATTTTCACTCCTGTTACTGGCATAACTACGATACCAGGTTTGTCTTTCAGTAACTCAAATATTTTCCCAGATACAGCACTCAATTCTGCACCGGTGTCAATCAACACGTTTAGTTGTAGGTCGTGCATATTAACAGACACTACTATCTGTCTACACTTGTCCTCGACTGTTTCTTTATTTTCCCACAGTAAATCCTCGTCTATATCCAGGTCATTCCAGAAAAAAACATCCGGCTTTGATCCTAAATCCGACTTATCTGGCGGCTTTTTCAGCCTCTGTTCACATACAGTTTTAATTTCAACACGTTTGTCCTGAGGCTTAGTCTTTAGCTTCGCCTCCAATACCGAAACCTTTTCCTGTAACTCGTCATCTAGTGAGTGTTGCTTTACCATCAATTCATTAATTGTCACCTTCGTTGATTCCTCTTTGGTCAGATTGATCTCATCTGCCAATCTACCTGGAGGAATGTGCCCAGTAGTACTTGCAATTACTTCCTCTGGATCTGCGCAACCCACACTATTACCGTCTGACCGTATAACGTCAGCTCTAACCTCATACACGCTGTAATCTACGTGCTTTTCTACCAACCGTGTCCGGCTATCACTAAAATTCTCGTAATCTTTCTCCTCAATACTTTCGCAATGTTTAAACTGGGGTTTTGCGTCGGATGGGTCGGCCACTTCTACCACTATAACTTTCGGTAAAGTCTGCCGGTCAGGGCGAGAACTTTCCGTTACTACTTTAATATCCAACTCCTGCGGGACGAAACACGACGAATCTTGCTCGTGCTCCCCATTAACATCAACTATTTCTGATAAAGTCTGCCGGTTAGGGCCAGAACTTTCTATCACTTCACAAACACTATCATCCTGCGGGACGAGACGCGGCAAATCCTGCCCGCGTTCCCCATAAACACTTCTCCCGTACAGGCCCCTATAATCTCTTAGTTCGTCGTATAAGCGACCGAACTGCCTTAACCAGACCTCATCCCTCTCTGCATCCCCTCGCTCGATGACGGACGTTTTATCCGACATCTTCTCTCAACACTTGCGAATCATTCTTAAACTCAATCTCCAGTTCCGCTGTGGGTATTACAGCTGGCACCTTATAATCGATTTCCGGAACACTACTTAAATTGTTCTCACTGACAGTGAATATACCTTCTACTGCCGTGTATACAGCTGATCTACTACTCGTGGGCGCACTCCTTTCTCTTAACACTGGCACACACTCCCGCCGTTGAATATTCCATACGGAATTTTCATAACGACGACACCTGGGTTTTCTCCTGTTATTGGGCCGCCAAAATTTCTCCACGCCCGGTCGGCCCCTGACCGGCGCGGCTAATGGTTTCCCTGTCTCGTCCCAGCAGATAGGCTCCCCGGATGCTGCTGAGGCGGCTGATCACACCCTCTGGCGTTATTACTCGTACTATTCTGTGAAGCCCGTATCACGTTAGTATGATACTGGTTTTCGTCATTCCTGTTATTATTTGCATTGTACCGATTGTTATTACGGTCCGAACCATTATTGTTATTGCTGCTATGGTTGCGGTATGCATTATTCCCATGGTTATCGTTGTTGTGGTTGCTGTGGTACCCGTTGTTGTTACCACGGCCTGTACCACTGTCGCGATTATTGCGCCAATTGTCCTCGTCCTCCACTCTTTCCAGGAAATCATTTATTGTCCTGTAATTGCTTCCTACGTAGCGTTTTGTATCATCTGGAAGCTTTTTGTAGAGTTCCCAGACTATTTCGGATTCCGTGCGGCGATCACGCAAATATTCAAACTTGCGGATCCAGCCCTCGCAAAACTCCTTCATCGAACCGCGCGAATTCGCATCGAAAGGCCTCGATACGACAAATTCGCGCCAGACACTTTGCTGTTTTTGCTCTGACCAGTATTCAGCCAGAAACAAATTTTTAAATTCGTCAAAAGTCAGGTTCGTAATGTTGAGGTTTAAGCCCCAACGCTTGGCATCAGCAGCCAACACATCAATAATCGCATTAATTTTTCTCTCATTAGTCCATGATCTGGGTAAAACTCTTTCACAATTCTTAATGAAATCCGTCGCGTCTATACCGCCTTTTTTCAAGGGGTCGAACCGCTCCTCTTTCGTCAACAATTCCGAACTATGTGAACAGATTGGCATGTAGCTCTGTTTTTCGTCAAGTTTCTTTTCTAATTCCGACACTCTCGTAATTACTTGGCAAGTGGTTGCCGCAAGCGTTTCTACTTCCTTTTTTTTCTCTTCGCAGGTATTAGCCTGCTTAGTCACTTTGGTATCTACTTCGGATACTAAAGCCTTTAAAGTATGCACCTTCTTTTGATCCTCTTTTTTCACTAATTGAATTTGTTCCGTCACCTTATTCTCGATGATCGGAGCAACTGCTTCTCCTACACTTTTTTCGATTCTGCTAATTTCGGAATTAAAACGCGTATTTATGCTCGCAATTTCCGCCTGAACGCCTATCATTTCCTGTTTAAGATTACCGATTTCGGTATTAATCACAACAATATCTTCTTTGATTTTATCAACTTTTGCGTTAACAACTCCAACATTGTTGTTAACAACATTAATAGCTTTGTTCTGATTGTCTAGCTTCCTGTCAATTTTGTCAGACTGAGCTTCTTGCTTGGCAGACTGGGCTTTAATTTCTGCCGATTGAGTTTCTATCTTGCTAGACTGAGCCTTGATTTCGTTAATCAAAACATTCAATAAATCAGCTAAATTCCCGGAAACTATCGGTTTTACTTCCGTAGCGGCTTCCTCTCTAATTGTCCCCGCGTATTCGTCATCAAGGGGTTCAGATTTGATTTTCACTTCCGATTCCGAAACATTTTCTAAAGTTTGGAATTCCATTTCTGCTCTTTGTTGCGTTTCGGCGGTCGCGTCTTTCACGCTAGCCGCCTGCCCCTGAACAATGGGTACCGCGGTGCGCGTTTCCCACTGTTCGACCGATTGTTCCGTATCCAAGTCTACCAAATTTTGGTAATTGTTGCCTTCACTCATTTTAATAATTTTCAATATAAATAACAATTCTCAAATCTAATTAGGATTCCTCCCACTAAATCTCGCTGACGTAACTATCTGTTCGTAACCAATACTTTGTTACGACATTTGCACCAAACAAAATTCGTGTCCAGAACAATCTCAAATCTGAAGATTATCCTGTCACCAGGTCGCCACGTGTAACCTCCCCCTCACTTATCGACCTTAATGACAGTGAAAAATTAAACCGCGTGTACCTAATGGAAATTTGGGAAAGCAATCGTCACCGAAGTTAATCTGTCAGCAAAGAGGGAGGAAAGGGTTACATCTAAATGAAAGGAAAAATGCAAATGAAACTGCTGGAAATTAATTTTGAAAAGGGGTAAAGTTAATAAAGAAAGTAAATGTGCGGCCGTTACGTTAACAATTAACTAGCGGTAATTAGATATTTGAGATTTGGGGGAAATTACGGTCGCCAGTCCTAAGGACAATTACTATAGTAACTGAAAAAAAAGGTTATTACACATATAATTAGCACTAGAAGCGTGGCAACTGAAGGTTGACACGTGTAGTGTGAAAACTGAAAGTTTGTCAGAAGTAATAAATTTCGCTACACTCTGACTTAATTTAGCAAAAGAATTAATAAAACCGGAAAATCGAAAGTTAATTTAGTGACTGAAGTTAATAGTGAGCTTTCTTTCTGAAGCACATCGAAATTCAGTAAAATACGGTTAGTCTTGGACTACCTCAACAATCATTTCAAAAGCAATTTGACTCTACGCAATTTAGAAATAAGAGATTTAACTTTGAACTTGAATTAAATGATTCTGAACAATTAACAATAGTAAAATTTTGTACGTACCAAGCTGAGCTGCAGTCACAGGTAAGCTAAAATACGGTAACAAAACTCGCACTCTTAATTTGTGCTTGTGTAATCTAAATATTGTAGCCAGCTATGTATACCTTAACTGAACTTTGAAATTAAAGCAGTGAAATCGAATGATGCTATTTTAATGCTGGCGTTTGAATTTCAAAGACACTCGGGTTCGTTTCGGAAAAGGAAGGGACCCTGCTTGGCAATGCAATTGGGACAATGAGCAACAAAGGTTCATGCTACGTTGCTGTAATTTTGTGATTTGAACAGTTTGAAAAGCTGAGGTCTGCCATACAGCTCTGAAACTTTACGTGCTTTTAGTCTTCCTTGTTGGTTGATTGAAGGTTTGAAGTCGCCGATCGAGGAGGTGGCGACAGTCACTCATTGTCGGCCGTCGCTGTTGCAGAAGCTGGATGCTGGCGCGCCTTCTTCTCGACACGGTCACCAGGCGAAACGGGCTCTTGATGTGTGCCAGCTAATGCTTCCCGTCCGCGACACCGTGCTAGAAACTACCGTAGCCAGTCGGTCGCAATTACATGCTGCCAAACCCTGAAAGCCCGGCAACTTGCGGGAGCGTCACACAACACACCTGCTCAATCGCACTACTCCAACCAGACTCTCTCCTGCCCACGCTCCACGCGGCAGAGTTAACACTACCAAAGATCCTACACACTTTGATTCTTCACACGACCTATCGATGTAATCGTTCGATAGCAGTTTTCCCTAGGCAAGACCCAGCGTAAAATACAAATAATATTCACGAAACAAACCAATTATACAGCGACATAAATGCATATATATACAGATAGTAAAACAATTACAATATACAAAGACACAGAAACGTCATATATTCAGGTAAAAAACCAAGGAAAAAAAATTATGGTACAATAGATGGGAATAGGAGGATATGCATTTCCGGCGTTACAAGAGGAAGTTGAAAAAATTAAAGGTAACCTTTAAAAAGCAATTTATAAGAAATTAAAATGTGTCTGAGTGGATATGGGGAAAATTACAGACAATGTTGTAATAGTAAAACCTAAAATCGAGTCAGTGGAAAAAGATCTTGGGGAAAAGATGGATAAGATACAGGCGGCACTTGGGGGCAAGGTAAGCGTCTGTATAAAAGCGCAATATGCTCATAAAAGCGATATAAATTTAGCAATTAGTGACATTGCCAATCGTGTAGGTGAGGGGGAGAAAGAAGTGGGCAAAATTAAAGATAAAATAGAGTCCAGTATCACTAGTGGAAATGAATTTAAAAAACAAATGCAACAGATAAAAAGTGAGTTCAATTCGTTAGCTCCACAACAGGCCACGGCGGTTGTAAATATCCCTTGGGCCAATACTGGACCTGTGAAATGTTACACAGATGACGGAAGATATCACCCAGAAAATTTCTTGGCTGCGTGTAGGGACGCTTTTGTTCGCGGCATAACGGATGAATTGATAATAAAATGCGTTAAACGGCATTTGTAGGGATACCCACACTCTTGGGCAAACGTTAAATGTAGTTCGTTCGAATCGTACGAAGAGTTCGAAAAGTGTTTTTTGAATAAATTTTGGAGCGAGGTAAAGCAGATCCGGATCCAAAATGAATTTTTAAACGGGCTGAGTTACAGGTACGGTAATGGGACGACGAGATATTTTTGCAAACGCGAACTGCTTATGCATGTGAAACATCCATTGGGGGTTTTAACGGAAATCACCACATTAAAAAGGTGATTACCCGACAATTTGCAGTAGGATCTTGTCCCGGGGATTCCGTGGACGAATCCATATAATCATTACCAAAATAACAATCGCGAGAGAAAACAGAGGAATTCTCAGGTAGATAGTAGCTGGAATGAGCAGAATGGTGGGAAAACGAACATGAGTGATAACTTCCATGAACGGGACCCAAGTAAAGAATGCAGATTTGATGGGGGAAATTTGCGTGAAGTGCAATCGCGTAACAACCGGTCGGGAAACTGATGTTCACCACATCTCAGATCTGGGGACGGCGATCTGAACAGGCGATGAAAAGGACTGGAGATAATGGAAATGGTAGAAAAGTTGATAGGTTTGGAGAAAGGCAACATATATGTAATATGGAGTATGTTAAAGTGGAATGCTATATAAGTGGCTCTTTCAATAAAAGCAGGCACGAACGGCGGAAGCATAGATTTGTGAGAGATTTAAGTAAAATTAATGGGAATAAATTTGCGGGGAATGATGTAAGTTATGAATGTATAATGAATGAGTGTGTTAATGGTGATAAATGGAAAGATTCAATGGTTCAAAAAGAAGTTAAAGAGGAGATGAATTTTGTAAAAGCAAATTGTGTGGAGAGTCAAATAGTAGCAATTTCAGTAAGGAAGGTGTTGTAGTAACAAGTATTTGTGAGTCGGCGAAAAGCGTCGATGTTAGTGAAGGCGGCGTAGCTTTGATCTCGCCAGCTGCAAGTGAGGGTAATTGTGCTTCAGCGGAAAGCGTCGATGTTACTAAGGGAGGCTTAGCGTTGGTTTCGCCAGCAGTTGAAGTAAAAATGTATCGGCGGAGGTAGATCACTTCTGTCTAAAGGAACAGAGTAATGGTAATTTATGTAATGATTTAAAAGCTACTGGTATTGGTACTTTGGAGGAAGTCTAATCACGAATGAAGGCGAAACGAAACTTATTTATGAATGTGTGGATCTAAAACATTTGTCAGAGTATGAATGTGAGAATGTATGTAAAGTAGGATCGGGGGTTTTTCTGGATGAAAAGTGTGTAGAAATGGCAGTCTGTGCTGATCTTTGCCCAATCACAACGTGATGTAGCAAGTCTGGAAGTCCCAAAATTGTACGACAAGGTAGCAGCAATTTGTGTAATGTAGCGGTAGAGGATAAAGTTGTGTACAATTCACGTAAAGTTAATTTGTCGACGGAGGAAAGTAAGGTTTCTGATGTCAATTTATGTAATGATTTAAGATAAGGTTGCTGAGATGAATATTTACGATGATGATGGCTTGGGCATCGATGTGTTATTTCAGAACCGAGCGAGGTGGCACAGTGGTTAGCCACTGGACTCGCATTCGGGAGGACGACGGTTCAATCCCGCGTCCGGCCATCCTGATTTAGGTTTTCCGTGATTTTCCTAAATCACTCCAGGCAAATGCTGGGATGGTTCCTCTGAAAGGGCACGGCCGACTTCCTTCCCCATCCTTCCCTAATCCGATGAGACTGATGACCACGCTGTCTGGTCTCCTTCTCCTAACAACCAACAGATGTATTATTTCAGAAAGATAAAGTGTTTAACAGTGAATTGATGTGTAATTTTGTTGAAGAGGCAAGTGTCGATATTTTGGAGAGGAAAAACAGTAAATTTTTGCATGATGTGGGTAGTGAATTGGCGAAATGTGTGGAAGAACTAACAGAAAATTTAGAGAGGGTTGAAGTAAATAGTGTGGATGGGGACAGTTTGTGCAATGAAGTTTGTACGAACTGATATTTGAAGGAGGAGTGTGATTCTAGTGAGACTGATTGGCGTTGGTACGGTAGAACGTTACTGTCGTTACTGCCGCATATGTGGAAACGAGAGAAGTTTAAAACTGCTAAGGGTATATAGAGAAAGGGCAGAAGTGAAAAGCTGATCTAATCTGTAATTGGTGGTAGTAATTTTGGAGGGATAATTTATATGTTTATTTGGGGATTCATTAGTAATTTGTTAGATTATTGTGGCACTGTACGTGTGCAAACGGGGAAAGTTTAGGCACTTAGGGTGCGTGAAGGTCAGTGACCTCGAGGATTTAAGTAAAATATGTATTGATTTATGCTTTGTATAAGAGTGTGGTAAAGAATTTAGTGGTCAATTTGAAGGGTATTAAAATTGTAATCGTATGTGCACACAATTTTTGGTGTGTGGAGGTAGGAAGGATTGATTAAAGTCAATTAAATAGAACTTATGGGAATTTGAGCTTACTGTGATTCAGTCGTTTGCCTTGTGACCTTGTTTCTAAAGTATCGTTTTCCGATGGAGGGAATCGTTAGCGAGGATCCTGGTTGGTTTTTGGAAATGGTTTGTTGACGGGTTTCTACTTTTGGTTTTCGTTTTAGACAGATTTGTCACGATAAAAGGTGGAGCTCGGAATTCAGAGGCAGACACAATTTCTCCGAGGCACTTGGTCAAAAGATTGATGTGAGTTGATCAGTACTTCTTGCTAAAATCCGTGTTACCGTGTGAAGTGCGAAGGAAAAAAATTAGTGCAAGAATTAGCCTTAGCTCTGAGTGAGTGGAACAAGAAGTGTTTGCAAAATCGCACATAAGTGAAAGAGCATTTAAAAATTTTTATTTCTTGTCCAAAAACTTAATTGTGCATAACTGAAATGCAGGCATTTAATTAATATATCGTTTCGTTCATAAGTTGTGTTAGTTTAAGTTATTTCGAAATTCACGCTGCTCTCACACCACTACAAACATGTTGTAAACACTAAGAGCCTGGCATATATTTCTGCGCTGTGTACGAAACAGTGGTAAACAGGAACAAGACTAGAAGTTTAATATTACTACGTGCAGACATCAACTCAGTAACTGTTTTATTCTACACTAGTGCTTCAGGACATTGTTTCCCTCATCATGCCAACTGTAAATCTGAGTGACATACGCAGTAACATATCGACCATTGTCTACAATTCTGAAGATTGCTTAAAATTATGTGGTGGCCTGCGTTGAATATTCGATTGGGTGACAGGTGTTCTGGCAGTGTAGAAACACTTCTGATGATCAAGAGGTCGTAAGCAATACAGCCGCGTGCGCCTGCACATCTGATCTGTCTGTAATAGTTCTGGCTTTACAGCCATCATATTCAGCCATCAATATCAGCGAAATAATTAACAACAGCTAAACGAAACGGCAGACGAAGCACTTCTGAGATCTTCGGATCGCGCCTAACTTGGATGGCGGGCGAGGTAGTTCGTCAGACCAGAGGTGGACCGGTAGTCTCGGAGGAGAGCCATATTGTCTGCCGCGGCCTATATCGGTTGAGAACTAAATTAGCAAAATCTGGCTTTTGAACATGTGACTGAGTGTTAATTTTATAGTAATTACGCAAAACGCAGTTTATTATTTTGTTTATGCTCTGTGAAAGTGTGAAGAACAGAAATTATTTGTGATTCGTAAAGTGCACTATAACTGTGCAGTTTTTCGTATTCTGCTAATAAAAAAGCGAGTGGCACCTCGTTTAAATAAATTCACAATTTAATTATTTATACAATACCAGTTTCTCGCTAACGATTTATTACAGCCCACATGCTGTTTTCTGCGCAAGTAGCAACAACTTCAAATGGTTCAAATGGCTCTGAGCACTATGGGACTTAACATCTATGGTCATCAGTCCCCTAGAACTTAGAACTACTTAAACCTAACTAACCTAAGGACATCACACAACACCCAGTCATCACGAGGCAGAGAAAATCCCTGACCCCGCCAGGAATCGAGCCCGGAAACCGGGCGTGGGAAGCGAGAACGCTACCGCACGACCACGAGCTGCGGACGGCAACAACTACAGAAGATTTCAGGTTGGTGAACATTATTCAGAGAACTTACACATTCCTCTCAGGGCGGTGGAATCAACTACGCACCTCGTGGGTACTGCAGTCTTAATACAAATATCAGTGACACGTCATCTGTGGTAATACAGAGGAGAAATGAAGGAAGGAAATTTTCGAGGGAAGGGATTTATCATTCACATGTACATTTCTCCCGCCATATCTCACTCCGTCTTTCATTTGCCGTGTGTTAAAGTGTTCGGTTTGATCAACGTACATTTAGCTGATTTTCGCTGATGCCTAAATTTATTACAGCCTTAGCTTGCAAGCCAGCTTTCGCTTTGCAGATTATAGATACAGGACGAAATGTAATGTAAACGATTCACTGCTGGCTAATCTGATTCGTCATTCGTAAATTTTCAATAAAATTAACATCTGAACCGTTACAGTACAACTTTCAACTTTGTCGCGAGCCTTGTTATTTCAGTGGGACATTCCGTCAGAAAAATCGTGTACTGGAAAATGTCATCTACACGGAGGTAGAGCTAACCATATAAGTGTTGGTTCTAGAGAATACTATAGAACATATTCCTCAGAGATCGTACCTACACAAACTTACTCCTGTTTCACCAGTCGTCTTATTTATTTTCGATAAAAATAAAGTATATTGTTGTAAAAACAGTTATTCACAGAGGGGCATTAGTTCACTCAGCCCATGTACAGTCGTGCTCAAAAGTGTCCGAACGACCTGAATTGCATTTCGCCTCATTCGCTTACAACCCTCATAACTCAGCTGTCTAGGAGGTTCTCTAATCGCTCCTAGGTACAGTCGTTTGACTATTGAAAATGGTTCCAACAAATAACCACTAGAAAACACTGTTCTGTATCGCAAAAACTCAAGAGGTAAAGTAGTAACACGATACTACAAATATTATGGAACACCTTATCACAGATAAGACTGTCCTTAAAGCTTGTAAGCTCACATTTATTACAATAAATGACGTACCTGAAACGTTACCACTGTCAATATTACATAAGATAGGTAATGCACGTAATAAGTTCGTCATATTCATGATTTCCTCTTCAAAGTAACATACCGTACTTATTATTTAACACAAAATGACATCAAAAATTTAAGATCTTCACGAGCTGCTAGTTGAGAATATGTATGAACTTCAAATGACACGACGAACCGTCTCGTTCTGCATATGGACTCAAACCCAGGTCATGCAGACTAAGCAAAGATTTCGTGACTGACGGAAACTAACAGACATTCCTGACTAGGCATACAGAGAGTGATATACCTCGATTTTAGACAGTATCAGGTAGGAAATATCAACTTTAAATTACATAACGTAAACATTTTTAACGGACGCGAATTTCTACCCAGCATCAGATGTCCCTGTTAACGAACTACGAGAGATATTAAATATTGCTTCTTCACAAGTAACTTACATGAAATGTCGAGAGGTAAACCTTTGTGTTGGACAGGGATTGGAACCCAGAACATAATCGGATTGTTATCGAAGCACAATCAACTGTGACATATAGGATTTTCTCGGCAATAGCAAGATGTTTTAACTGAAATGAGGAGACGAAACATTAATTTTTCCTGCCCAGGACTCCAACCCAGCACCTATCGCTGTTACACTCTAGAGAAAACGAACGTTAAATATGGGTTTGCTACACCAGCAGCGACATGCGAGCATGTTTGAACTAGAAATAATATGACGAAGAGTTCAGAGCTGACTGGTAATCGAACCCTACACATATCGTTGTTGACTACACACAAAGAGACGTCATCTACCGAATTTTTCTCCACCAGCAGCACGGAATAACATCCTTGAACTTACAGTGATCTCGCAAATAGTTCTGTGTCTCAATGGGAGTCAAAAAGGTCAGATACCGTTCGTGTTGACAACGAATGAAAACACACTAAAAATCAAAATTATTATCCACCAGTAGATAGGTGTTCTCATGCCAGAGCTTGATAATACATAATGAAAACTTTAGTGCCAGGCCAGGATTCGAACCCATTCAGGCGCAATATGTGGAGATGTTGAGGAATCTGCAGTTTTGAACAAACAACAAATTGTAGTCGAGCTGTATTGTCACGAAGGGATCAAATTCCGTGTTAAGGGCGGTTTGAGTTGCATTCCCAGTTCAGAACCAATTTTATCGATACACAGAAGCTCAAATAAAAGATGGAATAAGAGTCCTGCGACCCTACAAAGCGTTTGTTTCGTCACTAGAAATAAATAACTAGTATAAGAAAGGTTACTGGTGATAGAGTTTCTACATGTCGCCACTCCCGACTTCATTGTGGTTCAACCTAATGTCTACTTGGTAGAGAAGAAATATCATGTTTAATGTGAATTTCAGACCACCATGCCACTATAACTTCTTCACTTGGCGTGGCCAGAAGAGAATAGAATCTGTCGCTTCCTATCAAATATCATCGGCGGAAGCTCGAATCGATATCAGACCATGGGTATATCAACCTCTCAGCAACCCAACAGTCCACCAGACACGCATCTCTGTGGCTCATTTTCTATTGTAGGCCGTTGCGTCACACTGGATGACAATTCTGACACACAGGTTCCCTGCGGTGGTTTGCAGCTTGTTCAATATATTCATTTACTTGGTTGACCGAATCGCCATGAACTAGCTGCCTCGGCTACCCAGTGCATACATTCGACTCTATTTTTTAATCACCGAAATAAAATCACGTAACTACCACCTACACAGAACTGCCAACAGTGTAGGATGCAGAAATTTAAATAGGAAGTGTTCCTTTCCACTTGAGATACTCTATTGCGGTATCTGTTTGTTGAAAACGTCGTGCAGTGCAAAAGAAATTCCCGGGTTCGATTCCCGGCGGGGTCAGGGATTTTCTCTGCCTCGTGATGACTGGGTGTTGTGTGATGTCCTTAGGTTAGTTAGGTTTAAGTAGTTCTAAGTTCTAGGGGACTGATGACCATAGATGTTTAGTCCCATAGCGCTCAGAGCCATTTGAACCCATTTTTTTTTTAAAAAAAAAGCTGTAACTGTCTATCTCTCACAAGTATACATCCGCCCATATCCATTATCTCACAACACTGTGGAATGCGAAAGTTCTGTAGGATTTGTTGTTGACTAATTGAGCAGGTGTAGCTACGGTCCAGCTAGTAGCGCAGCGGTAAGTATAATCCACTGTAGACAAAACGTCGCAAATTCAAAAGCATCCACTCCCACATTTTTTAAAACGCAATTCTCTTGTCTGCTGAAGTTATCAGTCTAATGGAACTTTGAACATAATTCCCTTCACTTCTCAACTCAAAATAGTCGCATGTGGAAAAAGGGCTAACTACTGCAACATTTTGTACTTTTCAGGTTTAATAGGCGGCCAGGTAGCAGATGCATCTCGAAACTTTCGTATTATGTTTGGGGAGAGCGCATAGTGACAAAATACGTCTGAAACGTATTTTCTACATTAGCTGTGGTGTGGTAGTGGCATTTTATTCTTCTTCAAACCTTGAAAATTCCCATGTATCGTTGACGATTAATTTCTCTCTCAGGTTTACTATTGTTTAAAAAACACTAAAAGAAACCCTACGAAAATTGTGCACTGTAATATAAGAAATGAAATAAAACTGCCCACGGGAACCTTACGACGAAAGTCTGTTTTAATAAAGCTGAGTATCTGTACACAAGGATGCCTCTATAGAACCGAATTAGTAAAATACTACTCAGTTTGATTTCGATTGGGTCTGTGCTTAATTGGTATGCTGTGTCATACTCAAGAGGTACGCAAATGTAGCATTTCATGAATAAAGTTATGTGTCCCTAGAAACCCAAAATTTGTTTGTTAGCAACGGAAAGAGACATTACCTGTTGTGCAGCATTGTAGCTTTGTCGTCATTGCACTATGAGCCGAAAGTATGTTTTTGCGTTTTCCTTATCCATGTTTGATCTGACTGCTTGTAGCTCTTTCACAGAAGGAATAAAATCGTCACAGCCAGCGAGACTGGAACCGCGACCCAGGACAGACGCTTTTTTAGAGAGCAGCATGTTACCACAGAGCTAGCGAAGAGATATACATTTGAGATTCCTATTAAGAGGCCAATAGTGACTAGAACTCGTAAATCGCTATTTAAAGGACAAGATTAGTTGCGATTTCCACGTGCAACGACTTTCCTGGCCTGAAAACCGTAAATGTACAGACTTTTGTTACACCTCAAGCGATAATAACTCAGATTATTCAATGGAAATGACAGGAAAAATTAAGTGAACTTTGAGGCTTAATTCCGTGCACACCAGGAAGTAACTCGTCGATCACAGAGTTGCCAAACATACCTTGCCTTGTTACCAAATCTCAGTTACAGTAGCAGCAGGAAAAGACGAACCGATCTGTTCCTACAGAGAGCTGGGAAGTGACCATAGCTGGCATCTCAAAGACGCCGCTGGCACGGCCTGGAATGCGTCTGATTTGCATTTCTGTAACTAGGTTTAGGGACTGGAGCGTAGTTACTAGTAATAATGAGAACTGGCTGTAAACTAAGCATCATAAATCAGTAACTCTCATAGTTGTTTATGTATTCCTTTCGTAAGTGTACTCAAAAGTAAGATATTCATTCATGGACGTTTTCGTGCCTGGCCGCTAGTCGAGCACAACAAACAAGAAAAATAAAAAGCAATGTGTGTGTGTGTGAGAGAGAGAGAAAGAGAAAGAGACAGACAGAGAGAGAGAGAGAGAGATAAATATAAAAAAGAATGAGAGAGAGAGAGTAAATATTGTTGTAAAGAAATTGCATCATGGTATGTAAAGAAATCTTTCGTCAAAATGACATGTTCCACATTATTACGATATTTCTTATTCATGATCTATGGAACAAATATTAATCGAATCAAATCAAATCTAATTTTATCATATTGCTGACTAGCCATAAAGAGTCATGAATTACCGAAATATTCGCCAATATCGGTAACCAAAACTAAACTTGAAAATAAAAGACCACAGGTTTTGTAATAAACCGGGACTCCTATCAAGACCCTTTCGTCTCTGTTAACTAACCACGAAAGATGTCTGATATACCTCCATTCAGAAGTAACAAAGTGTGCATGTATTTAAAGATGGAGCGCATGATGTGAAGTTTTGTGACGGAGATACGAAACCAACACGTAATCGGATTGTTCACTAAGTAAAATCAAATGTTATGTATCGGTATTTCTTACCAGCTGCTACGTGTTTGAATCCGAAATAAGGATACAAATTTTTGTAAATATGAGAGAGAAATTAATCGTCAACGATATATGCGAATTATCTGACGTTAGGTATAACAGTCTGACAATGCACATGCAGTTTATTGATTACATGCATGTAGAAAACTTGTTCTGAATTAAAGCTGTCAAACAGGGTTTGAAGAAGAAGAAAATGCCACTACCACACGACAGCTAATGTAGAAAATACTTATCTGACGTATTTTGGCACGATGCGCTCTCCCCAAACATAATACAAAAGTTTCGAGATGCATCTGCTGCCTGGCTGTCCATTAAACCTGTAAAGAATAAAATGTCGCACTAGTTAGCCCTTTTTCCACATGCGACTATTTTGAGTTGAGAAGTGAAGGGAATTATGTTCAAAGTTCCATTAGACTGATAACTTCAGCAGACAGCAAAATTGCGTTTTAAAAATGTGGCAGTGAATGTATTTCAACTCGCGACGTTTTGTCTACAGTGGATTATACTTACCGCTATGCTACTAGCTGGACCGTAGCTACACCTGCTCAAGAAGTCAACAACAAATCCTACAGAACTTTCGCATTCCACAGTGTTGTGAGATAATGGATATGGGCGGATGTATACTTGTGAGAGATAGACAGTTACAGCTTTTCTTTTGCACTGCACGACGCTTTCAACCAACAGATAGCGCAATAGAGTTGCTCAAATGGAAACGAACACTTCCTATTTAAATTTCTGCATGCTACACTGTTGGCAGTTCTGTGTAAGTGGCAGTTACTTGATTTAGTTGCGGTGATTAAAAAATAGAGTCGAATGTATGCACTGGGTAGCCGAGGCAGCTAGTTCATGGCGATTCGGTCAACCAAGTAAATGAATGTACTGAACATGCTGCAAACCACCACAGGGAGCCTGTGTGTCGGCATTATCATCCAGTGTGTCGCAACGGAGTTACAATAGAAAAATGAGCAACAGAGATGCGTGTCTGGTGGACTGTTGGGTTGCTGAGAGGTCCGTATAATCAAGGTCTGGGTTCAATTCCGACTTCTACCGATGACTTTTGATAGGGGGAGACAGATTCTATTCTCTTCTGGCTACGCAAAGTGAAGAAGGTATAATGGCATTGTGGTCTGAAATTCACATTAAACATGATATTTCTTCTCTACCAAGTAGACATTAGGTTGAACCACAATGAAGTCGGGAGTGGCGACATGTAGAAACTCTATCACCAGTAACCTTTCTTATACTAGTTATTTATTTCTAGTGACGAAACAAACGCTTTATAGGGTCACAGGACACTTATTCTATCTTTTATTTGAGCTTCTGTATATCGATAAAATTGGTTCTGAACTGGGAATGCAACTCAAACCGCCCTTAACACGGAATTTGATCCCTTCGTGACAATACAGATCGACTACAATTTGTTGTTTGTTCAAAACTGCAGATTCCTCAACATCTCCACATATTGCGCCTGAATGGGTTCGAATGCTGGCCCGGCACTAAGGTTTTCATTATGTATTATCAAGCTCTGGCATGAGAACACCTATCTGCTGGTAGATAATAATTTTTAGTGTATTTTCATTAGTTGTCAACACTTACGCTGTCTGACGTGTTTGACTCCCAGTGAGACACAGAACTATTTGCGAGATCACTGTAAGTTCAATGATGTTTTTCCGTGCTGCTGGTGGAGAAAAATTCGGTAGCTGACGTCTCTTTCTGTGCAGCCAAAAACGGTATGTGTGGGGTTCGATTACCAGTCAGCACTGAACTCTTCGTCATATTATTTCTAGTTCAAACATGTTGACATGTTGTTGCTGGTGTAAAAAAACCCATATTTAACGTTCGTTTTCTCTAGAATATGACAGCGATAGGTGCTGGGTTGGAGTCCTGGGCAGGAATAAATTAATGTTTCGTCTCGTCATTTCATTTAAAACATCTAGCTATTGCCGAGAAAATCCTATATGTCAGAGTTGATTGTGCTTCGATAACAATCCGATTATGTTCTGGGTTCGAATTCCTGTCCAACACAAAGCTTCACCTCACGGCATTTCATGTAAATTACTTGTGAAGAAGCAATATTTAATATCTCTCGTAGTTCGTTAACAGGGACATCTGATGCTGGGTAGAAATTCGCGTCCGTTAAAAATGTTTACGTTATGTAATTTAAAGTTGATATTTCCTACCTGATACTGTCTAAAATCGAGGTATATCACTCTCTGTATGCCTAGTCAGGAATGTCTGTTAGTTTCCGTCAGTCACGAAATCTTTGCTTAGTCTGCATGACCTGGATTTGAGTCCATATGCAGAACGAGACGGTTCGCCGTGTCATTTGAAGTTCATTCATATTCTCAACTAGCAGCTCGTGAAAAACTTAAATTTTTGATGTCATTTTGTGTTAAATAATAAGTACAGTATGTTACTTTGAAGAGGAAATCATGAATACGACGAACTTATTACGTGCGTTACCTATCTAATATAATGACAGTGGTAACATTTCAGGTACGCCATTTATTGTAAGAAATGTGAGCTTACAAGCCTTAAGGACAGTTTAACTGTATCTTCTGGTAAACCTTCCGGGATGTAAGGTCGTGGTCCATGAAACTCTTCAGCTCTTAACGTTTCGCCCAGAGCTGCGCTGGACATCTTCAGAGGGGTGTTTCTCCTCCGGTGAGTCTTGCCGACTGACGGGTCGGACGTCTGAGAGCGACTTATATATCGTAGAAAGTGGGCGTGACCAGAGTTCCACGTGATATGCAGAGATAATCTTTGTCAGAGATAAAACTTAACTATCGATCGTAATCTCGTCACGGATGAAACTGTATAGCAATTCTGTAGTGCTACTATCCAAATATCACTAAGTTTTATGGTCTCTTCTTTCCGATTAAAATTATCCCTATGTTTATATATTTCAATTGCTTCTCTACAAAGCCGTGGGTAATAGTTCGTCATCGTAGATAAAATTTTTGTTTCGGAAAACTTCACTTGATGATTTCCTGACTGAAAAGCGTGTTCTGCTACAGCCGATTTATCTGTTTTTCCTAATCGCCAAAGACTTCTGTGTTCTTTTAACCGTGTATTTACGCTTCTTTTTGTTGTTCCAATATAAACTTTACCACATGTACACGGAATTTTATATACGCCACTGGCTGATAGAGGAGCGCGTTTATCTTTTACAGACCGGAGAACATGACAAATTTTCTTCGTTGGTCTAAAAACAGGTCTAATATCATGTTGATTTAAAATCTTTCCAATCTGATCCGTTACTTCCTTTATAAAAGGGAGAGAGACTGTATTCTTCCATCGTTTTTCGGGCTTGTCCTTAGGCTTTTTGTTGTTTGGGTGCAGAATTCTGCTTACTTCTTTCTTTGAGTAGCCATTTTTCTCAAAAGCGTGCTTCAGATGTTTTAATTCGACGTCTAGATACTCCGGCGTGCAAATCCGTCTGGCTCTGTCAGCGAGACTTTTAATCACACCTCTCTTTTGTTGTGGATGGTGGTTAGAGTTTTTATGTAAGTATCTGTCTGTGTGCGTTATTTTTCTAAAAATCTATTGTTTCAATCTTCCATCTGTCATAACTAAAACATCCAAAAACGGTATTTTTTTATCATTTTCTCCCTCCATGGTGAACTGGATTCTTGGATTTATATTATTAAGGTAATCAAAAAATTCGTCTAAGGCTACCATGTGGCCAGACCACCTTTTATCGTCTACATACCGATACCAGCGAGATGGTTTCTTATCTGCTTTTTCCAAGGCTGACTGTTCGAATTTCTCCATGCAGAAATTAGCTACTGCAGGACCCAATGGGTTACCCATTGCTACGCCATTAAGTTGCTCATAAAATTCATTATTCCACTGGAACTGACTGGAAGTAAGACAATGTCTGAAAAGAGCAGTCAGATCTTCTGGAAAAATATCCGTTATAAAATCCATAGCTTCGTTAACTGGAATCATAGTATATATATCAAAACTTACTAAAATATCTTCAGGCGTCAGAATTAAACCTTCGATTTTCTCTATAAAATGACGTGAGTCCTTTATATATGAGTCAGTTTTTCCAATATATGGTTGTAAACGAGTTGCTAGATATCTTGCTATTTCATACGTAGGAGAATTGATAGCACTAACAATCGGTCTCAGAGGAAGGTCCCTCTTATGTACCTTGGGTAGGCCATAGAGTCTAGGACACATAGCTTCAGTCTTCAATAAAGCTCTTTTTTCTTCTTTTTGAATAGAAGTGGCCGATTTTATCAGATTATTTGTTTTCCGTAGTACGCTGGCTGTAGGATCTTTATTAAGTTTTTTGTATTGTCCTGACGTTAAAGGATTCAAAATTTTGCTTTGATAATCTTCTGTATTTAAAACGACAGTAGCATTCCCTTTATCAGCAGGAACAATCACTATGTCTTCATCTGCATTTAAATCTCTCAGAGCCTTTCTTTCGCCATTGGTTAAATTACTTTCCAGAGGTTTACTGCGGCATAATACTCTGGTGGTTTCGATCCGGATTGCATTTGCAGTTTCTTTGGGGAGAGTACGTATACCTGCGTCTACATTTGCAATAATATCCTCAACAGGAATTTTCGGAGGTGTTACAGCGTAGTTTCCTCCTTTTGCAAGAACTGAAATTTCGTCTTGAGATAAAACTCTGCCTGACTTGATAATAACAGTTTCGGACATCACTGTATTATCTGTAGATTCTGCACAAGTTTTTAACTTTTCGAACTTCTTCTTATGCCTTCTAGTAGTCCATAGATCGAAATGTAAGGCAATCTATTTTATTCCATAGGTCTATCTGAATCTTACTAGCAAGGAATAAATGTAGCTGCAGTAACTTACGGTCAACAGAATCCATCTCTCGTCTTGTATAATGTATCCTCTCTCGAAGTAATGCTGCTTCTGTATAATCAAATATCCGATGAACACGGGCTGTCTGGAACATCCTCTTCAACTTTAGAAAATTCGGTATGGTAGGCGAATCCCTACAACGCAACAAGAAAGTTAAAGTACAAATTAAATGCGCTCTCTTCTTATTTATTTTATCTACGACGACGAACTATTACCCACGGCTTTGTAGAGAAGCAATTGAAATATATAAACATAGGGATAATTTTAATCGCCGGCCGCTGGTGGCCGAGCGGTTCTGGCGCTACAGTCTGGAACCGCGCGACCGCTACGGTCGCAGGTTCGAATCCTGCCTCGGGCATGGCTGTGTGTGTTGTCCTTAGGTTAGTTAGGTTTAAGTAGTTCTAAGTTCTAGGGGACTTATGACCTCAGCAGTTGAGTCCCATAGTGCTCAGAGCCATTTGAACCATTTGATAATTTTAATCGGAAAGAAGAGACCATGAAACTTAGTGATATTTGGACAGTAGCACTACAGAATTGCTAGACAGTTTCATCCGTGACGAGATTACGATCGATAGTTAAGTTTTATCTCTGACAAAGATTATCTCTGCATATCACGTGCAACTCTGGTCACGCCCACTTTCTACGATATATAAGTCGCTCTCAGACGTCCGACCCGTCAGTCGGCAAGACTCACCGGAGGAGAAACACCCCTCTGAAGATGTCCAGCGCAGCTCTGGACAAAACGTTAGGAGCTGAAGAGTTTCATGGACCACGACCTTACATCCCGGGAGGTTTACCAGAAGATATGTCATCCGGTCGTGAAAGCTTTCATACTATGAGTCTTATCTGTGATAAGGTGTTCCATAATATTTGTAGTATCGTGTTACTACTTTACATCTTGAGTTTTTGCGATACAGAGCAGTGTTTTCTAGTGGTTATTTGTTGGAACCATTTTCAATAGTCAAACGACTGTACCGAGGAGCGATTAGAGAACCTCCTAGACAGCTGAGTTATGAGGGTTGTAAGCGAATGAGGCGAAATGCAATTCAGGTCGTTCGGACACTTTTGAGCACGACTGTACCTCGATCAACACTGCATCGTGTAGTTCACCAGCGTCTTCGTATGTGTGCTTACAAAGTGCAAATTCTGGAACATCTGACGCTGAACGACAAACCACGCCGACAACAATTTGCTGCGGATAAGCTGCAGCGTATTGATGAGGATGCCAGCTTCATGGAAAGATGTTTATTCTCAAATGAGGCAACCTTTCATCTATCAGGAAGGGTTAATAGTCATAATGTTCGGATTTGGGGTTCGCAAAATCCCCACATTGTCATTGAACATGTTCGTGATAACCCTAAACTAAATGTGTGGTGTGGGCTAATGCATGACAGGAGTTTTTGACCGTTTTTCTTTGCGGAACAAACATTAAATGGGTCAGTGTATCTGTACATGTTGGAGCAGTTTGTGTGCCCTCAGATACAAGACTTCCAACACAACATTATTTTTCAATAAGATGGAGCTCCGCCACATTGGTCAATAGCTGTTCGCAAGTTCCTGGATAGGAAATTTCCCAGTCGTTGGATCTGACGCGGCGGACCCGTTGCCTGGCCACCACGTTCGTGAAGAACCGACTGTATGCGACCAAAGTGGACGATATTCCTACGTTGCGACATCGTATCACTAATGGGATTGCAACAATAACAGAGGAAATAATGTTACAAAGAACTTGGCAAGAAATTGAATATAGAATCGATATTCTTTGTGCTACAGATGGTTTACATGTAGAGGTGTATTGATGATAAATAAATAAATTCTTTGAGATGCTCTACAATGTGGTATATTTTTCACTGTCGTATCTACTGTGATTTTTTCCCTGGGTATAGCGTCCCCAGTGCTATATTACGAAAATACTTAAAAACGGTATTTATAAAAAAGAGACTTCTAAAAATTGAATAATATGTATTTTTATCATTTCTCTATGTAAGTTTCGATTGTAAAGAAATAATTT
Organism: Schistocerca nitens; assembly: GCF_023898315.1. NCBI lineage: Eukaryota > Metazoa > Arthropoda > Insecta > Orthoptera > Acrididae > Schistocerca > Schistocerca nitens. The sequence continues at coordinate 149,317,283 of NC_064615.1, read as the reverse complement.
ATGACAAAATGATCTAAAGAGGTGACAAGATACGCTCTTTTGTCAATTTTTTAGTCGTATTCACTTCTTCTCTTGTCTTGATTGCGTGTAGACGGACATCTTGCGAGTGCTGGCAAATGTAAGCTTATTTGTATGAATTAAGCAGATAATATATTGATTTAATATTATTGTGCACTTTTAATTTGAAAGAGGTGATCCCGATTTCATGTCCGCCTTCCTTGAATTAACCTGCATTCAATCAATTTACAGTTCAACAATCGCAGCGGCCGATGCAGCCAACGATGCCATTACGTGGCGATATTAACTTATGGAAAATTAGCGGAAGCGAAAAACTCGCCCGCTATTAACATAATATTAATTTATCTCCACAGCCGCCCGACGTTGCAGAAAATACGTAGCTTTAAGATTCTTATTTTCAGTACCATAGCCAAGAGCCAGAGCCAGGACTCCGACTACAATACAATGGTTAACGGAGGTAAGAAAAAATACTCTCGCGCGCGTGTGGGCCGCAATTGTAATTAATAACCAAAGATTTTTTGCTTTAAAGTGAACTGACTAGCCGAGGAAATTAATATGAAAAGTTTATTCCATTGTTCAGCTTGTATGCTCATGTTTTCAGATTCAGCGAGTCTAACATTCATTAACGTAACAAATAATTTGAGATTAATATTGTTAAAAAGGAGAACTTCCGGAAAGCATTTAATCGTAAATCAAAATTAAATGAAATATTTTTAAGTAAGGCCCACCACGTAAGTCGGCAACAATCAAAAAATAATAATAACAATAATAATATATTAAATTACGACGGCCGACGGACGCGAGATGGGTCTTTGAAATCAAGGAGGTTTGAGTGGTACACCCTGTATTTTATAGAGGCGTGGAGGGCTAACAATTCTCAACCAAACGCCTGTATTGTTGCTGCCTTGGCATCAGCTTCAAGGAGAAAAGGGCGAAAGGCTGCCAAGCATCGTTTACATATTATTGTAGTAGGGCGCCGTTTATTGATTGGCTCGCGTCAACGACAGTGGCTCGCGTCAACAACAAGCGCGAGAGGAGCGTCCAAAGCAGGAAGTGCTAGTAGTACCGCCTCAACTATGACCACATAAAACAAATAGTGGGACAAGCAGATGGCATAGATTCATAGGAAGAATCTTAAGGAAATGTAACTACCCACGAAATAAGTGGCTTATAAGGCTCTTGTTCGACACATTCTTGACTATTGTTCATGTATCTGTGTTATGTGTCAGATAGAACTGATAGAAGTGATAGAGAAGATCCAACGAAGAGCGGCAGGTTTCGTCACAGGATCGTTTAGTCGGCACGAGAGCGTTACGGAGATGCTCAACGAACTCCATTGGCAGACGTTACAAGAGAGGCGTTGTACATCACAGAGGGACTTACTATTGAAATTTCGAGAGAGCACTTTCCGGGAAGAGTCAGATAACATATTACTTTCCCCTACATACGTCTCGCAAAAGGAGAAAATTGGAGAAATTAGAGCCAATACTGAGGCTTACCGACTGTCATTCTTCTCACACGCTATTCGCGAGTGGAACAGGGTTGGAGGGCTCAGTTAGTGGTACAAAAAGTACCCTCCGCCACAGACCATTAGGTGGCTTGCGCAATATGATGTAGATGTAGATGCTTCGCTTCGCCGTTAGAGTTTTTAGATCCCAGCTGCAAGGGGCAAGTGGCAACGATAAAAGTTGAGGACCCCTAAGAACCGGCGCAATTCCATGGCCATTTCTGATCGAGCTATGCTGGGGATAGCCTCTATCTTTTCTGGCTGCGAGCGTGAGCTCTCGGAGGAAATAAAGTATCCCAAGAATGTAGTTTCTGCCCTACGGAACACGTACTTCGATATATTCAGAACGATTCCAAACTCGCCCTTGTCAAGACCGTTCAAACTTCTTAACTGATACAGATCCCATACCGCGTTGCAGTACGGAGCTTTACCGACGATCATTTCTTTCACGTACGTTTTGTCAATGGAACAGAAAAAAAGGAGAAGGGAGAGGCAGTGGCAGTGGTGTAAAAAGTACCCTCCACCACGTACCGCAAGACGTATTGTGGTATGTCGACGTGGGTGGATATGTAGACTGTTGAACAAGCTTTCGTATTAGTTTTATATCGTGCTGATCGCGAACCAGCATAATATTCTTCTAAACTGGTTGAGAAACTTCCAGGTTCGGTACGCGGCTTAGTTGAAATGCAACGGTCAATAATACTACGCTCTTATTCGACTCAAGATAGTATCATTTTCTTGTTTCGCAAGGCAAATTTTTTACTCTATAAGAGCAACGGATTCTGTACCTGAACAGCAGTGGCTCACGATAGTGAGCTCATTTGGTCGTCTTGGTACTCCACACTGTAGCTGGCCTCTGACTATGTACTACACACTGTAGCTGGCCTCTGACTATGTTACACATGTCGCAGTAAGTGTTTTTTTTTCTTTTAGCTGTTATAAGTAAATGTAAGATGCATACATAATACATAACATATAGTATTGTACTGAGACAATGAATGTAGGGGAGCAGATGTAGCATCGCCGTCCTGGACAAGCTTCTAATGGTGGTGGTTTGCCAATACCTTCCTCTGACCTGTTATGAAGTGGCAAGTGTGCATCTCTACAGGGTTGATGACTGTGATGGGTACTTATACAGTGCGGTGTTGGGTTTGTGTTGTTAACGACGAAGGGAAGGGAGAGAGGCTCAAACTCCATGCCGTCACGTAGCCTACTCCTCCCGAAGAGCATGAAGGGGCCCTCCGACTCTTTATGTCCCCTACGACGGACTGATCACAACAGTGCCACATGCCCTCACTTCATCAGATACTGCGGAGAGTTTTGGAATTAAATCCAGGACACTGGCGCAAAGACTGGTGACTCTGGAACTTTACGCAGCCACCTCTCCTCTCCGCCGGCCAAATATTATCTGTGAAAATATTCTAACAGGATTCTAACATAACAGCTTGCCCCGAGTCGAGCACCATTACAGAAGCGTGCGTTAGCGATCTCTGATACGGTGAACACTAAGCTAAATGGACAGATTGCGATTTTTCGAAGCATCCAAATTAATTGGTTTACGAAGACTGAATAAGGCTTACCGGCTCCACCGGGAACATAGTTTACTATGTTCACAATGGAGACACACGTTTGCTTAGCTCCAGTGGGAATCTGCACGTACCGTCAGCATAACACGTTCTGATACAGAAAACGCTTGCTGTCGTCTGTACATTAAGACACAACGCAAAGTTTTTTTCTGGTGCGGCATCTCGTACTGTCAGATTGTTATAAATAGGTTACACTTGAAGCTTCTACACGCTCTGAACAGTGGAGTATTACGAAACTGTTATCACTGATCGTTAAGAAAGCAGAGTCGTATGTCTCTCAATGCTACGCTGACGTTACGTTGGCGAGGAAGATAGTGGCAATCAATTTTATGATTACACAAGACATAGTAATTTTGCTGCGTTTTTCTCTCTCTCGCTCTCGTGCGATTTGTATGTGTGTGTCCTTCGAAAGCTGTTTGCTCCCCTATTGTGGCGTCGACGGATCTCTCTTCGTGTACCACAGCTTCATGCAATGCTGTCGGATAGCCATTCACCGTAATCACAGGCTCAGTAATGGGACTGTCACGTCAAAATTCAGTAAAAAGGCAAAGTAAGGTTATAGTATTTATTTTGCAATTTCTTCTGTACATGATTTATCTCTGTATCGATGGGAGGGGGTAAGCAGTTCCGGCATTTGCCTTACAACCAAGGAAAACCTCCCGAAAACCCTGGTCGGAACTGAGGGTCCGTAGTCAGCTGGACGCACTGGATGGGGCGGCGACGCTATGTCATGTAGAGGCGTCATGCGTGACACAGGCGCGAAGAGTCTGTAGAGTCCCTCTCTGCGTAGGGTGGCCGACACGTAGCAGACCATCACCGGCCCGCAGCGTAGTGTCGCACTGTCCATGGAAAACAGTCCGGTTCGTTCCAGCAGGAGAGGGCAGCACGGAGCGACGGCAGCTTTACTCAGCAAGAATTTTTCACGTGACTGCAGGTAAGTTCGTGACACCACAGACTTGTCGACGAATATGCCTCTGCGACTCACGTCTGCGGCTCTTACATCTGCGAATCACACGCCTGCTCGACTACAGATTGGCAGCTATACGCTTCTGTGGTTCAGCACGTCTGGAACTACTCTTCTGTGATTCCTACATGTATGGGGCAGTACATCTGGGACACAAAATTTTTGCACGCAGGGTTGTGACTCACGTATTTAGGACTACATACCTGACCCTCCTACGTGTCTGTGTTACATCTGCGAATCGAGTTGTCGGGGACGCTAAGCTGCGCATCTGAGAATCATGAGTCCGCGCTCTGCGAGTCTATACTAGGCATCCAAGAGTCTAAGCGTCAGAGACTCTTCATTGCACGGCCAAGAATCTACGCTAAGCAGCCTACGCTACACGTACACGAGACTACACTTTGTGCTCACTCGCCAACGGTCAGCCCCGACAGTCTGAAGCACTAACCGTAAAGACCCTCCTGCGAAAGACCGACGAACGGTCCAGCAAGGCAACGCATGGCCTAGAAGGTCCAGCGCAAGGTCTTCTGGGTATTACACGTGGTAGCAACAGGACTGGCATCGCGGCTATAAGGCGTTTGCCATTGCCCTTGCAGTGTTCTTCTCCTGACCGAAGCATCGCGTAAGCTCGAGGACACAGTGTTGGCTCGTGGACGTTTAGTGTAGATGCATAGCGTAGATTCACGGGCGCGTAACTACTTAAGAGTAGCAGATGCGTAGACTTGTGGAGGCACAGCACAGACTCGCAGACCGCGTACTGCTGGAAAGATTCTCAGACGCGCAGCGTGGAGTCGTCGACGGCTTCGTTCACAGACGAGCAACGTACAAAAACGCAGCAGTCCTAGATGTGGAGCCCCAAATTCGTCCGAGTCACAGTCCTGTACTCACAAACGGTGAAGAGTCCCAGACGTACTTTCACACACACATGTAGGTGTCACAGAAGAGTAGTCCCGCACAGATATGGTGAATCACAGAGGCGTACAGTCGCCAGCGCGTATCGTGCAGGCGTGTAACTCGCAGATGTTAAGAGTCGCAGACGCCAAGACCTGTAGACGCGTAGTCCCCGAACAACCTGTCGAGTCACAGACTTGGCTACACTCAGGTGAAAACTCGCAGCTGCCGTCACCCCGTGTTGCCCTCGCCTGCTGCCGAACTGGACTGAATTTCATGCACAGGGAGCCTCCTTATATAGCCATCGTGGCTCTGTTGAGCTGCTGTTTCCGAGGAAACCCGTAGCGATATTGTTGCCTCGCCGCCCTGGTTCTAATGTTACAACAATCGGTAGCATATTTCACGTGTATACTCCTTATAATACCTATTAGGACACCGTAATCCAGATCTTTCCGAGAATGTTGCTTTTAGCAGATCTGGCGTATATTATTACTGGTTCCGAATTGGAACCTCTAAGCAATTGAAGAAACGTGTTCTCTAATCTCGATCTCCACCAACATTTTGCGTCATCCGTTAGGATTTTCACTCCGAAAACAGCAGACATCTGTCCGAGCTTCTCTTTTTAGGTCATCCGTCTTCTGACTGGCTTGACGCGGCCTGCTACGAATTCCCATCCTGTGCCAAACTCTTCATCTCAGAGTAGCACTTGTAACCTACGTCCTCATTTATTTGTTGAATGTATTCCAATCTCTGTCTTCCTCTACAGTTTTTGTCTTCTACAGCTGCGTACAGCCCCTTCTCCTTCTCAGTGTCTTCCACATATTCCTTTCTTCTCCGATAAAGACGCCATTGTCTGCACCTCAGTGGGTTCGAACGAAGTCGTATATTAAGGTACGAGAAGCTGGATGTTCCTTCTGCGATACTGCAGAAAGACTTAGCCACTGTACATGATTGCTAGCAGCGGTAGTCACGGGAATGTATGGTCGCAGGATGACCGGGCTCCGGACGGCCACGCAGCACTTTTTTTTCTGAGTGGTTTGATGCGACCTCCCACGAATTCCTCTCCTGCGCCAACCTCTTCATCTCAGAGTAGCACTTGCAACATACGTCCTCAATTATTTGCTGGACATATACCAGTCTCTGTCTTCTTCTACAGTTTTAGCTCTCTACAGCTCCCGCTAGTCCCATGGAAGTTATTCCCTGATGTCTTAACAGATGATCTTATCATCTTGCCCGTTCTCCTTGTCAGTGTTTCCCTCATATTCCTATCCCGAGCGATTCTGCGCGGAACCTCCTCATATCTCACTTTATCAGTCCACCTAATTTTCAACATTCGCCAGAAGCACCGCATCTAAAATGCTTCGATTCTCTTCTGTTCCGATTTTCCCACAGTCCATGTTTCACTAACATACAATGCTCTGCTCCAAACGTACATTCTCAGAAATTTCTTCCTCAAATTAAGACCTAAGTTTGATACTAGCAGACTTCTCTTGGCCAGGAATGCAGTTTTTGCCAGTGATAGTCTGTTTTTTACGCCCTTCTTGCTCCGTCCGTCATTGGTTACTTTGCTGCATAGGTAGTAGAATTCCTTAAATTCATCCACTTTGTGGCCATCAATCCTAATGTTAAGTGTCTTTCTGTTCTCATTTCTGCTACTTCTCTTTACTTTTGTCTTTCTTCGATTTACTCTCAGTCCATATTCTGTACTCATTAGATTGTTCATTCCATTCAGCATATCAAGTGATTCTTCTTCACTTTCATTCAGGATACCAGTGTCATCAACGAATTGTATCACTGATATCTTTCCCCTTGAGTTTTAATTCCATTCCTGAAACATTCTTTTATTTCCATCATTGCATCTTCGATGTACAGGTTGTACAGTGTTGGTGTCTTACACACTTTTTAATGCGAACACCTAGCTCTTGGTCGTCACAGAACGAGGTGGGGCAGTGGTTAGCACACTGCACTCGCATTCGGGAGGACGATGGTTCAAACCGGCTTCAGACCATCCAGATTTAGGTTTTCCGTGATTTCCGTAAATCGCTTCAGGCAAATACCGGGATGGTTCCTTCCCTAATTCGAGCTTGTGCTCCGTATGTAATGACCACGATGTCGACGGGACGTTAAACACTGATCTCCTCCTCCTCTTGGTCGTCCACTCTTATTATTCCATCTTGACTCTTGATCGCATTGTATGTTACCCCTCTCTCCCTATAGCTTACCCCTGTTTTTCTCAGAATTTCAAACATCTTACATCATTTCACATTTCCGAATGCTTTTTCCAGGTCGACAAGTCCTATGGACGTGTCTTGATTTTTCTTTAGTCGTTCTTCCATTATCAACCACAATGTCAGAATTCCGTCTCTAGTGCCCTTACCTTTTCTAAATTCAAACTAATCGTCGTCTAGCACATCCTCATTTTCTTTTCCATTATCCTGTATATTATTATTGACAGCAACTTGGATGCAAGAGATTGTTAATTCTCGCTATAATTCTTGTCAGCTCTTGCAGCCTTCAATTTGTGTGGATGATATTTTTTCCGAATGTCAGATAGTATGTCACCAAACTCATACATTCTACACAACAACGTGAATAATCGTTTTGTTGCTGCTTCAATGTACTCTTTCCACCTATCCGCTCTCTCCTCTGCATTTAACAGTGGAACTCCCGTTGCAGTCTTTAATGTTACCTCCCTGGCTTTTAATGTCACCGAATGTTGTTTTGACTCTACTATATGCTGAGTCAGTCCTTCCGACAATCATTTCTATTTTGATTTTTTCACATTTTTCATGCAGCCACTTCGTCTTAGCTTCTCTACACTTCCTGTTTATTTCATTGCTCAGCGACTTATATTTCGGTAGTACTGAATTTCCCTGAAAATTTTTGTACTTCCTTCTCTCATTGATCAGCAAACGTATTTCTTCTGTTACCCATGGTTTCTTCGCAGTTATGTTTTTCTTTCCCATTTCTGTGATTGCTCTTTTTAGAGACGTCCATTCCTCTTCACATGTACTGCCTACCGAGCTGTTCCTTATCACTCTTCTATGGCATTAGCGAACTTCAAGCGTGTCTCGTCATCCCTTAGTACTTCTCTGTCCCACTTCTTTGCGTATTGATTCTTCCTGACTAATGTCTTAAACTTCAGCCCACTCTTCATCACTACTATGTTGTGATCTGAGTCAGTATGTGCTCCTGGGTACGCCTTACAATCCAGTATCTGATTTCGGAATCTCTGTTTGACCTGATGTAATCTAACTGAAATCTTCCCGAATCACCTGGTCTTTCCAAGTATACCTCCTCCTCTTGCGATTCTTGAACAGAGTATTCGCTATTACTAGCTGAAATTTATTACAGAACTCAATCAGTCTTTCTCCTCTCTCATTCCTTGTCCCAATTCTCCTGTAACCTTTTCTTCCACTCCTTTCCTTACAATTACATTCTAGTCCCGCATGACTATTAGATTTTCATCTCCCTTTACGTCCTGTATTATCCTTTCAATGTCCTCATATACTTTCTCTGTCTCTAAAAAGTCCTTATTTTTTGGATGTTTTGAATGAAAAAGAAATACATCATTAGATCTGCAATCTTTTTGAAGTGAAATACCACATCTTAATTAAGAATGTTTGCACCTGCTTTCATTTCGTTACACACGAAGAAATGAATACTTTTTTACACTTAGAAATTCATCAATAGTCACATGGCGAATACAAAGCCAATATAAACACGTATTTCTGTCTAATCTTCGGGAACCTTTATAGATATTTCGGTGTATGAGATGATGACTGTGTAACACGTCAGAACATGGAGTCCAACGCTGTACCACAGAAACGAATTCCTGTAGACAATGTACAGGGAATGTGACGGGGTACAACAAGAATACAACAACGCCGAAGCTACAGACCAATCATTGGACAGATTACATGAGCAGAGAGTGGCAGAAGGTGTTGTTCTTCGTAACTTTTGTCTTAGGACTTGATGTTGTGATGGCTCTTAGGAGTACAATAGAAACCGCGAGGGAGTTCTGATATTGTCAGCTGTTTCCTGTAGCTCCTTACGAAAGTGGTGGAATATCTGTGAAATAACTAATGTCTAAAAGGTGTTACATGTCCGCAACACATCGATGAAAATGGAGTCGTAGTCGTTACCGTTGTGTGATGCAGAACATGTAGCAATTTGAGGCTGAACTGATAGAGAGTTACAATTCTAGAGGCAGAAAATTCGGTTTTGGATAGTGAATCATGGAATCTGTTACACCAGTAACTGGCCGTGTCGGAATACCACGGCTTCTACGACGTTGCCTATTCGGGAAATGTATCTTGGGGCAAACTCCGATGGCTGCAGTGTTACCCTTTGGGAAGCATTGAAATGTGATACTATCAGAATGCAGCATGGAATACATAGACAGAAGTAATATTATCTCTAACCTTTTGAATCCATTAATGAATTATGTCGTTCCCCCAGGGCGCTGCATTTTCCAGAAACTACTGTGATTATTTTTGTTTCTGAATTTGAGGAGCGTCTACAGAATCCAATACGTCTAGTACGCCACAAGATTCTAAAGGCTATGCCAAACGGCTTGCAATTGTTTTGAACACCAGAGGTACGGCAACATACATTGGGTACCTGATAACATAGTGGCAAAACACCGTAAAGAGTTTGCCTATTTACAGCAAGCACTTGAAGTTAGGCCAGCCTTCCGATAGTCACCCACAAGGACAGAATAACCGTAACCGTATTCTGAATAAGTCTGAAAAGTACTCGAGAAGTACTGGCAGAAATGAAGCTCTGGTGCTTGTTGTCAAACGTACCAGGATAGCTAATTTAGGAAGAAAACTGGCCACGAAAGGGAAGGTTCCGTTTGGAGATCTGGACCAGCACATAGCTTCAATCCGTAAGCAAGTTTCGTAACAGTGCTCTGAAATGTAGGCATATTTCCTAAGGCTGCGAGACAGGTGTCACTGTAATTTACCGATTACAAAGGACGGTAAATTACCGTTTTCACCTCACTGAATTTACGGCTCATACGTCTCGACAAATTTTCTAATTTTAACAAGAACAGGCTCGACAAACATTTATAGATAGTCACATCTCTTAGGAAAGAGATGGCAGGTAAGGTACTTTCGTTTGCTTTCTTATTAACTTTCATTTTTACTGTCACGACAATTCATTGACAGTAACCAGGATTAGGATTTAACGGCTTTGTTGAAGAAGCACCAGCTTGCACAGGGCATGGACTGGTCAGTGTCTTTACATCTGCGCCAGTGTAGTTGTCCTCAGAGTTACCTATCCGTATTTTCCTTATCACAAAATCATGTAAGAAAAGCTATAAATAGTTTTCATTTCATGATTATTTTTGATTTCCTTACTCAACTTGGCTCTACAGCTTTACCAATTAATATTTCTCCGAAAAAGTTTTAGACAGTTCATGACAACGACGTTATCATAAAAGACATTATTATAAAAGACGTTATTATAAATCTTTCCGATACGACTACGAACACCAGAAAATATTACTCAGGTGTGAGACAGTTTTGCAAAAAATTCCAGCAAAATCGCAATCCCGGTTTACAGAGCAAGTGGGAATTGAAGGACAGTCATGTCAGAACGTTATCAAATAGGATCTGGGCATTTCTCCCATATGTTTCCTGCTGCGCATGAGTTAAATGTTCCAGACCAACAGTACGTGTTTAGTTCTCACCGTGGTTTCTGAATGGAAAGCTATCGAGGCATCTCGACCCCCATGTTTTCATTTCTTTAGATAAGGATCGTTTCAGTGCGTTCAGGTATGTGAACTCACCGAATACATTCCTCCATGCAAGTCCTCGTGAAGACTTTGACAAACCGCTGCATATTGTTGAGATTAGTGTTTGTAGCTCAACATCCTGGTCAGTTTCAGTTTGCCCGTTAAGTATCTATTGTAATAATAATTTAAAAAAACTTTGATACATCGTATTACCGTAAGCTACTTTCTTCTGGATCTATCTACGGCTCTGACATTACCAGTTTACATCAATTTCGGCGGTTCTCTCATTTACGAGGGGACCAAATCCCCGTCTTCTCCGGTCAGCTGCATTGAGATTCTGTTTTTTTTTTTTTTTTTTTTTTTTTGTCGAGTAGGGGTCGCCAGTTTAGAGAGCATCAGTCCACGCCAGGCATGTGGATGTGGTCTTAATCGAGTCAGATCGCTTGGTTACGGAATGCCTATCGCCAACTCCAGTCCCAAAGATCTACCCCTTGACTAGTATTGCACCTAGTCCTGTAAGACGCGGAGTGATACGTAACGCGAGTGCTGCAAATTAGTCTGAAAGTCACTTCAGGTTCGTGTATGGTTGTTCAAAAGAGCAGTGATAAGAGCTGAATGAGAGGATCACTTATCTAGTGACACGGCTTCACCGTGAGGCACTAATTCATTTTACAAGCTACGGCGAAATAACGAGTATTTCGGTAAAAACCCTAAAAGTCGAATAACACTTCCCTGGTTCTCTTCTCACACCGTCAGTATTGTAACGACAAGAGTGAATCCACACACGCAAGAAAGATTCCTATATAGTACTTATAAATAATACTTTATTACAAAAAGTAGAAAATGAACTCATTCGCAAACAATGTCTTCGGGGACGCAACTCCATACGGTGTGAACGCACAATTTGTAATCTCCCTGATTTTTTTGATTCAAAAGAAATGGTAAATCTCTGAGGTGAAATTATTGTTTTGTTGGAAGTCTATCACTGATGAACCACTATAAAAAAATCAAAACTCCACCGCCGTATACCGTCCAAGGAAAACGGTTTCACACTGAGGCCGAGATCAGTAGAGGTGATGGTGTAACACCAATAATCGATAGGTTAATGTATAATCCATGCAAGGTCTCTGCTGACATTGTACTCTAGTGTATCGGCATAGTCAAGATCATTGGTTGTGTAAATACACTGAAGAGCCAAAGAAACTGGTACACCTGCCTAATATTGTGTAAGGCCACCGCGAGCATTCAAAAAAGCCGCAACACGAAGTGGCAAGGACTCGACTAAGGTTTTAAGTAGCGCTGGAGGGAAATGACACCATGAATCCTGCAGAGCTGTCCATAAATCCGTAAGGGTACGAAGGGGTGGAGATCTCTTCTGAACAGCACGTTGCAAGGCATCCCAGATATCCTCAATAACGATCGTGTCTGGCGAGTTTGGTGGCCAGCGGAAGCGTTTAAAGTCATAACAGTGCGCCTGGAGCCATTCTGTAGCAATTATGGATGTGTGGGGTGTCACAGTGTCCTGCTGGAGTTGCCCAAGTCCATCGGAATGCACAACGGACATGAATGGATGCAGGTGATCAGACAGGATGCTTACGCACGTGTCACCTGTCTAGACGTACCAGGGGTCCAATATCACTCCAACTGCACACGCCCCATATCATTACAGAGCCTCCACCAGTTTGAACAGCCCCTGATGACATACGGGGTCCATAGATTCATGAAGTTGTCTCCATACCCATACACGTCCATCCGCTTGATACAATTTGAAACGAGACTCGTGCGACCAGGCAACATGTTTCCAGTCATAAACAGTCAAACGCCAGTGTTCACGGGCCCAGGCGAGGTGTAAAGCTTTGTGTTGTGAAGTCATCAAGGGTACATGACTGTGCATTCGGCTCCGGAAGCCCATATCTGTGATGTTTCGTTGAAAGGTCCGCGCGCTGACCCTTGTTGATGGTCCAGCATTGAACTCTGCAGCGATTTGCGGAAGGCTTACACTTCTGTCACGTTGAACGCTTCTCTGCAGTCGTCGTTGGTCCCGTACTTGCAGGATCTTTTTCCTACCGTAGCGATGTCGGAGATTTGATGGTTTACCGGATTTCTAATTTTCAAGATACACTCGTGAAATGATCGTACGGAAAAATCCCCACTTCATCACTACCTCGTTGATGCTGTGTTCCATTGCTCGTGCTCCGACTATAGCACCACGTTCAAACTCATTTACATCTTGATAACCTGCCACTGTAACAGCAGGAACCGATCCAACAACTGCACCAGACACTTGCTGTCTTATATTGGCGTTTCCGACCGCAACGCCGTATTCTGCCTGTTTCATATCTCTGTATTTGAATACGCATGTCTATACCAGTTTCTTTGGAACTTCAATGTATGTAATAATTATGATAATTATTTTGGCGTTTTAAGAAATTATGTTGCAATTGCACCTCTGGTTTTATGTGTAATAGTCTGTGAATGTAATAATTTGTAAAAACTCTGCATATTTTACTGGTCCATAAGTAGGGAAGCTAAATATAAAACCTGTAGCAAAGCCCCGCCGCTACGGAAGTAGTTCGACGAGACTGGAAAAGGTGGACTTGACGAGCAAGGCTTTGATACCTTTGTGGCGAGTTAGTCGAGTTCTGACTGTGTTACTGAGTGGTCAGAGACAGTCTTGGTCAGCTATTGTGGCATAAATTGAGGTACGAAGAGCTTGCGAGCATGTAAATTAGCCTCGGATGGAACGTAAAGTGGTCTATCGACCATGGTTTCATTGTTTACCACGTTTGGTTAAATTTACGATGCCAAGAAGAGCTATATCACGCCGTGGCTAACATCAAGACCCATGGTTGCTATATCGACAATTTGATAGCCACTGTAGTTTGCCACAAGCGCTGCCAGTCACAGCAGAATTGTCATCTAATTATGTACAGTCGTGCACAAAAGTATCTGAACGATCTGAATTGCATTTCGCCTGATTCGGATGCAACCTACATAACGCAGCTGTCTAGAAGGTCCTCTAATCGCTCCTCGGTACAGTCGTTTGACTATTGAAAATGGTTCCAACATTCACCACTAGAAAACACTGCTCTGTATCGCAATAACTCGAGATGTAAAGTAATACCAAGGTACTACAAATATCAGAGAACCCCTTATCACAGATAAGATTGTCCTTAAGGCTTGTAAGCTCACATTTATAACAATAAATGACATACCTGAAATGCTACCACTCTCATTATTACGTCAGATAGGTAATGCACGTATTAAGTTCGTTCGTCGTATTCATGATTTCCTCTTCAAAGTAACATACCGTAATTATTGTTTAACACAAAATGACATTAAAAATTTAAGTTATTCACGAGTAGCTAGTTGAGAATATGTATGAACTTCAAATGACACGGCGAACCGTCTCGTTCTGCATATGGATTCAAACCCAGAACGTGCAGACTAAGCAAAGACTTCTTGACTGACGGAAACTAACAGTCATTCCTGACTAGGCATACAAAGAGTGATATACTTCGGTTTTAGACAGTATCAGTTAGCAAATATCAACTTTAAATTACATAACGTAAACATTTTTAACGGACGCGAATTCCTACCCAGCATCTATTGTCCTTGTTAACGAACTACGAGAGAGGTTAAATATTGCTTCTTCACAAGTACGGTACTTGAAATGACGTGAGGCACAGCTTTGTGTTGGACAGGGATTCGAACCTAAAACCTAATCGGATTGTTATCGAAACACAATCAACTGTGACAGATCGGATTTTCTCGGCAGTAGCTAGATGTTTTAACTGAAATGACGAGACGAAACATTAATTTTTTCCTTTCCAGAACTCCAACCTGGCACCTATCGCTGTTATAATCCGATTATGTGTTGGGTTCGTATCTCCGTCACAGAACTTCACATCATGCACTTCATCTTTAAATGCATGCACACTTTGATATTTGTGAATGGAGGAATATCAGACATCTTTCGTGGTCAGTTAACAGGGACGAAAGGGTCTTGATAGGAGTCCCGGTTTATTACAAAAACTGTCGTCTTTTATATTCAAGTTCAGATTTCGTTACTGATATTGGCGAAAATTTCGGTAGTTCATGCCTCTTCGTGGCTAGTCAGCAATATGATATGATTAGATTTGATTAGATTAGTACTTGTTCCTCAGATTATGAATACGACATTTCGTAACGATGTGGAAAGTGTCATTTTAATGAAAGATTTCTTATATATATATATATCACACACAAACATTCTTTTTGTATTTTTATTTCTTTGTTGTGCTCGACTATCGGCGAGGCACGAAAACGTCCATCAATGAATTTCTTAGTTTTGAGTACACTTACGAAATATGAAAACAACTATGAGAGTTACTGATTTATGAAGTTAAATTTTCAGTCAGTTCTGAGTATTATTAGTAACTACGCTCCAGTCCCTAAAACTAGTAACAGAAATGTGAACCAGACGGATTACGTTTTCCAGGCCGTAGCAGCCGCGTCTTTGAGAATCCAGCTATGGTCACTTCCCAGCCCGCTGTAGGATCACATCGGTTCGTCTTCTTCCTGCTGGTAATGTAACTGAGATTTGGCAATAAGGCAAGGTATGTTTAGCAACTCTGTGGTCGACGAGTTACTTCCTGGCGTGTACGGAATTAAGCCTCAAAGTTCACTTGATTTTTCCTGTCATTTCCATTGAATAATCTGAGTTATTATCGCTTGAGTGTAACAAAAGATTATAAATTTACGGTTTTCAGCCCAGGAAAGTCGTTGCACGTGAAAATCGCAACTAATATCGTTCTTTAAATAGCGATTTACGAGTTCTAGCTTTTATTAGCTTCGTAAAAGGATCTGAAGACACATGCATCTTCCCTAGCTCTGTGGTAACGTGCTGAACTGTGAAACATTGTACTTTATGGTTTGCTGTTCCAGTCTTGCTGACTGTAACGTTTTTATCCCTTCTGTGAAAGAGATACAAGCAGTCAGATCAAACATCGATAAGGAAATCGCAAGAAAATACTTTCGGCTCATAATGCAATGGTGAAAAACTTACAATGCTGCCCAACAGGTAACGCCACTTTCCGCTGCTAACAAGCAAATTTTGGGTTTCTAGGGATACATAACTTCATCTATGAAGTGCCACATTTGCATACCACTTGAGTATGACACAGCATACCAATCAAACACAGACCCAATCGAAATCCAAGTGAATAGTGTTTTACTAATTCGTGCCGATAGAGGCACGCTTGTGTACAGATTCTCAGTTTTATTAAAACAGAGTTTCGTCGCAAGGTTCTCGTGGGCAGTTTTATTTCATTTCTTATAATACAGTGCATAATTTTCGTAAGGTTTCTTTTAGTGTTGTTAAAACAATAGTAAACATGAGAGAGAAATTAATCATCAACGATATATGCGAATTCTCTGATGTTATCCATAATAGTTTGACAATGCACATGCAGTTTATTGTTTACGTGCATGTAGAAAACCTGTTCTGAATTAAAGCTGTCAAACAAGGTTTGATGAAGAATAAAGTGCCACTACCACACGGCAGTTAGTGTAGAAAATACCTTTCTGACATATTTTGGCACGATGCGCCCTCCCCATACATAAAACAAAAGTTTCGAGATGCATCTACTGCCTGGCCGTCTATTAAACCTGAAAAGAACAAAATGTCGCTGAAGTTAGCCCTTTTTCCACATGAGAATATTTTGTGGTGAGAAGTGAAGGGAATTATGTTCAAAGTTCCATTAGACTGACAACTTCTGAGAGACAGACAGTTACAGATTTTTTTTGCACTGCACGACGTTTTCAACAAACGGATAGCACAATTTCCTATTAAAAATTTCTGCATCCTACACTGTTGGCAGTTCTGTGTAGGTGGCAGTTACGTGATTTTATTTCGGTGATTACAAAATAGAGTCGAATGTATGCACTGGGTAGCCGAGGCAGCTAGTTCATGGCGATTCGGTAAACCAAGTAAATGGATGTACTGAACGTGCTGCAAACCACTACAGGGAGCCTGTGTGTCAGAATTCTCATCCAGTCTGGCGCAAAGTTGTTTTAATAGAAAGATGAGTAACAGAGAAGAGGATTTGGTGGTCTGTTGGATTGAAGATAGGTTCATATACTTATGGTCTCGGTTCTATTCCAACTTCTGCTGATGATTTTTGACAACGAGAGACAAATTCTACTCTCTTCTGGCTACGCCAAGTGAAGAAGGTATAATGGCATTGTGGTCTGAAATTCACGTTAAACATGATATTCCTTCTCTAGCAAGTAGACGTTAGGTTGAACCAGAATAAAGTCAGGAGTCGCGTCACGTAGAAACTCTTATCAGCAGTAATCTTTCTTATACTATTTATTTATTTCTAGAAACGAAACAAACGCTATGTAGGGTCACAGGACAATTATTCCATCTTTTATTTGAGCTTCTGTATGTCGATAAAATGGGTTCTGAACAGGGAATGCAACTCAGACCGCCCTTAACGCGGAATTCGATCCCTTCGTGACAATACAGCTAGACTACAATTTGTTGTTTGTTCAAAACTGCAGATTCCACAACATCTTCACATATTGCTCGTGAATGGGTTCGAATCCTGGCCCGGCACTGAATTTTTCATTATGTATTCTCAAGGTCTAGCATGAGAACACCTATCTGCTGGTTGATAATAATTTAGATTTTTAATGTATTTTCATTCGTTGTCAACACTAACGATATCTGAAGTTTTTGATGCCCAGTGAGACACAGAACTATTTGCGAGATCACTGTAAGTTCAAGGATGTTATTCCGAGCTGCTGGTGGAGAAAAATTCGGTAGCTGACGTCTCTTTGTGTGCAGCCAACAACGATATGTGTGGGGTTTGATTCCCAGTCAGCACTGAAGTCTTCGTCATATTATTTCTAGTTCAAGCATGCTCACATGTCGCTGCTGGTGTAACAAACCCATATTTAACTTTCGTTTTCTCTAGAATATAACAGCGATAGGTGCCGGGTTGGAGTCCTGGGAAGGAAAAAAGTAATGTTTCGTCTCGTCATTTCAGTTAAAACATCTAGCTACTGCCTAGAAAATCCGATATGTCACAGTTGATTGTGTTTCGATAACAATCCGATTAGGTTTTAGGTTCGAATCCCTGTCCAACACAAAGCTGTACCTTACGGCATTTCTGGTACGTTACATGTGAAGAAGCAATATTTAACATCTCTCGTAGTTCGTTAACAAGGACAATAGATGCTGGGTAGGAATTCGCGTCCGTTAAAAATGTTTACGTTATGTAATTTAAAGTTGATATTTGCTAACTGATACTGTCTAAAACCGAAGTATATCACTCTCTGTATGCCTAGTCAGGAATGACTGTTAGTTTCCCTCAGTCACGAAGTCTTTGCTTAGTCTGCATGTCCTGGGTTTGAATCCATA
Source organism: Schistocerca nitens (assembly GCF_023898315.1). Lineage (NCBI taxonomy): Eukaryota > Metazoa > Arthropoda > Insecta > Orthoptera > Acrididae > Schistocerca > Schistocerca nitens. The sequence goes on along the minus strand of NC_064615.1, from coordinate 149,299,169 downwards.
TGCAGAACGAGACGGTTCGCCGTGTCATTTGAAGTTCATACATATTCTCAACTAGCTACTCGTGAATAACTTAAATTTTTAACGTCATTTTGTGTAAAACAATAATTACGGTATGTTACTTTGAAGAGGAAATCATGAATACGACGAACGAACTTAATACGTGCATTACCTATCTGACGTAATAATGAGAGTGGTAACATTTCAGGTATGTCATTTATTGTAATAAATGTGAGCTTACAAGCCTTAAGGACAGTCTTATCTGTGATAAGAGGTTCCCTGCTATTTGTAGTACCTTGGTATCACTTTACATCTTGAGTTATTGCGATACAGAGCAGTGTTTTCTAGTGGTGAATGTTGGAACCATTTTCAATAGTCAAACGACTGTACCGAGGAGCGATTAGAGGACCTACTAGACAGCTGCGTTATTTGGGTTGCATGCGAATCAGGTGAAATGCAATTCAGGTCGTTCGGATACTTTTGAGCACGACTGTACCAAGAAAAAAATTAACTTGTGAGGTTTTGTATGAACTTCGAAACAAAACGGTTTTTTTTTTCGAGGCTTTCATTCGTAGTTTCTCTAAATCGTACAGATGAAAGTTCACCTTCATTCTGTATGTTAAGCGTGCAGAAAGACTGTCCAGTGTATGCTGTCCCACAGTACAATTTACCGGCCCACAGCATATATTTATTCTCTGTTTTGCTCCTGCTCCGGGTTCAAGTGCGAGATCCGAGCACCAGCCACTGCATTGCTCTGACAGAGTACAGGGTGACCGCCATGTGATGGACTAGTTACGTGGGGCATCTGAGTTGGAAATGCAGCATTAACTTCATACCGTTTGCAGCGGGGTAGCATACTACTCAGTTGCAGCACACCACACAACTGCTGCGTAGCTCACCGTCGGACAAATGAGCTGCTTGCAAATGACACGACCAATGTGCAAGAGTAACACAGCATTTGTTGTACGAGGGTGAGTCAAATGAAAACCTAAAATTTGTAATAACAAATCGAAATTTCGCGCCGTTATCCTGTAAGTTGGTAAGCGTGCTACAAACGGCGTGCAGAATGGCCTGTAGGTGGCAGCATTGTGCAGATGCACACATACCGTCGCAGTATCAGTATAAAGATGGCCGCCCTACATGCGACTTGCACCAGGGAAAAACAGCGTTCCGTTATTCGGTTTTTGCGTAGTGAAGGTGTGAAACCTATTGAAATTCGTCGACGAATGGAGGTTCAGTACGGTGATGCATGTTAGTCACAGCAGCAAGTCTACGAATGGAGTAGGAAGTTCGCAAATGGTGTGACTTCAGTGGAAGATGCTCCTCGTCCAGATCAGACACAACGAGTTGTGGCTCCACAGAACATTGCAGCAATTGAAGCCATAGTGAAGGGAAACCGCCGAGTGACACTGAATGACATTGCAGCATGTTTACAGGTTAGTCATGGGTCAGCACACCACACTGTGCATGATGTGCTCAGTTTCACAAAGTGTCTGCAAGATGGGTGCCACGGCAGCTGACTCCTGAAATGAGAGAACGACGTGTTGATGCTTGTGAAGAACTTCTTTGGCGCTTCGAACGAGAAGGTGATGGCTTCCTTGCAAGGATCGTTACTGGGGACGAAACCCGGGTTCACTTTCACCAACCGGAAACGGAGAGAACGAGCAAGGAATGGCGCCAATCCTCATCACCAAAACCAAAGAAGTTTCGAACAGAACAATCAGCAGGGAAGGTTATGCTTACTCTCTTTTGGGTCGAAAAAGGCGTCATTTTGGAGCATCAGACCTAGAGGGACCACTGTCAACAGTGCATCATACACAGGTCTCCTAAAAAGTCATCTGCGGCCTGAAATAAAATCAAAGCGAGGTGGATTGCTGTCAGCAGGTGTCCTTTGATGATACAAGGCCCCACACTGCCCGTACAACAGTTGCAACAATCACAGACCTGCATTTTGAGTGTCTTCCTCATCCACCGTACTCACCAGACTTTGCCTCAAGTGACTTCCATATGTTTGGACCACTCAAAGAGGCAATGGGAGGAAAGTTGTTCCGTTCTGATGAAGAGGTACACCACGCGGTGCATGAGTGGTTGCGCGGACTACCAAAATAATTTTTTTCTAAAGCAATTTATGCACTTTGTAAGCTCTGGAGGACTTGCATTGAGCGTGGGGGAGATTATGTTGAAAAGTGATACAGCTTTGTACCACTTCTGCACAATAAATAATATTTAACAAAATATTTAAGGTTTTCATTTGACTGAGCCTCGTACAAGAAAAATCAAATAACGTGCGGAAACGCTGAAAAGAACAGGAAAACTACATATAATTTCTCACGTAAATCAATATTTACAAAACTATCGCTACTTCTGTGTATCTCACAAACGAAAAGGCAGAACATGAAATTCACTAATTCAAGCGTAGAAGAATCACATTAGAAAGAGGTCATAGAAATATTACTTCTAAACGAAGTTCGTTGGTCGCAAAATGCACGGAAGGTTCCAGTAGTGAATCAAGCGAAAGAGTAGGTTAAATTTGTAAACACTGTACTCCTTCCACGTTTAGCTTGCAGAGCCACTTGGCAAATATTGTCGAGAAAACGTAGCGTACTTTTTCACATTTGTCTCTGCCGCGTACTGTCTGCTACAGATAAAGACCCAATGAACCTATTTACTAGCTCCCACAGCCGGCAGTGCCACATACGCGCAGCAGACAGCGAGCGTACAACAACGGGTGAGGCACGCTCTCCACTGCCACGACAGTCACAGATCCTCATCTCGTAAACTCCAGGTCGGCAGGAAACTGCCCGCACGGTGACAAAACACCAGCCTCGTTTTCAGCCTAAATGCTTACACCATACATGCGCCTGCTGTCCTACTGTCTACGATTTGAGTTGTGAGCTTGTACTGTGTTTGATGTCTTGATGGATCTCTCATAGTAGTACGAAGCACGTGGGTTTTATTTACGGACTTGTAGTATTTCACAGTGTTTAGTTTTCGACTAACTGCAGCCAGCCATAAGACTGAGCTGTTCACCGAACCATCATCGTAATCATCATCATCATCATCATCATCCTGTAAGGGATTAGGCCCTTCGGCCTGTGAAGCCTCGATACATCGTTGCCTCGGGCTTCCTGGGTGTCTGCTGCCAATAGGTCTGTGTACTAAGGTGACAAAAGTCATGGGATACCTGCTAATATCGTGTCAGCCCACTTTTTGACCGGCGTAATGCAGCAACTCGACGTGGCATGAACTCAAAAAGTTGTTGGAATTCCCTTGCAGAAATAGTGAGCTGTGCTGTCTCTATAGCTGTCCATAGCTACGAAAGGTTGCCGGTGCAGCATTTTGCGGACGAACTCAACTCTCGATTATGTCTCATAAATGTTCGGTGGGATTCATGTCGGACCATCAGGGTGGCCAAGTCATTTGCTCGAATTCTCCAGAACGTCCTTCAGACCAGGCTACTGTGGCCAAGTGCATTATCATCTACAAAACTTCCATCGTCGTTTGGGAACATGAAGTCCATGAATAGCTGCAAATGGTTTGCACGTAGCCAACATAGCCATTTCCACTCAATGATCCATGTAAAACAGCCCATACCGTTTTGGAGCCACTATCAACTTGCACAGTGCCTTGTTGACAACTTGGATCCACGTCTTCGTGGGGTCAGTGCCACCTTCTAACTCTATCATCAGCTGTTACCAGCTGAAATCTGGACTCATCTGACCTGACTACGGTTTTCCAGTCGTCTAGGGCCCAACCGAAATGGTCACGAGCCCAGGAGAGGCGCTGCAGGCACTCAAGTCGCTCTTCTGCTGCTGTAGCCCATTAAAGCCAAATTTCGCCGCACTGTGCTGACAGACACATTTGTCGTATGTCCCACATTGATTTCTGCGGTTACTTCCCTCAGTGTTGCTTGTCTGTTAGCACTGATAACTCTACGCGAACGGCGATGCTCTCGGTCGTTAATTGAAGCCCTTCGGCCACTGCTTTGTCCATGATCAGAGATTTTGTATTCTCGGCGCACTCTTAACACTGAGGACCTCGGAAAAATGAATTCTCTAACGGTTTTCGAAATGTAGTGTCCCATGCTTCTAGCTCCAACTGCTATTCCGCGTTCAAAGTCTTGTCACTTCCTATCATGCGGCCATAATTACGTCGGAAACCTTTTCACATGAATTACCTGAGTACAAATGACAGCTCGACCAATGCACTGTCCTTCTGTACCTTTCGTACGCGATACTATCACCATCTGTATATCTGCATATTGCTATCCCATGACTTTTGTCACCTCACTGTATGACAGTGCTACGTTCTTTCCAAACGGTCTTCACACTTGCTTCTATATTCGTCAGTTTTGTCCCGTGCTGCAAATATTTGTAGCTGATTCTATATGTGCCGATCTCTTATTTTATCCAGGCGTGGTTGTATGGTTTCCCAGTAGTGCCCAAAGGAATTTCATTTCTGTGGCTTGTTTATAGCTGTGGTCTGTCTTAATGTCCACGTTTCACTGCCGTATAGAATAACCGGCTCTTCCATTATTCTGTAAAGCTGCAACTGTGTTTCGGTCCTGTTTACAGTATTTCCGAATAGTTCCTCGTACTCCTGTTATCTTCCTAATTTATTATTTATGTTTCTATCGTAATCATATAAATTGTTAAAAAGTTGAACTTGTACTAAAATTCTGTCATCCATAATAATCGTTCTTCCACTTATTAGTTGTTTGTCATCGAATACCATGCTTACTGATTTAGAGACTGAAATTTTAAAGTTGCGAGGACTACCCAGAAAGTAACAGACGTTTTGAAATAAAAATTAATGTGGAAAATCAAATTTTACTATTTAAATAGATATTTTTCTACATAATCGCCATTCAATCTGAGGCACTTATCATACCGTAGTACAAGTTTTTCAGCATGATCTCAGGAGAAATCTGCCGTCTGCGATTGCAGCCACTGGTTTATACCGACCTGCAGTTAGGTGTCAGTATTAAAATTTTGTGTAGTGATCCATGTCTTCATTGTTGTGAGGAGGTGATAGCTTCTCGGCGAAAAATACGGGCTGTATGGTGGATGATGGTGGATGATCACACACCTCCCATCCAAAACCCCGTAGGAGCTTTCGGGTCAGATTGGCCGTGTGTGCATGTGCGTTGTCGTGAAAAGAAAAAAGTACGCCAAGTTTTCCCCGACGCTTCTTTTGTATCGCCCACTTTAACTTCGTCGGTGTTTGACAATACCTATCTGAGTCAATTGTTGTGCCACGTTCAAGGAAATCAACGACAATCACTTCCTTAGAGTCCTAAAATACAATAGCCATGATCTTTCTTGCTGGCAGCGTTTGAAAAGACTTCCTTGATTTCTTGGTAGATTGTGTTTCCCCATTCCATCGACTGCCTTTTTGTTTCACAACTGACATGCTTCACCCAAGTCTCGCCTCCAGTTAAAATGTGATTCGTAACTTTTTTACTATTTTTCTGGTAATCTTCGAGGGGTACCAGTGCTGCAGCCAGTCTGTTTTGTGTGGTTTGCCGTTAGGACCTTGGGAACCAACGTGGCACAAAATTTGATAACCGACATTTTCCGCCACAATTTTATGCACCGAAGTACGTGAAATTTGGAGGAAAATGCGGCGAAAGTTCTGTAATTGTGAAACGACGATTTTCACGGAGTTTGTCGTTGATTTTCATCACCATTTCGTCAGTCACAAGGCTGGGCCCTCCACTGCGGTCCTCATCGTGATCACTGGTGCGGCCATTTTTAAAATCAGTGCACCATTGCCTCAACTTTCACTCATTATCACTTCTCCGTACAGATCACAAAGGTCGTGATAAATTTCAACTGGTCGGCAGGTTTTTACCAACAGAAACTTAATCACAGAACGCACCTCACAAGTCGTGGAATTTCTTATTGCAGCGTATATTTTAACATATCACAAAAAGCAAAGTAGAACACACAGACCACACGCAGCCACTGCTAGGTGCGTAATGAATCTAAGAACTTTAGGACACGAAGCTGGCGGCTGTAGCCCTGCCCACCTCTGCGCCGGGCCAAAACGTCTCTTCCTTTCTGGATAGCCCTAGTATATTCTTTAAAGATATTATGTAGCAAATAAACTTCTCTTTGAAGAGCATCTTCATCTTTTACAAAATGTTAGCACATTTAAAGTGGTCCTTCCTAAGTTAATTCCAGATGGTGCCCGACCCGTTAGCATAGGAGGAATGTTAAAAAGCGTGGGTGATAATAAGCTTTTGTCTTACTCTCCGATTAATAACTATATTTCCCCCACTGTAATAAGATAAATTTCGCTTGAAGTAGGTGCCATTTATACACGTTATCATGCTTGCTGGAAAGTAATTAGCGAATTTGTTCACAGAAAGAGATAGGATATGTGGCTACGATGGTCTTGTGGGTAGACAACTAGACTCTGGGCCTTGAGGTTCCGGGGCAATCCCGGATAGGGGCAAGAGCTTTACCTCGTTCAAGTCAAGACTGAAAGGGGATGGCGTAGTGATTAGCGCTCTGACTCGCATTCGGGGGAATGACGGTTCAGACCCGCGTCCTGTCTTTCTGATTTAGGTTTTTCCTTGATTTCCCTAAATCTCTTCAGGCAAATGCAGGACGGACCCTCTGAGAGGGCACGGCCAATTTCCTTCCCCGTTCTTCCCTAATCCGAGCTCTTGCTCCGTCTCTAAAGACCTAGTTGTCAGCGAGACGTTAACATTGTTTTCCAATTCCTCCTCCTGCAGGATGTCTCTATGAACACTCACACTGCTATCAAATGGGCACCGGCAATCTTTCCCAGGAGTAAAAGGGGAATGGGGTGCTGGTCTTGCCGCCAACCCGTCCTAGTGCCGTGGCGAAAAAGGACTTTCTCCACCTACAACCAGGCAAGTAGCCAAGTCACAGGTTTGTTAATTGTAAAGGAAATGGAAAATTTGTGAATAAGAACCAGGAAATCTGCGCGGTTGTCTGTTCCGCTCACAGGCATTTATCAAATGTCGTTCGTATAAACAACAATTAGACTTTGATTAATCACTAACTGTTGATAAAAATGGAAGAGGATTTTTCGTCGCCAAATTATCTGTTGTTTTTGCAGGTGTACTTTTTGTATCCACGGAAATTAATCGTAATAAAGTTGTAGTTTACTGAGAGACACGAAAGTTAGCAATGCAAGGAGGTTAGTGGAATGATAATAGGGTTCAAATGGTTAAAATGGCTCTGAGCACTATGGGACTCAACTGCTGAGGTCATTAGTCCCCTAGAACTTAGAACTAGTTAAACCTAACTAACCTAAGGACATCACAAACATCCATGCCCGAGGCAGGATTCGAACCTGCGACCGTAGCGGTCTTGCGGTTCCAGACTGCAGCGCCTTTAACCGCACGGCCACTTCGGCCGGCTGATAATAGGGAAGCATAGACTATTAAATGAACTAATCTCAGATTTTTAGTGGCTCACAAAGTACTGGGAGATTGGCAATATGTCTACCGAACTCTCGTGACTCTTTCGGGAACACAACAGCAACCGCAGGTTCACAATCAGTCTGAGACAGGGGCGATGTGCAGCTGACACAGCAACCAATTAGTCAAATTTAATGAGCGTTGCGGACGGAGGCCACCGCAGAGCCCGCCAGGTGTGCGCACACAGCTGCAGCTGCAGACGGCGATGCGGACAGCATGTGCAGTCTGTGTCAGCAGCCTCATCACTAAACCTGGCTGACGGCCGTCACGGGGGACACGGCGGCTTAATCTCCTCAGCGTGCTGCTGCACGCCTCTGACCAGTGATTAAGTTGCTGTCTTTCCAAAGTGTCAGACTGAGTGAAACTGAGTGCTTTTGATCAATCAGAAATGACCACAGATAAAAGAAGAACAAGAATGGCTTTATCCAGAAAGATGATTGGAGACATTTTTATAACACTGCACCAAAGCGAAACGCATTTTCTATTCTCCCCGACAAAGCCAATTGAAACCCCGTCATAGTGACACAGACGACGTTAGCGGTGCAAATTCAATGTGAAGCACCGTCACTTGCTAAACGTGTAGCGACAATTACACAATCTCAAAGGGAGAACAACCCTGCTGCTGCCTGAACAGGAGGGAGGAGCGCAGTAACCACAAACATGTGCAAGCATCTACCTTGAGCTGGGAAATAAGCTTACAGTTACTACTTTTCATCTATGTATTCAACTGTCAAAGCAGAGAGGTGTACCTCGTTTTGACGTAATTCGTTCAAAAAAATAGCGTCGGGCAGGATACTTTTACAGTAGTTGCCAACTCTTAGATTAAATTTTGGAAAGAACAGCAGTTAGTTGTGGAGATGTCAGTGACTGTTTGTTGTGTACATAGTTCCGCATATTCAGCGCGTACACAACTTTCCCACTAGAGCGCGCCCCACTAAGCACAACAGCGCAGGCGCAGCGCTCGTCTGTCTCCGCACTACGAGATGGCACTACCTTAGAGACGGACCAAATTCTGCTTCCGCCGATCCGCGTATTAATATGTAACGCAGCCAATGAGATTGCTGGTAACGTAGAACCTTTTCTCCTCGCGGATCACACTCGCGCAGTGATACCTGAACGCGCGAGGTATTATAACGAGTGTACAGACCTCCAATCAGCCAGTCTGCATTTGTCTGCACCAGTCTGTACCAGTGTACATTAGTCTGTACCAGTCTATAGTCAAGTTTCAGTCTGCGCCTAACAAGATTATCGTATTGCTGTACATAGCCATGAAGAAAAATGTATAGACACTTTGTCAAGTATCAGAGATATGTGAGAATAAGATTAACGTACCAAGATCAAAGGAGCTTCAGATTGTCAATTGTAAACAGCATCCAGAATCAAGTTACGTAATGTCTATGCTTTTTATTATTTTAATAAATGTGTGTGAAAATTAATAAAGTTCTGTTTAAAGTTGGTCACCATCAATCTGCTACTCTAAGCGTGCAAATGGCATTTCTATCATCTGACCTAACGGCAGAAGATAAACACGCCACGATAAGACCACGAGACGTTTTGCTGACACTCGCCTACTTCGTTAGAGCGGCAAGTCAAATAATCTGTTGGTGTGTGTACCGAAGGTCTTACAGTACGCACACCACACTGTTTAAATGTATTTTATAAATTATTTATTATCCGGTACAATCACATGCAATCTGTTGTTGAAATTGTACATGATTGTGTCCTACAATACTGCATTTTTAATAAGTTTTTTATATTTTCTTACTAACAATGTACTGACCATTCTCACTATACCTTTCCACCGACCAATGGAGGAAGCTATCGAAATCGACATCACTGAAGCTACGAAATATACACTATTGAGCCAAAAAAATTACGGCCACTGTAAGGGGTCCGTAGGCCCTTACTGTAAGCCTTGCACTCGGCACAGGTCGATAGGGCAAACAATCGATAGTGTCGGGTTGCGAGAGCGAGTGTAGAGTTGAGTCAGTTCCCGGGTTGCGAGCCGAGCCATGCGGAGGCCGGTGGATATAATACAAGCTTTACCGACAAAGGGAGTGGCCATCGCCGCGGTTTAACCCCGTTGTGTTAGAATAATACGGGAAAATGAAAAAGTTTAATTACGAGAGTGATCAGTGATATTTTTGTGACGATATTTATTTGGTTTCGCGTCTACCGCGCCGGCATCATTTGGATTGCAGTGTTGGATTACAGTGATTGAATTTGCGTGTGACGATTATGAATAACGAAGAAGCCTGTGCTGAGATTAGCCGCAATTAAACATGTATGACGAAGGCAGTGGCTGTCTCCTTTATCTTGTGTTTTAGAGTCGAATATAGGTTCTTGATTAATGAAGCTGTGTTGGCGTTCTTCTTATCACCAGACATTTCATTATTACAGCATTTGAGAAGGACAAAAATTGAATGTAACAACTCCGCAGCAGTCCATTCCGATTGCCAGCCCCATTAGGTACACGGTCACATTAATTAAAATTTATTTGGGCTGCTATTCAGATCCCGATCGAGCGGGATACATAAAATCGGAGTGTTACACCACGTAATGAATAACATGTCGGTCCATTTTGGGGCGCACTACAGCAGCGATTGCACGTGGCATGGCTTCCACGACTACTTTTTAGGTTTTTGCAGATATGTAGCTCCAAACGTCCACACACAGGCCATGTATTTCCGCAGATTGCGGGCCGGTGATTTGTGGGCATGGAGCCGGCGTCTGATAGCGTCTGAGATCCATCGGGTCCAGGTCAAGCGAGTATGGTGCCCAAGACATCAACGTCAGTTCACTACTGTGCTCCTCAAACAGCTGTAGAACGAGCCTGGCCGGCCTTGTGCTATGGAAAGTTATCATACTGAAAGGTGCAATCACGATCGCGGGAGACGTCAAGCTGAAAGAGTTACAGACATCCAGAAACAATGATCAGTAGTCCGTAGATCCCATAGAAACCGAAACACGTCCATTGGGAGTTTGTTGTTTGCATTTCTGGAATTTGTACATACTTTGATGTTTCGAAAGCTAGGTGCCAATTTTGAATTTGCTGATTATTCGCACGCAGTCTTTTGTCACAGTAGCTGTGTCGCTGGAAGATGTGGTTGTTTTGTCGTCGCTGCTTGGCAGCGAGGAGTGCAGGGGTTATCGTTAGAGAAGTAGTGAGACAGAGGCCGAACAGAGGACTCGTGGCAATGTAGACGTAAAGTTGAGTGCATCTGTGTTTAAGTAAAATGATTTGTGTTTGAATATTGTGAAACGGAAGTGAAAGATTCGATTAGTCATTTACGATGAAATGAAATGTAATGAGATTAGAAAAGCATATGGAGAGGAATTATGGTAACATTTTTCTTTTTTTATTTGCATTACATTCGCTCGCAATTTGTAACCATTGTTGAATGAGAAATCCACTTCAGGGGATTTTAGATTTTTCATTAAAGATTGAGTAATTTTTCAGTGTAAGGTCTTTTCCATGTTACATAGTTGTTGAATGAGACATCCACTTAAGGGGATTTTCGATTTTTCATTAAAGATTGAGTAATTTTCAGTGTAAGGTCTTTTCCATGTTACATAATTATTTCTCTATCATTTGTGAGAGTAAGAGTTTGATATCAATGTTGCCGTTTATCTTTGTTAATGAGTGTTTTAACATGAATTTCATACAAATAATAATACATCAGATAATTTAAAAGCAGTTTGTTAAAGACATATTTCACCTAAGAGCATTGTCCACATCCTCGATGCAAGCCACTTTTATTTGAAGAGTGTCTCACTCAGTGATGTGTATAAAATAGTTTTCTTGTTTTCCGGAGCATTCCACTAAGCTCTCAGCAACTACAGTTAGAATATTTTGGCTCGTGCACTGAGAGCAGCAAGCAACGCCTTTCCAAGCAATTACGCTACGAGGTAAGATATTTTCATTTCGGGATCAGTTTGCTACGAATATTGTCGATGCGCAGGGATCATTTCGTGAACAGCATTGTTAGGCAGATCATAAACGCACAGTGACCACTTTGTTTAATTAAAGAGATTAACTGTGAAGTTCAGGATTTAATCAATTTTCTCATTTATTTTAGAAAGATTCTAAAACAGGGCCAAATTCATGTTGTATTCTAGCAGGCAGCGCGGGATTTCAAAAAAACTACGCACCCTCCGACTCAACGGTGAAATATTAACAGTTTCGGCTGGTTTCGTTGTCTAGGGGCTGGGATACGTACTTGCCGCATTACAGGCCAAATACTGCTGAGTCTACAGTCTACCATAAGAATGTTCGAAGGTTCCTATCATTCGGAAATTGCGAATGTAACGTAGAAATTTATGAATGGAAGATTGCAATTAAATAAAATCTGCCGGTTCCATCTTAACGACTTTAAATGATGAGTATAATAGTAGAAGTACTTTTGAGATGGGGTATATTTCTGCAAAACATTTATTCATGTCGATGGTCCAGCAATTAAATAAAATATAAGTTGAATAACAGGGAAACAATAGATTCCTACTGCACGTAATTAGTTATGAACGACAACATAGCTCGCGAGATATTCACTTCTAAACTCACACGACGTCTTGTAGCGTTGCTCTTGGGGGGCGAAAAGAAAAAGATTTGTTATTTTATTTTATTTTTTTGAAAAATGTCGAAAAAGCGAATATTTTGGTGGGCCACTTGGCAACAGAATCAGGGATTGATTACACTTTAACATACGTTGAACATGAAATACCTGAATAAGAGCAGCATATTGATATATTCGAGATCGTTCGGAAGAAACATTATCATTTCTGTGCATTTTTATAGTCTCGACGTAGTCATACCCGGAACAACACTAAGGGACCAGAGGATTTATAGACTTTACAAGAAATGCAACACTACACAGTTAAAAAAAAAGAGTTGATTCAGAAATAATAGGAAAACGATAATGTTCCTTCTGCCTCATGCTGCGTTCGGCCCATCAGCGTGATCATAATTTCTGGTGATGAACTAACACAAAATAATTATCATTCAAGTAAATGAGGAGATGGAAATCATCAAGCTTAATTTACTAAAATAAGCACACTTATCTTTAACACGCGTTTTTTAATGCTACGTACCTTTTCATATTAAATTACAATAGATAACTATTGTGGTTAAATACTTTATACATAACAGTCAAAATGTCCTCTTGATGCTGTGTGTTCGTAATCAGTTACAAGACACTACATGTTTTCTGAATGGAAAAATAACAATTAGCATATTCACTCAATATTTTTACATAAAATATAAAATACCGCTGCTGATCGCAGCAAGTCCGCGTCCGCCTTTCATGGAATACAAACAGTAAAAGGAAAGGCGCCAAATGCCTCATTTGTCTTGAAACAACTGAATTCTTATTTATATCATTAATCGATACATGTACATAGAGATTTACAGGCACCGTACAAGAACGGCAAAGATGAAGAACAATAGATTTTGTCGCTGCTATGCGATGGTTCATTTGTTTTACTGTACAATTGTTCAATATGAAACTTCCTGGCAGATTAAAACTGTGTGCGGACCGAGACTCGAACTCGGGACATTTGCCTTTCGCAGGCAAGTGCTCTACCAACTGAGCTACCCAAGCACGACTCACGCCCCGTCCTCACAGATTTACTTCTGCCAGTACCTCGCCTCCTACCTTCCAAACTTTACAGAACTCTCCTTCGCTCACTCCGCTGCAGAGTGAAAATCTCATTCTGGAATTGTTCGATAACTTTAGGCCATCAGGAGTTTACTATTGAGCATATATTAATTTTTGTTAGGCGAAAATTACTAATATTACAGTGTTCACTGTAGAAGCCACGGAAATCTCAGAAGTGCACAAGGCGGCACTCCGAAGTACTTCTATCTTTCGCGACCACCCACAAACTGCTCCACTGTCCAAGTCTTTCCGCGACCGTGCGTCGGTCGCGCCGTTCCGTCCCGGCACTTCCCGTGTCCTGTGCCATACCGTCCTGCTATGTCCTCTCCGGAAACGATGCTCGCATCCAGTCTCCCCAGTATTCAAACCAACGCACCCGCACACATATTTAAGCACATACGAAATACTGGATTTACATTTAAATACTTGAAATTAAATAAATATTCCTGCTGCTGGACCATAAACACGCTCTAACACACATTATTAAATACATAAACAATTAAATAAACATATATCAAAAGAAAAGAAGCAAAAGGTACGTCAGGAGCGTAATGTCTCTGAGCTTTCTAAAACACAGTAAGTAATTGACTAGTTTCTTCATAAATATCATATATCGGATATTAACAAAGACATATATGAATCAATACGTTTATAAGCATTCTGCTACCATTTTTTCGTGTAACTGTGGAGTACTTATGCCCTGACGCGATCAATAATAATCGGCCACTTTGACCTCCAATAACTCATGTACTATTCAAGTTACATGCCTGTAATTTATACCAATTTAGGTTTACACTAATAGCTTTCTAAAGACACGTCGGTAGACGAAATCGGATGAAGCGATTACATTTTGGAAATTCGTTGCTGGGTGTTACTTGTATAATTTATCGTCGGATACTAAACTTTAAACTATATATTGAAAATCTGATTACACCATCAGAATCGTCGTGCAAATAATAGTAATGTACATGTTTCTTTTTGAGGTATCATGATTCATCTGGCTACTATTAATTTATTTACGAACTGTGAAATGTCTGCCATTAAGGCTTCACAAAGTCTGCCATCTTTGGCACTCCCGGTGTGTCTCCTTCATCGACACAAAGCACCGTCCTCTTCACAGTGAAATTCCCAGCCACACGGCTGGACCATGCGCTGGGGCTACCCCTCTCGTCGGGCTAACGTTTGCCACCAAGTGTTTGCTGCCGGGCCTCGACTTTGCGAGCGTCCTGTTTGGCCGCCCCAACTTAGAATATTTTTTGGGCGTCACAATTCGCCCGTTACCTCACAGCAGATATGTATGGTTTTTCTCGCAGTTGGAAATGCACAAAGTCATGCATAGCTGAACAGCAGCGGTTAAAACAACCCATTCAAGCAAATACTAGTTCAAATTCAAACGAAAATAATTTTTGAAGGAAGCTTTCAAAACCAAGCTGAATGTGCTCCGTGTCCCAATACTGCCCCATCGGCTTGCGTCCGTGGAGCATTGCACATCTCGTGCAGCTGGTCACCCAGGCGACAGCGTATCCGGACAGGACAGCGACAGCAATTGATCCACGGTCCAATTTCGATGATCTCGTGTCACAGCAATTGCAGCTGCCGATGTTGCTGGTTCAGAATCAGAACGCTTAGGGTTATCAGTTGCAGAACCCCACGGTCAACCATGTGCGCTGAACGGAGTACCCGGAAACAATTGTGCGTGCACCACTATGGTACTATGTCGTGAGATCTGCCTTCCAAGGTGCATCACAGAGCGGTCAAACTTCCGATAAGACTACATATGAAGGGCTTATTTCTATAGTGGTACAAGTCCATTTTTGTTCATATTGAGATACAGAGCCCTAAAGTTAAATGAGCGCTGAAAAATCTGCAGTTGAGATACCAGAAATGTTGAAGCATATGGCTTCTTGCTACAGTTGTACCTTTCTTTCTGTTTGTTTGGCACATTAATTTCAGAAGCATTATAGACAGAAAAGTGGAGGTAATGGACTTGTACCACTATTGAAATAAGCCCTTCATATCGTCTCCTACTCAAAGCTTCACCGTCCCTCAACCAGTTTCCGTTGATGCTCTTGACAGCAGTTCGTTAACATCCGACCTGTTTCGCCGATTCCGAGATGCTTGTTACCAGGTGCTGAGCCACAACAATGGGCCGTTTATCAAAATCGCTTGGGTGAGCAGATTTCCCCACCTGATTGCCTTTCGTCTGCCTCGCCTCTGTATTTCCTTGCCGCGTTACGTTCCGCAGCGCCTGCAGCCGCTATTCAGTATTGCGATGGGTACTGGCTCATCAGTGTACCAGAGTGCGTCTGGTGTTATCAGGCTCTATCAGTCTTCATTAAAGTATACCCAATATTGCTGATGCTGCCACTTACAGAGCTGCAAAGATAAACTGCTGCAGTTCTTGAACATTTTCTCGATGACTAATAAATACTGGATTAACGATTACTACGTTAACAGTGCTGGGTACGTGCATCGCCTAAGATTATTGGTGTAGCTCCATTAGCCTATATGGGTTTGGTCACTCATTGTTGCTTTTAGTCCGTATAGAAGCACAGATCTCTTACGAAGCCACGTGATTAGCTATATACAGGGTGTTACAAAAAGGTACGGCCAAACTTTCAGGAAACATTCCTCACACACAACGAAAGAAAATATGTTATGTGGAAATGTGTCCGGAAACGCTTACTTTCCATGTTAGAGCTCATTTTATTACTTCTCTTCAAATCACATTAATCATGGAATGGAAACACACAGTAACAGAACGTACCAGCGTGACTTCAAACACTTTGTTACAGGAAATGTTCAAAATGTCCTCCGTTAGCGAGGACACATGCATCCACCCTCCGTCGCAAGGAATCCCTGATGCGCTGATGCAGCCCTGGAGAATGGCGTATTGTATCACAGCCGTCCACATTACGAGCACGAAGAGTCTCTACATTTGGTACCGGGGTTCCGTACACAAGAGCTTTCAAATACCCCCATAAATGAAAGTCGAGAGGGTTGAGGTCAGGAGAGAGTGGAGGCCATGGAATTGGTCCGCCTCTACCAATCCATCGGTCACCGAATCTGTTGTTGAGAAGCGTACGAAAACTTCGATTGAAATGTGCAGGAGCTCCATCGTGCATGAACCACATGTTGTGTCGTACTTGTAAAGGCACATGTTCTAGCAGCACAGGTAGAGTATCCCGTATGAAATCATGATGATAACGTGCAGTGAATCGAGGAAGTACAGTACATACTGATGAAACTAAAATGAGCTCTAACATGGAAATTAAGCGTTTCCGGACACATGTCCACATAACATCTTTTCTTTATTAGTGTGTGAGGAATGTTTCCTGAAGGTTTGGCCGTACCTTTTTGTAACACCCTGTATATTGGGCATAAATAAATAAAAAATAAATGGATAATGATCGTTAAAGGGTACACACTATGAAATAATCCCGTGCGATAATACAGTCTAATACAAAAGAAAGTAGACGAACAACGAAGGAATTATCAGACCGGGACGGAAATCAGTAGTTGTGATTTATACCTAAATATAAACGAGTGATTACATTTTGAAAAAGAATAGGTGATTTATTTAGGGGAAGAGAGCTTCAAAAACTGAACAAGTGAACAATGCGTTGGCCCTTATGCAAGCAGTTATTCGGCTTGACACTGACAGAGTTGCTGGATGTCTTTCTGAGGGATATCGTGCCAAATTCTGTCCAATAGGAGCTTTAGATCGTCAAAATACCGAGCTGGTCGGCGGGCCTTGACCACAAAGCTCCAAGCTTTCACAGTTGGAGAGAGGTCCGGCTATCGTGCTGGCCGAGACAGGGTTTGGCAAGCTCGAAGACAAGCAGTAGAAACTGTAACCGTGTACGGGCAGGCGTTATCTTGATGAAATGTAAGGTCATGATGGCTTGCCATGAAGGGCAACAAAGCGGGTCGTAGAATATCGTCGAAGTGTCGGTGAACTGTAAGCGTCCCGCGGATGACAACCAAAGGGCTCCTGCTATTAAAAGAAATGCCACTCCAGACCATCATTTCTGGTTGATGGGCGACATTCAGGTTGGTATTCCACCACTGTTCGTGGCTTCTTCGCTGGTCGCCTGGCCTCAATTCGAAACGGGACTCGCCGGCGAAGACAATTCTACTCCAGTCAATGGGATTCCAAGCCGAAGACGTGTCTGGAGACGCGGTGAACAGCAGTGGGATACTAACCAGCCTGTCGCCCGCCGTACGACTCCACAACCAGCAGTGATGGTCTGGGGTGCCATTTCATTTCATAGGTTTCGTTGTCATCCGCGCCACCCTTATAGCACAGCGATACGTCGAAGACATTTTACGCCCCATTTCGTTGCACTTCACGAGAGGCCACCTTGGGCTTACATTTCAGCAAGATAATACCCACCCGCACACGGCGAGTTTATACTGCTTGTCTTCGCGCTTGCCAAACTTTACACTGTCCAGCAAGATCCGGATGTCTCGCCAACTGAGAACGTTTCAAGCATTATGATCAAGGCCCTCCTAACTATCTAGGGATTTTGACCATCTGACGCCGGCCGAAGAGGCCGAGCGGTTCTAGGTTCTACAGTCTGTAATCGCGCGCCCGCTACGGTCGCAGGATCGAATCCTGCCTCGGGCATGGATGTGTGTGATGTCCTTAGGTTAGTTAGGTTTAAGTAGTTCTAAGTTCTAGGGGACTGATGACCATAGATGTTAAGTCCCATAGTGCCCAGAGCCAATTCAACGATTTTGTGAAGCTCTTTGTCTCGAATATAGCATCCAATTTTTCTCAAATTGTAATCACTTTTTTGGTACGGAGGTGTATATAACATCTACCGATTTCCGTCAAATTCGGATAATTCGTTCGCGGTTAGTCGTTTTTTTTATTTTGTTTTATTTATTTTTTATTATGGGCTACAACATGTGGTTTTGACTTCGACTGTTTCTTTATTCAAATTAACACAAATAAATTCTAATAGGGTCTCACATCGGTTGTTAATTCTACTCAATACTGATTCAAGATAGCACATAATTATTGATTCGTAATGCAAGCAGATAATGTGCAGTCACTAGCACAGGAGGTTTCAAAAAGTATCAAATATGCCTTGGTTGGAGAACATACAACCGCCGGTAATCTGGCTGTGGCTCTACGTTCACCAGCATTAATAGTTTCAAAATATTCAAAGTCCCGAACTGGTGGACACCTAAGTATCTCTAACTACAAAATAGTACACTGAAACCCAAACGGCTCTCTGGCCGCAAAATACCTTTGAACAGCTTGCCAATCCAACTCCACACCGACAAAAGACCTAAAGTTCTGACTTTCTTGCCTGTGTAAGAATTGGTCACATGTCCACTACGTCAGTCGTCATAGTGTCTTTCAACCTAATCACCATTCGTGTATTATAGCATTTATATAAATTTAAATGTACACTACAAGTCCTCGTGATTCAATTTATCATTTCATCTTGCAATGTTCACTCTACAGTTCATAGTGACAGTTTGCTTTATTTATATGGGGCAGTCAAATGAAACTGGACATATGTAAAAAAGTAATCGCTGTAAGTGTTAATACACTTATTCCACTGTGAGACAAGGCAGTGAGAGTTTTAACAGAAAAATATTTGCTCTTGGCTACTGTACTAAACTGTCTTGATGGACTTCCTTTTGTTCCAGAAATCTACGATAAAACTTGATTTTTAGCCATGGTTGAACTTATTTTTATTTATAAGGTACCTAATTCACAGTTTTAGACGTTTACGAAGTTTGTTGGTACTCGGGTGAAGCTTTGACTTATATATACCTTTTTCTGTCTTCATGTTAATAATCACAGACTCTACGATTTTGTACTAAGAAAATTAGTTTTCCAAATAAACGACAGTAAGAGCATTTAAAATACAACCTTATTCTTATTTTGCAATGTCGTTTTGATGTTCAAAAGAAGTGTCTATATTTATGTTTCCGTAGATTTAACACTAGACATGAGATCAAATTAGCAACGTAACATAAAGCCAATAACTTTAGAAATATTTATCTTATTCTAATACTTCTGTCAATGTTTGTAATATGCACAATTGTCTAAAATGATTTACATTTCTAAATTATAGCCATTAATTTGAAACTATGTTAAAACTAAACAACGGAAACAGCCCAGTTGCTAACTTGAATGATAAAAGTGTCTGGAAGCTTCTAGAACAAAATTGAATAAATTACGGAATAATGTAGATAGAGAGGTACAAATTGACACACATGCTTGGAATGACATGGGGTTTTATTAGAACCAAAAAAATACAAAAGTTCAAAAAATGTCCGACAGATGGCGCTTCATCTGATCAGAATAGCAATAATTAGCATAACAAAGTAAGACAAAGCAAAGATGATGTTCCTTACAGGAAATGCTCAATATGTCCACCACCAATCCTCAACAATAGCTGCAGTCGAGGAATAATGCTGTGAACAGCACTGTAAAGCATGTCCGGAGTTATGGTGAGGCATTGGCGTCGGATGTTGTCTTTCAGCATCCCTAGAGATGTCGGCCGATCACGATACACTTGCGACTTCAGGTAACCCCAAAGCCAAAAATCGCACGGACTGAGGTTTGGGGACCTGGGAGGCCAAACATGACGAAAGTGGCGGCTGAGCACACGATCATCACCAAAGGACGCGCGCAAGAGATCTTTCACGCGTCTAGCAATATGGGGTGGAGCGCCATCCTGCATAAACATCGTACGTTCCAGCAGGTGTTTATCAGCCAGGCTGGGGATGATGCGATTCTGTAAGATTACAGCTCATTTTATACACGATTGTCAATTGCAGTCACTGGCGTTTTGCTGTCCAGCGCTATCTGTTAGACATTTTGTGAACTTCGTTTTTTTTGTTTGTTTTGTATTTGGTTCTAGTAAAACCCCATGTTATTCTACGCATGTGTGTCAATTTTTACCTCTCTATCTACATTATTCCGTTGTTTATAAAGTTTTCAAATTTATACTGACTTTTTGATCACCCAGTATATATATACAGGGTGAGTCACCTAACGTTACCGCTGGACATATTTCGTAAACCACATCAAATACTGACGAACTGATTCCACAGACCGAACGTGAGGAGAGGGGCTAGTGTAATTGTTTAATACAAACCACACAAAAATGCACGGAAGTATGTTTTTTAACACAAACTTACGTTTTTTTTAAATGGAACCACGTTAGTTTTGTTAGCACATCTGAATATATAAACAAATACGTAATCAGTGCCGTTTGTTGCATTGTAAAATGTTAATTACATCCGGAGATATTGTAACCTAAAGTTGACGCTTGAAACCTCCGACGTTCAGTTGCGTGTTGTAACAAACACGGGCCACGGTCGGCGAGCAGCATCTGCAGGGACATGTTTACGATGACGACCGTGTTCACGAGTGTGGATGTAGTGCACTGTTGTGGTCTGGTTTAGCTGTCGCAGTGTCCGCATGTAGCGCTTGCTGCTATTGTTATTCTGCATTGCCGGCCGCGGTGGCCGTGCGGTTCTGGCGCTGCAGTCTGGAACCGCGGGACTGCTACGGTCGCAGGTTCGAATCCTGCCTCGGGCATGGGTGTGTGTGATGTCTTTAGGTTAGTTAGGTTTAAGTAGTTCTAAGTTCTAGGGGACTTATGACCTAAGATGTTGAGTCCCATAGTGCTCAGAGCCATTTGAACCATTTATTCTGCATTCGTCTCCGCACGCAGACCAACTGTAGTACACCGTGTTACCAGACGTCTGTGATAGTGTTGTGTTGTAGGAACTGTGACCATGGTGTATTCGAACTCTGAAAAGGCGGAGATGATACTCATCTATGGCGAGTGTCGACGAAATGCACCTGAAGCCTGCAGGGTGTATGCAGAACGGTACCCGGACAGAGAGCATCCAACGTGCCGCACATTGCAAAGCATCTACCGCCAACTGTATGCAACAGGTATGGTCGTAGCACGCAAACGGGTCCGTAACAGGCCCGTCACAGGAGAAGCGGGTGCAGTTGGTGTGTTAGCTGCTGTTGCCATGAACCCACACATGAGTACACGGGACATTGCGAGAGTCGGTGGACTGAGTCAAAGTAGTGTCATGCGCATACTGCATCGTCACTGTTTTCACCCGTTTCATGTGTCGCTACATCAGCAATTACATGGTGATGACTTTAATCATCGAGTGCAATTCTGTCAATGGGCATTAACAGAGAATGCGTTGCAGTTCTACCTGTTTACCGATGAAGCGGGTTTCACAAACCACGGGGCAGTGAATCTACGGAACGTGCATTACTGGTCCGTGGACAATCCTCGCTGGCTCAGACAGGTAGAGCGACAGCGACCGTGGACTGTAAATGTATGGTGCGGAATCATTGGCGACCACCTCATTGGTCCTCACTTCATTGCAGGGGCCCAAACAGCTGCAACATACATCGCGTTTCTACAGAATGATCTGCCAACGTTGCTCGCAGTTGTCCCACTGGAAACGCATCGACATATGTGGTATCAGCATGATGGTGCACCTGCACATTCCGAAATTAACACTAGGCTGACCCTTGACAGAATGTTCGTTGGGCGTTTCATAGGACGTGGAGGACGCATAAATTGGCCAGCCCGTTCTCCTGATCTTACACCTCTGGACTTCTTTCTGTGGGGTACGTTAAAGGAGAATGTGTACCGTGATGTGCCTACAACCCCAGAGGATATGAAACAACGTATTGTGGCAGCCTGCGGCGACATTACACCAGATGTACTGCGGCGTGTACGACATTCATTACGCCAGAGATTGCAATTGTGTGCAGCAAATGATGGCCACCACATTGAACATCTATTGGCCTGTCATGTAGGGACACACTCTATTCCACTCCGTAATTGCAAACGGAAAGCATGTGTGTACGTGTACCTCACCCCTCATGGTAATGTACATGTACGTCAGTGAAAAAGACCAATAAAAAGGTGTTAGCATGTGGACGTAATGTGCTGTTCCAGTCTCTTCTGTACCTAAGGTCCATCAACGTTCCCTTTGGATCCCTACGTAATTCGGTGCTCTCCGATACACACGATCGAACAGCGGAGGAGTGGCACTCAAGCGTAAACTTTAGGTTACAATATCTCCGGATATAATTGACATTTAACAATGCAACAAACGGCACTGATTATATGTTCAGATGTGCTAACAAAACTAACGGGGTTCCATTTTAAAAAAAACGTAGGTTTGCGTTAAAAAACATACTTCCGTGCATTTTTTAATGGTTTGTATTAACCAATTATACTATCCCCTCTCCTCACGTTCGGTTTGTGGAATCGATTCGTCAGTATTTGATGTGGTTACGAAATATATCCAGCGGTAATGTTAGGTGACTCATCCTGTATACTATCCGGTTTGGAGTCACTCTCGTTTTGCAACGACAACCGTGAACAGTGCTTTAGGGTCTTTCGCATGTACCAATACGCCGTATGTTTGTTCTCAGAATGTTTTGTGATGTAACATGAAAACGAACGGAGTATGTGGCTCTATGTCGTGTGATATAAATTTGAAAAAAATTACCAATAGGTGGAATCTTGTCTGTCCAATATATCTCAAACTGATGAATGATATTAAGACTTTGCAATTGTTACAACCCCTAAACGCTGATGCCATTTACAAGTTAAGTTCTTGATTAAAAATGATGACAGGTTTGTTAACAATAATTTTATAAACACAGTAATAATTTTATCCCGCTTTGTCTCACCATTGCTAATAAGATGTGGCGTTAGATTTTACTTAGTGTGTGTACCTAACCTGTGTTGCTGCTTTTGGTGAATATCGGAGGGCGTACTGAAGAGTAATGCCTCCGAATTTTTTTGGTGAAAACTCTTAAGGCTTTTTAAATAAAATAAACGTTATTAACATTCTGCATCTTTATTATTAGTTTCTAAATTTTTATTTCTCAGCATAGTCATCCTGCCGGCGAATACATTTATCCCAACGAGGGCGCAGTTTGTTGATACCGTCACTGTAGAATATTTGACTATGTTGACGGAGCCACAACCTCATCTGTTCTTGCACCAGTTCGTCACTGTCATAGAGAAATCCTTAAAGGTGTCCTCTAAGTTTTGGAAACAAATGAAAATCGGCTGGGGCCAAGTCGGGACAACATAGAACATGGTCGATGACAGTGAGTCGGAGGCGTCGGATTGTTGCAGGTTTCGTAGCACTCGTGCGTGGCCTAGCACTGTCATGTTGAGGAGAGGGTGCTCCATGTGTAGACTAACTACTCGAATTCGAGATTTCAGTATTCTGAGGGTCTAGCAGTACCGCACCATCATACTCTACTGGCCATTAAAATAGCTACACCACGAAGATGACGTGCTACAGACGCGAAATTTAACCGACAGGAAGAAGATGCCGTGATATGCTAATGATTAGCTTTTCAGAGCATTCACTCAAGGATGACACCTACAACCTGCTGACATGAGGAAAGTTTGCAACCCATTTCTCATACACAAACAGCAGTTGACCGGCGTTGTCTGGCGGAACGTTGTTGTGATGCCTCGTGTAAGGAGGAGAAATGCGTATCATCACGTTTCCGACTTTGATAAAGGTCGGATTGTAGTATATCGCGATTGCGGTTTATCGTATCGCAACATTGCAGCTCGTGTTGGTCGAGATCCAAAGACTGTTAGCAGAATATGGAATCGGTGGGTTCAGGAGGGTAATACTGAACGCCGTACTGTATCCCAACGGCCTCGTATCACTAGCAGTCGAGATGACAGGCATCTTACCCGCATGGCTGTAACGGATCGTGCAGCCACGTCTCGATCCCTGAGTCAACAGATGATGACGTTTGTAAGACAACAACCATCTGCACGAACAGTTCGACGACGCTTGCAGCAGCATGGACTGTCAGCTCGGAGACCATGGCTGCGGTTACCCTTGACGCTGCATCACATACAGGAGCGGCTGCGATGGTGTACTCAACGACGAACCTGGGTGTACGAATGGCAAAACGTCATGTTTTCGGAAGAATCCAGGTTCTGTTTACAGCATCATGATGGTCGCATCCATGTTTGGCGACATCGCGGTGAACGCACGTTGGAAACGTGTATTCGTCATCGTCATATTGGCGTATCACCCGGCGTGATGGTATGGGGTGCCATTGGTTACACGTCTCGGTTACCTCTTGTTCGCATTGACGGCACTTTGAACAGTGTACGTTACATTTCAGATGTGTTACGACCCGTGGCTCTACCATTCATTCGATCCTTGTGATACCCTTTATTTCAGCAGGATAATGCACGAGCGCATGTTGCAGTTCCTGTACGGGCCTTTCTGGATACAGAAAATGTTAGGCTGTTGCCCTGACCAACACATTCTCCAGATCTCTCACCAACTGAAAACGTCTTTTCAATGGTGGCCGAGCAACTGGCTCGTCACAATACGCCATTCACTACTCTTGAAGAACTGTGGTATCGTGTTGAAGCTGCATGGGCAGCTCTACCCGTGCACACCATCCAATCTCTGTTTTACTCAATGCCCAGGCGTATCAAGGTCGTTATTACGGCCAGAGGTGGTTGTTCTGGGTACTGATTTCTCAGGATCTATGCACCTAAATTGCGTGAAAATGTAATCACATATCAGTTCTAATATAATATTTTTGTCCAATGAATATCCGTTTATCATCTGCATTTCTTCTTGGTGTAGCAATTTTAATGGCCAGTAGCGTAGTTACGTTACACATCGCTATATTACACGCTACAATTCGGAGCCGTCTACTGGCAGAGGCTGTAACTTTTGTCAGCGAAGCGGGAAATGTCCACCGAGTAGTAACGCACGACATGTAATACGTGAATCGATATTGAGAACAGAGCAAAAAATTCATGTCTAAATTCCTACCAAGTTTTCGTTTTACTCGTTCAGCCACTTCGCAATCTTACTCGCCAATAGAGCTTTTTTTCCACATCCTCGTGATCTGCAAGTCGCTAGGCGGTCGTTACCTGCCGCTCCAACCCTCGCCACGAACGTCCGGCTGCTCTGCCCAGCGTCCAGCCTGACTTACCTTGCTCGGCCTTACAGGGGCAACTCGCCAGCTACATTCCTCGCAACCAAAAATATGGTATACACATATATTTCTTAGCCGACTTGCCGCTCTTAATGTCACACTGCCTTTTCCTAAACATTTATAATTTCCCTCGGTTCGTTGACCAATAGAAGCATCTATTCTGTTTTCGAAGATTTCTTTGCAGTTACCTGCCTTGGTACTTATACTGGTCTGTTCAGTTCCAGTTATTGTCCATTTTAGATATGTCCATTCCTCTTCGACTGAGGTATGTACTGTGATATTCATTATTGCACTATCTACAACCTTAGAGATCTTCAAACTCATTTGACCATTCCTCAGTACTTCACTATCCCATATCTTTCCACATAGTCAATAATGAACTTACCATAGCTCAGACGGTGAAATAAAGTAGTATGCGCGTAACACAGTGCCGAGACAGGGTTGAAACTCATTTCAGAGACATGCAAAAGACAGAAAAAGCTAAGTGAGTAATCTGAAAAAACTCGTCTGTTTGTTTCTAAGAAAGAAATATGCGAGTTGGTTTAGAATGCAGAGCAAATGTTACTTTTGTTTCAAGCACAGTACAAGTGTGAGCGTTGATAAATTTACAAACGGCAAATTTTTCAGCTGCCTTTATTATGTGGAAAAACGATGTAGAGATAGGAACCTAGAAGCAGTGTACATCCTAAGCAATTCGTTAAAGATTTACCCAGTGTCCTTTGTAATTCTTGGTGTGAAAGAGGAAAAAAATAGTTTCTCGCTACACAGTTGATGGATGATGCCACTATATGAAGTTTGGAGACCGTGGGAGCCTGCATTACGTCACTCGAGTTTATGAAAAAGTTCTTAAAGAAATTTGAGTTTACAGAGGAGCAGCAGATTGGCTTGGTAGGTTTCGAGAGAAGAGAAAGGTACCAGGTATAGTGGAGTACGCTGAAACGGTTTTGGTAATTCTGGAAAGACACAGTAGACACAGTAGAGTACTTCGATTGTCCTATTGAGCTTTAGGGTTCTTTACCAATATTGAGAAGTAGTTTCATTTCCTGAAGGAATGTATTAATGTCGGCAACCCGGAGTAACTGTCAGTTTAGTCCATTTTTTGAGTAGACCTCAAAACAGTGACGAAGATAATGTATGGATGCGTCACGTTCAGAAATCGAACGTTTCCGTTTCTATTCGGAGAGATATACCTTCTTTAGGCTCTGGCCCACTGGAGGCGATAACACTAAACTTTCAACGCAACCCTCATAACACAAGTATTATAATACATAAAATAAAAGATTACCAGTGAATTATAAATTCAAAAGGAAAAGCAATTAACACAAAAAATTTGAATCCAATTGCAGGAAAAATATTAGTACATTTTTAATTCCATTACGTTATGCTTGAGGATACCCCAACATAATTTGTTGAAGATAATTTGTTGTTATTATGTTTAGCCCACAAAGTAAGTAGTAAATGGGAGAGGTCCTTCATTGACATTTCTATACTATAGTCCATTTTGAGGTCGTCATTACTTGGATTCGTTCGTCCTTTTTCTCCTGTCTTTTGCCAATCTACTCATCTCCATACACATATACCATCCTAAATGATCGATAATATTCGTTGTGTAACTAATCTTTGGTTGACCCAAGATGTTCTATCTCCTCACAGTCTAAAGAATCCTCCTTTCTAACATTTCTTCAGTCCAGATATTGCTTGTCGTCTTAATTTTTACCATATTTCTATATGAAAGGAATATTTACATTCACATACAAACGATGCCCCCCATGAATCACAGACTTTGCCGTCGGTGAGGTGACTTCCGTGCCTCAGTGATACAGGTAGCCGTACCGTAGGTGCTGAAAGGTCTCTGTTGGATTCCTTTCATGTTAATTTCTTAAATCTGTTGTCATTTACGGCATAAATTCCTCCTCTAAATTTACTGTGGTGTTTCTGACTATCTGGGAAGAGACTGAGCAGTGAAACGTGTTACTTTTACAAATAAAAAAGAACGATCTGTCACACTACTACGCTTTAAAACACAGTTTATATGTAATTCATGTCACACAGTCTCATACGGAACCTATATCTGCTTTCTTTTATATACTGTATATGATAAGATACTGTCATCCCCATTCCCTTCTGTGTGAAAGAATGAATGAGCAAATGTATTTCTAGTTGCATGCTGGATGGTAGCAGACAAGCCTGTCTGCTAGAGAACAGTAGGACCAACGTCGGAACAGGTAGCTACGCTTTCTAAAAGCAAAGAGGTTTCTATGCTTACTATGGTCCTGCCCGTCCCTTGTCATGTTGGTATAGGAAGCTGCCTCTCTGGCCACTTCCATTTGTATTTGTGAGCCACCCTCAGGAAGGGACCACAGCAGTCTGTCCGCGGCGAGCGTCTGAAGTGGTAAGATCTCTGGCTAAGCGCGTGTCTGCTAAGTCCGTAGGACAATGGATTTCTTAAGTTCAGCCTAACTGAAAATTTAATCACCTTTATTTCAGGTTTAGCTCTAAAATATCTAATGCTATCTTAAATTGCAATGCAGTGTAATTCGAGTGTGAAGTTCAGAATATCTTCCGGTAGTTGCTTTGTCACTACTTTGTGAGTAAAGTGGAACCACGTGTTGATCAGTAACTCTAACTAGCATCATCAATCTTCAATGCGAATGTGCGTGAGATTATAACGTCTTGTCTTGACAATATTTTTCAATATAGCAACTTTTCTTTATGTTCAACCCACATGGGGTGTACTTTGTGAGACCAGTACCACGTGCTTATACAATTGTTTGACCCATCAGGTTAATAGTAAGACGATAGTAACCAGTTCGAGGTTTTTCTTTAGTAAATTGCGTTTCGATGTAATTTATTTTAATTATCAAAATTATTGTGGAGTTACACTCTTTGTGTAAACCAAGTTGACCACGTGAAGCATGTGGTGAAAGCATCAACGTAGCCCTCAGCTATTCTTTTCGGGAAGATTTCACAGAGAGTTAGTATGAATTTAGTATACCAGTGTGTCGTAATTTCATGACGGACAGGATTGCGCTACGAACGTAACTTCTTTGGGTGAAAATTGAATCGGTTGGTTGTGGTTAATTTCCTCTTGCATATGTTTCAACGTTCTTTGTGTGTTATTTTATGAAGGCAGTGTTGTTTGCAGTCTCCCAATCTTGGCTCCATATTTCATGTGTTCTGTAAGATTACAAACTCACATTTTCACAATCCTAAATAAGGCACCAGTTTACTTATGAATCAAGTTTAATATGCTGAAATTTCAATGATCAATGTTAAAATAAATTTCCAAATATAAACTGATTTATTTCTTTTTATTTAAATTGTCTTATATATATATATATATATATATCACCAGTTGTCGTATGACTACTAAAAGATTATAATTAATGTTACTCTGGTTGGGAATTTGGTAAGCTAGACGGGATACACAGGTGAAACAGTTGCGCAGTAATGCAAGGTTAACTTCCACAGACAACTCACAGCTTTTAACCCGCTTTTATTGTCTATCAGCACCGCTTTCATAACAAATTAAGCAACAACATTACAGTGCAACCATAATGGAGGTGTATCTGTTGGAGGCTAGCCAAACGTGTGGTTCCTGAAGAGGGGCAGCAACCTTTTCAGTAACTGCAGGGTCTGGATGACTGGCTGATCTGGCCTTGTAACACCAACCAAAACAGCATTGCTGTGGTGGTATTGCGAACGGCTGAAAGCAACGGGAATTTTTCCCAAGTGCATGCAGCTCTACCGTATGGTTAAATGATGATGGCATCTTATTAGATAAAATATTCCGGAGGTGAAATAGTTCCCCTTCACATCTCCTGGCTGGTATTACACAGGAGACGTCGACATCAGCAGAAACAAACGTGGCGTTCTACAGGTCGGAGCGTGGAGTGCTATAACTCTTAATCAGGTAGGTAGGTTAGAAAATCTGAAAAGGGAAATGGGTAGGTTGAAGTTAGGTGTAGTGGGAATTAGTGATGTTCGGCGGCAGGGGAATAGGACTTCTGGTCAATTGAATACAGGGTTATAAATACAAAATCAGACAGGGGTAATGCAGGAGTAGGTTTAATAATGAATATGAAAATAGGAATGCGGGTAAGCTACTATGAACTGCATAACAAACACATTATCGTAGCCACGATAGACATGAAGCCCACACCTACTGCAGTAGTACAAGTTAATATGCCAACTAACTTCACAGATAAAGAGACTGAAGAAATGTATGATGGAATAAAAGAAACTATTCATATAATTAACGGAAACAAAAATTTAGTTGTGTGGGACGGGAATTTGATAGTAGCGAAAGGAAGAGAAGAAAAAATAGTAGGTGAGTATGGACTAGTGGAAAGCAATGAGAGGAAGCCTCCTGGTAGAATTTTGCACAGAGCGTAATATAATCATTGTTAACAGTTGACCATAGTTAACTTAATCATAGCTAACACTTGATTTAAGAATCCTGAAACAAGGTTGTATACTCGGAAGAGAGCTAGAGACAACTGAAGGTTTCAGATTGATTATATGATGGTATAAGACAGAGATTTCGAAATCAGATTTTAAATGGCAAAACGTTTCCAGTGGTGTATGCAGACTATTTCAGGTAGAATAATTCTTGCTGGTGTTTTACTGAAGTTAGGTGGTTGTGGTATTTTTCGTGTTATAAAGGTTATTTCTTATTTCTTATTTGGGTTTAGCCCGCATCTCGTGGTCGTGTGGTAGCGTTCTCGCTTCCCACGCCCGGGTTCCCGGGTTCGATTCCCGGCGGGGTCAGGGATTTTCTCTGCCTCGTGATGGCTGGGTGTTGTGTGATGTCCTTAGGTTAGTTAGGTTTAAGTAGTTCTAAGTTCTAGGGGACTGATGACCTGAGATGTTAAGTCCCATAGTGCTCAGAGCCATTTGAACCATTTGAACATTTGGGTTTAAAGTTTAATTATTTTTGATTATCTTTAGGTTTATCTGGTCACAATTTATTAGTTAAGAACTGTAGACTAAAACAAAGAAGCTACAAAAACGTAGCAAATTAAGGAAATGAGACCTGGATAAGTTGAAAGAACCACAGGTTGTTGAGAGTTTCATAGGGAGCGTTAGGCAACAGTTGACTACAACAGTAGAAAAGAATACAGTAGAAGATGAATGGGCAGCTTTAAGAGATGAAATAGTGAAGGCAGCAGAGCATCAAACAGGTAAAAAGACAAGACCTCGTAGAAACCCTCGGATAACACAAGAGATATTGAATTTCATTGATGAAAGGAGAAAATATAAAAATATAGCACATGAAACAAGAGAAAGGGAATACAAAAGTCTAAAAAAGAGACTGACAGGAAGTGTAAAATGGCTAGTAGGAATGGCTAGAGGAAAAATGTAAGGATAGAAGCATGTTTCGCTAGACGAAAGATAAATACTGCCAAGAGTAAAATTAGAGAGGTTTCTGGAGAAAAGGGAAACATCTGTATGCATATCAAGGGATCAGATAGAAAATCAGTCTTAAGTAAAGAAAGGAAAGCTGAGAGGTGGAAGGAGCCTATAGAGGGTCTATACAAGGGAGATGAACTTTACGACACTGTAGATATGGAAGAGGACGTAGATGAGATGTGAAATATGATACTGCGAGAAGAATTTGATGGAGCACTGAAAGACTTAACTCGAATCAAACACCTGGGAATAGACGATATTCCGTCAGAACTACTCTTACTTGTAGCCTTGGGAGAGCTAGCCATGACAAAACTCTTCCATCTGGTGCCTAAGAAGCATGAGACTAGCAAAGTGCTTTCAGCATTCAACAACAATGTAATAATTCCAACTCTAAAGAAAGCAGGTGCTGAAAGATGTGAATATCACAGAACTTTTAGTATAATAAATCATTGTTACAAAATATTAACGCGATTTTTTCACAGAAGAATCGAAAACTGGTAGAAGCTGACTCGGCGAAGATCAATTTGGATGCCGAAAAACTGGAGGAACACGCGAGGTAATACTGACCCTGCGACTAATCATAGAAGACAAGTCAAGGAAAGGCAACCCTACGTTTGTTGCATTTGTAGATTAGAGAAAGCTTTTGACAATGTTGACTGGAATACTCCCTTTGAAATTCTGAAGGGGTAAGAGACAGGAAGTGAAAGGCTATTTACAGCTTGTACAGAAACCAGACGGGAGTTATGAGTCGATGGGCACGAAAGGAAAGCAGTGGTGAGGAGGGAATGAGACAGGAGTTTAGTCTATCCACGATGTTATTCAACTTGTACATTGGGCAAGTAAGCAAGGAAACCAAAGAAAAATTTGGACTCGGAGTTATTTTTTAGGGAGAAGAAATAAAAACTTTGAGGTTTGCCGTAGACATTGTAATACTGTCACAGACAGCATATTAATTGGAAGAGGAGTTGAGAGGAATGGATAGCACCATGAAAGGAGGATATGAGATGAACATCAACTAAAGACAACCAAGGGTAGTGGAATGTACTCGAATTAAATCAGGTGATGCTGAAGGAATTGGAATAGTAAACGAGAGACATAGAGTAATAATGAGATTTGCTATTTGGGCAGCAAAATGACTGGTTATGGCTGAAGTAGAGAGGATATAAAACGTAGACTGTCAGTGGCAGGAAAACAGTTTTTGAAGAAGAGACATTTGTTAACATCGAATGTAGACTTAAGTATTAGGAAGTCTTTTCTGAAGGTATTTGTATGGACTGTAGACATGTATGGAAGTGAAACATGGACGATAAACAGTTTGGACAAGAAGAGAATAGCTTTTGAAATGATGCTACAGATGAATGCTGAAGATTGGGTGGGTAGATCACGTAACTGATGAGAAGGTACTGGTTAGAATTGGAGAGACAAGAAATTTGTGACTAAAAGAAGATATCGGTTGATAGAACACATTTTGAGGATTACAGGTATCACAGATTTAGAACGAGTGGAAAGTGTGGGTGTAATAATCGTAGAGGGAGACCAAAACATGAATACAGTTTGCTGATTCAGAAGGATGTGGGTTGCAGTAGTTATTCGGAAATGAAGATGCTTGCACGGGAGAGAGCAGCTTGGAGAGCTGCATCAGACCAGTCTTGGGACTGAAGATGACAATAACAACATGTAAGCGCTAAAATAGACAGTAAAATACAATTTTCTCAATTCTCAATTTGTACCCCGTTGCGTCGTATATGTCACAAAAGGACATAATTATATTATGTAATGAGACCAAAGACGCTGTGCGAGGTTTGTAACAATTTCACACATCACAGTACTGTCTAGCGTAATCAATTCCGTGAAAAACAATAGGATTAAATTACAATCAGCATAGCACTAACACAGCGCTCCCATTTCGGTACCCTTACCTTACACATTTTGTCTTGTCACAGATTTTTTTTGTGTCTGTAGCGATAACCGATGTGTCAGTTACCTATCCAGGGCAGGATACGATGTTTACTCATGCTTTGGATTTCAGGATTCAGCCTGTTACAATGAGAAATCACGAAACACGGAAAAACAATGTGCGGCCATTCGTCATGGAAAAATCGGTCAGATATGACACGACAGTACGCGCAGTGCATTTAGGATGTATATTGACGTGCATAAAAAAAACTAACCCCACAATATACGACCTCAAATGTTCACTGTTTCATTTTTCACGTACGAACATAAATCTACTGAAGCTTTACGTGTCTTTTCCTTTTGGCAAAGCCACTCGACGTGTTTTCGTCGAAAAAACGGTATTCAGATTACTCCGATTTTTATCGTACGGCTAGTGCTGCGATTCTCATTAATCTACTGTTCTTAGCACTCAAAGATCGATTGCAAAAACCAGATCTGTATTTTGAAAGCTCTCTATTGTAAACGTCTTTCGCATTATGTATCTGTGCACGAGTTGCGAATCATTGACATTACTCAAAGGCCCCTTAGTCCATGTTTTAGTCTACAGAAGTCTTATACACTCCTGGAAATTGAAATAAGAACACCGTGAATTCATTGTCCCAGGAAGGGGAAACTTTATTGACACATTCCTGGGGTCAGATACATCACATGATCACACTGACAGAACCACAGGCACATAGACACAGGCAACAGAGCATGCACAATGTCGGCACTAGTACAGTGTACATCCACCTTTCGCAGCAATGCAGGCTGCTATTCTCCCATGGAGACGATCGTAGAGATGCTGGATGTAGTCCTGTGGAACGGCTTGCCATGCCATTTCCACCTGGCGCCTCAGTTGGACCAGCGTTCGTGCTGGACGTGCAGACCGCGTGAGACGACGCTTCATCCAGTCCCAAACATGCTCAATGGGGGACAGATCCGGAGATCTTGCTGGCCAGGGTAGTTGACGTACACCTTCTAGAGCACGTTGGATGGCACCGGATACATGCGGACGTGCATTGTCCTGTTGGAACAGCAAGTTCCCTTGCCGGTCTAGGAATGGTAGAACGATGGGTTCGATGACGGTTTGGATGTACCGTGCACTATTCAGTGTCCCCTCGACGATCACCAGTGGTGTACGGCCAGTGTAGGAGATCGCCCCCCACACCATGATGCCGGGTGTTGGCCCTGTGTGCCTCGGTCGTATGCAGTCCTGATTGTGGCGCTCACCTGCACGGCGCCAAACACGCATACGACCATCATTGGCACCAAGGCAGAAGCGACTCTCATCGCTGAAGACGACACGTCTCCATTCGTCCCTCCATTCACGCCTGTCGCGACACCACTGGAGGCGGGCTGCACGATGTTGGGGCGTGAGCGGAAGACGGCCTAACGGTGTGCGGGACCGTAGCCCAGCTTCATGGAGACGGTTGCGAATGGTCCTCGCCCCCTACCCCAGGAGCAACAGTGTCCCTAATTTGCTGGGAAGTGGCGGTGCGGTCCCCTACGGCACTGCGTAGGATCCTACGGTTTTGGCGTGCATCCGTGCGTCGCTGCGGTCCGGTCCCAGGTCGACGGGCACGTGCACCTTCCGCCGACCACTGGCGACAACATCGATGTACTGTGGAGACCTCACGCCCCACGTGTTGAGCAATTCGGCGGTACGTCCACCCGGCCTCCCGCATGCCCACTATACGCCCTCGCTCAAAGTCCGTCAACTGCACATACGGTTCACGTCCACGCTGTCGCGGCATGCTACCAGTGTTAAAGACTGCGATGGAGCTCCGTATGCCACGGCAAACTGGCTGACACTGACGGCGGCGGTGCACAAATGCTGCGCAGCTAGCGCCATTCGACGGCCAACACCGCGGTTCCTGGTGTGTCCGCTGTGCCGTGCGTGTGATCATTGCTTGTACAGCCCTCTCGCAGTGTCCGGAGCAAGTATGGTGGGTCTGACACACCGGTGTCAATGTGTTCTTTTTTCCATTTCCAGGAGTGTATTTGGCTGAGTAGCGAAAAAGCAGGCCTTTTAGCCGTACACTGAATGGAGAGGCAATCAGGCTGCTTGTCGCAGGGTTTTAAGTTCGAATAGACACACTCACTCTTCTTGTGGTCGCCAAATGGAGGTGTCAGTGTCGTAAGCGATCTGTTAAGTTGTGATATTTTGTCTTGTTTATTACTGGAATGGATAATTCTAATCTGTATCGTTCAGAATTATTGGTGAAATTGTTGCCTTCTTACATCTATATGGCGTAATAGAATCCTATGTCATTTTTCAGGCGCATGTGACTCGTTCAACATCACTTTAATAAAAGAATCGTTCAGATGATCTATGTAACATTTACTAATTATCATCCGAGAGACAAGCTTTCGCAATTTGTATATCCATGCGAGCAAGGTTAGTTTTTTTTCGGATCCCATGCTTGTTCCAGTGATCAGTATCAATTTTTCTTTGCGTAATCTTGAATAAAGGTCATCTTTCACTTTAATTTCCCACTCTCTAAATAGTATTCAGGGGATTGTAAAGCAAATGGCGTTTTTTTTTTTTTGGTGAATGTGTGGTATTGTACAACCACATGACCCACTAGAAAGCCATTCGTGTGTATTGTTCATGAACTTCCATGTCTATTTTTTGAAAAATAAATGAAATTAATTTAAAATCTCTCACGAATTATTTTCTTCCCTAACTCATTTTTCAATCCTACGTACTCTCATGCTCGTTTGCACATGCGCTCACCTATTGTATATGAATACGTGGTGTCTTTTCTTTCGGACATTTTCACTCGTCGCCAGTAATTCCGCATGAAGTCCGGATGCAGCTGACATCAATAGTCCCCATTCATTTCCTTTCTCCCTCCCCCTCTCCTCCTCCATCTTTAATGTACGTAATACGCATCACACCTGCGAATTCCGGGTTGTGTCTTCTTTCGGAAATGTCCAAAACAACAGACGTCACTCTTTCATGTACAAAAAATTCTCCTCGTTGGGCAATGAATCCACCACCTTCAGTTCGGATGCACAATTATATTCGACCATCTGCGAGGCTCTCGAAGTAGCGAGCGAGCATGAAGGGCATAAGGGCATTGACGGGGGGGGGGGGGGAGGGGAGGGGTGCGGAGAGATGGAGCTGGGTGGGAATGTGGTTCGGCCGAGGGGTGTGCCGAGACAGTCTACAGAGTTGCCGGAAGCGTTGTGACCGGGTGGCGTAGTGGTTAAATCACCTGTATAGTAAGTAGGAGATCCTGGGTTCGAATCTTGGTCCAGTGCTCATTTTCAGTCGCCGCCGCTGATTCCGCATGAAGTCCCTATGCAGCTGACATCGATAGTTTCTTCCATCCCTTTCATTTCTGCCCCCTCCACCTTCAATTATGTAACATGCTCACTTACACACGGGACACGGACGTATCTGCACAAACAGCTGTAGAGAAACTGTCAGTCCACTTACGCGCACACCAGGAGGAAAACTTGCCGATCAGAAGCCGAACGCTGATTGGCGCACAGCTACCAATCGTGACGACATGGACATCCACGAATAGCCTCTTTCTTTCCATCTTCCCTTACGTCATGACTAGCCAATCATATTAGAGGGCCAATTAAAAGTTTTACGACAGTGACGTCAGACATCGATAGTCTGTAATAAATACAAGCACCTATCCCCACGCAAAACCAGTTGTGCCCTGAGGCAGGCCATTGCAATTCGGCCGAAACATCGGTTTTAGTTTATTATTGTTGTCAGTTTTTAGCAATAACGCGGCATAATACCCGGAAGAATTTTAATCACTATGCTCACTTACTCTTTATTGATTTTAACACGAGCTCCCTATTAGCTACTTTCTGCAGTCATATCACTCTACGATTTTATACACGGCTTTTAGACAAAGAAGGTGAGCGAAAGTCGCCGTGACCATCAAGACACATGGTACAGCGATAAATAATTCGACATTTTGATTTCAAATATATCATTTTCTTTACGATAAGTAGTAGAATATACAGTGTGCAGTTACATCTGTATTATACACGTTTCTCCTACAGGGAGGGACACACACTGAATGCGGATATTAGGAAAGCTGAAAATTTTGCTTACAATCTATTTTCATTTATGTTTTTTGCAAGACCCCTTTATTGTACCGTTGCGCTATGAAAGTTTGCTGACTACTCTGTGTTTCATTAACTCTAGGCAGACCTCGTTGTTGTTCATTCACGGGTTAAATTACATACAAAGGGAATTAACAAAGGAGTTATAATTTGCTACGCACTCAGGCCAAATTCCAACAGTTAGTAGTGCTTTTAATTTGTTCGACTGCCTGTGAACGAAGACTCTGTGTTTCATTTAAAAAGTTTCACATATTGGAAATTAGTTTGAAGTAACGTATACCATGCAGCTGAAGCATGAAATTGCTAATTGCTTTTTGCTGTTTCTTTCTACATCAGTCATGATACCGCTATTTCTCTGTCATTAACCAGCGCGTGATTCCAGTTTCCGCTTTTGTTTTCCATTTTGTAAACTATGCCTAACTCTGAAAGTCAGAAACACCGTCTGTTCAAATGAGCGAAGTTTTGTGGGCAATAAATTCCATGAGGTAATCGCGCCAAGCGTGATATAAAAGCACAGCACCACTTGTTATTGACACATTTTAGTAACAGGAGTTTGAAACAAATCCACTTTCTCGGTCGAATCAGGAACTCCAAAATAGTTCATTTCAAACAGCTAGTTCCTCATACGACAACATTTAATAACGTCATTTAACTAAAACATCTATACAAAAAACTCAAAAACGTTACATAAACGAAATCTGATTCCTAATCATTTGATATACGTAATAACATCATTGCTTGCCATTAAATTTGCAATAGCAGGAAAAGGCAAGCAATTAATGTGGCAGCTCTGTGTACGATGTTTTGCAGCCTGTTTAACATTAAATCACCTACAAAAATAACTCTGTTTCCTTGCTAGTATGCTATACAGGGTGTCCCAGGAGTAATGGTCAATATCCAAGGTTATGGCAAGAACGAACACTCGAAGCAGAAATGTCTATTGAACATGATTTCTTTAATGTACACGTCAAGAGCAATGAGCACTTCTCATCTTCGATACTGTGAAACAAATCTCTTTTAATACCAGCTGTGTGCTTTTCACATTTTGAGAAGTAGGAATACGGATCAAAACAAGGAAAAAATTTCAAGCATACATGGGCCCTAAAGTCCATATCTTAAAAGCTCTAACATTTGTTCAATAGACGAGATGAATTATGAACAATCATAGTTCATAACCCTTAAGGTATGCATTATAGAATGAGTCATTTCCATTTCCATAGAAACACATGACTATCTACCAGTAACATCACACGTCACTGTTCTAGAAAAAGCTCTGTCACCTCGAGTAGGACAGTCAGTGACAAGAGCAGCCTGTCGCAATCTTTTTCCTTTGACGTAAAGAAAACGTCTGTTCGGCCGTCGCTCGAATGTTCTTGTGACACAAAATACCTTCAGACTTGAATCGCTGGTAACTACGAAACTAGTAATGCGTAATCATTGATTGAGCATATGGAGACAACACTACAGTACGATCTTTTTTTCTGTGTCCTGTGTGTTCTCTTCTTTTCTTGGTTTCTGCTATCCTTACTTGGTACATTCGAAGATTTATTGTTGGACTGATTTTTAATTTTGTTTCTTTGTGCGGTTTTATTCTGCATACATGGCGGAGTTGCTATGCATGGATTTTCTGTTTTTATTTTTTCTGATGTTGCTCGTTTGGACATTGATCAACACGTTATTTAAATTATTTTCCATGAACATGATAATATAAAATTATTTTTTATGTGAAAGGAGACCAGGCTTTGTTTATTGTAATGACAATATTTGTAATTAATCGTGTATATTTAAAAATGACTACAGTATTTTAACTTATGTTGGAGTACATGGACGCAAGGAGTTTATAAAAAACATACTTTCTTTGTGTTTCAGACGTTTCATCATAAGACCATCACAAGATAAAACGTCGTACACATGTGAAGTAACATTACGATTCGCTATAATTTCTTTTCTCTTTCCTGTGCTTTCTTCTTTTCTTGTTTTCTGCTTTCTTCTCTTGGTGCTTCGGGAGGTTTGTTATAAGATGGATTTCTAACTTTGTTTCTTTGTGGATTTTCGTTTCTGTCATGGATTTACTTGTTATAGGATGGATTTCTAACTGTGCTTCTTTGTCCAGTTTCGTTTCTCTATACATCATGGACTTGCTTGTTATAAAATGGATTTCTAACGGTGTTTCTATGTGCAGTTTCATTTCTATACGAGGTGTGGCTAGAAAAAAACCGGAATAGTACTGGTGAAACAAGAAAACGAATGCAATAAGGCTGAAAGTCGCGTGGCCTGTCACGTGACTCTCGCTCCGCCTACTGCTCGAGTTTCATCTGCCTCCTGCACTCAGTCTGCCCGTGGCGTCTGTTTTAAGTAGTTGACGTTTTGTCTGTGCGTCGGAAAATGTTGAGTGTACAGAAATAACAGCGTGTTAACATCAAATTTTGTTTCAAACTAGGAAAATCTGCAAGTGAAACGTTTGAATGTTACAACAAGTGTACGGCGATGATTGTTTATCGCGAACACAAGTGTTTGAGTGGTTTAAACGATTTAAAGATGGCCGCGAAGACACCAGTGATGACACTCGCACTGGCAGACCATTGTCAGCAAAAACTGATGCAAACACTGAAAAAATCGGTAAACTTGTTCGACACTTTCCTTGTCAACTCCTGTTAACTCAGACACTGCTCTGATTGTTAAACGGCGATCTCTGTGGGTAATTCTTTCTGCGAATAAGAACAAGGAAATAAATTACAAAGGGAATAACATCTTTATTACTTTTACAGCAGGTCCTTTAGGACGAACTTTATAGGTGAACGCAGTTCATTCTCGTAGTAAAATTGTGCAGGTGTACCAAGTTATTATGAGAATATTATAAAGTTTTCTATTCTCATATCCGTCACGAAAAGCAATATTCTGATTAAGTGTATCAAGGAAACATCTTTCCTAATGAAATGCAGCCAGACAAAAGCAGAAAGAGTTTAAAATCAGAACTAATATAAGAAGGCTAATTTAAATTGCAAGTTCAAAAACTAGACACAATAGAGCACAGGGATTAGACTCGAGCAATACAGACACGGTCGGGGACGCTATGTTCTTTGTTATTAGCAGAACGAAAGTTTACTGGAGATGTCTTTGATCATGATGCATGGATTTTTAAAAAATAATGTCTAGTATTTTACCATCCACAGTAATTCTCCGAGCACCTAATGGACTACTACGTTGAGATACTAATAAGACATAAGGCGTAACTCACATACACACGCATGAAGAAATTAATCAAGTTTACGATTAATACGATATATGTTAGATTCAATATAGGACCGTATTATCGTCAGGATTATCACAAGCGTAAAATATGGAGATAAGAACAGCTGAACGATGATGGCAAATCTGATTTAGGCTCAATCTTTGAATCTACTCGTGTGAAAGCGTAACGTAGGTGCATTACGGCTCATGGCCATAGAACAGGCATCTGAGACAATGCATCGGCGATTACAGCTACTCAGTCTTTTAAGTATCGAATTTGATCAAATCCCTGTCGGTGCAGAAGCCATTGTGCCAAAGGAGAATGTCTTAATCCGCATTCCTTTAAAAATCAGAGCGCATTTAGATCCTTGAAGACCATTATTTTGTGTCCAAATAAGTTACGCTTAAACTTCAAAAAAGGAAACTATTACCAGGGCTGCTG
The DNA here is from genome assembly GCF_023898315.1 of Schistocerca nitens. Classification (NCBI taxonomy): domain Eukaryota; kingdom Metazoa; phylum Arthropoda; class Insecta; order Orthoptera; family Acrididae; genus Schistocerca; species Schistocerca nitens. Next base: position 149,258,919 of record NC_064615.1, on the reverse strand, counting down.
AAGCGCAATAATTCCTTTACAGTGCTGTCGACGTCCTAGTTGCACAAGCGACGGATTGTGGATTTTCTTTCCTTTATCTTGTTGAGTGAAGAATTTCAACAATAAAGTCATAACCACTTGGATTCGTTGACATGCAGAATGATGACGACAAGGCTGGATGATATAATACGATATTATTCACTAATTTAGTGTTTAGCCTTAGGAAAGTTTGTTCGTGTTGGTCAGTTCATCACCAAAAGACTATATTTTTCTTAGTAATTTACCGAGGAACAGAGAGTTGAGAACTACACTCGAAACAGACCGTCCTGAAAATTAAAAGACACTAAACATGAGTTTTGGGTGTTTTTTATTGTTTGGACTGGGAAACCCTTCAATCGTCAAGTGGTAAATGACTGCCGTGTCCCCGTGGTACCGCCGATGTATAGCTATGACGTCACTAGTGCTCTCTTCCTCGCCAAATACGGTAACGTTTTCGTCCCGGGTCCGTTGTGCCCTCTTCAACGTCGCGGTCACAGGGTCCCAGATCGTACTGAGCTGCAAACATCCGTCCTTGGTGACGGTGTTTTCAGATATTTTTAATTTACCGTTTGTTTTACAACGCTATCACAAAATCCCTTCGTCATCATAATGACAGATGTTTCATCGAAAAATAAAAATAAAAATTCCGTGTGAATTTTCTAAAGTGTGTTCTGCCACGGCTTATTTTTCAAGACAGCATAGGCGTAAGCACCCCTCATTTTCCGTTCGACGTTGCTTCACAGTGCGTATTGTTTGGTCGACGTAGTAGCAGCCACAATGACATGGTATCTTGCGCGCTCCAGGCTTTCTGAGCCCTAGGTCGTTGCTCACAGGCCGTCTGAGCTGTCGTATTTTTGCTAGGGGTCTGAACACTGCTGAAATGTTGTGTCTCTTCAGGAGCCGGCTGGTTTCTCGCTCCCTTCCTGCGGGACCCACCAGAAATAGCCTGTGATAGGGCACTGGGATACGGCAGCCATTCACTACTTAACTGTTGCCCAGGAGAGCTCGGTCGGAAGCTCATGACGCGGCTGGAAGTCACAGAAGATTTTATTAATTCATATTGGCTCCACATCATGCATTCATACATTCAGTTCACGTGAATTTTAGCAATTCCGTATTCGAATCTGGATCTCCTAGATAACTACGCCACCCTGGCACAGTGCATTGCACGCCTCCCTCCTCAGTCCAAATTTCCATTCACCCCTCCAGAGCACTTGGTATTCCCCACAAATCTAACAGGCTCGAATCCCGGCATTGATACAACTGTTCATTTATCGCTTCAGTCTTCACTTATACATAATAGATGAGAGTTGAAAAGGTCATTGGAACCATATAGTTTCGTTTGATTCGCATATGAGTTCCCGAAGCATTTCTATAATACTTGCGTGTTGTTCGAACCTAGAAGTAACGTCCTGGCATCCAGAAACAATCTCACGCTTCTTTCTACCACGGCTACAACCAAAACGTTACAACGGTTACTGGTAGCCTTCTCCATTACACCCCTCTCTGACATCCGCTGCATCTGCCGCTGCGTTCTGTCTCCCAGAGAAGATCGGGTAGGACTTTCCGAAAACTTGGACTCTGTAATGTTCTATCATCAGGTGACATTCGTAGTTTCTCACCACACCTGGTCCTTTCTAAAAGACTCCACGTTCTATCAGTAAGACCGACTGCAATGTAGGCGCATGCATATTTCCACTTGCACATATGCTAGCTTGCATATTTAGAGTGGGGCCATCGCGAGTCTGATCGTCTACACTTGGTACGTGCAAGTTGACGATCCGAATGTTTAAATTTAACCTTTTGGGTCATCCTCCGTTTCCTCCGTATCTATCGATGATGTCAGAATTCCCTTCCAATTTGTCATTATCGACATGTGAGGGTCTGAAATCTAGTCGTTATTGTATTTTGACTAGAAAATTCATACCCAGTTGCATGTTTGTACTCAATCTGGAGGTAAGTAAGAACTGCTGTTCTGATTTTTCATTCTGTATATCTACTGTGAGTAGCACTTGTGTATAATTGCCTTAGTGAGATTTCCGGTTGCGTCAACAATTTTCACGCTGAAATGTGTGTTATTACATACTATCCACACTATGATAACGAGTTGAAAATAGCTTGATCTACGCAAGACACTTGAGGTGTGCAACTTACAAAGGTAGTGTTACATATCCTTAGCTGTATTTATGTGTACTTTATTTCCTAGCACTTGAGTGGGTCATCTTCCAGCAATACCGGGATCGGCTTCGAGCGAGGCTGTCGAACTTGGATGTATCTAAACTTGGGGCGACATGACTTAAAATACGATCTTGCATAATCCATGCAAGTGCCCTTTATTTGCATTCGGTTATTGTACTTGTGCACCTTCTTTTGCTTATGCATAATCATCATCACATACACAATGCAAAATGTCTTTAGTTTCGGAGCTGTTGCGAGTGAAAAACATATCTTCGTCTGTTGTTGCTTTTGTGTCCTGCAGATAAGCTACTCTCGTATCTTTTTCAACAGCGTAGTAATAGCCATTGGTTTAAGTAATTTGTTTCCCACTTTTCGAGGCGTATTTTCCTTGAAGAACCACTGCGAGATTAGGGTGACTGTCAAGGTTATTGGAAGCCTTTCCCATCAATCCGCAATCCTAGCTATTTTCTGGAAGGCATACTTACCTGCAGTACCGCATAAGCCTACGTTCGGATTTGAATGGAGACAAGGCATTTTTAATAATGATTGTAAAATGTATGCACTAAGTTTGATTTTTGTTGTGTGTCCTCATTTGCATTTATTTTCTTTTTTATTACTGAGACGCTAAATACTACCTAATAGCTGATGCAAGAATTTTCTTGTGAATAGGTGTCATAACAGATTAGGGTAATAATGCACAAGTTGCATCTTGGAATCTGAAATCGCAATGAATCGGAATCCATTTTCACAAGATGTGACTGAAAAATGTTGTTTGTTTCAATAGATTCGCTATCGTTACCTTTATATGTGGAGCTCCTGTCACGCTGAGAGGTTTTAGTAAGGGAATTAGATTGTTCAAATTCATCTGCCAAGCAGATCTGACCAATATAGTAGTCTAACCCATATAATTTAATTAAATTAATTTCTCTTTAATAGTAGAGGAAGCTGCGAGCACAAACAGAGTACAGGCAAATCTGTTTTAGTCCACCGTTGTCCGAAGACGTATTCATAAATATAGTAGATTTTTGCAAAACAGAGGATAATTTTATCAAGGAACCCTTTTATTACAAAGCAAACGGATCAACAATTGAACTCACGTGCAGCGTTCCGTACACACGACTAAGGGTACTTTTAAACGGACAGTACAATTTGTGATTATGTGGTAGAGCATTTAGATTTTAATATTCGTCAGACTACTGAGACAGAATGCATTTAATATGAACAATAACATATAACTTAGATTGAAATTATGCATATGACACGGCTTGCTGTGCATTTCCTCCGCGGTGATTGCCTTCTCCCGAAAAGCGCTTGATAAAGGGCATTTGAAGATTGTGCTCGGAAAAGCTAAAACGTAATCTGCAGTGCATTTCTATGTTGTCATGTGTTTTCAGACGAAACATTGATTCCCATCACATCTTGGACACAAATTTGTTAAAGCAGTGCAAAGGCGGCAGTGACAGTGAATTAAAAACCAAAACGGTTTTTACTGGCGAGGAACATGTGGCTGTCTGTTTCTTTTGTCACACTAGTTAACATTTTCGATGACTAGTTGGAAAAGTATACAGATCAGTAATAATTCATAGCAGTCAACCAACTAAATCGTACTTAATTCAACAGTGAATTGCGAGAGACAATGCTGTTACCCTGGTTATGTCAACACTCCGGACATTTGCGTTGTTCAAAAAGTATAATGGAAAAACGTTAGGCTCTGGATCTTCGGCCATAGTTGTCAGCTGCTATGTCCAAGGTACTATTACGTATGCGCAGGTACTGACTGAATCATAATACATTTCATTGGTCACCTACTTTCACCTCATTTCGACAGACACTATTTGTATGCTGACGTCTACCATCACAAACCTCTATTTCATCAACGAAGTATTTAATACTTGCAATTATGCATCTGCATCCATTAAGTAAATCCAACAAACTGTTAAAATTGCTTTGTGTTGTCTGTTATTTGCATGTTAAGTACATTATATTTCTTTTCGTCAAAAGCTATTTTCGTTTGTCGCCTTCCAAAGCCTGCACTCCTTTCAAACTATGTAAGTTTAGACAAGATGTTGCTTTTAATTAAAGCGAATAGTATCGAAAGCAAATAAAAGATTTATAACACATAAATCAATAAGAACCGTAAGTACTCCTCCATGGTAGACAAAACAGGTTGAAAGGGTCCTGTAGCCACCTTTCATTAGTCCGGTAGCCCATTTTCACTAGTATTTCTCTTTCCTTCCTTGTTTCTCTTTTCTCATAATTATCATAATGGTGTGATTGAATGAATGTGGTTGTCACGTTGCTAGACGGTGGCGTAGTCTGCTGCAGAAAGTCTGCGATAGTCGTACAGATTCAGCAGCAGTTGTACAGAATAGCCAACTCTCGTAGTGGTCAAGTAGGCAAAGAGGTTTTCGCTACTTGTGAGAAATCCACCTGCGTTAGGTTGGTGGCGGAAATGGCATCTTTGGGTTTTCCGGGCCACGCGGAGCGTGGAAGAGGCTGGAGAAGCAGTAGGCAGTCTGTCGCCGGTACGGGAAGCGTCCACAGCTGTGCTCCAGTCGAAGAAGGGTGAGTTAGACTGACCGCGTGGCGCGTTTTTACTTGGCGAGGGGAGAGCTGTTAGCTTTTGGTCTCGCTTTTCAACTCTAAAAGATTGCTTTGCCTTGTCGCAGCAGGAATTCAAAACTTTGGCAGATTTTTCTTTTAGTAAATTTCGGTAGCAGACTTGGATCCGCCGTAAGAGCGCCACACAAAGGTGTCGATAAGAAGTGAGCACTCGCTTCTGTATGAATGCCTGTTTGCCTTCAGCTGCGCGTGTATAATCTTTCATTTCTCTAAATATTAATAGCTTTGCCTTCTTGTAATTTTCCTTGCTTTATGTATCTTTCGTCCGTGGGGAGCCAACCACATGGTAGAACATTATAGTTGTTGGGCTACTGGCATCACTTACTGTCCTATCTCATGTTTGTTTTAAATAATGTTAACTGTTCATGACTGTGTGATGTGATAGTTGCAATTTGGGCACTATACCTAGAAATTGTGTCTCCACAACCCACGTGGGCACGCGGGTGTACTGCGAAACGTGTACCGTTTCACGAGTAATTGCGATCAGTTATCAGGCAACAGCAGTTGTATGAATGATTCACACCAATGATTTTAGGTGTAGATTATAGCGGTGAACGTATCGACGCTTTTCTTCAATGTTATCAGGAATTGTGTACATGCCTCACATCCATGTCTTACAAATAAATGATGTTATCCACAATTTTCTCTTGTATTCCGAGGTTACGTTTTTGCACCTAAGCCACTCACTTCGTAGCTTTCCTGTTAGCACATCCAATGCGTTTCCTTACGCACAGGTCCAGTGATTAGTGTCCCCTTGTATTTTATAACAAATGCTTTAGATTAAGTCTTATTTTGAGGTGTGTTGCTGGGAGCTGATCTTATGCAGTGTTCATGCATTTTCTATTTTATTTTAAATGTTTTACTGTCGTGAACAGTGCACGGGCAATACTATTAATTACATCGTATCCGCTATGAGCGACATCACAACGTATGCATTTTTGTGAGTTTTTGGTCTGTGATCAAATTAATTTATTTTCCGACTCGACCAAACCTTCGATTAGTTGTATGGTTAGAGTCGGTGGCGACCCTAATCTTCTCACATTAACTTCACAAGCAATAAGTATTTACATTCACAATAATAACGTAATAACCCGTACAAACAGGTTAGTTATACGTGGCTTATCCTGCTCACGGATGTCGGTAAACCAGAGATCTTCTGATGCGCAGTAAGGATTAGTTATTTTCGGTTGGATGTGCTAATTGGTATATTGTCTTTCTGTAATACAGATTTTACGTGAATTTATGATATAGGTGTGCATTTTCTTACATGTTTTATCTTGTTTATGTCATTTAGTATTCAATTGTGTTACAAGTGTGGGTTGATTCCTGTCCTGTGGCGTGTATCGGTGTCATATAGTAAATCTTGGGTGCTTTGTGGGGACTGCGAGTCCATTAGGAGACTTTGGCATTATTCTTGTTGTATTTTGGAGCACGGAGTAACTATCCTTATGATGGAGACGCGTAGCTGTTCAGGGAGCCGCGATCGGAAAAACCAGCCAGACAATAACCCTGATCAAGGAGGAGGTCAAAACATCGAGTCCGACCAGGAACGAAACGCGGAAAACTCAAGTACAAGTGTTGTCCATCCTGAGCCCGCTGTCGTGATTTCGAATCATTCGATAGATGCAAATTCATTACAGACTATGCTACGACAATTACTAGATAGTAATAGGAGACATATCGAGGAAGTGAATAAAAAACAAGCAGAAGAAAATAGGAGGCATATCGAGGAAGCAAATAAAATATTGACTAGTGAAATAGTACAGGGTGTTGGGGAGAAACTGGCGATCATTGACCAACGCATTGTCGCCTTAGAAGAGGGGCAGTAAGTCATTAGTATGCAGGTGATTTAGCAAGAAGAAAGGTTCGCTGGGAATATACATGTGCTAGCAGAACAACGCCAGAGTGAACAAGTGGCTCTTGAGTCCCAAGTAGGACAAAATTCCGCCAGGGATCTCCGCGCGTTAGCAGAACAATGCCAGAGTGACCATGCGGCTCTTGTGTCCCGAATAGAGGACACTGCGGTTAAGTGCCCGGTCCACCTTAGCGCGCAGGTAGAAACCCTCAGCCAGGCGATAATAGCTCTCGAGCGAGAGCAAGGGCTTATGCAAACACAACAAGACACGGACCACAGAGAGATGCGAAAAGAAATAGCCAGGATCTCAGACGCAGTGGCGCGCAAGTCTGACAATAATAGGGAAACGATTACCTCGTCATCAGCGGATGCAGAGGAAATACGGTCGATAACGAAATGTCCACGTGGACAGTGTGAAATAAATATACAACAAAGAGGGGTTACCGAGGGACTATGTGAGCGCATGGCCCGTTTAGAACTTCTCCTAAAAGGGTTAACGGCCCATGAAGTTGAAAGATATGAACGAAAGGGCCACTATTCGGACGATGATTCTGGGAACGATGGCGTATTTGATCATCGTCACGATCACGGATCTCGTACTAGGTGGGAACGGCGCGGATACCCTCAGGAACGTTCGCCAAGGGAAACTCACGAATTTGACTTTGTAATGCCGGAAATGCATATCCTCCTATTTCCATCTATTGTACTATAAATTTTTCCTTATTTTGTTACCTGAATATATGACATTTCCGTGCCTTTATATATTGTAATTCAAGTGGGTCTGAGCACTATGGGTCATCAGTCTATATTGTAATTGTTTTACTATTTGTATATATATATTTATGCATCTATGTCGATGTATAATTGGTTTGTTTAGTAAATATTATTTGTATTTTTACGCTGGGTCTGGCCTAGGGAAAACTATGCTATCGAACGAATACATCGATAGGTCGTGTGGAGAACCAAAGTGTTTAGGATCTTTGGTAGTGTTAACTCTGCCTCATGGAGCGCGGGCAGAGCAGTGAGAGTCTGGCTGGAGGAGGGCAGTGGAGCAGGTGTGTTGTGTGACGCTGCCGCGAGTTGCCGCGCTTTTTGGGATTTGGCAGCATGTAATTGCGCTCGACTTGCTATGTTAGCCTCTGACATGGTTTCGCGAACGGGAAACATTAGCTGGCACACATCAAGAGCCCGTTTCGGCTGGAGACCGTGTCGAGAAGAAGGCGCGCCAACATCCAGCTTCTGCAACAGCGACGGCCGACAATGAGTGACTGTCGCCACCTCCTCGATCGAGGACTTCAAACCTTCAATCAACCAACAAGGAAGACTGGTAGCACGTAAAGTTTTAGAACTGTATGGCAGACCTCAGCTTTTCAAGCTGTTACATTTTTCCCACTAAATTACAGCAACGTAGCATGAGCCTTTGTTGCTCATTGTCCCAATTGCATTACCAAGCAGGGTCCCTTCCTTTTCCGGAATGAACCCAAGTGTCGTTGAAATTCAAACGCCAGCATTAAAGTAATATCATTCGAGTTCACTGCTTTAATTTCAAAGTTCAGTTAAGGTATTCATAGCTGGCTACAATATTTAGATTACACAAGCACAAATTAAGAGTGCGAGTTTTGTTACCGTATTTTGGCTTACCTGTGACTGCAGCTCAGCTTGGTACGTACTAAATTTTACTATTGTTAATTGTTCAGAATCATTTAATTGAAGTTCAAAGTTAAATCTCTTATTTCTAAATTGCGTAGATTCAAGTAGCTTTTGAAATGATTGTTGAGGTAGCCCAAGACTAACCGTATTTTACTGAATTTCGATGTGCTTCAGAAACAAAGCTCACTATTAATTTCAGTCACTAAATTAACTTTCAGTTTTCCGGTTTTATTAATTCTTTTGCTAAATTAAGTCAGAGTGTAGCGAAATTTATTACTTCTGACAAACTTTCAGTTTTCACACTACACGTGTCAACCTTCAGTTGCCACGCTTCTAGTGCTAATTATATGTGTAATAACCTTTCTTTTTCAGTTACTATAGTAATTGTCCATTGGACTGGCGACCATAATTTTCCCCAAATCTCAAATATCTAATTACCGCTAGTTAATTGTTAACGTAACGGCCGCACATTTACTTTCTTTATTAACTTTACCCCTTTTCAAAATTATTTTCCACCAGTTTCATTTGCATTTTTCCTTTCATTTAGATGTAACCCTTTCTTCCCTCTTTACCGACAGATTAACTTCGGTGACGATTGCTTTTCCCAAATTTCCATTAGGTACACGCGGTTTAATTTTTCACTGTCATTAACGTCGATAAGTGAGGAGGAGGTTACAACTTTAAACATTTTCTGACGGTGAGGAAGTTTGAAGTCTTCCGTAACTCGGCTACGGGGATTCACCCGCGGGCCTGGTTACAGCAGTTCGAGTTCTCCCTTCCTCCTACGTGGCCCAGTGTGCACAAAGTAGAGTATATGTGCGGCTACCTCGAAGGTGAGCCAGCGGCGCGGATGAGGTCAATTGCACGCAGTTGTTACACAGTCGGGGAGTTTCGTCTACACTTCCTGTCGATCTATTGGTCAGTGGCAACGCAGAGTCGTGTAAAACACGGACTCATTATGCTACCTGAGTTAAACCGGTTGAAATTATCCATCCCTGTGCAGATGTTCGATCACATGGTGCAGGCGAATGAAAATCTTGACGATCCTTATGGACCTGCGGAAATTATTCGTATTTGCCTGGGAAAGTTTCCAATGCAGTTGCGGCACGTTATCCTTTAAGGCCGATATAAGGATGACGTAGAGGGGTTTCGCAATCTCCTTTTAGAGCTTGAGTGCGATGCGAATGGCACCACGCAGAATTACGGTCAGAGCGCCTACGAGCAGCGGCCGCGCAAGCGAAGCCGCAGGCATAGAGACACTTGGCAATCCAGACGTAACGGGTCGCCTGAGAGTTACCGAACGCACGGGCGTTGGCAGCGTCGCGACTCCTCACGGAACGCTGGCAGAAAAAACGATGCCAATAACCATCATTCGCGAGAGGAAATCAAAGACATCCCTGGGAGTTTAGAAGATACGATAATGGGCTGAGATTTAGGCGCAATTATAGCGGACCTAGGAACGGTAGTCGTAACCGACCGCGTGGCGCGTTGTTACTTGGCGAGGGGAGAGCTGTTAGCTTTTGGTCTCGCTTTTCAACTCTGAAAGATTGCTTTGCTTTGTTGCAGCAGGAATGCAAAACTTTGGCAGATTTTTCTTTTAATAAATTTCGGTAGCAGACTTGGATCCGTCGGAAGAGCGCCACACAAAGGTGTCGATAAGAAGTGAGCACTCGCTTCTGTAGGAATGCCTGTTTGCCTTCAGCTGTGCCTGTATAATCTTTCATTTCTCTAAATATTAATAGCTTTGACTCCATGTAAATTTTCCTTGCTTTATGTATCTTTCGTCCGTGGGGAGCCTACCACGTGGTAGAACACTATAGTTGTTGGGCTACTGGCATCACTAACTGTCCTATCTCATGTATGTTTTAAATAATGTTAACTGTTCATGACTGTGTGATGTGATAGTTGCAATTTGGGCACTATACCTAGAAATTGTGTCTCCACAACCCACGTGGGAACGCGGGTGTACTGCGAAACGTGTACCGTTTCACGAGTAATTGCGATCAGTTATCAGGCAACAGCAGTTGTATGATTCACACCAATGATTTTAGGTGTAGATTATGGCGGTGAACGTATCGACGCTTTTCTTCAATGTTATCAGGAATTGTGTACATGCCTCACATCCATGTCTTACAAATAAATGATGTTATCCACAATTTTCTCTTGTATTCCGAGGTTACGTTTTTGCACCTAAGCCACTCACCTCGTAGCTTTCCTGTTAGCACATCCAACGCGTTTCCTTACGCACAGGTCCAGTGATTAGTGTCCCCTTGTATTTTATAACAAATGCTTTAGATTAAGTCTTATTTTGAGGTGTGTTGCTGGGAGCTGATCTTATGCAGTGTTCATGCATTTTCTATTTTATTTTAAATGTTTTACTGTCGTGAACAGTGCACGGGCAATACTATTAATTACATCGTATCCGCTATGAGCGACATCACAACGTATGCATTTTTGTGAGTTTTTGGTCTGTGATCAAATTAATTTATTTTCCGACTCGACCAAACCTTCGATTAGTTGTATGGTTAGAGTCGGTGGCGACCCTAATCTTCTCACGTTAACTTCACAAGCAATAAGTATTTACATTCCCAATAATAACGTTATAACCCGTAGAAACAGGTTAGTTACAAGGTTAGAACGCTGTTGCAGAAGCAACGAAAAAAGCATGCCAAATTTAAGAGAACGTCAGATCTTTAAGATTTATGATGTTTTATAGAATTTTAAGTGTACTTCGCTGCTACTTGTTTTTAATAGCTTGCACATTGAAAATCTGTCTCGAGGTGTGGCAGAAAGTCCAAACAGGTTTTGGTCGTGTGTAAAGTACACCAGTGACAAGACACAATCACTTCCTTCACTACGCGATAGTAAAGGTAATGTTACTGATGGCAATGCCTCTAAAGCAGGGTTACTAAACATGGGGTTCTGAAATTTCTTCACCAAAGAAGACGAAGTAAATATTGCAGAAATCGAATCAAGAACAGCTGCAGACATGAGAAACTTAGAAATCGATACCCTCGACGTGACGAAGGAACTGAAATCAATAAAGGTACGTCTTTCGGTCCAGATTGTGTATCAGTTAGGTTCCTTTCATAAAATACATGTAATCAGCATAAGTTCAGAAAATGTCGTTCTTGCGAAAAATAGCTAGCTGTCTATTCACACGAAGTAATGAGTGGTAATGACAGTGGATCTCAAATTAATTCCATATTTCTAGATTTCAAGAATGATTTTGACAGCGTTCTTCAGAAGATGCTTCTAATCAGATTGTCTGCCTGTGGAGTATCGTCTCAGTTGTGCAACTGGATTCGTGACTTGCTGTTAGTAAAGTCGCAGTTCGTACTAACTGATGAAAGGACATTGAGTAAAACAGAGGTGATATTAATGATTGCCAACCTAGTCGCTTATCATGTCCGTGATACTCTCCCCTCTGTTTCGCGATAGTATAAAATGGTTATAGGCCCTCTGTTGTTTTTGATCTACATAAATGATTTAGGAGACAATCCGAGAAAGCATCTTACATTGGTCGCAGATGATGCTGTCGTTTACCGTCTAATAAATTCATCAGAAGGTCGAAACCAACTGCAAAAAAATTTATACAATTTGCCTGTAAGGTGCCAAAAGTGGCAATTGGCTCTAAAAATGTTAAGTGTGAGGTCGTCCATACGACCTCTAAATGGATTTCGTTAAATTTCTATTACACGGTAAATCACACAAATCTAAAAGCTGTCAATTCGATCAGATACTCAGAGATTACAATTACGGACAACTTAAACTGGAATGATCACGTAGAAAATGTTGTGCGGAAGGTGAACGACAGACTGCGTTTTATTGTCACAACATTTAAAATATACAACGCATTTGCTCAAGAGACTGCCTACGCTACGCATGTCCGTCCTCGTTTCGAATTCTGCTGCCCGGTGTGGAATCATTACCACACAGGATTAACGGAGTACGTCGAGAAATTTTAAAGAATGGCACCTCGTTGCACATTATCGCAGAAACAGAGGGGAGAGTATCACGAATATGATACGTGAGATTGGATGGAAATCATTAAAATAAAGGCTTTTTAGTTACGGTGAGATCTTTACGCCAAATTTCAATCACCATTTTTCTCCTCCGAATGCGAAACAATTTTGTTGGCGTCCATATACACAGAGAGAAAGGGCCAGTGTGAGAGGCACCCACTTGCCTTACTCATACTGTGGCATCAAGCAGTCAGGCCTGCAAGATGAGTGGTTTGCCAAGCGAGTGGATTCTTCCTTAATTTATCGAGCAACATGAATTCTCGTATCTTACTATTTAGTTACAAATTATCCTCCTGTATGAATAATACGCAACGGAAACACGCATCTGACTATCAGTGATTTATAGAACTCTGACCGTACACTACGCACTGGCAATACCACATTTACTTTTTGTCTTTGATTTAACGGCTTTTATATAAATTCGGGACATTATGACAACATACAATTTAATGAAAAAGGCCACCAATCTCTTTCTTTTCATTATCTGATTTATTCCTAAACACACAAATTCTACAACCTACAACAATATCACATGAGAAATTCCGCCCAGTGGGCATGGCTTTACATTAGTGAATCTCTATATTATGGTCTCGTAATCTATTTACCGCAACAGTGCACTTTCTGGATAGGATGGTGGATCTTTTATTATACCTCACACTTCGACTCTCACAATCATCCTCACGAAACTTTCCTCCAGATCGAGCGATACAGAAGGAACAAGCATAACCCACAAATCTTTTGAAACTACCTAGCTACTGTCCCATGCTAAACACACATACCCAAATTACATGACATACACCACACAACAATATGAAATACTACACAAAGAATGGTTACAACATTATCACTTTCAGCTTTCCCACTTCAGTTAATATTGATCCCAGTTTCACACGGCACTGCCCCACTTTGTAATTCTACTTTCCTACTGTGAACTCTGGAGATAAACGCACGTCTTCCTGTGCAATGCAAGCCAAGTGGCGTTGCTGGATAGACGGCCGACTCACCTTGATTCTCTCTCAGAATTTAAATCTAGCGTCACACGGAATGATATTTCTTAAATATTTCAACTTATGATACACACGCTATTTCTTAAATATTTCAGCTTATTGTACACACGCTAGTAATTCAGCTTAACTTAAGCACACGGAAGTATCTCAACTTATAACTACACGTGGTTTCATTGTGACCGTTGGTTTACTACAATCCCCTTAAAATTACCTGCCTGTCATTTAATTCTCCCCACAAAAGTTCCTGAGATAGAGAAATTATTAATTCTAACTACTCTTAAATATTCCACATGCATACCATGCCTCCACTCTTTCATTACGGAGCACAACAAAAAACAGGTCTTTACAGCAGAAGGTCCAGCGGCAGAGTGCTGAAAACATGGCCGTATTCCGGTTCTCTCGCACCTCTGTCGAAGTGGGAGAAGCACCTTGCTACCTTATTGGTCAGCCACATTTTAGGCGCTCAAAGCTCTGGTAAATTTCATGTCTTTGGTTCCACCAAAGGATCGACTCAAAGATGATCATATATTCACATTCACTATCTGTGGTTAACAGACGACCATACATTCATTCATTTCACAGATATCACCAAACTGGATGTAGGGATTTACTTTGTGGGAGTGCACATGCGATCAATTAAATAAACAAATTGTCATTCTTTCCCACACTGGTATCCGACTTCGCTGCATTAATTGAAATTGAGTTATTTTTACACAAAAAATGTGTTGTTCTGACAAGAATAATGAAGTATTTTGTACCTATTTTCAATGTCTACGTTCAACTGCGCTTCCAAGTCTTTCGCCATCTCTGATAGAGTTATAAACACATCAAAACGCGAAGTTTTAGTTTCTTTGCCATAAATTTTAATTCAGCTTCCTAATTTCTCCTTAGTTACCATTACTACTGGCTCAGTGCTCACACAGAATGACAGTGGACACAGGCTGTCTCAGTCCTTTCTTAACCGATGCTTTCATGTCTCTCGACTCTCATAACTGCAGTGTGATTTCTGTATAAACTGTAGATTATTTCTCGCTCCTTGTACTTTACCCCTGGTGCCTTCACTTTCAAAGAGTGCATTCCAGTCAACATTGTCAGAAGCTTTTTAAGTAGGTCTGCATTTCAATCTATCTTTTAAGATAAGCTGTAAGATCAATATGACCGCGCGTGATCCTACGTTTCTCACGAACACAAACAGATTCTCCCTGGGATCGACTTCCATTTGCTTGCATATAATTGATGTCAGAATTTTGATCTCCATCGACTACATTGTGAGGTAGAGATTTTGGTTTTTGCAAGAAAATGTTGTTCATATTTTAATTATTACCCTGAAAAAATAAAATTGGAAAATTAATATTTACAGGATTATGTTTGCAGTCCTGGTACACAATGACCATACTGAAACATCCGCCACATAGTACCGTAGTACGCTTGGAGTAGTCAAAACGAAATCTCGTGCTACAGTACTGTGGCGCTGGGCGTTTTAGTGTGTACCGGAACTGCAGACATAAAAACCCTTTTTTTCGAGCTGTTGATTAAAACGATATGATCCTGCGTACAACACATTTTTTTACACGACTCATCAATAAATTTTCGCAACTACGTTGATAGTAACTAGTATTCCAACAGGAGATATGAAGTGTTACGTTACAAAGCTGTTGTTGGCAAATAACGCAGCCAATAGCGAACATTTATAAGGTTGCATGGGAAGAAAGTAATGGACATTAAGCGCATCCTGTCTGGGCTCGTGTCCATCAGTGAAATCCACTGGGATGGAGGCTGTAGGAGGTGATGTCGTCCCTGTACGAAGGGCGGCACCTCAGCTACCAGCCGACTGGCACTAATGAAGACGAAGCACCCAGCGCTTTTGGTGCCACGCCGAGGGTATTAGGACAGGCGTTTACATGAGGAGACGAGGGCCCATGCAGCTCTAGAGGTGCTTTTGTCATGAAAGCCTGGTTTATATGACAGTCATCCAGCGGATTTGCCCAAGGACACGACAGAGTCTCCTCTTCTCTGCATAAACATAGGACATTGATGTTGTAACACTCAACGTCAAACCGAAGCAATAAGCCCTTGTACGTTCAGACCTGCGTGTTTGCAAGCGATGTCCTAAAACTGATTTGTGGCTCCGAAAGAAAAGAACCATGTTGTCTTGGGGCTACAGAAGGTAGTTGAGTCTGGAAATTACATTTAAAAGAATCAGGTTCGTACATTAACGATTTTTTAGGTTAGGAAAGTCTGTATGCAACTGAATAAAAGCAATAATTATTTTGCATGAAGAGCTCCGCTTTAGTTTATTAAGGCATTATCAGTGGTCTGAAATACATAAACACTTTAGTTCGTACTTAGCACTTTCAACTTATGTATTCTGCTATTGTAGTTTGTGAGCTTCAAACTCTTCTGACGTACGCAGTTTTTGCTCAGTATATGTTTCATTATTTATTGTGTTGATACTGCTCTATTTGTGCTCTTCCTGTAATACTGGTTATGTTATTTCTCTGCCTGTAGCACTAAAAGCAATTAAAAAGATGGCGCATATACGCTATCTCCCACTTTGTTGATCTGTTTGGTGATATGTAGCGTTGCCAACAGCGGAACATACGTATTTTGTGGCGTCTACAGTTAAAGGTTATGTTTGTATGTAAGTGTGTGCGTTTGTGTGTGTGTGTGTGTGTGTGTGTGTGTGTGTGTGTGGTCTTTGACTAGCTTTAGTAGACAGCTGTTCACATGTGCCTTGTCATTAATTCAACTAAGTGTCTTATTTTTTGTTATGGCATTTGAATGAAATGTTTTTTTATTGACATGAGGTATTTACTGTTGTCACTTTTTCTGATCATTACAATAACATTAAAAGCAATTGAGGATGGACTGATAATTAACATTAAAGATGTTAAAAACTATGTTTCTTCATTAATTCCTGGAAAAGGATCCGAGAAAAAAACAGTAAAATAAAGAAAAATCGTATACTTTGATATATTTTATTAGGTTCTGTGGGACCATTGAAGTCGAAGCTCCGAATGGATCAAGTCGTCGTTGTTGTTGTGGCCTTCAGTCCAGACACTGGTTTGATGCAGCTCTCCATGCTACTCTATCCTGTACAATCTTCTTCATCTCCCAGTACCTACTGCAACCTACGTCCTTCTGAATGTGTTTAGTGTATTTATCTCTTGGTCTCCCTCTACGTTTTTTACCATCCCCGCTTCCCTCCAGTACTGAACTGGTGATCCCTTGATGCAGAAGGACGTATCCTACCAACTGATCCCTTCTTCTTCTCAAGTTGTGCCACGAATTCCTCTTCTCCCCAATTCTATTCAATACCTCCTCATAAGTTACGTGATCTATCGATCGACTCTTCAGCATTCTTCTGTAGCATCACATTTCGAAACCTACTATTCTCTTCTTTTCTAACTGTTTATCGTCCATGTTTCACTTCCACACATGGCTACACTCCATACAAATACTTTAAGAAAAGGTTTCCTGACACTTAAATCCATACTCGATGTTAACAAATTTCTCTTCGTCAGAAACGCTTCTCTTGCCATAGCCAGTCTAGTTTTTATATCCTCTCTACTAAGACCTGCCCGCAGCTCGTGGTCGTGCGGTAGCGTTCTCGCTTCCCGCGTCCGTGTTCGATTCCCGGCGGGGTCAGGGATTTTCTCTGCCTCGTGATGACTGGGTGTTGTGTGCTGTCCTTAGGTTGGTTAGGTTTAAGTAGTTCTAAGTGACTGATAACCATAGATGTTAAGTCCCATAATGCTCAGAGCCATTTTTTTTTCTGCTAAGACCATCATCAGTTATTTTGCTCCCTTAACAACAAAAGTCATTTACTACTTTAAGTGTCTCATTTCCTAATCTAATACCCTCAGCATCACCTGATTTAATTTGGCTACATTCCATTATCCTCGTTTTGCTTTTGTTGATTTTCATCTTATATCCTCATTTTGGGACACTGTCGATTCCGTTCAGCTGCTCTTCCATGTCCTCTGCTGTCTCTGACAGAGTTATAATGTCGTCGGCTAACCTTAAAGTTTGTATTTCTTCTCCATGGATTTTAATTCCTACTCCAAATTTTTCTTTTGTTTCATTTACTGCTTGCTCATTATACAGATTGAATAACATCGGGGACAGGCTATTAACCCTGTCTCACTCTCTTCTTAACCACTGCTTCTGTTTGATGCCCCTCGACTCTTATGACTGCCATCTGGTTTCTGTACAAATTTTAAATAGCCTTTCGCTCCCTGTGTTTGACCCCTATCGCCCTCAAAATCTGAAAGAGAGTATTCCAGTCAAAATTCTCAAAAGCTTTCTCTAAGTCTAGAAACGCTAGAAACTTAGGTTTGACTTTCCTTAACCTATCTTCTAAGACAAGTCGTAGGGTTAGTATTGCCTCACGTGTTCCAACATTTCTACGGAACCCAAACTGATCTTCCTCAAGATCGGATTCTACCAGTTGAAAGTGTTGGTAATAAAACTTCTCTATTTTAAACTAGACTGAACTGCATGTGACTGCTTTAGTCTATAATAAAACTTGCATCTGACTGCGTATTTAACTGAACTGAACTTTATCTGACTGCATGAAAATATTGTTGGAAAATTAATGCTCAAAATACATATCTGACTGCATGAAAATTTAGTGGTAAAAATAAATGAAAGTCACCAACCTGCATCTGACTGTGTCTGTGGACTTAGCTCGTGCACTCCTTCCCGTTTAGCCGATAATAAAACATATATTCAAGTCAGCCGTAGTGCAATGGCATAAAATTGTCATTCTAGATAACTTTACTCATTTTGACACTGTTTGTTACTTAATAAAAATTCTGTCCTGATCTGAATAATTTGCCAACTGTGCAATGGCATATAGATTATTTTACTCTGCTAAATGAAATTATTAGCTTTACTCATAGGAACTTTACTTTAATGTACCTTTTGGTTCAAAGCAAGCACAGGATGCAGAGAACGACATAAAGTGTGAGATGAAACTCTAATTTTATCTAAAAAATATTCATTGTTCAAACTTTTAAGACACATGTGAAAAACTAAAAAAACTTCTATAGCATGGATTTACGAGAAAGTTTCTCAAAACGCTTATTGCATCGACAATGGAATTTCTATCTAGCTTTTAGACATTATTGAACCAAATAAAACTCATTTTAGTAATTATTCTTCCTAGTTTCCCCAGATATGTGCCGAGTTTCGCTCAATATATAGCTTATTATGTGCGTAGCTCCAATTCTTACTTTGATGCTGTCACGACCCTGCTGCCTTCTGCAGGCATCTAGCTCCGACTCGAAACACGTCTGCTGTTTCTGCGCATCTCCTCACCACTACTCAAACTTTTACCGCGTGCACCTAGCTCTGTTAGCTGTCAAATATCTTACTACTCGTAGATGTACTACTCGTCCAACCTTGCGGTTGGGAACTATCGACATTTTTCACTGGCTCTATCCTGATCGAATCTCAGCACATACCTTTCACAACCCTCTGGTCCGATGGACGAGAATTTTGTGGGGGGATCTGTGCAGCCAGCACAGATTTCCGCACGAAATTCGTAAAAAAAAAATACAATGGAAGATACATTATAAAATATACATAGTATTCTCATGAAAAGAGTATTACAGAGCAATGAAATTGATCAATAAACCTAGGATGTTAAGTAAAATGTATAATACCATGAGATTTGCTATTCACAGTGAGACAAAGAACATCAAAATGTACAAAACCAAAACATATATATAGGACAAAAACATGAGACATATAGGGTATTAAGTGAGGTGTATCAAATCAAACTTTACCAACAGTCCAGGTTTGCATGTCACAGTGACTCAAAGAACATCGAAATGTACAAAACTGAAATACCTGTTACATAATACCAAATTTTACCAAATACAAGCAGAAAAATATGAGGGAACATACCTCACATATTATGAAACTCTACCTAACAGTTATGTAGAATGTGAGAAAAAATACGTAAAATAGCGAAATACAAGTGAATCATCAATGTCACACAATACTAAGTGTTACAAAATGGAAACATAGAAATATAAGGAGAAATACCTCAAAAAGTATCAAAGTTTACCTAATAGTTACATCATATAAACTTGAATGTTACCACATAGAAGTATAGAAATATGAGGGAAAAATACAGCAAATCATATCCAAATTTACCTGATAGTTATATAGAATATGAGAAAAAATACATAAAATATGCAATAAGATACTTTAATTAATAGTAGGCTTAACTATTACGTCTTTGTCACGTTACAGGACAGCATAAACTGACTTTCAGTTACCACCATTATCTTGGAGAAAACCTCAGATACATGTCGACTGTCTTTGATAATAGTGAATAAACGGCCTCGGGAGATCAGACACCCTGAGCCCTAAATTAGGTCAATTGTACAGGACAGGTCACATCAGGTGGGAGATCACACTGACTTATTATTGAGCTGTAGTTGAAGAAAATAGAAGTATGTGGCCTCAGGCGATGGGACACACTGAGCAACCGATTAGGTCCATGTACACAGCATGTCACGTCAGGTGATGTAACACACTGACCCCAATAGTCAGCTGTAGCACAAGAAATGAGAAGAATTCAGGTGATAGGGACACACTGAACCACTACTAATGTACATTGTACTATCTTGCACACACTGAGCGACCGATTAGGTCCATGTACACAGCATGTCACGTCAGGTAATGTAACACACTGACCCCAATAGTGAGCTGTAGTACAAGAAATGTGAAGAACAAAAGGCATCAGGTAATGGGACACACTGAGCAACCGATTGCCTGTTAAATCAGGGGATAACTCACCCTGTAACAGAGGTCTCAGTTGATAACAAACCCTGAGCCATGGTAGTATCGAGTGTGAAATATATGTCAAGTCAGATGACAGCACCTACTCACATTCAGTTACAATTATCAGTCATAGAAGGTATGTTATGTCAGATGGCAGTCCACACTGATGTACTCTTAACATTGTTAACTTCGGTTACTTATAGTAGACATTTGACATGAACAGGTAGCCCATACTGGCTTTTGTCACATTCTCTTAAACTTACATCTAGTAGTCTTTCAGGTGACAATTCAGTCTCTGTTATAATATTAAAAGCAATATACAATAGGCAGTGGACATTTATTGCAAAATGTGTTATCTACATTTAAGTTGACAAGAAATTACTATTTAAAGTAATATACAAGAACTGTATGCAGTGGACATTTACTGCATAAAGAATGTGTTATTTATCTTTAAGGTAACAAGAAATTAATATTTAAAGTAATTTACAATAATTGTCTGCAGTGCATTTACTGCATAAAAATGTGTTATATATCTATAAGATAACACCAATGTGACCAACTCTCTAGCAAGAATAGTCTTGAGTTGAATAAAATCTATGTACAAAAAAATTCCTTTAAAAGGTAGTAAAACATGTTTGCATACTTTTTTTATAAAGTGCAGTAAAGTGATCCTGCACAAATATAGTGGGAATAAATTGTACCTAATCTTCTTACATACAATGTCAATTGAAGGGCAAGAAAGTCATGCTGCTCAATTGCAGCAATGATTAACAAATTTCATACAATCTCCTTACATACTAGTTATGTCAAATTTAGAAAAGCTGCTCAATTGCAGCAGTAATCAATTTTCATGAAGAAATTCCTTACAAGATTCAACAGTACAAGTTTAGGTAAAGTCCTACTCAGTAATTTGACTTCATAGTCACATCAGATAAATTAAACCTTCCATTTACATCATACAATATAAGCCTCTCGTTATGAAACAGTAAGATCAATTCTATCCCAAAAATTTGTATTCAAAAGCTTCCTTTCTTTTTACCATAAACGTACATTATTAAATAATCTTCACATAGGTATTTCAATAAAATATTCACAGTGCAATCACTCCCAAATGTCTCACATTAGGAAACATCAATTCGATCCTACAAATTAGTATTGAAAAGCTTCCTTTCCTTTTTAACATAAACGTAATTCTCGAAGCCTTGCATATTAAATCCTTAGTACCATGAAATGGAGCATTACAAACAGTCCCCTTTTTTTTTCGTTCATATAGTTGGTCCTCTAAATCGTGCATTTTAAATCCTAAGTACAATGAAATGGGGCATTACA
This sequence comes from Schistocerca nitens, assembly GCF_023898315.1. NCBI lineage: Eukaryota > Metazoa > Arthropoda > Insecta > Orthoptera > Acrididae > Schistocerca > Schistocerca nitens. Next base: position 149,237,437 of record NC_064615.1, on the reverse strand, counting down.
AATAGTGATTTTACTTAACAGAGAACTGGTACACAGATATCTGACAAAACCAACTGAAAAAAATATTTAGAACAGAAAGCAGAGTAGACTGAGAACTCAGAAAGGAAGAATGAGTTCTACAGAGCTCAAGGACAATGGGCACCAACGCCACATGGTGTGTCATTTAAAGAACAACCGACCCTCTACCCCATTTAGTCCTGTTGTGTAGAACAGATGGGTAATGTGTTAACATGTGTTAATGTTGAAATCATGTCAATCATGGAAATCATGTGTGAGAAAAAAAGCAAAGTTAGTTATATAAGTAACACACAGAGACAATAAAGAGCTTACTAATTACTGTAGCTGAAAATAATGGTAGTTATGGTGCACCAAAAGACATATGTATCATGGAAATAAAAACACAGTAATCTTGTATTGATATAGCATGAAAATAACACACTTAGGGAACAGGTATTAGGAATGGACAACACAATGAGCTCAGTAAAGGAGAGGTACTGTCATGTGTCAGCAAGTAGCAGTGTGACAAAACAGAAGTGTGCATGAATAGAAGCATATATGCATAGTATGTGGCCACATAGTCAACATCACAAAGTACAAAGGCAAAAGCATTGATTAAAAGATCTATAAGCAGTGTAGCACAAATACGAATAATAAATATGTAGACAAAGTATGAAAATAGCTGTAATGAAATGCAAGAAGTTAACTTCAGATAATAAAGCAAATTAGCATGCCAACACAGAACAAAATTTCAGCAGCAAGCATATTGCAGATAACAAAGCAAAAATGTCAGGCCAACACAGAACAAAATTTCAGCAGAAAGCATATTGCAAATAATAAAGCAAAAATATCAGGCCAACACAGAACAAAATTGCAGCAGAAAGCATAAGACAAAATTAGCAGGCCAACACATAACAAAATTTCAGTAGAAAGCATAAGGCAATATTAGCAGGCCAACACGTAACAAGATTTCAGCAGAAAGCATAAGACATAACATTACTCTAATCCTGAAATAGGTAATCTTACAAAAAAATAAAAGTGCAGAAACACAGAAAGTCACACATAACACACACGATAAGCAATGAGATAGAGACAGCTGTTTATATCTTGACGTGAAAAACACATGATAAGAGAAAAATGGTTCAAATGGCTCTGAGCACTATGGGACTTAACATCTATGGTCATCAGTCCCCTAGAACTTAGAACTACTTAAACCTAACTAACCTAAGGACATCACACAACATCCAGTCATCACGAGGCAGAGAAAATCCCTGACCCCGCCGGGAATCGAGCCCGGGAACCCGGGCGCGGGAAGCGAGAACGCTACCGCACGACCACGAGCTGCGGACTGATAAGAGAAGAAGCAACATATAAGGTAGTACACAACATCGTAAAAGGCAATAAGTGTAATACTTTTGGTGCTGTAGGTATCAAAAAAAGGATTAATCACTCAGTATCATATCTCCCATTTCGTCTTCATCTACGTCTTCTTCCATTTCCATAATATTGCCCTCAAGTACATCGCCCTTGTATAGGCCCTCTGTATACTCCTTCCACCTTTCTGCTTTCCCTTCTTTGCTTAGAACCTGTTTTCCCCATGAGCTCTTGATATTCATACAGGTAGTTCTCTTTCCTCCAAAAGTCTCTTTAATTTTCCTGTAGGCAGTATCTATCTTACCTCTAGTGATACATGCTTCTACATCCTTGCATTTGTACTCTAGCCATCCCTGCTTAGCCATTTTGCACTTCTTGTCGATCTCATTTTTGAGACGTTTGTGTTCTTTTTCGCCTACATCATTTACTGTATTTTTATATTTTCTCCTTTCAGCAGTTGAATTCAATATCTTTTCTGTTACTCAAGTGTTTCTACTAGCCCTCTTCTTTTTATCTACTTGATCCTCTGCTGCCTTCACTGTTTCATCTGTCAAAGCTATCCATTCTTCTTCTGTTGTATTTATTTCCCCTGTTCTTGTCAAATGTTTCCTAGTACTCTCCCTAAAATTCTCTATAACCCCCGGTTCTTTCATTTTATCCAGGCCTCATCTCCTTAAATTCCTTTCTGCAGTCTCTTCAGTTTCAATTTACAGTTCATGACCAGTAAACTGTGGTCAGAATCCACATCTGCCACTGGAAATGTCTTATAATTTAAAACCTGGATCCCAAATCTCAGTTTTACCATTATATAACCAATCTAAAACCTTCCAGTGTATCCTGGCCTCTTCCATGTATACAACCTTCTTTCATGATTCTTAAATAAAGTGTTAGCTATGATTAAGTTATGCTCTGTGCAAAATTCTACCAGGCGGCATCCCCTTTCATTCCTTACCCCCAGTACATATTCACCTACTACTTTTCCTTTCCTTCCTTTTCCTACAATCGCATTTCAGTCCCCCATGACTACTAAATTTTCGTCTCCCTTAACTATCTGAATAATTTCTTTTATCGCATCTTAAATTTCTTCAATGTCTTCATCATCTGCGAAGCTAGTTGGAAATAAACTTGCGCTACTGTGGTAGACGTGGGTTTCGTGTCTATCTTGGCCACAATAATGCGTTCACTATGCTGTTCGTAGTAGCTTGTACGCATTCATATTTATTTATTCATTATTAAACCAACTCCTGCATTGCCCCTATTTGATTTTGCACTTATATGAAATAAACAGGAAGTGCAGGGAAGCTAAGGCGAAATGGCTGCAGAAGAAATGTGGAGACGTCGAAAAAGAAATGATTGTCGGAAGGACAGACTCAGCATACGGAAAGTCAAATAACGTTCGGTGACATTAAAAGCAAGGGTGATAACATTGAGGCTGCAACGGGGATTCCACTGTTAAATTCAGAGGAGAGAGCGGATGGATGGAAAGAACAATTGACGGCCTGTATGAGGGGGAAGATTTGTCTGATGTGATAAAAGAAGAAACAGGAGTCGGTTTAGAAGAGGTAGGGGATCCAGTATTAGAATCAGAATTTAAAAGGGCTTAAGATCAAATAAGGCAGAAGGGATAGATAAGATTCCATCAGAATTTCTAAAACCATTGGAGGACGTTAGTGTGTAGAATATATGAGTCTGTCGGCATACCATCTGACTTTCGGAAAAGCATCATTCACAGAATTCCGAAGACGGCAAGAGATGCAATTGCGAGAATTATCGCACAATCAGCTTAATATCTCATGCACCTTAATTGCTGACAAGAATAATATACAGAAGAATGGAAAAGAAAATTGAAGATGAGCTAGATGACGACCAGTTTGGCTTTAGGAAAGGTAAAGGCATGAGAGAGGCAATTATGACGTTGGGGTTAATAATGGAAGCAAGACTAAAGAAAAATCAAGACACTTTCATAGGATTTGTCGACCTGGAAAAAGCGATCGATAATGTAAAATGGCGCAAGATGTTCGAAATTCTGAAAAAAGTAGGGGTAAGCTATAGGGAGAGACGGGTCATGTACAATAGTACAACAGCCAAGAGAGAATAATAAGAGTAGACGACCAAGAACGAAGTGCTCGTATTAAAAGGGTGTAAGACCAGGATGTAGCCTTTCGCCCCTACTGTTCAATATGTACATCGAGGAAGCAATGATGGAAATAAAAGAAAGTTTCGAGAGTGGAATTAAAGTTCAAAGTGAAAGGATATCAAAGATGCGATTCGCAAAAGGAGACTAGCACTGGCAAGAAGGGCATTCCTGGTCAAGAGAAATCTACTAATATCAAATATCTACCTTAGTTTGAGGATAAAATTTCTGAGAATGTACGTCTGGAGTATAGCATTCTATGGATTGTATGGTAGTGAAACATGGACTGTGGGAAACAGGAATAGAAGAGAATCGAAGTATTTGAGATGTGGTGCTACAGAGGAATGTTGAAAAGTAGGTGGACTGATAAGGTAAGGAATGAGGAGGTTCCGCACAGAATCGGAGAGGAAAGGAATATGTGAAAAACACTGATAAGAAGAAGGGACAGGATGATAGGACATCTGCTAAGACAGAAGGGAATGACTTCCATGGTACTAGAGGGAGCTATAGAGAGCAAAAACTGTAGAGGAAGACAGAGGTTTTAATACATCCAGCAAATAATTGAGGACATAGGTTGCAAGACCTGCTCTGAGATGAAGAGGTTAGCACAGGAGAGGAACTCGTGGCCGGCCACACCAAAACCAGTCAGAAGACTCATGACAAAAAAAAAAAAAAGCCCCAGTGGCCGAGTGATGAGCGTGGCTGACTGCCATGTGGAGGATTCTGCCATGTGTTTTTCCTTGGTGGAAGGTTTTGGACGTGGTGCATTCAGCTTTATGAGGCCACCTGAGGAGCTATTCAACCTAGTGGTAGCGGTTCCAAGAAACCCGATGACGATCGTCCATGTCGCATCCAATGATGCAATTGGCATTGGAGGTCACAGCGTCTGGTCGAGCCATATTCGTCCTTCTAGGGCCAGAAAGCAGAACTTTACCTTTACCTCTACATACAAGTAAGTTCACCAGAACAAGTAAGAGTCACTCTGTGAAAAGAGTGCATTACTGAGTTTGGAGAGCTGTATGTGGACTAGTGTTGGTACTAAGTGGTCGTGACACTGTCCATCGCTGATGTAACGCCGGAAATGCATATCCTCCTATTTGCATCTATTGTACCATAAATTTTTTCCTAATTTTGTTATCTGAAGATATGATATTTCAGTGTCTTTATATATTGTAATTGTTTTACAATTTATATATATATATATATATATATATATATATATATATATATATATATATATATATATATATGACATCTGCTAAGACAGAAGGGAATGACTTCCATGGTACTAGAGGGAGCTATAGAGAGCAAAAACTGTAGAGGAAGACAGAGGTTTTAATACATCCAGCAAATAATACAAATAATATTTACAAAACAAACCAGTTATACATCGACATAAATATAAATATATATATATATATATATATATATATATATATATATTATTTGTATTTTTGCGATGGGTCTTGCCTAGGGAAAAAAATGTTCAAATGTGTATGAAGTCTTATGGGATTTAACTGCTAAGGTCATCAGTCCTTAAGCTTATACAGTACATAACCTAATCAGGACAAACACACACACACACACACATATATATATATATATATATATATATATATATATATATATAGGACATCTGCTAAGACAGAAGGGAATGACTGCCATGGTACTAGAGGGAGCTATAGAGAGCAAAAACTGTAGAGGAAGACAGAGGTTTTAATACATCCAGCAAATAATACAAATAATATTTACAAAACAAACCAGTTATACATCGACATAAATGTATATATATATATATATATTATTTGTATTTTTGCGATGGGTCTTGCCTAGGGAAAAAAATGTTCAAATGTGTATGAAGTCTTATGGGATTTAACTGCTAAGGTCATCAGTCCTTAAGCTTACACAGTACTTAACCTAATCAGGACAAACACACACACACACACACACACACACACACACACACATGCCTCAGGGAGGACTCGAACCTCCGCTGGGACCAGCCGCACAGTCCATGACTGCAGCGCCCTAGACCGCTCGGCTTGCCTAGGGAAAACTGTGCTATCGAACGATTACATCGATAGGTCGTGTGGAGAACCAAAGTGTTTAGGATCTTTGGTAGTGTTAACTCTGCCTCGTGGAGCGCGGGCAGAGCAGTGAGAGTCTGGCTGGAGGAGGGCGGTGGAGCAGGTGTGTTGTGTGACGCTCCCGCGAGTTGCCGCGCATTCGGGGTTTGGCAGCATGTAATTGCGCTCGACTTGCTATGTTAGTTTCTGACATGGTGTCGCGGACGGGAAACATTAGCTGGCACACATCAAGAGCCCGTTTCGCCTGGTGACAGTGTCGAGAAGAAGGTGCGCCAACATCCAGCTTCTGCAACAGCGACGGCCGACAATAAGTGATTGTCGCTACCTCCTCGATCGACCTTCAATCATCCAACAAGGAAGACTGAAAGCGCGTAAAGTATTAGAACTTTATGGCAGACCTCAGCTTTTCAAACTGTTCCATTTGCATCACTAAAATACAGCAATTTGGCATAAACCTTTGTCGCTCATTGCCCCAATTGCGTTACCAAGCAGGGTCCCTTCCTTTTCCGAAATGAACCCGAGTGTCATTGAAATTCAAACGCCAGCATTAAAGTAATATAATTCCATTTCACTGCTTTAATTTCAAAGTTCAGTTAAAGTATTCATAGCTGGCTAGAATAAACAAACAGAACCATATTTAGATTACACAAGCAAAAATTAACAGTGCAAGTTTTGTTACCATATTGTAGCTTACCTATGACTGCAGCTCAGCTTGGTACGTACTAAATTTTACTATTGTTAATTGTTCAAAATCATTTAATTAAAGTTCAAAGTTAAATCTCTTATTTCCAAATCGCGTAGATTCAAATTGCTTTTGAGATGATTTTTGAGGTATCCCAAGACTAACCTTATTTTATTTAATTCGTAGTGGTTCAGAAACAAAGTTCACTATTAATTTCCGTCACTAAATTAACTTTCAATTTTCCATTTTTATTAATTATTTTGCTAAATTAAGTCAGAGTGTAGCGAAATTTATTACTTTTGATAAACATTCAGTTTTCACACAACACGTGTCAACCTTCAGTTGCCGCGCTTTTAGTGCTAATTATATGTGCATTAACCTTTCTTTTTTAGTTATTATTGTATTTGTCCATAGGACTGGCGACCATAATTTTCCCCAAATCTCAAATATCTATTAACGCCAGTTAATTGTTAACGCAACGACCGCACATTTACTTTCTTTATTAACTTTACACTTTTTCAAAATTAATTTCCACAAATTTCATTTGCATTTTTCCTTTCATTTAGATGTAACCCTTCCTCCCTCTTTACCGACAGATTAACTTCGGTGACGATTGCTTTTCCCAAATTTATTTTACGAAGGTCATATAGAAATCACATGCGGTTTAATTGTTCACTGTCATTAAGGTCGATAAGTGAGGGGGAAGTTACACGTGGCGACCTGGTGACAGGACAAACTTCGGATCTGAGGTTGTTCTGGACACGAATTTTGCATTGTGCAAATCTCGTAACAAAGTACTGGTTACGGACAGGTCGTTACGTCAGCGAGAATAATTAGTGGGGGAATCCTAATTAGAATTGAGATTTGGCATTTATATTGAAAATTAGTAAAATGAGTGAAGGCAACAATTATCAAAATTTGGTAGACTTTGGTAGGGAGCAATAGGTCGAACAGTGGGAAACGCGCACTGCGGAACCCATTGTTCAGGGATAGGCGGCTAGTATGGAAGACGCGACCGCCGAAACGCAACAAAGAGCAGAAATGGAATTCTAAACTTTAGAAAATGTTTCGGAATCGGAAGTGAAAATCAAATCTGAACCCCTTGATGACAGATACGGGGGCACAATTAAAGAGGAACCCGCTACGGAAGTAGAACCGGTAGTTTTCGAGAATTTAACTGATTTATTGAATGTTTTGACTTACGAAATCAAGGCTCAGTCGAGCAAAATTGAGGCTGTCTGCCAAGCAAGAAGCTCAGTCTGAAAAAAATGACACGAAGCTAGACAATCAGAACAAAGCTATTAATGTTGTTAACAACAATGTTGGAGTTGTTAACACAGAAGTTGATAAAATCAAAGAAGATATTGTTGTGATTAATACTGAAATCGGTAATCTTAAACAGGAAATGATAGGAGTTCAGGCGGAAATTGCGAGCATAAATACTCGTTTCGATTCCGAAATTAGCAGAATCGAGAAAAACGTAGGAGAAGCAGTTGCTCCGATCGTCGAGAATAAGGTGACGGAACAAATTCAATTAGTGAAAAAAGAGGATCAACAGAATGTGAAACTTTAAAGGCTTTAGTAACAGAGGTAGACATTAAGGTGAGGAAGCAGGCTAGTAACTGCAAAGAGAAAAAGAGGGAAGTGGAAACGCTTGCGACAACCACTTGCCAAGTAATTACGAGAGCGTCGGAATTAGAAAAGAAACCTGACGAAAAACAGAGCTATGTGCCAATCTGTGCACATAGTTCGGAATTGTTGACGAAAGAGGAGCGGTTCGACCCCTTGAAAAAATGCGGTATACACGAGACCGATATCATTAAAAAATGTGAAAGAGTTTTACCCAGATCAAGGACTAATGAGAGAAAAATTAATGCGGTTATTTGACGTGTTGGCTGGTGATGCCAAGCATTGGGGCTTAAACCTCAACGTTACGAAACTGTCTTTCGACGAGTTTAAAAATTTGTTTCTGGCTGAATACTGGTCAGAGCAAAAACAACAAAGTGTCTGGTGCGAATTTGTCGTATCGAGACCTTTCGATGCGAATTCGCGCGGCTCGATGAAAGAGTTTTGTGAGGACTGGATCCGCAAGTTGGAGTATTTGCGTGATCGCCACGCGGAATCCGAAATAGTCTGGGAACTCTACAAGAAGCTTCCAGATGATACAAAACGCTACGTAGGAAGAAATTACAGGACAATCAATGATTTCCTGGAAAGAGTTGAGGACAAGGACAATTGGCGCAATAGTCGCGACAATGGTAGAGGCCGTGGTATCAACAACGGGTACCACAACAACGATAACCATGGCAATAATGCATACCGCAACCATGGCAGCAATAACGATAATGGTTCGGACCGTAATGACAATCGGTACAATGCAAATAATAACAGGAATGACGGAAACCAGTATCATACTAGCGTGATACTGGCTTCACAGAATAGTAATAACGCCAGATGGTGTGATCAGCCGCCTGAGCAGTATCCGAGGAGCAGATTCCCTGGGACGAGACAGGGAAACCATTAGCCGCGCCTCGGTAAGGGGCCGGTCGGGCGTGGAGAAATTTTGGCGGCCCAATAACAGGAGAAAACCCAGGTGTCGTCGTTATGAAAATTCCGTATGGAATAATTAACGGCGGGAGAGTGCGCCAGTGTTAGAAGAAAAGAGTGCGCCCACAAGTAGTAGATCAGCTGTAGACACGGCAGCAGAAAATACATTCAGTGACAGTGAGAACAATTTAAGTTGTGTTCCGGAAATGGATTATGAAGTGGCAGCTGTAACACCCACAGCAGAACCGGAGATTGAGTTTAAGAATGATTCGCAAGTGTTGAGAGAAGATCAGATGTCGGATAACACGTCCGTCATCGAGCGAGGGGATGCAGAGAGGGATGAGGTCCAGTTAAGGCAGTTGCATGGGGGCTTAATTAAATAAAATGCAAATAATTATAGTTTTAGTAGCTGTGTCTCCGGTTACGAAGTCTCGTAACCGGTTGGCCCTGAGTAATATTAGTACGCTATCTGACTGCAAGGAATAACAACAAAGAATGAAAGGAGATTTCCGTTAACACAATTGATTAATTAAGTCCCCAGCAACTATAAAACCTACAGAACAACAAAGCACAAGTGTAACTGTTCTGTGTGTGGAAGTGTGATTCAACGTACACATCTGACACGGTTGTTCCTCAATACGACAAGATATTTTAAACGCCATTTACAATGAAGTAATTAAAAAAACCAGAAATACTATAATTGCATATAGAAACCAGAATTATAGTCTAATACATGAACACAAGCCAGATGCTTTGTTGGCTGATCCTGTGACCAAGAGGCATTGTTATTTAGGAAATTTGAAATAAAAACAAATTGTTACCTTCATATATATGGTCGAAAAATACACTGTGATCATTGCAACATCACCAATCAAACAGCATCTGCTGTCTCTTCCAATAGAACAACTGCACACGACATACCGTCAACTAGTACAGCTATCGACTTCCTCTCAACAAGCACTGCCCATGGCAACCTCTGAACTACAACTGCTCCAGTGGAGGCGGAGCAATCTCTGGCGCTGTGACTCAGTGTAGCCACCTTTCACATGCCCCTCCTCCACGGGCTAGAATTTGATGGTATTTTTGCCAGCATTGGTGGTGAAAATACCACCAAATTCGTCCAAAAAAAATACAGAAAAAAATGAAAGATAATATTAATAAGTAAATATCACATAACTAAATAAATTTTGGCTTTGCACTGAACCTTCAATAACCTAATATATAAAATACAGTAAGGAATACAAATGCTTGCGTACATGTGATTTTACATAATAGTGTACACAAGTATCATTCAATGGCACTAGCAATGACGAATAGGCGTAGGTAAGAGTCTCATAACATTTCATAAATAGTAAATACACAAAAAAATCTGTTTATACGAATATTCACATAAAATCTTTTCAATAGTTCAATAAACAGGTAGCACCCCTCAGAGTAGTTGACAGCTCCAACAGTAGCACCCAGCAATGGTCAACAGGTGGAAATAGCAGTCTCATAACATTTCATCAGCAGCTCCAACAGTGGCACCCAGCAATGGCGAGCAGGCGCAGACACCAACAAGTGACATTACCTCAGTAGCAGCAGTTCCATCAGTGGCACCCAGCAATGTTGAACAGATGCAGACACCAACAAGTGACATCATTTCAGTAGAAGCAGTTCCATCAGTAGCACCCAGCAATGTTGAACAGGTGCAGACACCAACAAATGACATTATCTCAGTAGAAGCAGTTCCATCAGTGGCACCCAACAATGTTGAACAGGTGCAGACACCAACAAGTGACATCATTTCAGTAGAAGCATTTCCATCAGTGGCACCCAGCAATGTTGAACAGGTGCAGACAGCAACAAGTAACCTTATTTCAGTCGAAGAAGTTCCATCAATGGCACACAGCAATGTTGAACAGGCGCAGACAACAGTCCATAATATTCACTGTCACTAATTAGACAGTTCATCAGAGTTCATTAGCAGAAATTAAACATTTCCAAGTGGCACCCATCATGTTGAACAAGTGCAGGTAACAGTCCATAATATTCACTATCACTAATCAGACAGTTCATCAGAGTTTATCAGCAGAAATTAAACATTTCCAAGTGGCGCCCATCAATGTTAATACGTGTAAGCACGAACAACAGTTTGCATGCACACTCAATTGCTTTTACAAAATTATTATCAATGCTATTACACTAAACATACAAATTATAGTAAACACACAGATGATATCAGATAATTGTCATATTAACTATTACAAATACACAAATATCAGTAAACCTATATATTTATGGGTGTCAGTGCAATCCACAACAAACAAGTAAAATAATATTTAGGAGGTAGGTCGGTACCAATTATTTGGGATTAGGAAAGGAGAACGCCCAAAACACACTCACTCATCTTTCTAATTGAATAGTGTTAACTGTGTAAATGCAATTCTGTCAAAATTTTGATGTTCAACATGCGTATCAAGTAGTAGTGGCAGCAGTGTATACCAGACAATAATAGTTAGTCAACGTCATAGTCATCATGTCAAGACCAATGTTTGCCAAGCCAAATCAAATGTACAGTTGCTGAACAACTGTCAGTGTGCCAAGATATGCAAATACTTCCTTTCTCCAAAAAAAGGTATGTATTGCTTATTGATTTAACAAAGTTTGTGTTGAAAAACGTATGTATTCATTGCCAGCGATGGCGAGGCATGACAGAATCTCTGACCAGAGAGTTATTTATCGTTGCTAGTCGGCATGCGTCGGCGGCGTGCTCTCCTTGAATCTTTGGTCACAGTTCAGGACGAGGTATATTGTTATCGAAGGTAATGAAGCAGCATTGCGCTCAGCTAATAACATATGTTAATTGTAATTAATTTGTTCAAGAATTGCCCCAATAATAATTTTCTTATAAAGTAACTGTTTTAAAGAAAAAGATTCATTTCAACTTAAATAATACTTCCTATGCATTCCCTCCAAGAATCAAAATTAATTATGGGCCAGCATTGCACGGAGCTGTGCCATAAAATAAGAGCAGATATACGTAGATGCAGTTTACTGAGGTAAGAATTTTGCTTTTTGTATTCAGGTTTTAATTATTTCACAGGGCCGAAGGTCAGCGTCGCTGCCCTTATAAGATTTATCAGGTTTAATTATTTGTGTTGAGGTGTTACATTCAGTTCATGGTTTATTATTTAATTAACATTATTGTGGGTTTAATGAGCAATCTTCATTCTTTAACTTTCGTGTGGAGTTTACATTTTGGGCAATTATTATTCTTTAATTTTGCAAGTAGGTTACGCTTGGCTCAATTTTATTATTGAGTTTTGTGGGAAGACAAAATTTCACTTAATATTGACTTTAAAAATTTTTGCGGGGAGGTTACAGTGTGTAGACAAATTTCCTTCCACTTGAGTGTTCTAGTCTGCCATCTTCATCCTCCTTGTTCCATATAAACAAAAAAAAATATGTTCCTCACTTACTTTACCTCTTATCCACCAAAACTCCAATAATCACCAGCATCACATAATCTTAATACTTCAATAATACCTCTTACGTCGATACTTATAAACCTTATCATCAATATCATTTACCTTACCTCTTGTCCACCAAAACTCCAATAATCATCAACTTCACACAATCTGAATAATTCAATAATACCTCTTCAATACGTCAATACATATAAACCTTATCGCCAATATCATTTCACTTCCATAACAACTCTTTCCTCTAGTCAGTCTCCTCGAACAAGTACAGGTAAAATCCTAGTGCAAACTTCATCATCCTATACAATCCGAAGACACAATGTCCACACACAATCTCTGTGTAATCAATCTGACCCAAATCTTCTACTCATTATGAATTATAAAATACATTTGGTTACCTTGTCCAGCATTAAATAAAAGAAATGCATACATGACCTCTAACAGCCTTTAGTTTGAATAACTTTCAGTAAGTGAGAACGAGTACGGAGAGTGAATGATTGTAATATTTCACAGTGTGTACACAACTTCAAGAATCATGGCAAAACAGAAGCAAACATGTGGAGTATTTCTTGTGTCAAGTTTTCTTGCTATTTCAATTGCTCACGAAGAATGCAGTGTAATAACTGTCAATGGTCTAAACCTAGTGTTGGTATGTCATGTCGTTAGCTTCCTTCCTATTAGCATAAATTTATACAGCTTCCATAAAACGTCCAACTCATGTGACTTCAATGAAGTTTCTTGTACCAATGTCATTCGTAGAATTATAGCAGTTCATTTCTTATCTTAAAACATAAGGCACTGAGCGTAATCAAGACATGCAATAGCGAGTAAATATACCAGTAGAGAACAGAATGTTGCCAAGTGGATGTAGCACAATCACTATAACGAGGCTCTGCCAAGCGAACAATATATAATTAATACCATAGTGTGACCTAAACTCCATGTTCGTACACCATATAACAGCATTTCTACATACCAAATTAAAGAGTAGTTATGACAACAAAACAGAAATGTGTAAATATGCAATCCATACGCAAAGCAGCAAATATATATCTTACATAATAAACAGGTTTTTAGCATCATATCAGCATAAGCAAATAAATGTTCATATGTAATCTTAATAAGTAAATATGAAGGCGCAAGCAGATAAATCACAAAGTATAACTTACATACATAACCATATCAGCACAACTAATCAGGTGACAATTATAATTTAAATAAATATGCACAGCAGGCACATATTTAAAAAAATGTGACATCAGTGAAAAAGCAGTGCAGCCAGGCAATGCATAATATACGTAAGTAACAACCCTGTTCATTAATCAATCATTGTCAAAATCAGTTAACACAAAGTATAAATCACGTAATCGCGAGCAGCAAATTACGTCTAAAGTACGTACCTAAGTGGAAATATGTTACCTGATAAATAAACTCAATTAATAGTTACCTTTTTAGTTTATTTCTTTCTTCTTCGAAATTACATTCTTCCTGAAATTTTCTCGATAGCATGTCCTCTTAACGTCGGACACACACAGAATTTACCTGAAGTTCTTAAATATTTTATACAACTATATCCTGAAAAAACTGAACGTTAATAACATAATTTATTAAGTCACTATAGCTTTATACTGAATTTAATCGGAGAAATTAGACTGTATTTGTTTACGGCTATCAGTGCATTCGCACTGAGCGCTCGATCAGCTGCAAGTACGCACGACCTAGGAAGTAATTGTTTGCGGTCAACGACTGCCTTGTGCAGCGCGCAGACTGACTGTTGCTTTGAGTATGTGCCGCCGCCAGAACACGGCACGGTATCCTTCTATTCTCTGCGTGTTTACGTATAACTGTTAGTTTCTCAAAAGTATGTTATTCCACAAAAATTTTAATGTTCGATGTATGATGTATTCCGTTAGAGCGCCGAGATTTAAGAGTTTCTACTTCGACAGTGTTATCATGAATAATTTTGCGAACTCTATATGGACCGTTATAAAGCAGAAAAAATTTGCGACACAAGCCTTTTCCTTTGTGAGACAAACGGTGAGACTTATTAACACCTTTTGACCAACTGACAAGGTTTTTAAACGACCAGGACGTTTAGCTGATTTCTCTCTTCTAGCAGCCGCAGATTCAATATTTTGTAGAGCCAGGTTGACAACTTCAGAATGCCGCAGTTTCCGTGAAGGCGGAAAAGGAACGATTTCAGAAATGCGATTTGTCGCTGCTTTATTTTTTAATATCAATATAGGCGGTAAAGAAGTTGAATCATTAGGGAGTTCATCCAGAATGTTTTGAAAAATATGAAGATACTGATCCCACGCTCTGTGATTCTGATGACAATGAAGTCGACACAATTTATTGATTTCCTTCATCCATCTCTCTGAAGCGTTAGATTGAGGGTGAAAAAGTGAAATGAAAATTGGTTTAATCTTACGATGCCGTAGAGTATGAAGCCAAATTTTAGAGCGAAACTGTGATCCATTATCTAATATAACCCTATCAACATGACCCACTTCTTTAAGAAAATGTTTGATGAAAGCATTAGATACTGAACGAGCTGTTGCTTTGCGTAAAGGTGTAAAACACACATATTTTGATGTCAATTCCACTGCTACCAAAATGTACGCAAAACCATTAGTAGAACGAACAACAGGACCAAACAAATCGACTGCAGCCATCTCCTTTAATTTTGCTGGAATGAGAGGAAACAACGGTGCTCTGTGAGAAATAGTTGGCGGCTTAGCCTTTTGACATAATTTGCATTTGGCAAGAACAGATCGAATAATTTTTTCCATATTACTGAAGTAGCAATTTTCTCGTAATTTATGAAAGCATTTTCTGGGACCAAAGTGTGCATAACTGAAACGTGTATACCAAATCAATTTATTAACCCACTCATCAGGAATGCAAACTAACCAAACAGAGTTGTCGACCGATTTTCGTTTAAAAAGAATATTATTGCGAACTAAATAATACTGTCTAATCGCTACGCTTTCCTTTCTCCTCCACTTCTCCTTAATGTCCTTCCTTGTTTTGCTCCTTAGCGATGTCCTGGAGCGAAACAATAATTGTTTTCTTTGCAGTCCTCCTCAGGACTTTGTTTCAAACCCATAGGTGCACGTGATAAAGCATCAGCAATAATATTTGAAGAACCCTGTATGTAAACAATACTAAAATCAAATTCCTGTAGGTACAGCGCCCATCGTGACAACCTTCCATCTGTTAATTTTGTTGACATAAGAAATTCCAGAGCTCGATGATCGGTGTAAACCTTAGCATGTCTGCCATACAAAAATATGCGAAATTTTGTGAAAGCCCAAACAATAGCCAAGGCTTCAAGTTCCGTAATCGAATAATTCTTTTCGGATTTAGAGAGAACACGACTTCCAAATGCAATAGTTTTCTATACTACAACGCCGTTTTCTTCTATCTCTTGAAATAAGCGTGCACCTAGGCCTTTGTATGATGAGTCCGTCACCAAACAAAAATCTTTAGATAAATCCGGATGTGAAAGAAGTGGAGCAGCAACTAAAGCATCACGAAGTTGTTCAAATTCTGATTGAGCTTCCTCATCTCAACACCAATTAGAATTCTTTCCAGATAGTTCACATAAACGAGGTGTGGCCAAGTTGTCCAATCTAACAAAGCGTCTAAGAAAATTACAGACACCAGGGAAACTACGAACATCACGTTTTGTGGTAGGAACAGCATAATTACGAAAAGCGTCTAGTTTCTCTGGATCAGGAAGAATACCTTCTGTAGAAATAATATGACCAAGAAATTTCACCTGAGAACGACCAAATTCAGATTTTTCCAAGTTCACTGTAATGCAAACTCTTGTAAAAATACGTAATAATGACCCAAAATTTTGGTGTGCTCACTCCAAGAACGTTTAGCAATAAGAATATCGTCAACATATGAAGTAATATTGTCACGAAGATAAACAGGTAAAATTTCGTTTAAACTACGAATGAATGCTGCTGATGATACAGTAAGTCCAAACGGTAATTTCCGAAATCAACTTTGAGTAAAATAGTCATATCCGGTTATTCATTACTGACTCTCTAGATAGATTGATAGATACAAAGAATAGTAAAAGAGTAGGTAGCGGTGCAGAAAACTAAAAGGCAAATAGCACCACCACAGCTCGGGGCCCTGTGCACGCTACGGCACATATTAACTTAGTGTAGTGAATCCTCTGAGGACGTACATAGCCGCACGTAAATTCCAGTTTGTGACTTAGTGGCCAATTTGGTGGAAGTGCGTACATAAATTGATCCAACCATGAACATGGATGTATGTCATTCTTAGAATTGCGGAAGATCTTAAATTTCCGAACAGTTAAAAAGTGTTTATAGTCAAAGTTTTCGCCTCGTGGCGACAAAGACCTACCGCGTCTGTCCCAGTCCGAATGTCGATTATTGTCAAGTTCGCGCGCCTGGCGCTCTCATGTTGCATCACGTAAATGAAATAAATTGTTTTGTTCAAAACCCGCTGCTATCGGTGATTCCAAATTTCTTCTACTGCCCTTTCCTACGATTTCGCTTTCAATTTGACTTGCTTTCGTAACGCCTCAAATTCCCTTTTAACGCGTTAATTAAATTTTCCCTGATTTTCAACATGTTTATTTATGTTCTGGTACTCTTCGGTTTCTGCAAATGGCAATGGAGCTGTATCATCTGAATCTCTGTCCCCATTTAAACTAAGACTTGTCAATTTATCTGAAATCTCCTCAACTCTTTCCGATAAGGCACCTATTTGTTCTTTCTGTTTATTTACGTCTTCCGTAAGTGTCGCGACTCGGGTTTCAGTATTGACACATTTAGTAGTTAACTGTTCATATTGCTGTGTTAGGTTATTTATTCTTTCATTTGGTACGGATTCTTCGATTCTTTCAAATATTTCTTTCTTATCGTGTGCACTCTGAAAATTTTTGTACTATCACGCGATCTCTTTCTTCCTGTTCTCTATCCTGTTTCTCTTGTCTAATTTATATTGAAATTAAACTATTATTGTGAGCATTCAAAAGCGGTTGTACTTCCTCTCTAATTTCTGTCTTTGATTCATCTTTCATGTTTTTAAAACATGTCCCTATTCGTGAATCTAACCGTGTTTCCATTGTTCCCATATCAGTTTTAATTGTTCCTATTTGTGAGTCTAGCCGTGTTGCCAATGTTCCCATAGCAGTTTGTAACCGTGACCCCAAAGTTAATATTGCACTCATCAACTGCTCCATATTAACTGGTTCGAAATTCTTGTCGCCCCTAACATTTCCCGTAAAACTAACTTCGTTCGTCATAGCAGTAAAGCTGTCTGTGTTCGATACTATTTCAGAATCTTCTATCTTTAATCTCGTATTCTGCGAATTTTTTGATTGTGAAAAATTTTGAACTGGTTCTGGAATATTTTCCCAGCTTATTAAATTGTTTTCTACTTCATTATTCATCCTACTGTTCTCCTATGTTGGCGAGTTCGCCATGTTAACAATTTCGTCATTCTGACTATCCATCATTTTTGCCTTTTTCATCGATCGCGTAATCATTTACCAAACATACAAAACTCGTCACTATATGAAAATTACACTCAATATAACAGTTTATCACCAACAATACCATTCACACGAAATGCTCCCCGACAAACACGATTAACGAACAACTAGAACCTTCATAATTGCATAAAATTGTCAAACCCGTATGCGACTCATCAAAAATTAAATTCCACAAAAATACTATCAGAAGAATGACAAGACAACTACAAATGTTCAATTACAAAATCTACACATGCAATCTAGACTACAATTACAAAACTACAAATTACTACAACACTACTACTATCTGCTATTTTTACTATCAAAAGAATTCCAAGGGACGATCCGAAGCAGCGGTCGCCACGTGCATGGGGGCTTAATTAAATAAAAATGCAAATAATTTTTAGTAGCTGTATGTCCGGTTACGAAGTCTCGTAAGCAGTTAGCCCCGAGTAATATTAGTACGCTATCTGACTGCATGGAATAACAACAAAGAATGAAAGGAGATTTCCGTTAACACAATTGATTAATTAAGTCCCCAGCAACTATAAAATCTACGGAACAACAAAGCACAAGTGTAACTGTTCTGTGTGTGGAAGTGTGATTCAACGTACACATCTGGCACGGTTGTTCCTCAATACGACAAGATATTTTAAACGCCATTTACAATGAAGTAATTAAAAAAACCAGAAATACTATAATTGCATATAGAAACCAGAATTATAGTCTAATACATGAACACAAGCCAGATGCTTTGTTAGCTGATCCTGTGACCAAGAGGCATTGTTATTTAGGAAATTTGAAATTAAAAAAAATTTGTTACCTTCATATATATTGACGAAAAATACACTGTGATCATTGCAACATCCCCAATCAAACAGCATCTGCTGTCTCGTCCAACGGAACAACTGCACACGACATACCGTCAACTAGTACTGCTATCGACTTCCTCTCAACAAGCACTGCCAACGGCAACCTCTGAACAACAACTGCTCCAGTGGAGGCGGCACAATAATAGTCTTTGGCGCAATCTCTGGCGCTGTGACTCAGTGTAGCCACCTTTCACAGTTCGGTCGCTTATACGACGAACTTAGAGATTATAGGGGCCTGTATGGGAGAAGTGTTTATGGGGAGCGCATCTCGTACCGCAGGAAGATAGTGTCTGTGAGGTGATAGAAAGTTCTGGCCCTAACCGGCAGACTTTACCAGAAATAGTTGATGTTAATGGGGAGCACGAGCAAATTCGTCGTGTTTCGTCCAGCAGGAGTTAGATGTTGAAGTACTAACGGAAGTTCTAGCCCAAACCGGTAGACCTTACCGAAAGTTATAGTGGTAGAAGTACTCGACCCATCCGTCGCAAAACTCCAGTTTAAACATTGCGAAAGTATTAAGGAGAACGGTTACGAGAATTTTAGTGATAGCCGGACACGATTGGTAGAAAAGCACGTACATTACAGCGTGTATGAGGTTAGAGCTGACGTTATACGATCGGACGGTAGCAGTGTGGGTTGCGCAGATCCAGAGGAAGTAATTGCAGATACTACTGGGCACATCCTTCCAGGTAGATTGGCAGATGAGATCAATCTGGCCAAAGAGGAATCAACGAAGGTGACAATTAGTGAATCGATAGCAAAGCAACACGCACTAGTTGACGAGCTACAGGAAAAGATTTTGGTATTGGAGGCGAAGCTACAGACTAAGCCTCAGGACAAAACGTGTTGAAATTAAAATTGTCTGTGAACAAAGGCTGAAAAAGCCGCAAAATAAGCCGGATTTAGGATCAAAGCCAGATGGTTTTATCTGAAATGATCTAGATATAGACGAGGATTTATTGTGGGAAAATAAACATTCGAGGACAAGTGTAGACATAGTAGTGTCTGTTAATATGCACGACCTACAACTAAACGTGTTGATTAACACCAGTGCGGAATTGAGTGCTGTATCTGGGAAAATATTTGAGTTACTGAAAGACAGACCTTATATCGTAGTTATGCGAGTAACAGGAGTGAAAATTATCGGTGCTACTGGGAACGACAGTAAACCGGTCACAAAACAGATTTTTGTCAACTTCGAGATATGTGGGGCACGATTTGAACAAGAGTTTGTCGTCGTGCCAGATATACTACGGAAGTAATTATCGGGTTAGATTGGATGTTAAAGTACCGTGCAGTGATTAATTGCGAAAGCAAAACTTTGACATGTACGTCACAAGATAAAACAATAGTAGTTCGTTTCGACGAGGCAGGAGACGGTGTGCATAGGCAATACCAGCCTATACACATTGTTAACTAGCCGCAGAAGCAAAAGTTTAGTGGAAGAGATAATCAAATTCCCTCCACCGATTGACATTAGTATTGGTGTGAAAAAAGGTCGTTTGCGAGAAATAATGAAGCTAAAAGCCGATGCTCGCATACGTCGTCATGACGCTAAAGCGCGTTTTGCTAAGTTTGCAATCGGAGACTTAGTACTTGTAAAAGCTCATGAGAAATCGAGCGAGATAGACAATGAAATCTCTAAATTTAAGTTTGTTTATAATGGTCCATATAAAGTCATTGGTATACCTCACACAAATGGTTATTGCTTAGAGTATCCAAGCTCTGGAAAACAAATAGGTATACGGAACATTGTAGACTTGAAATTGTACCAACCAAGGATTGATTAATACCACAGAATGGGTAATTTGTACAGTATGTAAATACAGAGTGTAAGATTTAAGGATCTGTTATGTTACCATGCTTTTGCCTGATCAAGAGGTCATGAAAGAAGTTGTAATTAATAAGTAATTAATTTTGATTAAATGATTTAAGAGTAACTGATTATTAATCAACTGAAAAATCCGAGCTGCTAGTTTAAGTTTTCAGCTGAGTCACAGTAGATTAAGGAATGTAAATATGATTTTGTAACTACCTGTAAGATTTCATGAATATGTGTTTTACTAGTCATTGCCGATGTACCTCGACGCTGTTTTAAGTTTCAGGCTTGTACATGTGTGATGATGGACAGTGTTGAGTTATCCACTGTGATAGTGTTAATGGACACCTTGAGATTACTCGGGAGTCAGCTTTTGCGAAAGAATTCAGTGACACGTATGTTCTGGAAATGACAGGCGAGTGAGATCAAGCGTGCCACACAGGCGGGCGCAACAGTACTGGCGAGGCGGAGCCGCTGTCGGCTCTTGTGAAGCTGTCTGCATTCTTTGTACTTGCGAGTACTGAAGGCGGAGTTGTTTCTCTTCCTGGACAGCTGATGTGAAAGAATTGTGCTGTCAATATTTATGTTTTTTTCGATCTGCTGTATATTATTTCTTTGTTTAGCGTTAAGTGGACCCTCATCGCGAGAATACTAATTATAAAAAAGTTATATAAAAAAGTGTATTCTTAGTAATTAATTATTAATTTGCGTATTTTGATGTACCTGTTTTTATAACCATGTACTCTGATTAGTTTTGTAAATAGTATTAAATTTCTTGATACTGTTAGGAATTTTGCTGATTTTAGAGTAGCTAAACCATTTTCTATGTTTACTATGAATTTTAATATGTTGTCAACCTGTTTTTTTTGCGCAAGATGACAGAGTGGAATAAGATTAGGACGGTCTCCACTCAATTGTTATGGTGTAAAAATTGATTTACAGTTAATTAGCCTAATGCTAAATTTTCTTGATGTTTTGAGCATATGCATTTCCGCTGTTTTTTTTTTTGGGGGGGGGGGGGACATTTTCTGTCTGTTTAGGTTACACAAACATCCTCAGACAATGTCGTGCACGTGTAACACTGGAAATGCATATCCTCCTACGTCCATCTATTGTACTAAAAATTTTTTCCTTATTTTGCTACCTGACGATATGACATTTCGTTGGCTTTATATATTGTGATTGTTTTACAATTTGTATATATATATATATATATATATATATATATATATATATATATATATATATATATATTTATGCATTTATGTCGATGTATAATTGGTTTGTTTTGTAAATATTATTTGTATTTTTACGCTGGGTCTTGCCTAGGGAAAACTATGCTATCGAACGATTACATCGATAGGTCGTGTGGAGAACCAAAGTGTTTAGGATCTTTGGTAGTGTTAACTCTGCCGCGTGGAGCGCGGGCACAGCAGAATCTGGCTGGAGTAGGGCGGTGGAGCAGGTGTGTTCACTGACGCTCCCGCGAGTTGCCGCGCTTTCGGGGTTTGGCAGCATGTAATTGCGCTCGACTGGCTATGATAGTTTCTGGCACGGTGTCGCGGACGGGAAACAATAGCTGGCACACATCAAGAGACCGTTTCGCCTGGTGACAGTGTCGAGAAGAAGGCGCGCCAACATCCAGCTTCTGCAACAGCGACGGCCGACAATAAGTAATTGTCGCCTCCTCCTCGATCGACGACTTCAAACCATCAATCAAACAACAAGGAAGACTGAAAGCACGCAAAGTCTTAGAACTATATGGCAGACCTCAGCTTTTCAAACTGTTCCATTTGCATCACTAAAATACAGCAATTTAGCATGAACCTTTGTTGCTCATTGTCCCAATTGCATTACCAAGCAGGGTCCCTTCCTTTTCCAAAAAGAACCTGAGTGTCGTTGAAATTCAAACTCCAGCATTAAAGTAGTATCATTCCATTTCACTGCTTTAATTTCAAAGTTCAGTTAAAGTATTCATAGCTGGCTAGAATAAACAAACAGAACTACACTCCTGGAAATGGAAAAAAGAACACATTGACACCGGTGTGTCAGACCCACCATACTTGCTCCGGACACTGCGAGAGGGCTGTACAAGCAATGATCACACGCACGGCACAGCGGACACACCAGGAACCGCGGTGTTGGCCGTCGAATGGCGCTAGCTGCGCAGCATTTGTGCACCGCCGCCGTCAGTGTCAGCCAGTTTGCCGTGGCATACGGAGCTCCATCGCAGTCTTTAACACTGGTAGCATGCCGCGACAGCGTGGACGTGAACCGTATGTGCAGTTGACGGACTTTGAGCGAGGGCGTATAGTGGGCATGCGGGAGGCCGGGTGGACGTACCGCCGAATTGCTCAACACGTGGGGCGTGAGGTCTCCACAGTACATCGATGTTGTCGCCAGTGGTCGGCGGAAGGTGCACGTGCCCGTCGACCTGGGACCGGACCGCAGCGACGCACGGATGCACGCCAAGACCGTAGGATCCTACGCAGTGCCGTAGGGGACCGCACCGCCACTTCCCAGCAAATTAGGGACACTGTTGCTCCTGGGGTATCGGCGAGGACCATTCGCAACCGTCTCCATGAAGCTGGGCTACGTTCCCGCACACCGTTAGGCCGTCTTCCGCTCACGCCCCAACATCGTGCAGCCCGCCTCCAGTGGTGTCGCGACAGGCGTGAATAGAGGGACGAATGGAGACGTGTCGTCTTCAGCGATGAGAGTCGCTTCTGCCTTGGTGCCAATGATGGTCGTATGCGTGTTTGGCGCCGTGCAGGTGAGCGCCACAATCAGGACTGCATACGACCGAGGCACACAGGGCCAACACCCGGCATCATGGTGTGGGGAGCGATCTCCTACACTGGCCGTACACCACTGGTGATCGTCGAGGGGACACTGAATAGTGCACGGTACATCCAAACCGTCATCGAACCCATCGTTCTACCATTCCTAGACCGGCAAGGGAACTTGCTGTTCCAACAGGACAATGCACGTCCGCATGTATCCCGTGCCACCCAACGTGCTCTAGAAGGTGTAAGTCAACTACCCTGGCCAGCAAGATCTCCGGATCTGTCCCCCATTGAGCATGTTTGGGACTGGATGAAGCGTCGTCTCACGCGGTCTGCACGTCCAGCACGAACGCTGGTCCAACTGAGGCGCCAGGTGGAAATGGCATGGCAAGCCGTCCCACAGGACTACATCCAGCATCTCTACGATCGTCTCCATGGGAGAATAGCAGCCTGCATTGCTGCGAAAGGTGGATATACACTGTACTAGTGCCGACATTGTGCATGCTCTGTTGCCTGTGTCTATGTGCCTGTGGTTCTGTCAGTGTGATCATGTGATGTATCTGACCCCAAGAATGTGTCAATAAAGTTTCCCCTTCCTGGGACAATGAATTCACGGTGTTCTTATTTCAATTTCCAGGAGTGTATTTTTAGATTACACAAGCACAAATGAAGAGTGCGATTTTTTTTCCATATTTTAGCTTACCTGTGACTGCAGCTCATCTTGTTACGTACTAGATTTTACTGTTGTTAATTGTTCAAAATCATTTAATTCAAGTTCAAAGTTAAATGTCTTATTTCCAAATCGCGTAGATTCAAGTTGCTTTTGAGATGATTTTTGAGGTAGCCCAAGACTAACCTTATTTTATTTAGTTTCATAGTGGTTCAGAAACAAAGTTCACTATTAATTTCCGTCACTAAATTAACTTTCAATTTTCCGGTTTTATTAATTCTTTTGCTAAATTAAGCCAGAGTGTAGCGAAATTTATTACTTCTGCCAAAGATTTAGTTTTCACACAACACGTGTCAACTTTCAGTTGCCGCGCTTTTAGTGCTAATTATATGTACATCACCCTTTCTTTTTCAGTTAATATAGTAGTTGCCCAAAGGACTGGCGACTGTAATTTTCCCTAAATCTCAAATATCTAATTAACGCCAGTTAATTGTTAATGTAACGACGTCACATTTTCAAAATTAATTTCCACCAATTTCGTTTGCATTTTTCCTTTCATTTAGATGTAACCCTCCTCCCTCTTTACCGACAGACTAACTTCGGTGACGATTGCTTTTCCCAAATTTCCGTTAGGTACACGCGGTTTCATTTTTCTCTGTCATTAAGGTCGATAAGTGAGGGGGAGGTTACAATGTTAAAAAGTGTTTGCATTCCAGTTGGTTGTATGACAACGCAGTTAGCTGGATCGATGTGGAGATGTGACAGGATGGCAGAAAGAAGCTGTCGAGTACGGACGTGCCCATTGTCACGCTGTGATTGAAGCCACCGATTCGTTGGTGCTACAATGAGGCGTGTACAAGTTCGTACACAGCGATAAGGAGATGTGGGCTACAGAGTGGTGTAGCAAAAGTCCTCGTAGGGAAGCTAGACAGAAGCAGAAATGATTAGCGAACACATAAATACAGTAAACAGAAGTTTTACTTAATTCGTAGCTTTCTCCAAGCACTGCGGAGAACTTTACAAGAGAACAAACAGCAATAAAGTCCAGCTATTACAAGAAGTAAAAACGTGTCGTGTTGTGTGAGGCTCCCACTCCTAATACTTGAGCGAACTGTCGATGACTTACTAAGACTGTAAACTGTCGAAGATTACGACTGAGACTGGCTCATGTAGCCACTGCCGGACATCCTACATCAGGGCAGCAGAAGGCGCTCGTAGTTGGAAAAGCTGAAGGAGTGGCTCAGTGGGTGCACATCACTGGATCCCTGATGTCTCCACTCGACTGATATCAGCGTCTGTCGGAAACGACGTTTCTGTTGCCAACTGTGAGGCACTGGTGGTATCGATCAACAATACCACCTTGTATGGTGTAAGAACAATTGTCTGACGAGTGTCAGCTTTCCATCTCTTCAAATGATACAAAGTGCAGAGGTCAACGACCCAGTGATACGTTCGACTAGCAATGTGTGGAGGACGTAGTTTCGACCGGAGGTGGTTATACTGTATAAAGTTTTGGGGATGTTTCACGTTCACGACTTGGGCCGCTCATGATGGTTACGGTCAGCATGAACCAAATGTTATGTTTCTTCTACATCCTTACTATAAATATGTCGTAGGGTGTACTCCTGTATTTCAAGATGACAACTGCTTTCATAGTAGTAGTGGTAGTGGTCTTCAGTCCTGAGACTGGTTTGATGCAGCTCTCCATGCTACTCTATCCTGTGCAAGCTTCTTCATCTCCCAGTACCTACTGCTACCTACATCCTTCTGAATCTGCTTAGTGTATTGATCTCTTGGTCTCCCTCTACGATTTTTACCCTCCACGCTGCCCTCCAATGCTAAATTTGTGATCCCTTGATGCCTCAAAACATGTCCTACCAACCGATCCCTTCTTCTAGTCAAGTTGTGCCTCAAACTTCTCTTCTCCCCAATCCTATTCAATACCTCCTCATTAGTTACGTGATCTACCCACCTTATCTTCAGCATTCTTCTGTAGCACCACATTTCGAAAGCTTCTATTCTCTTCTTGTCCAAACTGGTTATCGTCCATGTTTCACATCCATACATGGCTACACTCCATACAAATACTTTCAGAAACGACTTCCTGACACTGAAATCTATACTCGATGTTAACAAATTTCTCTTCTTCAGAAACGATTTCCTTGCCATTGCCAGTCTACATTTTATATCCTCTCTACTTCGACCATCATCAGTTATTTTGCTCCCTAAATAGCAAAACTCCTTTACTACTTTAAGTGTCTCATTTCCTAATCTAATCCCCTCAGTATCACCCGATTTAATTTGACTACATTCCATTATCCTCGTTTTGCTTTTGTTGATGTTCATCTTATATCGTCCTTTCAAGACACTGTCCATTCCGTTCAACTGCTCTTCCAAGTCTTTTGCTGTCTCTGACAGAATTACAATGTCATCGGCGAACCTCAAAGTTTTTACTTCTTCTCCCTGAATTTTAATACCTACTCCGAATTTTTCTTTTGTTTCCTTTACTGCTTGCTCAATATACAGATTGAATAACATCGGGGAGAGGCTACAACCCTGTCTCACTCCTTTCCCAACCACTGCTTCCCATTCATGCCCCTCGACTCTTATAACTGCCATCTGGTTTCTGTACAAATTGTAAATAGCCTTTCGCTCCCTGTATTTTACACCTGCCACCTTCAGAATTTGAAAGAGAGTATTCCAGTTAATGTTGTCAAAAGCTTTCTCTAAGTCTACAAATGCTAGAAACGTAGGTTTGCCTTTTCTTAATCTTTCTTCTAAGATAAGTCGTAAGGTTAGTAATGCCTCACGTGTTCCAACATTTCTACGGAATCCAAACTGATCTTCCCCGAGGTCAGCTTCTACCAGCTTTTCCATTCGTCTCTAAAGAATTCGCGTTAGTATTTTGCAGCTGTGACTTATTAAACTGATAGTTCGGTAATTTTCACATCTGTCAACACCTGCTTTCTTTGGGATTGGAATTATTATATTCTTCTTGAAGTCTGTGGGTATTTCGCCTGTCTCATACATCTTGCTCACCAGATGGTGGAGTTTTGTCATGACTGGCTCTCCCAAGGCCATCAGTAGTTCTAATGGAATGTTGTCTACTCCCGGGGCCTTGTTTCGACTCAGGTCTTTCAGTGCTCTGTCAAACTCTTCACGCAGTATCTTATCTCCCATTTCATCTTCATTTACATCCTCTTCCATTTCCATAATATTGTCCTCAAGTACAACGCCCTTGTATAAACCCTCTACATACTCCTTCCACCTTTCTGCTTTCCCTTCTTTGCTTAGAACTGGGTTGCCATCCGAGCTCTTGATATTCATACAAGTGGTTCTCTTCTCTGCAAAGGTCTCTTTAATTTTCCTGTAGGCAGTATCTATCTTACCCCTAGTGAGACAAGCCTCTACATCCTTACACTTGTCCTCTAGCCATGCCTGCATAGCTATTTTGCACTTCCTGTCGATCTCATTTTTGAGACGTTTGTATTCCTTTTTGCCTGCTTCATTTACTGCATTTTTATATTTTCTCCTTTCATCAATTAAATTCAATATTTCTTCTGTTACCCAAGGATTTCTATTAGCCCTCGTCTTTTTACCTA
Organism: Schistocerca nitens; assembly: GCF_023898315.1. NCBI lineage: Eukaryota > Metazoa > Arthropoda > Insecta > Orthoptera > Acrididae > Schistocerca > Schistocerca nitens. The sequence continues at coordinate 149,209,879 of NC_064615.1, read as the reverse complement.
CTTGATCCTCTGCTGCCCTCACTACTTCATCCCTCAGAGCTACCCATTCTTCTTCTACTGTATTTTTTCCCCCATTCCTGTCAATTGTTCCCTTATGCTCTCCCTGAATCTCTCTACAACCTCTGGTTCTTTCAGTTTATCCAGGTCCCATCTCCTTAAATTCCCACCTTTTTGCAGTTTCTTCAATTTCAATCTGCAATTCATAACCAATAGATTGTGATCAGAATCCACATCTGCCCCTGGAAATGTCTTACAATTTAAAACCTGGTTCCTAAATCTCTGTCTTACCATTATATAATCTATCTGATACCTTTTAGTATCTCCAGGATTCTTCCAGGTATACAACCTTCTTTTACGATTCTTGAACCAAGTGTTAGCTATGATTAAGTTATGCTCTGTACAAAATTCTACAAGGCGGCTTCCTCTTTCATTTCTTCCCCCCAATCCATATTCACCTACTATGTTTCCTTCTCTCCCTTTTCCTACTGACGAATTCCAGTCACCCATGACTATTAAATTTTCGTCTCCCTTCACTACCTGAATAATTTCTTTTATCTCGTCATACATTTCATCAATTTCTTCATCATCTGCAGAGCTAGTTGGCATATAAACTTGTACTACTGTAGTAGGCATGGGCTTTGTGTCTATCGTGGCCACAATAATGCGTTCACTATGCTGTTTGTAGTAGCTAACCCGCACTCCTATTTGTTTATTCATTATTTAACCTACTCCTGCATTACCCCTATTTGATTTTGTATTTATAACCCTGTAATCACCTGACCAAAAGTCTTGTTCTTGCTTTCATAGTGCTGCTGAAATAAGTTGGTGATTTACCGTGCACACATGCGCCCTTATCGTGTCTCGACTTCCCGCTAAATCATCAGATCTTAATCCCATAGTTTTCCGCGGTATTAACATAAACAAGAAATATTCAACGCATGGAAACGTGCTTCGAATTTAATCTCTGCTATCTTTCCTCGAACCTTATGTAGACATCTGTCTAAAAACTGAACATTCTTAGAACGGCCTCTTAATGTATTTGCTGTGTTACAAAGCTTGTCGTGTAGCATCAGCTACAAAAAAAAAAAAAAAAAAAAAGGTTCAAATGGCTCTAAGCACTATGGGACTTGACATCTGAGGTCATCAGTCCCCTAGACTTGGAGCTACTTAAACCTAACTAACCTAAGGACATCACACACATCTATGCCCGATTCAGGATTCGAACCTGCGACCGTAGCAGCTGCGTGGCTCCGGACTGAAGCCTAGAACCGCTCGGCCACAGCGGCCGGCTGCATCAGATAAAATTTGGAAGTGACAGCATAAATCATAAACATAAATCTAGGAACAAAAATACACTAATAAATATATTTAGGCACACTGACTGAGCAGTCTTAAAGACAAATTCAGATCATATATGATGGAATTGTTTTCCTCCACAGGAGATTTATTGTATGTGCATTTGCATGACGCAATATCCTCTTTTCCCGGTGGGGCACTGGACAGATTAAACAGAAAGTTGCGAACACTAGGCATGTTGAAGATAAAATCTTCTGGGCTGCTTCGTCGTGTCATATTTCTTCAACGCAATCGACGTTTTGTCCTCTCTGCTGGGATTTTCTTAACTGAACACTGTCAAAACCCACTGTCGCGTTCTCTTATAAAAGATAAGATTTCCCACAATTAAGCTGGAGAAGTGGCGTCACTGAGTAAAAATCCTGTGGCAACCATAGGTGGGCTATCGTCATTCGATAGTAAGTAAAGTTTCTCGAGCTAATGCCGAAGAAGTGGGGTTATTGGTTAAAATTCTTCTGGCTACCGATAACCCCACTTCTTCAGTATTAGCCCGGATAACTTCACTAAATATCCAATGATGACAGCTCACAAAAGGTCGCTATGGATATTTTACCCAATAACACCACCTCTCCAGCATAAGCGCAGGGAAATGCCCCTCTTATAATAGAACGCTACACTGGTCTTTGACAATGTTCATTTGACCACGGACACCGCAAGGTCCTGAAGAAGATCCCAGCAAAGAATTCGAAAGTCGGTCGCATTCAAGACATGTGACCTGACAAACCAGAAGTTTCTATCCACAAAAGCCTGCAGGCTTGCTAGGCATCTTCTTAGATTTAACTAAGGTGTTTGTTTGATTGTGGATTGTGTGGATTGCAAACAGACAGCAAAAGGTCATTCTCCATAGTAATGAGAAAGGCTGTAAGTTGTCGTCTGATTGGGGCATAATTAAGTGGGAGGGGGGGGGGGGAGGGGACGCCATTGGGCGTCATTGCTGGGACCACCATTGTTTCATACATGCATGGCCTCTGTCGAAAATAGACGACACACACACACACACACACACACACACACACACACACACACACACACACACACAGTAAACCGCAACTCACACCACATGACTGAAGTCTCTGGCAGCTAAAGTCACACATTGTAATCAAGTGTGTGAGAATTGCGCTTGCGTGTGTGTGTGTGTGTGTGTGTGTGAGAGAGAGAGAGAGAGAGAGAGAGAGAGAGAGTTTGTGCGTGTCGTCTATTTTCGCCAAAGACCTCGTTGTTTGAAACCTTATTTGTGACAATCTTCTTGTTGTGCCTATATGCTATTCAGCATCTCCGTTATATGGTGGGTAGCAACTGTCCTTTTCATAATATTGATATATCTTCTAATATGATAGGTGATTCTAAGATATTTCTATTTGTTTGCTGATGACACTAGATTAGTAGCGAAGGATGCTGAGTGCATCAGCAATGTATTATATTCTGCAGTTCAAGATGTAAGTTACAGCTTGCAGAAAATAAATCGCAGCAAGACTCAGCTTTTACAGTCTCTGACACACATTTAATCCAAAATTGTCATTTTGATAATACATAATGGGCAAATGATTAGTGAGCCTGAACGATTAAGTTTTGTAGGTTTTCAGATAGACAGTAAGCCGTTATGGAAAGTCAATGTTCAGGATCTTGTTCAAAAATTGAATTCTTCTGCGTTTACCATTGGAACAGTTTCTAGAACAAATGAAAGCACAGCAAGAAAATTAGTCTGCTTCGCTTATTTTCATTCGCTTATGACATACGGCATTTTATCCAGGACAGCTCTTCCCTTTCGCAAAGGGTATTTATGCCTCGGAAGGGTGCGGGTTGGAGCAACATGTAAGTTTACGAAACTCTTTGTCGACCCCTGTTCTGAAGTCTTGAAATTCTAAAACTGGCCTCACAATATTTATTTTCTTTTGTGTTGTTTGTTGTTATATAAGGCTATTCGCAAGAATCGATAACTTTCACTCCATTAATACTAGGCAAAAATCCAATCTGCATTTGGATCGCATCACCTTGACTTATGAGCAGAAAATCATGCAGCATTCTGTTTGATCCACTTTCAGTGACTTACCACAAGGATTAAAACATCCTATCAGTAATTGTAGCACATTCAAATATAAACTGAAGAACCTGGGTCACTCCTCCTATTCTGTCGGGAAGTTTCTGGAAACCAAATTAACTTAATTCTTGTTATGTTGCTCATTATGGTAATATATACTCACACATTGCCATCTACACGGAATCCTCCTACATTCTATTTTATTTGTGTTATTTCATGTGCTGACTTGTTCCATGACCATGGAGATTTGTTCCTTAATTTGACCTTAAGGAACCATTCCCCACAAACCACGATGAAGTACATTGCAAAAGGCACTTAACATTTTACCACTATTAAGGTTTCTTTCCGTTCCATACGTGTATTACACGTGAATAGAATTATTTTTTAAAAGCCTCGGTGCGCGCTGAAGTTGGTTTAATCTTGCCTTCATAGTCCCAGAGAAGCGAGACGTAGGGAACTGTACTATTTTCGTTAGATTCCTCATTCAAATCCGCTTCGTGAAACTTCCTAATAATGCTTTCACATGATAGCTTGCGTCTATAAGTCTGCCAGTGCAGGCTTTTCAGCGTCTCCACGGTATTCTCCTATCGGCTGATAAAAACAACAACAACAATAAACCAATTAAAAACTGCAACCATTCGTTCTGCTCTTCTTTGTTCATCTACATCTACATCCACACTCCGCAAGCCACCTGACGGTGTGTGGCGGAGGGTACCTTGAGTACCTCTATCGGTTCTCCCTTCTGTTCCAGTCTCGTATTGTTCGTGGAAAGAAGGATTGTCGGTATGCTTCTGTGTAGGCTCTAATCTCTCTGATTTTATCCTCATGGTCTCTTCGCGAGATATACGTAGGAGGGAGCAATGTACTGCTTGACTCTTCGGTGAAGGTATGTTCTCGAAACTTTAACAAAAGCCCGTACCGAGCTACTGAACGTCTCTCCTGCAGAGTCTTCCACTGGAGTTTATCTATCATCTCCGTAACGCTTTCGCGATTACTAAATGATCCTGTAACGAAGCTCGCTGCTCTCCGCTGGATCTTCTCTATCTCTTCTATCAACCCTATCTGGTACGGATCCCACATTGCTGAGCAGTATTCAAGCAGTGGGCGAACAAGCGTACTGTAACCTACTTCCTTTGTTTTCAGATCGCATTTCCTTAGGATTCTTCCAATGAATCTCAGTCTGGCATCTGCTTTACCGACGATCAACTTTATATGATCATTCCATTTTAAATCACTCCTAATGCGTACTCCGAGATAATTTATGGAATTAACTGCTTCCAGTTGCTGACCTGCTATTTTGTAGCTAAATTATAGGGGATATTTCTTTCTATGTATTCGGAGCACTTTACACTTGTCTACATTGAGATTCAATTGCCATTCCCTGCACCATGCTTCAATTCGTTGCAGATCCTCCTGCATTTCAGTACAATTTTCCATTGTTACAACCTCTCGATACACCACAGCATCATCTGCAAAAAGCCTCAGTGAACTTCCGATGTCATCCACAAGGTCATTTATGTATATCGTGAATAGCAACGGTCCTATGACACTTCCCTGCGGCACACCTGAAATCACTCATACTTCGGAAAACTGAGAATGACATGCCGCGTTCTGTTATCTAGGAACTCTTCAATCCAATCACACAATTGGTCTGATAGTCCATATGCCCTTACTTTGTTCATTAAACGACTGTGGGTAACTGTATCGAACGCCTTGCGGTAGTCAAGAATCACGACATCTACCTGTGAACCCGTGTCTATGGCCCTCTGAGTCTCGTGGACGAATAGCGCGAGCTGGGTTTCACACGACCGTCTTTTTCGAAACCCATCCTGATTCCTACAGAGTAGATTTATAGTCTCCAGAAAAGTCATTATACTCGAACATAATACGTGTTCCAAAATTCTACAACTGATCGACGTTAGAGATATAGGTCTATAGTTCTGCACATCTGTTCGACGTCCCTTCTTGGAAACGGGGATGACCTAGGCCCTTTTCGAATCCTTTGGAACGCTACGCTCTTCTAGAGACCTACGGTACACCGCTGCAAGAAGAGGGGCAAGTTCCTTCGCGTACTCTGTGTAAAATCGAACTGATATCCCTTCAGGTCCAGCGGCCTTTCCTCTTTTGAGAGATTTTAATTGTTTCTCTATCCCTCTGTCGTCTATTTCGATATCTACCATTTTGTCATCTATGCGACAATCTAGAGAAGGAACTACAGTGCAGTCTTCCTCTGTGAAACAGCTTTGGAAAAAGACATTTAGTATTTCGGCCTTTAGTCCGTCATCCTCTGTTTCAGTACCATTTTGGTCACAGAGTATCTGGACATTTTGTTTCGATCCACCTACCGCTTTGACATAAGACCAAAATTTCTTAGGATTTTCTGCCAAGTCAGTACATAGAACTTCACTTTCGAATTCACTGAACGCCTCTCGCATAGCCCTCCTCACACTACTTTTCGCTTCGCGTAATTTTTGTTTGTCTGCAAGACTTTGGCTATGTTTATGTTTGCTGTGACGTTCCCCTTGCTTCCGCAGCAATTTTCTAACTCGGTTGTTGTACCACGGTGGCTCTTTTCCATCTCTTACGATCTTGCTTGGCACATACTCATCTAACGCATATAGTACGATGGTTTTGACCTTCGTCCACTGATCCTCAACACTATCTGTACTTGAGACAAAACTTTTGTGTTGAGCCGTCAAGTACTCTGTAATCTGCTTTTTGTCACTTTTGTTAAACAAAAAATTCTTCTTACCTTTTCTAATATTTCTATTTACGGCTGAAATCATCGATGCAGTAACCGCTTTATGATCGCTGATTCCCTGTTCTGCGTTAACTGTTTCAAATAGTTCGGGCCTGTTTGTCACCAGAAGGTCTAATATGTTATCGCCACGAGTCGGTTCTCTGTTTAACTGCTCAAGGTAGTTTTCAGATAAAGCACTTAATAAAATTTCACTGGATTCTTTGTCCCTGCCACCCGTTATAAACGTTTGAGTCTCCCAGTCTATATCCGGCAAATTAAAATCTCCACCCAGAACTATAACATGGTGGGGAATTCTACTGGAAATATTTTCCAAATTATTCTTCAGGTGCTCAGCCACAACAGCTGCTGAGCCAGGTGGCCTATAGATACATCTAATTACCATGTCTGAGCCTGCTTTAACCGTGACCTTCACCCAAATCATTTCACATTTCGGATCTCCGTCAATTTCCTTCGATACTATTGCACTTCTTATCGCTATAAACACGCCTTCCCCTTCACTGTCCAGCCTGTCTCTGCGGTATACAATCCAATCTGAGTTTAGGATTTCATTACTGTTTACGTCTGGTTTCAGTCAACTTTCTTTCCCTAGTACTGTATGGGCGTTGTGACCGTTTATTAATGAGAGCAGTTCTGGGACCTTTCTATAGACGCTCCTGCAGTTTACTATTGCCACATTAATATTGTTCTTCCCTGTTGCATTTTTCCTACTCCTACCTTGCCGCGTCTCAGGAGGCGTCTTGTCGGGCCTAGAGAGGGAATTCTCTAACCTAAAAAACCCCCATGTGCACTCCACACGCACTCCGCTACCATTGTAGCCGCTTCCGGCGTGTAGTGCACGCCTGACCTATTCAGGGGGACCCTACATTTCTCCACCCGATAGCGGAAGTCGAGAAATTTGCACCCCAGGTCTCCGCAGAATCGTCTGAGCCTCTGGTTTAAGCATTCCACTCGGCTCCAAACCAGAGGACCGCGATCGGTTCTGGGAACGATGCTACAAATAGTTAGCTCTGATTCCACCCCGCGAGCGAGGCCTTCCGCCTTCACTAGTTCCGCCAACTGCCTGTACGAGCTGAGGATGACCTCTGAACCCAGACGGCAGGAGTCATTGGTACCGACATGAGCAACAATTTGCAGTCGGGTGCACCCAGTGCTCTCTATCGCCGCCGGCATGGCCTTCCCCACATCTCGGATGAGACCCCCCGGCAAGCAGACAGAGTGAACACTGGCCTTCTTCCCCGACCTTTCCGCTATTTCCCTATGCGGCTCCATCACCCGCCTAACGTTGGAGCTCCCAAAAAAGGCGAACCACGCAGAGGAGGAGGTGAAAACGAAATAAAACGTTATTGAGTTGAGAGGGTGTTTGATGCTATTGTAGTGATTGCAGAATCGAGTTCTATTTATAAAGAATTTGACTGTATGATCCCACTTATCAGAATCACTGTGCATCACCTCTACACTGGGTCCATGCTGTGATACGGATGGGAAGCATGTCAAAGGCTTTTGTATCTTCTTCCGAGGCAAGCTTGTTACAACTGTCGTAAAATATCCTCGATATCCTACACACGGGGTGGGAGTGGTTGTCAGTGTCGGTCCCACACATGTTCTATTGGGAACAGATTTGGGGGCCTTGCTGGCCATAGGAGTATCTCAATATAACGCACTCTGTTGATAGAGACATATGCTATGTGTGGAGGAGTACCGTCCAGTTACAACAATGCTACCATGATACTGTTGCATGAGAGGTAACACTTGAGGCCGCTCGATGTCTGTGACATACAACTTGTAACGTCAGAATCCCCTGAATCAGTACCACTCGTTACCTGAAATCATACTCTATGTATCCCCACCCCATGCCTCCAGGAGTAACACCGTTATGCTTCTCCAAAATAATGCAAGAAAGGGACCTCTGACCAGGTCACCACCATACTCCCCGACAGCGATCATCTGACTTAGTGGAGACCTGCGATTCATCACTGGACACAGTTCGACGCCATTAATCAGCAGTCAATGTCTCGGGGGTTAAGCCACCACTCAAACGCAACAGATTGTGTAGTGGTGCAAACGGCAGCCTACGAATGGGATGATAATCACCGAGTATGGCTGTGTTAGTCGCCAACCAACGGTGCGGAATGATACAGAAAATTGCAGGGAATTCACTACCCGGAACCTTGATGATGAGTATGTTAACATGCAGTCCAAAATCAAGTTGCCGTCACACCAGAAAGCCCCAGAAACCCGAAAATTGCTCGATTCGACCTTTCGACCAAATGGAACCCACAATGTGGTCCCTTTCAAACTCTGTGTCAGTTGCTGATAACGCCGTCTCACACGTTTGCGGCTCCTCCGTGTCATTCACAGTAATCACTCAACATCTGAAAACGTTCACACCTCTTAATACCTTGTCAGCCCTAGTAACAACACTAACACTAAGAACGAACAACACTATTTCACTCTGGTGTCCGTTTTACTTGTCACCGAGAACTGCAACTCTAATAATTTACACATCTACTGATGGAGTATAGCCTACGAAGTTACATCGATATCTGACCGTGTCTACTAGGTGCTTGACTTTCTTATCAGGCAATGTATTTCAGTATTTCTCTGATTTAATCTTCACTGTCTGCATGGAAGGAATACGTGTTGAAATTGGCAATGTTCGCAGATTTCACTCCGATAACATTTTCTTTGAAACTTCTTAGATCTACTCATGATTTTTTTTTTTGGTCATCAGTCTACTGACTGGTTTGATGCGGCCCGCCACGAATTCCTTTCCTGTGCTAACCTCTTCATCTCAGAGCAGCACTTGCAATCTACGTCCTCAATTATTTGCTTGACGTATTCCAATCTCTGTCTTCCTCTACAGTTTTTGCCCTCTGCAGCTCCCTCTAGTACCATGGAAGTCATTCCCTCATGTCCTATCATCCTGTCCCTTCTCCTTATCAGTATTTTCCACATATTCCTTTCCTCTCCGATTCTGCGTAGAACCTCCTCATTCCTTACCTTATCAGTCCACCTAATTTTCAACATTCGTCTGTAGCACCACATCTCAAATGCTTCGATTCTCTTCTGTTCCGGTTTTCCCACAGTCCATGTTTCACTACCATACAATGCTGTACTCCAGACGTACATCCCCAGAAATTTCTTCCTCAAATTAAGGCCGGTATTTGATATTAGTACACTTCTCTTGGCCAGAAATGCTTTTGTTGCCATAGCGAGTCTGCTTTTGATGTCCTCCTTGCTCCGTCCGTCATTGGTTATTTTACTGCCTAGGTAGCAGAATTCCTTAACTTCATTGACTTCGTGACCATCAATCCTGATGTTAAGTTTCTCGCTGTTCTCATTTCTACTACTTCTCATTACCTTCGTCTTTCTCCGATTTACTCTCAAACCATACTGTGTACTCATGATATAAAATATTTTATAGTTATTTCAGTATTTTTCCTTATTAGGTTGACTGCAGTTGTGAGGCAATATCTCTGTAGTAAAAAATTATTACATTTCACGTTTTATGTGATGCGTTCACTTGTACTTCTCTACAATGAAAGCTCTTTGGCGTGACGCAGCGTATTACCACTCACATCACTTGCGCAAGTATAAGGACACATTTTATGAACAAAGGGTGCCAAGAGACTGACGGCAGACGGAGTCTTGGTGTTGTGAACACGTCCTAAGAAGCAGGTGGCATTTCCTGGCAACTAAACTTGTTGCGAATGCCTGCTGAGGCGAACTTGAGCTCCAGTCGCGAGTTTATAAATTGATTTACTGTTCCAGAACTTTCGAGCTCGTTAATCTTGCTCAGAGAGTATGCAACTGCTCCCCACATTTGTCTTATGCTAAGCAGAGGCAGTCTTGCGTGTTTTGACTCTGTAATCCTTCACTTCCCACACAAAAGCGCTATGACCCTCATTATCTTCACTTCTGACTACGTTTCCCGTGATCAACTCTTGTATTTTTTACATATGCTTACGGCTCTATTAAGTCTGATTTATGATTGTGGAATGTATTTCCATAACCGTTTTGGTAGTCCAGTACAGTGGAAGAACGTAATGTTTTACATAATATCTTGCAGTTTTGTTTTCTGTTTCTTTCTGTTCATCAATCCACATTTGTCTGCTATGTTTGACTGAGAAATACCGTGGCGATGATGATTTGAATATATCGGGAGGTGCAATATTCTGGCTGACTGATAGTTATGACTAGAGACCGAATTATATGCATCATAAAAACCTTAAAAATGCATGCAAATATGCGTGAAAAATGCTTAAAAATTGCATGAAAAGTGTCGAAATATGCAAGATAAAATAATAAAAAACATCGTAGTTACTGCGTGCATTATATCTCAAAGTCGAGCCTGTGCATATCAATTACTAGGAAGAGCGCCGTCCACGCGAGAAATCGGTACATTTAGAATGCTGATAGCATTTTCTGATTACTTCCTGGTAGAGTTTAGGAAGGGGACCTCTCTGGAATTTTTTTCTAAAAAATTGCAAAATGGGGACTCATACCGTTTTTCAAGAATTGTTCCATCTTTGCTGTTGTTGATGGTAACAAACGGATGCGATGCGAGTGAGTCGCAGCGGAACAATCGATATGTACAGGACCAACTTTACATTTTTCTACTATAGTAAACTATAGTAAACGTTGTGTGATTGTGTCTTCGATTACTCAAAACATTTGTATAAGCAGAAAAGGACCGCTCTTCATCAACTGAGGTAACTATACAGTATTTGCATTTGGTTGCTCTCTCGGCACTTATTGTTTCTGGTAAAAGTTCACTCGCCCCATTAATAAAACTATCAATTTGGCACAAGGGTTCAAAGCCTGGATTATTGTTTAAAGTTTTCAGACTTTTCCTTAAGTTTTATTGCGAATACCTCCTTCTATGAGGAATTCACTAGAATAATTTTATTCACTAACTGAATAGATTCACTCAACGTCAAACCTTGAGTTTTAAGTTTTTCAATATTTGCAGATATATTGGAAAAATGATTGCTAACCACAGCAATATCTTTTTTAATACCGGAATCATTGAAAGCTTCCTTGCACTGGAAAACTGCCAAAGCCTCTGCACTACCGAAGTCGATTTTACCCCTCCAAATGGCTCTAAGCACTATGGGACTTAATATCTGAGGTCATAAGTACCCTAGAGTAAGAACTACTTTAACCTAAGGACATCAGACACATCCATGCCCAAGGCAGAATTCGAACCTGCGACCGTAGCAGCAGCGCGGTTCCGGACTGAAGCGTCTAGAGCCACTCGGCCACATCGGCCGGCCCTGATACCCCTCCAATGGCCTCAAAGTGTTCATTGTAAAACAACACAGCTTCGACCAACGTACCCGAACAAGTTACCATTGGTTAGGGAGGTGTGGGTTTTATGTGGCGTTGAACCGTAATAACACACTTTTAGGATGGAAACGGCATTTATTTCGTCACGTTAATAGAGCGAATACAGAAAGATGGCTGTCGAACATAGCGCTAGAACACAAAGATAAGGCAGCAAAACAAAGAGCAAAGTCGAAGAACTGTCACTTCACGTCAGAGACTACACAGAGCCCCCCCCTCCAACCACCCCCCTCCCCCACCCGGCAGTGCGCGGAGCACTGGGGGGCGGGGGGCGGAGCTAGCACACGTCCACACAAAAATATTCGTGCCATCGAGGCAGGCAGAGGCGGCGTCCGGCGCGCCAAGTAGTGATGTGCGGCCAGGGCGCGCCGTCGTCAGGGTTCCGCGCGTTGGACAGCTGCGCAGGCGGTGGCGAGTCGAAGAGGGCAGCAGCGGCGGCGGCGGTGGCAGGTCGGCAGGGATCGGCGAGAAGTGGCTCCGGGTGGGACCACGCAGGCTTTAAACGCTGTACCGAAACTGTACTCGGGCGGTCGTTGAGCAGAATCACGAATGTATTGACGCCACGGCATAATAAGCGGTACGGGCCGGAATACGGAGGTTGCAGAGCCGCACGAACAGAGTCATCTCGTAACATGACGAAATCGCAAGATTTCAAGTTATTATGAACTAACACCTCTGGCGTGGTGTGAGTGCGAGGTAGAGGTGGGCAAAGGCAGGCCACGTGAGCACACACTCGTTCGATGAGGGCCGGCAGCTCGGTAGTGTCCGTCGGAGAAATGTCCTCGACGAATTCGGCAGGCAGGACGAGCGGTTTACCATACAGGACCTCCGCCAACGAACCATTGAAGTCCTCCTTGTGCGCGGAGCGGATTCCCAGCAACACCCACGGCAGAACCTCAGACCAAAGCCCGCCGTAGCACATGAGTGCGGCTTTAAGTGCTCTGTGCCATCGCTGCACTAGTCCATTGGCCTGTGGATGATATGCTGTCATGCGAAATTTCGCCACCCTGCACAATTCACAAAGGCGAGCGAAGAACGACGACTCAAATTGGCGGCCCTGTTCCATGGTAAGTGACAGGGGGCAACCAAATCTAGCCACCCACGCCGAAATGAAAGCGCGAGTGATTGTCTCAGCCATACTGTTCACCAACGGTACCGCCTCAACCCAAAAGGTGATGTCGATCATGGAACAGATGTATTTGCATCCCACAGACAGGGGAAGAGGACTGACCACGTCCATGTGGACGTGGCGCAGGCGGCCCCTGTGGACGTCAAACTGTCCTAAAGGCGGTTGTGCATGTGTGCTCACCTAGCTCTGTTGACAAGGAATGCACACGCGTGACCACGAGTGGCAATTGTGCCGCACTTCCGGCCAGACGAAACGTTCGGTTACGAGTTACAGCCATGTGGTGCGAAGGGTCCCGCAAAGCTGTGGCAGGAGCATCCTGTAGGTCCAACTGCGTCCACGTGGAACCAGCAGCAGGAAAAGTGCAGCTCGACACAGGAGTGAAACACAGCAAAGACACGGTAGGAGAGGGAGGCAGGGTTGATAGGAGCGGCTCTGCAGAAAGGGAGCATAAGGTAATCCATGCACGAGCCAATTCAGTGGAGGTGATAGCAATGTGGGAGCATAACTCCACGTTATGAGTGTGTAGTCCATTGATCTGCTTGAGGACGTCTGATAAATCAGAGAGGAGAGCCGTAATATCTTTGAGCAGAGAAGCACACGTGGAAAGCGTGGCCAAGGACATGGAGAGTGGAGACATGCTGCACCCGAATGGAGAGTGGAGACATGCTGCACAGAATGGTAGAACCAGATGGGTGGCGGAGTGTAGCAGCCTGTAGGTCACGCACAAGTTCGTAATGGTGTAGAAAGTCCAACCCGATCACAGGTTCCTCCACTCGGCAATGTGGAAGGTCCAAGGGAATGTCGTGCCCAGGGACAGATGAAGCGATATCTTGGTGGAGCCAAGGACCACGATATGAGAGTGATCCATGGTGAGCTGGCGGGAGTGGCCGAGCGGTTCTAGGCACTACAGTCTGGAACCGCGCGACCGCTAGTGCTCAGAGCCATTTTGATCCGTGAGGAACAGTGCGAGGTTAGTGGCAGAAAGCGTGTTGCCTCAATGCTTGGCTGGGATAACGCTGACATTTGCGCCAGTGTCGACGAGAAAGCGCATGCCTGACGAAAAGTCCATGAAGTGGAGGCATCGCGCCATTGGTGCGGCACCAGAAGGTAGGCATCATTGATGATCATGGCAAAATGTGGCGCCTAAACATGGCCGCCGAAGTCGTTTGGGTATGCACAAGGCTCGCAGCAGTTGCGAGCAATGTCCCCCTAGGTTGCATGGTACGAGCAAATCGGGTAAGCTTGGAGGCGAGGCATTGTGGGGTGGGCTCGAGAACACCTGGGCTGCTGCTCAGGCGAGGTCGGCTTCTGTCGGGATGGCGCAGGTAGTACCTCCTGTAGGCCGACAGGAGGCAGCTCCTGGCAGGTCACTCAGCTGCTGAGGCACGTGTGCTGGCCTCTACTGGCGGCGCATGGAACTGGCGAAGCAGGGGTGCCAACTGAATGAGAAGGCGATGTCGTCTGTGACAGGCAGTGTTGGTGACGAATGATTGCGTAGGACCGATCGGCCATGCTTAGGCGGACCTCGGGAGGGTCGGTGATGTGCGAGAGCAGGTGAAGCTGTAGGTCTGAAGGAAATTTGACCATCCACAGATTCCACAGCGCAGCGCGCTCCACCAGGCAGACGGAACGTGCGTCGTCGTCCGAGATCCCGTGGATATCCAGTAGATGGTCCACCAGGGCGAACCAAGTCTTAGGGTCGCCCTTTTGCAACACAGGCAGCTTAGGAAATCTGCCGGGAAACACATGTTGATGTAGAACAGGCAGGCGAAGATCCGTGTCTGTTGTTGAGGGAGCTCCCGACGCTGGGATGCGTCGCCAGAGGTCTGCTTGGGGGTGTGGCCGCAAGCAGCGCAACCGATGGCGCAATGTGTCCCAATTGCAGGCCCGGAGGCAGGCGTAGCGCGGGTGTAACGGCCAGTGCCATTGCAACGGCGGACGAAAGGCGGTCACGACACAGCCAAGGGGGGCCTGATCCTGAATCCGGCGTGGAAGAAACGGCCGGTGCCCTTGCGAGAGTGGGCGGAAAGCGATCTTGATGCGACCATGGAGCGATGGTCGAAGCAACCGGCACAGCTGAGGTGACCGGTGTCGCTGAGACGGCGTGTGTGTGTGTGTGTGGGGGGGGGGGGTTGCAATGACGCCAGGGAAGTAAGATTGTGAGACCCCACGCGTATGAGCGTTCGGAGTACAGTTATAGAACTGCGTCTGCACATCAAACCAACTGGACGGCGTCTGCTTAACCAGAGACGGAAAGACAGGGTCCTTCACACGATTACTGCGTAGTAGCATTTGATGGTGGCCATGTTGGGCTGGCAACGGTTATGTGGCCAATAAATTGTTCACTTTTAACGAACTGTACATTAGGAACACTATTAAAAACGCAAGCGCAATTGCTAGGGTGCGACGCACTTGTACAAAACGACACTGGTAGATCCATTGTTCTCAAGACAATGTGAGCCGGCACACAGAGTCCGTTACTGATGAAAATAAGCACTAAAGAATTCCAGAACGCACAACGTTGAACTCGGGGTCACCACTGTCGGTTTTACGTGGCGTTGAACCATAATAACACACTTTTAGGGTCGAAACGACATTTATTTCGTAACTTAATAGCGTGAATACAGAAAGATGGCTGTCGAACATAGCGCTAGAACACAAAGGCAAGGAAGCAAAACAAAGACTATAGTCAACGAACTGTCGCTTCGCGTCAGAGACGTCACAGAGGTAAGGGTACATTTGGTAGTTTCTCTTTGTAGGTCTTGTTGCGAGCAGGAGCCTTTAGTAACACTTTCTTTGCAGATGAAATTAGTTTACTTACACATACAAACGTGGGACGTACTTCTTCAGCAAGGCGATGTACTCCATGAGCAAAGCACGTCACATGAATCAAATTGGGATAAAATATTTGGAGGGCTTTTCCTGCTTTGATCATATAGGGAGCAGCATCTGAAATAAACACAAACACCCTTTCATCTGCAGAAAATTCTAGAAATATTTTTCTAATACCCTTATTCACATATCTGGCTATCGTAGAATGATTTATTTTTTCAAGTTGTTTGCGGGCCACTACACAGGGAGAAGAAGGCTCTTCTTTTAAAGCACCAACAATTATATTTGCAATTTAACAGCCACAAGTCCCTGTTGTTTGGTCAACTGAAATCCAGATAATGCCGTCCTTGAGTTCATTGCGTATTTCTTCCAGAACATTTACATAAATTGTAAGCATGTAATTTTTACGCAATGTTGATTCATCCTCTATATTTGATTAAAGCAGTGTTTGTGTAGGAAGCCTTTGAAGTAATGGTTTGTAAGTTTGTGAAGAGGAATATTGTTTGCAATGAATGTTTCACATAGATCCATGTTACACCTACTTTTTTGTTGTCTTTGGATAAATCCCTGCTACTGCAACTTGTTACTGTCATAAATTGTTGTCCTGGTCAAGAAATTCCTTCATATGTAAATGTTCGAGGATGGTCAGCCATCCATGAAACTATGTTTCTTTTTCGGGCGGCGCTACGGTCGCAGGTTCGAATCCTGCCTCGGGCATGGATGTGTGTGATGTCCTTAGGTTCGTTAGGTTTAAGTAGTTCTAAGTTCTAGGGGACTTATGACCACAGCAGTTGAGTCCCATAGTGCTCAGAGCCATTTTTTTCGGGCGGCATGGCGCACAACACGTTACACACTATAGGTCGTAAACATGTTCAACTGTAACACGTTTGTTTGTGTGGCCATCCTCCGCAGCAAGCATGTAAATACTCGTTTTGCAAATCAAACTGCCTTTTCCTGCTGCTATTTATTTATTTAATCCATAAGCGTTTCGCCTTCTACTGTTTTAAGGCATCATCAGTGGGATCTACAATCATACAGTTTTGTCAGTTATAGATTATCAAACAGTTCACTTCGTGATTTTTTGAAAAAAAATGTAACTACTTACGATTTGTTGATTTGCGTTTCCTCACATCTGGTCTGGAGTTCGCACTACCGCTTTTATCACTGTTCTATATTCACCTCTTCCTGTTTTTGCCATCCACACACTGTTCAGCATGTTTGTCACTCTTTTTTTGTGATGGACTATCGTTCTTCTGTCACTCGATACAACTATTTCGTCGTACACTTCTTTTCACTTCTTTAGTAACGAACAAACACTTCGTTAGGTTGGCGACACATAGGTAAACATACCAAAGACGATGAAACACGTAATGGAGTCGTAATATTTAATCTGTGAAAAGAAGTGTACGACGAAATAGTTGTATCGTGTGGCAGAAGAACGATACTCCACCACAAAAAAGAGTGACACACACATGCTGAACAGTGTGTGGATGGCGAAAACACGAAGAGGTGAATATAGAACAGTGATAAAAGTGGTAGTGCGAACTCCAGACCAGATGTGAGGAAACGCAAATCAACAAATCGTAAGTAGTTACAAAAAATGGTTCAAATGGCTCTGAGCACTATGTGACTTAACTTCTGAGGTCATCAGTTGCCTAGAACTTAGAACTAATTAAACCTAACTAACCTAAGGACAACACACACATCCATGCCCGAGGCAGGATTCGAACCTGTGACCGTAGCGGTCTCTCGGCTCCAGACTGTAGCGCCTAGAACCGCACGGCTACTCCGGCCGGCAAGAAACTACATTTTTTACAAAAAATCGCGAAGTGAACTGTTTGATAATCTGTAACTAACAAAACTGTATGATTGCAGATCCCACTGATGATGCCTTAAAACAGTAGAAGGCGAAACGCGTATGGATTAAATAAAATAAATAGCAGCAGGAAAAGGCAGTTTGATTTGCAAAACGAGTATGTTCAACTGTGTACAAGTAAAAAAAAAAAGCTAAGTTGAAACAATGGACGAGTGACTAACAGCTTGCGTAGTTTAATTTAATTGTTGCCGACATGCCCGGTATGGCAGTGTAGGGGATTAACCTGGCGCGCTGGAGCACGAGCATTGACTCTGTCTGCCTCTGCCTGTTCCTCTTGTGTAATGCCGGCCGCGGTGGTCTAGCGGTTCTAGTCGCTCAGCCCGGAACCGCGCGGCCGCTGCGGTCGCAGGTTCGAATCCTGCCTCGGGCATGGATGTGTGTGACGTCCTTAGGTTAGTTAGGTTTAAGTAGTTCTAAGTTCTAGGGGACTGATGACCTAAGATGTTAAGTCCCATAGTGCTCAGAGCCATTTGAGCCTCTTGTGTAATGATTTCGCTAGGCAGCGGCCTCTCTGTTAGCGACTGCACGCAGTTCTACGTCGCGGTCAACTTGTGAGACATCAAAACTAGATCAAGCTAGAGACCGCCCGTCTAAATTTTTAAAATACTGCAAACATAGAGCGGAAAATGTGCATCGTCAATAGTTTTTACTTAAAATATGCAATAACCGGTGAAAAGGAGCCAAATATGCAAATGTGTATGCAACATGAAAAAGGATATAATCCGGTCTCTAGCTATAACCTTGTAACATTACCCATCGTGACCTTGGTATGCAGCTGAAACCAGTCGGAACTTCAACCTTTACATTTCCCGAGGACTGCACTGCATTGCCGGCCGCGGTGGTCTAGCGGTTCTAGGCGCGCAGTCAGGAACCGCGCGACTGCTACGGTCGCAGGTTCGAATCCTGCCTCGGGCATGGATGTGTGTGATGTCCTTAGGTTAGTTAGGTTTAAGTAGTTCTAAGTTCTAGGGGACTGATGACCACACATGTTAAGTCCCATAGTGCTCAGAGACATTTGAACCATTTTTGCACTGCACTTTTTAATAACGATGTTACCATCCTTGTTGTGACATAGTCGTCCATTTGAATTTACGGAAAGTGATGGTTCGGTAGCGTGTCGTCACATGTAAAAAAATTATCTTTAATTCAACGTGTCGGATCGTGGTCTGTTAGATCCTTTAATTCTGCAAGCAGGTTAGAGATCTTGATAAGACAAATGGATAGATTGAATTTAGATATAGTGCGAGTTAATGAAGTGTGGTGGCAGAAGGATCAGTATTTATGGAAAATTGAGTCCAGTTTACCAATATAAAATGAAATAGGTGTAACGTAGGAATAGGTATATTGGTAAAAAGAAAGTACGAATTCGGGTGCACTTTTGTGAGCAGCATATTGAACGTACTATCACCAATACGAAAAATGCTTCTATCACAGCACGAAAAAAGGCAAATATTTCCTGGGCAGAGCTAGGGATGTAGAAGAAAGGAACTAGTTTTCGACTTATCTGGCACTTTCAATGACATGTTAATCAAAACATTTCGGTATCTTCACGCTTTTTTACTTGTTAATAATAGTACCCTTGTCATGTAATACATATCGTCATGTCAAGTAAAGTAACATGGTACATGATATGTCGTGTAACATGACACATGACATCATGTCTTCCAACACGGCATTTATCTTGTCGAGCAGTTTGACACAACGTGGTCATTAAAGTTCAGGATTCATGCATTCCAACTCTGAGACACTTCCCATTACAGGTGCATCCCCATTCTCGGACACTCGCTATTGTAGATGCGACCTATTCTCAAGAAGTACATAAATTTGTCAAAGTATGTCGAAACCGGTATTTATGCGATCTTGGCTGTTGAATTTTTTAGCAAGTAAAATGGTTCAGATGGCTCTGAGCACTATGGGACTTAACATCTGAGGTCAACAGTCCCCTAGAACTTAGAACTACTTAAACCTAACTAACCTAAGGACATCACACACATCCATGCCCGAGGAGGGATTCGAGCCTGCGACAGCAGCAGCAGCGCGATTCCAGACTGAAGCGACTAGAACCGCTCGGCCACAGCTCTTAGCAAGTAAGACAGGTCACTTCTTCGGTCTTCTCGAGATGAGAAAATTTAGTGACATAAATTTGTGTCTGTTGTTCTTTGATCCCTCACCATACAGGCAACAGAGGGTGTGTTTTTGGGACCAATGGTTCCCTCGAGGAAAGACTCAACCCTCCACCACCGAGAAATTAAAAAAATTATTTTAGTGTCCCCCAGGAACAAATCCACCCCCAGAAATTTTAGCCACTCAGAAAATTTGTTTAGCTATTACAAGTATGTTCTTCAACAGTGTAATGCTATATATTGATGGCATACTATACATTGGTGGCACATTAGGACATGCCGTATATCGGAAACTAACACACACAAATCTATATCTACATGCCAGTAGCTGCCATCACCTATCACAGACCATAGATGTCCTTAAGACCTTAGTGCATAGGGCACACTGTATATCCGATAAAGATAATTTACAAGAAGTGCTCACATACCTCAAGAGCATTTTTAAATCGAATGGTTTTTCTCCGCAACAAATTCGTAGAGCATTCAGTACAAAACCTAGAATGCAGGTATGTGATGGGGAAGATGATAGTAATTCCTTCATATCTAGTGCGTTTTTGCCCTATGTGGGTGCTCTTTCCTCGAAGATAGGCCGTATTCTTGAGAAAGTGTAGAGGTGATCTTCCGCCCCCCCCCCCCCCAAAGATCAAAGATTACCGCTTTACTCGGTTCTGCGAAAGACGATTTACAGCTTCGTAAAGCGGGTGTGTATCAGATTTCTTGCGGAAATTGTGAGAAGTAGTACATAGGTCAAACAACACGCACCGTTCATGAGAAATGTGTGGAGCATCGAAGATACACACGTTTATTACAGCCAGACAAGTCACCTGTGGCCGAACATAGTAGTGATACCAGGAATTCCATGAATTACAGTGATGTGAAGATTTTAACATCCACCTCTTCCTTTTGGGAATCTTCTTCAAGGAAGCTATAGAGGTTAGATTAGCTAATAATTTAATAAACGGAGATAATGGTTTTAATTTGGACAAAGCATGGAATCCGTCTATTGGGGTAATTAAACTGAGGAGAAGTCGTCGTGGTGTCACCACCGCCGATCATACATCGATAAGCGAATCGAGTGTCTGTACGTCTTCGCCACAAGCGGCGCATGTAAACGTATTTCTTTGCCGCCGACCAGCATCTGTGATTCCCATGCGCAGTACTGCCGCGGTGGAGCGTATAATACTGCGCTTGGCGTCTTGTAGTCAGTCTTGTGATTCACTCTGAGGATGGCCTGACAATACGCGACCGAAATATCAATGGAGGAAATTTTATTTGCGCGGCTGTATGCCAGAAATTTAATGGAATACTATAAATTGTTTATTATGGCTGACAAACCTTTTGGATTCTGGGCGCAGGATCAGGGACTATAACATATAAATTGCGAGATGTAGTTGTGCTAACACCTCGTGGTTAACCCGTAAAAAAGCGTGAATGTGACAGGTTTTGATTTAAATATCTATGAAATAGCCAGATATGTCGAAAAGCTGGTTCCTTTCTTTCACATCCATAACTATGCCCAGGACATGTCCCCCCCCCCCTCCCCCATCCTTCTTTTTGGTTATCACAGGAGCATTTTTCCATCTGCTTCCCAACTTTTACTCTGCCTTAATTTTGACGCAAGACAGCCATAGCCTGGCAATCAATGTAGATTTTTACTGAGTCGGTTGACGACTGATGCGGTATAATTTTTTTTTAATTGTCTTTCGAACCAGGCTGCTCACTTATATCGTGGCAACGGATAAATCTGTCACAAAACAACGGGACGACCATTAATTACATGATTTTGTCTACGTTCTTACAAAATCTGCACCGATTCGCACAAGTGTGAAACATAGAATGGCGCGCGTTAAAAATCTCACAGAAAACCTGTTTTTTTGCACGTAAAAGTCGAATGAAGCTAGGTTTTTGAAAGCGAATTTCAATTTTATCGTAAGAATGCATTTTCTATTTACATTATTCACTTGAAACCGTTTTCGTGAATTCAGTTCATATAAGAACGAATGTTACGTACTACAAATAGGTCGACTCTGAACCGTCGTATGTCGACAAAGGATGAAGATCACTGGATAAAAAAATTCATTTTGACTTTATCCATTTACCTACCATTGGGAAATGTTTAAAGCGATTCGTGCAAGTTTAATGTATAGAAGGGGCGCGCTTCAAAAACCTCTCAAAAAGGTTTTTTCACATGTTTTTGCAAGTAAAATCCGAATGGTGTACATACATGTAGTGCCATTAGCTGAGCTTTGATTGCAACCCAATTCAAATCTTTTGCAAAAAGAAGTTATCAATTCGTACAATTTGCCTGGGCGCCACTTGATTCGTCGTTGAAACCTTGCTTAATATACTGTAACATAGCTACAGCAAGGCACATGTTCGAATGGCTATACAGATGGCCACTGATGTTGCTTAAACCAAAAACATTGCACGCCATGTTCCTAGCTCAAATAGAAACCGAGCACCAAGTCCCCCCCCCCCCCACCTAACCGCCCCCTCACCAAACCGCGAGGCCTTTTCAGACATATTTCTTACTACGCTTCCTCGCTGTAACTCCAGGGAGGATAATTATAAATTGAAACCCACTGCAGCTGAAATGGGCACATTTACGCTTACTAGTTCTGCAGTCAGTAACGTCCTAAAAATAACGAGGGAGAATAATTAATTAGGATTTTAATGGTGACCGAAATATTCACTACGATGGGGGGCTAGAGCTCCAAAGTACGAAAACGAAGCAAAGGGAAATAATAGGAGAATATGAAATGAGGGAAAGTAATGGTTCAAATGGCTCTGAGCACTATGGGACTTAACTGCTGTGGTCATTAGTCCCCTAGAACTTAGAACTACTTAAACCTAACTAACCTAAGGACATCACACACATCCATGCCCGAGGCAGGATTCGAACCTGCGACCGTAGCAGTCGCGGGAAAGTAATGAATGGGGCACCCGACTGGTAGAATTTTGCAAAGAGCTCAATTTAATCATTACAATTTTATGGTGTAGGAGGCAATAGTGTACGTGGACGAGACACGAAAAATATTGTTGACAGATTGTATTGTGGTAAGACAGAGATTTAGGAACCAAATTTTAAACTACAAAACATTTGAGGTGTAGACGTAGTTTCTGCCCATAATTTATTACTTATGAAGTGCAGATCAAAGCTGAAAAATTGCATAAAATTGGGAAATTTAAGGTATGGAAAATGGATACGTTGGCAGATAGAGAGATTATTGAGAGTTTCAAACGGAGTATTAGGTAAAGACTGACTGAAACCTAGGCGAAAGACCTACTACAGAAGAGGAATAGATATCCTTGAGATACGAAAGTGTGAAGGGATCAGAGCATGAACTAGGCAAAAAGAGAAGGCCCTACAGAAATCCTTGGGTAGTAAACGAGACAGTAAATTTGATTTGCGAATTGAGATTTATGCAACAGCAGCAGATGAAACAGGCAAAAGGAAATAAAGATGACTGGAAAATGTGGTTGATCGAAAGTACAATGGGGAACGGCAGGAATAGATGGAAACGAAATGCAAAGCTGAAGAGGTATGCATAACTGTGGGAAATCTTTGGAGAAAGAGAACCACCAGTATAAACAATTAGACAATTGGACGCCAGTACTAAATAAAGAAGAGACGACTGACAGGTGAAACAAACAGATAGACTGGACAGGAAAAAATCAATGAACTTCATGAAAACAATGTGGATGAAGAGAAGAAAACCTATATTCATAGCACCTGTAGATTTGGAAACAGCTTTTGACAACAGTGGGTGGAACGCACTCCTTAAAATTCTGAAAATATCAGAAATAATATACAGGGAGCGAAAGTTTGTCCGCAGCATGTACCAAAACAATATTTATAAGAGTCAGAGTATAGGAAAGGTAGGCAATAGTTGTAACACCACAACTCTGTGGATGATCATAAATTTTTTTACGTGTTTTGCGAAGTTTGCTTTATTAGTTGTGCTGAGTATTATTCTTGTAAATATGTTATCAAGTTAAAATACTATTTGATATTTAAGAAAGAGAATACGCATGGAATATTAACATTTTGTAAGTAGACACGCTGGCTTAGTCAGGGGAAAGCTATTGCCAAAGAGCGTAATAAATTTTAAATGCATTATCGCTGGGCGTGCCAACGCACCAAAAGAGTAGTAGCAGTTGGGAATCGCGAGGAGACGATTGGTGTCGTTGGTTGTGTGTATTCGCCGGTGTGGCTGCGCAAAAGTGCGGAGACAAAAGCCTGCTTCCGAAGTGCGGTGCAATGAAAACTGAATTGGTTGTTTTGGCGGACGTTTAATATGGGAAAGCTATGGCATTTATTGCGCACATTTCAAATGCAGCAAGAGTAATTCGCATAACATCAAGAGTACTGTGGGCCCTTGTTATTGGCTATGTTATGCCAAGAAGACCAACCTGTGCCCTATTTACCATTAAATGAAGCCACTCGACAAACCAAAGGCATCATGAAGTGAAGTAAGATCTAGACTTTTTATACCTAGAAGCGTGGTAGACTAACCAGTGTAGTTGGAATTTTGTTGCTTGAATAACATTGGTTTCGTGCATGTTGTCACGCAGATAATTTTCCTAAGTCATTATCGAAGTAGTATCCATCCTATTCCTTTATATGAACCAAGATAATCAGAAAATGAACTGAAAATGAAGTGACATTAATTTATTGGATTATTAGAACATAATTATTGCAACTTTTGGAGAATTACGTAATAATGAAATTTTTGGTTGTAGTAGGCTGATGTCAGAAATAGGATGATGCAAAAGCCAGTATTACCTCATTTGCTAAAAATATAGTAACTTTCATAATAAAAAATTGGTAGTAAAACTTTACGTAACTTTGAGAATGAATTTCATTGTCAATGCACAGTTTGAATTTATAGCTTGTGGCATAATTTGCAACTTTTATTACAAATAAATTTCAAAGTAACGGCTAAATTCAAACAATCTTTAGGCTTGCCACAATTACGACAGTCAGTATTAAGGTGAGTAACGTAACAAAAAGTTTCCGTCCACAGCCAGTAAACAATCTCACTTTAATTGATCTTTGAAAATGAATATGATATGTTGTACGTGTTTACTATTTGATTATTATATTACTACTGTGACATGTGTGGTGCGAAGTATTTAAAAGTATGCGTTAGGTACTGTACCTACATCATGACACCAATAACTATTCTTACGTAAGATTGCTTACGAGTATAAACTTCAGTTTAAATTTAATTATTCTTTTTCCGGTGAGGAACTGTCGACCGTTGGTTAATTCAGTAATTTCGTACTTTGAAAACCTTTTTTCTATTTTTTCCACTAACTACTGTTAATTAAAAAACTAGTTACGTAATTAAAAATATATAAAGTTAACAGAACCTTGTTTCTTATCGTCATTGCTAAAATACTGAGCAGTGGCTATTCGGTTATAACTTCATCTACTTCTCTCGGTCTTGAATTGTTCTTCGGAGTAAATGCCTTTTCCCCACAAATTAGGGACTTTAGGTACACGGTCATATAGAAAAGCCTAATTAGCCTAGGAGGGTTACATAGTTAAGAAAGGAGTGAGACAGGAGTGTAATCTATCGGCCCTGTTATTTATACTGTACAAAAGAGCGAGCGGTAAAGTAAATGAAGGATAAGTTTGAAAAAGCATTTAAAGTTCAGGGCTCATTTGATTAAAAGGAATCTGGTCATGCACTGCTTCTTTAAGCCCTTATAAATGAATGGATTATTCATGAGGCACCTTAAGTTAACAATGATGGAACAGTGAAATAATTAAACAGATCAATAAATGGGATGAGATCATTAAACATAAAAACATTATGGATATGGTCCCGTAGAATGATAACGTGGGCTACACACAAAGAATTAATATTTGACTATTCGTTTGTTCAAATCAAACACAAACTCATTCCGAATGGTGGCCACACATAGGCTGTCTGTAATCGCAATATGGACGCAAGAATCCAACAGAATTACTTTTGAAGTGAAAGCAAAGCGTGCATAGGCTTTACCATTGAGGAGACAAGTCATAGTATAACGCAGGGCTTAACAACTGGCCGGTTTTGAGCGCGAGTACTCGCGTCTGCTCAGGCACGTGCTCGCGAGCAGGTGCAAGGTCGCGGAGTAGGGAGGGAGGGAGGGGAGGGGAGGGAGGGGAAATGCGCGCGCACATTTGAATGTGATCTCGCGTTCTTAGCAGATTTAACTAGCCATTTGAATGCTTTGAACATTTTACTACAAGATAAAGATCTGCTAATTACTCATTTCATAGACTGAATACGAGCTTTTAAAATGAAATTGACACTTTGGGTGAGACAGCTGGAAACAGGAAACCTAGCTCATTTTCCTAAATTATCATCGGAGCAAGATGTTCACAAAGACTGTGAACGTTATTCACATAGTTTAGTTGATCAGCGCTTTCAAGATCTGGCAGCACTAGACAGTGATTTTGATCTGTTCTCTCCATATTCAGCGAATATTTAAGAGATTCGTCCTGAGCTGCAGCAAGAAATTATTGACCTGCAGTGTGACAAAGAATACAGAGACAAATTTCAGAACAAGAGAAACATTTTGGAATTCTACGGACACTTCCCTCAGGATAGATTTCCTCGTTTGGACAAACTGGCGGCTACAATAATATCAATGTTCGGTTTCACGTATGTTTGTGAACAACTGTTCTCTGCAATGAAATGTAACAAGACGCGCCTGAGAAACGCATTGTCTGATCGAAATTTAAACTGCACGCTGCGCCTAAAATGCACAAGAACAATTATTCCGAACATAGACGCAATTGTAAAGGGCAAAAAGTACAAGCTAACCAAGAATCCCACACTTCAGTGACACCTTTTATTGTGTAACAGTTCACAAATTAATGCGAATGTGGAGGCATACACTAAGCTAATAAAATTATGTGGCACGTGTACATTCTCCTTTATTTGTTTCATTTGTCGCAGTAATAATTCGTGAGTGATATCCCTGCAGGTGGCCGCGGATTTACATTGACTGGCGGCAGCTGTTGTGCGCCCCACGTGACTCTCCCCACTCTCCGCTCTGGTCCGGTAGTGGGGGTAGCGTGCTCGCGCTGCTCCGTGCTCGCGCCTTGCTGCTCACAGCTTGCTCCGCGAGCACGTATGTTGTGAAGCCCTGGTATAACGATATGAAGGTATACAGGTGGCGGTAGTATCTCATACACAAGGTATAAAAGGGCAGTGCATTAGCAGAGTTGTCATCTGTACTCAGGTGATTCATGTGAAAGATTTCCGACGTGATTGTGGCCGCAGGCTGGGAATGAACGCACTTTGAACGCGGAGTGATACTTGGAACCTAGACACATGGGATATTCCATTTCGGACACGGTTAGAAAATTCAATAATACGAGATCCACAGTGTCAAGAGTGTGCCGAGAATATAAGCGTAAGATAATGCACGGCAAATGTAAAATGTTGGTGCATTAATAACCGGCGCAACCGCCGGAATGTTGAAAGCAAGCACGAAAACGTTCATGCATTGTGCTGTGAATGTGATGGGTGTCATTTTGTAAGATGGAGTTCCATCCATGCCTGTTGCGCATGGTCAGTCAGTGCGGGGACGGTTGATGCTCTATGTGACTGACACTGGAGTTGTTAGATAATGTCCCATATCCATATGTGCTGGTGATAGAGCAGGTCAAGGCAACATGTGGAGACTCTGTAGAGCAGGGGCGGGCAAACGTTGCACGCGGCTCATGAGCACACAGCGCTGCACGTGTGCTGCTCGCGTGCAATCGTCGAACGGAGCAGTGGCGACAGCCGGCAGGTTGCCGCAGTGTAGTTCCAGGCTAAGCTGCGGACGTTGAAGCGAAGCGACCACTACGTAGTGAATTTCAGTAACCGGAAAATGCAGAGTGAATCAAGGAAATGGAGAATTGGAGATTTGCTATCTTTTAAAAAGGAATGGGAGAATCATTTTTTCTCTGTACAAAAACGTGAAAATTGGAAATGTATATGTGACAGTATTCTCGCTGGTCAGCGGAAGTTTAATATTGAACGCCATTATAATAAATTTCAGTATGTTGCCGTTCTTAGTGCAATAAAAGAGGAATTTCTCAAGCGATTTGGAGATATATCTTACTTATCCCAAGGTTTTGAATAGTTCTCGAGACAATCTGCTGTTTCTGTAGATGATATTCATCGCAGTTTGCAAATGGAATTAATAGGTCTACAGCGTAATTCTCGTCTGAGAGACAGGTTCCTTTTGGCAAGACGTGTGACAGATTTTTATCACGACTTTCCACAGCAAGTTTCCTCGTCTCCATCGTGAAGCCGCGAAGATAATGTAAATGTTTGACTCGACATACGTTTGTGAGAGATTTTTTTCTGTTATGAAAATTAATAAGTCTCGGTTAAGAGCAAACATCAGTAATGAAAATTTGCGTAACTGTTTGCGTTTGTCTGTATGTAAAAATTTTGTTCCAGACATTAAACGTATTGTAAACTCCACCTGTGATAATTAAATAAAACGTATCGTAGGTAATAGGTACTCTTTCAAACGATGATTACTTTCAAGCACTCCTACTACCCTTATTCCTTCATTCAATAAAGCAGGCCAGGAAACAAAACGCATTACAGAGGAAGAAGCGGAGAGACGGTATGGTGGGGAGGGGAGAGAAGCGCGTGGCCAGCTTGCCCCTGTGTGCACGCAGAACACCTGTTAACTGCACACGTGCATGTGCACCGCACACGTGCAGAATTCCTGCCCGCCCCTGCTCTAGAGGATATTGTGTTACTACAGTGGTATGACGAATCCCTCGCTATATTGATTACTAACCAACGTCCTCGGTCCCGGGTTCGAAACTTAAATTTATAATTAATTTATTTGCTTAAATTATGATTAATAATCAGCATTGACGGCCGAAGACTTTCGTCATAAGAAGTCACCCTCATTCTGCCAACGGCCTTGTCAAAGAGGGCGGGGGAGCGGACAGAGGTTCAGGGAACCCATTTGCCCTTGGGGTGGGAAACTGCTCCTAAAGGCGGAAGATTCAGCAATTATCAACGGCATCAGGATGCAGAAGGCGATGGGAATCACTGCACTGAAGCCACACAGCGTGTATCCACAGGACATGTTACCTGTCATTGAAAAAAGTGTCACGATTATCTCTCCATTAGCAAAAGATTCCGGTATAGTCACCCATTCGAATCTCCGGGATGGGACTGCCAAGAGGAAGGAGACCACGAGAAAAAGGTTGAGTAACCAACGAAAGGATAACGTTATATGAGTCGGGGCGTGGAATGTCAGGAGCTTGAACGTGGCAGGGAAGTTAGAAAATCTGAAAAGGGAAATGCAAAGGCTGAATCTTGGTATAATAGGGGTCAATGAAGTGAAATGGAAAGAAGACAAGGATTTTGGTCAGATGAGTACAGCAGCAGTAAATGGTATACCTGGAGTGGGGTTCTTTATGAATAAGAAGGTAGGGCAGAGACCGTGTTACTGTGAACAATTCAGTGATAGGATTGTTCTTATCAGAATCGACGCAAATCAACACCGACAACGATCTTTCAGGTATACATGCCGACGTCGCAAGCCGAAGATGAAGAGACAGAGAAAGTGTATGAGGATATTGAAAGACTAATACAATATGTAAAGGGGGATGAAAATCTAATAGTCATGGGGGACTGGAATGTAGTTGTAAATCTACATTTAGATCTACATCCATACCTCGCAAGCCACCTAACGGTGTGTGGCGGAGGGTACTTTGAGTACCTCTATCGGTTCTCCCTTCTATTCCAGTCTCGTATTGTTCGTGGAAAGAAAGATTGTCGGTATGCCTCCGTTTAGGCTCTAATCTCTCTGATTTTTTCCTCATGGTCTCTTCGTGAGATATACGTAGGAGGGTATTCTCGGTGAAGGTATGTTCTCGAAACTTCAACAAAAGCCCGTACCGAGCTACTGAGCGTCTCTCCTGCAGAGTCTTCCACCGGAATTTATTTATCATCTCCGTAACGCTTTCGCTTACTAAATGATCCAGTAACGAAGCGCGTTGCTTTCCCTTGGATCTTTTCTATCTCTTTTATCAACCCTATCTGGTACGGATCCAACACCAGTGAGCAGTATTCAAGCAGTGGGCGAACATGTGTACTGTAACCTACTTTCTTTGTTTTCGGACTGCATTTCCTTAGGTTTCCTCCAATGAATCTCAGTCTGGCATCTGCTTTACCGACGATCAACTATATATGATCATTCCATTTTAAATCACTCCTAATGCCTACTCCCAGATAATTTATGGAATTAACTGCTTCCAGTTGCTGACCTTCTATATTTTAGCTAAATGATAAAGGATCTTTCTTTTTATGTATTCACAGCACATTACACTTTCCTACATTGAGATTCAATTGCCATTCCCTGCACCATGCGTCAATTCGTTGCAGATCCTCCTGCATTTCAGTACAATTTTCCATTGTTACAACCTCTCGATATACTACAGCATCATCCGCAAAAAGTCTCAGTGAACTTACGATGTTACCCACAAGGTCATTTATGTATATTGTGAATAGCAACGGTCCTACGACACTCCCCTGCGGCACACCTGAAATCACTCTTTCTTCGGAAGACCTCTCTCCATTGAGAATGACATGCTACGTTCTGTTATCTAGTAACTCTTCAATATAATCACGCAATTGGTCTGATAGTCCATACGCTCTTACTTTGTTCATTAAACGACTGTGGGTAACTGTATCGAACGCCTTGCGGAAGTCAAGAAACACGGCATCTACCTGGGAACCCGTGTCTATGGCCCTCTGAGTCTCGTGGACGAATAGCACGAGCTGGGTTCCACACGATCGTCTTTCTCGAAACCCATGCTGATTCCTACAGAGTAGATTTCTAGTCTCCAGAAAAGTCATTAGACTCGAACAGAATACGTGTTCCAAAATTCTACAACTGATCAACGTTAGAGATATAGGTCTATAGTTCTGCACATTTGTTCGACGTCCCTTCTTGAAAACGGGGGTGACCTAGGCCCTTTTCGAATCCTTTGGAACGCTACGCTCTTCTAGAGACCTACGGTACACCGCTGCAAGAAGAGGGGCAAGTTCCTTCGCGTACTCTGTGTAAAATCGAACTGGTATCTCATCAGGTCCAGCGGCCTTTCCTCTTTTGAACGATTTTAATTGTTTTTCTATCCCTCTGTCATCTATTTCGATATCTACCATTTTGTCATCTATGCGACAATCTAGAAAAGGAACTACGGTGCTGTCTTCCTCTGTGAAACAGCTTTGGAAAAAGACATTTAGTATTTCGGCCTTTAGTCTGTCATCCTCTGTTTCAGTGCCATTTTGGTCACAGAGTGTCTGGACATTTTGTTTTGATCCACCTATCGCTTTGACATAAGACCAAAATTTCTTAGGATTTTCTGCCAAGTCAGTACATAGAACTTTACTTTCGAATTCACTGAACGCCTCTCGCATGGCCCTCCTCACACTACATTTCGCTTCGTGTAATTTTTGTTTCTATGCAAGGCTTTGGCTATGTTTATGTTTGCTGTGACGTTCCCTTTGCTTCCGCAGCAATTTTCTAACTCGGTTGTTGTCCCACGGTGGCTCTTTTCCATCTCTTACGATCTTGCTTGGCACATACTTATCTGACACATATTGTACGATGGTTTTGAACTTAGGCCACTGATCCTCAACAGTATCTGTACTTGAGACAAAACTTTTGTGTTGAGCCGTCAAGTACTCTGAAATTTACTTTTTGTCACTTTTGCTAAACAGAAAAATCTTCCTACCTTTTCTAATATTTGTGTTTACGGCTGAAATCATCGATGCAGTAACCGCTTTATGATCACTGATTCCCTGTTCTGCATTAACTGTTCCAAATAGTTCGGGTCTGTTTGTCACCAGAAGGTCTAATATGTTATCGCCACGAGTCGGTTCTCTGTTTAACAGCTCAAGGTAGTTTTCAGATAATGCACTTAGAAAAATTTTACTGGATTCTTTGTCCCTGCCAGCCGTTATAAACGTTTGAGTCGCCCAGTCTATATTCGGCAAATTAAAATCTCCAGCCAGAACTATAACATGGTCGAGAAATCTACTCGAAATATTTTCCGAATTTTCCTTCATGTGCTCTGCCACAACAGCTGCTGAGCCAGGAGGCCTATAGAGACATCCAGTTACCATGTTTGAGCCTGCTATAATCGTGACCTTCACCCAAATTATTTCACATTTCGGATTTCCGTCAATTTCCTTCGATACTATTGAAATTTTTATCGCTATAAACACGCCTCCCCCTTCACTGTCCAGCCTGTCTCTGCGGTGTACATTCCAATCTGAGTTTAGAGTTTCATTACTGTTTACATCTATAGGGGAAGGAGTAGAAGAAAAGGTTACAGGTGAAAATGGACTTGGGACAAGGAATGACAGAGGAGAAAGGAAATCGAGTTCTGTAATAAATTTCAACTAATAACAGCCAATATTCTGCTCAAAAATCACAAGAAGAGAAGGAATACTTGGAAAAGGCTGGGTGATACAGGAAGATTTTAGTTAGATTACATCATGGTGAGACAGAGATTTCGAGGAGGAGGAGGAGGAGATTAGTGTTTAACGTCCCATCGACAACGAGGTCATTAGAGACGGAGCACAAGCTCGGTTTAGGGAAGGATGGGGAAGGAAATCGGCCGTGCCCTTTCAAAGGAACCATCCCGGCATTTGCCTGAAATGATATAGGGAAATCACGGAAAACCTAAATCAGGATGGCCGGACGCGGGATTGAACCGTCGTCCTTCCGAATGCGAGTCCAGTGTGCTAACCACTGCGCCACCTCGCTCGGTCAGAGATTTCGAAATGAGATACTGGATTGTAAGGTGTACACAGGGGAAGATGTAAACTCAGATGACAATGCAGTAGTGGTGAAGTTTAAGAGATAGTTTAAGAGATTAGGAGATTAGTCACGAAGAATCAATACTCAATTAAGTGGGATTCGGAAGTACTAAGGAATCAAGAGATACTCTTGGAGTTCTCTAAGGCTATAGATACAGCATTAAGAAATAGCTCAGTAGTCATTACAGTTCAAGAGGAATGAACATCTCTAAAAATGGAAATCGCACAAGCTAGAAGGAAAATCATAGGTAGAAAGACGGTAACTGCAAAGAAACCAGGAGTAACAGAAGAAATACTTCAGCTTATCGATGAAAGAACAAAATAAATAAAAATTAGGGGATTTAAGGGATACAGAAATATAAGTCGCTGTGGAATGAGATAAATAGGAAGTGCAGGGATGCTGACGAAATGGCTGCATGAAAAATCTGAGGAAACCGAAAAAGAAATTATTGTCGGAAGGACTGACTCAGCATATAGGAAAGTGAAAACAACCTTCGGTGAATTTAAAAGCAAGGATGGTAACATTAAGACTGGAACGGAAATTTCACTGTTAAATGCTGAGGAGAGAGCGGCTAGGTGGAAACAGTGCATTGATGGCCTCTGTGAGGGGGAAAATTTGTCTGATGTGATACAAGAAGAAACAGAAGTCGATTTAGAAGAGATACGAGATCCAGTATTGTAAACAAAATTTAAGAGAACTTTGGAGGACTTAAGATCAAATACAGCAAAAGGGATGTATAACATAACATCAGAATTTCTTAAATCATTGGGGCAAGTGGCAACAAACATACTATTCACGTTGTTGTGTAGAATGTACGATTCTGACGATATACCATCTCTTGCAAAAAAATAGCATCCACACATTTCCGAAGACAGCAAAAGCTCACAAGTGCGAGAATTATCGCTCAATCAGCTTAACAGATCATGTATCCAAGTTGCTAAAAAAAAAAATCGTGTGACTAGGGCCTCCAGTCGGGTAGACTGTTCGCCAGGTGCAAGTCTTTGGATCTGACGCCACTTCGGTGACTTGCGCGTCTATGGGGATGAAATAATAATGATTAGGACAACACAACACCCAGTCGCCGAGCGCAGAAAATCTCCGACACAGCCGGGAATCGAACCCGGGCCCTTAGGATTGACATTCTATTTCCCTGACCACTTTTTTTTATCTCATTTTGTTCTATATTGTTCGTTGAACTTGTTCGGGGCAGACGTCTGATGACACCCGTTCAGGTTCTTCGTTGATCCGTTCACTCAGTTTTTTATTACAGAGGGTAGCTAACGCTCTGAGTGAACACGCTGAGCTACCGTGCCGGCAGCACTCAGCTACCGGAGGCGGACTCCAAGTTGCTGACAAGATTGATATACAGAAGAATGGAAAAGAAACTTGAAGATGTGTCAGATGACGATCTCTTTGGCAATTCTGACGTTGCGGTTTGTAATGGAAGCAAGACTAAAGAAATATCAAGACGCGTCCATAGGATTTGTCAATCTGGAAGAATCTTCTCCAGTATAAAAAATGCTAAGTCTGCGCTACATAGGTAGTACACGCGAAGTAACGAGCGTTGACGCTTCTATCCAAGTTACTAATCTTGATGCTGCTCTTGATTTGGGGCGTCTCCAGTCGGTTGCGGCGTTTATGTCCTCTCCACACAGGAGCCACTGCTGGAGAGGGATCGGTCAGCTTGCGATTGACTGACGTCTTCTCACAGCCATCTCTCCTCTATCGTTTCCGACTGACTTGCCGCCACTTGACTTAACACCGTAACAATAGGAATATGTGGAAAACACTGACCAGGAGAAGGGACAGGATGACAGGACATTTGATAAGACATCAGGTACTAAAGGGCGCTATAGAGGGCATAAACTGCAGAGGAAATCAGAGACTGGAATACATCCAGTAAATAAATGAGGTCATAGGGTGCAAGTGCTACTCTGAGATGAAGAGGTTTACGCAGGAGAGTGGAATTCGTGATGGGCCGCCTCAAACCAGTCAGATGGCCGATGACACAAAAAAAAAGAAAAAAAAAAAAAAAACTACACTCCTTGTAAGCCGCATGCAGCTCGCGTTGGTGCCGTTGGTAGGTTGGCTACGGTATTAGGGCTAGTGGCGTCTCGTTTTCTTCTTCTGTTTACTGGTACCACTACGTTTGCTAGTGTTGTCTGTGCCCGAGAGTGGCAGCAGCAGCATTTATCTATATATAGTACCGGTACTATCTTTGGAAGGACGTGAAATGTTTTCCGGGTCGGGCGTGTCGGTAGTTCGGTTGGGACGGAGCAGCAGAGAGGTCCAGCAGCGTGAGGACATGCCGGGACCGCTGGCGTTTCGCAGGAACTGCCAGATCGAGGGGCTGTAGTTGCGAGGGCGACAACCTCGATGTCCACTGGACCCAGGACCTTGAGTTGGCGGAATCTATTAGCCGTCTTCTACAGCCTGTTATTAGTTTTTGAATTTTGTGTTATTTTTGGTGAAGTGCAACCAGCGGTATTTTACTGCCTAGTGGCTGCTAATGCCCCCGTTACTTGCCCTGGAAGTTAGCGTATTTTGCGGCAGTGTACTTTTCCTCGTCTTTCCGATGCTGTCCGGCATAATGTGTAGTTCGACAGCCTCCTTGATTGCCGTGTGGATTGCGGTTTATTGTCTACCTTGGTTGTAGTGGTTCCTTCTGCCTTTCGATGTTTTGTACACCAGATTCTGAAGACGCAGTGCTGTCTGTCACCTCGCTTGAATTATTTCGTACTGGTTATCACACGTTAGGTGGATTTGGTAAGAGCATTGATTGGCGTTTAAAGTATCCCTGATATGGGTTGCCATCCTGTTAGGTGAACATAACTCTTGGCTGCCTGTCTCACCGCTTACATTTCTCAGGTCGATCCTTGGAGCACTGTCTGTGGATCACTCCTTTCTTTATTTGGTCTGATTGTGTCAGTTGTTTAAAAATAACATTTGTTTAAATTTTTCCTATTGCTTGTGGCAATTCAATTCAAATAATTTGAATTCTTCTTAATAAAGCCTTCAGCTGTCAGTGTAGCTTGTGTTACAGTGAATTTTTTAATGATTGTTCAAAAAATTATTTTGGTATTTTTAACGTGTAATTGTCTACCTCATTTGTAATTCAGGCCTTCAGCCGTTGATTGTTCTGAAGTATTGCTTGTGGCCTTCAGCAGACAAATAATTTGAATTCTTTCTTAATAAGGCCTTCAGCTGTCAGTGTAGCTTGTGTTACAGTAATTTTTTTTAAAATGATTGTTTTAAAAATTATTTCGGTATTTTCAACGTGTAGTTGTCTTCCTCACTTGTAATTCAGGTCTGCAGCCGCTAATTGTTCTGAAGTATTGCTCGTGGCCTTATGCCGACAAATAATTTTGAATTCTTTCTTAATAAGGCCTTCAGCCGTCAGTGTAGCTTGTGCTCTACATCTACATCTACATTTATACTCTGCAAGCCACCCAACGGTGTGTGGCGGAGGGCACTTTACGTGCCACTGTCATTACCTCCCTTTCCTGTTCCAATCGCGTATGGTTCGCGGGAAGAACGACTGCCGGAAAGCCTCTCTAATTTTTCATTCGTGATCTCCTCGGGAGGTATAAGTAGGGGGAAGCAATATATTCTTTACCTCATCCAGAAACGCACCCTCTCGAAACCTGGACAGCAAGCTACACCGCGATGCAGAACGCCTCTCTTGCAGAGTCTGCCACTTGAGTTTGCTAAACATCTCCGTAACGCTATCACGCTTACCAAATAACCCTGTAACGAAACGCGCCGCTCTTCTTTGGATCTTCTCTATCTCCTCTGTCAACCCGACCTGGCACGGATCCCACACTGATGAGCAATACTCAAGTATAGATCGAACGAGTGTTTTGTAAGCCACCTCCTTTGTTGATGGACTATATTTTCTAAGGACTCTCCCAATGAATCTCGAACTGGCACCCTCCTTACAGTCAGTTTTTAAAAAAATGATTGTTTTAAAAATTATTTCGGTATTTTCAACGTGTAGTTGTCTTTTTTACTTGTAATTCAGGCCTTCGGCCGCTAATTGTTCTGAAGTATTGCTCGTGGCCTTCAGCCGACAAATCATTTTCAATTCTTTCTTAATAAGGCCTTCAGCCGTCAGTGTAGCTTGTGTTACAGCCAATTTTTTAAAATGATTGCTTTAAAAAAGTATTTCCGTAAATAGAGTGTATGTGTTTACTGTGCAACCAACGGTAACTGATTAGGCCCCGTTCACACCTTTTGCTGCTTTCCTAAGTCCCACACTTTGGAATGCTGTTCATTGAGGGCAGCACAACAGGTCGGCTCACAAGACTGGCGTACAAATTTACAGTCAGGGTGCTTGGGATAACCACGAGAGTGATCCCGCTGTCATAGGAAATCGCACGCCACACCACGTGTAGGTCCTGTGCGTCCAGCTCGAGCAGAAGTTTGGTCGTAGGCCCTCAAACGGCCTCCATCTAACCAACCCAGGGCCATCACTGGCACCGAGGCAGAACCTACTTCCATGAGAAAACACGGCAGATCTCCACCCTGCCCTCCAATGGGCTCTCGCTTGATACCACTAAAGTCGCAACCGGCGGTGGTATGGGATCAGTGGAATATATGCTGTAGGGCCTGTGGTGCTGAGCTGTCCTTGAAGTAACCGACGTTGTGTCACTGTGGTGTCGTTTGCTACTCAAATTGCTGCTGCGGAAGCAGTACGGCGCACCAGAGCCGTCCGCCTACCACGATGGTCTTCACGCTCTATAGTGCCACTTGGCCGTCCGGAGCCCGGTCTTCCTGCGACGGCACATTCTCATGATCACCGCTGCCAGCTATCACGTATATGGATACATTCCTGCCATATCTTTCTGGAACATTGCAGAAGGAACATCCAGATTCTCGTCACCTTGTTACACGATCTCGTTCAAACTCACTGAGGTGTTGATAATGACGTCTTTGTCGCCTTAAAGGCATTCTTGAGTAACATAAACTTACCATGTACAGTCTCAGAAGTAACTAGCGCTCATGAGCTCATGACCGTTACAGCGCATACTTAAAGCAAACATCATTTGCGTCCTAATAGTGACGCTACTAGCACCACTCTTATGCGACTGGCGCAAAATTTGAACAGACATCACTTTCAGTTGTAGAAACACGCCTATCAGCTTTAGTTCATGTAGTACAGCTTCTCTTTCGTGCTGGGATTTTCTCTATTATTGTTTATTTATTTGTTCGTAGACGCAGTATTTGTTAGTACTGCCTGTAAATTCCAGTACACGTGAAAATAAATAATGAGAGTTGTGCAGAGTATAGCTGGACGAATAAATTCGGGAAAAGAACCAATATTATATTTCACAGAAATCTGGATATGTTTAGGTTATTCATACTAGTAACTTTCAGTCACAGTGCTTACATTTTCGGGAGGGGTACTTACTGACTTTACAGTATTTTCTTTAAAAGTAGCTGCAATTTTTGACAGTACTGGTTGACATGAGGCACAAAACGTTTCATTCTGTGGAACTGTGAAATAGTCCAGGTGTTGGTGACAACACCATACAGTCACATACCGGGTTCACCTGCACACTTCATATGACATGAAACAATAATAATATAGTGCTACCGCAAAAACCATGCGACGCTAAATACATTTCCCTTCTAAGCTTCGATGTACTAAACCACGAAATGCTACAATTTGCGCTCATGCACATAATATGCTGCATTTAGTTGCGAAGAAACAGCTACGACAAATTTCTTGTAGTACGTCAAAAAACGGTAAACTGTGACTAGAAGCCGTTCGTTCATAAATGACATTGCTGTCTTGTAGTTGCATACTTAAATGAGATGTTACGTTCGTGACATAACTCAAAGGAAGATGTGTTATAACCAAAGGCGCCTAAGTTTGAAACTTCTTTATTTGAATGAGTGTGTCTGTACTCAAATTGCAGAATGACTGACAAGATGAAACTTCTACGTTATTTGATTGTGAAACAGCCGAGTAAAACTGAACGTACTGAGCCTACTTTCTCTTTACTTTTTCTTATCATGTCAACACTGACCCACAATATTCTAGCGCAACGCAATCTGACTGCTCAAAAAAATTACAACCTGACTTCAAATAATACAGCGAGCGTGAATACTGCCAGATAAATAAAAGATTCAAACTACTAAAGCCATTAACTACTAATATACATGTGATTAGCAAAGGGAAGATTTTTTTGCAAACCAAATAATGTATTTTTTTACCTTAATAATGTGACATCCAGTTCAGACACGAATATAAATCGTCACTGACATCTAGTACAAAGGTATTGAATAATATTCAATCTCCACGTCGAACATCTACAGATCGTTAGCCTACGCCAACACTTCAGACCTCTACCCTCAATCGATGCTAACTTCTCACATCTAACATCCATCACTGCTGGCTGTTCACCTCCAACTGCCCAACAGTACTTCCATCACTGCTGGCAACTAACTTCCAACTGGCGATTAACTAGCCGGCCGCGGTGGTCTAGCGGTTCTAGGCGCTCAGTCCGGAACCGCGCTACTGCTACGGTCGCAGG
Source organism: Schistocerca nitens (assembly GCF_023898315.1). Classification (NCBI taxonomy): domain Eukaryota; kingdom Metazoa; phylum Arthropoda; class Insecta; order Orthoptera; family Acrididae; genus Schistocerca; species Schistocerca nitens. Next base: position 149,171,027 of record NC_064615.1, on the reverse strand, counting down.
TTCGAATCCTGCCTCGGGCTTGGGTGTGTGTGATGTCCTTAGGTTAGTTAGGTTTAAGTAGTTCTAAGTTCTAGGGGACTGACGACCACAGATGTTAAGTCCCACAGTGCTCAGGGCCATTTGAATCATTTGGCGATTAACTTCCAACCAGCCACAGAGTGTCTTACAAAGAAAGCGCAATCAGAGATCCAATGCAGAGCACTACACAGCGCTGCCAACACAGAAGCAGCCCACTTACAAGTTTACCACCATAATCTCTACCGAGCTGCCTTTCAAATTATGCACTGTTCACAAAAGACCACTTACGGGATTGTGCAAACTTGGGACTGCAGTAAACGGCCGAAATAAAATCTCCCCCCCCCCTCTCGTCCCGCCATTACCACGTCCGTTCACAGCTCGCTGCAATGGCCTGGATACTGTGTCCGGCGCCAACTCTTAACTTACCTGGACCAGCCACTTCACGCCAAGTTGCCAGCTACACACCTATCAGCCAAATTCTCTGCTTTTATACAGAATTCCTATCGAATTCGTAGCTCTTAATGGCACAGCAACCTCATTCGTTTGGTCCACAATGTACGATACTGTTTTGTTTGTCTATCCTTGCAGCGAAGTTATTCCACAATCTAAAAATCTATTGCTGCACTGTTACTTCGTTTCTCTACAACAATACTCAGACTAAACACACACTACAGACCAACATCATGAGTATCACAAATATGTATGGATTTAATTTTGTGCACCGCGGCTCCCTGTTTATTTTGAAGATAAATAGTTAGGGTCCCTTTTATAATGAACAAAATTCCAGAAACAGAAAGGGAATGAGGTGTTAATATCATCAATTGTAGAGTTTTGGTGTAAGGGTTTCCACATAAAAACAATGGTGCAAAAACTTGTTGTGAAATGACAGACGTGATTATTGTTATTCACTAGTCGTTCATTCTCCACCAACCCGCTACCGTGTGTTATCTAGTTAATCCTAAGTGTATAGAAGCTGAGCTTAATATCTGCAGCATAGTGCCCAGAGTCGATCGCGGTCCTCTGGTTTGGAGCCGTGTGGAGGGTCTAAACCAGAGGCTCAGACGACTCTGCGACTATAATGGTTGCAAATTCATCGACCTCCGTTATTGGGTGGAGAACTGTAGGGCCCCCCTAGACAGGTCAGGCGTGCACTACACACCGGAAGCAGCTACTAGGGTAGCAGAGTACGTGTGGCGTGCACACACGGGGGTTTTTTAGGTTAGAGGGACCCCCCCCCCCCCCTTGGGCGAAACGATAAAATACCTGACGGCTTACCAGAGAGGACATCAGCATCGTTGATAAAGAACGTCCGTCCTCAGAGACCAAAAACAGGAAAAGTTAACGTAATATTGGTAAACTGCAGGAGTATCCAGGGCAAGGTTCCTGAATTAGTATAGCTTATTGAAGGAAATAGTGCGCATATAGTATTAGGAACGGAAAGTTGGTTAAAACCGGAAGTGAACAGTAACGAAATCCTAGACACAGAATGGAATATATACCGCAAGGATAGGATAAACGCCAATGGTGGAGGAGTATTTATAGCAGTAAAGAATTCAATAATATCCAGTGAAGTTATTAGCGAATGCGAATGTGAAATAATCTGGGTTAAGTTAAGTATCAAAGGTGGGTCAGATATGATAGTCGGATGCTTCTATAGACCACCTGCATCAGCAACCGTAGTAGTTGAGCGCCTCAGAGAGAACCTGCAGAACGTCGTGAAGAAGTTTCGTGATCATACTATTGTAATAGGGGGAGACTTCAATCTACCAGGTATAGAATGGGATAGTCACACAATCAGAACTGGAGCCAGGGACAGAGACTCTTGTGACATTATCCTGACTGCCTTGTCCGAGAATTACTTCGAGCAGATAGTTAGAGAACCAACTCGTGAAGCTAACGTTTTAGACCTCATAGCAACAAATAGACCGGAACTTTTCGACTCCGTGAATGTAGAAGAGGGTATCAGTGATCATAAGTCAGTGGTTGCATCAATGACTACAAGTGTAATAAGAAATGCCAAGAAAGGAAGGAAAATATATTTGCTTAACAAGAGTGATAGGGCACAAATCGCAGAATATCTGAGTGACCACCATCAAACGTTGATTTCTGAGGAAGAGGATGTGGAACAAAAATGGAAAAAATTCAGAAACATCGTCCAGTACGCCTTAGATAAGTTCGTACCGACTAAGGTCCAAAGCGAGGGGAAAGATCCACCGTGGTATAACAATCATGTACGAAAGGTACTACGGAAACAAAGAAAGCTTCATCATAGGTTTAAGAGTAGTCGAATCATAGCTGATAAGGAAAAGCTGAACGAAGCGAAAAAGAGCGTAAAGAGAGCAATGAGAGAAGCATTCAACGAATTCGAACATAAAACATTGGCAAACAATCTAAACAAGAACCCTAAAAAGTTTTGGTCATATGTAAAATCGGTAAGCGGATCTAAATCCCCTATTCAGTCACTCGTTGACCACGATGGCACCGAAACAGAGGACGACCGAAGAAAGGCAGAAATACTGAATTCAGTGTTCCGAAACTGTTTCACTGCGGAAAATCGTAACACGGTCCCTGACTTCAGCCGTCGCACGGACGCCAAAATGGAAAATATTGAAATAAACGATATCGGAATTGAAAAACAACTGCTATCACTTAGTAGCGGAAAAGCATCCGGACCAGACGAGATACCCGTAAGATTCTACAGTGATTATGCTAAAGAACTTGCCCCCTTTCTATCAGGAATTTATCGTAGATCTCTGGAAGAACGTAAAGTACCTAGCGACTGGAAGAAAGCGCAGGTCGTTCCCATTTTCAAGAAGGGTCATAAATCAGATGCGAATAATTATAGGCCTATTTCGCTTACGTCAATCTGTTGTAGAATAATGGAACATGTTTTATGTTCTCGTATTATGACGTTCTTAGATAATACAAATCTCCTTCATCATAACCAACATGGATTCCGCAAACAGAGATCATGTGAAACTCAGCACGCCCTATTTGTCCAAGAAATTCACAGTGCCGTAGACACTGGCGAGCAGATTGATGCCGTATTCCTGGACTTCAGGAAGGCATTTGATACGGTTCCGCACTTACGTTTAGTGAAAAAAATACGAGCTTACGGAATATCGGACCAGGTTTGTGATTGGATTCAGGATTTCCTAGAAGAAAGAACACAACATGTCATTCTTAACGGTTCAAAATCTGCAGATGTAGAGGTAATTTCGGGAGTACCGCAAGGAAGCGTGATAGGATCTTTATTGTTTACAATATACATAAATGACTTAGTTGACAACATCGGTAGCTCCGTGAGGCTATTTGCAGATGACACGGTTGTCTACAAGAAAGTAGCAACATCAGAAGACTCGTACGTACTCCAGGAAGACCTGCAGAGGATTAATGAATGGTGCGACAGCTGGCAGCTTTCCCTAAACGTAGATAAATGTAATATAATGCGCATACATAGGGGCAGAAATCCATTCCAGTACGATTATGCCATAGGTGGTAAATCATTGGAAGCGGTAACGACCGTAAAATACTTAGGAGTTACTATCCGGAGCGATCTGAAGTGGAATGATCACATAAAACAAATAGTGGGAAAAGCAGGCGCCAGGTTGAGATTCATAGGAAGAATTCTAAGAAAATGTGACTCATCGACGAAAGAAGTAGCTTACAAAACGCTTGTTCGTCCGATTCTTGAGTATTGCTCATCAGTATGGGACCCTTACCAGGTTGGATTAATAGAAGAGATAGACATGATCCAGCGAAAAGCAGCGCGATTCGTCATGGGGACATTTAGTCAGCGCGAGAGCGTTACGGAGATGCTGAACAAGCTCCAGTGGCGGACACTTCAAGAAAGGCGTTACGCAATACGGAGAGGTTTATTATCGAAATTACGAGAGAGCACATTCCGGGAAGAGATGGGCAACATATTACTACCGCCCACATATATCTCGCGTAATGATCACAACGAAAAGATCCGAGAAATTAGAGCAAATACGGAGACTTACAAGCAGTCGTTCTTCCCACGCATAATTCGTGAATGGAACAGGGAAGGGGGGATCAGATAGTGGTACAATAAGTACCCTCCGCCACACACCGTAGGGTGGCTCGCGGAGTATAGATGTAGATGTAGATGTAGAATGTATTGCTTAACGGATAATTTAACAGCCTTTTTAAACGAGTTTTTTTACTAATCTCCTTGAAAATTTTTGTGGCGTGGTCCTAATGGTTGGGAAATGGTAAGTAGCTGAGATTTATATGGACATAAGTTTAAAAACGTTAATTAATTACACAATCCAGCGAATCAGAACACAAGTACATAAGAAAATAATAGGGAAATATTACTTGTGCTCAGATGCAACAAACACACATGAACTTAAATTTACACAAAAAATTCGTACTGCTCCAAATTCTTGGTCCTTAAAATGAATGCAACTTTTCAAGAACAGCAAAGCACAAGGTAAATCAACAAAATTATAAGTAATTAACTATGCAAGCTGGAAGGGACATTACACAGGTTTATGCTAGAATTCAGAAATAAAATACGTATGAGAACTTACACAAAGCACTTAAAGCTCTTATTAAATATTCCAATCAACTAAATGCAGTACGAAATGGGAAATTGAAACAAAACAGAAAAAGACCTACGCTATGCGGGAATATAGATATAAGATTCGATATAGCATGACTCGTTTGAACATAACAATAATATAAGAGCACAGGGTCTAATTCACACAGATCTTCGACAACTGAAATGCATTTCAGGCAAAGACACTTAGGAACTGCAGCAGCCCAACTGTTAGGATATACACTACTGGCCATTAAAATTGCTACACCAAGAAGAAATGCAGATGATAAACGGGTATTCATTGCACAAATATATTATACTAGAACTGACATGTGATTACACTTTCACGCAATTTGGGTGCACAGATCCTGAGAAATCAGCACCCAGAACAACCACCTCTGGCCGTAATAACAGCCTTGATACGCCTGGCATTGAGTCAAACGGAATTGCATGGCATGTACAGGTACAGCTACCCATGCAGCTTCAACACGATACCACAGTTCATCAAGAGTAGTGACTGGGGTATGTGACGATCCAGTTGCTCGGTCACCATTGGCCAGACGTTTTCAATTGGTGAGAGATCTAGAGAATGTGCTGGCCAGTGTAGCAGTCGAACATTTTCTGTATCCAGAAAGGTCCGTACAGGGCCTGCAACATGTGGTCGTGCATTATCCTGCTGAAATGTAGGGTTTCACAGGGATCTAATGAAAGTTGAGCCACGGATCGTAAAACATCTGAAATGTAACGTTCACTGTTCAAAGTGCTGTCAATGCGAACAAGAGGTGACCGAGACGTGTAACCAATGACACCTCATACCATCACGCCAGGTGATACGCCAGTAAGCGTTGACGAATACACGCTTCCAATGTGCGTTCACCGCGATGTCGCCAAACACGGATGCGACCATCATGATGCTGTAAACAGAACCTCGATTCATCCGAAAAAATGACGTTTTGCCATTCGTGCACCCAGGTTCGTCGTTGAGTACACCATCGCAGGCGCTTCTGTCTGTGATGCAGCGTCAGGGGTAACCGCAGCCACGGTCTCCGAGCTGATAGTCCATGCTGCTGCAAATGTCGTCCAACTGTTCGTGCAGATGGTTGTTGTCTTGCAAACGTCCCCATCTGTTGACTCAGGGATCGAGACGTGGCTGCAGCCACAGCCATGCGGATAAGATGCCTGTCATCTCGACTGCTAGTGTACGAGGCCGTTGGGATCCACCACGGCGTTCCGTATTACCCTCATGAACCCACAGATTCCATATTCTGCTAACAGTGATTGGATCTCGACCAACGCGAGCAGCAATGTCGCGATACGACAAACCGCAATCGCGATAGGCTACAATCCGAACTTTATCTGTTGTGGCGTAACAAGCTAGCTACGCCACACTGAGAAGTAGCCGAAAGGGCACGCGTCAACTCACGCCGTCTTGCGTTAAGTCTGAAACAGGATACTTTATGAATGCTACAAAGAAAAGAACGGAGCTTCTCGTATACTTAACTTTAATTAATTATGGTACATTTCTCTTGATATTACAAGTGAGATTCTCTCCAGATATGGTTAATGGCGCCTTGCTAGGTCGTAGCCATGGACTTAGCTGAAGGCTATTCTAACTGTCTGTCGGCAAATGAGAGAAAGGCTTCGTACGTGTAGTCGCTAGCAATGTCGTCCGTACAACTGGGGCGAGTGCTAGTCGGTCTCTCGAGACCTGCCTTGTGGTGGCGCTCGGTCTGCGATCCTGACAGTGGCGACACTCGGGTCCGACATGTACTAATGGACCGCGGCCGATTTAAGGTACCACCTAGCAAGTGTGGTGTCTGGCGGTGACACCACATTATCAAAGTCGGAAAAGTGATGGTACGCATTTCTCCTCCTTACACGAGGCATCACAACAACGTTTCACCAGGCAACGTCGGTCAACTGCTGTTTGTGTATGAGAAATCGATTGGAAACTTTCCTCATGTCAGCACGTTGTAGGTGTCGCCACCGGAGCCAATCTTGTGTGAATGCTCTGAGAAGCTAATCATTTGCATATCACAGCATATTCTTCCTGTCGGTTAAATTCCGCTTGAAAGTGAATCACAACCAGAAAACAAGCAACTAGAATGCCCATATTTCTGTCACGCACCACTTGCCCGACCTCTTCTGTGCGCCGCTACTCCAGAGTACACATCACGTGTAGTATCCACTTGTGAATTATCATCATTGCCCATCCGGAACGAGAACTGACGTCCGCGCTTTGGTAGCATGTTCAGCTAGCTGCTAGCACAGGTCCGTACTCCAATGGGACTCTGCACTGCTGGCACACGAACTTGGCGGCTCTGTCCACACTACTCACAACTGTCTCTACTGTTGTCCTTCCTTTGTAGCTCACCACAGATTGGCTCACGTCTCCGACCACCCTTCAGTTTCCTGTCCCAATGATAACAACAGCCGCCATCACCGCGTGCCTGCAGCCCAACCGCCACTCGTCTTGCCAGGCGCCATGCTGCTGCCCGACAATCTAGCAGTCTGCGAGACCGCCGCCGCCGCATATGGGGCCGCTCGATTTTGTTGTCAGCTTGCTGCCGCGACTCGCCCGCCACCTCCCCATCCTCCCCCATGACGTCCACTACAAGTCCAGGCGGTGCCGACACTGGCCGGAGAACTCCAGGAACCAGACACTCCGGGACGTAAACAAAACCGATTATCTCGTCTTCCGTGAACACTCGAAGTATCCTCCTTCCGCTGCTGCACACGGCTTCTGGTGCTGGCTCCAAGTTGTGGCCACTTCGCTTCCACACCACACACTGCTTACAAGTTTAATACGCTCTCTGTCGTCACTAGAACACAATGCCAGCGCTGGTACCAAGTGCCGAATTTGTTGGGGTTTCAGACGTGCTGTGGGCCTCTACTTAACTGCACATTTTATTAACAATATTTTGTTCCTCGATACGAAATGCTGTTTTGAGTTTCATATTAATTCTTTCTTGGTAAATATAAGTTCAATGTACATATAGTTTAGAGCTTTGGTGGGAGGCTTTCCAGAAAGAAAAAAATCGTCTTGGAGCATAAGTGTGTTGTGAAATGACAGAAGTGATTATTATTTTGATTTACTTGTGTTTCGTTTTATAGCTAACCCCAACTTTGTGTTACCTAACTACATACACTATGTTATTTGACAGGTGCTTTTTTATGGTGTCTGTGAGTAGGTGTTTTTACTAATCTCCCTGAGCAATTTATTGATAAACTTCATTCCTTGATTCAAAATGGTGTTTTGAATTTTATGTTAATTATTTTTAGTAAGTATATGTTCAACCTAGATCGAGTTCCATGGCCATAGACAGGGGTGTCTGTGAAGTAATTATAAAAAAAATCAACGTGCGTAATTGACTAGTAGATCTAACTAATCACATGACATAGTATTAAGCGTCTATATTTTGGTCAGCACTTTACAATGAGCCCAATCACTGTTAGGGCATATAACTGCTATAGCCCTTTTCTGTAGTTTCAAACCTATGTTCATGTTTTGAGAATTTGTCCCCAGAAAAGAATTTCATATCTAAGAACTGAGTTTCCATATAAATAGTACATAGTTAAGTCTGATAGGACTTCTTATTTACTTTCTTTTTCTGATATGTTCTATGCATTTTTCGATAATCAAGCCAAAAGTATGAAACAATCGTCGTGATTAATTAAGTGGCTGTTCCATGTTGGTGTTATGTCCGCGACTGCATGTTGCTGTGATATCAACCTATCACCAAACTGATAATACCAACATTTTGTGCTGTGGTTTATTTTCATTGTTGCAACTCGCAACACTTGTGTACTTGTCCTCCATTCGGTGACATGATCGTTGAAGGAAGGTACAACCACGTTTGTTAGTAGGCTCAACGTTCTGGTGATAGGAGCAAGCCACTGAGTTAGTCGGAGCGTCAGTGATTTCCGACTTCAGCAGAGGTCTTTCTTCCTTTTGATACAACAGAATAGGCCGCGTTGACTGACAACCACATAGGGAAATAAATCAGTTGTAGGCCATTTACAAATACACAACAACAGCTAAGTCAGAAACAGAAAAAATGTATACCGATAGCAAGAAACCGATTTCGGTATAACATCCGTTCTTAGTCGTATCGATTTTCAAAGAAGGACCATAAAAACTTCCCTAAAGTTTGTAAGCACTTCCAGTCACTTCGTATGCCATTAACTGAAGTATTTTTATGAACTAAATATTAATTTTCAACAGTCTACAGTAATAGTATTTTAAAACTTATAAGAATACCTAAATGTGAATTCCATGTTATGCCTTCTACAATTTTAACAGAGGAGTCTTGTAGCACAAACCATTCCATATTGTTGTAGTTTTGATAAGCTTAACTTTTGTCGGACGCATTTACTTGTCACTTCTGTGGCACGAATAACGCATATCGAAAAAAGCTATACAATATAGGAATTTTTATGAATAAATAAGGGACACTTACCAAAATAAACATAAATATGTGTAGAGTCTAAAGAGACGGAAGACAGCCAGTGGCATGCCGTGGAGTTTCAGCGCCTGTGGAAATTTAAAATTTTGTGCCACTTCATAATCTGTTATAAATCGAAGTTTTCAAACTGCGTATTTACTATACCTACAGTTATAATTATAAAAACAAATTACTTCCCTCAAATCATTCAGTCGAAACAGTAACAGTTTATAGATACCACTACAAGTATGACAAAGTAGGGAAGCAGAAAACATTGAATACTGGACGTTACAGTATATAAATTGCATTTGTTTAAAATCGGAATTTTATTCTTAGAAACTGTTCTTTTACATGGTTAACTTCTACATTTCTTTGTCTTTCAGCTGACGAAATTACAAGGTTACTTAACCTTTTACGGCTCATAGTCGATCTCTGATCGGTCTTTATTAGCTTTAAAAACTTCTTTCACAAGTAGTATTGCACACAGTGATTGCTAAAAAATTTCTCAATTTTGGGAAAATGATCGTTTGTAACTAAATCAAATTTGGCAAGTAGCTTTAAGACCAGCTACACAATGAAATTCGATTTTTTATTGCATTTTTGAAAGGTAAATGTGTCTACAGTGTTGGGACGAAAAGCTTTTTCAATACGTGCGTTATAAGAGTTTCTGCAGCCCACTGTTCGGAGGAGTAGGACGCTCTCAGCCGGAGACGCACGGATCCTGTAGGAAAATGTCGTGCCGTGACGCAAGCTCACAAAATGATTTACATTGCAGTATGCATGCAAACATTTTCGCCGAAACGTTGGTGAACAATCTATGCAGGTTGCCGAACACAGCAAATCCAGCTCAGCCGAACCGGCTTTTCTCACCAAGAAGAACGAGGGAATTACTCTACAGGAACAATTGGAATTAGAAGAGGGTTGATATACGGTACTGGAATTGCAGACTAAACGTAATTAACGAAAACACTTTTTTTGGTCAAATTTTGGTCAAAGCTGTGAAAACATAATCTTTGGTCTGCCATATTGGATTAGTTAGTTCGAACTTTCAAAATATAACTTCATATTATGTGTTTAGCGATATCAAAAATATGTAATAACGTGTAATTTTTTTTTTTTTTTTTTTTTTTTTTTTTTTTTTGCAAAATGAACTAATAAGGCATAAACATGTAGTCCCTAAATTTTAAACAGGTTTTCCTCGAGAAACGATTTTTCAACCTTCGCATCTACCTTTTACCCCCGAAAAGTAAACACTTTTCTTGGGAGCTTATACCTACTGTATAATATATGAAATTTGATAATATTAACCATTTTTTGTAGCATCATCATTAAATTTATGGTTATTTCATTGAGGTTGGGAATAAGCTCCCTTAAATTTAATGCCGTATCGACTAATGTTATCCATTTTTGATTTCAGATAACCCCTAAGGGGCTACACTGTGTGCAGTCCTTGATCAAACCATAATTACGGGAGCCATTTTTTTGTTTTTATATTCAGAGTCTAAAATGAAGTTCAAAATATGATCAATCATAATCCCCAAACACATCATCTGTATATATTTTCATTACCTCAAAAAAAATTTCCAATCTTTGCCTACATTTTCATTTGAATGAGAACCTGATCTTAAGTTTCAAGGAAATTTCAAGTTGTCCTATCCACAAAGATCTTCAGACTGACCAAGTAAGGAATGCTTGTACGGCTAAATACAATTAACAGCCAAGAATTCTTGTTATACAGCTTTCCACTTCTCAAATGACCTACGTAGCTCTAATTGCAAAGCACCATTGACTGTTTCGTGTTTACATACTCGCATTTCAAGCTCTTTCCAGTTTTCAAATGCTTCAACATCATAACTTTTTTACTATCTAAAACTCAGCAGTTAAGATTTTTCTATGATTTAAAACCATGTGACTGTACAAAACAAGTTCTCGCTTAATTTTTTTTTTTTTAAGCATGCAACGAAAGCAATATAGAGTACGTTGCACACGAGAACACCAGCTATGTCCTCCAAACTCTGTGACATTTTCTGACTTCCTATAGAATCATACCTTAGAAAACGAACCGCAAGTATTATATGTTGAAAAACTATATCTTTATTCTGTAGTTCGAACATTCTTCTCTAAGAAAGTCCACTTTTGAAAGTGTCGCTTTCATTTTTTGACCAATAACTAACATCAGCGAAAACTTTCAAATCAATCTGCTTTGTGCGAGTGATTTCCTGCGTAGACGTTGAAGCATTTTCAGGAAAAGTTGAATTTTCTGCTAGTGTAAAGGGAGAACAGCGTATGGACTCTGGATTATAATTCTGAACACGTAAATCCTGGTGTACTTACAGAACTGTGCTATCAGCAGTGTTCACAATAAATCTGTCGAGACTTCCCCCTAGTGTAGCAAATGGTTCATATTTTCCCACATTCAGCAACAGATTCATTTCTTAAAGACATTATGGACGATATAAATTACGAAAAAAATATTAAATAATTGTAAAAATGCACACAAGCAACTAAGAAACAAACACAACTAATAGGTAACTACACTGAAGCGCCTAAGAAACTGGTATAGGCATGCATATTCAAATACAGAGATATGTAAGCAGGCAGAATACGGCGCTGCAGTCGGCAACACCTATATAAGACAACAAGTGTCTGGCGCAGATGTTAGATCGGCCCCTGCTGCCACAATGGCAGGTTATCAAGATTTAAGTGAGTTTGAACGTGATGTTATAGTGGGCGCACGAGCGATGGGATACAGCATCTCTGAGGTAGCAATGAAGTGGAGATTTTCCCGTACGACCATTTCACGAGTGTACCGTGACTATCAGGAATCCGGTAAAGCATCAAATCTCCGACATCGCTGAGGCCGGAAAAAGATCCTACAAGAACGGGACCAACGACGACTGAAAAGAATCGTTCAACGTGACAGAAGTGCAACCCTTTCGCAAATTGGTGCAGATCTCAGTGCTGGGCCATCAACAAGTGTCAGCGTCCGGAGCATTCAACGAAACATCATCGGCATGGCCTTTCGCAGTCGAAGGCCCTCTCGTGTACTATTTATGACTGCACGACACAAAGCTTTACGCCTCGCCTGGGCCTGTCAACACCGACATTGGAATGCTGATGACTGGAAACATTTTGCCTGGTCGGACGTGTCTCGTTTCAAATTGTATCGAGTGGATGGAAACAACCTCATGAATCCATGGACCCTGAATGTCAGCAGGGGACTGTTCAAGCTGGTGGAGGTTCTGTAATGGTGTGGGGCGTGTGCAGATGGAGTGATATGGGATCCCTGATTCGTCTAGATACTACTCTTATAGGTGGCACATACGTAAGCATCCTGTCTAGTCACCTGCATCCATTCATGTCCAGTGTGCATTCCGATGGACTTGGGCAATTCTAGCAGGAGAATGCGACACCCCACACGTCCACAGTTAGTACAAAGTGGCTCCAGAAACACTCGTCTGAGTTTAAACACTTCCTCTGGCCAGCAAACGTCCCGAACATGAACATTATTGAGCATATCGGGGATGACTTGCAATGTGCTATTGAGGTCTCCACCGCCTCATACTCTTTACGGACAGTCCTGCAGGATTCATTGTGCCAATTCCCTCCAGCACTACTTCAAATATTAGTCCATGGTTGTCGTGTTGCGGCACTTTTGCGTGCTGGCGGGGCCCTACACAATATTAGGTAGGTGTACCAGTTTCTTCGGCTCTTCAGTGTGCTATAGAAGTGTACTATAGAAGCTTTTCAGTTGACGGAGTGGCATTGCTGAAGACAAGAAGTGAACCGTGGTGGTATATATCTACAAGACAGGACAGGAATGGCTAACAGGACAGGTCGTGCACAATAAGTCCTGCAGCTAGCCTGCAGTCACTGTTGGCTAGCTTTCTTTAGATTATTTATTTTTCTACGTTAAACTATAAAAAACAGGCATTTCAAAGGACTAATACAAAAAAGTAGTTCCTAACGTGCAAAAACATAAATTATGTATTCAGGATGTGGAGCCCCACAGTTCTTACGTATCTGAAAAATGTCATACTACAGGTTTGAGCTTCTGGTAAAATATCTTATCCACACAACCACGCTCAGTCGCCTGACTATCATTAGGTTCAGAACAGTATTCACAACATCATGTTCTATGTCCACATCTACATCTACATGGTTACTCTGCAATTCACACTTAACTGCCTGGCAGAGGGTTCATCGAACCATTTTCACACTACTTCTCTACCATTCCACACTCGAATGGCGCGTGGGAAAGAGGAACAGCTAAATCTTTCCGTTCGAGCTCTGATTTCTCTTATTTTATTATGATGATCATTTCTCCCTACGTAGGTGGTTGTCAAAAAAATATTTTCGCATTCGGAAGAGAAAGTTGGTGATTGAAATTTCGTAAATAGATCTCGCCACAAAGAAAACCGCCTTTGTTTCACTGACTGCTCCCCCAACTCGCGTTTCATGTCAGTGACACTCTCACCCCTACTGCGCGATAACACGAAAGCGAGCTGCCCTTCTTTGCACTTTTTCAATGTCCACCGTCATTCCTACTTGGCAACGATCCCACACCGCGCAGCAGTATTCCAGCAGAGAACGGACAAGTGTAATGTAGGCTGTCTCTTTAGTGGGTTTGTCACATCATCTAAGTGTTCTGCCAACAAAGCGCAGTCTTTGTTTCGCCGTCCCCACAATGTTATCTATGTGGTCTTTCCAATTTAAGTTGCTCGTAGTTGTAATTCCTAGGTATTTAGTCGAATTGAAAGCCCTTAGATTTGTGCGATTTATCGTATACCCAAAATTTATCGGATTTCTTTTAGTACCCATGTGGATGACCTCACACTTTTCTTTCTTTAGTGCCAATTCCCACTTTTCGCACCATACAGAAATTCTCTCTACACAATTTTGTAATTGGAATTGATAGTCTGATGATTTTACTAGACCGTAAATTACAGCGTCATCTGCAAACAATCTAAGGGGGCTGCTCAGATTACCACCTAGATCATTTATGTAATTCAGGAACAGCAGAGGGCCTATGACGCTACCGTACGGAACGCCAGATATAACTTCCGTTCTACTCGATGATTTACCGCCTATCACTACGAACTGTGACCGCTCTGAGAGGAAATCACGAATCCAGTCACACAACTGAGACGATACTCCATATGCACGCAATTTGTATTAATTGTCGCTTGTGAGGAACGGTATCAAAAGCCTTCTATAAATCTGAGATCCCTTGTTGACAGCACTCATTACTTCATGGGAATAGAGAGCTAGCTGTGTTGCACAAGAGCGATATTTTCTGAATCCGTGTTGGTTATATATCAATAAGTAATTTTCTTTAAGGTGATTCATAATGTTCGAGTACATTATATTCTCCAAAATCCTACTGCAAATTGAGGTCAGTGATATGGGTCTGTAATTCAATGGGTTACTCCTATTTCCTTTCTTGAATATTGGTGTGACCTGTGTTACTTTCCAGTCCTTAGGAACAGATCTTTCGTCAAGTGAGCGGTTGTATATGATTGCTAAGAAAGGCGCTATTGTGTCTGCATACTCTGAAAGGAACCTGACTGGTATACCATCTGGACCGGAAGACCTGCCTTTCTAAAGTGATTTGAGTTGTTTCGCAACACCTAAGGTATCTACTTTTATGTCACTCATGTTAACAGCTGTTCTGGTTTCTGTTAGACGAAAATATGATAAAACCATGAATGGCATGCTGTTATGTGTAATATGTCAATCTACAAATGTTGTGCAAAGTTGCGTAGTCATACCCGTTACACCACTAATCAGCGTTAACATTATGAATAGATTTCTACCACATTCAGGCCAACATGAGGCTGTGAATGCTTATATGAACCTGGCTATGGTTCGACGACTGAAATTGATTGTGTAAACAAAGAATTTTACCAGCAGCACAATTCGGTAAGGTAAAATTATCTAATGTTTTTGTGTAAAAGACTTGCCTGGGGTAATTCGGATACCCTATACAGATTCACAAGGTTTAAGACCAACATCGATAGCTACTGTTTCGTATGGGAAAACTGTTTCGGGAACAGCCGCTCTGGTATTGGCAAGCACTGGCAATAAAAAAGCTGCTGTTACCACAATTCAAAAAGAGGTTTATCAATAAATAAACTTTCTTATGCATCATTCTACAATATTGAAATGTTATCTACCTGTGCGTTGTATCTGTAGGCTACTTTTTCTAATGTCTTATCAGTCCTGATGTAGGCTGCTATGGAGAACATATACACTCCTGGAAATTGAAATAAGAACACCGTGAATTCATTGTCCCAGGAAGGGGAAACTTTATTGACACATTACTGGGGTCAGATACATCACATGATCGCACTGACAGAACCACAGGCACATAGACACAGGCAACAGAGCATGCACAATGTCGGCACTAGTACAGTGTATATCCACCTTTCGCAGCAATGCAGGCTGCTATTCTACCATGGAGACGATCGTAGAGATGCTGGATGTAGTCATGTGGAACGGCTTGCCATGCCATTTCCACCTGGCGCCTCAGTTGGACCAGCGTTCGTGCTGGACGTGCAGACCGCGTGAGACGACGCTTCATCCAGTCCCAAACATGCTCAATGGGGGACAGATCCGGAGATCTTGCTGGCCAGGGTAGTTGACTTACACCTTGTAGAGCACGTTGGGTGGCACGGGATACATGCGGACATGCATTGTCCTGTTGGAACAGCAAGTTCCCTTGCCGGTCTAGGAATGGTAGAACGATGGGTTCGATGACGGTTTGGATGTACCGTGCACTATTCAGTGTCCCCTCGACGATCACCAGTGGTGTACGGCCAGTGTAGGAGATCGGTCCCCACACCATGATGCCGGGTGTTGGCCATGTGTGCCTCGGTCATATGCAGTCCTGATTGTGGCGCTCACCTGCACGGCGCCAAACACGCATACGACCATCATTGGCACCAAGGCAGAAGCGACTCTCATCGCTGAAGACGACACGTCTCCATTCGTCCCTCCATTCAGTCCTGTCGCGACACCACTGGAGGCGGGCTGCACGATGTTGGGGCGTGAGCGGAAGACGGTCTAACGGTGTGCGGGACCGTAGCCCAGCTTCATGGAGACGGTTGCGAATGGTCCTCGCCGATACCCCAGGAGCAACAGTGTCCCTAATTTGCTGGGAAGTGGCGGTGCGGTCCCCTACGGCACTGCGTAGGATCCTACGGTCTTGGCGTGCATCCGTGCGTCGCTGCGGTCCGGTCCCAGGTCGACGGGCACGTGCACCTTCCGCCGACCACTGGCGACAACATCGATGTACTGTGGAGACCTCACGCCTCACGTGTTGAGCAATTCGGCGGTACGTCCACCCGGCCTCCCGCATGCCCACTATACGCCCTCGCTCAAAGTCCGTCAACTGCACATACGGTTCACGTCCACGCTGTCGCGGCATGCTACCAGTGTTAAAGACTGCGATGGAGCTCCGTACGCTACGGCAAACTGGCTGACACTGACGGCGGCGGTGCACAAATGCTGCGCAGCTAGCGCCATTCGACGGCCAACACCGCTGTTCCCGGTGTGTCCGCTGTGCCGTGCGTGTGATCATTGCTTGTACAGCCCTCTCGCAGTGTCCGGAGCAAGTATGGTGGGTCTGACACACCGGTGTCAATGTGTTCTTTTTTCCATTTCCAGGAGTGTATGTACTAACAGAAAAGCAACAATGGTATCGTAAAGCAAGCCAGAGCAATTGCTTTGCGCATGTGCCGAGGCCGAAAGCGGGCCACTTTTTGACGTCGCAGAAGACCTCCACTCCCAAGCCCGAACTCGTAAAATAGTAACTGCAGAAAAAATGTTAACGTAGGACATGGAAAATATGTAAGCCCTGAGATATTGTATTTATTTTGATAAAATTGTATCTTACAATGTTTTTGCGCCCCTAAAAGATTTGTGGCAGATTTGTGCCGGAGCAAAAATTACAGTCTCACCCCATTCGAAAGGGGTAGGATAACATTCAATGGGATATAGTCCCTCGATGTCCATGGAGTAGGGCTGTAACGGCCAAAGGATAGCAGCAGAGTCGAACATTGTCAGGAACGTCGTACCGTTATTCACTGCGCTGCAAACTGTCGTTATCGACCGTAAAATGTGTGGGAACCAGCAAATTCAAAGAATTGCTGCCCTTCATGCCATCCCTCTGAGGCGTTATGGAGTCGAATGTAAGCAGCGGCGTGTCTGTTGGTAGGAGGGTGTGTGACCACCTCCGCATCGTGTGACACGTGCCTGGTGGCGTTGAACAGCAGTACAGTGAAATATGGTGCCAATGTGACGTCATTAAGCCTCCTTAAAGCTCACACGAATTTCTGAGATGTCACCTTGTTTTTGTATCTGTCGACACCTCGCTGAGGTGACGTTAGAAGGAGTCACGATTTTGCGCCGTTACAGAGAAAGAGTTGTAGGCATCTTTGAGCCAAATTTCAAACTTATACATGAGAAAGGAAGACAATTGCGGTGTTTCCAAAAAGGTGATCCTTTAATTTTGGTGCGCAGTGTAGATGGTTGTAGCATCGAAAAGCAAATAAGGATTTCCAGTTAAGGAGCACATTGGCACATTCATGTTTTAACATTATTTTCTGCTTTATTGGGAAAAGTACCTATTCGTAAAAGCTAGCTGATTCGGCGAGGCAATTTTTTCTTCAGCTTTTTCGCCTTCCAGCTCTGTTCTCCATAAATGCGTGAAATTTGCCCCGCGTAGACGACAAACGGTCTCTCGCTAAAGACGAAGTTAGTCTCCTCAGAGGGTCTTTTCTCCGGTCGGTCTGTTTTTATGTCGAGACTTCCAGGGACGCCACAGCGGCTGGTGCTGCGTTACAGAACGCAACCGCCGCCGACGTAAACTCAGCCGGAGAGAGCCGCAGCGAGCGCTAAGCTTCAAAATGACGCGGCCTCTTCCTGCGAGACAGTTTTTCCCGTCTCCTCAGTCCAGCGCCGCGCGCTATCATCCTGCCTCAGTTGTGGAATATTCAGTGCCCAGCACCACCGCTGCTTCCTCTTTCCTTTATTTCCGTCCCTTTTCAACTGCATAATTAAAGAGGTCTGTCGAAACCTCTCCAGACGCAACCAGCGTGGAAGTTTCGTGGTTGGATTCCACATTCGATGTGGGAAATGAATAGACACTGACCAGTCATAGAATAAAGTTCACAAAACATTTTCTTTTCGTGTTTGATCAGCAGGTAAATGATTAACAATAAAGCCTGCGGCAACTCGAGTTAACCGGTGATTTCAAAATTTACTTCCTCTTTCTTCGCACGTAAAAAGTTACTGTCTACACAACTAGTGTTCTCATCTGTAGCTTGTGATGTCCTACGGGACTGTACTTGACTCTAAATTTTTAACATGATATAACCTTATCACAACAGTAATTAAATCAGGGTGTATACGACCCGGGACAACCGGTAGATCCGGGAAAAACCCGGGAATTCTTTCATCCGGGAGAAAACCGGGAAAAACACGGGAATATTTTAGAATTACCGGATTTTTTTTGTTCTACTTTTCAGTTAAATTTTTGTAATTTTGAGTGGTAAGGAATAATTAACAAAGGATATTATTGTATCCCGCTACTGCAGAATAATACTGCAGCAATAAAACATGAACCAGAGAAAAAAACTAAAATAAAACCTAAGTTGCGAAGGAAATGCGCCATGTACGCAACAAAACACAGTGCTCATACAAGTGTCTGCTAGTAGCAAAATGTGTCAAAGGCTTTAGGAAGACCATGCAATGCTTCATAACAACAAATTGCCTCCGATGAGCATGTCGTCACAACTGTTTACATTAGATTCGTGTGAGCAGTTGCGAGCGGGCCCATGCGCATGCGCAGTTGAGTCGCGCATGTACCTTCTCCTTCTTCTGGCCACAAAAGTGTGGCTGTTAGCTGTATAAGCAGGCAGCAAGATGCTACCTGGAAAAATTTTACTGGCACGCACAAGCTGCCGTATTCACAGGGAGTAAACCGGGGTATCTGCCCCGGGCGGCAATTTAAGTCAAGCATTAATCGCCTTGCTGAACAATGAAGTTATTTTTGTCAGTTTGCTTAAAGAAATATGGCTTTATTAATCTTTTCCGCTGAGGCAGTCAATTTATTTGAAACAAAGTGTTTAATTTCACACTATTGTTTAGTTTCGGCTGTTCACTGCATTTCAAAAGAGCATGCTTTCATCTTCTATCACGTATGGCATTATGCCATAATAAAGAACCAAAAATGAAATAATACAGTACTGGTACTCCAAGAAAATTTACAACCGAATCTGGACATACGAATGTGCACTTTAAGCCGAATTATGCATTTTAGTATGGTTCAAGAAATTCCTCTGATGTCTTGTTTCTTTTATGACATAATGTAAGATCTTTTAATGTTTTTCACGTACGAACATACGGGCTTCCTGCGTCATCGTAGCTGCGTAAGCGCGGTGACGCCTGTTATCTGGCGCTCTCTGGCAACTGCTGAGACGAACCTCTTTATAACAGGTCGCGGGAAAGTATTGCGAATGATTGATTGAAAAGCGTTACTTTCAAAGTAAATTTCCTTTTACGCAAGATAAACTAAGTGCGAGAATGTGCGATGAATTTCTTAAATCACAGAGCGTTTGACTCTCATTGAAAAATCAACTATTTGAGGACGACCATTTAGAAAAAAATTCGAGCCCAGAAGATCAGACATTTATGTCGGTATTAAAAATTTTACTGGCACATTTGTGTGATGTATCTTAAAGTGTAACATTTGCAAAAAAGATCAACATTATACGTGAAAGTTTAGCTTCTCTTGCAACTTATTAATCGTCGAGACCATTACTATATGTGAAAGCTTTGCTTTTCTTGTAGCAACACCATGTATATTAATTTGTGTGTATGCGCCACTTATTAGTGATAATGCTATTAGCTGACTACATCACGTGTCTTAAGCTCTGAATATCCACTGTATCGGCTGGTGAAATCACGTGACATGAGCTATGACTGGCTTACAAAAGCGCACCGCAATCTCGATTTCAATGCTTCGGAAAGTAACATGTGGTGTTTGGTGGAATTCGAATTTATACTTTCGTAATACGAAAATATGCAGTGTACATGGCCTTTTTTCTGAGTTTCATTTTCTAAACATCTGAGAAATTCTACGCCGGTGTATAAAACCATTACCATTGAAAGGTTTGATAAGTTTTACAGTTTCGAGGAAAAGTATACTGTTACTTAACACGGAAAAAGTGTATTTTCACCTGGGAGAAAGTGTGTTTTTAACTGGGAAATCAGGGAAAAATTCGGGAATTTTTTTTCCTTGTCCACATATACACTCTGTAAAATACTTGCTAGCAGAGGCAGACAATCAAGAGCTTCAGTTGTAGATAGCTTGATTGGTTCAAAATCACCACTATTTTCGGGCAATTATAAACCCATCTTCAGGTGTACAAGACCGAAAAAGGGAAAATTTAGCTGTAATAAGAGACTGTATAAGACTTAAGAGTTGCAGTTATATGAATAGTTGGTTTAACTATCCAACTACAAATCACAACTTGATTCTGTCGTGTTAGAATGAAAACATGGGTGTCGAACCAGATACCCACAAAATAACCAAAGGGAAGTCAGCGGTCAGAGGAAGAAAAAAAGGAGAGAAATATTAAGAGAACATGACCGAATAGTATAAGATAACTTATAGCGTGAAGTTCACGGCCGCCGCAAACTTTAACACTAGGCCGCGGGCAGGTGGCAGCCGCATGTGAAGCCGAGATACGGAATGACAAGGTGCTAGAAGACAGCTGCGCACGAAGACTAACGACCGTCGTAATACGAGGGAGAGTGAAGCTATCTAGCGGCCAATAGCGTAAGAGGTGACTGACCAGCTGGAACGTTAGCAAATGGTGCATACGTGATACACTACTGGCCATTAAAATTACTACGCCAAGAAGGAATGCAGATGATAAACGGGTATTCATTGGACAAATATATTATACTAGAACTGACATGTGATTACATTATCAAGCAATTTGGGTGCATAGATCCTGAGAAATCACTACCCAGAAGAACCACCTCTGGCCATAATACCGGCCTTGATACGCCTGGGCATTGACTCAAAAAGAGCTTGGATGGCGTGTACAGGTACAGCTGGCCATGCAGCTTCAACGCGATACCACAGTTCATCAAGAGTAGTGACTGGGATATTGTGACGAGCCAGTTGCTCGGCCACCATTGACCAGACGTTTTCAATTGGTGAGAGATCTGGGGAATGTGCTGGCCAGGGCAGCAGTCGAACATTTTCTGTATCCAGAAAGGCGGTCGTGCATTATCCTGCTGAAATGTAAGGTTTCGCAGGGATCGATTGAAGGGTAGAGCCACAGGTCGAAACACATCTGAAATGTAACGTCCACTGTTCAATGTGCCGTCAGTGCGAACAAGAGGTGACCAAGACATGTAACCAATGGCACCCCATACCATCACGCCGGGTAATACGCCAGTAAGGCGATGACGGATACACGCTAACAATGTGCGTTCACCACCATGTCGCGAAACACTGATGCGACCATGATGATGCTGTAAACAGAACCTGGATTCATCCGAAAAAAATGACGTTTTGCCATTCGTGTACCCAGGTTCGTCGTTTAGTACACAATCACAGGCGCTCCTGTCTGTGATGCAGCATCAAGGGTAACCGCAGCCATGGTCTCCGAGCTGATAGTCCATGCTACTGCAAACGTCGCCGAACTGTTCGTGCAGATGGTTGTTGTCTTGCAAACGTCCCCATCTGTTGACTCAGGGATCGAGACGTGGCTGCAAGATCCGTTACAACCATGCGGATAAGATGCCTGTCATCTCGACTGTTAGTGATACGAGGCCTTTGGGATCCAGCACGGCGTTCCGTATTACCCTCCTCAACCCACCGATTTCGTATTCTGCTAACAGTCATTGGATATTGACCAACGCGAGCAGCAATGTCGCGATACGATAAACCGCATTCGCGATAGGGTACAATCCGACCTTTACCAAAGTCGGAAACGTGATGGTACGCATTTCTCCTCCTTATACGAGGCACCACAACAACGTTTCACCAGGCAACGCCGGTCAACTGCTGTTTGTGTATGAGAAATCGGTTGGAAACTTTCCTCGTGTCAGCACGTTGCAGGTGTAGCCACCGGCGCCAACCTTGTGTGACTGCTCTGAAAAGCTAATCATTTGCATATCACAGCATCTTCTTCCTGTCGGTTAAATATCACGTCTGTAGCACGTCATCTTCGTGGTGAAGCAATTTTAATGACAAGTAGTGTATATTAGAGAACAGAAGATATTTAAAAGTACACCGACACAATATAAAATAAAGTGACAGTTATATACTTGGGGCCCGCATCTCGTGGTCGTGCGGTAGCGTTCTCGCTTCCCACGCCCGGGTTCCCGGGTTCGATTCCCGGCGGGGTCAGGGATTTTCTCTGCCTCGTGATGGCTGGGTGTTGTGTGCTGTCCTTAGATTAGTTAGGTTTAAATAGTTCTAAGTCCTAGGGGACTGATGACCATAGCTGTTAAGTACCATAGTGCTCAGAGACATTTGAACCATTTATATACTTGGGCATACATACCGAGAGTGCCCAACAATCTGTTAAAAATGATGTTGTTGTTGTTGTGGTCTTCAGTCCTGAGACTGGTTTGATGCAGCTCTCCATGCTACTCTATCCTGTGCAAGCTTCTTCATCTCCCAGTACCTACTGCAACCTACATCCTTCTGAATCTGCTTAGTGTATTCATCTCTTAGTGTCCCTCTACGATTTTTACCCTCCACGCTGCCCTCCAATGCTAAATTTGTGATCCCTTGATGCCTCAAAACATTGCTACCAACTGATCCCTTCTTCTAGTCAAGTTGTGCCACAAACTTCTCTTCTCCCCAATTCTATTCAATTAAAAATGATATAAAAGACATATTTTGAAAATTAAAAAGTAGCCTCAATTGAGCCAATAGTGGAAAGTTGGATAAAAATAAAATAAATATAACTACGTTTAGTATCCACAAAGGAAAACTTGGCGACTAGAGTTAGAACTGCTTAAATGTTCAACTTCGTAATATAAAATAAGGTGGTAATTATTTTCTTGGGCATAAACGGTGAGAATCTCCAACCACGTGTTAAAAGTGATGTAGCAGATAAAATCTGAAAAAGTGAAGAAAATATATAAAAAAGCCACAAACAACAACAGTGACTAGTTGGATAAAACTAAAATTAACATAACGATATCAAGTATCCAGAAAGGAAACAATGGTATCAATTAGGCAACTGAAATTAGACAGACAAAAAGAAAAAATGTAATTTCTTTGAGAGGAAAGTCTGAGAGGGAGTATTGGTGAGGTTTTAGAGCTACTTAGAAAAGGAGTAGTTATTTAGAAGATACATGTGTGAATACTTGCTGACCACAGAGAGAAAAATCAACGTGTCGTTGAACATAATAACTTGAAGTTAACGTTCCAGCATAACGGTACAGCAATTTTGCAGAGACACACCATGATGAAACACGGTACACTCAATTTAAAACCAATAACTTTCAAAACAAAATTTTCTCTATGTTCTAAATTAACTAACCGTTGTCTGCAGGACCACATTTATCTCTTTCAAGGACGTAGTAATTCTGAAGACTTAAGGGATCTAACACACCATTCATCTATGTATCTGAAGCATTTTAACACTGATTTTTCTCGCTGTTTACTCGTGTACTGCTTCAGTCATATGCTTTCTCATAGCTGCAATGCCAGTAGTTGAAGCTTAGGCAGGGACCCATGGAGCTCATCTTTAGAAATTCCATCTGTAATTCTGTTATGTTTAGGACAGATGCAGGCTCGGCAAAATAAAGTGCTATTCTTTAGTTTTGTGAGAATGAGTCTGTCATGTTGTCGTGGCTTCAGCTGCACTACACGCTGACAACACGTAGTTCCATGAGAACTGATAGAAAGTGTCTTTCGACTACATGCACTGGTTCCGGCGGAGGTTCGAGTCCTCCCTCGGGCATGGGTGTGTGTGTTTGTCCTTAGGATAATTTAGGTTAAGTAGTGTGTAAGCTTAGGGACTGATGACCTTAGCAGTTAAGTCCCATAAGATTTCACACACATTTGAACATTTTTTTGACTACATGCATTCTTTTGCCTTATAATATTTACAGTTTTGTCTTAGGTTGAAAACAGTGTCATGTCACAATGTCGACACAGCAGTGACATCGAGATCGTGTAATAGGGTAAAGAAATGGGTGTTTGGCCAGGATGTTAATGAGAATATTGACGGTAATGCAGTTCCTGATTAAGCACTAAGAATTTGTTAACTGTTGGAAAGATAGTAAGTGTGGTTTAGCACTGCACTGCCACCTGTCTAACCTCAAAAGGTTTAGACATAGCATTTTTTTAAATGTTGGGGAATTCTTTAATCTACTGTAATATACACCGCCTGACAAAAATATGAAGCACGCAGAAAACTTGGCCGGACGTCAGTCATACTTTGTACACGCACACGCCATCGGCGTTTAGGTAAAAGGTTAGAGGTGCCATTGTCTGTGACAGGTATAACGACCACGAGAGTACATTAGAGTTGTTCGTGTTTAGTGTTCGTGTCCAGGCCCCTAAGGGGCGACACGGAGATGCCGGGTACTCGTGTGAGAGAGACAGAGTTAATGGCGCCTGATGGGATTTGAAAAGTGCCTCATTATGAGTCTCCAACTGGTCGGCTGGTCAAATCCATATCTATACTTGCAAAATTACTCTGCAATTCACAATTAAATGCCTGGCATAATTTCATCGAACTCTCTTCAGGCAATTTCTCTACCGTTCTACTCTCGAACAGCACAAGGGAAAACAAACATTTAAATCTTTCTATGCGAACTCTGATTTGTCGTATTTTATTATGAAGATCGTTCCTCTCTATGTAGTTGGGCGCCAAAAAATTATTCTCTCACTCTGAGGAGAAAGTTGGTGATTGACATTTCATGATAAGATCATGCCGCAACGAAAAATGCCTTTTAAACTTCCTGGAAGATTAAAACTGTATGCCGGACCGCGACTCGAACCCGGGACCTATGCTTTGCGCGAGCAGGTACTCTACCGACTGAGCTACCGAAGTAGGACTCAGGACCCCCTCCTCACAGCTTTAATTCTGCCAGTACCTCTTCTCCTACCTTCCAAACTTCACAGAAGCTTTCCTGTCTCGGTCCGGCACACAATTTTAATCTGCCAAGAAGTTTCATATGAGCGCAAACTCCGCTGCAGAGAGAAAATTTCATTTTAAAAACGTCTTTGTTTTAATGATTGCCAAGCCAATCCATATAACGTATCCATGGTGCTCTTCACTGATTTTTTGATAGTACAAAAAGAGCTGTCCTTCTTTGAATTTTTTCGTTGTACTCTATCGATTCTATATGATGCCGATCCCACACCGCACAACAATACTCCAGAAGGGGGGCGTACAAAAGTTGTATAGAAAGTGTCTTCAGTAGACCTGTTGGACTTTCTCGGTTTTCTGACAATAAATCGTCGTCTTTGGTAGAAACTGTACTCAACATTATCTATGTGATAGATCCAACTTAAGTTATTCCTAATTTTTACCCTAAGTATTTAGTTGAATTTGCGGCTTTTGGATTTGTGTGATTTATGGTGTAGCCTAAATTTGGCGTATTCATTTTGGTACACATGTGGATGACTTCATATTTTTCATTATTCAGTCAAATAGCACTTTTCACACCATACAAATATCTTGCATATATCGTTTTGCAATTTGTTTTGACCATTTGATGACTTTATAAGAGAGAGCATCGTATGCAAAAAATCTAAGAGTGGTACTCAGATTGTCTCCTAAAGCGCTCATGTAGATCAGGAACAGCCCATAACACTTTCTTAAGGGAACGTCAGATATTACTTCTGTAGCGTGCAATATCCAGATTTGTTAAGCATTCGGATGTAACAGTGGTGAGATTTTCGACTACAGGAGAAAGTGAGGGCAATGAACAATCGTCAAAGGTTCGGTCGACCGCGTCTGACCAACACGGGGACATTCGCCGTTTTGTGCATCAAAGCACATCGTAACCACTTCACATCTGCGCCTGCCATCTGAGAAAAAGTACTAACCGAGCGAGCTGGACTCGCATTCGGGAGGACGACGGTTCAATCCCGCGTCCGGCCATCCTGATTTAGGTTTTCCGTGATTTCCCTAAATCGCTCCAGGCAAATGCCGGGATGGTTCCTTTCAAAGGGCACGGCCGACTTCCTTCCCCGTCCTTCTCCTATCCGATGAGACCGATGACCTCGCTGTCTGGTCTCCTTCCCCAAAACAACCAACCAACCAACCAAAAAGTACTAGACTCCGTGCAACATTCTGTGTCATCCCGCACGACTGGTCAAAAACTAACAGCAGCTGGAGTAGAGAATTACTGTCCCGTGCGTAGGTTGCCGTCAACACCATTTTACAAACGGCTGCGTCTGGAGTGGTACCATCATCAAGAAATAAGGACTGCGGGTGAATACCATTGCAAGAGTTCAGCTATGAATAGCGGTTATGCACTGCGCCGGGTGACCATCATCGGCAAATAAGGCGGTGACGGGGGAGTGACCAGTATTTTGGAGAGGCGAAGCGGTGTTTCTCGTAGCGTCATTGGGGAGCCAGCGGGTAGTGATTATGGGAACTCTGACGGCACAACATCCTGCAATGCCATTTTTGAAGAAGACAGTGCCTTTCCCCACACGGCACTTGCCCTTATCAACCGTGTGATCTTGAGGTATTCTTGTGGCCAGTAAGAACCAGAGGGGATGCAAAGTATCAATAATTGGGCTCATACTGTAACATTATTTCTAAATTTGACTCGATTTTGTAATCGATGAAATCATATCACATATCCTTTCAAGCCTTGAAGTGTCATTTCTTTTTCTCTTTCCCATGGGTGTATTTCACGTTTTCTTGACAGGCAGTGTATACTGCACATACATACATCGAAATTAATTTATGTAAATTATGCTTCACGGAGAAAGAGCAGCCGAACAAAGGAAATTAAACACTGAAAGAAAACTAAAAGGGAACTAGAATATGGTGCTATATGTGCTACTTACTTACAAGTTTACAATTAACATTCAAAAAAGGTCATCGGAATTCCAGCCACATCTAGTGTTTAAACTGCCACGAACTTTTGCTGTCCTACTTGGCCACAGTCAAGGAGAATGACAGCTGATGGGCCAGGGGTACCCTCTTGTACACTCTACCTGCTGGCTGTGATGTCACCGGTGCCCACGCTATCGCCGTATGCAGGCCTGCTACGTTGCCTCCACGTTCGATACATTAGCTTCGGGCTCGCAATCACTGGATCCCACGTCGCCCCATGCTGTAGCCTGTGATATTTATTTCAGTGGTTTTACACTGTCACAAAGGCCGTCTGTGCGAGCCACAACAGAAGTCTCGTCAAGCTCGATGCTGTGACCGTTTTTAAGAGTTCGGTAGGCAGGCAAAATACGTTACATTTCATAGCTGTGCACATGGGTTTTCAAAGGTCATCCATATTTTCGTAAATTTGCTATCATCCTGCTTCCCACGTACTTATGAATTTTAATATTTTTTTGTGTCCTTCCTGTATCGAGAAAATACAATGAATTATAGTAATAAACGTTGAATATTGTATAAACTCTAGGTGCTTGAACATGGCTTTTTATGTTAAAGGTCCGTTCATGTATTTTTTAACCGTATCTCTTCCCTCCGTGTTTAAAATCGGACTTCGTAATAAGACAGCACATGAAGACGACTGTGGATCGAGCTGGACGACTTTTTGCTTAGAACCTTCTGCAATGCCAAATCACCCAAAAATCTTACAATGACTAAACATACAAAATAAAACATACATAGGTTAGCAATGACAGTATGTTCTGAAATAAAAACACAATTTAAATTACGACACATGCATTATCAATTACGAGTGCCGTTTGGTTGCAACTCGTGAATGTACTAATAAAATAATGTAGTATTAATGGCGGTGTGCCAAAATATGTCCGATCTGAACAAGACCTAGAAAACAAAAGGTGCCTCTTAGTCTGCTAATGATATGACTCTAAAAAAATTCAAATGTTTCCAGCGGCTGCATATAGTATTTATACAGCTGTGGACTACATCTATGTATCAAATTATTTGTTTATTTCATTACTTATAATTACGTTTTCTGGTAACAAAAGCTCAGCATGCAAATGTGCCTTTAAAGCTTACAGTATTCCACCTCTGTTGCCCCTTACATCGTCTACTTGACTACTCCCTGACAGCACAGTAAATCCGTATTATTGAACGGCTAAACCGTTCACACAGTACCAGTTGCAGGTTGCCTTTCTAATGCCTTCCAGAGGCAAAAAAAATAATGTATGGTATTTCTTGTAATTATTGATTGAATTTAAAAACATACTCATTAATAAGTGTGATCTTACAATAAATTTTTACACTGTAAGTCAAGTATTAAAGTCAAATGCTGTTTATTCTTCTTGAGGCAGTGTAACTCACAACGCACTTTATTTGCCCATTATTTGAGAACGATAGGACTGAGTAACTTCCAGGAAACTTTACACACAATTTTAAACCGTGTCGAAACTTTTTCTTGCTGACACTTCCCACAAAATGACTAAAGGAGAAAAGCTTGCTGTTGTTATGATCTTCAGTCTGAAGACCAGTTTCGTGCAGCTCTTCATTGTACTCTATCCTATGGAAGCTTCGTCATCTCTGAATAACCACTGCAACCTACATCCTTTTGAATTCGCTTGCTGTTTTTATCTCTTAGTCATCCTCTACAATTTGTTCCCACACTTCCATCCGGTAATAAACTGATGATCGCTTGATATCTCAGACTGTATTCTGTCAACCGATCCCTTCTTTTAGTCGACTTGTGCCGCAACCCTGTTGAGTACCTCATCACTACCAGAAGATGAATGTCACGTCTGCGATACTGAAGAGAGAATTTGTAGAAGTGTAGACACTGTACGTGACTGCTGGTAGCGGTGGTCACGAGAATGTACGGTCACAAGAAGACTGGACGTCGGACAGCCACTGCCGAGAGGGAAGACCATCATTTATAACAGCAATTGGAACAGCAGGTGGCACCATAGTGTCGCAACAAACTGTCACAAATCGGTTATTTGAAGGACGCCTTGTGGTGGGAATTCCTCTGACCCAAAAGTATAGTCATTTTCGACTCTGCCTCGATGCCAGTGATGGCTGTGTGTTGGTTAGAGGGGGAACAGTTGTGGGCCTGAAAGCAACCTTTCTGCGAGCTAGACATGCTGTCCCTACAAATGGAGTCATCGTCTGTGATGCGATTTCGTATGACAGCATCAGCTCTCTCGTTGTATTGACTGCAAAATTGTACGTTCATCTGGTGATCTGACCCATTGTGCTGCCATTCAAGAACAGCATTCCTGGTGGTGTTTTGCAGCATACTGTTTCCAACAGAACACATACGGACTGTCACGGGACGACAGCTCCAGCGTCATCCACAAACAGTATTAACTGTCCCTGTATTGACCGATAAAGTGCAATGGGCATTTAACTCCAGCCCGTAAACTGAAATTCGACTCCTGTGCAACAAAATGTACGCACGTTTCGCGACGGGGCGGTAAATAAAACAAGTACGGTTGCAGAGTTCACACGAATGTGCATATACAAATGTTAGTTAAAAATGTTAGTGAAAATTTCGGCTGTCACATAAGTCTCAGGGGATGATTTTCATACTTGATGCATTAATACACTGTTCCACACCCGCGCATTAGTTATAGTTATTGAATTAATTATTCACTCAGAGATGAGTACAGTTTATGCTAGGGAACAAAAGTTAGACGATTATTATAGCAAAATCAGTTCAACCACTATTTATTGGCGTTGTCCTTTTCTTTCACGCAATGAAATTAGCACTGGTGAGACGGTTTACAGTTTTACTTTAATAATAACTTGACTCCGAGCCCCCAATAGCAGTAATGTAGTCTGCTATAAACTAAAATTACTCAATCAATTCGAAGAGAACCACAAGTCCCACTGTCCTCTTTGTTCTAGCAGTTTTGGCGCGAAATCACAGATCGCCACGTGTTCACTTACGCCGCTGTATACCTCGTAATTCGCACTCACACAAATAATCGTAGCACTTCCAGTTCACCAAATATATGCTTGCATACTGCCACTATTAAACAATACTCTTTGTCAAAATAAATCGGCGCCAGAAAAAATTCTCAAACGACCACATGGACCACCCTCAAGTGGGGCTCGCTCGCCACCCACCCTCCAAAAAACGACCGACCAACGACTGACCTCTGGCCAAGATCAAGGTGGCCGCTCGCTTGTATAGGCTCAGACGTCAACCCCCCCCCCCCCCCTTGTTATGAAAGTACCAATCTCACCAGTTCAGGTTACAAATTTTGACACATACATGCCGGCCGAAGTGGCCGTGCGGTTAAAGGCGCTGCAGTCTGGAACCGCAAGACCGCTACGGTCGCAGGTTCGAATCCTGCCTCGGGTATGGATGTTTGTGATGTCCTTAGGTTAGTTAGGTTTAACTAGTTCTAAGTTCTAGGGGACTAATGACCTCAGCAGTTGAGTCCCATAGTGCTCAGAGCCATTTGAACCATTTGACACATACATCGCTCGACATGAACAAGTACACCATCGGAACCGCGCTAAGAAGTACATCTTATTTACTATTTACATTAATTTCTAGTATTATTCTATCGACCGTAAATCAAGTTTTAGTTTTTGCAAAATTTCGCCACTTAGCACAAATTTGTTTGTTTACATCTGTGCAAAGTTTTAACATAGAACTGCATATAGCACCGTTTTTAGACGTAATCTATAGCGATCTACACATTGCGCTGCCCGCATCTCGTGGTCGTTGAGTACACCATCGCAGGCGCTTCTGTCTGTGATGCAGCGTCAAGGGTAACCGCAGCCACGGTCTCCGAGCTGATAGTCCATGCTGCTGCAAACGTCGTCCAACTGTTCGTGCAGATGGTTGTTGTCTTGCAAACGTCCCCATCTGTTGACTCAGGGATCGAGACGTGGCTGCAGCCACAGCCATGCGGATAAGATGCCTGTCATCTCGACTGCTAGTGATACCAGGCCGTTGGGATCCACCACGGCGTTCCGTATTACCCTCATGAACCCACCGATTCCATATTCTGCTAACAGTGATTGGATCTCGACCAACGCGAGCAGCAATGTCGCGATACGATAAACCGCAATCGCGATAGGCTACAATCCGAACTTTATCAAAGTCGGAAAAGTGATGGTACGCATTTCTCCTCCTTACACGAGGCAGCACAACAACGTTTCAGCAGGCAACGTCGGTCAACTGCTGTTTTTGTATGAGAAATCGATTGGAAACTTTCCTCATGTCAGCACGTGTGTAGGTGTCGCCACCGGCGCCAACCTTGTGTGAATGCTCTGAGAAGCTAATCATTTGCATATCACAGCATCTTCTTCCTGTCGGTTAAATTCCGCGTCTGTAGCACGTCATCTTCGTGGTGTAGCAATTTTAATGGCCAGTAGTGTAGTAAACGGGAAAACATTAAACCCTCCAACTGCTAGCACAGCTTGAAAGTGAATCACAACCAGAAAACAAGCAACTAGAATGCCCATATTTCTGTCACGCACCACTTGCCCGACCTCTTCTGTGCGCCGCTACTCCAGAGTACACATCACGTGTAGTATCCACTTGTGAATTATCATCATTGCCCATCCGGAACGAGAACTGACGTCCGCGCTTTGGTAGCATGTTCAGCTAGCTGCTAGCACAGGTCCGTACTCCAATGGGACTCTGCACTGCTGGCACACGAACTTGGCGGCTCTATCCACACTACTCACAACTGTCTCTACTGTTGTCCTTCCTTTGTAGCTCACCACAGATTGGCTCACGTCTCCGACCACCCTTCAATTTCCTGTCCCAATGATAACAACAGCCGCCATCACCGCGTGCCTGCAGCCCAACCGCCACTCGTCTTGCCAGGCGCCATGCTGCTGCCCGACAATCTAGCAGTCTGCGAGACCGCCGCCGCCGCATATGGGGCCGCTCGATTTTGTTGTCAGCTTGCTGCCGCGACTCGCCCGCCACCTCCCCATCCTCCCCCATGACGTCCACTACAAGTCCAGGCGGTGCCGACACTGGCCGGAGAACTCCAGGAACCAGACACTCCGGGACGTAAACAAAACCGATTATCTCGTCTTCCGTGAACACTCGAAGTATCCTCCTTCCGCTGCTGCACACGGCTTCTGGTGCTGGCTTCAAGTTGTGGCCACTTCGCTTCCACACCACACACTGCTTACAAGTTTAATACGCTCTCTGTCGTCACTAGAACATAATGCCAGCGCTGGTACCAAGTGCCGAATTTGTTGGGGTTTCAGACTCGCTGTGGGCCTCTACTTAACTGCACAGTTTATTAACAATATTTTGTTCCTCGATACGAAATGCTGTTTTGAGTTTCATATTAATTCTTTCTTGGTAAATATATGTTCAATGTACATATAGTATAGAGCTTTGGTGGGAGGCTTTCCAGAAAGAAAAAAATCGTCTTGGAGCAGAAGTGTGTTGTGAAATGACAGAAGTGATTATTATTTTGATTTACTTGTGTTTCGTTTTATAGCTAACCACAACTTTGTGTTACCTAACTACATACACTATGTTATTTGACAGGTGCTTTTTTATGGTGTCTGTGAGTAGGTGTTTTTACTAATCTCCCTGAGCAATTTATTGATAAACTTCATTCCTTGATTCAAAATGGTGTTTTGAATTTTATGTTAATTATTTTTAGTAAGTATATGTTCAACCTAGATCGAGTTCCATGGCCATAGACAGGGGTGTCTGTGAAGTAATTATAAAAAAAATCAATGTGCGTAATTGACTAATAGATCTAACTAATCACATGACATAGTATTAAGCGTCTATAATTTGGTCAGCACTTTACAATGAGCCCAATCACTGTTAGGGCATATAACTGCTATAGCCCTTTTCTGTAGTTTCAAACCTATGTTCATGTTTTGAGAATTTGTCCCCAGAAAAGAATTTCATATCTAAGAACTGAGTTTCCATATAAATAGTACATAGTTAAGTCTGATAGGACTTCTTATTTACTTTCTTTTTCTGATATGTTCTATGCATTTTTCGATAATCAAGCCAAAAGTATGAAACAATCGTCGTGATTAATTAAGTGGCTGTTCCATGTTGGTGTTATGTCCGCGACTGCATGTTGCTGTGATATCAACATATCACCAAACTGATAATACCAACATTTTGTGCTGTGGTTTATTTTCATTGTTATAACTCGCAACACTTGTGTACTTGTCCTCCATTCGGTGACATGATCGTTGAAGGAAGGTACAACCACGTTTGTTAGTAGGCTCAACGTTCTGGTGATAGGAGCAAGCCACTGAGTTAGTCGGAGCGTCAGTGATTTCCGACTTCAGCAGAGGTCTTTCTTCCTTTTGATACAACAGAATAGGCCACGTTGACTGACAACCACATAGGGAAATAAATCAGTTGTAGGCCATTTACAAATACACAACAACAGCTAAGTCAGAAACAGAAAAAGTGTATACCGAGAGCAAGAAACCGATTTCGGTATAATATCCGTTCGTAGTCGTATCGATCTTCAAAGAAGGACCATAAAAACTTCCCTAAAGTTTGTATGCACTTCCAGTCACTTCGTATGCCATTAACTGAAGTATTTTTATGAACTAAATATTAATTTTCAATGGGAATTTCTTCAACAGTCTACAATAATGGTATTTTAAAACTTATAAGAATACCTAAATGTGAATTCCATGTTATGCCTTCTACAATTTTAACAGATGAGTCTTGTAGCACAAACCATTCCATATTGTTGTAGTTTTGGTAAGCTTAACTTTTGTCTGACGCATTTACTTGTCACTTCTGTGGCACGAAGAACGCATATCGAAAAAAGCTATACAATATAGGAATTTTTATGAATAAATAAGGGACACTTACCAAAATAAACATAAATATGTGTAGAGTCTAAAGAGACGGAAGACAGCCAGTGGCATGCCGTGGAGTTTCAGCGCCCGTGGCAATTTAAAATTTTGTGCCACTTCATAATCTGTTACAAATCGAAGTTTTCAAACTGCGTATTTACTATACCTACAGTTATAATTATAAAATCAAATTACTTCCCTCAAATCATTCAGTCGAAACAGTAACAGTTTATAGATACCACTACGAGTATGACAAAGTAAGGAAGCAGAAAACATTGGATACTGGACGTTACAGTATAGAAATTGCATTTGTTTAAAATCGGAATTTTATTCTTAGAAACTGTTCTTTTACGTGGTTAACTTCTACATTTCTTTGTCTTTCAGCTGACGATATTACAGAGTTACTTAACCTTTTACGGCTCATAGTCGATCTCTGAACGGTCTTTATTAGCTTTAAAAACTTCTTTCACAAGTAGTATTGCACACAGTGATTGCTAAAAAATTTCTCAATTTTGGGAAAATCATCGTTTGTAACTAAATCAAATTTGGCAAGTAGCTTTAAGACCAGCTTATCAATGAAATTCGATTTTTTATTGCATTTTTGAAAGGTATATGTGTCTACAGTGTTGGGACGAAAAGCTTTTTCAATGCGTGCGTTATAAGAGTTTCTGCAGCCCATTGTTCGGAGGAGTAGGACGCTCTCAGCCGGAGACGCACGGATCCTGTAGGAAAATGTCGTGCCGTGACGCACGTTTACAAAATTATTTACATTGCAGTATGCATGCAAACATTTTCGCCGAAACGTTGGTGAACAATCTATGCAGGTTGCCGAACACAGCAAATCTAGCTCAGCCGAACCGGCTTTTCTCACCACGAAGAACGAGGGAATTACTCTACAGGAACAATTGGAATTAGAAGAAGGGTTGATATACGGTACTGGAATTGCAGACTAAACGTAATTAACGAAAACTCTTTTTTTGGTCAAATTTTGGTCAAATTTTGGTCAAAGCTGTGAAACCATAATCTTTGGTCTGCCATATTGGATTAGTTAGTTTGAACTTTCAAAATCTAACTTCATATTATGTGTTTAGCGATATCAAAAATATGTAATAACATGTATTTTTTTTTTTTTGCAAATTGAACTAATAAGGCATATACATGTAGTCCCTAAATTTTAAACAGGTTTTCCTCGAGAAACGATTTTTCAACCTTCGCTTCTACCTTTTACCCCCGAAAAGTAAACACTTTTCTTGGGAGCTTATACCTACTGTATAATATATGAAATTTGATAATATTAACCATTTTTTGTAGCATCATTAAATTTATGGTTATTTCATTGAGGTTAGAATAAGCTCCCTTAAATTTAATGCCGTATCGACTAATGTTATCCATTTTTGATTCCAGATAACCCCTAAGGGGCTACACTGTGTGCAGTCCTTGATCAAACCATAATTACGGGCGCCATTTTTTTGTTTTTGTATTCAGAGTCTAAACTGAAGTTCAAAATACGATCAATCATAATGGTTCAAAAAAAAAAAAACAAATGGTTCAAATGGCTCTGAGCACTATGGGACTTAACATGTACGGTCATCAGTCCCCTAGAACTTACAACTACTTAAACCTAACTAACCTAAGGACATCACACACATCCATGCCCGAGGCAGGATTCGAACCTGCGACCGTAGCAGTCGCGCGGTTCCGGACTGCGCGCCTAGAAAGTCAAACCTAAGTTTCTAGCGTTTCTAGACTTAGAGAAAGCTTTTGAGAATTTTGACTGGAATACTCTCTTTCAGATTTTGAGGGCGATAGGGGTCAAACACAGGGAGCGAAAGGCTATTTACAGTTTGTACAGAAACCAGATGGCAGTCGTAAGAGTCGAGGGGCATCAAACAGAAGCAGTGGTTAAGAAGAGGGTGAGACAGGGTTGTAGCCTATCCCCGATGTTACTCAATCTGTATAATGAGCAAGCAGTAAATGAAACAAAAGAAAAATTTGGAGTAGGAATTAAAATCCATGGAGAAGAAATACAAACTTTAAGGTTAGCCGACGACATTATAACTCTGTCAGAGACAGCAGAGGACATGGAAGAGCAGCTGAACGGAATCGACAGTGTTCCAAAAGGAGGATATAAGATGAAAATCAACAAAAGCAAAACGAGGATAATGGAATGTAGTCAAATTAAATCAGGTGATGCTGAGGGTATCAGATTAGGAAATGAGACACTTAAAGTAGTAAATGAGTTTTGTTGTTAAGGGAGCAAAATAACTGATGATGGTCTTAGCAGAAAAAAATGGCTCTGAGCACTATCGGATTTAACATCTATGGTCATCAGTCCCTTAGAACTTAGAACTACTTAAACCTAACCAACCTAAGGACAGCACACAACACCCAGTCACCACGAGGCAGAGAAAATCCCTGACCTCGCCGGGAATCGAACCCGGGAACCCGGGCGCGGGAAGCGAGAACGCTACCGCACCACCACGAGCTGCGGACGATCAATCATAATCCCCAAACACATCATCTGTATATATTTTCATTACCTCAAAAAAATTTCAAAACTTTGCCTACATTTTGCTCATTTGAATGAGAACCTGACCTTAAGTTTCAAGGAAATTTCAAATTATCCTATCCACAAAGATCTTCAGAGAGACCAAGTAAAGAATGCTTGTATGGCTAAATACAATTAACAGCCAAGAATTATTGTTATACAGCTTTCCACTTCTCATATGACTTACGTAGCTCTAATTGCAAAGCACCATTGACTGTTTCGTGTGTACATACTCGCATTTCAAGCTCTTTCCAGTTTTCAAATGCTTCAACATCATACCTTTTTTACTATCTAACACTCAGCAGTTAAGATTTTACTATGATTTAAAACCATGTGACTGTACAAAACAAGTTATCGCTTCATTTTTTTTAAGCATGCAACGAAAGCGATATAGAGTACGTTGCACACGAGAACACCAGCTATGTCCTCCAAACTCTGTGACATTTTCTGACTTCCTATAGAATCATACCTTAGAAAACGATCCGTCAGTATTATTTGTTGAAAAAATATATCTTTATTCTGTAGTTCGAACATTCTTCTCTAAGAAAGTCCACTTTTGAAAGTGTCGCTTTCATTTTTTGACCAATAACTAACATCAGCGAAAACTTTCCAAACAATCTGCTTTGTGCGAGTAATTTTCTGCGTAGACGTTGAAGCATTTTCAGGAAAAGTTGTATTTGGTGCTAGTGTAAAGAGAGAACAGCGTATGGACTCTGGATTATAATTCTGAACACGTAAATCCTGGTGTACTTACAGAACTGTGCTATCAGCAGTGTTCACAATAAGTCTGTCGAGACTTCCCCCTAGTGTAGCAAATGGTTCATATTTTCCCGCATTGCACGACCGCTACGGTCGCAGGTTCGAATCCTGCCTCGGGCATGGATGTGTGTGATGTCCTTAGGTTAGTTAGGTTTATGTAGTTCTATATATGACGGTAGTATCTGTTCCCGAAAGAACACATACCGTGGATGACCATGCAGCTCTGCTAGAAATGAAATGATAATTAAATAGACACCCTAGCTGCAAACAGGCGTTGATATATTTAATTATCATTTCATTTCTAGCAGAGCTGCATGGTCATCCACGGTATGTGTTCTTTCGGGAACAGATACTACCGTCATATATAGTTAAAATATGGCTTCCCGGCCATTGACCTTCTTGTGTGAACGCACACGCTATGCCCGAACTCGTACGGGACTTGGTAGATTAATCTGCCACGAGTAATGAGTATGATGGGCAAACATCTATTAGGCGCACTACGAATGTAGTGGTGTGGACATGTTGGGAATGTGGATCTCACGGGGAGCGTGCAAGGGATAAGTCCCTGCAGACGCACTATCCTCTGTGCCCTCGGTGGCTCAGATGGATAGAGCGTCTGCCATGTAAGCAGGAGATCCCGGGTTCGTGTCCCGGTCGGGGCACAGATTTTCAACATGTCCCCAGTTAAGTATATCAACGCCTGTTTGCAGCTAGGGTGTCTATTTAATTAACATTTCGTTATGTAGTTCTAAGTTCTAGGGGACTGATGATCTCAGAAGTTAAGACCCATAGTGCTCAGAGCCATTTTCCCACACTCAGCAACAGATTCATTTCTTAAAGATATTATGGACGATATAAATCACGAAAAATATTAAATAATTGTAAAAATGCACACAAACAACTAAGAAATAAACACAACTAATAGGTAACTACACTGAAGCGCCTAAGAAACTGGCATAGGCATGCGTATTCAAATACAGAGATATGTATACAGGCAGAATATGGCGCTGCAGTCGGCAACACCTATATAAGACAACAAGTGTCTGGCGCAGTTGTTAGGTCGGCCCCTGCTGCTACAATGGCAGGTTATCAAGATTTAAGTGAGTTTGAACGTGATGTTATAGTGGGCGCACGAGCGATGGGACACATCATCTCATAGGTAGCAATGAAGTGGAGATTTTCCCGTACGACCATTTCACGAGTGTACCGTGACTATCAGGAATCCGGTAAAGCATCAAATCTCCGACATCGCTGAGGCCGGAAAAAGATCCTACAAGAACGGGACCAACGACGACTGAAAAGAATCGTTCAACGTGACAGAAGTGCAACCCTTTCGCAAATTGCTGCAGATCTCAGTGCTGGGCCATCAACAAGTGTCAGCGTCCACACCATTCAACGAAACGTCATCGATATGGCCTTTCGCAGTCGAAGGCCCACTCGTGTACTATTTATGACTGCACGACACAAAGCTTTACGCCTCGCCTGGGCCTGTCAACACCGACATTGGAATGCTGATGACTGGAAACATTTTGCCTGGTCGGACGTGTCTCGTTTCAAATTGTATCGAGTGGATGGAAACAACCTCATGAATCCATGGACCCTGAATGTCAGCAGGGGACTGTTCAAGCTGGTGGAGGTTCTGTAATGGTGTGGGGCGTGTGCAGATGGAGTGATATGGGATCCCTGATTCGTCTAGATACTACTCTTATAGGTGGCACATACGTAAGCATCCTGTCTAGTCACCTGCATCCATTCATGTCCAGTGTGCATTCCGATGGACTTGGGCAATTCTAGCAGGAGAATGCGACACCCCACACGTCCACAGTTAGTACAAAGTGGCTCCAGAAACACTCGTCTGAGTTTAAACACTTCCTCTGGCCAGCAAACGTCCCGAACATGAACATTATTGAGCATATCGGGGATGACTTGCAATGTGCTATTGAGGTCTCCACCGCCTCATACTCTTTATGGACAGTCCTGCAGGATTCATTGTGCCAATTCCCTCCAGCGCTACTTCAAATATTAGTCCATGGTTGTCGTGTTGCGGCACTTTTGCGTGCTGGCGGGGCCCTACACAATATTAGGTAGGTGCACCAGTTTCTTCGGCTCTTCAGTGTGCTATAGAAGTGTACTATAGAAGCTTTTCAGTTGACGGAGTGGCATTGCTGAAGACAAGAAGTGAACCGTGGTGGTATATATCTACAAGACAGGACAGGAATGGCTAACAGGACAGGTCGTGCACAATAAGTCCTGCAGCTAGCCTGCAGTCACTGTTGGCTAGCTTTCTTTAGATTATTTATTTTTCTACGTTAAACTATAAAAAACAGGCATTTCAAAGGACTAATACAAAAAAGTAGTTCCTAACGTGCAAAAACATAAATTATGTATTCAGGATGTGGAGCCCCACAGTTCTTACGTATCTGAAAAATGTCATACTACAGGTTTGAGCTTCTGGTAAAATATCTTATCCACACAACCACGCTCAGTCGCCTGACTATCATTAGGTTCAGAACAGTATTCACAACATCATGTTCTATGTCCACATCTACATCTACATGGTTACTCTGCAATTCACACTTAACTGCCTGGCAGAGGGTTCATCGAACCATTTTCACACTACTTCTCTACCATTCCACACTCGAATGGCGCGTTGGAAAGAGGAACAGCTAAATCTTTCCGTACGAGCTCTGATTTCTCTTATTTTTTTATGATGATCATTTCTCCCTACGTAGGTGGGTGTCAAAAAAATATTTTCGCATTCGGAAGAGAAAGTTGGTGATTGAAATTTCGTAAATAGATCTCGTCACAAAGAAAACCGCCTTTGTTTCACTGACTGCTGCCCCAACTCGCGTATCATGTCAGTGACACTCTCACCCCTACTGCGCGATAACACGAAAGCGAGCT
Source organism: Schistocerca nitens (assembly GCF_023898315.1). Taxonomy (NCBI): domain Eukaryota; kingdom Metazoa; phylum Arthropoda; class Insecta; order Orthoptera; family Acrididae; genus Schistocerca; species Schistocerca nitens. The sequence goes on along the minus strand of NC_064615.1, from coordinate 149,130,830 downwards.
GCCCTTCTTTGCACTTTTTCAATGTCCTCCGTCATTCCTACTTGGCAACGATCCCACACCGCGCAGCAGTATTCCAGCAGAGAACGGACAAGTGTAATGTAGGCTGTCTCTTTAGTGGGTTTGTCACATCATCTAAGTGTTCTGCCAACAAAGCGCAGTCTTTGTTTCGCCGTCCCCACAATGTTATCTATGTGGTCTTTCCAATTTAAGTTGCTCGTAGTTGTAATTCCTAGGTATTTAGTCGAATTGAAAGCCCTTAGATTTGTGCGATTTATCGTATACCCAAAATTTATCGGATTTCTTTTAGTACCCATGTGGATGACCTCGCACTTTTCTTTGTTTAGTGCCAATTCCCACTTTTCGCACCATACAGAAATTCTCTCTACATAATTTTGTAATTGGAATTGATAGTCTGATGATTTTACTAGACCGTAAATTACAGCGTCATCTGCAAACGATCTAAGGGGGCTGCTCAGATTACCACCTAGATCATTTATGTAATTCAGGAACAGCAGAGGGCCTATGACGCTACCGTGCGGAACGCCAGACATAACTTCCGTTCTACTCGATGATTTACCGCCTATCACTACGAACTGTGACCGCTCTGAGAGGAAATCACGAATCCAGTCACACAACTGAGACGATACTCCATATGCACGCAATTTGTATTAATTATCGCTTGTGAGGAACGGTATCAAATGCCTTCTGTAAATCTGAGATCCCTTGTTGACAGCACTCATTACTTCATGGGAATAAACAGCTAGCTGTGTTGCACAAGAACGATATTTTCTGAATCCGTGTTGGTTATATATCAATAAGTAATTTTCTTTAAGGTGATTCATAATGTTCGAGTACATTATATTCTCCAAAATCCTACTGCAAATTGAGGTCAGTGATATGGGTTTGTAATTCAATGGGTTACTCCTATTTCCTTTCTTGAATATTGGTGTGACCTGTGCTACTTTCCAGTCCTTAGGAACAGACCTTTCGTCAAGTGAGCGGTTGTATATGGTTGCTAAGAAAGGCGCTATTGTGTCTGCATACTCTGAAAGGAACCTGACTGGTATACCATCTGGACCGGAAGACCTGCCTTTCTAAAGTGATTTGAGTTGTTTCGCAACACCTAAGGTATCTACTTTTATGTCACTCATGTTAACAGCTGTTCTGGTTTCTGTTAGACGAAAATATGATAAAACCATGAATGGTATGCTGTTATGTGTAATATGTCAATCTACAAATGTTGTGCAAAGTTGCGTAGTCATACCTGTTACACCACTAATCAGCGTTAACATTATGAATAGATTTCTACCACATTCAGGCTAACATGAGGCTGTGAATGCTTTTATGAACCTGGCGATGGTTCGACGACTGAAATTGATTGTGTAAACAAAGAATTTTACCAGCAGCACAATTCGGTAAGGTAAAATTATCTAATGTTTTTGAGTAAAAGACTTGCCTGGGGTAATTCGGATACCCTATACAGATTCACAAGGCTTAAGACCAACATCGATAGCTACTGTTTCGTATGGGAAAACTGTTTCGGGAACAGCCGCTCTGGTATTGGCAAGCACTGGCAATAAAAAAGCTGCTGTTACCACAATTCAAAAAGAGGTTTATCAATAAATAAACTTTCTTATGCATCATTCTACAATATTGAAATGTTATCTACCTGTGCGTTGTATCTGTAGGCTACTTTTTCTAATGTCTTATCAGTCCTGATGTAGGCTGCTATGGAGAACATATATGTACTAACAGAAAAGCAACAATGGTATCGTAAAGCAAGCCAGAGCAATTGCTTTGCGCATTTGCCGAGGCCGAAAGCGGGCCACTTTTTGACGTCGCAGAAGACCTCCACTCCCACGCCCGAACTCGTAAAATAGTAACTGCAGAAAAAATGTTAACGTAGGACATGGAAAATATGTAAGCCCTGAGATATCGTATTTATTTTGATAAAATTGTATCTTACAATGTTTTTGCGCCCCTAAAAGATTTGTGGCAGATTTGTGCCGGAGCCAAAATTACAGTCTCACCGCATTCGAAAGGGATAGGATCACATTCAATGGGATATAGTCCCTCGATGTCCATGGAGTAGGGCTGTAACGGCCAAAGGATAGCAGCAGAGTCGAACATTGTGAGGAACGTCGTACCGTTATTCACTGCACTGCAAACTGTCGTTATCGACCGTAAAATGTGTGGGAACCAGCAAATTCAAAGAATTGCTGCCCTTCATGCCACCCCTCTGAGGCGTTATGGAGTCGAATGTAAGCAGCGGCGTGTCTGTTGGTAGGAGGGTGTGTGACCACCTTCGCATCGTGTGACACGTGCCTGGTGGCGTTGAACAGCAGTACAGTGAAATATGGTGCCAATGTGACGTCATTAAGCCTCCTTAAAGCTCACACGAATTTCTGAGATGTCACCTTGTTTTTGTATCTGTCGACACCTCGCTGAGGTGACGTTAGAAGGAGTCACGATTTTGCGCCGTTACAGAGAGAGAGTTGTAGGCATCTTTGAGCCAAATTTCAAACTTACACATGAGAAAGGAAGACAATTGCGGTGTTTCCAAAAAGGTGATCCTTTAATTTTGGTGCGCAGTGTAGATGGTTGTAGCATCGAAAAGCAAATAAGGATTTCCAGTTAAGGAGCACATTGGCACATTCATGTTTTAACATTATTTTCTGCTTTATTGGGAAAAGTACCTATTCGTAAAAGGTAGCTGATTCGGCGAGGCAATTTTTTCTCCAGTTTTTTCGCCTTCCAGCTCTGTTCTCCATAAATGCGTGAAATTTGCCCCGCGTAGACGACAAACGGCCTCTCGCTAAAGACGAAGTTAGTCTCCTCAGAGGGTCTTTTCTCCGGTCGGTCTGTTTTTATGTCGAGACTTCCAGGGACGCCACAGCGGCTGGTGCTGCGTTACAGAACGCAACCGCCGCCGACGTAAACTCAGCCGGAGAGAGCCGCAGCGAGCGCTAAGCTTCAAAATGACGCGGCCTCTTCCTGCGAGACAGTTTTTCCCGTCTCCTCAGTCCAGCGCCGCGCGCTATCATCCTGCCTCAGTTGTGGAATATTCAGTGCCCAGCACCACCGCTGCTTCCTCTTTCCTTTATTTCCGTCCCTTTTCAACTGCATAATTAAAGAGGTCTGTCGAAACCTCTCCAGACGCAACCAGCGTGGAAGTTTCGTGGTTGGATTCCACATTCGATGTGGGAAATGAATAGACACTGACCAGTCATAGAATAAAGTTCACAAAACATTTTCTTTTCGTGTTTGATCAGCAGGTAAATGATTAACAATAAAGCCTGCGGCAACTCGAGTTAACCGGTGATTTCAAAATTTACTTCCTCTTTCTTCGCACGTAAAAAGTTACTGTCTACACAACTAGTGTTCTCATCTGTAGCTTGTGATGTCCTACGGGACTGTACTTGACTCTAGATTTTTAACATGATATAACCTTATCACAACAGTAATTAAATCAGGGTGTATACGACCCGGGACAACCGGTAGATCCGGGAAAAACCCGGGAATTCTTTCATCCGGGAGAAAACCGGGAAAAACACGGGAATATTTTAGAATTACCGGATTTTTTTTGTTCTACTTTTCAGTTAAATTTTTGTAATTTTGAGTGGTAAGGAATAATTAACAAAGGATATTATTGTATCCCGCTACTGCAGAATAATACTGCAGCAATAAAACATGAACCAGAGAAAAAAACTAAAATAAAACCTAAGTTGCGAAGGAAATGCGCCATGTACGCAACAAAACACAGTGCTCATACAAGTGTCTGCTAGTAGCAAAATGTGTCAAAGGCTTTAGGAAGACTATGCAATACTTCAGAACAACAAATTGCCTCCGATGAGCATGTAGTCACAACTGTTTACATTAGATTCATGTGAGCAGTTGCGAGCGGGCCCATGCGCATGCGCAGTTGAGTCGCGCATGTACCTTCTCCCGCTTCTGGCCACAAAAGTGTGGCTGTTAGCTGTATAAGCAGGCAGCAAGATGCTACCTGGAAAAATTTTACTGGCACGAACAAGCTGCCGTATTCACTGGGAGCAAACCGGGGTATCTGCCCCAGGCGGCAATTTAAGTCAAGCATTAATCGCCTTGCTGAACAATGAAGTTATTTTTGTCAGTTTGCTAAAGAAATATGGCTTTATTAATCTTTTCCGCTGAGGCAGTCAATTTATTTGAAACAAAGTGTTTAATTTCACACTCTTGGCTAGTTTCGGCTGTTCACTGCATTTCAAAAGAGCATGCTTTCATCTTCTATCACGTATGGCATTATGCCATAATAAAGAACCAAAAATGAAATAATACAGTACTGGTACTCCAAGAAAATTTACAACCGAATCTGGACATACGAATGTGCACTTTAAGCCGAATTATGCATTTTAGTATGGTTCAAGAAATTCCTCTGATGTCTTGTTTCTTTTATGACATAATGTAAGATCTTTTAATGTTTTTCACGTACGAACATACGGGCTTCCTGCGTCATCGTAGCTGCGCAAGCGCTGTGACGCCTGTTATCTGGCGCTCTCTGGCAACTGCTGAGACGAACCTCTTTATAACAGGTCGCGGGAAAGTATTGCGAATGATTGATTGTAAAGCGTTACTTTCAAAGTAAATTTCCTTTTACGCAAGATGAACTAAGTGCGAGAATGTGCGATGAATTTCTTAAATCACAGAGCGTTTGACTCTCATTGAAAAATCAACTATTTGAGGACGACCATTTAGAAAAAAATTCGAGCCCAGAAGATCAGACATTTATGTCGGTATTAAAAATTTTACTGGTACATTTGTGTGATGTATCTTAAAGTGTAACACCTGCAAAGAAGATCAACATTATACATGAAAGTTTAGCTTCTCTTGCAGCTTATTAATCGTTGAGACCATTACTATATGTGAAAGCTTTGCTTTTCTTATAGCAACACCATGTATATTAATTTACACCATTAACTTTTCCTATTTGTGTGTATGCGCCACTTATCAGTGATAATGCTATTAGCTGACTACATCACGTGTCTTAAGCTCTGAATATCCGCTGTATCAGCTGGCGAAATCACGTGACGTGAGCTATGACAGGCGTACAAAAGCGCACTGCAATCTCGATTTCAATGCTTCGGAAAGTAACATGCGGTTTTTGGTGGAATTCGAATTTATACTTTCGTAATACGAAAATATGCAGTGTACATGGCCTTTTTTTCTGAGTTTCATTTTCTAAACGTCTGAGAAATTCTACGCCGGTGTATAAAACCATTACCATTCAAAGGATTGATAAGTTTTACAGTTTCGAGGAAAAGTATACTGTCACTTAACACGGAAAAGTGTATTTTCACCCGGGAGAATGTTTTTAACTGGGATATCCAGGAAAAATCCGGGAATTCTTTTTCCTTGTCCACGTATACACCCTGTAAAATACTTGCTAGCAGAGGCAGACAATCAAGAGCTTCAGTTGTAGATAGCTTGATTGGTTCAAAATCACCACTATTTTCGGGCAATTATAAACCCATCTTCAGGTGTACAAGACTGAAAAAGGGAAAATTTAGCTGTAATAAGAGACTGTATAAGACTTAAGAATTGCGGTTATATGAATAGTTGCTTTAACTATCCAACTACAAATCTCAACTTGATTCTGTCGCGTTAGAATGAAAACACGGGTGTCGAACCAGATACCCACAAAATAACCAAAGGGAAGTCAGCGGTCAGAGGAAAAAAAAAGGAGAGAGATGTTAAGAGAACATGACCGAATAGTATAAGATAACTTATAGCGTGAAGTGCACGACCGCCGCAAACTTTAACACTAGGCCGCAGGCAGGTGGCAGCCGCACGTGAAGCCGAGATACGCAATAACGAGGTGCTAGAAGCTGCGCACGAAGACTAACGACCGTCGTAATACGAGGGAGAGTGAAGCTATCTAGCGGCCAATAGCGTAAGAGTTGACTGACCAGCCGGAACGTTAACAAATGGTGCATACGTGATACACTACTGGCCATTAAAATTGCTACGCCAAGAAGGAATGCAGATGATAAACGGGTATTCATTGGACAAATATATTATACTAGAACTGACATGTGATTACATTTTCACGCAATTTGGGTGCATAGATCCTGAGAAATCACTACCCAGAACAACCATCTCTGGCCATAATACCGGCCTTGAACGCCTGGGCATTGAGTCAAACAGAGCTTGGATGGCGTGTACAGGTACAGCTGCCCATGCAGCTTCAACACGATACCACAGTTCATCAAGAGTAGTGACTATCGTATTGTGACGAGCCAGTTGCTCGGCCACCATTGACCAGACGTTTTCAGTTGGTGAGAGATCTGGGGAATGTGCTGGCCAGGGCAGCAGTCGAACATTTTCTGTATCCAGAAAGGCCCATACAGGACCTGCAACATGCGGTCGTGCATTATCCTGCTGAAATGTAAGGTTTCGCAGGGATCGATTGAAGGGTAGAGCCATGGGTCGAAACACATCTGAAATGTAATGTCCACTGTTCATACCATCACGCCGGGTGATACGCCAGTATGGCGATGACGAATACACGCTTCCAATGTGCGTTCACCATCTGTTGACTCAGGGATCGAGACGTGGCTGCACGATCCGTTACAACCATGCGGATAAGATGCCTGTCACCTCGACTGCTAGTGGTACGAGGCCGTTGGGATCAACCACGGCGTTCCGTATTACCCTCCTGAACCCACCAATTTCGTATTCTGCTAACAGTCATTGGATCTCGACCAACGCGAGCAGCAATGTCGCCATACTATAAACCGCAATCGCGATAGGCTACAACCGACCTTTACCAAAGTCGGAAACGTGATGGTACGCATTTCTCCTCCTTATACGAGGCACCACAACAACCTTTCACCAGGCAACGCCGGTTAACTGCTGTTTGTGTATGAGAAATCGGTTGGAAACTTTCCTCATGTCAGCACGTTGTAGGTGTAGCCACCGGCGCCAACCTTATGTGACTGCTCTGAAAAGCTAATCATTTGCATATCACAGCATCTTCTTCCTGTAGGTTAAATAACGCGTCTGTAGCATGTCATCTTCGTGGTGTAGCAATTTTAATGACAAGTAGTGGATATTAGAGAACAGAAGATATTTAAAAGTACACCATCACAATATAAAATAAAGTGACAGTTATATACTTGGACATACATAGCGAGAGTGCCCAACCATCTGATAAAAACGATATAAAAGACATATTTTAAAAATTAAAAAGAAGCCTCAAATGAGCCAATAGTGGCAAGTTGGATAAAAATAAAATAAATATAACGACGTTTAGTATCCACAAAGGAAAACTGTATCAACTTGGCGACTAGAGTTAGAACTGCTTAAATGTTCAACTACGTAATATAAAATAAGGTGGAAATTATTTTCTTGGGCATAAACGGTGAGAATCTCCAACCACGTGTTAAAAGTGGTCTAGCAGATAAAATTTGAGAAAGTGAAGAAAATATATAAAAAAGCCACAAACAACAACAGTGACTAGTTGGATAAAAGCAAAATTAACATAACGAAAGGAAACAATGGTATCAATTAGGCAAATGAAAGTAGACAGACAAAAAGAAAAATGTAATTCCTTTGAGAGGAAAGTCTGAGAGGAAGTATTGGTGAGGTTTTAGAGCTACTTCGAAAAGGAGTAGTTATTTAGAAGATACATGTGTGAATACTTGCTGCCTGGAGTTGACCATAGAGAGAAAATCAACGTGTCGTTCAACAAAATAACTTGAAGTTAACGTTTCAGCATAACGGTACAGCAATTTTGCAGAGACACACCATAATGAAACACGGTACACTCAATTTAAAACCAGTAACTTTCAAAACACAATTTTCTCTATGTTATAAATTAACTACCCGTTGTCTGCAGGACCACATTTATCACTTTCAAGGACATAGTAATTCTGAAGACCTAAGGGATCTAACACACCATTCATCTCGGTATCTGAAGCATTTTAACAATGATTTTTCTCGCTGTTTACTCGTGTACTGCTTCAGTCATATGTTTTCTCATAGTTGCAATGCCAGTAGTTGAAGCTTAGGCAGAAACCCATGGAGCTCATCTTTAGGAATTCCATCTGTAATTCTGTTATGTTTAGGACAGATGCAGGCTCGGCAAAATAAAGTTCTATTCTTTAGTTTTGTGTGAATGAGTCTGTCATGTTGTCGTGTCTTCAGCTGAACTACACGCTGACAACACGTAGTTCCATAAGAACTGATAGATAGTGTCTTTCGACTACATGCACTAGTTCCGGCGGAGGTTCAAATCCTCCCTCGGGCATGGGTGTGTGTGTTTGTCCTTAGGATAATTTAGGTTAAGTAGTGTGTAAGCTTAGGGACTGATGACCTTAGCAGTTAAGTCCCATTAGATTTCACACACATTTGAACATTTTTTTGACTACATGCATTCTTTTGCCTTATAATATTTACAGTTTTGTCTTAGGTTGAAAACAGTGTCATGTCACAATGTCAACACAGCAGTGACATCGAGATCGTGTAATAGGGTAAAGAGATGGATGTTTGGCCAGGATGTTAATGAGAATATTGACGGTAATGCAGTTCCTGATTAAGCACTAAGAATTTGTCAACTGTTGGAAAAATAGTAAGTGTGGTTTAGCACTGCACTGACACCTGTCTAACCTCAAAAGATTTAGACATAGCATTTTTTAAAATGTTGGGGAATTCTTTAATCTACTGTAATATACACCGCCTGACAAAAATATGAAGCACGCAGAAAACTTGGCCGGACGTCAGTCATACTTTGTACACGCACACGCCATCGGCGTTTAGGTAAAAGATTAGAGGTGCCATTGTCTGTGACAGGTATAACGACCACGAGAGTACATTAGAGTTGTTCGTGTTTGGTGTTCGTGTCCAGGCCCCTAAGGGGCGACACGGAGATGCCGGGTACTCGTGTGAGACAGACAGAGTTAATGGCGCCCGATGGGGTTTGAAAAGTGCCTCATTATGAGTCTCCAACTGGTCGGCTGGTCAAATCCACATCTATACCTGCAAGATTACTCTACAATTCACAATTAAATGCCTGGCATAATTTCATCGAACTCTCTTCAGGCAATTTCTCTACCGTTCTACTCTCGAACAGCACACGGGAAAACTAACATTTAAATCTTTCTATGCGAACTCTGATTTGTCGTATTTTATTATGAAGATCATTCCTCTCTATGTAGTTGGGCACCAAAAAATTATTCTCTCACTCTGAGGAGAAAGTTGGTGATTGAAATTTCATGATAAGTTCATGCCGCAACGAAAAATGCCTTTTAAACTTCCTGGAAGATTAAAACTGTATGCCGGACCGCGACTCGAACCCGGGACCTATGCTTTGCGCGAGCAGGTACTCTACCGACTGAGCTACCGAAGTAGGACTCAGGACCCCCTCCTCACAGCTTTAATTCTGCCAGTACCTCTTCTCCTACCTTCCAAACTTCACAGAAGCTTTCCTGTCTCGGTCCGGCACACAGTTTTAATCTGCCAAGAAGTTTCAAATGAGCGCAAACTCCGCTGCAGAGAGAAAATTTCTTTTTAAAAACGTCTTTGTTTTAATGATTGCCAAGCCAATCCATATAACGTATCCATGGTGCTCTTCACTGATTTTGTGATAGTACAAAAAGAGCTGTCCTTCTTTGAATTTTTTCGTTGTACTCTGTCGATTCTATATGATGCCGATCCCACACCGCACAACAGTACTCCAGAAGGGGGGCGTACAAAAGTTGTATAGAAAGTGTCTTCAGTAGATCTGTTGGACTTTCTCGGTTTTCTGACAATAAATCGTCGTCTTTGGTAGAATCTCTACTCAACATTATCTATGTGATAGATCCAACTTAAGTTATTCCTAATTGTAACCAGTCAGTTAGCACTTTTCACACCATACAAATATCTTGCATATATCGTTTTGCAATTTGTTTTAACCATTTGATGACTTTATAAGAGAGAGCATCGTATGCAAAAAATCTAAGAGTGGTACTCGGATTGTCTCCTAAAGCGCTCATGTAGATCAGGAACAGCCCATAACACTTTCTTGGGGAACGTCAGATATTACTTCTGTAGCTTGCAATATCCAGATTTGTTAAGCATTCGGATGTAACAGTGGTGAGATGTTCGACTACAGGAGAAAGTGAGGGCAATGAACAATCGTCAAAGCTTCGGTCGACCGCGTCTGACCAACACGGGGACAATCGCCATTTTGTGCACCAAAGCACATCGTAACCACTTCACATCTGCGCCTGCCATCTGAGAAAAAGTAACAGACTCCGTGCAACATTCTGTGTCATCCCGCACGACTGGTCAAAAACTAACAGCAGCTGGAGTAGAGAATTACTGTCCCGTGCGTAGGTTGCCGTCAACACCATTTTACAAGCGGCTGCGTCTGGTGTGGTACCATCATCAAGAAATATAGGACTGCGGATGAATACCATTGCAAGAGTTCAGCTATGAATAGCGGTTCTGCACTGCGCCGGGTGACCATCATCGGCAAATAAGGCGGTGACGGGGGAGTGACCAGTATTTTGGAGAGGCGCAGCGGTGTTTCTCGTAGCGTCATTGGGGAGCCACCGGGTATGACTTCAAGTCACAACTGGTAGTGATTATGGGAACTCTGACGGCACAACATCCTGCAGTGCCATTTTTGAAGAAGACAGTGCCTTTCCCCACACGGCACTTGCCCTTATCAACCGTGTGATCTTGAGGTATTCTTGTGGCCAGTAAGAACCAGAGGGGATGCAAAGTATCAATAATTGGGCTCATACTGTAACATTATTTCTAAATTTGACTCGATTTTGTAATCGATGAAATCATATCACATATCCTTTCAAGCCTTGAAGTATCATTTCTTTTTCTCTTTCCCATGGGTGTATTTCACGTTTTTTTGACAGGCAGTGTATACTGCACATACATACATCGAAATTAATTTATGTAAATTATGCTTCACGGAGAAAGAGCAGCCGAACAAAGGAAATTAAACACTGATAGAAAACTAAAAGGGAACTAGAATATGGTGCTATATGTGCTACTTGCTTACAAGTTTACAATTAACATTCAAAAAAGGTCATCGGAATTCCAGCCACTTCTAGTGTTTAAACTGCCACGAACTTTTGCTGTCCTACTTGGCCACAGTCAAGGAGAATGACAGCTGATGGGCCAAGGGTACCCTCTTGTACACTCTACCTGCTGGCTGTGATGTCACCGGTGCCCACGCTATCGCCGTATGCAGGCCTGCTACGTTGCCTCCACGTTCGATACATTAGCTTCGGGCTCGCAATCACTGGATCCCACGTCGCCCCATGCTGTAGCCTGTGATATTTATTTCAGTGGTTATACACTGTCACAAAGGCCGTCTGTGCGAGCCACGACACAAGCCTCATCGAGCTCGATGCTGTGACCGTTTTTAAGAGTTCGGTAGGCAGGCAAAATACGTTACATTTCATAGCTGTGCACATGGTTTTTCAAAAGTCATCCATATTTTCGTAAATTTGCTACCATCCTGCTTCCCACGTACTTACGCATTTTAATCATTTTTTGTGTCCTTCCTGTATCGAGACAATACAATGAATTATAGTAATAAATGTTGAATATTGTATAAACTCTAGGTGCTTGAACATGGCTTTTTATGTTAAAGGTCCGTTCATGTATTTTTTAACCGTATCTCTTCCCTCCGTGTTTAAAATCGGACTTCGTAATAAGACAGCACATGAAGACGACTGTGGATCGAGCTGGACGACTTTTTGCTTAGAACCTTCTGCCATGCCAAATCACCCAAAAATCTTACAATGACTAAAAATACAAAATAAAACATACATAGGTTAGTAATGACAGTATGTTCTAAAATAAAAACACAATTTAAATTACGACACATACATTATCAATTACGAGTGCCGTTTGGTTGCAACTCGTGAATGTATTAATAAAATAATGTAGTATTAATGGCGGTGTGCCAAAATATGTCCGATCTGAACAAGACCTAGAAAACAAAAGGTGCCTCTTATTCTGCTAATGATATGACGATAAAAAATTTTCAAATGTTTCCAGCGGCTGCATACAGTATTTATACAGCTGTGGACTACATCTATGTATCAAATTATTTGTTTATTTCATTACTTATAATTACGTTTTCTGGTAACAAAAGCTCAGCATGCAAATGTGCCTTTAAAGCTTACAGTATTCCACCTCTGTTGCCCCTTACATCGTCTACTTGACTACTCCCTGACAGCACAGTAAATCCGTATTATTGAACGGCTATACCGTTCACACAGTACCAGTTGCAGGTTGTCTTTCTAATGCCTTCCAGAGGCAAAAAAAACTTAATTTATGGTATTTCTTGTAATTATTGATTGAATTTAAAAACATACTCATTAATAAGTGTGATCTTACAATAAATTTTTACACTGTGAGTCAAGTATTAAAGTCAAATGCTGTTTATTCTTCTTGAGGCAGTGTAATTCACAACGCACTTTATTTGCCCATTATTTGAGAACGATAGGACTGAGTAACTTCCAGGAAACTTTACACACAATTTTAAACCGTGTCGAAACTTTTTCTTGCTGACACTTCCCACAAAATGACTAAAGGAGAAAAGCTTGCTGTTGTTATGATCTTCAGTCTGAAGACCAGTTTCGTGCAGCTCTTCATTGTACTCTATCCTATGGAAGCTTCGTCATCTCTGAATAACCACTGCAACCTACATCCTTTTGAATTCGCTTGCTGTTTTTATCTCTTAGTCATCCTCTACAATTTGTCCCCACACTTCCATCCGGTAATAAACTGATGATCGCTTGATATCTCAGACTGTATTCTGTCAACCGATCCCTTCTTTTAGTCGACTTGTGCCGCAAACCTGTTGAGTACCTCATCACTACCAGAAGATGAATGTCACGTCTGCGATACTGAAGAGAGAATTTGTAGAAATGTAGACACTGTACGTGACTGCTGGCAGCGGTGGTCACGACAATGTACGGTCACAAGAAGACTGGACGTCGGACGACCACTACCGAGAGGGAAGACCATCATTTATAACAGCAATTGGAACAGCAGGTGGCACCATAGTGTCGCAACAAACTGTCACAAATCGGTTATTTGAAGGACGCCTTGTGGTGGGAATTCCTCTGACCCAAAAGTATAGTCATTTTCGACTCTGCCTCGATGCCAGTGATGGCTGTGTGTTGGTTAGAGGGGGAACAGTTGTGGGCCTGAAAGCAACCTTTCTGCGAGCTAGACATGCTGTCCCTACAAATGGAGTCATCGTCTGTGATGCGATTTCGTATGACAGCATCAGCTCTCTCGTTGTATTGACTGCAAAATTGTACGTTCATCTGGTGATCTGACCCATTGTGCTGCCATTCAAGAACAGCATTCCTGGTGGTGTTTTGCAGCATACTGTTTCCAACAGAACACATACGGACTGTCACGGGACGACAGCTCCAGCGTCATCCACAAACAGTATTAACTGTCCCTGTATTGACCGATAAAGTGCAATGGGCATTTAACTCCAGCCCGTAAACTGAAATTCGACTCCTGTGCAACAAAATGTACGCACGTTTCGCGACGGGGCGGTAAATAAAACAAGTACGGTTGCAGAGTTCACACGAATGTGCATATACAAATGTTAGTTAAAAATGTTAGTGAAAATTTCGGCTGTCACATAAGTCTCAGGGGATGATTTTCATACTTGATGCATTAATACACTGTTCCACACCCGCGCATTAGTTATAGTTATTGAATTAATTATTCACTCAGAGATGAGTACAGTTTATGCTAGGGAACAAAAGTTAGACGATTATTATAGCAAAATCAGTTCAACCACTATTTATTGGCGTTGTCCTTTTCTTTCACGCAATGAAATTAGCACTGGTGAGACGGTTTACAGTTTTACTTTAATAATAACTTGACTCCGAGCCCCCAATAGCAGTAATGTAGTCTGCTATAAACTAAAATTACTCAATCAATTCGAAGAGAACCACAAGTCCCACTGTCCTCTTTGTTCTAGCAGTTTTGGCGCGAAATCACAGATCGCCACGTGTTCACTTACGCCGCTGTATACCTCGTAATTCGCACTCACACAAATAATCGTAGCACTTCCAGTTCACCAAATATATGCTTGCATACTTCCACTATTAAACAATACTCTTTGTCAAAATAAATCGGCGCCAGAAAAAATTCTCAAACGACCACATGGACCACCCTCAAGTGGGGCTCGCTCGCCACCCACCCTCCAAAAAACGACCGACCAACGACTGACCTCTGGCCAAGATCAAGATGGCCGCTCGCTTATATAGGCTCAGACGTCAACCCCCCCCCCTCCCCCTCCCTGGTTATGCAAGTACCAATCTCACCAGTTCAGGTTACAAATTTTGACACATACATCCCTCGACATGAACAAGTACACCATTGGAACCGCGCTAAGAAGTACATCTTATTTACTATTTACATTAATTTCTAGGATTATTCTATCGACCGTAAATCAAATTTTAGTTTTTGCAAAATTTCGCCACTTAGAACAAATTTGTTTGTTTACATCTGTGCAAAGTTTTAACATAGAACTGCATATAGCACCGTTTTTAGACGTAATCTATAGCGATCTACGCCCGCATCTCGTGGTCGTGCGGTAGCGTTCTCGCTTCCCACGCCCGGGTTTCCGGGTTCGATTCCCGGCGGGGTCAGGGATTTTCTCTGCCTCGTGATGGCTGGGTGTTGTGTGCTGTCCTTAGGTTAGTTAGGTTTAAGTAGTTCTAGGGGACTTATAACCACAGCAGTTGAGTCCCATAGTGCTCAGAGCCATTTTGAACCTTTTTTTTATAGCGATCTACACAATGCGCTGCTCAAAATCTTCATATCTGTAATAATTAATTAATTATGGGCGATATATGTTAACAATAATTTGCAAACAATGAAAACTATTGCAAGTTAAGTGTATAGTATAACGTAACTAGTTTAAAATACGTGTGATGCCACCCAAAATATTATATAGCACCGTTCTTTACGTCATGAATTTTCTATTGAATTTTATAAACAATTTTCGCTCAGACTTTGTTTATTGCTCTTTACGGGCTTAATTATTTATGAATCTTAACATATGACTACGGCACTCGATCCGTTATGGCGAAACGTTTTTAATGAGTGCTCGCTCATCCATGTAAGTTGTTATTTAGTATTTTTATTAATCTTTCAGTATTCGTGATATTAACCGATTTTGAGGTTACTATAACTTTTGCGTCTCGTAACTTGAAATAAAGATCGATCTTTCAGAAGGTGCATATTGCTGACCGCAAGCCACTGCCACCTCGCCCTTCACCGTAAGTTACATAGTTTTCGCGTAATGAGCGATAAACCAAACAATGCCCCAAGCTGTGGGCCACGTGGCCGCCCGGCAGCGGAGACATCCCACCGTCCGTTGCAAATCCCGCGCGGCCGCACCACGCGCTTCCGCGAATCGCGCACAATACAGCGCGTACGCTCTCCGAAAAGCAATCCTTGCATACTAGAAATATTCATCTAGTAACGGGGGTTTGTACCGTCACAGTTTGCATGCTTGCAGTTACACTTGTTATTAATGTAGCAGTATTTCACATTTACAATGATTCATCACGCGCTCACATTAACATGTAATCTTGCAATTTTAATCACTTAAAGATGTTGCCTACATTACTTATTTTTTGGTGTCGGGGTCTTTTTTGGCAGTGTATTTTTAAAGCACTATCGGCTTCTCGGTGCAGGAATTTTCCTTCCGCAACCCCTCGCCACAGATGGATCTTGTCGTTCAACAAAAAACGATTATATTACTGAAGGAGAATTTCAGTCTGAGGTGATATTAACAACTTTTAAAAATCAGGATAATAATCTTCGCTGTAATTTTACTGCAAATTGTGCGAAAAATTCTTGTTTCTTTTCACATAATTATCCACGGTTGCATGCTGCTGAACTTAGTATTTCTCACCATGCCAGCTTCCGTGTCATTCATATTCACACCGAGTTTCACATTCAGTATTCAACTCTCGCCTTGGCCGCTGTAGTTTCGTCTCTGCTGGCCAGAATTGCATTATCATATGCTAATGCTGGAAGTTTCAGTTCTTCTGTCCTTCTATAGTCGTCCGTCGCGCGTCGCTGCCCCCGGTTGTCATTTCTTCCAGCGGCCGGGTGAACTGTGGGGATGATGAATGACGTCTTTGTGCTCTCCCTTTAATCGGCCAGCTTCCTCCCTTCTACTGCGAAATATCAAAATTTTTGCACTACTTTCTTTCCGTAACTTAACTGCTTTTCCGTATTTTCAGAAAGTGGTTCAAAAATGGCTCTGAGCACTATGGGACTTAACATCTGTGGTCATCAGTCCCTAGAACTTAGAACTACTTAAACCTAACTAACCTAAGGACATCACACAACACCCAGTCATCACGAGGCAGAGAAAATCCCTGACCTCGCCGAGAATCGAACCCGGGAACGCGGGCGCGGGAAGCGAGAACGCTACCGCACGACCACGAGCTGCGGACTCAGAAAGTGGTACCTGTCTGTTAAGTATTACCTACAATGCTTAGAACAATGTGATGAAAGAGAGAGCTAGCGGGATTTTTTGACTGTTATACTCCTGACTGACGTGTAAACAATTTTACTGGATGATATTATTTCTGATGGTGTGATAACTCAAGAGGTCAACTAGAAGGTTCTAAAGCACTGTATGCACAACGCAGATTTGGAGTTTAATCTTTCTGTAGCAGCATGATACTGACATGTATTTGGGCAATGAAAAAGAAACAGGTCCATCATCAAATAAGCTGTAGTGGTAAGACAGAACTGTTCTCGACTATCACATGCTCTGCCATGATGCCATTTATTCAATATGGCACTTGCTTTGGGGATATCCGATCGAGTTGCTGTTGGCCGATACTGCATCACCATCGAGCACGTAGTCCCAGGTGTGCCTCAGGAAATTGGTTTACCGTCGATGCTGCTCAGTGTACACGAGGTGTTGGACTCTGAAAGTTGTGACTACGAAGATAATATATTCAGAAAAGTTATGATGGGGAATCTAGCCAAATAATATGGTTGTAGTGATTTGGAAGCAAATAAGAAAATCAGGAGCAGCGAAAAACCATGCCAATCGTTACCTCGTTAGCGAAGGAGATATCCTTGAGTCAGTCCAGGGAATTATAGTTTGATTCAACCGTTTTGGGTTCGTTTGTAGCTCTTATCTTGCTCCAAGATTTGGTACTGAACAGAGAAGCCTCCTTATTCTCACATAAAAAATTTTTATGTTTTGATTTCTAAACATGTTTCAGTCTTGCTGAATCATCATGCTTTTTATTATTATAAAACCTAGTCCAGTCTTTAGTCTTCCAAAATCCTTACTACTGTGATGTAGATTAACAGGGCAAAAATGCCGAAAATCCGATACGACTCGAGCCAGCAATTAACGCTTGCGAAGACATAAGTGCAACATTCGGTTGTTTAATCATATCAGCCCTTCCTACGCTCATATAGGTTGGGTGCGGCCGGGCAGGCGACATGATTTTCGCATGCGGTGTTTGCTTAATGGGTGTCTTAGTTACTTGTGTCCCTAGTGCCTCTCCTAAATATAAAGTGCCTATACATCTGAGCTACATTATTTTCAGGTACAACCAAAAATGCAGATATTGGATTGTACGGCGTACCCAGAAGCAAATATAGACACAGATCACAATTTAGTAATACTGAAGAGTGGACTGAAATTTAAAAGAATTGTCCGGAAGAATCAGTATGGGAAGAAGTGGTAAATGAGATGTGCGTTTTAAATTTTCTAGGGCAGTAAATACTGTGCTATTCAGTACCACAATATGCATTGAAGATAAAATCGTCTAGGTTGTTATGCAGCATCACGTTCCTTTTCAAATTTCGTCCCTTCTGCTGAGATCTTCTTGAGAATCTTCTGGTGTCACCGCTTAGCTGAACACTTTCAAAATTCAACGTTCCATTCCTTTGCACAAGGGAGTTTCCTCACACTTGTTCTGAAGAAGTAGGGTTCTACTGTTGACTAACCATCGTCATTGGATTGGTAGCAATATAAGGAAGAGAAAGGGAGGTGGTGTGCTGCAGAGGCCGGTATCTTGCTGTTGTTTTCAAATTAAGTGGTGTCTCTCTTTACTTCGAACAGTAGTTGATTGTGTTTGACCACTGTACGCAACGAAAACACTGTCACATTGAGAGCTACAAATAAGGTAAGCAGTTGGTTATACTAGTTAATTGTCGGTCGCCTAACCGTTAAAAAGTTGTAGGACAATGAATGGGTCTTGAAATATAAGTGAAATATGAGTATAACAGATTTTATTTGCTCTTTATGATGTACACAATTCACAAAAAATTGCCAGACACTGAAGTTCTCTAAAATCTCAAAGGAAATGATACATAGTGACTTAAACATGGGACTTAGGGAAAGGCATGATTCGGTGTGGACGGGGCCTTACTCAGTTACCGTTGGTTGCTCAGTTTCTTTAAAAAAAAATCACGTATACTTTATTTGGAACCAATTGCACATGAGGTTGACAATAAGGAAATTATTATCAAATTTGACTGCTAAGACACAATGTCACTCACGGCTGAAGGCCTTATTGACCAGAAATTCAAATTATTTGTTGGCTGAAGGCCCCAATAGTAATAACTCAAAAACAATTTGGCGGTTGAAGACCTGGATAGAAAATTCTTTAAAACAATTAAACTTCTCCGAGAGATACTAAAATATATGTATTTAAAAGAAACTATCATCAAAATGTAACTATTAAGAGACAATATCTAACTAAAAATTCTTAAGACAAATTGCATTCATAGCTGAAGGCCTTATTGACCAGAAATTCAAATTATTTGTCGGCTGAAGGCCCCAAAAATAATAACTCAAAAAACAATTTAATGGCTGAAGGCCAGGACAGCACATTCTTAAGAATAGTTAAACTCCTCCAAGAGATAATAAAATATTAAAAAAACACAGTCATCAAAATTTCAATATTAAGAGACAATATATAATTAAACATTCTTAAGACAAGTTGCATTCATGGCTGAAAGCCTTATTGAGAACAAATTCAACTTACTTTTCGGCTGAAGACCCCAATAGTAATAACTTAAAATTAAAATATTTTTTAAGCAAAACAATCATCACAATCTGATCAAACCAAGAGAGAAGTGAGCCTCAGACAGCGCTCCAAGGATCAGCCTAGGAAAGTTGCTCAACTTCGTAACCGATGAGACAGGCAGCCAAGAGTTGTATTCACTTAATTCACTTAACCGGATGGCAACTCAAACTACTGACAGTTTAAACACAGACCAACACTCTCGAAAAATCTATCTAACGTCTGATAACCAACAGAACGATGGAAAAGAACAAAATATCCGAACCACAATCAAGGAGGCTGTCGAACTACACTCATTACCAGACAACAGCGGCAAGGCGACGAAAGGTTCACTGCCGCGAAAATACGCTAACCTCCAGGGCAGTTAACTAGGGCGTTAGCGGCCACTAGGCAGAAAAATACAGCTGGTTGAACTTCATCAATAAGCACAAGGAATTCAATGATTAATAATAAGAAGTGGAGGATGGCTAATTAATTTCTCCAACTCCAAACACTCCACTCATTGCTCTTCGACTCAGCGACAGCAACACTCGAACAAACGACGTGATCTCAAAATAGTGGAGGTTACACTACTCGGTTAATGTTCACTCAACTCAAACGTCATGGGTCTGGTGGACAACGAGGTTGTGGGCCCTGCAACTACAGCCCCTCGATCTGGCAGTGCCTGCGTGCTGCCAGAAGTCCCGGCATGTCTGCGCGCTGCCGGATCTCACTGCTGCTCAGTCCCAACCCAACTGCCGACACACCCGACCCGGAAAACACTTGACATCCTTCCAAAGATAGTACCACGGTACTAGATATCGATAACCACTGCTGCTGCCACTCGTGGACAGACAACGCTAGCAAACGTAGTGGCGCCAGTAAACACAAGAAGAAAACGAGACGCCACTATCCCTATTACACGATGCCAACCTACCAACGGCACCAATGCAAGCCGCAATATGGCTCAATGACGCTGACGCTGTGGTTACCAAATTGTATGGAAGACTGTATGAAGAAAACACTGTAAGATTACTTCATCGCGGACGTTTCCGAATTCAGCGTTAATGGTACAAAATAAACCAGAAGTTATCAAATGGCAACACAAGTTGTGTGGCAGAACAAGTAAGTTGTGTGCTGCTCAGAAAATGGTTTGCGATATTGCAGTTGCCAAAAATCAGCCAGTGTTCTCCAATCAGCGACAGACAGCGACCGGGATGACTCAATGCTTTTGCCAATGTCAAGAAGCAGAAATCGCTTATTTCACGAAAAAATAGGGAACACAGAAAAAAAATTTCCACTCTTGGTGTACAAAAAGCAAACAAGAGGTAAGTACTGACATGGAGCCCTCAGTGTCCCATTGATTGGTCACTTGTGATATTATTGGATTACAGACATTTTTGCATATGAGAAAAGGACAGCCATCGAGCTGTAGTTTGTAATGATACTAAGCATGACAACACGAGAGTAAAGAAACGAAATCTGTTTATAACGTGCGCCTATACCAAGACGCGCGGCCAGCGTTTAAAAGGTACTTTTAAACACTATGACTCGCTGGGCGCAGATATTTAAAATCATTGCCGCAGCGCTTGATAGCAAGAAGCTGCGAAACAGAAGAAAGAACAATTTATCTTTTGTTAGGAAAATTCTAGAGTCTTTATAGTTAGTTGTACTTCTGGTCGCCGATATGTTAACATGTGCTTCATTACCTTTGATGTTTGGTCGCCGACTTGTTAAGACGTGTTTTGTAGTACCGCTACAAGTTATATTTCATTTAGTGTGAAAAACCACGTTATCACCAAGAAAAAAAAACGCTTTTGTAAACCTTGTGACGATAAAAAATACTTACGCGCAAGCCAGGACATTTAATTTTTACAAAATATCGCACATACAAAAACAGCGATTGTTGGACTGTTCCATGTATGAGAAAAACATAAAAATGTAAGTTTTGTATTCATTGTAAATTTGTTAATGTTTATAGTTTAACGCCTTTGTTCTTTGAGAATATATTGATGCTTCACTGTACAGAAAATATATGCTTATTCTTTTCTTTAAATTAATCACAAATAATGTTTATGTTTAAATGAACTTTGTTACAGGTTCGCTCTTTATCGCGGTGTCTCGATTGTATCTGGGAGACCATTAATGTGTTCAGTTTCCGATCTGACAACTTTTTTTACAAAATTTCACTGTTTTGCATTTTTTTTATTATTCAAATAGGTCCCTTAGGTAATTTCATTGAAGAGTCTGATTGCGTGAAAGCAATCCGGGTTAAGAGGTCATTTGAGAAACTATTTTCACGCAATCAATCTGTACGTCTCCTGAACACAATCGAGAACCGACGCATCTTCGATCATTCATTAATTTTTCTCTCTTTCCAAGTCGTACAAAAAAAAAACGGCCAAGGAGAACTGCCGTGAGTACGCAATCTAGTGTTAAAAGGTTGCATTCTTTATCTTATCGGCAAACATTGCCATAAATTATCATCATCAATGTTATATTTGGTTAAATACGAAAAGCAAAAAAATCTTTTAACGCTAGATGTGGCGCCCGAACAGGGACCTAACTAAAAAACTAATTTGTTCCTTTTATTTTCATGCTACCCTCTGGAGAAAATTGGAAGCCAAAACCAGTGATTAAAAAAAAAGGACGCATATGCAGAAAATCGCAGTAAGAATCCACAACAGCAATAAATAGCAGCGTGCAAGACAACTAATGTGAGTATGATTTTTCATTACGTTTGAAGCTTTGCGTACCGAGCATTCAGTCGGCTCGTGACATTCACTCTCTACGCTTTTTTTCCTTTTCCTCAAGCAATTTAATTTCCAAATTTCTGTTTCCTTTTGCTATTAGATCCGCCTCTATCTCATCATTTCGCTTACAATAGTTAGAAATAGTTAGCAAGAATTTCCATTGTTGTGCATTTTAGTAAATCACAATGGCCGCTATCTGTGCCAGTTTCAGTGCTCTATTAGTGTTTTTCATTTATTTTATCACTCCTGTTACCATATTGGCATTTTCGTGTGTCAGAGTTTCAATTGTTTATAACGCGCAAGCAATATCTGTGAAATCAGGACGCGAAATCCTTGGCGCACCTGACAAGTGAAAATCATAATTTTAAAAAAAAAAATTATCTTTTCTAGCTCGTGCAGTGTTGCTACTTTAAATTTACGATGGCTGATGAGCAACCAAGGCAACTTAGACCGCGCGCGGGTGTAAACAAACCTGAATCTCGTAGTGAGGGAACAACAGACGACGAAGCGACACGTGAGCTGTCGGCGCCACAGACCGCGTCGCAGTCACGTGAATGCTCGCTGTCAGATATACTAAAATTGTTTGCTGATATGAAAACCAGTTTTGAAGCAAACATGGCACAGCTTACAAACCAAAGTGACAATCTTGGAACGCAAATCAGTCAGTTAGCAAATCAAAGTGAAAGCAGGTTCAACAGTTTAGAATCAAGGATAGAGGACATCCAAGCACAAATCAAAAATTCGAATGACACCATGGAGGAAAAAATTAAAGCCATTACCACTGCTTACGTAAGCAAGCTAAACGCAAGCGTACACGCAAAAATTGATAGTGTTCTTTCGATGGTGGAATCCGCCGAGACCAATATTGGTAGCAAGTTCATAGATATGCAGGCCCAAATAGATGTGTGTAAATCAACTGCGAGTGACTCTTTGAAACATTACAGTGATGTTTCAAAGAGAGTAAGCCAATTGACAGAAGGTGTCAACCACGTTGGCGAGCGAGTTGAAGACCTTGCTCAGCAAATATCCGATGTCAATATTGACAAAAAGATCGCAGATGTCAACACCGGTATAAGCAATACACTTAATAGGGAATTTGAAGAGTGGATGCAATCCAAAGAACAGTTCAAATGGTTCAAATGGCTCTGAGCACTATGGGACTCAACTACTGAGGTCATTAGTCCCCTAGAACTTAGAACTAGTTAAACCTAACTAACCTAAGGACATCACAAACATCCATGCCCGAGGCAGGATTCGAACCTGCGACCGTAGCGGTCTTGCGGTTCCAGACTGCAGCGCCTTTAACCGCACGGCCACTTCGGCCGGCTCCAAAGAACAGTACATTATCAGCAAGGTACACGCTGAACTAAAGGGTACGGTTAAATCTGCTGCAGCAGAAATCTTAACCGCTCCCGGTACTTCTGGTGACACTTTAACTAGTGAATTAGGTGAAATCAGACGAGCATTTAGCCACGATCTTCTGGAATGGAAACGTCAGCTAAGCAATGATATAGATCAACTGAAACGACAATTTACGGAATTGCAAGGTGACAATCAAAGTGAGTATTCGCTACCGCCAGAACACGATAATCGCCAATATCCCGCGTGTCAGGTACAATTCTCACCAACAGTAAATAATACGCGTGACGAAACTTCCACATTACGTAGTCATGCCGATCAACTAACTCTCGTTGAACTAATGCGAGACGAGAGTGTGCTAAAACACAGTTTTTCAGCCTTTTATATCTAAAAAACGAAATGTACATCCCATGGTATTTCTAAAATCATTCACAGATGCTTTTCCAGAATCATGGAACGACAGGCAGCGGATACAGTTCATCTTAGGCTATGTACACGATGAAGGATCAATTTGGGGTACAGAAATAATAGACAAATGTCACACCTATGCAGATTTTGAAAAGCATTTTTTGTGTAAATTCTGGAGTTCAGGTATACAACAAAGACTCCGAAAGGAGGTTTACAACGCCGAACCTTTCAACACCAAAGGAGGAGGTTTGAGACGTTATTTTGAAAAATATCTACGTAAAATTCAGTATTGGGACACGCCCATTTCAACCAAAGATGTAATCATGATCTTAAAGTCAAAACTTCCTGTGTCAATAAGAGAAAAACTAGTTAATGTGAGTGAAGAAGACCTAGAAGCATTTCTTTCTGTTCTTGACAATTTAGATATGATCTATGAGGATGTGCGTGCGAGCGCGCGGAATAATTATAATAATGGACCGCCCGCTCCGCAGCAGCACATAACAAATTGCGTCAATGGAATGTCATACCAACAGAACACGGGACAACCAAACGCTCAGCCTTACGGCAATCATAACAGTTTCAACCAACGTAATGGAAAACAATATAACAAATATCCACACCAGAATAGATACAATCCGATTTATCAAAACACACAGCAACAATACGGTAATTCACCGATAAATCACAACGGTAATTACCAGTACCAGAACAACAAGACGAATAATGGAAATCGTCACAAGGGAAAGAAATGGAACAATTATAACGGACCACAACAGTACAGTCAGCCGAGTCACTTCACTCCCTCTCACCAAATGAATTTTTCACAGCCGAAAAATGCGACATTTTCTCACCAACCCAACCAACAGTTCAGGAACAATAGTCAGGACAATTCGTCGCGTGCTTTTCCTGACACCGCCGGCCATAATAGCCAAGGAAATCCGACCATTTTCTACACACAGGCGAACCAAGCACCAAACACGATGTCAAATAACACGCAATCAAGAGATGCACAAGTCGTATGGGATACGAACGCAAATTTTGACCTGGGAGGTCGCAACATACTAGTCAAGTAAAAATAACTGACATTTCAGCTCCACCCCAGTCGGAAAACCATTAGCAGCTTCTTTAGGCCTCCACGGGGAAGCTGCGGAACCAATAAGGTCTCATATCTTTAACCACTCATGCCAACCTTAGAAAAAAGGCGCATGACAAACACATTAGCAAAGTCTTATCGTATCGTATAAATGAACGAGTGCTATTAAAGACCCACTTCAAACAATCTTTGATTCATCATAAGAATCGCAAGTGGCAGCACTTGTATGAAGAACCATATATTATCTTAAGAAAGCCGCACATTGGTTGCTATCTATTAGCTGACCCTGTACCTGGACGAATAAAAGGATTGTTTCATCACGCAGACTTGAAGAAATACCGAGTCAACCATTGAAAATATCTGTTAAGTTAAGCTGCTAAAATAAAATATACACACACTATAAATTGTCATACTATGTGTGAAGTACCAACGTATGTAAGAGTAATGCACAGGACTAACACCCTGTTGACCTGCCACAACAAGATAAGTAATTTATATGAGCACCTTAAGTAAAACACATTTATTGTAGGAGAGCAAGATTTGCCTTAGATGTAAGTTAGTTTTAAGTTAATTGAGCCATGAACGGCCACAGCCGAAAGAGCTGACAAATAAATATTATAGTAGGGTTGTGCTAAGTGCCACCTGCTATCACTAGTTTTAAGTGTAGCAAAGCTCTCTCCTCTTGAATGAAATAAATTAAAATGATCATTCAGACCAGAATGATTGCTCGTAGGTATAAAAAAAATATTTATTAAGGTCGCTTACTCTAATGAGGTAAATGTTATGTTATGCATAAGGAGTGTGTGACAACAAATTTTATGAGACCACCTATGAAACGCAGCAGGCAAAAAGTAGCAGCTTAGCATATAAGAATGAAGTAAGTCAATAACGATCCAGGTAGCAGGAAAAAAGTGCGCAACTCAATTATTTTATTATAATACGGAGAAAACCGTATACGCTCATAACAATTTTACGGCACAGTGCAGCTGAAATACTTACAACAAAGATCATTTATAAATAAACTAATTTAGTACTAGAAATATCTATTTCAGGTCCTCGAGATACGACGGTTTTTTTTTTAGAAAACCAATTTTACGATACATGGAACAGAAGATAGTTAACAGACACAGTTCACTGCTAATGTATGGTTTAAGCAATTTGAGATATGCATAGAAAATTGTTTAGAGAGCTGGATCAGACGACAAGGAAACTACTGTATCGCTTTAATTATACTATTTGTCATGAAAAACTAAGGTGATAATAATTTATGTTAAGCTCATCATATCATACGTCATTAACACTGTGTCTTCAAATCTCTTCACTCCATAAAAGTCTTTTGTGTTTTCCTCTGACCAGTATCCTTACCATCCTACCTTATCCAGTAGAGAAGTGAATTTTACGAGCTGGTTGCATGATTGATACATACAGGCTATACGAATGGATAGTCGTGACACATTGGTTGTCGACGGCCTATGCTTATTCTCCGCAAATTGCGAGTTCAATTAAGATTTGTTATGTGCAATTGCACGACAGGGAAAACGAAGCTTCCCAGTTTCCCTAACGGTAGTTTGAACACGAACTGTTCATCACGTAAACGAAGCCACATTGACTATGTCTTCAAACTAACGACGTAATAGAGAGAAAATAAAAGAGCTGAACTTGAGAAAAGAGTAACTATTCTAAAAAGAAAAGAATAACAAGATTTCGAACAAAGTGTAAACCTAAAGTGCCTAGGAAGCACAAACTACGAACAAGAGACACGCTTTTCGTCAGGCCTTGTAGTCACAGAGACTAAATATTTCTTTGTAAATAATTTTTAGACATGATATATATACTAAATGTTAACTGTACTTTGTAGTAATAATGCAGTCAGTAATAAATGGACACGTATATGCTGCTGCGTGTGAACCGACTATAGACAAGTAATTAATGGGCACGTATAAAAGTGGTGCGTGTGAACCTTAACATGACGACCAAATAAATGTGAACACGAATTAATAATAACGTGTGAACTGGAAAGGTCATAACTCCAAGGACACGTGTGAAATACCGCGTGTGAAGTAAAGTTATAAGTACTTTGCCACGAAACCGCGATGTAGAAAGCCGAAGAGTGAAAGTGAATAAGTGTTGTACTTACCACAAACGGTACTGTACGCCTTTCCACGGACACATTCTTCGAAACAGCTGCGGGAGTCGCCGCATCTGGCTGCTTCCGTAATCCAGAGTCGATGAAAAACTGTGTAAAAACTCACACCACTACCAGTAGACACCAAACGCTCTGCTTCTCGCAGAATACTGCTGCTA
Source organism: Schistocerca nitens (assembly GCF_023898315.1). NCBI lineage: Eukaryota > Metazoa > Arthropoda > Insecta > Orthoptera > Acrididae > Schistocerca > Schistocerca nitens. The sequence goes on along the minus strand of NC_064615.1, from coordinate 149,103,834 downwards.
GCGTTGTGGAACTGTGAAGTTATTATCACGTGATTGTGACCAACGGACGTAACACTATGTACGCTGAGCGCTCAACAATCAATTTTTCTTTGCACAACGAGCGCGGATGCCAAATGTGTTTGAAATGCATTCAAAATAAAATATGACAAAGCAATGAATTAAGCACTCATGTAGCTTGTGAAATTATAAAGACACTAATCGGAAGAGTCTTAAGCTCGATTTTGACAATTGCTACCGAATTTACTGACCAGGCCGAGTAATGACGAAAACGTGTCGAACCAAATAAAACCAGAAAAATAGATAAATATGAGAACTAAGCGCTCCTAAGAGAATGAGACCCTATGTACATAAACAATTGTTATCCTTACCTAATCCAATTTTCTTTTAGACTAAGTTATTAGTAAGTAAGCACATTCTAATACAGATTTTTTTTCTGTATTTTTCATGTACGAAAACATAAATGGAAGCACGGACATGTGTCAAGTGAAATAGAGACCGCCACCATACGGCTCAACATGTTGCAGAACCAATCTTCCAGTTCCTGACCCACGACGTATTTCCAACGCAACATCACACCCCGACAACTACTCCAACTTCCACAGTGAAAGTGATGCCCTACTTTTCCTCCACTGTGAAAGTGTAATCAATTTCCCCACTCAAGTGCAGTGCTATCATTTATACCCGAAGTTCTACCACTCCCAGTGCAACTCATACCTACCCAAGTGTAGTGAAATATTTTTTTTGCAGGTCATGAAAGCCACAAATAAGTAAAGTGCTACGTATTTACTGCAAGAAATCTTCGACGAAACAACGACAAAAATATTCCTGTAATATGTCATTGTAAAACAAGAATGACAATTTTTTGTAACATATTTTTTTTTCACGAGTGCACACAGCACCCAGACTTCCTGCGAAGTCAAGTAATTTATTTCTTTGTTATTTTTTAATGTTTATTATGCCATGTATAATGTATCTACGTATGTGTATCTTTATCTTAATTTCATTATCTTCTAGCGAGAAATGAACATTTGTTATTCTTGCACAATACATTAGAAAGAGCACAGTTCAATTGTCATGTAGTTACCCTATGGACAAATTACTATCAATTTCAGTCGAACGAATATACTTACCTGATACTCCGTATGTTAACCACTTTGCCTGATGTAGTGTGTAAAATCAATTGTAAAGAATTTTTGCAAGTAATACTAACTTGTTTCATGAAAGCAATAATATCACGACTACGCGTGAGTCGCGATGATCCTGACGGAGTCATCGCTCCTCACGCGGGAAGCAATGTGATATTATTGGATTACAGACATTTTTGCATATGAGAAAAGGACAGCCATCGAGCTGTAGTTTGTAATGATACTAAGTATGACAACACGAGAGTAAAGAAACGAAATCTGTTTATAACGTGCGCCTATACCAAGACGCGCGGCCAGCGTTTAAAAGGTACTTTTAAACACTATGACTCGCTGGGCGCAGATATTTAAAATCATTGCCGCAGCGCTTGATAGCAAGAAGCTGCGAAACAGAAGAAAGAACAATTTATCTTTTGTTAGGAAAATTCTAGAGTCTTTATAGTTAGTTGTACTTCTGGTCGCCGATATGTTAACATGTGCTTCATTACCTTTGATGTTTGGTCGCCGACTTGTTAAGACGTGTTTTGTAGCACCGCTACAAGTTATATTTCATTTAGTGTGAAAAACCACGTTATCACCAAGAAAAAAAACGCTTTTGTAAACCTTGTGACGATAAAAAATACTTACGCGCAAGCCAGGACATTTAATTTTTACAAAATATCGCACATACAAAAACAGCGACTGTTGGACTGTTCCATGTATGAGAAAAACATAAAAATGTAAGTTTTGTATTCATTGTAAATTTGTTAATGTTTATAGTTTAACGCCTTTGTTCTTTGAGAATATATTGATGCTTCACTGTACAGAAAATATATGCTTATTCTTTTCTTTAAATTAATCACAAATAATGTTTATGTTTAAATGAACTTTGTTACAGGTTCGCTCTTTATCGCGGTGTCTCGATTGTATCTGGGAGACCATTAATGTGTTCAGTTTCCGATCTGACAACTTTTTTTACAAAATTTCACTGTTTTGCATTTTTTTTATTATTCAAATAGGTCCCTTAGGTAATTTCATTGAAGAGTCTGATTGCGTGAAAGCAATCCGGGTTAAGAGGTCATTTGAGAAACTATTTTCACGCAATCAATCTGTACGTCTCCTGAACACAAACGAGAACCGACGCATCGTCGATCATTCATTAATTTTTCTCTCTTTCCAAGTCGTACCAAAAAAAAAAAAAAAAGGGCCAAGGAGAACTGCCGCGAATACGCAATCTAGTATTAAAAGGCTGCATTCTTTATCTTGTCGGCGAACATTGCCATAAATTATCATCATCAATGTTATATTTGGTTAAATACGAAAAGCAAAAAAAAACTTTTAACGCTAGACACTCCATTCACGCCATGCATGGTGGTGTGGCTGACTCTTTTGGTTGGACTCTCCATCAAAAATATGGGGTGAAGGCAACTGATTTTCTCACACTGTTTGTGCGGTGCCACAGTGTTCTGTCCTTTGATGTTCATATGGAAAATGTAAAAAGTCATGGTCAATTATCCTCTGGGGGTCGGTAGTGGTGGCACGATGGTCTCCGACTCAGTAAGGATAAGCGCTGTCTCTGGCCAACGAGAGCGTAGAGCAGTCGGTGACACCAAGCTCCCGGGGATACACTCCTAATGAGACTACTATCAACGAACGAGAACTAGAGACCCCACCGGAAGTGAACCTTCTCAGGGAGAAAAGGGCAAAGCATTACTCCCAAGAAAACGTGCCCCAGTATGCTCAATAAAATAACCTTGAAATAGTGGCAGAAAAATGAAACAATATCGCTTAGTGATATGTGACAGTTATGTTGCAGTTTGTATTCACCACAGTGGCTACGTATTTACTTCATTGGTGGCAAGAAGTTACAATGCTGGAAACCTATAACACTGACCTCTATTGAAATTGCTTTTGTTCTGGGATATTTGTACTGGTTCTTAGGCTTTCCTTGTATAAATATTACCTTCTTTGGCTAGCATTCATACATTCTTGAAATCTACATCATGGTTGCAGCTGATCTGATGTTTCTACTGCAGATTTCACGCTTTGTTTTAAGCACTTGTATTGTTCACACTCTTCAATCTCTTCTTTTATTGTCCTCGCAGTTTTGCCTATATGAACTTTGCTACAGCAGCACGTCAGACCAGAGTCATGTCATAGTCTCGCAAAGCAAGTGGTTTGCATCGAAAAATCTCTTTTATTTTTCACTGACTGCAAAAAAATATATTTTGCCAGGTTTTCCTAAGAATCTTGCTGTCGGCAACTACAGAAACAAACGACATTCTTGGAAAGTGACAAGGCGGTTCCTCGTCCTTCCAATTAGCTTGATTAAATACTTCATTTGAAAGCTCTGTCTATCAACAACCCATCATAACCATTGATCTTCGGTGTGTCTTTTAAGATATTCAGCTCTGTTTCCAAACGGTTACCGTCTATAATGTAGAAGGCACACGAAGACGGAATATTGAGCACTGCTTTCTTCTGGGCTGGTTGGTGGTCCAAAATTGAGTCTAAGTATCCATTTGTGTTTGTAAGCTTTCTACAAACTGAGCCCTAGAGTACTGTCAAATATTCTATAGACCAGCAGACCTAACAACGGTCGATCCACCTCATTCTCTATAACCAATGTGAAGTTGATTTCTGGGCGAATATCATGTAGAAAACTGTATAACCTGCGTAGCTTTCTTTACTGAATGGTTATGTAACTAATATGTCATCCACACGGCGTAGCCAACTGGAAAACTGTACTTGCGCGTTACCCAACACTCGTTGTTCAAAATGCTACATAAAAATATCAGCTGCCACTGGTGCAAAAGTGAGCCCGTAACAACACCTTTATATTATTCATACAATTCTCTTCTATACTTAAAATAGCTAGGTCGTAGGATCACGACACACACACACACACACACACACACACACACACACATTCATTTTCTCCATGGTATCTGCTGCTGGGATCACGTCGAAGCTTTCGAGAATGGAATTCACGAATATCTTCTATCTTCTCCATGGGCAATATTTCTTAAAAAAAAACTACAGTATTTCCCAAAATAACTTGTTCTTTCCATCTGTATCACTCAGTTTACCCGATAACCGATAAATGCCTAAGTTATATCATACACTATTAGGTCTCAGTTGACACCTTTCATTATTTTTCTTCGGTAGACTGAATATTCTGTGTGAGACCACCCAACAGTTGTTCCATCATCTTCTGCTATTTCACAACACCCATAACAACTACATCATCTTCCTTATCCTTCTTGGTAACCACGATACGGTCAGTTCTTGAACTGTGAACTTACTTTCAAAACTTTATCTTAACAATTTACTTTATTTACTAGCGATTCATCAAGAACATTAACACATTTAATCACACTTTGTGAGCGTAGAAGTAGTTGCCAGGGAGTAACTGATGAAATCAAAATGACATTGCTTTTAACAAATGGGAATTTTATTCTTAAAAGCCTTTTTTTAAGAAACAGATTTAAAATCATAAGCAGGAAGCACCCTTTAAATATCAAGTTACAATTTATTCAGAGGCAGAAAGAAAGAAATTTTCGAGTGTATGAGCTTTCGGGCTGAGAACCTTGCCGCTCCCTTTTGATACGGCAGTAGTCACGACCGCTCACAACAACCTCAGAAAGACTACACAGGTGCAAATCTGCAACACACCAGATTACCTCAAAGTAAAAGTTTTAACAATTCACACAAGCACACAAACTATGCACCCCGTAGGAGGGATGGAAATTGTACAAAACACTAACATTAAAAGATTAACTTGCCACCGAAGGTGCAACTTCATTTAAATTCTAGGAAAAGTCTTACGGTGGAAGGGTGGCAACTTTATGTACTAAAATGAGCATTTAAATAAAACCCCATGAAATGCAATTTTACATAAAATTATACAAGGTTGGCCAAACACGCTCTACAGTACACATATACAGCCTCTCAAGATGATAGGTAAGATAAAAACATATTTCAGGAATTAGGCCGTTACACCTCAAGCAATAAATTCGTTAACACACCGAATCCGACAAACATGACAGAGGCAGCTATTAACGTACGGCAGATTGATAGGGAGATTACCGAACAAGCCGAACCGCAGGTTGCTCTAACCCACCCCTACTCCACAAGGGAAAAACGGACCACCCAATTCATAAATAACCACCTCCCCGCGGGTGGGCAAACGGAGAAGAATGGTGGGACGACCCCAAAACAAATCGGCTGGTGACCTCCAAGAAGACAAGTAGAATTTAACATGTAAATGAAACAACATATCACCAATCACTTCTAATAAACTGCAATTTCTGGAGAAGACCTGGCGCAGCACCCCCAAATCGCTCTCCCGAACCGTCCGCTGCCAGCCGCTTCAACGGACGCAGGAAGGCGCGCCGATCTCCCGTGTCATGGCGTCGCAGCTCGCATCGGCCAGACCGATGTCGTGGGTTGACTCCTGTTGCTCTCGTGTCGGCCGCGAAGCCACTACCCCTCGCTATACGGCGCGGCCCACTGGACTCACGTGGCGACCTCACCAGCGCGGACGCTCAAGGCGGACCAGTCATCTCGTGTCTCAGTGCGCGACCGACCAACCGATCGATCCAACCGCCAATGACCGTTGCCTGAGCAACTCGAGCAGACTGGCGGCCTAACGCGCAGACTCAGATGCAGGAACTAAGCCCCCGACCGGGTGACCACTCGTTGAGTTCTCTCACTCTGCCACAAATTCGGACGAGAGACAGACTAGCAAGCTGGGGTCGAGAGACTGACCCCAGACTGACTCCAGACTCACCAAGACTGACCAACTGGCGAGCTCATAGCGCCCCTTAAATGCACGTGAATAGGCAACTTTTCCCCTTTCCCACCAAAGCTGCGTTTGCCTCAGCGGCGAGTGCTTCACACTACGCGCTGCGGCGCGCTCTTCAAAACAGCAATTTTTACCACGGCTCAGTTCTCTTGTTATTAAGAGCATTCCTTTCCTGCTTCTACATAATGCTCTTGGTCGGTTTCGTTTTCCCACGATCCTCGAAACGTCCCACTATAGCGCACTCTACCAATATGTTGCAAAAAGCTGCGCGCAAAAATGAGATATTTTCATGGGATCATATTTCTTGTTCTATTGTTCACAGCGATAAGAAGTCATGTGATAGCCGTTGCGTAGTTAACATTTGTATACCTGTGTCAAGGACTTGGCATACCGTAGCTATCATACGGTACAGGGTCAATATTTAAACATTACACACTTAATTCAGCACAGGAAAATTGAGCAAATCGGTTCGTTGTCTTGCTTGGATGTAGTCTATGGTGAGCCTTACATGGCTTATAACAGCGCCACTTTTTCATGGGCGTTGCATGAGAAAATCTCGAAAAACAACGAAATAAAATTGGGTACCGGAGGTAGCAATTGTAGCGATGGCCACTTATAAAATTTCTTTTCATCGCAAATCCTCCGAATTTTTACCCTGCGTTCTTAAAATAATGATCTCAGAGAAATTAGAAACTTTTTTCGATATCATTATCCTTCAGCGAGATCCAGAGGTTCAAAGCGTAGTTATGCAGAAAATATCGGCGGTCGCTTTGTACATTTACATCTACATGGATACTCTGCAAATCACATTTAAGTGCCTGACAGAGGATTCATCGAACCACCTTCACAATTCTCTATTATTCCAATCTCGTATAGCGCGCGGAAAGAATGAACACATATATCTTTCCGTACGAGCTCTGATTTCCCTTAATTTATCGTGGTGATCGTTCTGCCCTATGTAGGTTGGTGTCAACAAAATATTTTCGCATTCGGAGGAGAAAGTTGGTGATTGGAATTTCGTGAGAAGATTCCGTCGCAACTAAAAACGCCTTTCTTTTAATGATTTCCAGCCCAAATCCTGTATCATTTCTGTGACACTCTCTACCATATTTCGCGATAGTACAAAACGTGCTGCCTTTCTTTGAACTTTTTCGGTGTACTCCGTCAGTCCTATCTGGTAAGGATCCCACATCATGCAGCAGTATTCTAAAAGATGACGGTCTGTTACATTTTCTAAGTGTCCTTCCAATTAAACGCAGCCTTTGGTTAGCCTTCCCCACAACATTTTCTATGTGTTCTTTCTAATTTAAGTTGTTCATAAATGTAATACCTAGGTATTTTGTTGAATTTACAGCTTTTAGATTAGACTGAATTATTGTGTAACCGAAGTTTAACGAGTTCCTCTTAGCACTCATGTGGATGACCTCACACTTTTCGTTATTTAGGGTCAGCTGGCACCATTCAGATATCTTTTATAAATCGTTTTGCAGTTTGTTTTGATTTACTAATGACTTCATTAGTCGATAAACGACAGCGTCATCTGCAAACAACCGGAGACTGCTGCTCTGATTGTCTCCCAAAACGTTTACATAGATAAGGAACAACAAAGAAGCTATAACACTACCTTGGGGAACGCCTGAAATCACTACTGTTTTACTCGATGACTTTCCGTTAATTACTACGAACTGTGATCTCTCTGACAGGAAACCGCAAATCCAGTCACATAACTGAGACGATATCCCATAAGCACGCAATTTTACTACGAGCCGCTTGTGTGGTACAGCGTCAAAAGCCTTCCGGAAATCCAGGAATACGGAATCGATCTGAAATCCCTCGTCAATAGCACTCATCTCTTCATGTGAATAAAGAGCTAGTTGTATTTCACAGGAACGATGTTTTCTAAACCCATGTTGACTGTGTGCCGATACACCGTTTCCTTCGAGGTAATTCATAATGTTTAATTCAAATATTACCTTGCTGAATTCCCGCAAATTGTTTGAAAATTGTAGACGCCAGGAGACTCAGGTCTCGCATTCTTTACCTCTACAGGGAGGAAGTGTATCGGTGTTTACGAAAGTTGAATAAACTTCGTAGCTGTCTAGTTAGGCTGCAATGTGCTTTGTCGTTTTTATTGAGGTGTCGTGATGAAGATCGTGTTCCAACATTTGCCAAGGTTGTGCACCATATTAATTCTCCTGTCGCCAATCCCATCAAGAAACTTGCTGGCTTTGCTCTTCTGCGTGAAAGGATTCGTTTTACTCGTCGAAGTTTGGATTCTGTTTCCAAAGAGTTGTTCCGTTTCCATCTAATAGTTGCTTCTAAATTGTCTGATTTCACTTGGGATTGGTTGCACGATGCCTCATGGACTCAAGCTGACTGGGAATACAATTCTGTTACTGCTCGGCATTTGGTAAAGTTCGAACGATTCCATCGCTCGACGTTCTGTGATAAATTTCACAGAGCAATCTTTTGACGACGCAAACTTATGCGTGCTAGGGAAGGGTTTAAATTTTGCATCCACACAGAAGAGTTTGACGGTAGTTGATTTTATTAGTTCGGTTGAAAAGGCAGTTTGCAAACTACTTGCTGACGCTGCAGAGGAGGTTGACTAGGGCTCGCCGACCCAAGAATAATGTAACAGCAGCAGAGAGGGTTGCTTTACGCTCTCTCAAAGTTTATCCTGACATTGTTGAGAGAAAGACCAACAGCCTCCTGAAGAACAGTGGTTTGTCGCAGGACACTATCAAGAGTCTTAACACCCATAGTGCTGTTCCCCCTAGGTTATATGGGAAGGTACACAAGGAAGGGGTTCCTTTCCGTCCTATAGTGAGCAATATCGGCGCTCCGACACATCGTGTATCCAAGCATCTTGCTTCTCTGTTAAGATCACAAGTTGGTCGGTGTGAACATCATATCAGGAACTCAGCTGATTTCTTAGGTCGTTCGGAGGAAATGCGGTTGAGTGACTTTGATATTTTAGTAAGTTTTGATGTGGTCTCTATCTTCACACGTGTTCCTCTGTATGATTCGTTGCGGTTAATTGAGGTTAGGCTTGGTGTTGAATTAACTAATCTCTTTCGACATGTGTTGACATCCACTTACTTTTTATTCAATGACCAGTATTACGAGCAGGCAGATGGAGTTGCGATGGGTAGCCCGTTGTATCCTGTGATTGCAAATTTGTTCATAGACTTCGAGGGACGTCCATTGGAATCGAGGCCTTTGAAAAAAAAATGGTTCAAATGGTTCTCAGCACTCTGGGACTTAACATCTATGGTCATCAGTCCCCTAGAACTTGGAACTACTTAAATCTAACTAACCTAAGGACATCACACAACACGGGGTCTTTTAACCCGCCTGTTTCTTTAGATATGTTGATGATACTGATGTTGTTTGGCATCATGGTAGGGAGAATTTGAATGCCTTTCTAGAACATCTGAACTTGATCCACCCGAACTTTCGTTTTACGATGGATGTGGAAGAGGATGGTTGCCTTCCATTTCTTGACGTTTTGGTTAGGAGGAAGGTTAATGAATCATTGGGACATGCAGTTTACCGGAAACGTACTCACACTGACTTATACTTTCCAGGCTGATAGTTGTCACCATCCGGCTCAGCGTGAAGGGGTACTTCGTACCTTGGTACGCAGGACACACGTCATTTCCGACACTGCCAGCTGAGCTGTCCCATCTTGAAGCTACATTTCGTCAGAATGGTTATAGTAAAAGACAGATTGAACGTGCGTTGCGCTATCGACCAACTGTGCATCAGATGACTGATGATAATACTGAGTCGACGCCGAAGTCTACTGCCTTTTTTCCTTACGTAGGAAGCACTTCCAACAAAAGCGGTCGTATTTTACGGAAATACGATGTGAAATGTGTTTTCCGACCTCCATCTAAAATTAGAATGCTTTTGGGTTCCGTTAAGGATGATCTTGGTTTGTGTAAGGCAGGTGTATATCGCATTCCTTGTAGCTGTGGCATGTCATATATTGTTCAGGCAATCAGGACCGTGGAGGACGGATCTACTGAGCATAAACGGCACACACGATTACAGGAAAGAAGTAGATCTATTATTGCCGAAACTGTTTGGATATTGGTGACCCTATGTTATACACTCCTGGAAATGGAAAAAAGAACACATTGACACCGGTGTGTCAGACCCACCATACTTGCTCCGGACACTGCGAGAGGGCTGTACAAGCAATGATCACACGCACGGCACAGCGGACACACCAGGAACCGCGGTGTTGGCCGTGGAATGGCGCTAGCTGCGCAGCATTTGTGCACCGCCGCCGTCAGTGTCAGCCACTTTGCCGTGGCATACGGAGCTCCATCGCAGTCTTTAACACTGGTAGCATGCCGCGACAGCGTGGACGTGAACCGTATGTGCAGTTGACGGACTTTGAGCGAGGGCGTATAGTGGGCATGCGGGAGGCCGGGTGGACGTACCGCCGAATCGCTCAACACGTGGGGCGTGAGGTCTCCACAGTACATCGATGTTGTCGCCAGTGGTCGGCGGAAGGTGCACGTGCCCGTCGACCTGGGACCGGACCGCAGCGACGCACGGATGCACGCCAAGACCGTAGGATCCTACGCAGTGCCGTAGGGGACCGCACTGCCACCTCCCAGCAAATTAGGGACACTGTTGCTCCTGGGGTATCGGCGAGGACCATTCGCAACCGTCTCCATGAAGCTGGGCTACGGTCCCGCACACCGTTAGGCCGTCTTCCGCTCACGCCCCAACACCGTGCAGCCCGCCTCCAGTGGTGTCGCGACAGGCGTGAATGGAGGGACGAATGGAGACGTGTCGTCTTCAGCGATGAGAGTCGCTTCTGCCTTGGTGCCAATGATGGTCGTATGCGTGTTTGGCGCCGTGCAGGTGAGCGCCACAATCAGGACTGCATACGACCGAGGCACACAGGGCCAACACCCGGCATCATGGTGTGGGGAGCGATCTCCTACACTGGCCGTACACCACTGGTGATCGTCGAGGGGACATTGAATAGTGCACGGTACATCCAAACCGTCATCGAACCCATCGTTCTACCATTCCTAAACCGGCAAGGGAACTTGCTGTTCCAACAGGACAATGCACGTCCGCATGTATCCCGTGCCACCCAACGTGCTCTAGAAGGTGTAAGTCAACTACCCTGGCCAGCAAGATCTCCGGATCTGTCCCCCATTGAGCATGTTTGGGACTGGATGAAGCGTCGTCTCACGCGGTCTGCACGTCCAGCACGAACGCTGGTCCAACTGAGGCGCCAGGTGGAAATGGCATGGCAAGCCGTTCCACAGGACTACATCCAGCATCTCTACGATCGTCTCCATGGGAGAATAGCAGCCTGCATTGCTGCGAAAGGTGGATATACACTGTACTAGTGCCGACATTGTGCATGCTCTGTTGCCTGTGTCTATGTGCCTGTGGTTCTGTCAGTGTGATCATGTGATGTATCTGACCCCAGGAATGTGTCAATAAAGTTTCCCCTTCCTGGGACAATGAATTCACGGTGTTCTTATTTCAATTTCCAGGAGTGTATAATGTGCATCTAGCTATTGAGACAGTGTTATTAAGGAAGCTGTCGAGATTAAATTAGCGAGCAACCTTGTAAACAGGGATGGAGGTTTTTGTTTAACCTCCGCTTGGAATCCTGCTCTCTCCCTTGTTCAAAAATCAGAGTCAATGTTACCTCACCTGCTAGTTCGTAGTCTTTCACTACCGATGCGTCTGACTGTTTTCATCTTTGGTGACACTAGTGTTCAGTATGTGTGTGTTATCTTTCCTGAAGTATTCTAAGAACAGAGATTTTAAATTTGCCTGTACATTGCCTGTCCGTTGCAGTTTGTGCCTTGAAAATGGTGGGGTGTACTGCCGCCGAAATATCGGCGGTCGCTGTAAATATTACCTGGTTGAATTCAGGTAAGTTGTTTGAAAAAAGCAAAAACTCGTTTTTAGCTCTTTTTAGGTATTCATCTAAAAATTTCTTTTTCCCGTTTCGAAATTCTTAATCCGCGATCATGGTAAACCTGAAAAATCATGATTTTTTGGGTACTAAAAAAACCAGTTCGGGGGAATGGCCACTTCTGTAGTTTCTATCAACAGCAAATCATCGAAATTTTTACCATATGTTCTTAGAATGACTTTCTTTGGAATCTTCGAAATTTTTTTCAATATAATTATCCGTTACCGAAATCCAGAAGTTCAGAGTTACCTTACTTATGCGTAAAATGTATACGAAGTATCCACTCTGAAACATAAATATAATTTTAACTGACGTAGTAATCACATGTAAAGATTCCGGGGATCATGGCAACGGTTATGAGATCACCAAAATAAGTTTTAAGTCGCCACTTTTTCGTCAGTAAAAATTTGTGATGAGCTGTCTATTTACAATGGACAATTAACACCTACACGGGCTGTCTTGACCCGGAATTTTTCGATAGTACCACCTGGCGGCGTAAGCACCATACAGAAAATTATTTTGTCATATGAAAATCTTTGTACTCGCAAATCAAACACTGCATTATTTGGTGTACTGATGGTGTAGGTCAAAACTATTGTGCATTTTTATGTAAAGCAGTGTAAAATGAATTTGCGTTGGATGGGAGACGATTTTGTGTAAACCTAATATTATGCATACTTATTTGAAGTTAATGTGAGTCGAAGTACACTACTGGCCATTAAAATTGCTACACCACGATGATGACGTGCTACAGACGCGAAATTTAGCCGACAGGAAGAAGATGCTCTGATAGGCAAATGATTAGCTTCTCAGAGCATTCACACAAGGTTGGCGCCGGTGGCGACACCTACACACGTGCTGACATGAGGAAAGTTTCCAACCGATTTCTCATACACAAACAGCAGTTGACCGGCGTTGCCTGGTGAAACATTGTTGTGATGCCTCATGTAAGGAGGAGAAATGCTTACCATCACGTTTCCGACTTTGATAAAAGTCGGATTGTAGCGTATCGCGATTGCGGTTTATCGTATGGCGACATTGCTGCTCGCGTCGGTCGAGATCCAAAGACTGTTAGCAGAATATGGAATCTGTGGGTTCAGGAGGATAATACGGAACGCCGTGCTGGATCCCAACGGCCTCGTATCACTAACAGTCGAGATGACAGGCATCTTATGCGCATGGCTGTAACGGATCTTGCAGCCACGTCTCGATCCCTGAGTCAACAGATGGTGACGTTTGCAAGACAACAACCATCTGCACGAACAGTTGGACGACGTTTGCAGCAGCATGGATCATCAGCTCGGAGACCATGGCTGCGGTTACCCTTGACGCTGTATCACAGACAGGAGTGCCTGCGATGGTGTACTCAACGATGAACCTGGGTGTACGAATGGCAAAACATTTTTTCGGATGAATCCAGGTTCTGTTTACAGCAGCATGATGGCCGCATCCGTGTTTGGCGACATCGCGGTGAACGTACATTGGAAGCGTGTGTTCGTGATCGCCATACTGGCATATCAGACGGCGTGATGGTATGGGGTGCCACTGGTTACACGTCTCGGTCACCTCTTGTTCACATTGACGGTACTTTGAACAGTGGACGTTACATTTCTGATGTATTGCGACCCGTGGCTCTACCCTTCATTCGATCCCTGCGAAACCCTACATTTCAGCAGGATAATACACGACCGCATGTTGCAGGTCCTGTACGGGCCTTTATGGGAACAGAAAATGTTCGACTGCTGCCCTGGCATGGACATTCTCCAGACCTCTCACCAATTGAAAACGTCTGGTCAATGGTGGCCGAGCAACTGGCTCGTCACAATTCGCCAGTCACTACTCTTGATGAACTGTGGTCTCATGTTGAGGCTGCATGGGTAGCTGTACCTGTACACGCCATCCATGCTCTGTTTGACTCAATGCCCAGGCGTACCAAGGCCGTTATTTGGGCCAGAGGTGGTTGTTCTGGGTACTGATTTCTCAGGATCTATGCACCCACATTGCGTGAAAGTGCCGGCTGGAGTGGCCGAGCGGTTCTAGGCGCTTCAGCCTGGAACCGCGCGACCATTACGGTCGCAGGTTCGAATCCTGCCTCGGACATGGATGTGTGTGATGTCCCTATGTTAATTTGGTTTAAGTAGTTCTAAGTTCTAGGGGACTGATGACCTCAGAAGTTAAGTCCTATAGTGCTCAGATCCTTTTGAATCATTTTGTGCGTGAAAATGTAATCACTTGTCAGTTCTAGTATAATTTATTTGTCCAATGAATACCCGTTAATCATCTGCATTTCTTCTTGGTTTAGCAATTTTAATGGCCAGTAGTGTATATAAAATAATCAACTGTCGAAACGTAACTGACATACAGAACTCGTTTTATATAAACAGCGCTCCCTGCTGTAATAAGAAAAAGACGGGAACCGACTGAAAAACGGTCCAGTTGGGGCAAAAAAAAAAAAAAAAAGCGAATATGCTCCACCTGACTAGACCGACAGAAAAGTGAGGAATCAGTTCACTCAGTCCACGTTCCATCTTCTTCAACAAAAATTTTGGCGTGCGAACATGTTCACACTTCTTTACGCTGAGAGAAAGTAGCAGGGGACAATGACGGTGGAAGAGAGAGGAGACAGAGTCAGTGAGATAGACAGACAGGGAAGACAGTGATGGCTGGATAGAGAAAGTGGCAGAGAAAGAGCGAGATGGATGAAGATAATAGCAATGGGAGCAAAAGAGAGAGGAGGTAGTGCTGGCCAGTGAGAAACAGTGGCAGTAAAAGAGAAAGAGAGGTAACGTTAGGAAGGTTTTCTCTAACGGCCGGTAAAATTGTTGTTTACTAAATTACAACAGGTTTCTCGGTCTAAAGCCGCATCGACAGGTGCAACAACGTTAAAAGGTCATAGGCATACCCATCGCTCCTAGTCGAGTTTTACTATTTAGTCAACTGTCAATATTACGGCAGGAATCCACCCACATGGTCAGCATATACCTGAATACGTGCAGACTATTTTCTGTTCGACCCGATATTACGTTCCTACGACATCACCCAAATCATCGTCCAAATCGTAGGGGCTGCGAAGCATTAACAGGGGATTTCACCCAAAATACAACTTCCTGTTCACGTTGCGCCCGTGACCTAGGGGTAGTGTCTGTGACCTGTAGTCAAAACGTCCGTGGTCCCGGTTTCGAATCCCCCCAGTGTTTAATTTTCATTAATAATCAGCATTGTTGGCCGAAGACTTCCGGCATAAGAAGTCACCCTCGTTCTGTCAACGGCCTTGTCAAAAAGGGCGGAGGTGCGGACAGAGGTTCAGGGCACTCTCTTGTCCTAGGAGTGGAAAATTGAGCCCAAAGGCGGAAGAATCAGCAGTGGTCAACGACATGAGGATACAAAAGGCAAAAGATTCCGGAATAGTCCCCCATTCGGATCTCCGGGAGGGGTCTGCCAATGGAGAGGTAACCATGAGAAAAAGACTAAGTAACCAACGAGAGGATATGATTCTACGAATCGGGGCGTGGAATGGCAGAAGGTTGAACATAATAGGCATTCTAGAAAATATAAAAAGGTAAATTCAAAGGCTCAATCGAGATAGGGATCAGTGAAGTGCAATGGAAAGAAGACAAGGATTTCTGGTCAGATGAGTAGAGGGTAATTATCAACAGCAGCAGAAAGTGGTATAACGTGTGTAGGATTCGTTATGACTTGGAAGGTGGGGGATAGAGTGAGTTACTGTGAATAGTTCAGTGATAGGGTTGTTCTTACCAGAATCGACAGCAAACCAACACTGACAACGATAGTTCAAGTATATATGCTGACGTCGCAAGCTGAAGACGAAGAGATACAGAAAGCATACGAGGACATTGAAAGGGTAATACAGTACGTTAACGTAGACGAATATCTAACAGTCATGGGAGACTGGAATGTAATTGTAGGGGAAGAAGTAGAGAAAATGTTTACAGGAGAATATGGGCTTGGGACAAGGATTCAGAGAGGAGAAAGTCTGAGTTCTGTAACAAGTTTCAGCTAGCAATAGCAAATACTCTGTTCAAGAATCACAGGAGGATGAGGTATACTTGGAAAAGGCCGGGTGATACGGGAAGATTTCAGTTAGATTACATCATGGTCAAACAGAGATTCCGAAATCAGAAGCCGGTCGTTGTGGTCGAGCGGTTCTAGGCTCTTCAGTCCGGAATCGCGCTTCTGCTACGGTCACAGGTTCGAATCCTGCCTCGGGCATGGATGTGTGTAATGTCCTTAGGTTAGTTAGGTTTAAGTAGTTCTACGTCTAGGGGACTGATGACCTTGTTAAGTCGGATAGTGCTCAGAGCCATTTGAACCATTTTAAAACTCAGGAATAGAGAAATAAAAGTCCCTGAGGAATGAAATAAACAGGAAATGCAGGGAAGCTAAGACGAAATAGCTGCAGGAAAAGCGTGAAGAAATCGAAAAAGAAATGATTATCGGAAGGACAAACTCAGCATGCATGAAAGTCAAAACAATCATCGGTGAAATAAAAAAAAAATGGTTCAAATGGCTCTGAGCACTATGAGACTTAACATCTGAGGTCATCAGTCCCCTAGAACTACTTAAACCTAACTAACCTAAGGACATAACACACATCCATGCCCTAGGCAGGATTCGAACCTGCGACCGTAGCGGTCGCGCGGTTCCAGACTGAAGCGCCTAGAACCGATCGGTCACAGCGGCCGGCGGTGAAATTAAAAGCAAGTGTGGTAACATTAAGAGTGCAACGGGAATTCCACTGTTAAATGCAGAGAAGGGAGCGGATAGGTGGAAAGAACACATTGAAAGCCTCTATGAGGGGGAAGACTTGTATGATGTGATGCAGGAGGAAAGATGAGTCGATTTAGAAGAGATAGGAAACCCAGTATTAGAATCAGAATTTAAAAGAGCTTTGGAGGACTTAAGATCAAGTAAGGTAGAAGCGATAGATAAGATTCCATCAGAATTTCTAAAATCATAGGGGAAGTGGCAAAAAAACGACAATTCACGTTGATATGTAGAATGTATGAGTCTGGCGGCATACCATCTGACTTTCGGAAAAATATCATCCACGCAATTCCGAAGACTGCAAGAGCTGGCAAGTATAGGAATTATGACAGAATCAGCTTAACAGCTCATGTACCCAAGTTGCTGACAAGAATAATATACGGAAGAATGGAAAAGAAAATTGAGGATGAGCTAGATGACCATCAGTTTGGGTTTAGAAAAGGTAAAGGCACGAGAGAGGCAATTCTGACGTTACGGTTTGTAACCTCCCCCTCATTTATCGACCTTAATGGCAGTGAAAAATTAAACCGCGTGTACCTAATGGAAATTTGGGAAAAAGCAATCGTCACCGAAGTTAATCTGTCGGTAAAGAGGGAGGAAAGGGTTACATCTAAATGAAAGGAAAAATGCAAATGAAACTGGTGGAAATTAATTTTGAAAAGGGGTAAAGTTAATAAAGAAAGTAAATGTGCGGCCGTTACGTTAACAATTAACTAGCGGTAATTAGATATTTGAGATTTGGGGAAAATGCGGTCGCCAGTCCTATGGACAATTACTATAGTAACTGAAAAAGAAAGATTATTACACATATAATTAGCAATAGAAGCGTGGCAACTGAAGGTTGACAAGTGTAGTGTGAAAACTGAAAGTTTGTCAGAAGTAATAAATTTCGCTACAATTAATTTAGCAAAAGAATTAATAAAACCGGAAAATCGAAAGTTAATTTAGTGACTGAAGTTAATAGTGAGCTTTCTTTCTGAAGCACATCGAAATTCAGTAAAATACGGTTAGTCTTGGACTACCTCAACAATCATTTCAAAAGCTACTTGAATCTACGCAATTTACAAATAAGAGATTTAACTTTGAACTTAAATTAAATGATTCTGAACAATTAACAATAGTAAAATTTAGTACGTACCAAGCTGAGCTGCAGTCACAGGTAAGCTAAAATATGATAACAAAACTAGCACTCTTAATTTGTGCTTGTGTAATCTAAGTATTGTAGCCAGCTATGAATACTTTAACTGAACTTTGAAATTAAAGCAGTGAAATGGAATTATGCTGGCGTTTGAATTTCAACGACACTCGGGTTCATTTCGGAAAAGGAAGGGACCCTGCTTGGTAATGCAATTGGGACAATGAGCAACAAAGGTTCATGCTAAGTAGCTGTAATTTTGTGATGCAACAATTTTAAAAGTTTGAAAAGCTGAGGTCTGCCATACAGTTCTAAAACTTTACGTGCTTCCAGTCTTCCTTGTTGGTTGATTGAAGGTTTGAAGCCGTCGATCGAGGATGTGGCGACAGTCACTCATTGTCGGCCGTCGCTGTTGCAGAAGCTGGATGCTGGCGCGCCTTCTTCTCGACACGGTCACCAGACGAAACGGGCTCTTGATGTGCGCCAGCTACTGCTTCCCGTCCGCGACACCATGTCAGAAACTATCATTGCAAGTCGAGCGCAATTACATGCTGCCAAACCCCGAAAGCGCGGCAACTCGCGGGAGCTTCACACCACACACCTGCTCCACTCGCTACTCCAGCCAGACTCCCTCATGCTCTCGCTCCACGCGGCAGAGTTCACACTACCAAAGATCCTACACACTTTGATTCTTCACACGACCTATCGATGTAATCGTTCGATAGCAGTTTTCCCTAGGCAAGACCCAGCGTAAAAATACAAATAATATTCACAAAACAAACCAATTATACATCGACATAAATGCATATATATATACAAATAGTTAAACAATTACAATATACAAAGACACAGAAATATTATATCTTCAGGTAACAAAAATAAGGAAAAAAATTATAGTACAATAGATGGAAATAGGAGGATATGCATTTCCGGCGTTACAGGTTGATAATGGGAGCAAGACTAAAGAAAAATCAAGACACGTTCATAGGATTTGTTGAACTGGAAAAAGCCATCGACAATGTCAAATGGTGCAAGATGTTCGAAATTCGGAGAAAAGTAGGGGTAAGCTACAGAGAGAGACGGGTAATATACAATATGTACAAGAGCCAACAGGGAACAATAAAAGTGGACAATGAAGAAGGACGTGCTCGGGTTAAACGGGTGTAAGACAGGGAAATATGATGAATGAACGAATACAATCTCCATAACTACTAACATATACAAAATTTTCAACGTGTACTTATGAGTAACACTTTCGTCGCTAGCCAGGCAAATGCTGCAGGATTTGATGTTTAATGGAATACACATAGCAGATAAATATAAAAATGAAGATGAAAAAGAATAATCTTCAGTACTGTTCCTACTTCTACTCTCACGTCACAGCATGGGATGTTTGTTACAGTAAAACTGACTTAACTATAATTTAAGTGGAGCTAAACCTTTGCTGTCTTACATTTCTAAAATGTATCCATTTAATGCACAGTGAGACTGTGGCTGGGGTTATACTTGCAACCGGAATTAATTAAAAATTTGTTCCTTTTACCGATCCGCCGACTCAAAAATGGTTCAAATGGCTCTGAACACTATGGAACTTAACTAGTGAGGTCATCAGTCCCCTAGAACTTAGAACTACTTAAACCTAACTAGCCTAGGACATCACACACAACCATGCCCGAGGTAGGATTCGAACCTGCGACCGTAGCGGTGTCTCGCTTCCAGACTGTAGCGCCTAGAACCGCTCGGCCACTCCGGCCGGCCCACCGACTCAGCTGAAACGCTGATAAGGTCTAAGAAAATTTGAGTTTCATTTCAAGCAACACCCCACCAACACAATTCTACAGTAGTTGGTGGTGACTCCAATCTACCCAAGATACGTGCGTGAAAATACATGTTTAAAGTCGGTAGTAGGCATAAAACGTGGTCCGAAATCGTACTGAATGCTTCCATGATAATTATTCTGGACAATTAGTTCAGCAGCGCACTCGAAGTGTAAATTATTGCGGAAACATACTTGACCTTTTAGCAACAAATAATCCTGAGCAAAATAGAACATCATGACGGGTACCGAGATTAGTGACCAAATGGCCTTTGTATCAAGACTGAATACCGTTACATCCAAATCCACAAAAAATGAACTCAGAATAGATCTATTTAAAAAAAAGCAGATATAAATTCGCTAGCCACCTTACTAAGAGACATTCTCCACTCCTTCCAAGCTAAGTATGTAAGCGTAGGTCAGATGTGGCTTAAATTCAAAGAAATAGTATAGAAGGCAGTTGAGAGACATATACCATATTAGTTAATAAGAGGTGACACTGATCCCCCATGGTACACAAAACAGATTATAACACTGTTGCGGAAGAGATGAAAAAAGCATACGAAAATTAGAAACACGTAAAATCTCCTAGATTGTCGATATTTTACTGAAACTCGAAACTTATCACGGACTTCAACGCGATATGCTTTTAACACTTTCCACAACAAAATTCTATCTCGAAATGTGGCAGAAAATCCAAATAGTTTCTGGTCGTGTGTAAAGTAAACCAGAGGAAAAATGCAATCAGTACCTTCATAGTGTTACCGATGACTGCTACAAATATGCGGTTACTGAACACTGTTTTCCGAAATTCCTTGACCAAAGAAAACGAAGTAAATTTTCCAAAATTCGAATCGAGAACAGCTGCAAACATAAGAAACTTAGAAGTGGAGATCCTTAGTGAACATAGGCAGCTGAATCCACTTCATAAAGGCAGGTTCTCCGGCTTGGATTGTTTACCAGTAAGGTAAGAGTATTCTGATATGCTGACATGACAGTTTCTTACTTGGCAATAATATAGAACCGCTCGCTCGACAGCAGGTCTTAAAAGACTGAAAAGCTGCACAGGACGCACCAATACTGAAAAAGGGAAATAGGAGTAATCCACTGAGTTACAGACACATGTCACCAACGTTGATTTGTAGCAGAACTTCGTAATATGTATTGTGTTTGGGCATTACGACTTACCTTGAAGAAAACAACGTATCGACAAATAGTCGACACAGTTTCATCGTTCTTGTGAAACACAACTGGCTCCTTATCCACACGAAATAATGAGTGCTATTGACCGGAGACGTCAAATTGATTCCATATTGCTAGATATCCAGATGGCTTTTGACACCGTTTCTCACAAGGGACTACTAATCAAATAGCTTTCGTGCGGAGTATCGTCTCATTTGTGCTACTGAGATCAATATTTTCTTGTCAGAAAGGTCACAGTATCAACTGACTGAAAGTTGTCGAATAGAAAAGAAGTGATTTATGGAGTTCTCCAAGGAAATGTTATACTCGTAGGTCTCCTGCTGTTCCTTATCCATATAAACGATTTATGAGACTACCTGAGCAGCCCTCCTGGATTGTTTTCAAAAACCAGTTGCAAAATGACTTCGACGTGATATCTGTATGATACGAAAAGTGGTAACTGAAATGATGACATAATGAAACGTGCGAAGTCATCCTCATGAGTACTAAAAGGAGCCCACTAAATTTCGGTTACACGAGAAATCGACAAATAAAAAGATTGTGATCTCAGCTAAATACTTAGGGAATGCAATTACGAATAACTTAAACTGGAAACATCACATAGATAATGTTGTAAGGAAAGCTGACGAAAGAGTGAGATTTATTCGCAGGACAATTAGGAAATGTATCAGGTCTATTAAGGAGATTGCTTACACTACGCTTGTCCGTCCACTTCGGAGTAATGTTGCTCAGTTTTCGATCCTAGCAGACAGGATTGACGGAGAGCATCGAAAAAGTCCATAAAAGGGGAGCTCATTTTGTATTCTTGCAATACGCGGGAATAAGTATAATAGATATGATACACAAATCGGAGTGGCAACCATTAAAACAAAGGTGTTTCTTGTTGCGGCAATATCTTTTCACGAAATTGCAGTCTCCAATGTTGTGCTCCGAATGCAAATATATGTTGTTGGAGCCCACCTACTTAATAGATAATAAGAGAAATCAGAGCTCACACGAAGAGAGGGAAGTTTTCGTTTTTCTCGAGCGCTGTTCGAGAGGTGAACGACAGGGAAATAGCTTGAAGGTGGCTCGATGAACACACTGCCAGACACTTAACGGTGAATTGCAGAGTAATCATGTATACGTAGATATAGAATAGTTGACAGTCTAATGAATATCTGAAGAAGCAATTTGCTCAGCAGAGTAGGGTACTACAGTTTATTAACTAGAAGCCACAGTAAGCATTTCCTAATGATTTCCCATATACTAGGAAGTATTTAGAAAACCCTGTTGCAGCATTCGTTTCTTATTTTGGTTTTCCCAACCAAATATCAAACACGTTCACTTTAAATTTTTGTGGATATCTGTTAGAACTTTGATAAAATGTTATTTCCATCTTACACACTCAGCCATTTGCTTGTAGTTTACCTTCTAAGTTAAAATATTTACCTCAGGGCGTTACGGCAGAAAGTTTACGCACTACCAGAATAGCTCTGTAAAGGTGAGGAAAAAACTGTCATTTGTTTTGGGAGCTTGGGAAGCAGCTATTGGCTCTGTCCAGGGGGCGTTTTAGATACGTACAAAGTGGGCCCATATGTTTCCCTGAATAAGTGCCTTTACGTTTATTACCTTTATTTATTTGCCCTCCTTCTGCAGGACGCGGTCTCTCGTCGTATTCACGTGGATTAACGACCACCTTTTTCTCCGGCAGTTCGCACATGGCCGTATGCAGGGAGAGGATCCGAAAGAGGATTTTAGTGAGGCTTCATGCTGTTTTACGATCTCAAATATTCGAATTTAAACTGATATTGGTGCTGTGTATCTTCCTTCCTATCACCTACTGACTACTTCATCGCTATACATAAGTATGCTTGCCATGAAATGGAACACACTAGCACGCCAGCAACTAGGGATATACTTCGTCGTAGGTCAAAAAGTGGCTATAAACTCGAATGTAGAGGTAACTGACAGATTTACTCATTTTTATGAGGGCATATATTTTACTATGTGTATATACAGTTGTTTGCTGTACTTCGTCTGATTTTTGTACCTGCAACACACATCATCGTATTCCATACAGCAGTATAGTGATTCTTCAGGATGAAAAGAAAGAGATTCCAAAAAAATTGTTGTACCACCGTACACGACCGTGTTGTTGCAGGTTGGTGTTTAAGCGCACATGGTGAAGTATAACATTTTAACAGTTCTGTACTCATAGAAAGGAAAACGTGAAATATTATTTACATATGACCAAATGAGCGAAAAGTTCATATGAATGCGTAGATTTACCGAATGCTGTATGTCAAGAGTACAACTATGTTGTTCAGCGGTGCCTGACTCCTGCATTACAACCGGACACCTGTAGATTTACGGCTACTTCAGATCTTACTTATATCGTCGTTAATGATCAAATAGGTTAGGGAAACACGAATGGCAGGTAACCTTATCGAAGGGAACGATGAGTATCAAAGCTCAGAATGGTCTTTTAGTACCCTCTCGTTCTTAGATAAGTCGAAACACACAAACACACACACACACACACACACACACACACACACACACAAACACACACAGGTGTATAATGTCCTCAGGTTTCAGCTGTGCATCCGAAAGATACTGTGAAAATTTGGGCTCCAAATCAGTGCCGAGGGGATTTATGAGAATGAGCGAACACTGAATAAGGAGAGATCATTTTCTATGTTTGCACATCGATATGTGCGATTGAAATTATAGTATTAAACAATGGGAGTAAGTAATTCCGTAATATACGGTCTTTAAGATGTTTAAGTGTGCGAAATGATGAGAATTTAAATTCCAAAACAAAGTGGGACAGA
The DNA here is from genome assembly GCF_023898315.1 of Schistocerca nitens. Classification (NCBI taxonomy): domain Eukaryota; kingdom Metazoa; phylum Arthropoda; class Insecta; order Orthoptera; family Acrididae; genus Schistocerca; species Schistocerca nitens. The sequence goes on along the minus strand of NC_064615.1, from coordinate 149,080,186 downwards.
GATTATTAGCCAATTCAATTCAGCCACTTTTATGTTTCGTGTCATTTCATGTGTTAAAATAAATTTGTTTACTTTAAGTCAGTAACCAACGACGGAATTATATCTAAAGTAACTCGTCTTTACGAGAGAAAACTGTCATTGGACGAGATCAGGAATTTTATCCATAGTGAACTGCGTGACTGTTCCTTTATACGGTGTAGAAAAATGCAGAAGGAATGTTATGCGATGATCGCCTTCGATCATCTTTTAGATAAAGGTTTAAAACAGGGCACACTATGTTTCAGACTGGATCGCTCATTCTGGAAACATAAAATTAGTTTTGAGGTGTGCGAATGCGTTGTCTCACGGTGATATAAACTTATATTCACGAGCTTCCAGCCACATCAAGTGAGCACTCAAAAGCTATCGGACGAGTGCTCATCGCCATTAGCAAGCGGTGATTGTGTGTGGTTGCTGCTGCCGTCCTTATATATATGAGCTCCTGCCTGTGATCAATATCCTTAGCATCAGTCTGCCGCAGAATTCTTCAACGTTCGAATGCAATAAATTTCCTTGAGACTGAAAAACATCCTTACACAGCACGAATCTGAAGAGCGTCGCTCGTGTGAAACTCAGCCTGCCCTTTTCTCACATAATGACCTGCCAACCGAAGATTAAGGGCAACAGATAGATTCAATATTTCTAGATCTCCAGAAAGCGTTCGACAGTGCACTGCGCCCCTCAGCAGACCCCTAACGACAGTATGAGCACACGGAACAGGTTCCCGGATACGTAGCTCGAAGACTTCTTAAGGGGCTCTGGAACACCCTATACTTGCAATGTTAAAATAACGCTTATAAATTACATCTTTCCTCACAAAGTATTTGAGGTAGGAAGTTGAACTTTTTACAGATTATTTATTGGAATATGGGCTACAACTTAACACAGGGATTTTACAAAATTTTAGTTCAGTTATTAAAGATGATTTTTTTTCAATTGTAATGAAAATTCACAACATTTTTTGCAATTTTTTATTTATATATTCAAAAATATACAGTTTTTTGGAAAAAGGCTGTGTTAAATTATGCAGAAGGTACTGTGTAACTTTTACTGAAAGTTTGAAACAAATATGTTTGGAAGATCCTTAGAAAACATGTAATTAGTATGAGAAAATAAAAGTTTTGGGAATCGAGCGACAAAGATTGGATTAACTTTTTAGTGCATTCCAGGTCCATACGATGGATTATCTTCATCCTCTGCAAACTCCTCCTCCAGCTTCCTCTTATTCCTCCTCCTGTTTATTCTTGCTTGTATTTCTAGACTCTTTACAGCCCTGTCTGCAGCCCGAAGGCGTTCCTTGTCTAAAGCAAGCATCGCTCGTACCATGTTAGAACCTATCTTCTTTCCCATATTTCTAAATACCTTGCACCTTACAATGTTGCCATCATTGAAAGTTGCAACAGCATCATACACACCAAAGTGAAGTGTTTCTATTCCAACAAATACAGTCTTGGGGATTCTCGACCATATAACAGTATTTACACTTTCATTGGGGTTTTGAGTTTTTCCGTGAATACACTTTTTCAACAGTTCAGGTGCTGCTAAGTCTCTGAAAATAGGTTTTATCACCTCATTGAACCAAGCTTCTTCTGTGAAGTATTTTCTTTCCCACTTTGACTGCTATGGGCAGTTTACAGTAATAACACATACCTTTGGCTTTCCAACATTTCTCCTTTTCTTAAAAGCCTTCATTGGATTTCTAATAACTTTACTTTTACTCATTTTTATACTTCAACAAAACAGAAACTCAAGAAACAGAATTAATTACGAATATTTTCGAGATAACGACAGAGTAAATAAACATGAAATAATCGACAATCACACCAGCGGTATATATTGAACCATCACAGGTTAGCCACAACACATACATTATCTCACATCACTAAAATGTACCTGATGAACACGGACGTTAATAATAACACCATTTGACAGCAGTTTAACAGCGCCACAGTGGGTCACGCCCATGTAGAACACATTTCAAAAAAGATTTAAAAGTAGTTGTAGTCTTCGGAATTGAATAAATTATATATCTATTAAAAGGTAATAGTCTGCAGATTCAGAAAACGCAAAAAAGTAAAAATTGAACTTTTCATGATTTTGAGCCTTTCCGGAGCCCCTTAAGTAATAGAACCCAGTACGTATTCCTAGTCAGTAAGTGTTCTTCAGAGACAAGGATATCGTCAGCAGTGCCTACGGAAGTGTGATAAGAGCGCTCTTATTCTCAATACACATGATCTGAGAGACATGGTGAGCAACAGTCTGCGGCTGTTTACTACACTACTGGCCATTAAAATTGCTACACCAAGAAGAAATGCAGATGATAAACGGGTATTCATTGGACAAATATATTATACTAGAACTGACGTGTGATTACATTTTCACGCAGTTTGGGTGCATAGATCCTGAGAAATCAGTACCCAGAACAACCACCTCTGGCCGCCCACCTCTGGCCGTAATATCGGCCTTGATACGCCTGAGGATTGAGTCAAACAGAGCTTTGATGGCGTGTACAGGTACAGCAACCCATGCAGTTTCAACACGATACCACAGTTCATCAAGGGTAGTGACTGGCGTACCGTGACGAGCCAGTTGCTCGGCCACCATTGAGCAGACATTTTCAATTGGTGAGAGATCTGGAGAATGTGCTGGCCAGGGCAGCAGGTGAACATTTTCTGTATCCAGAAAGTCCCGTACAGGACCTGTAACATGCGGTCGTGCATTATCCTGCTAAAATGTAGGGTTTCGCAGGGATCGAATGAAGGGTAGAGCCACGGGTCGTAACAAAATTGAAGTGTAACGTCCACTGTTCAAAGTGCCGTCAATGCGAACTAGAGCTGACCGAGACGTTTAACCAATGCCACCCCATACCATCACGCCGGATGATACGCCAGTATGGCGACGACGAATACACGCTTCCAATGTGCGTTAACCGCGATGTCGCCAAACACGGATGCGACCATCATGATGCTGTAAACAAAACCTGGATTCATCCGAAAAAATGACGTTTTGCCATTCGTGTACCCATGTTCGTCGTTGAGTACACCATCGCAGGCGCTCTTGTCTGTGATGCAGCGTCAAGGGTAACCGCAGCCATGGTCACCGAGCTGATAGTCCATGGTGCTGCAAACGTCGTCGAACTGTTCGTGCAGATGTTTGTTGTCTTGCAAACGTCCCCATCTGTTGACTCAGGAATCGAGACGTGGCTGCACGATCCGTTACAGCGATGCGGATAAGATTCGTGTCATCTAGACTGCTAGTGATACGAGGCCGTTGGGATCCAGCACGGCATTCCGTATTACCCTTCTGAACCCACCGATTCCAAATGCTGCTAGTAATCTTTGGATCTCGATCAATGTGAGCAGCAATGTCGCGATACGACAAACCGCAATCGCGATAGGCTACAATCCGACCTTTATCAAATACGGAAATGTGATGGTACGCATTTTTCCTTCTTACACGAGGCATCACAACAAGGTTTCACCAGGCAACGACGGTCAACTGCTGTTTGTGAATGAGAAATCTGTTGGAAACTATCCTCATGTCAGCACGTTGTAGGTGTAGCCACAGGCGCCAACTTTGTGTGAATGCTCTGAAAAGCTTGTCATTTGTATATCACAACATCTTCTTCCTGTCGGTAAAATTTCGCGTCTGCAGCACGTCATCTTCGTGGTATAGGAACTTTAATGTCCAGTAGTGTAATTATGCCGTGGCCTACGGCAAGCAGTCTTCGTTGAGTGGCCGTAGGAGAGTTCAAGATGACTTAGACAGAATTTCTAGTTAGTATGATGAATGAAACTTCCTGGCAGATTAAAACTGTGTGCCCGACCGAGACTCGAACTCGGGACCTTTGCCTTTCGCGGGCAAGTGCTCTACCAACTGAGCTACCGAAGCACGACTCACGCTCGGTACTCACAGCCTTACTTCTGCCAGTACCTCGTCTCCTACCTTCCAAACTTTACAGAAGCTCTCCTGCGAACCTTGCAGAACTAGCACTCCTGAAAGAAAGGATATTGCGGAGACATGGCTTAGCCACAGCCTGGGAGATGTTTCCAGAATGAGATTTTCACTCTGCAGCGGAGTGTGCGCTGATATGAAACTTCCTGGCAGATTAAAACTGTGTGCCCGACCGAGACTCGAACTCGGGACCTTTGCCTTTCGCGGGCAAGTGCTCTACCAACTGAGCTACCGAAGCACGACTCACGCCCGGTACTCACAGCCTTACTTCTGCCAGTACCTCGTCTCCTACCTTCCAAACTTTACAGAAGCTCTCCTGCGAACCTTGCAGAACTAGCACTCCTGAAAGAAAGGATATTGCGGAGACATGGCTTAGCCACAGCCTGGGGAATGTTTCCAGAATGAGATTTTCACTCTGCAGCGGAGTGTGCGCTGATATGAAACTTCCTGGCAGATTAAAACTGTGTGCCCGACCGAGGTTTGGAAGGTAGGAGACGAGGTACTGGCAGAAGTAAGGCTGTGAGTACCGGGCGTGAGTCGTGCTTCGGTAGCTCAGATGGTAGAGCACTTGCCCGCGAAAGGCAAAGGTCCCGAGTTCGAGTCTCGGTCGGCCACACAGTTTTAATCTGCCAGGAAGTTTCATATCAGCGCACACTCCGCTGCAGAGTGAAAATCTCATTCTGGCAGTATGATGAATGGCAGCTATCTATAGATATAGAAAAAATTGTAAGTTAATGCAGATGAGTGGAACTTTTGAATATAGCCTGAGCAGTGTGCTGCTTGGCACAGTCACGGTGATTAAATATCCAGGCTTAACTTTGCAAAGCCTTATGAAGTGGAACGAGCACGCAAGGATGGTTCTAGAGAAGGGGACTTCGCTTTATTGCGAGAACTTTACGAAGGTGTAGTTTATCTCAAAAGGAGCCCACGTATAAAGCACTAGTTCGACCCATTTTTGAATACCGCTCGAGTGTTTGGGATCTCAGTCAGCTCGGATTGACGGAAGAAATGGAAGCAATTCAGAGACGGGATGCAAAATTTGTTATAGGTAGGTCCGATCAACACGCGAGCATTACAGAGATGTTTTGGGAACTCTTAATATGAATCCCTGGATGGAACACAACGGACGACGTTCTTTTCACGAAACACTATTGATAAAATTTGGAGAGCGCCATTTGAAACTGATAGCAGAACGATTCTATTGCGGCCAACGTACAGTTCACGTAAGGACCACGAAATAAGACAAGTGAAATTAGCGTTGCGAGGTGCCGGGGCTATCAGCGTGTTTAGCACTAAATTCAGCTAGAATTTGCATATGGAAATGATGCCTTAAGCTCCCCCCCCCCCCTTTCCTAACTCCTACTTTTTGCTTTTGCACATGGACTAAAAGAGAAACGCGAACTGATTGTAATCGACCGCGCAAGTGGAGAACAGAAGATTTTGGCACCTGCAATAATTTAATTGGATAAAAAATAATTTGACAGTGGAACGTTTAATTAATGTCTTGACAGATGAAAGGGTTGCTCTACCTAATTACAGAATTAAAGTTATGTTCAAGATAACATTTGGCTTTATTCTGACTAAATTCCAAATGAAAAACACATGAAAATTTACAATACGTCAATTTGAGACACAGATAATTGCTGTGAAAGTGAAGTTTTCCATAAACCATTTGTGATCAAGTGGTATGTGGAGCCAATTACTTGCAGCTCAAATCTTAAGAAAAACACCCAGCAAACCCGACATTAATTGCGCTGCAACAGTAGTGAGAACTCAGACAATGAAAACCCAAGACAGGACTAAGATAGAAAGAACGGAAACAGGCGCGCTCTGCTGAGCTCTGACTATCACGTAACAAAATTCCCTAATCTCCAGGTGCTACGGACATACATTACCAGGCTGTCTTATTTACTGCAAGAACACGATCTGGAATACCAGCGGCGATGGCTGGTCGCTTCGACGTCCCGTCGTGGTGATGATAATGTCGCGAGTGTAGCCCGATACTAATTCTCCTGGTCTGGTTGTTCCAGACTAAAGACTTCCTAGCAGTCCAAATGCGTCCCTGAGGGAGGCGAAGAAAGCTCGACACACAATCACTGACTGTACAGTGATTGATTGTAACAAGCGAAGTCACACAGTAACTCCGATACAGTCAACTTTAGCCAAAACTGCTCAAGACGGACAACATAGGCGTTTTGTACGCAGAACGCTCAATTGTCAACTGTACTCGGAAAGTTACGTTGAAGCCAAAACTTCAGCAACTTCGTCAAATAGTTACAATTAAACAAAAGTATATTAGACAGCCAACGGAAGGCAGGCTGTCCAGAGTAGCTAGTGCTCAGTCTTGAAACCTACTCAGACCGAAAGGCGAGACTAGACTCCCTCACAGAGCACCCGTACAGGCCGAACCCAGTACATTAGCACAGTGGCCGTGGTTAAACGTGCCAATCAGCAACTTGATAACCGGTGGAATATTCCACTCTATTGCCGAAGCACTTCTTCTGCTCAAGTTTTGCTACGTCATGGAGCTTTCCCCTGAGAAAGCCAATTATAGCTATTCTTGCAAAAACGTGGGAATTTTTCCGCGAAAACTGCCTCGGTTACTCATGTTGTTCCCACGCCTCACTCGTAGCTTGCCAGAAGGTGCGTTTACAGTATTTCTGCGAAGAAAATTCTTCTCGTCCCAGGCGTTCCCTCAGAACCCACCTTGGGTGTGTCGTCCCGTTTTTTTGACAATGTCGGCGTTGGGGCAGCATTCACCCCATTCAGCCAGTCCCTCACACTAGCCGGCATAACCCTTTCTTGACCAGCAGAACCCTCCTGTCTTTCTGGACCACCCAGGCGACGAGAGATGCCGCGTGGGGAGGAATAGCAACACTTCACCGCATGCAATTAGAGAGGAAAACATTCGTATCTTCCGAGTTCTCAATACTAGCATTGGCTATACCTCCCCAAATCGAATTACTAAATCTGATTGCTGTAAACATGAGAGGGGACAGGCCCCTGTGTGCATCGGAAAGGCTTGCCACCTCTCAGAGTTTGTACAGAAGCATAGATACGGGCACTATTCCCCTCTCTGTTTTCGAATAGCCAGAAGGAAAAATGGATAGTAGTGGTACAAGATACCCTCCGCCTTGCACCATATGTATATAAATGCAGGAATGACGTCCCTGGTGCTCACTCAAGCGGCAAAAAACGTAGTGTTTTCGTTGTGCACCCTTCACCCCTATTTCAACATTCTGATGACTGCGTCACAAGTCCGACTTAGCTGCAAGCTGCAATCTTCACTGAAGATGCTGTCAAACATTTTATATTACTTGTTTTATTGCGCTCTAGCAGCAACCATTTGCGCCTTTAATGATATGTGTCCCGTCGAATGCAATTCTAATTCTGGGAAGGCGTAATAAGAGACTGATAGCATTAAGTATCTAACAACACTCTCAAATACGATGACGGTTTGTAACTACGCACTGTTTGGACCCTGATAGTTGGAAGGTTCAAGCGAGCGCTGGGAGCTCGCAACTAAGACATTACCTTGTATGGCACTGGGCTGGGCACCAGTTACTTCACAAGTGATAGTACTGCTATATGCGAACGGATGCAGCAACGGCATGATGGTCACCACTTGTCAATGGCAGAGGAGCACTCGTCCGAAAGTTTGAGCGGCTGGACTTCTTTTTGTTATCAGCATTCTGACTGGTTCCATGCAGCCCGCCACGAATTCTTGTCCTGTACCAACCCCTTCATCTCAACGTAGCACTTGCACCATATGTCATAGGTTCTATTCTGGTCTCTAACTTCCCCTACAATTTTCACCCTCTACACCTCCCTCTAATACCACGGAGGTTAGTCCTTGATTTCTTAACACATGTCCCGTGATTCTGTTCATTCTTCTTGTCAATGTTTTTCATATGTTTTTTTCGTCACCAGTTTTTTTGGGCAACTTCCTCATCCCTTATCTTATCAGTCCACCTAATTTTCAACATTCTTCCGTACCAAATCTCGAACATTACGATCCTCTTCTCTTCCGGTTTATCTACAATCCTTGATTCATTACCATACAATGTTGTGCTACAACATTTCTTTCTCAAATTACAATGTGTGTGATAACAGTACACTTATCTTGGCCAAGAATACATGCGCCAGTCTGCTTTTTATGTCCCCTTTGCTTCGTCTGTTATTGGTTATTTTGTTTCCAAGGCAGCAGAATTCATTAATTTTATCTACTTCGTGATTACTAAGTCAGGCTTCTCACTATTCTCATTTCTGCTACTTCTCATTACTTTTATCTTTCTTCTATCCACTCTCAGTCCATATCCCCTAGTCATTAAACTGCTCATTTCATTCAAAATCTCTTGTAATTCTTCTTCACTTCCACTGACGACAGAAATGTCAGCAATGAATCTTATCATTGATATCCTTTGACTCTGAATTTTAATTTCACTCTTGAAACTTCTTTTATTTCTGGCAGTACAGATTGAACAGAAGTGCAAAAGACTGCATCTACAGCTACATCTACTTACATACTCTGCAAACCACCGTATGATGTGCAGCGGGGGGTACCCTGTATACCTACTAGTCATTCCCTTTTCTGTTCCACTCGCAATAGAGTGAGGGAAGGACGATCGTCTTTATACTTCCGCGTGAGCCGTAATTTCTCGTATCTTAAGTTGTATGAATATCAAGAGCTCAGATGGAAACCCAGTTCTAAGCAAAGAACGGAAAGCAGAAAGGTGGAAGGAGTATATAGAGGGTCTATACAAGGGCGATGTACTTGACGACAATATTATGGAAATGGAAGAGGATGTAGATGAATATGAAATGGGAGATATGCTACTGCTTGAACACTTGGACAGAGCACTGAAAGCCCTAAGTCGAAACAAGGCCCCGGGAGTAGACAACATTCCATTAGAACTACTAACAGCCTTGAGAGAGCCATGCCTGACAAAAATCTACCATCTGGTGAGCAAGATGTATGAGACAGGCGAAATACCCTCAGACTTCAAGAAGAATATAATAATTCCAATCCCAAAGAAAGCATTTGTTGACAGATGTGAAAATTACCGATCTATCAGTTTAATAAGTCACAGCTGCAAAATACTAACGCGAATTCTTTACAGATGAATGGAAAAACTGGTAGAAGCCGACCTCGGGGAGGATCAGTATGGATTCCTTAGAAATGTTGAAACACGTGAGGCAATATTAAACGTACGACTTAGCTTAGATTAAGGAAAGGCAAACCTACGTTTCTAGGATTTGTAGACTTAGAGAAAGCTTTTGACAATGTTGACTGGAATACTCTCTTTCAAATTCTGAAGGTGGAAGGGTTAAAATACAGGGAGAGAAAGGCTATTTACAATTTGTACAGAAACCAGATGGCAGTTACAAGAGTCGAAGAGCATGAAAGAGAAGCAGTGATTAGGAAGGGAGTGAGACAGGGTTGTAGCCTATCCACGATGTTATTCAATCTGTATATTGAGCAAGCAGTAAAGGAAACAAAAGAAAAATTTGGAGTAGGAATTACAATCCATGAAGAAGAAACAAAAACTTTGAGGTTCGCCGATGACATTGTAATTCTATCAGAGACAGCAAAGGACCTGGAAGGGCAGTTGGACGGAATGGACAGTGTCTTAAAGGAGGGTATAAGATGAACATCAACAACAGCAAAACGAGGATAATGTAATGTATTAGAATTTAGTAGGGTGATGCTGAGCGATTTAGTTTAGGAAATGAGAAACTTAAAGTAGTAGATGAGGTTTGGTATTTGGGGAACAAAATAACTGATGATGGTCGAAGTAGAGAGGATATAAAATGTAGACTGGCAATGGCAAGGAAAGCATTTCTGAAGAAGAGAAATTTGTTAACATCGAATATAGTTTTAAATCTCAGGAAGTCGTTTCTGAAAGTATTTGTATGGAGTGTAGCCATGTTATTGTTGTTGTGGTCTGCAGTCCTGAGACTGGTTTGATGCAGCTCTCCATGCTACTCTATCCTGTGCAAGATTCTTCATCTCCCAGTACCTACTGCAACCTACATCCTTCTGAATCTGCTTAGTGTATTGATCTCTTGGTCTCCCGCTACGATTTTTACCCTCCACGCTGCCCTCCAATGCTAAATTTGTGATCCCTTGATGCCTCAAAACATGTCCTACCAACCGATCCCTTCTTCTAGTCAAGTTGTGCCACAAACTTCTCTTCTCCCCAATCCTATTCAATACCTCCTCATTAGTTACGTGATCTACACACCTTATCTTCAGCATTCTTCTGTAGCAACACATTTCCAAAGCTTCTATTCTCTTCTTGTCCAAACTGGTTACCGTCCATGTTTCACTTCCATACATGGCTACACTCCATACAAATACTTTCAGAAACGACTTCCTGACACTTAAATCTATACTCGATGTTAACAAATTTCTCTTCTTCAGAAACAATTTCCTTCCATTGCCAGTCTACATTTTATATCCTCTCTACTTCGACCATCATCAGTTATTTTACTCCCTAAATAGCAAAACTCCTTTACTACTTTAAGTGTCTCATTTCCTAATCTAATCCCCTCAGCATCACCCGATTTAATTTGACTACATTCCATTATCCTCGTTTTGCTTTTGTTGATGTTCATCTTATATCGTCCTTTCAAGACACTGTCCACTCCGTTCAACTGCTCTTCCAAGTCCTTTGCTGTCTCTGACAGAATTACAATGTCATCGGCGAACCTCAAAGTTTTTACTTCTTCTCCATGAATTTTAATACCTACTCCGAATTTTTCTTTTGTTTCCTTTACTGCTTGCTCAATATACAGATTGAATAACATCGGGGAGAGGCTACAACCCTGTCTCACTCCTTTCCCAACCACTGCTTCCCTTTCATGCCCCTCGACTCTTATAACTACCATCTGGTTTCTGTACAAATTGTAAATAGCCTTTCGCTCCCTGTATTTTACCCCTGCCACCTTCAGAATTTGAAAGAGAGTATTCCAGTTAACGTTGTCAAAAGCTTTCTCTAAGTCTACAAATGCTAGAAACGTAGGTTTGCCTTTTATTAATCTTTCTTCTAAGATAAGTCGTAAGGTTAGTATTGCCTCACGTGTTCCAACATTTTTACGAAATCCAAACTGATCTTCCCCGAGGTCCGCTTCTACCAGTTTTTCCATTCGTCTGTAAAGAATTCGCGTTAGTATTTTGCAGCTGTGACTTATTAAACTGATAGTTCGGTAATTTTCACATCTGTCAACACCTGCTTTCTTTGGTGTTGGAATTATTATATTCTTCTTGAAGTCTGAGGGTATTTCGCCTGTCTCATACATCTTGCTCACCAGATGGTAGAGTTTTGTCATGACTGGCTCTCCCAAGGCCATCGGTAGTTCTAATGGAATGTTGTCAACTCCCGGGGCCTTGTTTCGGCTCAGGTCTTTCAGTGCTCTGTCAAACTCTTCACGCAGTGTCGTATCTCCGATTTCTATCTTCATCTACATCCTCTTCCATTTCCATAATACTGTCCTCAAGTACATCGCCCTTCTATAAACCCTCTATATACTCCTTCCATTGGCCGGCCGAAGTGGTCGTGCGGTTAAAGGCGCTGCAGTCTGGAACCGCAGGACCGCTACGGTCGCAGGTTCGAATCCTGCCTCGGGCATGGATGTTTGTGATGTCCTTAGGTTAGTTAGGTTTAACTAGTTCTAAGTTCTAGGGGAATAATGACCTCAGCAGTTGAGTCCCATAGTGCTCAGAGCCATTTTTTTACTCCTTCCACCTTTCTACCTTCTTTGCTTAGAACTGGGTTGCCATTTGAGCTCTTGATATTCATACAAGTGGTTCTCTTCTCTCCAAAGGTCTCTTTAATTTTCCTGTAGGCAGTATCTATCTTACCCCTAGTGAGACAAGCCTCTACATCCTTACATTTTTCCTCTAGCCATCCCTGCTTAGCCATTTTGCACTTTCTGTCGATCACATTTTTGAGACGTTTGTATTCCCTTTTGCCTGCTTCATTTACTGCATTTTTATATTTTCTTCTTTCATCAATTAAATTCAATATTTCTTCTGTTACCCAAGGATTTCTATCAGCTCTCGTCTTTTTACCTACTTGATCCTCTGCTGCCTTCACTACATCATCCATCAGAGCTCCCCATTCTTCTTCTACTGTATTTCTTTCCCCCATTCCTGTCAATTGTTCCCTTAGGCTCTCCCTGAAACTCTCTACAACCTCTGGTTCTTTCAGTTTATCCAGGTCCCATCTCCTTAAATTCCCACCTTTTTGCAGTTTCTTCAGTTTCAATCTGCAGTTCATAACCAATAGATTGTGGTCAGAATCCACACCTGCCCCTGGAAATGTCTTACAATTTAAAACCTGGTTTCTAAATCTCTGTCTTACCATTACATAATCTATCTGATACCTATTAGTATCTCCAGGATTCTTCCAGGTATACAACCTTCTTTTATGATTCTTGAACCAAGTGTTAGCTATGATTAAGTTATGCTCTGTGCAAAATTCTACAAGGTGGCTTCCTCTTCCATTTCTTCCCCCCAATCCATATTCACCTACTATGTTTCCTTCTCTCCCTTTTCCTACTGACGAATTCCAGTCACCCATGACTATTAAATTTTCGTCTCCCTTCACTGCCTGAATAATTTCTTTTATCTCGTCATACATTTCATCAATTTCTTCATCTGCAGAGCTAGTTGGCATATAAACTTGTACTACTGTAGTAGGCATGGGCTTTGTGTCTATCTTGGCCACAATAATGCGTTCACTATGCTGTTTGTAGTAGCTAACCCGCACTCCTATTTTTTTTATTCATTATTAAACCTACTCCTGCATTACCCCTATTTGATTTTGTATTTATAACCCTGTAATCACCTGACCAAAAGTCTTGTTCCTCCTGCCACCGAACTTCACTAATTCCCACTATATCTAACTTTAACCTATCCATTTCCCTTTTTAAATTTTCTAACCTACCTGCCAGATTAAGGGATCTGACATTCCACGCTCCGATCCGTAGAATGCCAGTTTTCTTTCTCCTGATAACGACGTCCTCTTGAGTAGTCCCCGCCCGGAGATCAGAATGGGGGACTATTTTACCTCAGGAATATTTTACCCAAGAGGGCGCCATCATCATTTAATCATACAGTAAAGCTGCATGTCCTCGGGAAAAATTACGGCTGTAGTTTCCCCTTGCTTTCAGCCGTTCGCAGTACCAGCACAGCAAGGCCGTTTTGGTTAATGTTACAAGGCCAGATCTGTCAATCATCCAGACTGTTGCCCCTGCAACTACTGAAAAGGCTGCTGCCCCTCTTCAGGAACCACATGTTTGTCTGGCCTCTCAACAGATACCCCTCCGTTGTGGTTGCACCTACGGTACGGCTATCTGTATCGCTGAGGCACGCAAGCCTCCCCACCAACGGCAAGGTCCATGGTTCATGGGGGAAGTGTAGACATGTATGGAAGTGAAACGTGGACGATAAATAGTTTGGACAAGAAGAGAATAGAAGCTTTCGAAATGTGGTGCTACAGAAGAATGCTGAAGATTAGATGGGTAGATCACATGACTAATGAAGAGGTATTGAATAGAACTGGAGAGAAGAGAAATTTGTGGCACAACTTGACTAGAAGAAGAGAGAGATTGGTAGGACATGTTCTGAGGTATCAATGGACCACCAATTTAGTACTGGAGGGCAGCGTGGAGGGTAAAAATCGTAGAGGGAGACCAAGAGATGAATACACTAAGCAGATTCAGAAGGGTGTAGGTTGCAGTAGGTACTGGGATATGAAGAAGCTTACACAGGATAGAGTAGCATGGAGAGCTGCATCAAAGCAGTCTCTGGACTGAAGACCACAACAAAAACAACAACTTCGTGGTCATTGCACGAAATGTACATTGGCGGCAGCAGAATCCTTCAGCACTGAGCCTCAAACTCCAGGTCTCTAAATTTTTTTTGTAGCGTTCCTTGGAAAGCATGTCGCCTTCCCACCAGTGATCCCATTTGAGTTTCCAAAGCATCTCCATGGTACTAGCGTGTTGTTCGAACCTACCGGTAGAAAATCTAGCAGCCCGTCTCTGAATTGATTCGATGTCTTCCTTTAACTCCAGCTGGTGCTTATCCCGAACACTGCAGCAGTACTCGACAATGGGTCGCACTAGTGTCGTATATGAGACTTCTCCAAAATTCTCTCAATAAAACAAAGTCGACAATTCGCCTTCCCTACTGCAATCCTTACATGCTCATTCCATTTCATATTGCTCTGCCACTTTACGGCTAGATGTTTAATCAACGTGACTGTGTGTAGCAGCACAATACAATTCTGTATTCGAACTTTACGAGATTGTTTTTCCTACTAATGTGCACTAACTTATGTTTTTCTGCATTTAGAGCTAACTGCCATTGATCACAATAACTAGAAGTTTTATCTAAGTCATCTTGTATCTCCCTACAGTCAGTCAACGGCGACACTTTCCCGTACGCAACAGCCCATCCCAATAGCCCCTGGGTAACCCAGAGCCAGAATACTGTCCCCAAAGTGCTCCTCCAGGACATCAAACACTCTCCTGCTTCGATGGGATCGAGCTCCGTCTTGGATGAACCACATCTTTTCGAAAGCAGGGTCACTTTGGATAATGGAGATTAAATCATCTTCCAGAACCTTCACGCACCCTTCGGTAGTCGCCGTGCCATCATGGAATATCGCACCGATTATTCCGTGACTGGACACTACACACCAAACATTTACCCGTTGATGGTGAAGAGAATCCTCGATCACAAAATGCGATTCCCAGTCCCCTAAATGCGCCAGTTTTGCTTGTTGACGAACCCATCCAAATGAAAGTGGACTCCCCCGCTAAACCAAACCATGTATTCGCATACCAATTCCCATCATGCCCCGCGGCCACGCATGAAGTTTGAAAGTCCTAACGCAAACCGTTGAGAAGTTATGCCGATTTTATTTTACATAGTTCAATAATTGTCACCTTGTACATTCCTTAACAGTCGGCAGTATGGCACTGTGTAAGGTGCTTTAGTAAAAATCGAATTCGCCTGTTGCGCTTCATCCATTGTTCGCAAGCTATTATTTGAGAAAAGGGCAAGGTGAGTTTCGTACGAGCGATTCTTTCTAAAACGGTGCTGATATGTGGACAGAAGCTTTTCCCTCTCAAGGAAATTATTGTATCCGAAGTGGGATTATGTTCAAGGATACTGCAGCAGTTCAGTGTTAACGATATTTGCGAGTATGGCTGGTTCAAATGGCTCTGAGCACTATGGGACTTAACATCTGAGGTCATCAGTCCCCTAGAACTCAGAACTACTTAAACCTAACTAACCTAAGGACATCACACACATCCATGCCCGAGGCAGGATTCGAACCTGCGACCGTAGCGGTCGCGCGGTTCCAGACTGAAGCGCCTAGAACCGCTCGGTCACTTCGGCCGGCATTTGCGTGTAATTTTGCGGGTCCGTTCGTTTACCCTTCTTACATACAGGAGTCACCTGCGGTCTCTCCCAGTCGCTTGGGACTTTGCGCTGTGCGAGAGATTCGCGATGTATGCAGGCTAAGTAAGGGGCCAGTGCTGCAGCGTTTCCTTGTAGAACCGAACTGGTATTCCTTTAGGACCCAACCATTTTTCTCTTTCAACAGTTTCATTTTTTTCTCTACCAGGGATGCTTATTACTATGTCCTCCATACTGGAGTCTGTGCGATTGTCAAACGACGGTACGTTTGTACGACTCTCCTGCTTGAACGATTTCATCAGTGCGAAATTTAAAGCTTCTGTTTTACTTTTGCTACCTTGTACTGCCAGACCAGACTGATCAACGAGTGACTGGATAGAAGACTTATACCCACTTAGAGATTTTGAGTAAGACCAGTATTTTCTCGGCAAGATCTTTTGCTGAGATATAACGGTGCAGTTGTAAGCTTCGAACATCAATCATTTTACAGATGCACCAATATTTATTAACTTTTACCTGTCGTCATTTGCGCGTTCTCTTTCGAACCGTGAGTGAAAAAGCCATTGCTTCCTCAGCATCTTTCGAATATCATTATTAAACCACTACGAACTTTTTCCGTC
Organism: Schistocerca nitens; assembly: GCF_023898315.1. NCBI lineage: Eukaryota > Metazoa > Arthropoda > Insecta > Orthoptera > Acrididae > Schistocerca > Schistocerca nitens. The sequence continues at coordinate 149,064,136 of NC_064615.1, read as the reverse complement.
CTTAATCCACTTACTCGACACATATTATTTCACCGTATCATATTCAGTTCTTTTAAACTTTGCCCACAATTCCACCGTACTGGAATAAAGTTAGTACATCGTCTAAGTGGGATGCTAACAACTGCCTGCCTGCTCTTTCTAGCATAAACACTCTCCTTGTCGTCTTGATTGATTAACTTTAGTAATCGAAGGCTTGCTTGTAGCTACAAGGTCTAAAATACTTCCATTATTTGTGGGCTGCCGATATAGTTGTTCAAGACAGTTTTCAGAACACTTGTTCAAAAGAACTTCACGAGACTATCCGTCTGTACTTCCTGCAGTGAATCCACACACGCCCCAGTCTGTACTCGATAGGTTGAAATCGCCTCCAACTAATATTGCATGATGTGGGTGTTCCCGCCCTACTGACCGTAGAATTTCTTTGAATGACTGTAAAACCGTCACAATGGAATCTGGTAGTCCGTAAAAATATGCAACAATTAGCTTGATTTCACCTAGACATGTTATACGCGACCAGATAACTTCATTGTCACTGAAATTTGACCTCAATAGAGATAATATTTTTGTCAACTACAATGAAAACACTCCTTCTATTGCGTCTAATGTGTGTTTCCGTAATACGTTCCATGAATCGCTAAATATCTCAGATCTTTCCTCTTCGGGTCTCAACCAGCTTTCGTTCCCGAGAATAATTTGAGCGCAAGAAGTTTCCTGGAAGGCTGGAAATTCTGGAACTTCGTTACGAATGCTTCCACAATTTACTCACACCGTTTCTAATCCGAGCAGTTTGTTCTTGGTCTTCCAATCTTATTGTTTTCTCTTGGTTCCTGTACGTGGTATATATGTTTTCCTATAGATTACCACTGTTTTTCTCTTGCACCGTTTTACATTGTCGTTTTTTCCAAGTCGACAAGTCCTATGAACGTGCTTTGATTTTTATTCAGTCTTCCTTCCATTACCAACGTCAGAACTGTCTCTCTCTCGCTTTTATCTTTCCTAAAGCCGAACTGATAGTCATCTCATAGGTCCTCAATTTTATTTTTCATCCCTCTGCATAGCCGAGAAAACTTCATTATTTTAGAGTAGTGATTGCCAAACTTACGAAGCTTCTGAGCTACCGCACCATTTTTAAATCCTATTGTGAGCTACCAAAAGAAACTAAGACGAAGTAAGAACTTTATAAAAAATCTTGTATTTCTTTATTTCTTGTAAACATACGTTTATAGTAAATACGAAATGAATTTTAATTAAGTTGTATACAAGAAAACCGAACTGATATTGAATTGTACATAAGAAGGAAACTGACATATAGTTACTAACAACGGGAAAATGCTATCGGGGCACAAAAAAGGAGCATATTGCTGTTTAAAACACTAACTGAAAAGTGAAGTAACAGCGGCCTCATTCAGCTTTCCTCAGCTCTTTTAAAATTTTTCCCAAAAGGTTTGTGATATAAACATATTCGCGCTTTTTTTAACATGAAACTCACATCTTCCTCCCACAAGCTTCCCTAAATGTAACTCGCTCACACCCACTAATTCACTGGTTCCGAACCTGGAGGTAATTACCCCCTGAGGGGTAAGATGGAATTTCGTGCGGAGTAAAAACCAAATGATTTGATACTGTTTCAGTTACGAAACTAAATTATTTTCATAAGATCATTACTATTATCACAATTTTGTAAGAGTCTAATATTGATTATATAAGTTCTCAATAATTACTTTTCCTTAATTAGTAACAATAATGCGATGGAAGTTACAGGTTTCTCACATAGTCCACCCACTACACACATGTTATGCTCTGTCCCGTTCATCGATTATGATAAAAGTGTGACATAGACGTAACAAATGCTAAATATCTCTAGAAAATTTCTTCTCCAATTTGTGGATAGTACCTGCTGTAGTCTGGAAATTGCTTCATTACTCGCTTCGAAATAGATTAATGAATTAGGCTTTTATCCATTGTGGATGTGGAGCACTGCGACTGTGGTGTGAACAGGTTTTCAGAAATTACTGCAACCAGTCGCCTTTTATGTAGATGTATTTTATTTAACCATGACCGGTTTCGAGCTGCCTAGCAACTCATCATCAGATGGTGTATACATTTAGTGCTTTTTTGTACCCATTGTGTGGGTGGTTGAGTATCTGTGGCTAGACAGAAACGAGAACAAATAATCGCTACATGTAGTACAGTAACACGAAATATTTACAGCATAATTTATGTTTAACGTATAAGAGCAAATAATCACTACATGTGGTACAGTTACATGAAATATTTACAGTTTAATTTACGTTTTGAGGTGTTACTTACAAATAAATCTTTTTGCAGGTATATATACCTGAGGTGTTACTTACAAATAAATCTTTTTGCAGGTATATATACCTGCAAAAAGATTTATTTGTAAGTAACACCTCAAAACGTAAATTAAACTGTAAATATTTCATGTAACTGTACCACATGTAGTGATTATTTGCTCTTATACGTTAAACATAAATTATGCTGTAAATATTTCGTGTTACTGTACTACATGTAGCGATTATTTGTTCTCGTTTCTGTCTAGCCACAGATACTCAACCACCCACACAATGGGTACAAAAAAGCACTAAATGTATACACCATCTGATGATGAGTTGCTAGGCAGCTCGAAACCGGTCATGGTTAAATAAAATACATCTACATAAAAGGCGACTGGTTGCAGTAATTTCTGAAAACCAGATTAATGAATTAACAATACGACACAGCAGTAACTACATAAGGTCTGCTGTAGTGCTGTACGCAGTGTTATTACTGTTACTATTAATGGTTTTGGTCAAATACATCTACATCTACATGGTCATTCTGCAATTCACACTAAAGTGCCTGGCAGAGAGTTCATCGAACCATTTTCATACTACTTCTCTACTATTAGATTCTCGAATGGCGAATGGGAAAAAGGAACACCTAAATCTTTACGTTCGAGCTCTGATTTCTCTTATTTTATTATGATGATCATTTCTACCTACGTAGGTGGGCGTCAACAAAATATTTTCGCATTCGGAAGAGAAAGTTGGTGATCGATATTTCGTAAATAGATCTCGCCGCAAAGAAAACCACCATCTTTCAGTGACTGCCACCCCAACTAACGTATCATATCAGTGACACTCTCACCCCTATTGCGCGATAACACGAAACGAGCTGCCTTCTTTGCACTTTTTCGATGTCCTCCGTCAATCCTACTTGGTAAGGATCCCATACCGCGCAGCAATATTCCAGCTGAGGACGGACAAGTGTAATGTAGGCAGTCTCTTCAGTCGGTCGGTCGCATCTTCTAAGTGTTCTGCCAACAAAGCGCAGTCTTTGTTTCGCCTTCCCCACAATATTATCTATGTGGCAGTTCCAATTTAAGTTACTCGTAATTGTAATTCCTAGGTATTTAGTCGAATTGACAGCCCTTAGATTTGTGCGATTTATCGTATACACAAAATTTATCGGATATCTTTTAGTACCCATGTGGATGACCTCGCACACAAAGCATTAGCAGCCTGTAGTCTTCCAATTTCTGACAGTTCAGAAGTAAGGTGTGCAACACTCAAGTGATTTACGAACAATAAGTATAGTGGACACATTTTAACAAGGTTGATTTTAAATGGCGTTGCAGTTTTCAGGTCAAGCAAGTGCCGCAATGGAGATGATTAATGCACGAAAAGTATGTTTGTAACAAGTGTCTGCCATGACTGTGGATGGTTATCTTTCTTATCTGAGAAGGAGTTGCGGATAGAACTTGCGATGCACCACGGATTCCTTCATCATTCATTCTAACACACACACACACACACACACACACACACACACACACAAGCTAAATATCATTAATCTTTCATTATTTTAAAATTGAAAGCTTTCCAAGAAAATTCTTTTATTCTACAGTTAGGTGCTAATGTTGGTGATTGGTGATAATGAGGGGGAAGGGGAGGGGCTGCAGATGGCGGGACGGGGGAAGGGCGGGGGTAGTAGCTAATGTCTGACCGTACTTAGGGGAAATGGTCAAAGAAAGGTTGACTAGTCCATCGCTGTAAGTCGCTCATACCCATCCACCTCCAGTTGCCAACTCTCAGTCTCTCATTCAGCCCATCTCGTTGTCATTATCTCTTTGTGTCACTCTAACAGCCACAGTCTCCTTCGCTGTGTCCTGCTACTACTGTCTGCTCTCACTGTCACTGTTTCCTTATTGCTCTCTCTTGCTGCTACTAACTCTTTCGTTTCTTCCCACTGCTGCTGTATCTTCTCATTGTCGGTCTCTCTCTCTCTTTTCCTCGTTGTCTCATTGTTATAGACTTATTTCTCATTATCACTGCCTCTCACACACTTCCACGTTGTCCTCTTTACTCCTCTCCCACTGCCACTACCTCCTTCACTCTTTCTCTAGCACTGTTCTGTCATTGTCAACTGTTTTCAACCCACCAATGTGTCCCTCTCTTTCTCTCAAACTGTCATTATCTCCTTCGCTCTCTCGATACATTACGTATCACAACCAATGTTTTCTATCTTCCAGTACTTATTACTTTTATGTCTCTTTTCCACTGTCACCGTCTCCTTCCCTCTGAGCAGAAAAAAAGCGCTAACACGTTCGCATGCCAAAATTTTCCAAAAGTTTTTAAAGGTGCTGAGAATGCAGAATGAGGCAGCTGGTATTCCACTTTTCAGTCAGTCTTTTAGACTGGAGCATATTCGCCTTTCTTGTGCTTCGTCAGCAGCATTTTTCCGCTGGTCCCCCTTCTTTTCACTGCTACAGCAGGGGATGTCACTGATTTGAGAAGAACCACATGGATCAGTAAAATTATGATAGTTTACTTTCGTTAAATTGAAATAACGCAAAACTAATTTTACATGTCAGACCGCACCAAAAATGCCCTTTTTGAGAGTGATATTCTATTTTTTATATCCTTCTTACTTCGTCCGCCAAGGGTTATTTTCCTGCATAGGTAGCAAATTCCTTAATTTCTTCTACTTCGTGACCCCAGTTCTAATGTTAAGTTTCTCGCTGTCCTCATTTGTTATACTTCTCATTACTTTTGTCTTTTTTTCGATTTACTCTCAATGCATACCTGTACTCATTACAGAGTTCATTCCATTCACCAGTTCCTCTTCATTTTCAATGATGATAGCGATGTCATCAGCGAATCTTATCATTAACATCTTTTCACTCTGAATTTTACTCCCACTCTTGACCGTTTATTTTATTTCTGTAATTTCTTCTACGATGGATAAGCTAAACAGTAGGGGCCTTACACTATTCTGAATCTGAGCACTTCGTTCTTGGTATTTCACTCCCTCTTGGTACGTGTATATACTGTACATTACCTGTCGTGACTGACAATTCACAATTTTTCACAAAAACAACTTTTATTGATGTAAGTTCACAAGGTTGATGACTGAACGACAAACGAAAGGTAACAATAGCGATGCCAGTAAAAGTCTCTTAATTAAGGCAAACAAAAGTTCACTTCTAATTTTCCACAAGGGTTCGTGGTAACACACACATGACGAAGACATAATCGTCAGCGGTCGAAGTACACGAGGTCGGCATCCGGAGTGAACTGAACTTCGGGGGCTGGTTCTAGCCCCTAAATAGCTGTCTCCAGCCAATCAGGTTTTGGCGTAGTGATACTCCCTGCAGGCCGTGGCTCGAGCTCCCCCTGCGGGAAGTAGTGCTCGGAATGTCTGCTTCCATTATCTTGAATGTGAATAGCCGGTGTTTACCATGATGCTTTTCGTACGCCTTGCACATAGACAATCTCGTCCTCTGTGGTGTAACATGAGTTGCCGGCCCTCAGGGGCTACCTTGGCTCCGGCATAACATTACCCTAATTTCTCTATAGCTTACCCCTATTTCTCTCAGAATTTCGAACAACTTTCAATATGAAACTTCCTGGCAGATTAAAACTGTGTCCCGGACCGAGACTCGAACTCGTGACCTTTGCCTTTCGCGGGCAAGTGCTCTACCAACTGAGCTACCCAAGCACGACTCACGCCCCGTCCTCACAGCTTTACTTCTGCCAGTACATCGTCTCCTATCTTCCAAACTTTACAGAAGCTCTCCTGCGAATGTTTCTAAGGTAGGAGACGAGGTACTGCCACAAGTAAAGCTGTGAGGACGGGGTGTGAGTCGTGCTTGGTAGCTCAGGTGGTAGAGCACTTGCCCGCGAAAGGCAAAGGTCCCGAGATCGAGTCTCGGTCCGGCACACAGTTTTAATCTGCCAGGAAGTTTCACATCAGCGCACAATCCGCTGCAGAGTGAAAATCTCACTCTGGAAACATCCCCCAGGCTGTGGCTAAGCCATGTCTCCGCAATATCCTTGCCTTCAGGATTGTTAGTTCTGCAAGGTTCGCAGGAGAGCTTCTGTAGCCGGAGCCAAATCATGACAGACGACAAACCACTTGGTAGACAGGAAGTAAAGCTGTGAGGACGGGGCGTGAGTCGTGCTTGGGTAGCTCAGTTGGTAGAGCACTTGCCCGCGAAAGGCAAAGGCCCCGAGTTCGAGTCTCAGTCTGCTTTCGGCCGGTGAGCGGCGAGGACGTCTTGTTTACGTCCCGTCCGCAGAGTCGCGAGCGCGCGTAGTTTGTTTACTTCCTCGCCGCAGCTAATACTCGCGTCCGTTGACATTGAGTCGCCATGGCTCATTCATACAGAAAAGCTACCATCAAGATCAGCTTCCAGCTCGACTACGCACGACCAAGAGCCTTCGAAGTCGAACGATTCATCCGTGACGAAGTTCAAATACCAACACAGCACACCATCGGTATCCACCTATTCATCACAAGTAGCGTCGTTTACGTCAAGGTGATCGATGACGAGTTATGTCACGCAGTTGTGAACAGATGCGCGAACACTCTCAAGTTCAAACACTCCAACGATCACATCGGAGAGGTTACTGTTGACCATGCTGGACTAGAATTACGCACACTAAGAGTCTTCGAACTCCCTTTCGAAGTGCCACCGGACGTCGTTACCTCAGCTTTCCGCCTTTATGGGACGGTAATTAGCCAGGTGGCCGAAAAATGGAACACCTTCGTGACGTACCAGGACCTCAACGGCGTCAGACAAGTGAAAACTGAATTAAAGAAACATGTAACATCCTACTTGGTCATAGGTGGCTGTCGAGCAATAGTAATGTACGACGGACAACCTCGTACTTGTTCTGGTTGCGGCCAGGAGGGTCATGTGCGCTCGGCGTGTATTCAACGTCGGGTTACACAAATTCCATTACATGACACGGCGCCATCTCCTACGCTCACGGCCCTCCCCCTCAGTTACGCTGGGGTGACACGATCGACCATCATGACAGACGACAAACCACTTGGTAGACAGGAAGCGTTAGAATGCACACCTGTCGCCAGTCCTGGATTGACCAACAACATTACTGTGTCCGAAGAGATTGAAGAACGACGCCCATCGACTCCTCATGAAGATTCGGACGAGAGAATGGAAGTCGACGCTAGGATTGTACCGACCTCTGCCTTTCCCTCTGAGGGGGATGCGATACGGGAACCACAAACTCTTTCGGACACATAAACCCACGTCCGAAAACAAAGGTCACCTAGAAAACATAAAAAGCGACGTCGCACACCCTCAGACGATTGTCTCCAGCGGACGTCTTCTCCAGTTGACGACCGGACGGCCGACGAGACGACGAGGAGAATGGATGACACAGGATCGCCCTCACCTGTCACTTTGTCTGATTTTGACAAACCCGATTTCGCTCTCTCGGGCAAACAGATGGCAAGCACAGAGACCGCCGTTGGTACACAACCAGAAACAACTGCGAATTCACCCGTAGTCACTCAGCCCACAAGTGTTCTACCGCAGCCACCGTTAACTTACGGACCTTGGGCGGATGATATCGAAGACTATTCTACGCCCGCTGTGGAAGATGAGGAGAGGGGTCTCTCCTCCCACACCTCGGCCCCTCCCGAGTAGCAACAGATCCCGGCCCGGACGCGGCCTGCAGATTACAGGCACCACCTTTTACGGCGACACTGACGACGGCCCCCACCGCAGGAGACGATCTGCAGACCTATCGATTAACGACCATCAACATTAACACCATTCGGCCACGTACGAAGTTGTCGCTGCTCCAAGACATGCTCAATGCAGCAGACGTTGGCATTGTCTTTCTCCAAGAAGTCTTCGTCGCCGATTTCCCGGGTATGTATGGTTATACGGCTCATGTGTCCCACGCCTCGCCAACTAACAGTGGAGTCGCAGTTCTCCTCAGAGAGGGCCTCGAGGCGGACGAAGTCCGATATCTCCCCGACGCTAGAGGAATGTCCGTAACGGTGCAAGGCGTTCGGTTTATCAATGTGTACGCACCTTCCGGAACGAATCGCCGTCGTGCCCGATCGCTCTTCTTCGCTGAAGGAATAGCACCGCTTTTTCAGGGCAGGCACGATGACTTGATATTAGGAGGCGATTTCAATTGCACCCAAGCACCTAAAGATCAGCTGCCACGCCATTCACCGTGCCCCGAACTTGGGACGCTCATCGGCGATCTCCAGCTGGTAGATACATGGGAACATGTCCGAGGAAATGGACCGGGATACACCCATTTCACGAGTCACTCGTCTAGTCGCATCGATAGGATTTACGTCTCCCGTTCTCTCGCGGCAACGGTGAGTGACGCGGAGGTGTGGACAGTAGCCTTTTCTGATCACGAGGCCTATATATGTGCCGTCACCCTTCGTCGCCAACGGGTGTGGCGCAGCCGGTATCCCTGGAAATAAAACCTGGCTCTTCTCGCTTCTCCGGATTGTCGACGCGCCATCGAAGACACGTGGAGTTCGTGCGTCCGCCGCCTCCTGACGTATCCTACATCGATTAGTTGGTGGTTAACCTGCGCCAAGCCGGCCCTACGGAGAACCTTTATTACGTATCGTCGTGAGACTGCTGCTTGGAGGCGGCAGACTCTCGATTTTTATTTCACCATCGTTCGTGAATGCGCCTCCTTGCCACCCATACCGGAACGACTGTTGACAGTTCAGCGTGCGAAGGCACAGTATCGTGGCCCATATGCGCCGACACCTCGAAGGGACGATCGTCCGAGCGCGAAGACAAGACAGACTCGCAACGGAACGACGCACCATGTACCACGTCATCCGAGAACGTACACTGCGAAGACGGGCGCTGATACATGCCATCACCACTGAGGACAGCCGTCATCACACCACACAACGCGATATTGCTGCAGCCTTCTTCGACCATTACGCACGACTTTATTCTGCTCAATGTTCCGACCCGACGACGATGACAGCAGTCTCACAACTGGTTTACGGCACTGTCCCACAGGATTTACAAACTGAATTATTGAACGACATTACGGAAGACGAAGTTATCGACGCCATAGGTAAAGGAGCGGCGAATAAGTCTCCTGGCCCCGACGGGCTCCCTGTGGAGTTTTGTAGAACTTTCCAGTATTTACTGGCTCCCGCGTTGACAGAAATTTGTCGGGAGCTTATGTCCCCCGCGGCGCCGCTCCCTGCGACCTTCGTAGAAAGAATAATTATACCGGTTCGCAAACCTAAAGGTGGGGCTCGAATACAAGATTACCACCCGCTAACACTCGTCAACTGCGACATGAAGATATTCACCAGACTATTAGGAAACCGTCTACGAGCGATCCTACCTTACGTCATCTCATCAGATCAGACTTCCCTAGGGGGTAACAACAACATCCACACAGCACTGTGTCGTACCGTGACTTAATAGCCCTAGCCAGGGCACGCCGCATCCCGGGAGCGCTGGCATCACTAGATTTTAGCCAAGCTTTTGATCGAGTGGATCACGCGTACTTAACGTCCATTTTCCAGCACATGCAGTACCCACAGCAATTAACAGACGTCGTGATGCGCCTCCTCCGAGGGGCGACTTCCAAAGTGCTCGTTAACGGGCGTCTCTCGCAGTCCCTCCCGATTTTCCGCTCCGTGCGTCAAGGCTGCCCCTTGCCGACGTTACTATATGCTCTGGCACTGGAACCGCTCCTCTGTGGCCTCCGTCAAAGCCTCACCGGTCTTACACTACGTGACGTCACATTTCGCTGTGCAGCATATGCAGACGACCTGGTTCTCGTGTTCCGCACTCGCGACGATGTCATCAGAGCACTAGAATTGATTACCACGTACGGTGTGGCTTCCGGCAGCTGTCTCAACGTCGCCAAATCGGTCGCCATGGCCATAGGAGACGGGTTGACCCTAGCGTGTGTCGAACCCCTACAGCTTCGTGGCACTATCAAATGTCTCGGAATAGAGTTTCACGACGACATACGGCGCACTGCGGCTCTTAACTACCGCCGCTTATTACAACAAATTCGGGTCCAGATCTTCAACCTTCGTCTGCGGACCCTCGACATTCTACAAAGGACACACTTTGTCAATGTTTATCTCGCATCGCGCCTTCCACACATAGCGCGTGATAGCTCCACGTCTATTAGCGGCATTCGGAGCCTACGTCAGCACAGGCATGCTCTTCAAAGTCAGTTATGAGTCGCTGACCCTTCCCCCAGAAAGGGGAGGTCTTGGTCTAGTCCATGTCCACGGCAGAGCTGTGGCCCTGTGTGTCAGCTCACACATCAAGCTGTGGCGCCACCACAAGTTTGCTGTTGGAGTCCTTAGCTACACCCTCCCTTATGCCCCCACTGACGACGCAAGACATACCCCCCCCCCCCAACCTTCTACTACTTCGGGAACACAGATATGTCCGTATCTCAGTACCACCGACGAAACGGGCGTCGGCGCGGGATATATATCATGTCCTACAGCAGAGGCGCCCACCAAACATCGTGGAGACCAAAAGCCTTCAGGTTAATTGGAAGGTGGTGTGGCAGGCGATTCACGCGGTTACACTGGCCACAGACGTCCGATCCACATGGTACATCACAGTCAATGGTAAACAGATCACCCGATCACGCCTCCACAAGATAAACATGGCGGAATCGCCTCTATGTGTAGACTGCGGTATGCCAGACATGGACGAACACCGTCTCACATGTGGCGCGTCAGAAGACGTATGGTAATGGTGAGGCAAATTTTGTCGTATTTTCTACGAGTGACTCCGGAACACATTACACCTCGGTTTCTACTATTTCCGGATCAACAGTATTTCCCGCGCACCAAGACCAACGCTGTCACGTGGATCAGTGCGCATGCGGTACACTACTTATTTCACGATGGACCTAAAGATGTATTCGACTTTTGGAACTAACTACAAGAACGTCATTGCAAGATCGTACGGAACCCAAAATACAGACAGTATTTTTCTAATTTCTTAGGGAGTGCTCTACACGACCCTCCACGTAGCTGGATCATCAACAGGTAGGAGAAGACACCCATTGAGTGAGCTGACAAGACTAAGTTCGATTCTCGGTGGAAAGCAAACGACATACGTGAAGACGTACCTGGATGATGAAGCGTAAGGAGAGTAGCGACACACCCTTCTGCAGCATGTACGCAGCACTTTTTTTTCGTTTTCGCCATATACATTACCTCGGTGTAGGAACGTGCCGAGATATTGTTTTCTTTACTCAGAGCACGATGTGGTGCTAGGTACACTTATTTTTGTTGTGCTATAAAGTAAAACCAAATTGAGAATATATTAAAAACAGTAAATAAAAATAAATAAACAAATAAAAAATTCCCACAAAAGATTTCCCCTTACCATCCCTGATTCCTTGACGGGCGAGGGGGCACTGTGACCAGGCCTCGGGTTACGACCCCTGATCACTCTGCCCTCCCCGCCCTCCTAAAAAAAAAGTTTCATATCAGCGCACACTCCGCTGCAGAGTGAAAATCTCATTCTGGAACTTGCAATATTTTACGTTGTCGACTGCTCTTTCAGGGTCGACAAATCCAATGATCATGTTCTGAGTCTTCTTCAGTCTAGCTTCCATTATCAACCACTACGTCAGAACTCCCCTCTCGTGTCTTTACCTTTTCTAAAGCCAAACTAATCGTCATCTAGCACATCCTCAAATTTCTTTTCCATGCTTTCGTATAATATTCTTGTCAGAAGCTGATTGTGGCAATTCTCGCAATTCTTGCCTCTTAAAATCTTCGGAACTGTGTGGATGACGTTTTTACCCAAAGTCCGCTGGTATGTCGCCAGTCTCATACGTTATGCACACCAGCGTGAACATTCGTTTTGTTGCCACTTTCAAAAATTATTTTAGAATTTCCGATGGAATGTTATGTATCCTTTCTGAATTATTTGATCTTAAATCATCCAAATCTCTTTTAGACTCCGATTATAATACTGGATCTCCTACCTCTTCCCTGTCGGCGTCTGTTTCTTCTTCTATCACGTCATCCGAGAAGTATTCCACCTCGTAGAGGCCTTCAGTGTATGTTCTCTCTTCTGTGGAATTCCCATTGCACTCTTAATGTTACAATCCTTGCTTTACATTTCACTGAAAGCTGATTTGAATGAATCCGTCCTTCCGAGAATCATTTCTTTTTAGATTTCTTCACATTTTCATGCAGGCATTTTGTCTTAGCTTCTCAGCACTTCCTATTTATTTTTTTCGTAATGACTCCTTCCTTCTACTCCCTCCCCTATAACTGGATTCCAATCCTTCACGACTATTAGATTTTCATCCCCCCTTACCCAGTCGATACACTCATATACTTTCTCTGTCTTTTCATCCTCTGCAAGCGACGTCAGCGTATATACCTGAACTATTGCTGTCGGCTCTGGTTTGCTGTCGATTCTGATCAGAACAACCCTGTCAACGAACTGTTCAGAGTAACTCAGTATCTGCCCTAACTTCATCTTCATTTAGAATCCTGATCTCGTCTCTGATGCTGTTGATATTAACCTATATTCATCTGGCCAGGAATCCTTGCCTTCTTTCCAATTCACTTCGCTGACCCCCACAAAATTTAGATTGAGACTTAGCTTTCCCTTTTCAGATTTTCTAGATTCCGTATCACGCTCAAACTTCTGACATTCCACACCTCGACTCTTAGGGCGTTAACTTTTCGTTGGTTTTTCAATCTCTCACGTTCATCTCCCTCTTGGCAGTCTCATCCCGCAGATCCGAATGGGGGATAGTCCGAAATCCTTTGCCAGCGGGGAGATCATCATGACACTTTTTCAACTGCAGCCCACATGTTGTGAGAAGACACATTATGTGTCTTTAATGTAGTGGTTTCCATTTCCATCTGCATCCTCATGCCGTTGATCATTGCCGATTCTTCAACTTTTAGGTGCAGCCTCTCACCCCAAGGAAAAGAGAGTGCCCTGAAACTCTGTCCGCTCCTCCGCCGTCTTTGACAATGCCGTTGGCGGAATGAGGGCGACTTCTTATGCGGAAGTTATTGACCACCATTGCTGGTGATTTTTATTCAAAAATTATGCAGTGACGTGGTTCTAACCCGGGACCGAAGACGTTTTGGTTATACATGAAAGATGCTACCCCCATACCTAGATTGTATTGTGAAGAAACCTTTGAAACTAGAAAAAAAAGTAAAGTGAAATCCTATGGCATGAATGCCTGGGAGACCACAAAGGGCAGGTTCAAATGCCTATTTGGAAAGATCTGTCGTATGCTTCATACCCGTAGACGCCTTTCATTCGCGGAGAGCTATGTACGTAAGTTTATCTGTTGGAAGTAGATGACTGTAATGCGTGCGTGTTTAGTGTAGTGTCGTGGTCATGTTGGAGAAGGCAGAGGCTGAAACCCAGTGTCCGTACGTAACATACTGCTATCGACGAGAATCTACAGGTCAGCCGAGCTTAACGTTCACATACGATGGACGGATCGCCGTCAACAGTGTCGCTTTGCCCTCACTTTTGTGACACTGAGGAGAAGTTTAGTACTGACTGCGAGCCATTGGCACAAAGACTGGCCATCAGCGACCTTACGCCAGCACCCCTCCTTTCCCTTCTGTCATAAAAGCAAACTGTCAACAGAAAGCGGCGTACCCGGAGGGTCACCTGTCTAAGTACTGGCCACGCCCGACCACCAATTGATTTCGGTGAGCTGACGGGAACCGGTGCATCCACCCTGGCACGGCCGTGGACGCTTTACAAATAATTATTTATTTAAAAAAAGCAACGAATCTGTGTCGTCAGGGATTGAGTTACAATCGTATAATTCGTTACTTTGCTAATTCACTGCTTCATCTTCAAACTGTTCACAGTCAGGTCCAAAAATATTTTACTTACTCTCCATTTCTGTCGAAACTGGATGAGACTCTTACCCGGTAATGCCATATTAGCACTTTCAAAGAAAAGGGCATATCCAATACGTATAAAGAATTCCGAATAATCAACATGGCCGTTGCGGCAAGTTAATCGCATAGGGAGTATCCGATTTCAGATTTGCGTGAGATGTACAGTGTAAAGAGTTACCCTGTTGTGAAAGACAACGAAGAGATGCTTGGCCGAAAGAACCTGTTGTAACAATACTGCAAACAAATGCTGTAGGAAATGCCTACATGACCGTTTATAGTTAGTTCGATACGCGTAAGTCAACAGACCCAAATTACTGGCTGATAACACTGCACAGCGAGAAAAGATAGTAGTTAGTAGCGTGGTGAAGTGGGGACAGAACGATTATCCTGCTCATATGGCAGTACACTGTGTTAGCCCAAAAAAAACATATACATCAACTGTGTAACTAACAGAACAACAGAACCAGTGCCTGATATTGTCAGACTGACCGAAGCACTGCTTTTTGTGTGTAGGACTGGTATAAAGCATTAGCAAAAGTTTACGATTAGGAGAGTTCTCTTCTGTTGTAGATACGAATTTAGGTAAACAACGGAGCATCTGTTTGTCAGTGTAACATACCCTACACGCCAGATTATGAAGATATAATGGATCTAACGGTGATGGTCGTCCTCATACCGACCAGCTTGCTCGGATGTCAACGTTCTTTGGGGTCAAAATCAGGACCAATTGCCCATCACTTAGTACTACACTCCATGACACTAAAACACAGTATCTCAAAATTACCAGTTAATTAATACTGCAATTTTGATGTAATTTCTTTGGCCCCTTACCTTCGTTAATTTTTTACTGGTTCACTACTTCAAAAAACTGTACTGTATTTATGAAAAACTGATGAAAAGTAATATTTCAAAATTTTTAGGTAGAAACGCTACCGAAGTCAGATAAATTTGCGTTGCATAAACCTCAAAGAGTATGTTTCACGTGTGGCAAAAATATCGTTGGGTGCGACACGGCGCAGAAGGGGAAGCAGTTGGTAGTTGCAAGTTATTGGTGGTGGAGTATGGATGCAGTGTGACGAAACTCAAGGGCATTACGGAGCGTGTATTGTCGAAATGGTGTTTTAATATGGCAAGGCGTTGTAAATGGTTGAGCGTGCACATACCTGATCACAGTAAAAAGCATGCAGAAGGAAAGGAACTAGTAAGGGAAGTACTGGACGAAGGGTGACAAAAACTATTAAATGTTGCTCGTTACTGAAGCAGAGCCTGTTGCGATTATTTATTAGCATTACGTCGCGCCTCTTGCAACTCACTTCAAAGCAACATCGAGCGAGTTAGCTTGTTAGTTATGTGTTAGCAATGTCAGCCCGTTGTGTGGCTGTGTGTCCGATACGGGCGTGAGTTGCGGGAGGGCCGCAGGCTCGCGGTTTATTGGGGGCGCGTTAGACGCCCGCCGGCCGCCTACGCGGCAAGCCGCATTACAGTGTTTTTAGTTTAACTCTAATTGACTTGAGTGTCGCTCATTATCGCTCTCCATTGAGCACCAGAAGCGTTCTATTCTTTCACCATTATTAACGAGTAAATCGTAAGTGGAAGAGACAATACTACACTGATGGAAAAAAAAATCGCAACACCCATGATTTGTGCGACATAAACGAAAGTTGGTAGGGGTGTTTCTACATCTGAATGATGATAGCTGTTCAATTTTTTTTCCCAGTCGCAGAAGAGAGGCTAGTAACGCCACAATGAGGTTATAAGTCACGCTTGCTTTAAATAACGCTCTAACTGTCGTAAACGTTAGTTACCTTTGAGATTGGACGTGGTGAGTTGATGTTAGTCAAGAATTCCATTAAGCGATAGAAACGCCATTATCAGCATCTACACTCATGCTCGAAAATTAAGAATAATGCTGATACATGGTGAAACAGCGCTCTGGTGGGCGGTTTGCGGGTTTAAATCACCTCGGGGTATGACCATGCTGTGCGTTTGACTGCAGTCGTCGCACGGTGGCGCTGGCAGCAGTCCACATACACAGAGGTGTGTTGGTACATGTCACAGTACGGTGCAGCGAGTAAGTGTGCAGACGGTTTCAAACGTACTAATGGTGACTGTGTGTTGAAAATGACTCAAAGAACACATATTGATGACGTTATGAGGGGTGGAATACTAGGGCGACTGGAGGCTGGTCAAACACAGCAGGTTGTAGCTCTCCGTGTGCCACAAAGTGTGATCTCAAGATTATGGCAACGATTCCAGCAGACAGGATACGTGTCCAGGCTCTACAGTACGGGACGTCCACACTGTGCAACACCACAAGAAGACCAATATCTCATCATCAGTGACCGCAGACGTCCACGGAGTACTGCAGGTAGCCTTTCTGGGGACCTTACTGCAGTCACTGGAACAGTTGTCTCCAGGCACACAGTCTACAGACGACTCAACAGCCATGGTTTATTCGCCCGGAGACCTGCAAGGTGCATTCCAATGACCCTTGCTCACAGGAGAGCCCGTAAAGCCTGGTGTCAAAAACACAGTACATGGTCATTGGAACAGTGGTCCCAGGTTTTGTTCACGGACGAGTCCAGGTATAGTCTGAACAGTGAGTCTCGCCGGGTTTTCATATGGTGTGAACCAGGAACCAGATACCAACTCCTTAATGTCCTTGAAAGGAACCTGTATGGAGGTGGTGGTGCCGGCCGGAGTGGCCGTGCAGTTCTAGGCGCTACAGTCTGGAGCCGAGCGACCGCTACGGTCACAGGTTCGAATCCTGCCTCGGGCACTGATGTGTGTGATGTCCTTAGGTTAGTTACGTTTAATTAGTTCTAAGTTCTAGGCGACTGATGACCTCAGAAGTTAAGTCGCATAGTGCTCAGAGCCTATTCTGAGGTCGTGGTTTGATGGTCTGGGGTGGGATTGTGATTGGTGCACGTACACAGAGGAACTGTATCGGGACGTCATTTTGCACCAGTATGTCCGCCTCTTCAGGGTGCAGTGGGTCCCACCTTCCTCCTGATGGATGATAAGGCACGGCCCCACCGAGCTGCCATCGTGGAGGAGTACCTTGAAACAGAAGATATCAGGCGAATGGAGTGGCCTGCCTGTTCTCCAGACCTAAACCCCATTGAGTTCGTCTTGGATGTTCTCGGTTGACGTATCGCTGCACGTCTTCACACCCCTAGGACACTTCAGAAGCTCCGACAGGCACTGGTGCAAGAATGGGAGGCTCTACCCCAGCAGCTGCTCGACCACCTGATCCCGAGTATGTCAACCAGTTGTGCGACCTGTGTACGTGTGCATGGTGTTCGTATCCCATATTGATGTCGGGGTACATGCGCTGGAAACAGTGGCGTTTTGTAGCACATGTGTTTCGGGACGGTTTTCTCAACTCATCACCAATACCGTTGACTTACAGATCTGTGTTGTGTGTGGTCCCTATGTGACTAAGCTATTAGCGCCAGTTTTGTGAAGTGCCACGTTGTGTGGCACCACATTCTGCAAATTATCCTTAATTTATGAGCATGAGTGTAGCTCAGTTCTAACGAGATCGTGTAACAGGCCTGCGACAAACTGGGTGTTCCTTCTGCGATACTGCAGAAAGACTTGGCAGTAATGTAGCCACTGTAGTGACTAGAATGAGACTTTCACTCTGCAGCGGAATGTGCGCTGATATGAAACTTCCTGGCAGATTGAAACAAGTCAGGACCTTTGCCTTTCGCCGGCAGGTGCTCTACCAACTGAGCTACCCAAGCACGACTCACGACCCGCATTCACAGCTTCAATTATGCCAGTACCTCGTCTCCTACCTTCCAAACTTCACAGAAGCCCTCCTGCGAAGGAAGACCGTCGTGTACGACATAAGGCTATGGCGCATCGTAATGATTCTGAAGTAGCAATTTTGGCTTCTGTTGCCACCACAATGACACAACGAATTGTTACAATCGGTTACTTCAAGCACAGATCGGTGTCAAACGTTCTGTACAGTGGGTTCCGGGGATCCCAAACCACCGACAACTTCAGCGCTGTAAGCGAGAGCTCATAGGAGGGCAGGGTGGAGGACTTATGTTTTCTGATGTAAGCTGGTCTCCCTCGGTGCCAGTGATGGCCGTGTGTTGACTAGGAGGAGACAGGCTGTCTACCTGCCACAGTGCAGTGGTTACCTCCATCGGGGTGGTTATCTCATGTACCTGACTGCAAATTTGTCCGTCATCCTGGTGACCGGACCTGTTGTGCTGCCATTTATGAACAGCATTCAGGTACTGTTTTTCAACAGGATAACTATCGCCCAGATAACGCTGTTTTAATCCAACATGATCTACAGAGTGTCGACATGTTGTCTTAGCCTGCACGATGAACAGATATGTCTTCAATCGAGCGCATATTGAACATCATCATCCATAAACAGTATTTACCGTCCCTATATTAACCGACAAGTGCAGCAGGCATGGAACTCCATCCCACAGACTAAAATCCGGCGTGTGTACAATACAAAGCAAGCACGTTGGCATGCTTGTATTCAACATTCTGGTGGTTCCCCCTGGTCTTAGTGTACTAGCATAACATGTTTGCCATGACTTATCTCACGCTTACATTGATCTGAGATCTTACGATGTTAATCACTTAAGTATGTTAACTAGACAAATGTATTCCCGAAATTTCACTAGCCTACATTAATCACTTTTTTTTTTTTTTTTTTGAGTTACGACTCTTTTCCGCCAGAGTATTTCAACTGAGAGAAATTTTATTGCATTTGCCAGTTAACTTGAATACAATTAGTTTATGAAACTATAGGCACTAGTAACTAACTAAAGTTACCAGAGGTTGAAAATACGCTACAGTTGTAAGGTTTTTTTTTATTTTTATTTTTTTAACGCACCACCTGTTTCGGGTTCTTATGCGCCCATTTTCAGGTGGCATAGCTTGGTGCTGTGGCCCCGAGCGCCGCGGTGGACGAATACAAGACGCTGTGTACTACCAACGAACTCTGCTACCAAGGATCTCTGCGCTAGTTAGAAGCACACCGCGTCCTGTACTCGTCCACCGCTGCGCTTGGGGTCACAGCAACAAGCTAAACTACCTGAAGATGGGCACATAAGACCCTGAGACCGGCCGTGTGTTAAACAAAAGAACCTTAAAATTGTAGCGATATTTTCATCCTCTGGTATAATGCTCAGTTGCCGATGTTCCTCCTACAGAATTGTTTGTAAGGAAAGTTCATTGTACATTGCAGTGCTTGTACTGAATCTTATCAGTATTTAAGAAAAAAATAGTGCAATGTAAGAGTACCTTCCAACTGCTGATAAATTAAAGTGAATATTCAATTTTAATTAAAATGATTATTATATTTTTTGTTGTTTGTTTGCAAATAATTCATGTGATTATTTTTTGACAATGGCGTGCAAAAGTGTCGGTTGGCAGTTAATTAAACTATGACAAACTTTTACAAAGTAATAGTTATTATAAAATAGTGATTAATCGTGGCTAGTTGCTTCGCAAATGCTGACGGCAAATAGAATTGCAGTAAGTGATGTTGCTTACAGCATCTTGGGTAACATACAGCAAGTAGGTAACCAGTACAAGGGTTTTACTAATTGCAAAGAATTTCAGTCCACTAATAATTAACTTAGTCATATTGTAATACGTGGCCTTTCCATTCAGGTTCGCACATGTGGTTTTTGTCCCGCTTATGTGTGCATACACATTTACTATTGTTACGTATTATGAATTTCAATCCAGTAGTTGACTACCGTTAAATTTTGCTCACTTTTTATCCAGCGACCATAACTTTATTATTCCGTAATCATATTTCATACAGTCTCAGATACAAATTCAGGATTATAGCTAACTTCACTGTCATGTGTATTTCCATGCGAAATTTCTTTCCTATCGTACTTGCACATGACAAATTGCTGTGCTCCAGCGGTCAAGTTGTCATTTTGCTTGCATTCTTTCGCCTCGTATTATTATCTCACCGTCCACTGAAGTCTCCCTGTTTCACGAGTAGACGTTTTTTTTATCATTTCAAAATATATATTTGGGGCCTTTCCTCCTCCAGTCTACTTTTGACTTGAGGGGCCAGGAAGAGAAATTATAATTTATCACATCAAAAGAGACTTTACCACCGTGATTACTCTGATACACTACGAGTTAATACAGTCGTTGTTTCGTTACCTATGTTAAAATGCTTCAATGAGGCATTTACATTTTTTGAAGGTTTCAATATACAATCTGCAGAACTGACGATGGTCTAAAATCACATTGAAAGTGCCAGAACATTGTTCGTCTTTGTGTAAACTATCATTACATCACTTGATAAACTCGCCCTGTTATAACTGATACACCGGATACAGCTAATTATTCTTATTGCCTCGTTTTCTTCCCGCAATTCTATTTCGCTGTTGTTGTGAAACACACAGCCTGATAAAACTGTTAACGGAATGTAATCAAAAAAACGCGTCGAATTACTGAAAACACGTTTCTGGTTACCGTTTGGCAGCCGGTTCATTATTTTTAACGAGCAGCAGTTAAAGGTTTACCGCTTGCAGGCACTCCAGAGGGAAAATTCCTCTATTTGGTCGTACTGTAACGAAGGGAAAACTTTACGTGGCAAACGGCGTTTCCTTACACGCTGATGGCGAGTGCAAATGACGCTCTGATATTGCATTAAGTCATTAAATCCATGTCGTTCTTTGTTTGTGCCATAAAACGCTTGAAAAAGCTCACACAGATATTCATAGTATTTCAGAGCGTATCATCGCAATGAAATTTCAAGTAGCTGCAACTTTAGTGAATAGTCTTTCTGTTTTAATCTTTTTGCAAAGAAGTAACAAAACATCAACCAACAATCTTTGTTCGGAAAATATACAGATTTCTCATGTGAACTGAACTTACATCTGCATCCACAGCCATACCGATTCCTGCAAATAGGGTTTCTTCTCGTTCATTTCTCAAATATAACGCGGAAAGAATGGTTGTTCTAAAGTCTTCATGCGCGCTGTAATAAGTCTAATATTTTCTTCGCTATCCCTACCAGAGCGGTTTGTAGGGGAGTTGTAATACATTCCTAGATTCCTCACTGAAAGCTGGTTCTAGAAACGTTCTCAATATACTTTCAATGGATAGTTTGCATCTGCTTCCAGGCGTGTGGCATGTCAGATTCCTTTACCATCTCCAAGGCGCTCTTGCATAGGTCAAACATACTGTGACCAATTGTACTTCCCTTCTTTTTCTACCTTCAGTATCAGCTATTTGGTACTTGTCCTACACAATTTGTGGATATTCCAGGATGGGTGGCACGAGTGTTTTGTAAACAATCTCCTTTTCATGTCCAGTAACCCAAGAATAAACCGACGCCTGTAACTTGTTTTATCTAAAACCGAGCCTAAGTGATATCCTTACAAATTTTTGGAGGCAGATATTTTATAGATAATTGCATCACCTGCGAAAATTGTGAAGACACTGTTAATACTGCCGCAAGGTAATTAATATACATTAACGGAAAAATTCGCTACACAAAAAATATTTCATGTAGAGTAATGAAATTTCGAGAATAAATTTTTCTAGGAAAAATCATTGTTATGCACATTCCAAGATCACAGGTCAATATAAGCGCCAGATAAGCCATTAAAAATGTGAAATTCTGGTACATTAATAGGCGGTGTAACCGCCAAAATGTTGAATGCAAGCGTGCGAATGAACAGGCATTGTGTTGTACAGGTGCCTGATCTCAGTTTGTGGGATGGTGTTAGATGAGGTCGGTGAATACAGGCACGCTTAACGCTGTTTGTGGATGACACTGGTGTTGGCCTTCTATGATGTCCCATATGTGCTCTATTAGAGATAGATCTGGTTATCGAGAAGACCAAGGCAACATGACGACACTCTGGAGATTACGTTGGGTTACAATAGCGGTATGAGGGCTGGTATTATCCTGCTGGAAAACACTACTTGTATTCTGTTCATGAATGGCAGCACAACAGGTCGAATCACCAGATTGATGTACAAATTTGCAGTCATGATGCATGGGAGAACCGCGAGAGTGTTCCTGCTGTCATAAGAAATCGCACCCCAGACCATAACTCCGGTATAAGTCTAGTTTGTCTAGCACGCAGACAGACTGATTGCAGGCCCTCAACTGGCCACCTTCTAACCAATACACGACCAGCACTGGTACCGAAGCATAGCCAGCTTCCACCCGGCCCTCAGATGAGCTCTCGCATGACACAACTGAAGTCGCAAATGGCGGTAGTTTCGGGTCAGTGGAGAATACGCTATAGGGCGTCTGGTTCGAAGATGTGCTCGAAGTAACTGATTTGCAACAGTTCGTTGTGTCAGTGTGGTGCCAACTACTGCTCATATTGCTGCTACAGTTGCAGAAAGACACGCCAGAGCCGTACACCGCACACGATGCTCTTCCCTCTCTATTGTGCCACGTAGCCTTCCGAAGCCCGGTCTTCTTGCTACCGCAGATCATGTACAGTGGTTGTATTTCTGCCAAGTCTTTCAGCAATATCGCAGAAGCGATATCCAGCTTTTTCGTAACTATTACACGACGTCGTTCAAATTCAGTGAGATGCTGATAATGGCGTCTTTGTCAGCTTCATGGAATTCTTGACTAACACCAACTTACCATGAACAGTCTGAAAGGTAGCTAACGCCCACGACAGTTACAGCGTGTATCTGAAGCAAATCTGATTAGCATAATCATAGAAGCGCTTCTAGTGCCACTCTTATGAGACTGGCGTGAAAATTAAATAGCCCATCATCTTTCAGATGTAGAAACAACCGTACACTCGTTGGTGTTGTGATTTTTCCCTGTCACTGTACAACTTTAACAATAATGGTCCTGACATCCTTCCCTGGGGCACTCCTGAAATTACTTCTATATCTATCGATGGCTCTAGATCCAAGATAACATAATGAGTCCTTACCATCAAGAAATACTCAGTCATATTACAAACAGGAATTTGACAAAAATGTCGAAACAACACGTGAAGTGCGTGCTTCAACAGAAATACAGATGTTAGTCAAGCCTGCAGGTTGCACTGTTGTATTTAACCAGGAATGGCACTTGTATAATGTCCTCAACACGCTCAAAGTGTCAGTCGTGGCCAGAGCAGTGTACTGTGTCGTTGTGAGTTCATTACGTCGGAGTTACGTGAATTCAGATGTGGGCAAATTGGTGGTTCTCGTACAGTGAGTGCTTCCGCCACCAAGCGAGCCGAAGTGTGTGGTGCTTCAAGAGACACCGTATCGAAGATACGAGGGTTGTCCAAAAAGTAAGTTCCGATCGGTAGCGAAATGGAAACCATAGTGAAAACCAGAAGCGTTTTATTTGCAACAGTTAGGTACACCTTCCACCTACTTCTTTACATAGTCGCCGCTCCAACTTCGAGTTTTGTCGTAGTGTTGTATCAACTTTCCAATATCCTCGTCATAGAAAGCAGCCGTCTGTGCTTTCGACCAGTTATCTGCACTGGTCTGCAGCTTGTCGTCTGTGGAAAAATTTTGTCTTCATAGATAGTGGTTCTTGTGAGCAGAGATGAGACTCAGGGGGAACCAATTACGGAGAGAATTGGCATGAAGAAGGAACTGCTCGACAGTTGTGGGCAGTGACACAGGCGAAATATCTAACCAGGCCCTCATACTTGACGGGAGTCGCTATTCCCTACGCATCTTTACGTGCTCACCGTTCACTCAAAACTGAAAAGAGCGACGCGACACGATCGACGGGTGTATTAGAGACACTGGCCAACACATCTGTGCATAGCTTTACCGGATTTTCCCAGTGGTTCCCATTTCTCGACCGATCGGAACTTACTTTCTGGACAACCCTTGCATACACTGCATGCAGGGAAAGTCGAAAAACATCATCCGGGTAGTCGCAAAGAGGACGAAATTGTGTGTTTTGTGACCGTGACAGACGGTCATTGACGAGGAGTGTGAGGAAAACTAAAAGGTGACAGCTGCAGAACTGAGTGTCGCATTCGCGAACCCTTTCAGCACCAAAACACCAAGGCAGCTCCATAAGCAGGAGCTTTTAAGGCAAGCTGGAACTCTGAAACCACTCATCGGTGACGAAAATGCCCGTAATAGGAAAACGTAACGCCGAAACCATAAAAGCTGGACTATGGAGCAATGGTGTACTGTCATTTAGTCGGATAAGTCTTTTTTATCACTGTTTCCAAGTTCTGGGCAAGTTAACGTCCCAAAAGAGTAACATTTCAAATGGTTCAAATGGCTCCGAGCACTATGGGACTTAACATCTTAGGTCATCAGTCCCCTAGAACTTAGAACTAGTTAAACCTAACTAACCTAAGGACATCACACACATCCATGCCCGAGGCAGGATTCGAACCTGCGACCGTAGCAGTCGCGCGGTTTCTGACTGCGCGCCTAGAACCGCGAGACCACCGCGGCCGGCAGTAACATTTCGCTGGCACCATTATTATTCTGTAAGTTCGCATTACTACCGAGGATTATATGACCATTTTGGCCGATCAGCTATCCCATTGTGCAATGTTTGTCCCCCGGTGGTGATGCTGGGTTCCAAGACTACTCAGGGCCACTGTTCACTCAGCCCGCATCTTCCAAAACTGCTTTTGTGATCAGAAGGATGAAGTGTCGCAAATCCTCTGGCCGCCGCAGCTCACAGTCACCAGATCTCAATATTGCTGAGGCTCCGTCGTGTACTTCGCAGAGAAGGGCACGGAATCGTTATCCATCTCAATCATTGTTGCCGCTATTTTGCGTGTAGAATGCTATTAAAAATGCCTTGAAAACCGTACAGGATCTACTCTGAGACAACTGGAAGTAGTTTTGAATGCAACGGTTTTACTACACCGTATTATGTTTGATAATGTGTTGCGTTTTTGTTGTTTCCCTATGTGTGTCCACACCTGTACATTGCTTGACATCGTATATTCAACACTTCATAGAATTTTTGACGTCACTGATCTGGGATCAGTCAATATACTTTTAACCTTTTTTACATGACGCATCTTTACGCACTTTGGACAGTCGTCAAACATACGATTCGTCTCACTGACGGTAAATATGCCACGGCATGAAAACTTTTCTGACTGTGTGGCTACGTAGTTCTTTGATAAAACTTCCGACATTTGGCCGCACTTTTGGCAGACTTCATAAGGACGGTTCACCCACCAACAGTAGAAGGAGCATCATCGTTAGATCAAATCATTATACGGTCATACACCTATTTGTATGGAAAACGACCATAAAAGATTACGCCCACATAAAATACACTGAGGTTCAATTGCTTACTTTTATAACAAAAAAACGAATATATTGTCGTTTAGAAAAAAAATAATAGGAAAAATTAGTGTTGTTGTGTCGATGCGCTGTGTTGATTTTTCGAAAAAAAGTTATTCAGCTATAAATATTTTTACGCTGCCGGGAGAGAAGATCCAACATCCTCGGCACAGTGGTCAGTGATCCCAGGGTAATTTTGCGTATACTGAGTGATTGTATAGTCAGCGATTCATTTGTGACGGTCGTTGGCGACCACACGATTCTCAGTACGCTTGTTTGTGCGTCCTGTGTTTTAATTCTGGTCTAGCGGTAGCGTCTTTGATTCATACACCAAAAGTCTTCGGTCCCGGGTTCGAATTCCGCCGCTGCTTAGATTTCGATAAATAATCAGCATTGGTGGCCGAAGACTTTCGGCATAAGAAGTCACCCTTATTCTACCAACGGCCTTGTCAAGAGAGTGGAGGAGCGGACAGAGGTTCAGGGCACTCTCTTGCCCTAGGGGTGGGAAATTGCCCCTAAAGGCGGAAGAATCAACTATGATCAACGGCATGAGGATGCAGAAGGCAATGGAAACCACTGCATTAAAGACACGTAACGTGTATCTACAGGACATGTGGCCTGTAATTGAAGAAGTGTCATGATGATCTCTCCATTGGCAAAAGATTCCGAAGTAGTCCCTATTCGGATCTCTGGGAGGGGAATGCCAAGGGGGAGGTTACCATGAGAGAAAGACTGAATAATCAACGAAAGGATAACGTTCTATGAGTCGGGGGGGTGGAATGTCAGAAGCTTGAATGTTGTAGGGAAACTAGAAAATCTGAAAAGGGAAACGAAAAGGCTCAATCTAGGTATAGTAGGGGTCAGTGAAGTGAAGCGGAAAAAAGACAAGGTTTTCTGGTCAGATGCGTATAGGGCAATATCAACAGCAGCAGAAAATGGTATAACGGGAGTGGGATTCGTTATGAACAGGAAGGTAGCGCAGTGACTGTGTTACAGTGAACATTTCAATGACAGAATTGTTCCTATCAGAATCGACAGCAAACCAACAACGGCAATGATAGTTCAGGTATACACGCCGACGTCGTAAGCTGAAGCTGAAGAGATAGAGAAAGCGTATGAGGATATCGTAGGGGTAATACAGTATGTATCTAATACTCATGGGGGGCTGGAATGCCATTGTAGCGGAAAGAGTAGAACAAAAGGTTACAGGAGAACATGGGCTTGGGACAAGGAATGAGAGAGGAAAAAGACTAATTGAGTTTTGTAACAAGTTTCAGCTAGAAATATCACAAGAGGAGGAGGTCTACTTGGAAAAGTCTTGGAGATACGGGAAGATTTCAGTTAGATTACATCATGGTCGGACAGAGATTCCCAAATCAGGCACTTGACTGTAAGGCAGGAGCAGATATAGACTCAGAAAATAATATAGTAGTGATGGAGAGTAGGCTGAGGCTTAAGACATTAGTCAGGAAGAATCAATACGCAAAGAAGCGGGATACAGAAGTACGAAGGAATGACGAGAAAGCTTAAAGTTCTCTAAGGCTATAGATACAGCAATGAGGAATAACTCAGTAGACAGTATAGTTGAAGAGGAATGGACATCTCTGAAAAGGGCCATCAAAGAAGTTAGGAAGGAAAACATGGGTACAAAGAAGGCAATTGCGAAGAAACCATGGGTAACAAAAGAAATACTTCATTTGATCGATGAAAGGAGGTAGTACATAATGTTCCGGGAAACTCAGGAAGAGAGTAATAAAAGTCTCTGATGAATGAAATAAACAGGAAATGCAGGGAAGCTAATACGAAATGCCGGCAGGAGAAGTGTGAAGACATCCGAAAAGAAATGATTATCGGAAGGATAGACTCAGCATACAGGAGAGTCAAAACAACCTTCGGTGACACTAAAAGCAAGGGTGATAACATTAAGAGTGCAACGGCAATTCCTCTGGTAAATGCAGAGGAGAGAGCGGATAGATGGAAGGAATACATTGAAAGCCTGTATGAGGGGGAGGATTTGTCTGATGTGGTAGAAGAAGAAACAGGAGTCGGTTTGGAAGAGATAGGGGATCTAGTATTAGAATCAGAAATTAAAAGAGCTTTGGAGGACTTAAGATCAGATAAGGCAGAAGGAATAGATAACATTCCATCAGAATTTCTAAAATAATTGGAGGAAGTGGAAACAAAACGACTATTCATGTTGGTGTGTAGAATGTATGAATCTGGCGACATACCATCTGACTTTCGGAAAAGCATCATTCGCAGAATTACGAAGACGGCAAGAGCTGACAAGTGCGAGAATTATCGCACAATCAGCTAAACAGCTCATCCACCTAAGTTGCTGACAAGAATAATATACAGAAGAATGGAAAAGAAAATTGAGGATGCGATAGATGACGATCAGTTTGGCTTTAGGAAAGGTAAAGGCACGAGAGAGGCAATTCTGACGTTTCGGTTAATAATGGAAGCAAGACTAAAGAAAAATCAAGACACGTTCATAGGATTTGTTGACCTGGAAAAAGCATTCGACAATGAAAAATAGTGCAAGATGTTCGAAATTCTGAAAAAATTAAGGGTAAGCTATCGGGAGAGACGGGTCATACACAATATGTACAACAGACAAGAGGAAATAATAAGAGTGGACGACCAAGAACGAAGTGATCGTATTAAAAGGATGTAAGAGAAGGATGTAGCCTTTCGCCTCTGCTGTTCAATCTGTACATCGAGGAAGCCGTGATGGAAATAAAGGATCAGGAGGGAATTGAAATTCAAGGTGAAAGGATGTGAATGATACGATTCGCTGATGACATTGCTATGCTGAGTGAAAGTGAAGAAGAATTACATGATCTGCTGTACGGAATTAACAGTCTAGTGAGTAGACAGTATGGATTGAGAGTAAATCGAAGAAAGACGAAGGTAATAAGAAGTAGTAGAAATGAGAACAGCGAGACACTTAACATCAGGACTGATGGTCACGAAGTCGATGAAGTTAAGGCATTCTGCTGCCTAGGCAGTAAAATAACCAATGACGGACAGAGCTAGGAGGATGTCAAAAGTAGACTAGCTATGACAAAAAAAGGCATTCCTGGCCAAGAGAAGTCTACTAATATCAAATATCGGCCTTGAGGACGAAATTTCTGTGAATGTGCGTCTGGAGTACAGCATTGTATGGTAGTGATACATGGACTGTTGGAAAATCGGGACAGAAGAGAATCGAAGCTTTTAAGATGTGGTGCTACATACGAATGTTGAAAATTCGGGGGTCTGATAAGGTAAGGATGAGGAGATCCTACACAGAATCGGAGATAAAGGGAAAATGTGGAAAACACAGGATGATAGGACATCTGTTAAGATATGAGGGAATGACTTCCATGGTACTAGAGGGAGCTGTTGAGGGCAAAAACTTTAGAGGAAGACAGAGATTGGAATACATCCAGCAAATAATTTAGGACGTAGGTTTCAAGTGCTACTCTGAGATGAAGAGGTTAGCACAGGAGAGGAATTCGTGGCGGGCCGCATGAAATCCGTCAGAAGACTGATGACAAAAAAAAGTTGGTAAATGAAATGTAAGAGATGAAAAGTGCTTCCAGCATTCATTCTAGGGTACGACCATACCCCGCCGTACTCCTGATGAACACCTTCAGCGTCTTAAACGGAATCGCACTGTGGACCTGCTGTCACACAAAGGAGGTCGCAACATCACCTTCTGTAGTAGTGTACACTTTTCTTTCTGCATACAAGCTCATTTCTGTACACAGTCTGCGTGAGGTGGCTGTATGACCATGCAACAGCCAAACGTGCACTATGTCTGTTCCTTTTGGGCATTAGTCACATGGGTAATTTGAAATCTAGCACGGCGTTGAGTGTGAATCCCACGATCCTACCGCCGAATGTCCGCCCCCGGTAGATGAGTGGTCAGTGCGATAGACTGTCAATCCAATGGGCCCGGGTTCGATTCTCGGCTGGGTCGGAGATTTCCTCCGCTCAGGAACTGGGTGTTGAGTTGTCCTACTCATCATCATTTCATCCCCATCGACGCGCAAGTCGCCGAAGTGGCGTCAAATCGAAAGACTTGCACCAGGCGAACGGTCTACCCGACGGGAGGCCCTCGTCACACGACATTTCATTTCATACCGCCGAATTCCTAAACGTGTCTTTTCATGCAGTCTCCTCTTTACACAATAATCTCATAAACAACTAACTTTCAAATGCGATATCTGAATGAAAAATCTAGTGCCTAAATTTTTCTTACGTACAGAACGTAGAGAGCGTTTTTTCGATCGACTTTGAGTAGTTTCACAATGTTCATCCAAGTAGCTGTCAAAGAACTACCTTCAAGGGCTAAAAAGGCCTCGCTGCGCATGCGTAGCTACGGTGACGCGAAAAGCCGTGTTTGGTGTTTGCTCTGGTTAAACGCTTCTTGTCCCATTTATGGTTAGATTCCCGCGCTTAGCTGTGGATCGACAGTTGATATGGGTAGTAAGAGCCAGTGCCTACCGAGTCGGAAAGTTTGAGAAGGTAAGATACTTTGTTCAATAATTTCAAAAAAGTGTTCGTATTATTTTTTATGTCGCTATACTAGGGCACCATATTCTCGAAATGATTTCGGTTTCTTTTTGTCTTTTGGGACTATGTTACACTTCCAAATCCTCGTCACTAGCCAGAAAATCCAATTCTGATTCGCTGGACATCTGGAATAAATGGAAGTTATACGTTTCAAATTTCAACCAACTGCAGTTATTTTGCACATCCACAAGTGAAGGTGATTTTCTAAGAATCAGTAAAACGCTTTCCCTACAATTAACATTGAAGTGTGAACATGAAGTAGTAGAACACGGGAACTGCAACAGCTTCCAAAATATTGAAGAACCCGCTGCAAACAAAACACGAATCGCATGCGCGAAACTGGCATGCTGAGAGGGCGCGAACAATTTTTTTCCGGTGGAGTCTGGCTGCTAGCCGGGCGCGGTGGCCGAACGGTTCTAGGAGCTTCAGTCCAGAACCGCGCGACTGCTACGGTCGCAGGTCGAATCCTGCCTCGGGCATGGATGTGTTTGATGTCCTTAGGTTGGTTAGGTTTAAGTAGTTCCGAGTTCTAGGCGACTGATGACCTCAGATGTTAAGTCCCATAGTGCTCAGAGCCATTTGAACCATTTGAAGTCTGGCTGCATGCTCTCACTGCTTGTACAGCAAGCAGCCACACTCTGTGTAGACACAAGCGAGAACAGGCGCCATAGCTTGCACGGGACACGGTGGCCGATGCGCAGTGACCAGTTTTCGTCCAGAGTGCTGGGCGAGTTCATCCGTTTGTTTGGAAGGGGCGGCCGGTAGGTGTTGCCCACCTTTTGGCCAGTCAGCGATGTCAGAATCGAGGAGCGCACCCTGCAATCTTTCTCAAACGATTTAACAGAAACTGTTTGGTAAAAGAGATTGGTTTTTGGGTCACTTACAGTTTTATATGTCAGCTTCATAATGATGTGACCATCATTTCATTAATGGTCATATGTATTGGGGGCAACGGCCTTGCCGCAGTGGATACACCGGTTCCCGTCAGATCACCGAAGTTAAGCGCTGTCGGTCGTGGCTGACACTTGGATGGGTGACCATCAGGGCCGCCATGTGCTGTTGCCATTTTTCGGGGTGCACTCAGCCTCGTGATGCCAATTGAGGAGCTACTCGACCGAATGGTAGCGGCTCCGGTGAAAGAAAACCATCGTAATGACCGGGAGAGCGGTGTGCTGATCACTCGCCCCTCCTATCCATATCCTCAACTGAGGATGACACGGTGGTCGGATGGTCCCGATGGGCCACTTGTGGCCTGATGACGGAGTGCTGAGTGCATAAGTATTGTGATATTTATATGAAAGTGAACACTGCACGAAATTCGAAAGTGCGCAATGAAAAATGGAGGTCGCTATGATTTTGCGTTTGGTGGTATTACATAATATGTTGTTGCCTATGAAATTTAGCAAACATATTGAATTTTGCTTTAGACTTTGGTAGAGGTATCTGTCACTAATCCCGAGAAAATTGATCTGATATAGCACACTCATTAGCGATTGCGCCGCACCAGCAATAAAACCAGAGTGAAATATCCACAACATTCCTCATTAAATTTCGGCGAATGATTACCCATAAAGAGGAGAGTAATTCACCATATTGTTACTGTGTAAAACTTCATTATCTATTGTGTTATTTCAATAACTACAGACTTTTTTGGTGAAATAATTTAATTTTTAAGGGTCAGCCAGCCGTTGTGGCCGAGAGGTTCTAGGCGCTTCAGTCCAGAACTGCGCTGCTGCTACGGTCGCAGGTTCGAATCCTGCCTCGGGCATGGATGTGTGTGATGTCCTTAGGGTACTTAGGTTTAAGTCATTACTGAAACTCAGTTCGAATGCAAATATCACATGTTCAAGGTACAAAGTGGTACACCATTGGCAAAGTATGATTCAAAGGTCCACTCATTATGTAATTTTTAAAGTGTATAGCATTTTGCTCACCATAAAATTCTGTAACTGTAGCGTTAACAATAAATTCCAAATAGCTTTAATACCTTTTACTCCACTTAAATGTGTAGATCTCAGAATATTTACAAATGCACAACCGCATGTCGCACAACGAAAACAGTAGCAAATGTAGGAAGTTGCTTATGGTGATCTCCAGTGCCCATTCCTTCATATGATTCTAAGACTGGTCATTAGATTGAAACATCGTGCAGGAAACTTCAAACAAGCGATGTTAAAATTTTCTATTCATTGAAACTTGAACAAACAATTCCATTGCACCTTTAATATTTTCGAACAAATCCAGCGGCAGGGCAAAGGGCATTACCTTTCAAACAACAATAACCTAAACATGCAATAATGTACACAGAAAATTTTCAAATTTTTCGTAAGAAGGAACACCGGGCTTTGGCCCTTGAAACAGTTGAGGATTTAAACCACAACTAAAAAAATTGTTAATATAAAAGAACTCTGCAGGTCAATTTCAGGTTTGCAGTAAAAAGCTCTTTGAGGCACTAAGTCGAACTTCAGTTATCTAAGTTCTGCGTCGTGTGTCATTCGCTCACTCAAAATTTTGAAACCCAATACAGTAATTAGCATGCCACAGCGGAAGGAATAGAGAAGTGTAATGCTCGGCTCGTAGCCCAATTAGCTTTAGACAATCTGATCAAGTTTTACCATTTTTTTAAAATATTGGCCTAAATTCTTAGTAATTAACAACAATGTTTCGCTGAATTTAAATCTGCCGCTGCTTTTTATCCAGCGGTACAGGCCTTGGCTCAGCGGCACGCATTCAGGAAAATGTCGTCTGATCGTCACACCTGACTGAAGTAAGCATTCTCAGACGTACAATACGCCAGTGTGCCCATGCCTAGTACCAAATTTCCTTAACGCGTGCAATCAGGACAGGATTCCACAAAAAAAAAAAAAGTTCATATGGCTCTGAGCACTATGGGACTTAACTTCTGAGGTCATCAGTCCCCTAGAACTTAGAACTACTTAAACCTAACTAACCTAAGGACATCACACACATCCATGCTCGAGGCCGTAGCAGCAGCGTGGTTCCAGCCTGAAGCGCCTAGAACTCCTCGGCCACCGCAGGAACCTTTACTTGAAATGGAGTATCCGGGAGATCTCACCGTTAATGAGAAGGCAGACACGAGAGCAAGATCACAGCGTTCAGCTTACGCGTCCAACACCACGACCCACTGTGCCAGCAACAGGATGCTGCACTCTCATGTGTATGTTCCCGTCAGCGGCGTTTACAAGACTTATTTGCCGCGCTGCCTGTCCGTCTTGGGCGTAGAAACCGGCATGTGACCCTCGATAAGTGCAGGCTTACTCTAATCACCAGCGTGCGTTCCGCTCTCTTCTCAGAAGTCAAGACAAGAGCCCCTTTCGCGTCACTTAAAACTATTCGACAACCCGGCATTCCTGGTTGCCGGCCGGAGTGTCCGTGCGGTTCTAGGCGCTACAGTCTGGAACCGAGCGACTGCTACGGTCGCAGGTTCGAATCATGCCTCGGGCATGGATTGTGTGATGTCCTTAGGTTAGTTAGGTTTATTTAGTTCTAAGTTTTAGGTGACTGATGACCTGAGAAGTTAAGTCGCATAGTGCTCAGAGCCATTTGAACCCGGCATTCCTCCTCGCTTACACCAATGAAGCCGCCCTGGGGGATTGGAGGGGAGGGGGGGCGGAGGGTTAAGCGATACATATGTATCACAACCATCATGGTGTTGTAATTTTAATGGAAATTGGTATAATTCATTGTGGCCTCCGTGCAGAGTAAAATTGCTACATAAGTAGAGATGTATCACAACCATCATGGTGTTGTAATTTTAATGGAAATTGATATAATTCATTGTGGCCTCCGTGCAGAGTAAAATTGCTACATAAGTAGAGATCGTCTGCTTTCTCGAACTCTACTTTGAAGTAGGAAACGTTTGTTGGAAAACTGATATGACAAGGCCATAGCTTCCATTCGATTACGAATTGGAAAAAGAGATAGGTGACGTCATCCCATACGAGTAAAACTGTTTTCTGTAACATTGGAAGAAGTCTTCAAGTCATTAAATTGAGATGAAGAAGAAATATGCTTAAACTGATTTTATCTAAAGTAATTTCTATTTCGAGAAAAATTCAGCGAGAGATGGATTAACTGAACAGGAAATATGAAAGTGGGCCTGTATACTACATTCAGCTATACCAAAACAATGTACAATCAGTATTCTGAGTGGAAAATTATAGAAAGAGTCGACCAGTTTATGTACTTAGGACAACTGAAAAAACAAAAGCATAAGGATAAGAAATAAACATTAGTGTAAAAATAATAATGACTTGGATTTTGTTTGGGCAACTGATTGTTGTTATCAGAAGTGAATTCTCAATATGCATTAAAAGAAGAGTCGACAAACAGGATATTGTGATACCTCCTTCGACAACCCACACTGCCAGCACGGCGGGTGAAAGCTGGCTGGACGCATGCGGCGAATACCCGAAAATACTGTGGCCATTATGAAATGGCTCTGAGCACTGTGGGACTTAACATCTGAGGCCATCAGTCCCCTAGAACTTAGTAAACCTAACTAACCTAAGGACATCACACACATCAATGCCCGAGGCAGGATTTGAACATGCGACCGTAGCGGTCGTGCGGTTCCAAACTGAAGCGCCTAGAACCGCTCGGCCACAACGGCCGGCCATTCTGAAATCACAGAGCGGGTAGTCACACAAACGCCCTCGCCTCGCTTAAGAATGGACACGATGCGACCCTTGTGGCCATTAGGATGGAACATCAAAAATATAGGTGCGAAACCATGTGAATTCTTTTGGCCTGGAAGAAGTCGTTTTACCTGCCTTAGAAAGCAAGAACGTGTCGAAAATTCAAGCACCTTACCACAGGCACTGGGAGGAGCGTACACAAAACGCGAACAGTTCGCGCAGGGAGGCGAGTGAAGAACTCAGCCTTATTAAAAATATGTTTTCTGGACAGTAAGGACGTTCCTTATAAATCAACCACGCCCGCAGACTCTGAGACGAAGCCCCAACATGAGTCTGTCCATGCATTATGCGTAAATGGTGGTTGCAAAGAAGTGTTGCGTGGCTGCTCTCACAACAATTTTGGAAAGCAGAAAAACACGGCAAGAATATACCACAAGCGCTGGTGAAATCGTGAGAAGGACACCTATACTCGAGTCACACATCAGCCGATGCAATGTAAAGAATTTCCACCCTGAACTGGGAGCGTGGTCACGAAACTGCGATCAGTCACTGGTCAGCTCTGAAAATTCAGACCGCCGAAGACAATCTCGAGAGACGAAAAATTTCGAGGAATCGTTGAGATATGGAGTGAGTCGGTGAAGCAGCACAGAAGCGAGAGGACACGGGAGGCTCGTCCATCCATCGTCAATACCCGCCTTCTGAGACCGTGATATCGTTGCTTTGGCGGCGCAACCCACATCAGGTAAACAACGCCGAGAGCACATCCGGGTCCTCAGCGCTCAGCCGCCGAAAACCGGGAGAGCAGCCGACACGCAGCGCACAGTTCCGAGGCGACGCCCCGTAAATAACCATCGTCTGCCGCCATCACCAAGACTTACGAAAATGATCACGTGAACGGTGAGGTTCAATAATAATTGAGTCGTGTCCACACCCAGTCCAATAGGCCCAGAGATTTTCTTTTCTTTCGTGTAAACGGTACTGAAGTAGATACATTTCTCATGTTGCAGTCATCTAAGCAATCTGTTCCCTTCGTTCATCAACACATGAATCTCATAACCTTTTGTATTTGATTTCATGACCCAGCGTGGGGCGATTTCATTCGTTATTTTCATGTTGAGTAATGCAACAAACAATTTTTCAAGTTCAGCACAATTCTGGCGCCCTGCGTGGGGCTTCGATTTGATTTCATTCTCACGTCTTGACTAGCGTGATAACAATTTTACGACACGACTCCGAAAGCATTAATTTCCCATACGATATTGCAGTGCCTGTGTTATTTTTCTTAAGATGCAAAGTTCCTTTGGACATGCTTACCGTCCGCAGCTCGTGGTCGTGCGGTAGCGTTCTCGCTTCCCACGCCCGGGTTCCCGACTTCGATTCCCGTCGGGGTCAGGGATTTTCTCTGCCTTGTGATGACTGAGTGTTGTGTGCTGTCCTTAGGTTAGTTAGGTTTAAGTAGTTCTAAGTTCTAGGGGACTGATGACCATAGATGTTAAGTCCCATAGTGCTCAGAGCCATTTGAACCATTTTTTGACATGCTTGCCCCACCGTGACTTAAACCCGGATTTTCCCCTTATCGTAAACAATCGCCTTACCATTTGGCTATTTGTGCACGAATACCGTACAGTCACAAACTTCCATATGTCGTCAACACTGCGCCTATGACCTGGACTCCAACATTCATTATGTACGAGGGTCACTCCAAAGGAAATGCACACTATTTTCGTAAGAATACAGTTTTAATTCTGCATGTGTGAAGGTATTACAGTGTGTAGATACATCCTTCCCGCTTGTTTTCAAACTTAGTTCAACCTGTTACGTGAATGGCGCTGTCACAGCATGCCTTCAAGATAATTGCCACACTTGACGTACGTCAGAAGCAACGTGCTGTCATAGAATTCCTGTGCTGTGAAAACGAGGCAGTGGGGAACATCCACAAGAGGTTGAAAAAGGTGTATGGAGATGCTGCTGTCGATCGCAGTACAGTTAGTCGGTGGGCAAGCAGGTTACGTGATGAAAGCGGGCACGGCAATATTGAGGATTGTCCTCGCAGTGGCAGGCGTCGTACTACACACACTCCAGACAATGTGCATAGAGTTAACGAATTGGTGACTGCTGACAGACGCATCACAGCGAACGAATTGTCACGCTACGTTGGGATAGGGGAAGGAAGTGTTTGCAGAATACTGAAAGTGTTGGGGTTAAAAAAGGTTTGTGCCAGGTGGGTTCCCAGGATGTTGACAGTGGCTCACAAAGAAACAAGAAAAACGGTATGCAGCGAACTTTTGGAACAGTACGAGAATGGTGGAGATGGATTTCTTGGAAGAATTGTGACAGGTGATGAAACATGGCTCCATCATTTTTCACCAGAGACGAAGAGGCAATCAGTGGAGTGGCATCATGCAAATTCACCCAAGAAAAAATATTCAAAACCACACCTTCTGCTGGAAAAGTTATGGCTACGGTGTTTTTCGATTCCGAAGGACTCTTGCTTGTGGACATCATGCCAAGTGGAACCACCATAAATTCTGATGCATATGCGACGACACGGAAGAAACTTCAAGCTCTACTGAGTCGTGTTCGACCACATCGGCAGAAGCAGGATGTTTTGCTGTTGCACGACAATGCACGGCCACATGTCAGTCAAAAAACCATGGAAGCGATCACAAAACTCGGATGGACAACACTGAAACACCCACCTTACAGTCCTGACCTGGCTCCATGTGACTATCATCTACTTGGGAAACTGGAAGACTCTCTTCGTGGAACAAGGTTTGAAGATGATGATTCCCTTGTGCACGCTGCCAAAGAGTGGCTCCAACAGGTTGGTCCAGAATTTTACGGTGCAGATACAGGCGCTGGTTCCAAGATGGCGTAAGGCAGTTGAGAGGGATGAAAATTATGTGGAGAAATGAAAATATTGTTCCTAAAGGATGTATCTACACACTGAAAAACTTTCAAACATGTAGAATAAAAGATGGATTTAAAAATAAATAGTGTGCATTTCTTTTAGAGTGACCCTCGTATATTTCAGTACAGGTAAGACGTTGTACTTGAAAGTCGCTTACCCGGTATCGACAGAGAAATACAACGTTGCAGTGCCTGAATTATTGTAATTATGATGCAAAGTTCCTTTCGACATGCATGGATGTCCACAGAAACGTGCACGGATAGCCAAATGGTAAGGCGACAGCTCGCGATTGAAGGGAAATTCCGGTTCGAGTTCCGATCCGGGGCACAAATTTTCATTGTCGTCATTCCGCTCTATAGCTGATCGTTGTCATTATTCGCAAATGTGAATGCGTGTAATGTATTTCATAATGGTTGTAGTCTCCGCAGTGTCTGTTCCTTCGGGCATGCATACATGAGGAAAGGAACTTTGCATCGCAATCAGAATAACACAGGCACCGCAATATCGTATTTCGCCGTCGATACCGGGCAATCGACTTCCAAGTACAACGTTTAACCTGTATGGGAATATACATAATGGATGTAGGAGTCCAGGTCGCAGACGGATGGTTGACTACATATGGAAGTTTACGTCTGGCCGTTGTCGTCCTCGGATAGCCAAATCGTAGGGCGAGTGTTCGCGATAAGCGGGAAATACGGGTTCGAGTCGCGGTCCGGCACAAATTTTCATTGCCGTCCTTCCATTCCACAGCTGATGGTTGACATTATTCGTAAGTGCAAATACATTTAATGTAACTTCCAATACATTTACGAGAATACGTTAACCTCTTTGTGTGCGATGTTAAGCATACGGATGGTGCGCCTGTTTGTGTTAAATGCGTTGCAAATGTACTGTACGAAGTAGTTATAGTGGTAGCCAGTGTATTTAATTTCGCTTCCCGCAACCTCACCAGTATTTTGCGAAGTAGTTTTCGAATGTGTAGTTTGTTGTTCTGAATATTCTGTTCCACGTTTTCATTGTTCTATTTGTGGATACCAGCGTTGCCAATGGCGTCGTTTTGTCTGTCTTACTTTGTTCTGTGGAGTGCTTTTAGTTTGTGATGCCGTTTTTCTACGCAAATGAGGTCTGGGAGGTTTATAAATATGGAAACCATCAGGCTAATTGAGGAAAGTTCGGGGTTGAACGAGGAAAAACAAGGCACGTCTATGGGGGATACGCGAAGTCACTGTCCACTGAATTGAATTCTCGCGGTATTGGAAAATCGCACATCGCAGTTAACCTCCATGAAAGAGAATAAAACACGATTTGAAAGACTGGAGGCAGAGATAAAACTTTGCAGTCAAAGGCTTGATGGGCAGATCGCTTAAGTTAGACACGAATCGGAGACCTAAACCAAAAAGATACCTACGGAGGTCACCAACACCCTGGACGAGGAGAGAAAAGAGTGTGAAACGAAAGTTGACAACTTAGAAACGAGGGTAAAAGCGAAAATAACTGACATCTCCGAGCGCATAGATGAAGAAAATAAATCATCCAAGGAAACACAAACACGAGTGTCAGTCCTCGAGCAAGTAGTGTCTGCAATGCGACAAGGTAATGCCCTCTTAACGCAGGTCACACTAACGAATCCGCAGGCCGCATTCCCAATGTACGCGTTGGACGTGCCACTGCCAAGGTTCGGTCGAACGCGCAATACCCACCCGATGGCACATCTAAAGAATTAGACGCGAAAGATGTGATGGAAAGTAACGCTTTATTCGTTGCAGATACGCGACCAGGAGGCGGCTTCCTGGTTTGACGTTAAAATTTGCGAGAACAGTAGTTACAAGATTTTTTGCACTTAGTTTCTGGCAACGAACTGGAACTTGGCCGTACAGACAAGTGAAAAGATGAGCATATATCGTGGACAGTGTGCGCCACAGTCACGCCAATGTATGGCAACATAAGCTTGTCACTTTGTCGTTCTGGATGGATACTTGGACGACAAAATTACAGATGAGGAATGGTGTAGCAAAATGAGCTCACATTTCCCCGCTCACCTACAACGTGCATTCGTCGGGGTACTGTCGAGAGAAGAGTTCAGAAATGGCTCTGAGCACTATGGGACTTAACATCTGAGGTCATCAGTCTCCTAGATCTTAGAACTACCTAAACCTAACTAACCTAAGGACATCACACACATCCATGCCCGAGGCAGGATTCGAACCTGCGACCGTAGCGGTCGCGCGGTTCCATACTGGAGCGCCTGGAACCGATCGGCCACCACGGCCGGCGAGAGAAGAGTTCGTCGATGTTTTAAAGACGGTGTACGACATCGAAGAGCAGGAGAAACAAAGGGAATAGGCGAGAGCGATATAGACGCCATCGTCCACACCAGGGAGAGCAGGACAAGAACGAAATGCCAGACAACAGACGGCACGTGAATTGCGTGAAACCCTCGCAAAATGAGGGAGGCC
Organism: Schistocerca nitens; assembly: GCF_023898315.1. Classification (NCBI taxonomy): domain Eukaryota; kingdom Metazoa; phylum Arthropoda; class Insecta; order Orthoptera; family Acrididae; genus Schistocerca; species Schistocerca nitens. The sequence continues at coordinate 149,024,078 of NC_064615.1, read as the reverse complement.
GTGAGAGTAATGGAGGTTCATCACTTCTGGCCCCAACCGCAGGCAGATGTGCGTCAGATCGCACAAGTGCGCCGGCCGGAGTGGCCGAGTGGTTCTAGGTGCTACAGTCTGGAACTGCGCGACCGCTACGGTCGCTGGCTCGAATCCTGCCTCGGGCATGGATGTGTGTGATGTCCTTAGGTTAGTTAGGTTTAAGTAGTTATAAGTCTAGAGGACTGATGACCTCAGATGTTAAGTCCTATAGTGCTTAGAGCCATTTTTTTTGCTAACATTGATTATAAATTTAAGTGGTAGTAAGTCTATTCTGAAGATACCCGGATTGAAACGTGGGCGACAAGCAGCAAAGACAAGCGGAAAATAGAATCCTTCGAAGCAAAGTCTTACGGAAGAATGCTGAAGATAAGACTTGGTAGAGTATCTAATGAAGAGTAATGAATCGAATTGATGAGAAAAGAGTTTTATGGCACAACTTGATTAAATAAGGGATCGGCTGACAGAACACATTTTGAGGCATCAAGGATTCGTAAATTTGTTAATGTAGTGAAATAAAAGTGGTAAAAATAGTGGAGGTACATCAAGCATCAAGCAGTTACAAGTAAATAAAGTTGCAGTAGTTATGTTGAGATGAAGAGGATGTATTAACATCTAGAGCTGCAACAGCAACAACGGACGTAGCAGCTGTGGATGACGAAGTTACAGATTTTTTTAATCCACAAACTTCAGCATTTCATGAGCTTTTTTCTTCATGGAAATTTATGATGTAACCGAGCTCTAAACGATTATATATTAGTGAATATTACTTCGTCACTACTGCTGGTCCCTAATTCGGAAGATGCTGGGTTCGAACAATCGTCTGATCACCTATATTTGCTTCTATAGCTTAAGGAGCTACCGATATGAGTTTATGAAAAGGACACGACCGATTGCCATCCTCTTCTCAGTTCAACCTAAAATTATTCACCTTCTGTAATGCCCTCATCATTGACGAAACGTTAAATAATAAAAAAAATTGTTGAACAGTACGTAAGAACTTTTGTATGACGTGTAGCTTTTCATAATGTCGTTCTTCCAGGCATCAGTTCCGCCATTCCCTGAGTAACGACTCCATTAACATGACAACCCTCCTGGAAAGTAATTTTCTTGCATCCGTTACCGACCGACAACTTTGAGAACTTACAACACAAAAGCTTTCAGTCAGAAGTGAGACGCACTTCGGCATACAAGACGCTTGTAGAATTGCTAACTCGCCTGAAATGCATTAAAGTTCGGCCGGTTCAATTCAGTCTTCGCTTCGCTCACTGCACGGGTGAAGTAATACATCTCAAACAATATGATAGCGTCGTTTCATTTAGAACAGGAAACGTTTATCTCTATTCAGTTGTCTAGTGGGTTATTCATTGAATCGAAGTGACTCTTTTAGAGACAATGCCCACTGTAACGAACAAGAATGCGTGATGTCAAATCTGGAAGGAGATTTAAGTAATCGCCGAGTTACTAACAAAGTAACTGGTCCTCAAAAGAATCAGACAACTAATGTACACTGTCCGAAAAAAAAGAATGCAATGCCTCGAGAATAACGTAATTTTAGTCACAAGGTGTATATGAAGTAGGAGTATGTGAAGTAGGTGTTTATGATAAATTCAGACCAAACGAAACACACATATCACACAGTAAAGGAGGTCCAAATCGTCACATCAATATGCAGTGTACCTTCCTCTGGCGTGTTTTCTCGCATGCAAACGATCATAAAGATGCCGGATTTGCATCCTGCTATAGACTTCCCGAGCATCTTGTACCCTTTGTTGCAAATCGCCAGTGGTTCTTACAGGCTCTTTAGAACGGGTTAATTCCGCTCTATCATGTCCCATTCGCGTTCAGTTAGCGGGGGATCTGGTAATCTTGGCGGGCAGGACAATTGGACACCACAAACAGCACGTTGCGTCTTAGCAGCCGTATGTGGAAGTACACTGTACTGCTGAAAAATCACATCACCTTCCTCTAGAAGAAAAAGCAGCAGCATTGGGATTACACCTTGTGTAATGTCGCTGGCACTGGTTACTTGATCCTGCAAAACACCAAATGTGATCGCGAGTTTGTAATGGTGCCCCCTCTCCCCAAACATGATGCCAGGGTAGATCCTGTGTGAAGACAACAGAGCGCTATTCCAATCTCCAGTCGTCTCTTTCACGGCACTGGATAAGCTGTGCTTGGCGGTGTAGGGTTGTCGGTGGTAGTCTGGCAAAAGGCACACGTTCTCTTAGTGTTGTTGCAAACCGACAATTCCCAGTGTCCTTCCTCACACAGCAGGTGCAATTTGTGCCGGGATATCTTCCTTGGACGATGTTCGGCCGACCACCGACCGGACGTCCACAATCTAGTCTGCGGACGTGGGTATGATCCATAGACCACTGCTGACACCGTGACGCACCACCGACCCAATGTGCTCAACACATGCACTTGTCCATCGATAGGTCCATGGAGTGCTAAAGACACACAACACAATGACCTCTAGTTCGTAAAGTCGGTAATTTGGAAAGCAGCCGTTTCGTTTCTGACATATTCAGGCAGATGGTTGCGCCCTACGTAATGTCATTCTCCAACAGGGTAACGCAAGAACATTCGTTGTCCGTGCTGTCCTGACATACCTCGATACGGAGGACGTCTTACAGATCTCTCATCCACTGAAAACCCTCGGTAATGGCTTGCGGAGAGATTTGCACGCTACCACATATACATGTATACTTCACTAGCCATCTTATGGTGTGTGGTGTAAGTATATTTTGTACTATTCTTACGTACTCCTGTTCCAGCGTGAATGGTCTGCGAGGAGAACACCTGTAGGGAAGCCTCTGCGTGAACCCAAAATTGTTTAATTTTAGCTTCATGGCCTTTTCACGAGGTATACATAGGAGGGAGGAACGTACCTTTTGACTAGCAATATGCCCCATCTGAATTTAAACATAAACCACTGTGAAGCAGAACGTGTAGTGGGACGCTAAATTGAAGCGTCACCCATCCACCAGTGTCAGACTAGTTTGCAGGTGAATATAAGTTTAATTTAGTTTTTTGTTTATGTATTTTGTAATATTTGTAATTGTCTAAAGTTTTGTGTTTATTTTTTATGTTTCATGTACGGAGAGGGCGACGCAACGAACGGAGACAGCATCTTCACTGCCGGGAGCAGAGAGAAAATTGCTGGCCACTATACGTCGCGGGTCGACAGCCAAAGAGCAACAGAAGATCCTGAAACCGAGTTGTTGCGTCGTGCTTCTAAAAACTGAAAAAATAAGAATTTGTAATGTTACTACAACAATGACGTTATAGAAAGTTTAATCATGTTGTAAATGTTCAGTCCTGTCTTGTCAAGGCTCAGGTTCACGTCTATATGTAGGAAGATAATAAAGTAGTGGATGCTACTAAAGTTTAAATACGTGTCCAGAGAATTTATTTATGAAGAATTATGTTAATGAATTATTAATACATTTGACAAGATTATTAATTTTGACAATGTTCATCGCGAGTTTGAGTCCTGAAAGTTTATTCAATGTGGTCTAACATTTATTAAAGCAGATAACTTACATTAATATAATTTCTGAGAAGAAACAAACGACATCTAAATTGAAAAAAGTTTGCGCAAACCAATTGGACTGAGTGACGAAATACTGCGCATACGACTCAAATGATGATGTTTTATAGTTTCGTTCAAGAACCATTCGGAGACAATTTAAAAGGAATTTAAATAATTTTGTAGTGTGTTGTAACTGACGTAGGTGACGAAGTCTGCACATGGTCATATGTCAAAAGAAAATCGTTTATACAGAACATACGTCGTTACACTACAAACGTCTCTCTTGTATTGTTTGCGACTGGAGCTGACTGAGCATCTCTTTGGCACTTTCGTGTGTAGTATATGAACTATAAACGAAATGTGCTACTCTTCCTTAGAGTACTCTTTCTCCTCAATCCTACATGGTAGAGATCTCGGACCATCGAGAAATATTCGAGTATTGGTCGAACGCTGGTTGCGTAAGCTACCTCCTTTGTGGGTGGACTACACTTCATGAGACGTTTTCCAATGCTTTCCAATGCTTGTACCACATCTGCGATTAGATTTGTGTGGTCGTTCTACTTTAAATCACTCCTAATATTTAACGGATGAGACTTCTTCAAGTGATTTTTCTGCAGTAGTGTAGTAATATAATGCTGGGTCTTTCTGCACCTTTATATACAATCACACAGCTGGTCTGATATTCTGTACGTTCGTACTGCGCCAGCTGCTACGATCGATAATCTCTGACGTATTGCTGAAGCAGCAAGGAGTGACCTACCTGTAGCTACACTACTGGCCATTAAAATTGCTACACCAAGAAGAAATGCAGATGATAAACGGGTATTCATTGGACAAATATATTATACTAGAACTGACATGTGATTACATTTGCACGCAATTCAGCTTCAACACGATACCACAGTTCATCAAGAGTAGTGACTGGCGTATTGTGACGAGCCAGTTGCTCGGCCACCATTGACCAGACGTTTTCAATTGGTGAGAGATTTGGAGAATGTGCTGGCCAGGGCAGCAGTCGAACATTTTCTTTGTCCAGAAAGGCCCGTGCAGGACCTGCAACATGCGGTAGTGCATTACCCTGCTGAAATGTAGGGCTTCGCAGGGATCGAATGAAGGGTAGAGCCACGGGTCGTAACACATCTGAAATGTAACGTCCACTGTTCAAAGTGCCGTCAATGCGAACAAGAGGTGACCGAGACGTGTAACCAATGGCACCGCATACCATCACGTCGGGTGGTAAGCCAGTATGGCGATGATGAATACACGCTTCCAACGTGCGTTCACCGCGATGTCGCCAAACACGGATGCGATCATCATGATGCTGTAAACAGAACCTGGATTCATCCGAAAGAATGACTTTTACCATTTGTGCACCCAGGTTCGTCGTTGAGTACACCATCGCAGGCGCTCCTGTCTGTGATGCAGCGTCAAGAGTAGCCGCAGCCATTGTCTCCGAGCTGATAGTCCACGCTGCTGCAAACGTCGTCGAAGTGTTCGTGCAGATGGTTGTTGTCTTGCAAACGTCCCCATCTGTTGACTCAGGGATCGAGACGTGGTTGCACGATTCGTTACAGCCATGCGGATAAGATGCCTGTCATCTCGACTGCTAGTGATAAGAGGCCGTTGGGATCCCACAAGGCGTTCTGTATTACCCTCCTGAACCCACCGATTCCATATTCTGCTAACAGTCATTTGATCTCGACCAACGCAAGCAGCAATGTCGCGATACGATAAACCTAAATCGCGATAGGCTACAATCCGACCTTTATCAAAGTCGGAAACGTGATGGTACGCATTTCTCCTCGTTACACGAGGCATCACAACAACGTTTCACGAGGTAACGCCGGTCAACAGCTGTTTGTGTATGAGAAATCGGTTGGAAACTTTCCTCATGTTAGCACGTTGTAGGTGTCGCCACCGGCGCCAACCTTGTGTGAATGCTCTGAAAAGCTAATCATTTGCATATCACAGCATCTTCTTCCTGTCAGTTAAATTTCGCGTGTGTAGCACGTCATCTTCGTGGTGCAGCAATTTTAATGGCTAGTAGTGTATCATCCTAGCTCAGCTCGACGCGTTGCTCTGCCGGGATAGTGCCATTGTTTCTGCTAGAGGTGCCTGCGCCTGTCTACTAAATTTCGGATCCTGTATACCTCCATATAAATTTAATATTCTCCCCTATGTACACAATAATGTCTTCACAATGGAGCATTCCAAGAATACTCGTATGACATAGGGCTATAGAGAATTAACTTGAATTGTATTGTTCTTCTCGAAGTTGTCAGTGATACTAGGGTTATTCAGAAAGTAAGGAACGATCGGTCGCGAAATGGAAACCACAGTGAAAATCCGATGAAGTTTTGCACAGGTGTGTTGGGCAGTGTCTCTAGTGTGCCCGTCGATCGTGCTACGTCGTTTTTTTAAGTTCTGAACACACATGGAGCACATAAAGATACCTAGGATAATAGTGTCTCCTGCCAAGTACGAGGGCCTGGTGAGAAATTTCGCATGAAGCTATGCAGCCAATATTACAGAACTTTCGTGCGTTTTTTTTTCAAGACATATCTAAGCCGCATTCTGCAGGGGCAATGAAGATGCTCCTGCATCTTTTTCTGTTGGAAAAGTTTGATTACCCACAATACAGCCAGTAATTGTCTCCCTCTGACTTTCATCTCTGCTCACATGAACCTCTGGCTATGAAGACAACAATTTGGCACAGACAACGAGCCGTAGGCCAGCGTAGAGAATTGGCGGAAAGCAATGGCGGCTGCCTTCTATAACGAGGGTGTTGGAAAGTTGGTACAACGCTACGACAAACGTCTAAGTCGAATGGGCGACTATGGAGATGAGAAACTGGAAGTTGTAGCTAACTGTTGCAAATAAAACAGTTTTGCTTAATTTTATCCATTGTTTTTCAGTGTTTCGTCCGCGACTGTTTTACTTTCGTAAAATGAAGAACAAATCGCCTTCAGTCACAATTTGCGTTTATTTACTGTACTATGCATTTCGAGCCCTGGAGGCTCATCTTCAGGTGCTTTTTAGTGATTTACATCAGGTGTTTTAGTTGTTTGCCTGTTGATATTACATTTTTGTGTTACAACATGGTATATTGTAGATATAAGTTTAACAGCGTTAATAATATGAAACTAACTTACAGTTTAACATTGTATGATGCCTGCTTCTGTTGTGCAGTTGGTATACACAGTACACATCTTTAATTTTGCAGTACATACTGGGATATATACATAATCACACACTTTTTCGCACATTGTAGTAGCAGAACGTAAACATGCCAAAGATTCTCGTTCATCTTTTTCATCGTGTTCAGTAGAACATCTGCATGAACGAGAATCTTTGGCATGTTTACGTTCTGCTACTACAATGTGCCAAAAAGGGTGTGCCTATGCGTATATCCCAGTATGTACTGCAAAATTAAAGATGTGTATTGTGTATACCAACTGCACAACAGAAGCAGACATCATACAATGTTAAACTGTAAGTTAGTTTCATATTATTAACGCTGTTAAACTTATATCTACAATATACCATGTTGTAACACAAAAATGTAATATCAAAAGGCAAACAACTGAAACACCTGATGTAAATCACTAAAAAGCACCTGAAGATGAGCCTCCAGGGCTCGAAATGCATAGTGCAGTAAATAATCGCAAATTGTGACTGAAGGCGGTTTGTTCTTCATTTTACGAAAACAGTTTTGATTTTCACTGTGGTTCCATTTCGCGACCTATCGTTCTATACTTTCCGAATAGCCCTCATACATTGAGAAGTTGCTCCTGGCAGGACCCAGTAACTGCACTGACTCGCTAGCGTTGTGACGCTACTCAGGAAGCTCCCAAGGGCAGCGAGGCAGCTGGGGGCCGGCGGGGAATAACGCCCGTGGGGCCAGCGCCTTCGTAATCCCCCAGCGGGGTGAGGTGCGAGCCGCGTAGCAGACTCGCAGCAGGGCAGGCGCTATAATGACCGTCCATTATGCGGCAGGGCGAGGGCAGGATAGCTTCGCCTTGCCTCTAATTAATACGAAGGGCGGTCGCAGGCAAGTTGGTGCTGGCAGGGTCGCCGTCAGTTTACGCCTCACTGGCGAGGCAAACACTCTTGTCTTTCGACACCTGTACAAGTAAGCTCACGGGACAAAATAGTAGCCACCAGCTTGAAAAACAGTACACTAGATCTTTGGGGGCGCTGTAGATGGTGTGGGGCTTGTATCGGTCTGTCGTGTGACCCTCAACCATTGACGTTATTCATGACAGCGAGGTGGTATGAACGTGTCAGCCAGTTGTGTGGAATCAGCGCTTTAAGGTAGCCATTGTGGCAGATTGGCAGAAGAGAGTCATCGTGTTTGGACATGACAATACTTGTTAGTTTCCAAAGTGTTCGCACTCGCAACAACATAACGTGGTGCACGAACAGTGGTCGTAAAATATCCTAACCGATATGCAATGGTGGCGAGTGACACATCTTGTTAATGACAATCCGTTCACAGGGTGTATACGACCCGGGACAACCGGGAGATCCGGGAAAAACCCGGGAATTTTTTCATCTGGGAGAAAACCTGGAAAAAGCCGGGAATTTGTTTAGAATTCCGGGAATTTTTCATTGTTTTAGTTTTCAGTTAAATTTTTTTGATTTTTGACTTGTAAAAACCAGTACTCTAACAAAGGATATTACTGTATCCCGCTACTGCAGAATAATACTGCAGCAACAAAACATGAACGAGAGAAAACAAAACGACAATAAAACTTAAGTTGCAAAGGAAATGCGCCGTATACAACAACAGAAAAGTGCTCATACAAGCGTCTGCCAACAGCAAAGTGTGTCATACGCTTTAGGAAGACTATACAATGCTTTGTAACAACAAAGTGCCTCCGATGAGCGTGAAGTGATAACTGTTTACATTAGATTCGTTTGAGCAGCTGCAGGCGGGCTCTTGCGCATGCGCAGTTGAGTCTCGTTTCGGTAGTACCTTCTCCCGCTTCTGTTTACGAAGTGCGACTGGGCGCCACTACTTAATATTGCCCCGGTTCGGAAGTATAGTAAATCTGGGGCTGATGCACAGAGCAGTCTGAGTTGTGGGGAGGTGGGTCGTCTCCATGCGACCTGTGTTTACGTTCAGTGATTTTGTTGTTTCCTCTTCGCTTATTGCTCTCACGTTAAATGATAACAAAACGGATTTTTGTCGCCGGGACATATCAAATGAATTAAAATACATTCGCATAGTTATGGAAGGCTAAAATATGTTATTAGTTTCATATTTTATTTCCACCTTTCTGACAGTCAAGCATTAATCGCCTTGCAGAACAATGAAGTTATTTTTGCCGGTTTGCTAAAGAGACTTGTTTTTTTCTAATCTTTTCTGCTGAAGCAGTGAATTTATTTGAAACGAAGTGTTAATTTCACTGTATTGGGTAGTTTCAACTGTTCGCTGCATTTCAAGTGCACGTATGGCATTATGCCATAATAAAAAACCAAACATAGTACAGTACTGGTACTCTAAGAAAATTTGCTTACGAATGTTCATTTTAAGCCGAATTATGCATTTTAGTATGGTTCACGAAATTCCGACACTATTGAAATATACTCTGATGTCTTGTTTCTTTTATGACATAATACACGAACGAACACATGGGGTTCCTGCGTCATCATAGCTGCGCAAGCACGGTGACGCCTGTTATCTGGCGCTCTCTGGCAACTGCTGAGACGAACCTATTTCCAACAGGTCGCGGGAAAATATAGCGAATGGTGGTTTGAAAAGCGTTACATTCAAATCAAATTTCCTTTCACACAAGATAACTATGTGCGAGAATGTACGATGAACTTGTTAAATGACAGAGCGTTTGACTCTCATTTAAAAATCAACTCTTTGAGGACGACCATCTAGAAGAATTTTGAGCCCAGAAGATCAGACATTTACGTCGTTGTTAAAAAGTTTGCCTGGCACATTTGTGTGATGTATCTTAAAGTGTAACACGTGCAAAAAATATCAACATTATATGTGGAAGCTTAGCTTCTCTTCCAGCATATTAATCTTAGAGACCAATATTACATGTGAATGCTTAGTATATTAAGTTAAACCATTAACTATTCTTATTCGTGCTATTTAAGAGTTATCTTGCTATTGGGTGACTACATTATGTGTCCTACGCTGTCATCAGCTAGCGAGATCACGTGACATGAGCTGTGACTGGCTTACAAAAGCGCATCGGAATCTCGATTTCAATGCTTCGGAAACTGACATGCGATGTTTGGTGGAATTCAAATTTATACCGTCATACCTTTGCAATACGAAAATATGCAGCGTACTTGTTGCTGCACATCAAAGATCTTTCAAAACATGTTTTTCCCCACCTGTTTTTCGTTTTCTAAAGTGCAGGTAAATTCTACGTCGGTATACAAAACCATAAACATTCAAAGGACTGATGAGTTTTACAGTGCCGAGGAAGACGGAAAAGGTGTATTTTCACCTGGGAGGAAGTGTATTTTTAACCGGGAAATCCGGGAATTTTTTTCCCTGTCCACGTATACATCCAGCGTTCAAAACCGTGACAAGTCCATCTCAGCCAGTATGCGAGAGAACACTGCGAAAGTAATTGTATATAATGAATATTTATTGGCACCTGGCAAAAGCTCGTTGTTCTCAGTGGAACAGAAAACAGTCCAGTGAGTAGTGTGTGGAGTAGCGATTCAGGCTGGAGGTAAGTTTTGTGATGTTTTGGCGATGTTTTTCGTGCTACAACTTGTTCACGATCGCTCAAGTTGCCGCGAATTTGAAACTTATTTCAGTATTCTCAGTGACCAAGTGCTTCCCTTTCTGATACGTCTTCGTGATGAATATACTGCGAAAATTCCAGCTTTCAAGACTGCAACTATGTTCACAAGGCTGCAGGCATTCGTTTCTTGTTTGGCGGACGCTCAAGCATTCTGTCGCATTTCAACCAGCCCGCTAAATTGTGCGATCGGAATACCGCAGAAAATGTGTGGGACTTTCCCACAATTTGATAGCTCTATGGGATTTGATGATCAATGCTTCATCTCGTTGTAGCAGACGTGGAGAAACGTTTGGCTTCTCTTTCTCGCCGAATCATCAAGTCTGAGGCGGTGTTGCACTGTCTTAGCAGATACGTAACCACTACAGACGACGATGATGTCATTTCACACTTTGTCTAGTGCTTTTAGTTTTGTCTCAAATAAGCATTACACAGTCTCGTCGTCTTTTCCACTAGGTACCCATCTGAAGTATTGCATACCCACGATATACCGTTTCAGCCTACAAGTTTAAAATCTCGCATGGTTATTCTATGCATCACAGTTCACTTCAGGTGTAATCATTTACATACCAAGTGATTTTGTGTGTATGGAAAATACCTTCTAAATTGGACCTTTCCTGTTAGCTGCTAAACTTATTTTGTCAATCATTGTATATATTACATGACAGGTGTAATTTCTTCTACCGGTTTCCAACAGTTCTCATATTCTGATGTTTTCCTCATCAGTGGAGCTTTAAATCTATGCATTTTATTGCCTGTCACCTTTATAGTTCTATTGAATGCTTCTTTCGCGTAATTAATAACAATATTAATTCTCATGCAACTGTGAATTATATACATGATAAGTAATCATTATTTACCGATAACACTTTATGAATAACGCGGAATTTTTTTTATTCATTTACTTACATGCTCAAATATATAATTGATGTTTTTAAGAACCAATAAAATACGTTCACATATCTGGAAAATTGTAGTTTTATTTATTTAAAGCAAGTTGATATAGTGAACAATCCCTCATTTTGGCATGAATAATTGTACAGGCTTTCTGTGGGAATGTTTTGTTTTCATATTATTCCGACATACTTGTTGGAAATGTAATATAGACACGCAAAACACTTTAGTTGGACAGTCGCCTTATTATTTCATAAGTACTGTAGATACTTCTGTAGTCTTTTTTGTGTGTGGTCCAAGACCTGCGGCAGGTTTATTACGTGAAGCCACTTTTTTCACATTATTTTAATATATACAGTTTATTTCATTATCTATTAATTAGCTAATTTCTCACCTTGGATAATATCGAACTGTATCACAGTGAAAGTGGTAGTGATTATGGCATGCTATAATCTACACATTAATGTGGGAAAAGAAAGGACATATGTTGGGCTCCCTAACGGTATTTCATACAACCATAGTACATACAAGTGCAGCCATGACCAGTGTGAAATGCAACCATCAGTGTGTTTTATAACTGTACCAGCAAAAATAACAAGGGAAAATATGTTACGATTCCTGTTGAAGGGGAAGAACACATGTATGTTTCTGTACAACAGGCAGTAAATGAAAAATATGGCAAATATTTTAGAGAAAACATAAAAGTTAGAAATATACATATAGTTCCATTTTACCGTTAATAATAATCTGGTAATAAAAGTTCCTCTGAACGTTTTTGTCTATCGTTTTCGGTCATACCTCTTTATCTAAACAGAAAATGCACGTATTATGGTGTATTCAGTACATTCATTGATGCAGGGAACATCTCAACTGTCTCCACTCATGTGGAAACCGAATACCTTTTAAACCATTATTTGAGTTTTATTTATCATATGACTCAACTGTTAATGTTTTGTGTTGTAGAATTGTAAGGTAAGTGTTTAATTTATCTACTAAAATGGCTCAACAACTTTAGCGACAAACATAAATTGCTGGTTTCAGAGGTTAAATAAGTTTCCAAGTGAAATTGTTTTCAATTTTCAGCGAAAAAAAGTATACACTGTCTGAGATTTTTTCGAAAGCTGTCGCAGTGCATTGCTCACTCAGAAAATAAAAATGCAATTTATCTTTCTCAACGCCGCTTGGAAATTTCCCGTCACTTTCCGGGGAGTGGCCGTCTGTGAAATTAAAACGCGGAAAAGCTGATTTAAGACTTGTCCCTGCGCAGCACGCTTTGTTGGTTCTAACACGGGCCGCCACTCAATCCAGTTACGAGAATTAACTTCGGAGCTTCCCCGACGGTGCGCCGCGGGCGGGTCTAGCTCTGCAGGAGCAGGGCAGCCGTCCGGCGGCCATGGTGCTTGGCTTGGGACGGCCAACTTGTTAGCGGCTCTAAAGCAGCATTGAATTAAACGCGCATGAGAGCGTGGCCTCGTATTAGACCAGTTGTGCACAACCCTGAAGTGCAGAACGGCGTATGCTGCCACAGTAAATTTGCAGAATGTTCCTCTTCTTCTACGAGCAAATGGGCGCATAGGGAAAAAGACAGCTTTATTCTGTAAGTCCGTACGGTAAAGTTTGCAAGGCAGAAACTCTTCTTCAAGCGAAACAGATCTTATGTGTGTCCTAGATACAGCTTTTAGAAGAATGTTTTGCAGTAATCTGTATGTATGCATCACGTTCTTGTGCATTACTTGATCCTGGGAATCAAATCTTATATTTTGAAAGCTCTCAGATATTCCCGACCTGTGTTTGTACTCAGCTGTGTATTTGCGGCACTATGTCACACATATTTATATCTTGATTTTTATATTACAACTTTGGTCATCTGTCCCTCGCGTGTTACTTTTTATGATTCAAATGTCGTTCATCATTTTCAGTAAATTATTTGTGGCTTTAAGAGTCATAGATGTAGGGGTAGCGTCTTGGATTAGTAACAAAAATATCGTCGGTACCGGGTTCGAATCCGGCCGCGCTTAAATTATAAATAAAAATCATAAGTAATATTGGCTGAAGGCTTCCGGCATAAGAAGTCACCCTCATTCAGCCATTGGCCTTGTCAAAAACGACAGAGGAGCGGACAGAGATTCAGGGCACTGTCTTTCCCGTAGGGTGCGAAACTGCCCCTAAAGGCAGAAGAATCAGCAATGATCTATGGCATAAGGAAAGCATTGAAAACCACAGCATTAAAGACACATAATGTGTATTCCCAGTACATGTGATCCGTGAAACTTCCTGGCAGATTAAAACTGTGTGCCGGACCGAGAATCGAACTCGGGACCTTTGCCTTTCGCGGGCAAGTAATCTACGAACTGAACTACCCAAGCACGACTAACGCCCCATCCTCGCAGCTTTAAATCCGCCAGTATCTCGTCTCCTACCTTGCAAACTTCACAGAAGTTCTCCTGTGAACCTTGCAGAAGTAACACCCCTGTAAGAAAGGATATTGCAGATAGATGGCTTAGCCACAGCCTGGGGCTTGTTTCTAGAATGAAATTATCATTCTGCAGCGGAATGTGCGCTGATATGAAACTTCCTGGCAGATTAAAACTGTGTGCCGGACAGAGGCTCGAACTAGGGACCTTTGCCGTTCGCGGACAAGTGCTCTACCAACTGAGCTACCCAAGCAAGACTCACGCCCCGTCATCGCAGCTTTCATTTTAGAAACAACCCCCAGACTGTGGCTAAGCCATATCTCCGCAATATCCTTTCTTCCAGGAGTGCTAGTTCTGCAAGGTTCGCAGGAGAGCTTCTGTGAAGTTTGGAAGGTAGGAGACGAGGTACTGGAGGATTTAAAGCTGCGAAGACGGGGCGTGCTTGGGTATCTCAGTTGGTAGAGAACTTGCCCGCGAAAGGCAAGGGTCCCGAGTTCGAGTCTCGGTCCGGCACACAGTTTTAATCTGCCAGGAAGTTTCATATCAGCGCACACTCCGCTGTAGAGTGAAAATTTCATTCTACTCACATGTGATCCGTAATTGAAAAAGTGTCTGATGATCTCCATTAACAAAAGGTTCCAGACTAGTCCCCACTCAGATCTCCGGGAGAGGACGGTCAGGTGAGGTGGCCATGAGAAAAGCTGAGTAACCAGGGAGAGGATAACATTCTAAGGATCTGGGGGCAGAATATCAGGTCTGAACGTTGCATGGAAGAAGGAAAATCTGAGAAGATAAATGCTGAGTGTAGACTTAGTGGGGTTTCATTGAAGTGAAATGGAAAGAAGACAACGATTTCTGGTAGTGTGAGTACAGGGAAACATTAATAGCAGCCGAACATGGCATAAAGGGAGTAGGATTCGTTATGAATAAGAAGGCGGGACAGGGAGTGAGTTGCTGTGAACAGTTCAGTGATAGAGTTGTTCTCATCTGAATCGACAACAGACCAACACTGACAATGATAGTTCAGATACACAAGCCGAAGCTGAAGAGGTAGAGAAACCGTAAGCGGATATTGAACAGGTAAAGGGAGATGAAAATCTAATAGTCATGGAGAACTCAAAAGCGATTGTAGCGGAATGAGGAGAATAAAGGGTTACGGGAGGATATGGCCTTGGTACTAGGAATAAGAAAGGAGAAAGACTAATTGAGTTCTGCAATACATTTCAGCTAGTAATAGCGAATACTCTGTTCAAGAATCACAAGAGGAGAACGTATATTTGGATAAGGCCGGGAGAAACAGGAAGATTTCGGTTAGATTGCACCATGGTCAGGCACAAATCAGAAATCAGATACCGTACTGGATTGTAAGGCGTATCCAGCCGCTGATATAGACTCAGATCATAATTTAGTAGAGGGGGGTGTAGTTTAAGGGACTAGTTAGGAATAATCTGGGCCCAAAGAAGTAGGATACGGAAGTAGTAGGGAATGAAGAGGTCCGCTTTAAGTTCTCCGAGGCTATAAATACTGCGATAAGGAATAGGTCTGTAGTGAAATTAAAAGCAAGGGTGGTAACATCGAGATTGCAATGGAAAATGGAGCGGTTAGGTGGAAAGAGTACAATGAAGACCTCTATAAGGGGGAAGACATGTCGGATGACGTGATAAAAGATGAAACAGGAGTCTATGTAGAAGAGATAGGGGTTCCAGTATTAGAATCAAAATTTAAAAGAGCTTTGGAAGACTTTGGATCGAAAAAGCAAAGGAGATGGATAATATTCCATCAGAATTTCTACCGCTTGGCCACCGCGGCCAGCACAACATTAATCATTTGGAGAACCAATTCCTTGTGCGTGTGAAGGACAGTAGACTTCCATTTATCGTCGTGATTCCTGACTCCTTTGCATTATTCTTAAGGAGTTAGAACATTTTATGCCAGTTTGGATGAGGTGAGAGGTCGACCTGTGCAATGAAGACTAGTACGTTCTCCAGCGCATTCTAGCTATCGGCACGAACAGATTTCAGGACCTTGTAAAAGCCTGTGATATCTAAAAAACGCACAAGACTACAAAAATTTCAAGTTACAAAATTAGAGAACAAACAATTAATTATTTACCCGCCGCCATGTCTGGGGTCCAATATGTATCTTAGATATTTCTCTGCCTCGTTAAGCTTACAAGCTCGCTAATGTGGGGATTACATAATTCTTTAATTATTTGGCATTTATTTACACAAGACAGTCGGTGTTTGGTCTTACAGGCACGTAAAAGTAACAGGCGTGGAATTAGAAAAATATGCGTAAATATGATTCTCTATATGGGCAGCTCATAATAGATTTTAATAATGTTCATATGTTTTAAGTGTAAATCCGTAATTTGAAAACGGCTCTATGGTAGAAAATGACAAGTAGCAATGGCGATGGCGTGTACAGCTACACCTGCCCATGCAGCTTCAACACGATACCACAGTTCATCAAGAGTAATGACTGGCTTACTGTGACGAGCCAGTTGCTCGACCGCCATTGACGAGACGTTTTCAGTTGGTGAGAGATCTGGAGAATGTGCTGGCCAGGGCAGCAGTCGAACATTTTCTGTATCCAGAAAGGCCCGTACAGGACCTGCAACATGCGGTCGTGCATTATCCTGTTAAAATGTAGGGTTTCGCAGGGATCGAATGAAGGTTAGAGCCACGGGTCGTAACATATCTGAAATGTAACGTCCACTGTTCAAAGTGCCGTCAATGCGAACAAGAGGTGACCGAGACGTGTAACCAATGGCAACCTATACCATCACGCCTGGTGATACGCCAGTATGGCGATGACGAATACACGCTTCCAATGTGCGTTCACCGCGATGTCGCCAAACATGGATGCGACCATCATGATGCTGTAAACAGAACCTGGATTCATCCGAAAGCATGACGTTTTGCCATTCGTGCACCCAGGTTCGTCGTTGAGTACATCACCACAGGCGCTCCTATCTGTGATGCAACGTCAAGGGTAACCGCAGCCATGGTCTCCGAGCTGATAGTCCATGCTGCTGCAAACGTCGTCGAACTGTTCGTGCAGATGGTTGTTGTCTTGCAAACTTCCCCATCTGTTGACTCAGGGGTTGAGACGTGGCTGCACGATCCGTTACAGCCATGCGGATAAGACGCCTGTCATCTCGACTACTAGTGATACGAGGCCGTTGGGATCCAGCACGGCGTTCCGTACTACCCTCCGGAAACCATCGATTCCATATTCTGCTAACAGTCATTGGATCTCGACCAACGTGAGCAGCAATGTCGCGATACGATAATCCGCAATCACGATAGGCTACAATCCGACCTTTATCAAACTCGAAAACGTGATGGTACGCATTTCTCCTCCTTACACGCGGCATCATAACGACGTTTCACCAGGCAACGCCGGTCAACTGCTGTTTATGTATGAGAAATCGGTTGGAAACTTTCCTCATGTTAGCACGTTGTAGGTGTCGCCACCGGCGCCAACCTTGCGTGAATGCTCTGAAAAGCTAATCATTTGCATATCACAGCATCTTCTTCCTGTCAGTTAAATTTCGCGTGTGTAGCACGTCATCTTTGTGGTGTAGCAATTTTAATGGCCTGTAGTGTATTTCATAGCGTATCTCTTTAAGTATTTCGTAGCGTATGCGGAATCTAGCGTCATGGAGTTTATTACCGAACAATGGAGAACTCCAATGTATACTTGGCCGAAACATTATGACAACTCTCCACCGAAAGAATGAATGCCGTTTGGTAGAACTGCGAGCAGGTGAAGCTGTGAGGTATGTACACTCCTGGAAATTGAAATAAGAACACCGTGAATTCATTGTCCCAGGAAGGGGAAACTTTATTGACACATTCCTGGGGTCAGATACACCACATGATCACACTGACAGAACCACAGGCACATAGACACAGGCAACAGAGCATGCACAATGTCGGCACTAGTACAGTGTATATCCACCTTTCGCAGCAATGCAGGCTGCTATTCTCCCATGGAGACGATCGTAGAGATGCTGGATGTAGTCCTGTGGAACGGCTTGCCATGCCATTTCCACCTGGCGCCTCAGTTGGACCAGCGTTCGTGCCGGACGTGCAGACCGCGTGAGACGACGCTTCATCCAGAATGAGATTTTCACTCTGCAGCGGAGTGTGCGCTGACATGAAACTTCCTGGCAGATTAAAACTGTGTGCCCGACCGAGACTCGGGACCTTTGCCTTTCGCGGGCAAGTGCTCTACCAACTGAGCTACCGAAGCACGACTCACGGCCGTTTATCTGGGCTCCCATAGGACCTTTGGTGGGAATCGCAGGCAGCATGACAGTTGCAGACTGTGTAAACACCAGCTACCTCCATTGATGCCTGATGTCTGCTTCGACAGTGGTGGCATCTTCAAGCAGTCTAACAGTTCGTGTTAGAAAGTTGGAATCGTGATAGGGTCGTTTGAGAAGCAGGTTGACGTTTTGATTACCAGGTTCCCCTGTTCTGTACCCAATAAAACACATATGGAATCGAGAGCCAGTTACGTGTGAACAAACCACCGGCTGGTAACTGACGAGGATTTCATGACCTGCGCGTCCGCATCCGATGCTACAAGGACTTGAAACTTTCTGGAAACCTCAAACTATGTGCCGGATCGACTCGGCACCTTTGCCTTTTGCGGGAAAGTGCTCTACTGATTGGGCTACCCAAGCACGATTCAAGACTCGTCCTCACAGCCTGAAAGTTTAGAAAGTAGGAGATGAGATACTGGCGAAGGCGTCGCCAGTCGTCCTTGGGTAGCTCAGTAGGTAGAGCACATTGTCGCGAAAGGAAAAGGTCTCGAGTTCAAATCTCGGTGCGGCACAGAGTTTTACTATGCCAGGAAGTTTCATATCAGAGCACACTCCGCTACGGAGTGAAAAATTCATTCTCATACCAAGAACTTACGGATCTGTACCACGTAGAATGAGTGGTGCATTGCGTTCGGAAGCTGGACCAGCACCCTGTAAGGCTGGTGGTCATAACGTTTTGCTTCATCAGTTTGTGTATTCTTGGAGTAAGTGGTCAGAGCACCTCTGTGACGTGCAGACATATTGTGTGCGTATTGTCATATCGCTGGCTGAGTTGTGGAGTATCTTTGCGGGCAGCCGCGTCTGTAGTGAGTCGAGCACGGGACACGAAACTGTTATGTAGTGTAGTGTGTAGCTCTGCATGTAGAAGAATGATTAGTATTCAGGTTGAAGTGTTGGTACAAGTGAAATTATAGTAAAGTGATGACATATGGAAATGGTTCAGAGGAAAGTGCGTCAAGAAGTAATTGAAAATGAGGAGTGGCGTTAATAACGTGTTTATGTACCCTCTCGTTGCGTGTTGCATAGCATCGATCATCCGCGCCGTGTTCGGTCTCCAAGAATGAACAAATGTGAATCAGTAATACTATTTACCACAAAAGAGTGCAGTCAAGTGCCAGTGTCTTGTAGCGAGCGTGAGAACGTGCTTTCGATCATCGCGTTCCGCATCATCAATAATCAGTCGCGCCGCGACGGTTACGCGCACGCTCGTAAAAGTGAGAACCGAGACTGAAAAATTAACTTTACGAACAGTGTTATATCATTACTAGCGACAAGGAGGACTATTACTAGATATCTGTATGTGTGACGAGCGTAAGAACTTTCGTTCGATCTTTCGGTTTCCGCATCATCAACAATCACCCGCGTCGTGTCGGTTACGCGTACGCTCGTCTGAATGATATTTTGGACTGTTAATCATCAAGATTGTTAATTGGGATAAACATTTACGATTTAGAGTGTAAACAGTGCAACTTGTGGTTTCCATATCGTCTCAGAATACAGATGTTCTTACCAGACATAGGACAGTGTTGTGTTTAAACGTTGAGTGGCTCCCCTAAACCCGCTTGCAGTTTTTCGATAGATAATTTCAGGGAAGTCAACAGCCAGCTGTGGAGCAGAACAATACGACCGCCGCCGGATTACCAGGGCGCACGGTCACGAAACGAGAAGTCAGTTTAAAGGCCCCCCACCTCCATTCGAACTCTCGGGCGTGTTGTAATATCTTATGATCTTAGTTGGGATCTTTAAGCAGTGGGGAGCAGAGCAACTTCGTTCATTGGTCTGTATGAGTTGGCTATGTAGCGGTAATATCGTGGCAGATCGAAGCAGCGTACCGCACAGGAACTGAAACCCAGAACCGTATCTTTCGAAAGTAATGTTCCTAACGGCTGAAACGTTCAGTCATGGCTCACGAGATGCCATTAAAACTTTACTTCCGATCTTCCAAACTTGATGGTTTCCTTCGGTACCTTTTAGGACTAACAATCGTGGAAGAAATAATGCTGCACAGAAGCAACTTCAGCACGGTCAAGGGATGAGTTTTCCACTCTGCAGCACGATTTTGAAATTTCTTGGCAGATTATAACTGAATGAACATGGGTGCACTGGTGTCAGATTACTGGAGGTAAGATAACAGCGACACGTGATTTTTTGGTACATATTGTAACTGCTGCTACTAGAACCATTTAGATTAACAGGTGTCTCAATCACTCACGCGAAACAACTTCAAATGATACTTGACAAATTTCAGAATTTTACGTATTAGCTGTTAATGTTAAAAGTGTGAGAGAAAGTAGTTAAAGTGCCCAATCTGCAATCGTGGTTTCTACATACAAATATATTTTTACAGTCAAAGGTGACGAGAATGTGATTTTTAAAACTATAATTGTTTCAGCGTACGGCGCAATATAAAGCAGTGGTATGACTCATAAGCTCGCTCATCATGTGACTTGTGCGTAACAGTTATTACTGGCAATAAATGAGATTCCTGCCAGTTTGAGGATAAAAGCCTGATGACGGAAGAATTAATTGTTCGAAACTTGTGATATTAATAAAGAAGATTGGAGAATTGGTGGAATTTTATTTACTGCAATTAATATTATTCGGTAATATGTTCCGTCCATGTGGTTTAATTAAGTCTTTACTGTACGGTCGTTCCATGCGGTACTGCATTGCCAGCTGCGATAATGAATTCTTCCAGTCTAATTCCGAACAGAACATCGATCCAACGCAGTGACAGAGCGGCGGGCAGCGACGTCAAGGCACATGCGTCTTGTTAGGAAGCAATTCCCTCTCGTCACTCCCCTAATTGCCTCTTGGCAGGGTGAACGACAAATGGGGAGTCCACAAGAAGGGTAGCACCATGCGATTCGTCCGCGGAGAGCTTGTCCGAGGCACTCAAGATCAAATTTCTATTGATAGTGCGGTAGTTGTCTGTCCAGTAATCTCTTTGAAATATGTGCGCTGTCTGAGAGGAAATTAATACGAATACCAGCAAGTCCACAACAAAACGGAAAATACAGTGGTATCTAAGCTCTTATTCTCACCAATCGATGAAAAAGAAGTGACAGCTGAGTGCAGTTTGTCCCAGCCAACTAGTGCGTTACACGTTCTAAAACAAAAGATTGTGAACAAGCGGTACAACTAAATTTTTACTAATCTTATGTTTCTCGATGATGATGATAGTTCACTTGAAAACTACCATATTATGTTAAATAATATTTCAGATATAAATGAATTAATGAATATATGGTTTCATGATGGGTGTGACGTAATTACTCATATATTCGTTGGTTTCGTAAAGTTCGGTTGTAGAAATAAATTATGAAACTGAATCCCAGGTCAATAAATAGTAATACGAATTAATCAGTACCGCTTTGCAACAATAAATAATGGGATTTAGGAATATAACATTTGGCGTTCGGTTGAAACCATTATTCACACAGTACCTAAAGCTTTCATTCAATCTTTCTCGTAGTGTTAGGAACTAACTTGCTCATCATGTTACATGTTCCGCAGTTTCATACTCTGTAATAATTGTATTACAAACGAACCATTGTCTAAATGTGTGGCATTAGGATGACTCCTTTTATGCAGAACGTTGACAAGATGGGACAACAGGATTGTCCTGGCGCATAACATCGAAGTCTTTAGTGCCCACACTAAAAATGATGATTAAACTGGTGTAACATCCACGAGATAAATTTTAGCTACGGTGCGACGAGAGGAAATTGTGCCTCTAACAGTTATAAACATTACCTATCCGACGTATAGAAAAGCCGTGAAATAAAACAAAACGAGGATAAATATTAACTATTTATATAATATTTTATGATGTAATTGGGCATATCGATGTGTATCATACAAAGACAATGATAATTGTAAATTCCTTTTATGATCTGCATTCATCTTCCATTGTTTTTACCTTTTTTTGGTTGGCTTTTGTAGGTTGCGGACGCAAGACGCATATAAAACTGAGGTCTGTTAAGAAATTGTAATTATTTGTTAATTATTACTTGAGAATAGAGTTCATTATTATTATAAATATGAGTGAATAATTATTTGTAACTTTAATTCCTGTCTCTATAAGCATTATCTGTGTTAATTATTTCTTTCCGCTGCAAGGAGCGCAGCCATTGATGATAGCGATTTGTATCGCATTTTTATCTGTCTTTCTTATGAAAGTATCAAAGGTTTGCTTCATGAAAATTAGTCTAAATAGTGCACAATATAAAAGTAAAGTTTAATACGCATTAATTCAAATACTTATCCTGTTAAAAGGAAATTTGCTCTAACAATAGAAAGTCTCTGTCAATTGTCTGCTGCCATCTTAACAATTATCCCAGCCGCAAATTCAAATTACGAAACTCTGCAGACATAAATGCCGAAGGTAATGAAAATGTGTAAAAACAGATGTGCACCGGTGGTCCCGAACTCATTTCAATGAAAATTATTCGAATCGGATTGGTTCTTTAAAAATAGTGTTCATAGCACGATCCATATAACAAACTTTTCTTGCTGATGTATGGAGCCGAAATTAATTAGGCACATGTTGCGAAGAATGTTGTTTCAGGTAACATACGTCAGTGTTGTGCGCAGCTGATATTTTAATGATCATTTTGCTGGTGATAGCTGTTTCCATCATAATTAATAGTTGTATAGAATCTGTTGTGTGAACTGTGATTTAGTGACACTTACACAACTTACAGACAACACTTTAACACAACGTTAATTTGGATTTCTTTAGCAACTTGACCAAATCTTTAGCCGGGAGAAAAAATTATTTTGTAATTACTCAGTGTAATTTAATAACATTATCGTTTTCGTTTACAAATTAATTAAATACCAAACCACTGAATAACACAGCGAACGCCACAATGGGATAAAGATAAAAACAAGTTGCACTAAAATAATAAAAAAATAGTTTAAAAGATCATTTCAGACATACAGTGCTTGGACAAAAGCGTGGAAACACAGTACGAAATTCGTGCTTGAACATAAATGGAGATGTTAGCCAAGCCTGCGGGTTGCACTGTAGTCTTCCGCATGTTGCAGTTGTCAGTTGTGGTCAGAACCATGTTCTATGTAATTGTGAGCACATTATGTAGGAACTCAGTGCATTCGAGCGTGGGAAAATTGTTGGTGGCCGTACGGTGGATGCTTCCATAACGAAGGTAGCCGAAATGTTTGGTGTTCCAAGACGCACCATAACAAAGATTTATACAGCATACAGGGAAAGCAGAAAAACATCATCGGCTAAGTCACAAACCGGACGAAAGTTTGTGTTGGGTGGTCGTGACAGACGTCATTGAAGAGGACAGTGGTGAAAAATAAGAGGACAACGCCTGCAAAAGTCACTGCAGAGCTGAATGTCAGCAGCAAAACAATACAATGGAAACTTCCTGGCAGATAAAAACTGTGTACAGGA
Source organism: Schistocerca nitens (assembly GCF_023898315.1). Classification (NCBI taxonomy): domain Eukaryota; kingdom Metazoa; phylum Arthropoda; class Insecta; order Orthoptera; family Acrididae; genus Schistocerca; species Schistocerca nitens. The sequence continues at coordinate 149,000,662 of NC_064615.1, read as the reverse complement.
CCGAGACTCGAACTCGGGACCCTTGCCTTTCGCAGGCAAGTGCTCTACCAACTGAGCTACCCAAGCACGACTCACGCCCCCTGCTCACAGCTTTACTTCCGCCAGTACCTCGTCTCCTACCTTCCAAACTTTACAGAAGTTCTCCTGCGAACCATATCAGCGCACACTCCGCTGCAGAGTGAAAATCTCACTCTGGAAACATCCCCCAGGCTGTGGCTAAGCCATGTCTCCGCACTATCCTTTCTTTCAGGAATGCTAGTCCAGCATGGTTCGCAGGAGAGCTTCTATAAAGTTTGGAAGGTAGGAGACGAGGTACTGGCGGAAGTAAAGCTGTGTGGATGGGGCGTGAGTCGTTCTTGGGTAGCTCAGTTGGTAGAGCACTTGCCCGCGAAAGGCAAAGGTCCCGAGTTCGAGTCTCGCTCCGGCACACAGTATTAATCTGCCAGGAAGTTTCATATCTAATTCTGAATACAAAGGAAGCTCAATGAGGAGAGATCTCCAGTGCAAGCCGGAATTCCAGAATCATCACTGATGCAAATAACCGTAACAGGAAAACGTGGTGCCAAAGCATAGGCCATATCGAGGCCAGTCAAGGTGACTTTATCCCGTAGAGTGACGCGAGTGACGTATGACCTGGCTGAATAGCTGACATCACAGACTGCAGATGAGTCTTGTTTCTCACTGTTTCCAACTTACGGTCGACTTTACATCCCAAGAGTATTCGGAGTGGTGGGAGTTCGGTGATGATTTGGGCAGCCATATCGTGGTAATCCATGAGAGCCACACATATTCCTCAAGGTGGACTAGTGTCAAGGATTATGTGACTATTTTTGCTGATCGGGTCCATCCTATGGTACGACGTTTGTTCCTCAATGGTGTCGCTATCTTCCAAGGCGACAGGGCTGTTCGCATTGTTCAGCACTGGGGTTTGTGAGCACCAGGATGAATTGTCGCATCTCCTCTGGCTACCACAGTTATCAGATCTCAATATCATTTAGCCTTCGTGGTCTCTTTTTGAGAGAAATGTACTTGGTCACTATCCACCTCTCATCGATACCTGAACTTGTCAGTGTTTTGCAGGAACAGTGGTTAAAGATTACCCTGAAACCATACAGAACATTATTCATTTGTTACGACACGACTGAAACCAGTTTCCAGCGCCAAAGGTTTTCCTACACAATTTAGGCAAGCTAATATGTTGTGTTTCCATATTTTTATCCAACGTATGTGGCTGGTTCATCACTCAACAATAAAAGGATGGGCCAGCCACTCTTATAAGCTGAAACCTCGGAAATAAGGTCTACGTTTGGAGACCTGACACCGCAAATAAATGTAAATGCTTTTCACCTCTTCGTTATCAAAAAAAAAAAAATCATTTACCTTAGCTGCTGCTCTCTGGTCCAAATATAAAATGTACTCTAATAAAACGTGGCTTATGGTACACCACAGGCATTAGAGAGTCGGAGATCTCTCCGGAGTAGGAAACGATGGGTTTATGAACAGTATTTCTACCATACCATTTTTCTGATCTGGGATTGTTTGATCATTAAGAATTTCCTGAAAAACGCGTTTGTTAGATCTTCAAATATTTCTAAAATACAGATCTGGACCTTCTAGCAGTCAAAGTGGAAACATCCTAGAATCAAAAAGATGAGCCATAACAACTTCGACGAAATCTACGTGGGAATCCATTCAAGATAAGTGCCAAAATTAATGACATTTTTACAGTGACTTCATTATTTCCATTCTGATGATACCATCCACAGTCAATAACTTTGTTGTTGCCCGATAAAGCGAACATATGCTGCGTGCGCAACATTATTAATCTGATTTCTAACCTAATTTGCAAGTGGTGATATTGTTAGACACACATGCATTGCATTTTGATTTAACATCCAGTAACACCATGGAGGTTTTATCGAGATTAATTTATTCAACTAATGCACTATGTAATTTGATGTAGAGTCCATCTGCCCTAGCCATGTAGCAGTCATTTAAAAAATTAAAACAGAACAGACAGTAGAAAAAGTTAGTTTTTAAACAAACCTATTGCTTACCTGCGCACACTTGTGACAATTTGTCTGGTACAGAGGTCAGCCTGAGAATGTTGTTTTCGCCGGTATCTGACATTTTCTTATGCTTCTCCCGGGCTGGTTTTTCATCTCTGCGTTATAAATGTTATTATGTGCTTCATCAGTGTTTAGTTTTGCGAGGAAATGTAAAGTAATATTCACACTGATTCTCTTGGGATCATTGTCTGGTGTGACAGTATCACTTCATTAGACAGAAAGACATCTTGATCCCAGTCTGTCACTGACTATGTAGACTGATACCGAACAAGAAAAATACTCGTAAATTGCGGCTCGTGTAGCGTCTATCATAGGAGTTTCTTGAGCATCTTCATAATGATCACGTGACAAAATGTGACACTCTTCGTCATATTTTCTCGATCTGATTTATTAATCGAAACTGATGAGCAATACTCAAAAGGAATCGGTCTTAAGACGGTTTTTAAAAAACCACTTCTTTCTTTTGGATGAATTCCATTTCCTTAAGATTCTTCCAATGAATCCCAGTGTGGCATTTAATTTTCCTACAAGTTACGTTATGTGATCATATACATTAGGTTGCTCAAGACGGTTACTCCTAGATATTCTATAGCTGTTGCCATTTCCAATGGCTTTTTCCTTTAGTGTAACTGAAGGTAATTGAACAATAATGGATCTCTTCAGCTATTTATGTGCAGTATGTTTATTTATATCAGGGGCAATATTCAGTGCGTGCATCACTCGTCTTTCCTCAGAAGTTTCTGGTACATTTAACTACTGCCTGATGGTGTTGCAACCCTCCAACAGACAACAACATTATCTGTGAACAGTCTACATATACGTATAAACACACACACTGCAAGCCACCGTACAGTTGGTGATACACTGGGACAGTATTATCGATTTTCTTTCTTATTCCATTCCTGTACGTAGAGGAAACAATGATGGTCCAAATTCCTCTGCATGTACCCTAATCTCCTTTATCATATTCTTATGATTTCTACGCCAGGTACATGGATGTGGTGGCATAATGCTCTTACAATCTTCACTGAGTAGTTTCTGTAAATTTATCTCGAAAGCGTTTTGCGAAAAACATTTCATCTTTATTCCAAGGATCCGCATTGAAGTTCCCCAAAATTCTCTGTCACTTTTCAAATGAGGTAGGCTGAAAGACCTGATAAATTTCTAACAGCCTCATGGAACCTCTAAGATTATCCACTGCACACTGATCCGGGTACTTCGCAGCTCAATGAAAACCAGTCACAGTAAAATCACATGACCTGATTTTATCTGTAGTGTCAATATGCGATCCATGCGTATCTACACCCACATCTATATTTACATCTACATTTACAAGTATGCTGTGCAAACCACACTCAAGTGCCTGGAAGAGGATTCATCGAATCACCTACACAACAATTCCCTTTTATTCGGCTCTCAAACAGCGCGAGGAAAAAAACGAACACCTATATCTTTCCGTGCGATCTCTGATATCCCTTATTTTGTTATGATGGTCATTTCTCCCTATGTAGGTCTGCGTCAACAAAATATTTTCGCATCCGAAGGAGGAAGTTGGTGATTGAAATTTCGTGAGAGGTTTCCTCCACAATGAGAAACGCCTTCGTTTTAATGATGTCCACCTTAAATTCTTTATCATGTACATCACACTCTCTCCCCTATATCTCGATAATACAAAACGTGTTGATCTTTTTTCAACTTTCTCGATGTACTCCGTTAATCCTGTGTGGTAAGCGTCCCACACCGCAGAGGACGGACAAGCGTAGTGTGGACAGTGTTTTTAGTAGACGTGTTGTGATGTGTTGGCAGAAGAGCCAACACCGTGTTGCTAGAGGAGGCCGAAATGCACGCGTTTAAACTCACGCAGACTGGCGTGAGGTCTGGAACAAGGTAAAGTAATTATCCTATGAAGAAAAGAACGTAGTTGATTGAATACTTAACTTTAATCCATAATTGGAGAACATCGCTCTTGTTTATACATGAATTACAATCTCAATATAAACTGGTAATGGCGCCTTGCTAGGCCGTAGCAAATGACGTAGCTGAAGGCTATGCTAATTATCGTCTCGGCAAATGAGAGCGTATTTGTCAGTGATCCATTCTTAGCAAAGTCTGCTGTACAACTGGGGCGAGTGCTAGGAAGTCTCTCTAGACCTGCCGTGTGGCGGCGCTCGGTCTGCAATCACTGACAGTGGCGACACGCGGGTCCGACGTATACTACCGGACCGCGGCCGAGTTAAAGGCTACCATCTAGCAAGTGTGGTGTCTGGCGTTGACACCACATGTTACATCTTCTCAGAGTTCTGCTATATGTTCTTTCAAAATTAAGTTGCTCGTAATTCCTAGGTATTTAGTTGAATTTACAGCCTTTAAATTTTTTGGAGTTATCGTGTAACGGAAGTTCAACGGATTCCTTTTAGTACTCATGCGGATGACCTCACAATTTTCCTTATTTAAGGTCAACTGTAAATTTTTGTTCCATTTAGATACCCTTTCTAAATCGTTTTACAGTTTGTTTTCACCTTCTGATGACTTTACTAGACGATAAACGACTCCATCATCTGCAAACAACCTAAGACGGTTGCTCAGATTGTCTCCTAAGTCATTTATATAGACAAGGAACAACAGAAGGCCTATAACACTAACTTGGGGAACGCAGAAATCACTTCTTCTTTTCTCGACGACTTTCCGTCTGTTACTACGATCTGAGACCTCTCTGACAGGAAATCACTAATACAATCGCTTAACTGTGACGATATTCCGTAGGCATGCAATTTTGTTACAAACAGCTTGTGAGATACAGTGTCAAAATCCCTCTAGAAATCTAGAAATACGAAATCAATTTGAAACCCTTGTCAATAGCTCAATAGCATTCAACACTTCTTGTGAGTGAAAAGCTGTTTTTTTTTCTCTCGCAAGAACGATGTTTTCTAAATCCGTGCTAACTGTGTGTCAGACCGTTCTCTTTGAGGTAATTCATAATGTTCGATCACATTATATGTTCCAAAATTTTGTTGCATGTCGACATAATGGTATGGATCTGTAATTTAGAGGATTACTCCTACTGCCTGTCTTGCTGTGCAACTTTCCAGACTTCGGATACGGATCTTTTGTCGAGTAAGCAGCTGTATATTATTGTTAAGCGTGGGGCTATTGCGTCAGAATACTTTGAAAGGAACCTAACTGGTATACAGTCTGGACTGTAAGACTTGCTTTTACTGTTTTAAGTGGCCTAGTACTATCATGGTTCGTAAAGAAGTTAACTATGTGGGTTGACTTTGCTTGATATTAAACTTCCGGATTGCTAATAAGGTACAAGACAGTAGCACAGTTTAGAATGTAACGTAAGAGTGAATTGACTTGAACGATGCAGGACACTTACTATCTATACAATACAGTAGGAAGATAATGATGATTATAGGTAAATGATTACTAATGGTGGAGCATTACTGATGAGGACAAGAGATTCTTCTGTCAGTCTTGTCATAGGAAATTACTAATATTGAAATAGTTATGACGTAATTGGATCTTTTGTACTGATTATTATATGAATTCTCGAGGAGTATTCGCTACCTTATATCATTTAACGCAAACGGCATATGTGACATCTGGATATGTATGGTTTGAATAAATGTAGCCAGTTGATTATTCTTGATTGCTGTTATTGCACTATGACCATTAGATTTGGCACAACAATTAGCGTGGGTACTCAGAAACTAATTTATCGGTAGATTCAGAATGTGGCTGAACACTTAAGTCATAACACAATACGGGAAAAACTGTTAAGTACATAACACACGAAACTGTAAACTCTATTATTTCAATAAAAAGAATCTTTGAACTGAATACTTCAATTATCCATTTATGAAAATTACGTGGAGTATTACAAAACTTACGCTCACTAAAAATTATGTATTTTACAACTACACAACGTTAGTAACTTTTGTTACGGAAAATAATTGATGTTCAGTTCAGTAAAACAGGATATTCGGATTCATCGTAGCACTTGGGATAGGACGCTGTCTTGATAAATGACTAAGGATAAGTTACAGTGGCTCAACACAAAGTCTACAGAACACAAAATTATTAGTGAAAACGAACCCACACAACTGGTCCATTTGAGATGAAGGTGGAGGCAGCAACGATCTCCAGTTTTAGGGAAGCAGCCTACTCACGCCGTAGTAAATTCACACCAGTCTTTCCGTTGTGTGCCAGCCAGTCTGCTGTAACTAGCTCTGACGTCATAAATGTTGCGCAATACTTTAAAAATCAAGCAAATAACCTAAAACATTTCTATCATGTCAGGAGTAATACTAAATTAATATGTGTTGAATATCAGTTCGATAACTTCAGCCATTTTCGAAATTTGGACGTTTTTCTGCAAAAATCATTGGCGTAACAGAAAAGAGCTAGAGAATTAAAAATTGATAATTAGATTCCTTTTTCATAATTATTTAATAGAAACAGTCTTCTGGATCTCACAATTTAAGATTTTAGTTGAAATTCAATATTTTCTGGTTTTTGTCTTAAAAATTAAGGAAGCAAGATAGATTAAGTAGGCTAATAAATAAGGCTAGGATGTTTATATTTAAGTAGGTTGGAGATCCGCTATAACTACGAAGATGTGAGAAGTTTCATTTGAATACCTATAAAACTATAGCGATAGCGTATCTCCAGTGTAATTAAATTAATTCTCTCGCCCAGAATATTTAGCCACGTCAAAATTTTATTATCAATACTTACCTGCGTGCTGAATGCACATTTAAATTAAGAGCTTCATCGGCCATCAGCAAGAGAAGCTATGATTTATTCAATAACTTAATGTGGTGCATTACTAGCCCAGCGGCTAGTCGGGAGAGCCGATTTGATCAGGCGTTCCCTTAACCGTCCGCACCGCGGCTTTATATATAAGAACGCTGCGCGAGGAAGAAGGCCCCAGTTCTCTCCAGACGCTGAATAACACGCCATCTGTGTCGGGAGTCGCGTCGCGTCGGTATCATTGCTACAAACAGCCTCAGATGCCGTATTAAGTTACTCGGAATACGCGTAACCATGAAATCATTTTCGAGTGAAGTGTTAATTCTGGGGTAACTTTAATTATCGATCTTCAGTTTGCGTATGTCGTATTTTCACGTGCCGCCGCGGGACAGACATTCTACCAATTATTTAGCGTGGCGTTTGATGAACCTAATCATCAAATTATGGCGAGCATTCATTTAAACATTTAATTTGGACATTTATAGTTGCATCAGCGCATTAGACTCTCAACTGCTCTGTTAGTTAGGTTGTGTGGATTCTTTTGTTTTTCATCTGTGACTTTCAGAATATACTCAACTATTTTAGAAAATCGTTTTTGATTATAAATCCCAGACAATCTCCTAATTCCTCAGAGCTATAAGCTGTAACTATAAGTGTATTCTCAGATGAAGTGGGCACTAGGAATTCTAATTACAGGCTTCACGTTTTGCTAATCACTTTCTGGTAGCCAATATTGTAGTTAGAGAGCCAGTGTTGAGAACGGCAAACGACAGCAAAAATAATAGGAACATTTTTAAGAACAATAATTTCACCCGCCGCCGCACATATGGTTAATCGGCCGGGAAGTGTTTCTACATTCAAACATTTATACAACAATAATTCCACCCGCCGCCCCACACTGTGCTATTCAAAAAGGCGGCAAAAATATCCACGGCTCCTCCTGTGCAACAAACTCTGGAAATTCTCTTCTTGGCGTCGGATTTTCATAGTACAGAGCTAACCAAAGTATGGCATGAAAAATAATCCGTATTACTTATGCATCTGAGTCTATATTATATAATATTGCTCTTCTTCTCACCTCCTACAGTTCACAAGATGCGCACTCTTTGCTTGTTAGCCACCAGCTGACTCATGCCACAAAGGAGCTCTGCAGTTAGACCGCCAGATCCACCTTTTCTACTCCCGCCTAGCCAGTTCCGTTGCGGAGGGTCTTCCCTCCAGTTTTATATGATTAGACACCCACTTTCCCTAAGCACGAGCCAGTAAAATACACTCCTGGAAATTGAAATAAGAGCACCGTGAATTCATTGTCCCAGGAAGGCGAAACTTTATTGACACATTCCTGGGGTCAGATACATCACATGATCACACTGACAGAACCACAGGCACATAGACACAGGCAACAGAGCATGCACAATGTCGGCACTAGTACAGTGTATATGCACCTTTCGCAGCAATGCAGGCTGCTATTCTCCCATGGAGACGATCGTAGAGATGCTGGATGTAGTCCTGTGGAACGGCTTGCCATGCCATTTCCACCTGGCGCCTCAGTTGGACCAGTGTTCGTGCTGGACGTGCAGACCGCGTGAGACGACGCTTCATCCAGTCCCAAACATGCTCAATGGGGGACAGATCCGGAGATCTTGCTGGCCATGGTAGTTGACTTACACCTTCTAGAGCACGTTGGGTGGCACGGGATACATGCGGACGTGCATTGTCCTGTTGGAACAGCAAGTTCCCTTGCCGGTCTAGGAATGGTAGAACGATGGGTTCGATGACGGTTTGGATGTACCGTGCACTATTCAGTGTCCCCTCGACGATCACCAGTGGTGTACGGCCAGTGTAGGAGATCGCTCCCCACACCATGATGCCGGGTGTTGGCCCTGTGTGCCTCGATCGTATGCAGTCCTGATTGTGGCGCTCACCTGCACGGCGCCAAACACGCATACGACCATCATTGGCACCAAGGCAGAAGCGACTCTCATCGCTGAAGACGACACGTCTCCATTCGTCCCTCCATTCACGCCTGTCGCGACACCACTGGAGGCGGGCTGCACGATGTTGGGGCGTGAGCGGAAGACGGCCTAACGGTGTGCGGGACCGTAGCCCAGCTTCATGGAGACGGTTGCGAATGGTCCTCGCCGCACATACGGTTCACGTCCACGCTGTCGCGGCATGCTACCAGTGTTAAAGACTGCGATGGAGCTCCGTATGCCACGGCAAACTGGCTGACACTGACGGCGGCGATGCACAAATGCTGCGCAGCTAGCGCCATTCGACGGCCAACACCGCGGTTCCTGGTGTGTCCGCTGTGCCGTGCGTGTGATCATTGCTTGTACAGCCCTCTCGCAGTGTCCGGAGCAAGTATGGTGGGTGTGACACACCGGTGTCAATGTGTTCTTTTTTCCATTTCCAGGAGTGTATAACACTTTCATTATTTTAGAGCACGTAACATTTGACGTGATATCTATAGATTAATTACAGTTATATAAATTATAAATAATCAATAAAACATTTATATGGATATTGCATCAAAGAGCATAATTGTACAGATGTCACATAAAGTAAAAAAAAAAAAAAACAGGCAAAAAGCTTACTACTTGGCAGAAGTCTTGTGGAGTCAATCTGAACATGAAATATGAATCTTTATTCAAGAACAAGTCAGGGATAACTTGCGTCTTTATAAGTACCGTATATAGCAGCGCTCAGACATTATGTGTAGCGGAGTAAAAAGCCAAACTTTTCGTAAATACCTCTATTTTCGAACTATTTTTGAACAAAAGTAGTTTCATCGTTAAAATTTTCAACTTATGTTGACGACAAAACGAATATTGAAATGTGCATTGCTCCTTCCCCAATGAGGATCCAGTGAGAAGCGATATGCGATTTTTTTTTGACTCATCATTCTTCTGACTGATTGGAAACGGTCTACCACGATTTCCTCTCCTGTGCCAGCCTCTACACCTCAGATTAGCACTTGCTAACCACGTCCTCAACTATCAGCTAGATGTCTTCCACTCTCTGTCGTCTACAATTTTTGCTCTCTACAGCTCCCTCTAGTATCATGGAAGTCATTCCCTCATGTTTTAACATATGTCCTATCATCATGTCCTTTCTCCTTGTCAGTGTTTTCCACATGTTCCTTTCCTCTCCGCTTCTGCGCAGAGCCTCATCATTCTTCACCTTATCAGTCCATTTAATTTTCAACATTCGTCTGTAGCACCACATCTCAAATGCTTCCATTCTCTTCTGTTCCGGTTTCCATGTTTCACTGGCATACAATGCTGTGCTCTAGATTTACGTTCTCAGAAATTTCTTCCTTAAATTAAGGTTAGTAGTCATCTCTTGGGCAGGAATGAACTTTTTGCCAGTACTAGACAGCTTCTGATGTCCTTGCTCCGTCCGTTATTGGTTATTTTGCTACCTAGGTAATAGAATTCCTTAACTTCGTGACCATCAATCCTGATGTTACGTTTCTCGCTGTCCTTATTTCTATTACTTCTCATTACTTTCGTCTTTCTTCGATTTACTCTCAGTTCATATTCTGTACTCATTAGACTGTTCAGTCTATTCAGAAGATCCTGCAATTCTTCTTCCCTTTCACTCAGCGTAGCATTGTCATCAGCGAACCGTTCATAAATATGCGTCTGATGTCTCATACGCAATAAATACCACCCTTCTTAGTACACTATTTATCGCGCCCCATATACTACTGTGAATGTGAGGTATCACAGTTTAAACACAGGTTTTGGTGAGATACGCACTGAAAAATAGATCTACAATGAAGTTTTAACATTACTCTTCTTGTTATTTCTAAAACCTACAAAAAAGGCGTACAAAACTAGTATCCTAATCGACTTGTAAGTAGTCATGAATTTAGATACCAACCAAATCAACTCATTTTTTACTCTCAACAGGCGAAGTTTAACATTAAATAAATACAGCAAATAAAGTTAAATAATACTCACCAATTAAACTACTATTTTACGAGCACCAGTGTCGAAGTTTTAAAGGAAAGAAAAATTATTTGAAACCAAAATACCCAGTCAGTACTTCCACGTTGTCTTCCCGCATTTGATTTTCGAAAACCAATTTGCTAAAGCCATTTCTGGCTGGTCATGTAAACACTCTATAGCAATTATGGAACTAGGGTTTAGTTAGCTCAACCGTTTTCTAATGTACTTAAATTGTCAGGTTTCCACTTGCTTAAAAAAAAAAATTCCGGCTAATCTGGTCGAAGTGAATATTTTTACAGAAAAGGACAAGAAGAAGTTTTAGATTGAGCATGAAGTTGTCTACCTCATATTCGATGTAAGAGAAACAACTGTTGTATTGACTAAATCGGCAACTTGAACAACTGATTTCTAAAGGCTACTCGGGCGAAACAGCTGAATATAGCAAAACCGGTATTTGACAGGACTTACAAATTTCATTCAGGCCTTAACATAGAATCTCATCAGCAAAATCGGTAAGCTGCATTAGGCAGGAACCATTCGAATCGTTTCCTACACACCTTTAGCATGAACAAAATTCCAATGAATAGTGAGAAATGCAAGTTTCAATGTAGCATACGACAAGAATGATAACAGAAAAGACAAGGAAAAATGTAAATAAATCCTACACATAATCAAATTCCTGCAAGAACTTTAAAGTTAGAAGCAGAAGAGTGATATTGAACTATTACTTGAACTATTACTGGGCTTCATACGCAAGTTCGCGAAGAACCTTTTCCATTAAAATGTGAAATAAAAACAACTTCTGCTGTTCAAATTTCCAATTCTATTTTAATTATGTGACCAGTTTCAGCCCTACTTTACGCCATCTTCAGGCCTCATGATCGACTTGTAGGCCAGTCAAATTGGGCCAGCATTCAGTGTCTGGTATCGGCAGATTTCTTCTTAACACAGCGGTCCCAGCGACTGAGTTGTCAAGTGATTTTGGATGTTGGATGATGATGTTTTGACCTGATATTTTATACTGAACAGTCGAGGTCCCGCAACCGTCTTGCATAAAGACAGACTTACAGAGACTTTTCCATTAATTTGTATGATCACCATTTTTTAAGAAACAGATCATTAGTGTAGTAATCTAGATACTATGAGACACCTGATGTCTTTCGTCGCAAATTTAAACTCTGTGCCAGTCCGCAATTATAATCTGGGATTTTGGCTTCCTCCGTCGTGCGATATTACAGCACTCGCCTCTGCTGAAAGGACGTCTTCTTTCAGAATACGCCTTAATGCCGCAGCTGCCAGGTGCACGAGTTCCTGGAGGCAGCCCGTGGAGATTGGAAGCGGTAGCCGAGCAGAAACTGGAGATTAAAGCCACGCCGTGCAGCTCGTCCTGGGCCGGGAGGAACCGCCACACCGTTCGAAAGGCTGGTCGCCACGGGTAGACACAGGTTCTAGACTCAGACGATAGGCGGAGGTTACAGAAGTGCAAGGACTTACTCGACCTTTGTCAGTTTTAATAAAATCCTTTTGGGTATTGCACCGCGTCATTTTGAAACTAAAAGTATAATGAAAAGCCAACGTATCGACCGTTTTCTAGCATTCCTTCAGGGCGTCTAAACACCGAAGACGACCAGCACAAAGACGATCGAAAGAGCAGTTTGGAAGTTCGAAAATGACCTGGCCTAATGGCCAACACAATTTTATTGAAAGACTATCTGAATATCTGGCGTTGCCCAGGTATGTCCTTATTTCAATCTTCTGTTTGTTCATCACCTCCTTCCTCCTCTCTCTGTCTATCTCCTCTTTTCCCCCTCTCTGCCAATCTCCTTCATCTACTCTCTCTCCTTCCCCCTCATCCCTCCAACTCTCTGTTCATCTCACCTTGCCCCTCGCACTGTCTTCTCCTACCCCTCTATCTATTTGCTGTTCTCGCTGTCTATATCCATCTGCTCCTTCCCTTTCCGTTCATCTCCACCCCTCTCTCTGTCCATCTCCTCTTCCCCCTCTCTCCACAAATCCTTCTCCCCCTCTCGCTGTCAGGCTCCATGTCCTCCTCTTACTGTCCATCTCCTCCTGCCTCCTCTCTCTATCCTTCTACTCTTCTTACCTTTCTCTGCCCACTTCCTCTTCTCCCCTCTCTTTGTCCATGTCCTCCTCTCCTCTCCCTCTGCCCATCTCTTCTTCCTCTCTGTCCATCTCCTCTTCCTTCCTTAATCTCCCCTCTCTCTGTCCATCTCTTCTTCCCTTCTTTCTCTGAGATGTCCTCCTCCTTCCTTTCTCTGTCCATCTCCTCTTCTCCCCTTTATATCCATTTTCCTCCTCCTCTCTCTGTCCATTTCCTCCTCCCTCTATCTGTGTCCGTCCCCTTCTTCTACTCATTGTTTGTCCACCTCCTTCTCTACCCTCCTCTGTCTACGTTATGAGCCCTACCCCTATAGAAGATTAGTAGTTCTTACCCCAACAGTGTGTACCAAATTTGGCTGAAATCGTCCCAGGGGTTTAGCACGAGCGTTTCACTTGTGACTTTGTCTGTGTACGTACATTTCAAACATATTACGCGTGCATGCACATACACATACTCACACACATACACACATTCAAACACATGCACCCACCCACACACACACAAACACACCCACCCACCCACCCACCCATCCACCCCCCCCCCCCACACACACGAACACAAATATATATATATATATATATATATATATATATATATATATATATATATATATATATCACACATTTGTGAACATATTATCACTAGCAAATTTCACCATGCAGCTCAGTGTTTACGACGTCGTCTCACCTGAGCTACATGTTGTAAAATAATATAATTTTGTAGGTACATCCTGTGGTATGAGTGGCTGCTGTCTGCGAAATGTGTTTTGAATATAGTTAGTAGCAAACAAGTAATAAATATAAAAGTCATTCATGATGCGACCATTTTTCACACATATCAGTGTTTGACGTGTCGTAAATGATATATTTTCGTAGGTACATTCACCGACGTATGTGGATGCTGTCTGCGTAATGTGTCGTGAACACAGGTAGTAATAAATACGTAATAAATTAAAGCGTCATGAATAGTAGTAAATACGTAATAAATCGAAGCATCATGCATGATGTAGCAGTTTCTCCCATATCAGTGTTCGTGACGTCATAGCTCCTGAAGTGTGCTGTCACACAACGAAGTAGTTTTGCTGGTACTTTCAGTGATCTGCTTGAATCCTGTTTCCAAAACGTATCGGGAATACAATTAGTAGTAAAGACGTAATAAATTAAAACGTTGCTCTTTACTGCGCGAACAGCGAACATGTAGCAAGCTATAAACTTTTTTCCTTTCATCATTTTGTAGGGGTTGTCAGTGCGAAAAGGTTTCGTAAGGGTTTGAAATTATGTGTAACGATCGTTGAAAATCACTAAGTACCGTCACTCTCAAATACTGGATGACTAAATTATGGATATTCGTTCGTCACGGGATACACGTGTATCCCCACCCCTGTGAAAGGTAGATGCTTCTTACCCACACAGGAATTCTTTTCAGACAGTAAGTGATAGATAAGTGTACCACGTTTGGCTGCAATCGGCCCAATGGTTTAGGAGGAGATGTGGAACATACAAATACACATAATGTGTGTGGATTGTATTGTTCATAATATTAAATAGTAACCTCAATACAACCAGGTTGTTGGTTTAACTCTGATGTTCTGTTCGAACTTATCAAATAGATATGTCTTCCGGGTCAGTATGACCTGATCTTTTAAAATTGGATACACACTGGGAAAAAACATTTATGTAGGAATAGGAATTATACTTTGAAAGCTGTCTGGTTTAATTAGACTTCTTTCATATGTTCCATTTACTTTTCTAGTTGTAGTACACTGATAGATTTACTCATTGTACGTGCTACATCGGCTATACTTATGTCTTGCTTGTGGTGTTTCGAGCAAGCACGTGGTCGCCTTATTTGGAGAGGTTGGATTCGAAACGAGGAAATAGGAACTGGATTTTGCAATTGGAGTGAGTGTGTCGTTGTGATTGCGAATAGCCAGGCAGTAATGACCACGAAGTGGTCGCTACAACCTGTATATGATGGTCAGACAGTTGTCTGACGTATTATATGTTTCGGCACTGATGTGGATAGAAGGCGTGACACTGGCATGAAATGGCAGTGAGTGTCGCCGCAATAAGAGGCACTGAATGGGAGAGAGAGAGAGCTATGCGTGATTCCAGTAGTAAATTCGCATTGAGGACGTGGGAAAAGCAAACATACAACGATCCTCTCTATTTGTCTGCTCGTCAACACAAGGTAATGTGTACTTTTTCTTAAAGAACTGGTGTGTTACATTGGAGCAGTATGGTTGTCCAATCTTTTCGTCGAATGTGTAGCAGATTAGCACTAATGGCACTGTGGCGGATCTTCCTCTGTTTGTGATCTGAATTTAACCCGTGGTCGGGTTTGGTAAGTTCGTACTTATTTCACCAAACAGACCTTGCATTTTTCATACCATTTTCAAATGACTATTAGGGAACAGATCTTCGTATGGTTATACCGAGAGCAGCAGCTGCTTGCACATTTATCATTTGAACTATGCAAGGCTTTTGTAAATTCTGAGGTGCAACAGTAATTATGAAATTAGTGCAAATCTCATTCCTTTTATTTAAATTCGCATCTATCGTAAAATTAATTAAATGAATCATCAGTTTTCTCAGATAGTGGAAGAGAGCAAGCCTTAGACGTCGCCAAGGGCTTAAGTGGAAGTATTTAAACTAAATATTCTTGTACGAAACCCATGTCAGCTTTTCCAATCAAAAACCGTTTGTCCTGATAGCAGATGTTCACAAAGAATTATTTTCAACTGAGATAAGATAAGTCACATCGAAAGCGACGATGGTTACTCGATATTTTATTCCCTGGTTTTGTGATGTGAAATACAACAACTGTGTACATGAAACCAAAAATAGAATTTCTGCCTTGCAAATCTTTGGGATATATTGAGGTATGTTCCATTGCGCTGTGTAATCATAGGTGTGTCTGTAGAAGCACAGTTGAGACTAGTCATATGGCATTTTATTAGTTTGGGCCTTATTCATTTTTCAAAGATGCTATAGACTGAGGTGACGAATCTCATGGAGTAGGGACATGGACATATACAGACGGCAATAGTAACGCATGCATCGCCGTGCATTGGCAGAGCTGTGATTTGTACACAGATGATTCATGTGAAAAGGTTTCCGACGCGGTTACGGCAGCGCGACGGGAATTTAAACGCAGAATGTTAGTTGGAGCTAGAAACGCGGGACATTCCATTTTGAAATCGTTACAGAATTCAGTATTCCGAGATCCAAAGAGTCAAGAATGTGCCGAGAATTCCAAATTCCAGGCATTACTTTCCATCACGGACAAGGCAGTGGTCGACGGCCTTCACTTAACGACCGAAAGCAGTGACGTTTGTCAGTGCTGACGGACAGGCATCAATGCGTGAAATAACCGCAGAAGTCAATGTGAACGTACGACGAACATATACGTTGGACAGTGCGGCAAAATTTGAGGTTAATGGGCTATGGCTGCAGACGACATTGCCTGCAGCTCCTCTCTGGGTTCGTGACCATATCGGTTGGGCCCTAGAAGATTGGAAAACCATGACCTGGTCAGATGAGCGCCTATTTCAGTGTTAAGAGCTAGTGGTAAGGTTAGAGTGTGGCGCAGACCCCACGAAGTCATGGACACAAGTTGTCAACAAGGCACTGTTCAAGCTCGTGGTGGCTTCATAATGACGTGGGCTGTGTTTACATGGAATGGACTGGGTCTTCTGGTCCAACTGAAGCAATCATTGACTGGAAATGGTTATTTTCAGATATTTGGAGACCATTTGTAGCCATTCATATGTGTAAACAACGGTGGATTTGTTATGGATGAGAATGCGCCATGTCACTGGAACACAATTGTTCGCAATTGGTTTGTACAACATTCTGGACAGTCCCAGGGAATGATTTAGCAATCCATATCGCCCGGGATGGATCCCAATGAACATTTATGGGCCATAATCTGGTCGGTTCCTGCACAAAATCGTTCACCGGCAAAACTTTCGCAATTACAGACGGCTGTAGAGGCAGCATGGCTCAGTATTTCTCCAGGGGCTTCCAACTACTAGTTGATCGACTGCATTTCTAGTTGTACCACATGGGGGAAAAGAGGTTCGACACGATATTAGGAGCTATTCCAAGACTTTTGCCACCTCAGTATTCATATCCTTACAATGTAGCAGAGGTTGTGCAATTTTGCGATGCAATATGTACATTTTATAATATACGGCAATGGTAAAAATTGACTATCCATTGCTTATAACCTGAAAAGTAGTAGGTAACAAGACTTTACGAACACGTCTGCTACAGTTTCGATACCAGTTCGTCGTATTATCATTGTTTGATGGGCAGAAATTCACAATAAGCACTCTCAAAAGCTTTTACTCTTTTTTTGAACACCCCTAGGCTGGAATGGTGTTTTCAGATTTTTGAATAATCTTGATAATGTGCAGTGATTCGTCCAGTATTAGAATATGTATTCTTTATGTAGAACGTAGCTTTGTGAATGATTTTTGTCCTTGTGAGAATACTCTCTTTTTTTTGTGTATCTGTTCGCGTTCCAATGGGATTCTATTGACAATTGTTAAATATAAGCATTACAAGCAGAAACGTCTAGGTTGTCGCAGAAAGAAATTTATCAGCAATTTGTCTTTCGTTTACTGGTTAGCTGATCGAGTGTATCAACAGTCACTTTAGTACTGGTGTAATCTAAGGTTATTTCTGTATGTCTGTCATCTCCTTTTGCTGAACTCGCTATCGGGAACCATTTTACTCATAAGTACGGCATTATTGTTTTTTGGGGGGAAGCAGTCGATAACTATAAAGTCATTTCGAATTGCTCCAACACCACAGCCGGATTGCAGGCTTAAAAAACATTGCTGGAAAGCAAATCCGAGTTCGAGATTCATTACACATTCATTACACCACAAATCACGGGAAACTGAGAAGCTTCCCTGTCTCATATTTATATTCTGAGTCAAGAACGGCGAAGGGTGAGTGTTAAAGGAAGTTAAATTACATTTGACGACGGATAGAGTCCTAGAAACTTGCAAGTTAGACGAAATAGACAATAATGTGAGATACGAGAATAGTCTGTGCGAATTCTTATTTTTCCCTTGAAAACAAACCTATTTATTTTTAGAATAACTTACCTTACTTTCGGTTATTAATTTAATGTATTTTCATACAGAGGTGTTCTTTGTTTATTGTATGTAACGAGAATGTTCACCTACTGCGATATATTTTCGTGTCCTTATCCACATAGGGGACTTGTACTTTAAGCCACACACGCCGAGGCGAATATCAGTAGGTAGGCTAGGTGCATGGCAATGTGAGTATGCACTGGTATGGATTACAAAAATGCTTCTATAACACATTCACCACTGATTGCCATGTGAACTAACGGAATATAACGGTTTTGACTTATACAAATTAAATAATGCCCCGGACTTCATCATTGTCGGGACCTAAAATAATTTTTTTCCTTACAATCTCGCCATCACAATTATGTGTGGCGTACGAATTTCAGTGGGGATGTGTTTAGAAATTGAACGATCTCAGTTGTCAGACAGATGGTTTATGTCCAAACACTCTTCAATTTCCGATTCATAATGATCTGTTGGTGGCTTGTTGATGCAGTTAAGATCTGAAGACGTGCAGATAAAGAAATTACGAGGGCTGAATGTTTCTACAGCATCTACCTATCGTAACAAGCGGGAATTGTAGAGCCGTCTGGTAGAAGAAACACTAAAAACTGCTGGAAAAATCATAGGAACAGATTTTGAAATTCTAAAACTGTGAGTGTATCAATATTCTAAAAACACTTTCTTATGTCTTGTTAGAGAGACTGCTTGTATGCTAAGGAGCGTGACTATTAACCTTGTCCTTAAGAGATACAGAGAATAGCATTCGATACACAAGGAATTTGAGTTCTTCTGTGGAGAGGCGCTGAATTATCACTGTAACTCACAAGGTACAAAGCATTGTTCGTTATGTATCTTTGTCTTGTTGCATAGGCACTGATCCAGAATATTCAGTTTATGACACGAGTGGATTGCTTTAATTACGAGATATTGGTATTAAAAATTAAATTTTAAATTCCATGTATTATTTAATTCGATTGCAAACCAGTCTAATTAAATGTAAAAGTCAAGATATATCATTAATTAATTAATTTACTCATTTTCGCTTGTTAAAAATGTGAATCCATATTCGAAGTTAATATCTGACACTACTTGCGCACGAAATTACGGAATTTAATTTCTACCGAACATTACCAATGTTTTACTTTCTCCCAATTTCGCTTGTTTTCAGTATTATTATTGGTCTCACTAAGCTGTCAGTAAGCCGTCACAAATTATTGGTGTACGTTTCTCACACTGGCCTTACTTGCCTTTTGAAATAAATTTTGTGTAGTAACCCAAAGTTGTATTATTTCTCCAATGCAGATGAAGTTTAGTTTTTAACGATATTATTGCATAAATGAAACTGTTAATAATATATCTGCTTTTAGCGGGAATAGTTAATTCATTATTCGATTCTTCGTCTTGGAGTTGCTCTGTTTCTGCTCTTCGGTGTAGTAATCCATAAACTGCAGTCAGGTTGTTTGTCTGATTAAAGTTATTTTAATTTCCTGTAAAAATAACCTGGAAATGAAAAATAATAATTTAAACAAAAGTATCTGGAAATAGTCATGACGGCAGGTCTCTTTGTAAAATCTGACGAAGAGCTGTTGTATGTGGCCATTTAAATATTTTACCGAGATAGCGTCTATCTGAAGGGTGGACTCGTTCCTTAGAGGACACCACGGACGATCTGCAAATTTTCTCTATCCAAACTGGTGCTTCGTCTCTAATGATCTTAACGTTGACGTGTTGGTAAAATGTAATCTTTGTTTCGTTCTTTAATAATTTAATTAAAGTACGAAAAACTGCTTGAATACCCTGGAACAAATACACTGCTGGAAGAAATTGCAGCACCCTGAAGGACAAGATCATTTTATTTACAACAGATATAACAGATAGTTCATTATTTTAGGAGTATATAATAAAAAATGCTGATCAAATGAAATACACGCGCCACAGTGAAGCGTGCCAAAACAGTCGCATCAATACATAGTACAAGGCGGAATGTATTCTCACGTGCAAATGACCCTAAAGGTGCCGAAAGACATCCTGCGACAGGCTGTCCCAGGCACCTTTCACATTTTCTTGCAATTCGGCAATGGCTCTTGCAGTCTCTGGAGAAGGAGTAAATTCCCGATTCATCGTGTCCTATAAACGTTAAACTGGCGAGAGATCTTGTTATCTTCCTGGCCAGGGTAGTTCTTGTACAACACGAAGAGCACTTGGCGTCGCTTCAGCCGCATGCGGCCGTGCATTGTCTTGCTGAAAAACAGGTCACCTTCCTATTGAAGGAATGGAAGTAGTGTGGGTATAAGAGACTGGTGCAGCTTGTGGTGTGCTCTGGTTACTTTATCCTGTAGATACATCAAATACGACTGTGAAGCCTGGATCGCGGCCAGTGTATCGCGGACGAATACGCTGTGGAATACGCCACTCACCAGATCTATGCCGTACATTTGTACGTCCATATCTCGCCCGCAGACAGAACTTCCACTCTCCAGTCGACTCTTTCACAACACCAGACTAGTCGAGGTTGGCCGCGTCGCGGTGTCGGCGATAGCCTGGCCAGAGGCACATGTGATCTTAGTCCTGTTGCAAGCAGACGGTTCCCAGGGGTGCCTGATGATACAGCAGGTGCAACACGTGCCCAGATTTCTTCCCTGGTTGATGTTCAGTCTGCCGGAATGGGCCTAGGAGAATTCTGGCTGCTTTACGTGTGACATAAACTGGGAACTTACGTATAATAGCAGTTTTGCATATTAAATGTGGGCTGATGACACATGTTTAAGCAAAGAAAATAAAACCTACTTTTACCTCATTTCCGAACTTTAAATGAAGATCAGGGCTCCGTTTTCCCACCCGAAAATTTATTATGAATATTTACAGGAACAATCATAACGTGATTTACGCGGCCTCAGTAATTGTAGGTATTAGATGCTATTTTCATCAACGCTGCTTTTTCACTACCTACGTTGCAGAGTGAAGGGACACTGAGCAGGCGTCGATCTGAGGTAGGTGAATATCAATTCTCAGCTTGCTTCAGTGACAGTGGACTAAGAGACAGTTCCGTCGCACTTTATGTAAAGAAAACATATCTTTCGAAAAATTTTCCAAGGAAAGCAACTAAAATTTTTGAAAGAATGTTTATTTTCTAAAATACCTCAAACAGAAAACTGGTTGAACATAGATCTTCGAGGGAAGGTAGGGCACAAGCATCATCTCCCACTTGTCATATTGTAGCAAACTGCCTGCGGAGCAAATCAGTAAATTGAAACCTCTGTTACCTTTCATAAGCTACTTGTTTTTACATGTTACTAGAAGACGATCCACCTACAAGAGAATTCGTCCATTAACACAAAGAAATTTCACAGCAGTAACTGAAGACTTTTAAAGAGACATACACTCCTGGAAATGGAAAAAAGAACACATTGACACCGGTGTGTCAGACCCACCATACTTGCTCCGGACACTGCGAGAGGGCTGTACAAGCAATGATCACACGCACGGCACAGCGGACACAACAGGAACCGCGGTGTTGGCCGTCGAATGGCGCTAGCTGCGCAGCATTTGTGCACCGCCGCCGTCAGTGTCAGCCAGTTTGCCGTGGCATACGGAGCTCCATCGCAGTCTTTAACACTGGTAGCATGCCGCGACAGCGTGGACGTGAACCGTATGTGCAGTTGACGGACTTTGAGCGAGGGCGTATAGTGGGCATGCGGGAGGCCGGGTGGACGTACCATCGAATTGCTCAACACGTGGGGCGTGAGGTCTCCACAGTACATCGATGTTGTCGCCAGTGGTCGGCGGAAGGTGCACGTGCCCGTCGACCTGGGACCGGACCGCAGCGACGCACGGATGCACGCCAAGACCGTAGGATCCTACGCAGTGCCGTAGGGGACCGCACCGCCACTTCCCAGCAAATTAGGGACACTGTTGCTCCTGGGGTATCGGCGGGGAGCATTCGCAACCGTCTCCATGAAGCTGGGCTACGGTCCCGCACACCGTTAGGCCGTCTTCCGCTCACGCCCCAACATCGTGCAGCCCGCCTCCAGTGGTGTCGCGACAGGCGTGAATGGAGGGACGAATGGAGACGTGTCGTCTTCAGCGATGAGAGTCGCTTCTGCCTTGGTGCCAATGATGGTCGTATGCGTGTTTGGCGCCGTGCAGGTGAGCGCCACAATCAGGACTGCATACGACCGAGGCACACAGGGCCAACACCTGGCATCATGGTGTGGGGAGCGATCTCCTACACTGGCCGTACACCACTGGTGATCGTCGAGGGGACACTGAATAGTGCACGGTACATCCAAACCGTCATCGAACCCATCGTTCTACCATTCCTACACTGGCAAGGGAACTTGCTGTTCCAACAGGACAATGCACGTCCGCATGTATCCCGTGCCGCCCAACGTGCTCTAGAAGGTGTAAGTCAACTACCCTGGCCAGCAAGATCTCCGGATCTGTCCCCCATTGAGCATGTTTGGGACTGGATGAAGCGTCGTCTCACGCGGTCTGCACGTCCAGCACGAACGCTGGTCCAACTGAGGCGCCAGGTGGAAATGACATGGCAAGCCGTTCCACAGGACTACATCCAGCATCTCTACGATCGTCTCCATGGGAGAATAGCAGCCTGCATTGCTGCGAAAGGTGGATATACACTGTACTAGTGCCGACATTGTGCATGCTCTGTTGCCTGTGTCTATGTGCCTGTGGTTCTGTCAGTGTGATCATGTGACGTATCTGACCCCAGGAATGTGTCAATAAAGTTTCCCCTTCCTGGGACAATGAATTCACGGTGTTCTTATTTCAATTTCCAGGAGTGTATTTCGATGGCGAATAACTCTGACGATCCTGGATAACTATTTTCTAGCACAACACTGCTTATGTTTCCACACATGTAGCATCTCTAGCCAGTTCCTGTCCATATCAACGCCATCTCTTTCGAAATTGTTAATAAAAACTTTGTTGACTGGGTCTACATTGGTAAGCTATCCTCGGCACTCTGCCATTTGTGTAGTTGTTTACATGCTACTTCTATACTCTTCGTCCATATTTAATTTTATTGTTATTATTTCTTTAGTACACATCCTGGAATAGTAATCCGGCACTGATCTGAGAAATTTAAACTCTGTCGCCTTTGTATGAATATACGTCGATCGTTAATTATGTTTATCCATTGCAAAGGAATGTTGGTAATCTAAAGCTTGAAACTTTCAGTTGATTTTTAGTGAAGTTTGATTTCTTGCACATCATTAATAATCATCTCTAAAGGTTGCAGCTAGCAGCTGTAAATACATCACGGTCCTGTTGCAAGCCTGATGATACAGCAGGTGCGTCACGTACCCAGATTTCTTCCCTGGTTGTTCAGTCTGCCACTGCTGTCCTAAGAATGAGTCGACCTTGATGTGTGCTACGTGTACGTCAAAAGACTAGTCTACAAGTGTGGAAGTGTTCCACAGACCACTGCAGAAAGCTGCGACACACTGTCTATACACGGTGTTTCAAAAATGAATTTACAACTTTAAAAATTCATATAAATTTATTGAAAGAAGATACGTAAACACATCACATTTTTTTACCATAAACTAAAGATGCTGTATGTGGCTTCCATTGGTTATCCTGCACACATCCCATCGGAAGTCAATTTGTTCCCAGGGTCGCTGTAGCATTGCAAGTGTAACTTGCTCAGTGGTGGCGTAAATTCTTCCTCTAAGTTCAGGCAGAGGAACCAGCACAAAGGGTACCAACACGATATCCTTGATGAATTCCAATAAAAAAGTTCCAGTGGTGTCAGGTCTGGGGAACATGGGGGCCATGCAAGTAGCGCATCACGGCCAATCCATTCACCTGGAAAGCGGTCACTGGGAAAATCCCGGACGTGGGCCAGGTGGTGGGATGGTTCACCACCTTGCATGAAGTACACATTTCATTCTGGATCATCCTCATCGATCTGTGGTATCAAAAATTGTTGTGACGTATGCAACTACACTATCCCGTTGATGGTCCTCTCACGAAAAACAATGCATGAAAAAAGCACAGTTTAGGACTATCACGAACATGTTGCACTGTTTGATGTGAATTTTCACTGGCCCACATCCTACAGTTATGTGTGTTAGTCGTGTGACTAGGGCCTCCCGTTGGGTAGACCGTTCGCCGGGTGCAAGTCTTACGATTTGACGCCACTTCGGTGACTTGCGCGTCGATGGGGATGAAATGATGATGATTTGTACAACACAACACCCAGTCCCTGAGCGGAAGAAATCCCCGACCCAGCCGGGAATCGAACCCGTGTCCTTAGGATTGACATTCTGTCACGCTGACCACTCAGCTACCGGAGGCGGACACAGTGCTAGTGAAAAGTCGAAGCGTCAGAAAAGATTCATCCTCATGTAATCGATTTAACGTATCCACACGAAAGTTCTTGCGAGCAATTTTATCAGTGTCTTTTTATTGCTTCTACGATCGTCAGTCTGTACGGTTTGAAAAGCAAACGGTTCCGCAACACACGCCAAACAGTCGTATGTGGGATTTGAAGTTCGCGAGATGCACGCCGGGTCGATTTCGTAGGGCTGTTGAAAAAACATTGTCTCACTCGCTCAACGATGTCGTCAGATGTGCTTGGACGACCTGATAATTTCTCATGTCTTACCGAGCACCCTATTCTACAAAACATTTATGCCACTCACAAACTGCAGGTCTACTAGGAGAATCTTTAGCGTACTTGGTACGGAAATTACGCTGAACTGTTGTCGTCGACTTCGATTCTTCAAACGAAAACACACAGTTAGCACGCTTCGGTCCAGTGAAGGCAGCCATGTTTAACACAGCTGCCACTAGCGCTCCTTGCGGTGCAATTAGGCACTAGCAAGCTACCTGAGACAAAGCTTGATGTATTTTCCTACAAATTGACACTACAATCACCTCTCTAGATACTATAAATTAATTTATACGGATTTTCGAATTTATAAAGTCCTTTTTTAAACACCATGTATATTGTTCCCAAGATGTGAAACAAGCATTCGATACTTTCATCGAACTTCCCGCAGGCCTATAATGCGACTCTGCTCAAATGGCTGAAGTTGTTCAACAGATTATGTACTTGTTGTCAGAGCACTGTTGTACCCCAGACTCATTGTTTCATGAACAATACACCTCTAAACTCGGCACATGCCTTCAGAGCGCCATCTGATCGTTAACACTACAACCCTTTAGTATGCATCTGATGCCAATGAACATAGTCCTTAAGGGTACTGTATTTTTTCGGTGGAGTATATCGCACACTGATAATTGCAACAAATACGGAGGCCGTCATGGGCTACAAGTTGCGACACCTATCTTTTCACAAATAATTAATGAAAAAAAATTGGACAGTAACATCAGAAAATGCTAACTATTATTAGTAATACGTATCAATGCGTCTTGCTTTGCAGATCCATTGTGTTCATGGGGCACGATTAAATTTTTAGTGATGATGTATGAAGATCAAGCGGTAGGTGGATCAATACAAAATGTCCAGACACTCTGTGACAAAAATTGTACTGATACAGAGGATGACAGACTAAAGGCCGAAATACTAAATGTCTTTTTCCAAAGCTGTTTCACGGAGGAAGACTGCACTGTAGTTACTTCTCTAGATTGTCGCACAGATGACAAAACGGTAGATAACGAAATAGATGACAGAGGGATAGAAAAACAATTAAAATCGCTCAAAAGAGGAAAGGCCGCTGGACCTATGGGATACCAGTTCGATTATACACAGAGTACGCGAAGGAACTTGCACCCCTTCTTGCAGTGGTGTACCGTAGGTCTCTAGAAGAACGTAGCGTTCCAAAGGATTCGAAAAGGGCACAGGTCATCCCCGTTTTCAAGAAAGAACGTCGAATAAATGTGCAGAACTATAGACCTGTATCTCTAACGTCGATCAGTTGTAGAATTTTGGAACACGTATTATGTTCGAGTATAATGACTTCTCTGGAGACTAGAAATCTACTCTGTAGGAATCAGCATGGGTTTCGAAAAAGACGATCGTGTGGAAACCAGCTCGTGCTATTCGTCTACGAGACTTAGAGGGCCATATA
Organism: Schistocerca nitens; assembly: GCF_023898315.1. Classification (NCBI taxonomy): domain Eukaryota; kingdom Metazoa; phylum Arthropoda; class Insecta; order Orthoptera; family Acrididae; genus Schistocerca; species Schistocerca nitens. The sequence continues at coordinate 148,974,590 of NC_064615.1, read as the reverse complement.
CACGGGTTCCCAGGTAGATGCCGTGTTTGTTGACTTCCGCAAGGCGTTCTATACAGTTGCCCACAGTCGTTTAATGAACAAATTAAGAGCATATGGAATATCAGATCAGTTGTGTGATTGGATTGAAGAGTTCCTAGATAACAGAACGCAGCATGTCATTCTCAATGGAGAGAGGTCTTCCGAAGAAAGAGAGATTTCAGGTGTGCCGCAGGGGAGTGTCGTAGGACCGTTGCTATTCACAATATACAAAAATGACCTTGTGGATAACATCGGAAGTTCTTTGAGGCTTTTGCGGATGATGCTGTAGTATATCTAGAGGTTGTAACAAAGGAAAATTGTACTGAAATGCAGGAGGATCTGCAAAGAAAAGACGCATGGTGCAGGGAATGACAATTGAATCTCAATGTAGACAAGTGTAATGTGCTGCGAATACATAGAAAGAAAGATCCTTTATCGTTTAGCTACAATATAGAAGGTAAGCAACTGGAAGCAGTTAATTCCATAAATTATCTGGGAGTAGGCATTAGGAGTGATTTAAAAGGGAATGATCATATAAAGTTGATTGTCGGTAAAACAGATGCCAGACGGATTCATTGGAAGGATCCTAAGGAAATGCAATGCGAAAAAACAAGGGAAGAAGGTTACAGTATACTTGTTCGCCCACTGCTTGAATATTGCCCACCAGTGTGGGATCCGTACAAGATAGGGTTGATAGAAGAGATATAGAAGCTCCAACGGAGAGCAGGGCGCTTCGTTACAGGATCATTTAGTAATCGCGAAAGCGTTACGGAGATGATAGATAAACCCCAGTGGAAGACTCTGCAGGAGAGACGCTCAGTAGCTCGGTACGGGCTTTTGTTGAAGTTTCGAGAACATATCTTCACCGAGAAGTCAAGCAGTATATTGGTCCCTCCTACGTATATCTCGCGAAGACACCATGAGGATAAAATCAGAGAGATTAGAGCCGACACAGAGGCATACCGACAATCTTTCTTTCCACGAACAATACGAGACTGGAATAGAAGCGTCAGGTGTTTTGCGGAGTATGGATGTAGAAGTAGATGTAGATGTAGATGACTTCGGGAGAGAAACTGCAGTGTTAAATTTTGTAATTTGTGCCTTACACTGAAAATGTAGGCACAGTATGTTTAACAATGATGGTAATAGCTGCTCTCTAACGTAAATATCCTCTTAATTGTGACATAAGAAGCAACTGTCAAAAACGAACACACTTACGATGTTTTAACAGCACACAGGCGGCGGTAATCGTTATGGCTTTAGGTACAAGAATCTATAGCACTGTTTCCGGATTCACATTGGCCATGTCTTAGAAGGTTATCAAAACTATAGGTTGTATCATATCAGCAAAAACAACCGAAATCTCAGATTTTCACAGTGCTCTTACAGGAATAAGGGACAGTGTTGTAGCTGCAGGACAGAGTACTTAGGAATAGACGATGTTTTTTGGTTTTTACTTCCGTCTAGTGACTGATATTAGAATCTCATTAAAGACTGCACACTAGGGTCCACCATAAGCAGTTTCCGCCTTTTGCTACAGTTTTTGCTGTTAGACATGAGGTTGTGTTTTGCGAAGCATCTGTAAATATTTCTGGTTCTACACATTTAAGTACTGTATCGAAATTATTTGGACAGCATTTTTACTTCTTCAGCTAAAAGATTTTGCGGTGAGTGAAATGCTGTATACTTTTACAAGCATTTATATAAGTTGTGAAGGGTTAAGCTATACTTCGTCAGGCGTCCACCATCTTGAATCTTCAAGGAACAGGTGATTCTTGCAAACGATCTGAGTTTCTTTAATGCCTTAACAATTTTACCTTTCTTGAAACTGGAAATTTGCGTTATTTTTCAATATTTTCTGTTTCAAATTATTTAAGGTCAAACTGATTTGTGACAATACTTCTGCTTAATTTGATTACTGCTTGTTGGTACGTGTTAGAGGAATAATGTAACAGATGGACTATTAAATACAGCAGTGACAAAATTTTCTCGATTCCACACTATTAAATTTCAACCGATATTTCTTCCTAGGTACATGGCAACCTTGTGCCTTGGAACATATTTTCACATTTGGAAAAATATTAGTTTTCTGAAGTAATTTTTGTGAATCCAGAAAAGACTGCTGCACATAAAGCCTGAATGACATTATTTAAAAATGGAATCAGAAAATGTGTTGCACTTCTGTTACCGGGCTAGTTAAAGTCTGAAAAGTCTACAAAAGTGCAAGACTGTCCCCTACTTTATGTAAGAGAATAACTAACTGATCCTATACGTTTTGCTTCCAAGGGAAGCAACCAAAATATTTGAGAGAATATTTGTTTTCTGAAATACCTCAAACAGAAAATTCGTTGAACATAGATCTTCGAGGGAAGGTAGGGCACAAGCATCACCCTCCCAGTTGTCGTAATGTAGCAAATTGTCTGCGGAGCAAATCAGCGAATTGAACCATCTGTTACCTTTCATAAGCTACTCGTTTGTACATAACGATGCATCTACAGGTGAATTCCTCCACTAACACAATGAAATTTCACAGCAGCAACTGAAGACTTTTAAAGAGACGTATTATCGATGGCGAATAACCCTGAAAATCCTGGACAATTATTTTCTAACGCAGTGCTGCTTATGTTTCCACAAATTTAGTATCTCTAGTTACTGTCCATATCAACGCCATCTCTTTCGAAATTATTAATAAAAACTTTGTTGACTGGGTCCATATTGGTAAGCTATCCTTAGCACTCTGCCATTAGTGTAGTTGCTTACATGCTACTTCTATACTCTTCGTCCATATTTAATTTTATTCTTTTTATTTCTTCAGTACACATCTTGGAATAGTAATCCACGACTGAACTGAGAAATTTAACCATTGTCGCCAATGTGTGAATATTATTATACCTCGATCGTTAACTATGTTTACCCACTGCAAAGGAGTGTTGGTAATCTAAAGTTTCAAACTTTTAGTTGATTTTTGGTGAAGCTTGATTTCTTGCACATCATTAATAGTCATCTCCAAAGGCAGCAGCTAGCTACTGTAAGTATTAGCAATACATCACGGTTGCAAATGATTTTGTTAGTAATCCTTTTTTTGACTGGTTCGATGCGAACCCCCACAACTTCCTGTCCTGCGTCAACCTAATCTTCACATTATGCTGATTTTAACGACGATAATTATGAGAAAGCCTGACTGTAAGCTGTTGAGCGACCGAAATAAAATGTGGTGAGATGAGTGTGGATAAAGGTCGCGAAGTAATTAAAACAGGAACAGCAAATAAAAACTTGCTCACACGCACAAACGCACGCTCAACAACGAAAATCATGTCGTCATATCTACTAAACAGTAAAAAGGGAAAATACGGTGAAAACAGTTAAAAGAAGATGGCAGATAGCTGTGGCTGGATGGTCGCTGGAATAAAAGGGGTGAGCTAGCAACTGTGAAACACACCAAAATCTCCAGTGTAAAAGCTTAAGCCAGCGTTTCAGAGAATTTAAAAAGTTTGATCACACTCGTCATCAGATAAAACAGAGGGCACAGCCCCACCTAAATTTGCTTTCACCCGCTTATTACCAAATAAAATGCACTCAGTTAAAATGTGGCGTACAGTCCTCTCGCCGGAGAAAAAGAGGACAGTGCCCGATCTGGAGGCAGATCAGGCTCTTCATCCCATCAGAGTGACCGGCATGAGGAACGTCATAGCTGGATAGTTGGCTACATCAACAGCAGCATATTGTTTGTCACTGCCGTCACTCGTCTTCCCACTTTTGGATGTATTTGTGACTCACCAGTGAGATGACAGGCTGCCGAAGAATGGGGCATTGTGTAACGTTATGTTCCCTGCAGACCTCCTTACCGGTTTACCTGGTCACTTACCAAACTTCCTGGTGACCTGGCACGCAGCAGATGTCACTTCCTTTCCCAGCCACTGTAGGTTGTACAGTTGATCAGGCAAGAGCTGGATCCTTTTCTCTGCATCTACATGTGCACCACCAGTCGTTGATATAGCCCGGCTACTTGCCAAATAGACGTAACCCACTATCCAGCATGTGGCCTGCACAGTAAGCTGCTGCAAACTCCTCAGCGAACTCCAGAACGGCGGATGCGATTTCCTGCCTTCCTATAGGCGGCATCAAGATCGCCAACAGAGGTCTCTGGCTCCGCAGATCCACTTTCTTTCGCGCAGTCGCATGTACGTAAACAGTTCCAACAGTGTCCTGGTGCCTTCACCCTGCTTAGACCGGCGCTCTCAAGGGAACCTCCCCATCGCACCCCCCTCAGATTTAGTTATAAGTTGGCACAGTGGATAGGCCTTGAAAAACTGAACACAGGTCAATCGAGAAAACAGGAAGAAGTTGTGTGGAACTCTGAAAAATTAAGCAAACTATACAAACTGAGTAATCCATGCGAATTATAGGCAACATCTGGGAGAGGCCCCAGCCAGCAGCGCCGTGGTCCCGTGGTTAGTGTGAGCAGCTGCGGAGCGAGAGGCCCTTGGTTCAAATCTTCGTTTCAGCGGAAATTTTAATTTTTTATTTTCAGACAATTATCAAAGTTCAGGCACTCACTCACAATCAACTTCGCTCTCCAAAATTCCAGGACATGTTCAGATTTGCTTGGACATATGCAGGATTTGACGGTCTACACACGGAAAAATTTGAAAACGTTAAAAACATTTGTTTTAACAGAGCACAAGGTAAAGTGAGCGACTGTGAAACTGTTGGATTCATTTTTTGCAGTTTATGTGACAAACTCTTATGTTTTCATCACTTTTTTGGGAGTAATTATCACATCCACAAGAAAACCTAAATCGGGCAACGTAGAAGAATGTTTTTACCCATTCGCCAAGTGTACAAGTTATGTGGGTCGACAACATATTCCTGTCATGTGACGCACATGCCGTCACCAGTGTCGTATAGAATATATCAGACGTGTTTTCCTGTGGAGGAATCGGTTGACCTATGACCTTGCGATCAAATGTTTTCGGTTCTCATTGAACAGTCACGTTCTTTCGTCTACTAATCGCACGGTTTTGCGGTGCGGTCGAAAAACACAGACACTAAACTTATTACAGTGAACAGAGACGTCAATGAACGAATGGACAGATCATAACTTTGCGAAAATAAAGAAAAATTTTTCGCTCGAGGGAGACTTGAACCAAGGACCTCTCGTTCCGCAGTTGCTCACGCTAACCACATGACCACGGCGCTGCTGCGATCAGATCATGCTTGATGTTGGCTATCTTCGCATGGTCTACTCAGTTTGTATATTTTGCTTATTTTTTCATAGTTCCACACAAGTTCTTCCTGTTTTCTCGATTGATCTGTGTTCAGTTTTTCAAGGCCTATCCACTGTGCCAACTTATAACGAAATCTGAGGGGGGTGCGATGGGGAGGTTCCCTTGTCAGTACCGCCAGGCTGTTACGTCCTGGCAGCGACTGCAAAAGCGTTTGGTCAGTGTCACTTAGAGACCTTCACACTGGACGATCTTCGATGCCTATTGTGGTGTCACTGCCAGACACCACACTTGCTAGGTGGTAGCTTAAATCGGCCGCGGTCCATTAGTACATGTCGGACCCGCGTGTCGCCACTGTGTGATCGCAGACCGAGCGCCACCACACGGCAGGTCTCGAGAGACGTACGAGAACTCGCCCCAGTTGTACGACGACGTTGCTAGCGACTATAAGGACGAAGCCTCTGCTCTCATTTGCCGAGAGACAGAATAGCCTTCAGCTAAGTTAATGGCTACGACTTAGCAAGGCGCCAATTGTCACAGTGCATGTATCTTATGAGTCTCATTTGTATAGTCAAGAGAGATGTACCAAAGGAAGCATTAAAAGTTAAGTATATTCCACAGACGTATTTTCTTTATAGCAGTCATAACTTATCCTGTTCCAGACTTGACGCCAGTCGGCGTGTGTGTACGCGTGCCTTTCGGCTTCCTCCTCAGTGTGGCGTGACTAGCTTGTTACGCCACAACACCTATTATTCTGCCAGAAACCGTCAGTAAGTGGAGCAGCCATTTCTGTCGTCTGACCACACCGAGACAGTGTTGTAGTCTTAAACTTTCAATTCATACTGTATCTAAGACAGTGAATTTAATTATGGTTTTTCAGACTTCGGCGTTACGCCAATTAAGTGTACATCGTCTTTCTTTACGGAGAACGATACTTAACAGCGAACTCCTATTGGGCTACTAATTTCAATAATGAATCCAAATCTTAAACCTTTGGTTATTTCAGTTTTGGCCTTCTGCTAGTCAGTCATGAATGTACACAACTTTAAAACTTTCATCTATTTAAAATGTTAAAAAACTGAAAATCTGGAGTGCAATCTATCGTCTTCTCATAATGGTACTTGAACCCAACGGCTTCAATTACTTGTTGGATGGATTCCAAAATCTGTCTTTCCTACAGTTTTTACCCTGTTCATCTCCATTTAGTACCATGTAGTAACAAAGGTTCTACCATCCAGTCTTCTTCTTCTTCTCAGTATTCTTCAAATGCTCCATTTCTCACCGATCCGGCGGAGAACCTCTTCATTTCATATCAGTCCACATAATTTTCAACATCTCTCCAAATCACCATATCTCAAACGTTACGATTCTGTTCTATTACGATTTTCCCACTGTTCATGATGCGCGTACGTTACAACAAGGTACATTTTCAGACAATTAAGGCCAATGTTTGATACTAGAGCAGTTATATTTGTAAAACAATTTTTTCCTCTCCAGTCACTTTTTACGAAACATCATCAAGTGATTTACGGTTACATGTACAGTAATCTGATGTGATGAGATTTATTTGCTGGGTGAGCCAGTGAGTTTACGTAATGAAATTTAATCATTTTTGCTGGGCCAGGTATTTTTATGGCACACAAAATACAGTAATAAACACAACATAATCACTTAACACTTTCAGGTTCAGTTGTTTACAACACATACGGCCCACGAACATTTAAATCACTGATCACCATCGTTCACTGATTCGCAGTATTGGACTTAAAACGACATATACACGACAGCCCCACACAAATGCACTACGTCGGCAAGCAGTGCATATTAGTATCATTCATCTTCATTTGATAGTAGTTACCGTAGTATTGACAAGTGGAGGATAAAATACTTCGGCAGAAGAATTTCTTGCTAAGCGATTAATGGTTTTTACATCAACCAGTCCTTAATTATTCAGTAATTCAGATAGCTACATAGGTGTAATGTGAATGTTAAGTTTCCATTCCTAATGAACTAATGCAGAACGTAGATGTCATTTGGTATTGTTTTAATAAGGTAAGAAATGTACCTATTATGTTTCATGTATAATCGTGTTACGTCAAGTGATCTCATTAAGCTCTACAGTTTTCGATAAACAGCAGTTTAACGAAATCCCACTTTACTTTAGTTTGAATTTTCAGCCCTATCTATTCGGCTCCATTGTGGGACAATGTTTTAGAATGATAATCAAACTATGTTGTCCATGAAAGCCATCTGAAATTATCCATTGAGACATCATCTGTTTGATAGTAAACAAAACAAATGCTATATGACGCAAATGTGCTTGTTGTTTTAGACGATCAATGACTGAACTATCGAGTTGGGAATTTATTTAACCAAATATATATGAAATGCTCCATTGATGGAAACAAGACGTATGGTACTGACATCATACGTTTCTGTCAAGTGCTGTGCAGAGCCCTACATTTGGCAACAACTAATTACGAATGCAAGGATGTGAAAGCAATAAATAGTATTCATCCATATCTTCAGTTACTGGGTATCTCCTAAAAGAGTAACATTTAACAATAATTATAAAACAACAGTGTTGGGATTCCGCCATAAAACACTAAAACCTTGTTTCGTGCAATTTCAAAATCTCCCCTATTGCTGTTTTTCGAATTAACTGCTCATCATTCGACTTTTTGTGTCGAAGTACAAGGTCACTGTATGTGCAATTGGATATTTTGCAAAATTTCTACCTTCTAATGATTTGAAGTTAATACAGAGGGGCTACATAAGTAGATCGTATCCACACACAACTGTCGGTCGTAGCAGAAATGAGGAACCATGTAGTAGTGAAAAGGCCTATTATGGGTCCCCATTACATCTTTTAGAAGTCAGTGCACACTTGTCGACCAACAGCGTATAATAAGCAGTGTTTGAGGAATAGACAGTCTTTAACTGAATACTGGAGGCGATACTTGGAAATATTTGTGTGAGACGAGAAGTACTGTCTGCCCCATACTTGATATCGGTGGCGGAGTGTAGATGTTGATGTAGATGACCCTACAATGTGAACTTACATTATTTTATGTTCATTTGGAACTGAAATACAGAATTTCTAATAACTACTTGGTTTGAGTTGGCTGCTTTAAGGCACTGATTGTTTTTTGAGAATATATATTAATGAGGATGAATTTGGTGCCAAATACGTATGCTTTCAAGACATTCCATTAAAATTCCTATCCAAAACGATACTATCATATTTTTAATTTCAGCAGACGTTAAGGAAGGTATGAAGTGGAGGACAGACAGATGCTTCAACACTCATTCCATGACATTGATTTCAAATAAATAGCTGTCATAGAAATAGAGCTAAAAATATCCGCTTCAAACAGGTACGGTTTAGAAAAATACTGCAAGAGCGCAGTTCATGAGAAGCAGGGTGGAATTTGGCGAAGAAGAAACCTCGGATGAGTCAGGAAATAGCAGAGCTTACGAACCGAAGAAGAGAACATAACAATCTTACAAACGAGGTAAGAAGTACGCACTATTGCTTAAGAATGAAAGTAGCAGAAAGAGTAAAATCGGCTGAATCGGATCAGATGAGAGAAATATGACAAGACATTGAGAAAGATCTGACTGTGGGAAAAATCGATAGTGTACAGAATATAAACGCAACGTACTGATTCTTACATCAGTGATTAATTGTTTCGCTTAGTGAGTTTACTGATGGGGAATCAGTTGTGCACGTCATTCGGGAGGAAACGATCTCTCAGTGTCACTGTTGGTAATGTTTGGACTACTAAGCAACCGTAATTGAAAGTCGTTGTCTTAATTAAGACCTACTGCACCACTGTTAGTGAACTGATCATTCTGTCGGATGTGTATCCATTGGATTGTCCGAAGACGTGTGGCTTACGAACGCTGTTTCCGGTCGAGCGCTAAGTTGGCTGGCTGTGTTTTATGAACTGTCTTAATTTTGCAGAATGCTTGGGTAGCTCAGTTGGTAGAGCACTTGCCTGCGAAAGGCAAAGGTTCCGAGTTCGAGTCTCGGTCCGGCACACAGTTTATATCTGCCAGGAAGTTTCATGTCTTAATTTTGTTGGCTGTGTTCAGTGCACTTACCCGTGAGTGTCGAAGTTCACATGTTGCCTTGGGCTGGTCAGTGTCTCGTTTTATTACTGTTGCTGCATGTGTGGTATTATATGTCTATCACTGTTAATGTGGAAGATGTGTTTTGATGAACAACGTCGCCAGTCGATTGATCCTGTGTGTTTATCAGTGTCACTAAGTGGTTGTGTTGGTGTGAAGCGGCGTACACTGATTATGCGGGTAGAGTCGCCAACTGTATACCATCGTACAAACTACCTTATATGTGGGGCAACCACAGCTGTGAGTATTCATTTTGGGTATTAATAACGGCTTCAGCTGTATTTTCGTCGTTTTTATTACTGTACCACTACCGGTATTGTGGCGTTAATGCCACATCTTCAGGTGACATATTCGACGCGCAGGTCGCCGAAGTGGCGTCAACTCGAAAGACCTGCACCAGGCAAACGGTCTACCCGACGGGAGGCCCTAGCCAAACGAGATTTAATTTCATTTTCAGGTGACATATAATTAAAACATTAGAGCGGAAAATCTCGGAATCTCTTATCCCATCATTCTTTGTCTGTCAAGTACAAAACACCGCTAAAATTCATGACATACCGTGTTTTAGCGAAACCGGTAGAAGTACAGTAATACAAAGGACCAAAATACAACTGAAGCGATTATTAATACCCAAAATGTGTCATCGACTAGAAGTGCGTTGTTTGAAGCTGTTTAATTTTCATTCGCATCAAAATTTTATTTTCTTTAAGTCTTTTAGTAATGGTGAATGGTGATAATTGGCTGCATTCCTACTGCAGTCTTTAAATTGTTGGTCAAGTGAATGTTTTTATTTTATGTTTGCTTAAAGGTTGTCAACTAGGGGTGCTGTTAGGTGGAGTGAGAAGGAGGTTAAAAGCGTTCAGCGCATCACATTAGCTATTCATGTCTCTTTTTAAGAATAAGAACGCTTGTCCTTTCTATTTGTCTTCTACCCTCAGCAGCTCCGTGGTTCGTGCCTTGATTGCTATCGACGAACGCTGGTCGAGCGTGGTCAAGTTCTCACACGTGGGTCATCATTCACAGTGAAGACGTTGGCTGTTGAATGTGAAGTTTGATTCAGAAACTTGGAAACTGCTTGATTATGAAATTTGAAATTTTATTTTTTTGGTTATCTATTCGTATGGTTCACATGCAGTTTAAAAATACAGTTATATAACATTAGTATATGTATTGAAGCATTGAATAAAAGAGATTGTTCTTGTACAACCTACTGTAAAAAAAAGAAAAAAAACAGCACTCCACTCTTCAATCACGTTGCCCTGGTATAAAATTAGCAAAGTACATAACTTTTCCGGACGAATGTTAGGTGACCTTAGAGCTATTAAAAGGAACTTACAGCATACATAACACTCAAAATGGCTTAAAGATATATAAATCAAAGGTCATGTAGAGTAGTAGAAAGGGGCCTAACAACTTGCCCGACATTAAAAAAGGGAGTGACATAGTGCTGGAAGACGTGAAAGAAATGTATCTAAGAAGGAAAATTAGGAAAGATGGTCAAAGTTTGCCACAGACGAAGAGATCTTTCTAAAATTTGAACTCTATTGGTATCATATACATTTTCTGATCACAAGAATCCGGCCATCAATTAGTGGACATTAATATGCATTAATATGGGGTATGCCTAACCTTGGCCTTTTTATGATTTTTTGAACTCTAATGGGAATACTAATGAGGTGTCTCAATCTCTGTGGAGGAACGGTAACCCATTCTTCCTCAAAAGCCGAGACGAGGGAAGGTAGTAAAGTCGACCTTTCAACTCATGCCAATGGTATTCCATTGAGTTCAGGTCATGACTCGAGACAGGAGAGTGCATGTAAAGAGTGTTATTGTCCACATACCATTGTCTCAAAGATGATGCTTTATGTCAGTACGCATTATCATGCTGATACAATTCTCGTATGCAGTGTTTCCTTTACTGTACACAGTACACAGTGCCGTAACATGTGTTCATATTCTGCCGCATTTAGCGTTTCATTAAGCACAGTAAGGGGACCACATCCTAACCACGAAACACACCATCATACTGTAACGACATGTCCTCCGTACTACAATGTTGCCAACACACATGATGGCAGGTAAAGTTATACAGGAATTCGCTAACCTAAGCCCTTCCATCGGATAGCCACAGGGTACAGCGTGATTAATAACTCCAAATCTCTTGTTTCCAGTCATCCACTGCCCATTTCCGTTGCAGTTTACACCACCTAACGTCTCACTTAGCACTGATTGCAGAAACGTGAAGCTTATGAGGAGATGTTCAAACTTTCTGCCTCACTCTTCTTGGCTCCCTACTCATTTTGGAACTCCCGAGTGATTCCTTCCCCTCGTTTAATGCGATGTTTTTACAATAACCCTCTACAATCCTCGACGTTCCTAACCCGTCAGTGGGGTCTGCCTGGTGTTGATTTAGCTCTTGTTGTTCCTTCACGTTTTCACTTCTCAGCTACATCAACAACAGCCTACTTGGGAAGTTTTAGAAAGATATGTTCTGTTTATTACTCAGGTGAGATGCAATGGCTAGTCCACGTTCGAAGTCACGAAAAACGAAAATTTCTGTTCCGACACTGACAATGTTGAGTGTTTATGGAAAATTTCAAGGCAATCGTAAAATGCGTTTTAGACAGGTACGTGCCGAGTAAAACTGTGAGGGACGGGAAAAACTCACCGTGGTTCAACAACAAAGTTCTGCGAAAGCAAAGAGAGCTTCACTGCAAATTTAAACGCAGCCAAAACTTCTCAGACAAACAGAAGCTAAACGATGTCAAAGTCAACGTAAGAAGGGCTATGCGTGAAGCGTTCAGTGGATTCGAAAGTAAAATTCTATGCACCGACTTGACACAAAATCCTACGAAGTTCTGGGTCTTACTTTAAATCAGTAAGTTGATCGAAACAGCATATCCAGACACTCTGGGATGATAATGGCATTGAAACAGAGGATGACACGCGTAAAGATGAAATACTAAACACCTTTCTCCAAAGCTGTTTCACAGAGGAAGACCGCACTGCAGTACCTTCTCTAAATCCTCGTACGAACGAAAAAATGGGTGACATCGAAATAAGTGTCCAAGGAATAGAAAAGCAACTGAAATCACTCAACAGAGGAAAGTCCACTGGACCTGACGGGATACCAATTCGATTCTACACATAGTACGCGAAAGAACTTGCCCCCCTTCTAACAGCCGGGTACCGCAAGTCTCTAGAGAAACGTAAGGTTTCAAATGATTGGAAAAGAGCACAGTCCCAGTTTTCAAGAAGGGTCGCTGAGCAGATGCGCAAAACTATAGGCCTATATCTCTGACATCGATCTGTTGTAGAATTTTAGAACATGTTTTTTGCTCGCGTATCATGTCATTTCTGGAAACCCAGAATCTACTCTGTAGGAAGCAACATGGATTCCGGAAACAGCGATCGTGTGAGACCCAACTCACTTTATTTGTTCATGAGACCCAGAAATATTAGATACAGGCTCCCAGGTAGATGCCATTTTCCTTGACTTCCGGAAGGCGTGCGATACAGTTCCGCACTGTCCCCTGATAAACAAAGTAAAAGCCTACGGAATATCAGACCAGCTGTGTGGCTGGATTGAAGAGTTTTTAGCAAACAGAACACAGCATGTTGTTCTCAATGGAGAGACGTCTACAGACGTTAAAGTAACCTCTGACGTGCCACAGGGGAGTGTTATGGGACCATTCCTTTTCACAATATATATAATTGACCTAGTAGATAGTTTAGGAACTTCCATGCGGCTTTTAGCGGATGATGCTGTAGTATACAGAGAAGTTGCAGCATTAGAAAATTGCAGCGAAATGCAGGAAGATCTGCAGCGGATAGGAACTTTGTGCAGGGAGTGGCAACTGACCCTTAACATAGACAAATGTAAGGTATTGCGAATACATAGAAAGAAGGATTCTTTATTGTATGATTATATGATAGCGGAACAAATATTGGTAGCAGTTACTTCTGTAAAATATTTGGGAGTGTGCGTACGGAATGATTTGAAGTGGAATGATCATATAAAATTAATTGTTGGTAAGGCGGGTGCCGGATTGACATCATTGGGAGAGTCCTTAGAAAATGTAGTCCATCAACAAAGGAGGTGGCTTACAAAACACTCGTTCGACCTATACTTGAGTATTGCTCATCAGTGTGGAATCCGTAACAGATCGGGTTGACGGAGGAGATAGAGAAGATCCAAAGAAGAGCGGCACGTTTCGTCACAGGGTTATTTGGTAACCGTGATAGCGTTAAGGAGATGTTTAATGAACTCAAGTGGCAGACTCTGCAAGAGAGGCGCTCTGCATCGCGGTGTAGCTTGCTCGCCAGGTTTTGAGAGGGTGCGTTTCTGGATGAGGTATCGAATATATTGATTCCCCCTACTTATACCTCCCGAGGATATCATGAATGTAAAATTAGATAGATTCGAGCGCGCACGGAGGCTTTCAGACAGTCGTTCTTCCCGCGAACCATACGCGACTGGAAGAGGAAAGGGAGGTAATGACAGTGGCACGTAAAGTGCCCTCCACCACACATCGTTGGGTGGCTTGCGGCGTATAAATGTAGATGTAGATGTAGAACCCGTCCATCGTGCTCTTACTGGTACTTTAGAGACAGTACAATACTCCCAAAATCTTTTATACTGGCGGTTGGTAATCTGGGAAAGAAGAAACTATTAATATTTGAAATGTTATACAACAAAACTATGTCAAAAAAGTGGACCGATAAAGTATGAAAATAAAAGATAAACGTAGACCTTTACTAAAAGAAGAGATAGATAATATGTAGTCCACTTGGCGGAGATGCGAGGAAAAAGTTTTAAAATTTTTTATGTAGTATGTTGGGTGTATTAGTTACTCAGAGTTATAAAGATCAGCACAAGATACGGAAAGATGGAATACATCATCGAACTAGTACTAAGAAACAGAATCCGTATTGCCACAAACAGTCTGATGGTAATTAAAAGAGTACATTTAACTGAGTTTATATTAGTACTTGCCTAGGGAACAGAATTACGTGACTTTTCGGTGCTATTCCCTCGGAAACAGAAGGACCGCCGCACAGGAAGTGACAGTGACGAGGGTGACATGCTAATACTGAGTCTCGGTGGCGCTGTTTATCGATCTCCACGGAGGAAGTCGTGTCTGCCTTCCCCAGTGGCGCGGTGGAGACAGCGCTATCCCACTGTCACCATGCGGGATCTTAAATCTGTGCTCGATTTTAAGTCCTGTGGCGGAGTTTTCCTAGCTTCAGCGACAAGATTATGAAAATGGAAACTCTGTTCCGGCAATAACAGTATACAATTCTGTAACCCTGTATGGGTCGCAAACTCAGTTGTTCCAGCGATAATAGTAATAGTGAAGCAATAAACATTTCTGTAGCCGTGTACCGTTCGTTAACCAGGGCTCAAACAATAACACAGCTAAACTTTCTTTCATACAATAAAGAGAATTGAAATAAACCTTTACGTAGGATACAAACAGGGTAAACAGCAGTAACATTTATTATAAATGGCCCTACATCTTACAAAAAAAAAAAAATGTAACAAAGATACACCTTCCAGTCACATTTGTGTGATCGGCTATTAACAGCTTGAATAACCATCTTTTGCAGGGCGGACCACTGCGAAATGTGCATGAATAGCCAATGAGGTTCCGAAAGGTACCGACAGTGATGTGAAGTTGTAACCCCCCTCCCCTTTCCTAATCGCCCTACTGCATTGCGATGTAACTGACCGTGATCGCATATACCTAATGAAATTTTACAGTGAGTAAGGCTATCTTTTTTTTTTTTTTTTGGTCATCAGTGTACTGACTGATTTGATGCGGCCCGCCACGAATTCCTTTCCTGTCGTAACCTCTTCATCTCAGAGTAGCACTTGCAACCTACGTCCTCAATTATTTGCTTGACGTATTCCAATCTCTGTCTTCCTCTACAGTTTTTGCCCTCTACAGCTCCCTCTAGTACCATGGAAGTCATTCCCTCATGTCTTAGCAGATGTCCTATCATCCTGTCCCTTCTCCTTATCAGTGTTTTCCGCATATTCCTTTCCTCTCCGATTCTGCGTAGAACCTCCTCATTCCTTACCTTATCAGTCCACCTAATTTTCAACAGTCGTCTATAGCACCACATCTCAAATGCTTCGATTCTCTTCTCTTTCGGTTTTCCCACAGTCCATGTTCCACTACCATACAATGCTGTACTCCAGACGTACATCCTCAGAAATTTCTTCCTCAAATTAAGGCCGGTATTTGATATTAGTAGACTTCTCTTGGCCAGAAATGCCTTTTTTGCCATAGCGAGTCTGCTTTTGATGTCCTCCTTGCTCCGTTCGTCATTGGTTATTTTACTGCCTAGGTAGCAGAATTCCTTAACTTCATTGACTTCGTGACCATCAATCCTGATGTTAAGTTTCCCGCTGTTCTCATTTCTACTGCTTCTCATTACCTTCGTCTTTCTCCGATTTACTCTCAAACCATACTGTGTACTCATTAGACTGTTCATTCCGTTCAGCAGATCATTTAATTCTTCTTCACTTTCACTCAGGATAGCAATGTCATCAGCTAATCGTATTATTGATATCCTTTCACCTTGTATTTTAATTCCACTCCTGAACCTTTCTTTTATTTCCATCATTGCTTCCTCGATGTACAGATTGAAGAGTAGGGGCGAAAGGCTACAGCCTTGTCTTACACCCTTCTTAATACGAGCACTTCGTTCTTGATCGTCCACTCTTATTATTCCCTCTTGGTTGTTGTACATATTGTATATGACCCGTCTCTCCCTATAGCTTACCCCTACTTTTTTCAGAATCTCGAACAGCTTGCACCATTTACCGGAAGAAAATAACACCGGTTAGTTGGAGGAAAGTGTGCAACAGACTCTTCTGACGGAAGGATCATTTCTAAACTTAAGTTAAAGACTGACGATAATTTTGAAAAGGGTGGAATATAGTGGAATCGCTCACGAACTGCACAGGGAGAAAGAGGGTACCACGTTATATTTATAGTAGATTTACTAATAATACAAAGAAAACACTAACTAAAAACGGATAATTAAACAGTCGCAGGCCCGGTAGGGCAATGAGTCTGCAGAATCTTAAGAATGGCAAGGAAATTTAAGCAAATAATCACTGGGTTGGCAACAGAAGGTTGTCACGCTTTCCCACAGCACAACAGTTCTGAGCCGTGCACGACTCGTGTTCATGCCGTTTATTGTTTGTCATCTTCTCTTACGGTACTGCCACCTCGTTTTCTTATTCCATTTACTGGCGTCACTAACTTCCTGCCTTACTTGCCCGTGAGCGGCAGCAGCAGTGCATATCGATAAGTGCACCGTCGTACCATCTCTGGAGCGACCGATAGTATTTCTGGGTCGTCGTGTGTCCGGCAGTCAGTTAGATCAGCAGTGTAGTCGTGACGCAGCAGCAGTGAAGTCGGGGACGGAGCGTCGGTGAGGCGCGGACAGCCAGTGCTCGCCGACTGCTAGCGACACACATGAACTGTCCGACGGAGGGAGATTGGAGCGGGACGACCGCTGGTTGGTCATTTGGTTGGTTGTCTCACCAGCCGACGTATATTTGGTCCTTTCACCGTTTCCGGGCCTGGGCAGTCGGTCGGTTGGGGTGGAGCAGCAAGTAAGTCATCGTCGCGTGTGCTCTGGCCGGGGCTGCTGGCGGTGTGCAAGCGCGGTTGGAGTGTGAGGTACTGCTTGCGAGTGCTACGAAGTTCGTCGCCCACCGATCTTGGACATGGAAGTTGAGAGCCCGCATCTCGTGGTCGTGCGGTAGCGTTCTCGCTTCTCACGCCCGGGTTCCCGGGTTCGATTCCCGGCGGGGTCAGGGATTTTCTCTGCCTCGTGATGGCTGGGTGTTGTGTGCTGTCCTTAGGTTAGTTAGGTTTAAGTAGTTCTAAGTTATAGGGGACTGATGACCATAGCTGTTAAGTCCCATAGTGCTCAGAGCCATTTGAACCATTTTTTTGAAGTTGAGTCCTCACTTAACCTACTATCGACCTTCAACTGTTTACATTTCTTCGTTTACTCCTGGTTGTCGCTTTTGGGACATTCCCGCGATCAACAAGATTCCAGCCATCTTCCTGTGGAGTTTAACTTAACTTAATTTATTCCCTGTTATTGAAGTTGACCAGCGGTATCTTCTGCCTTGTGGCCGTTGACGTTCCGGTTATCTGCCCTGGTCGTTGACGTAACTTTCGGTAGTGAATTTTCCTCGGCATGTTGCTAACCCCCAGCGCAGCGTGTAGTTCGACTGCTGAGGTGTTGTTGGTCGTTTTGGGTGCCAATATTCTGTGTGTCGTATTCAAATCTTGTGGCCGTTTTGCTGGTTGCGTGAAGCATAACTGATCTTATTGATTGGTCGGTCGGCTGTCTGTCGGTTGGGATGCCTCCAGATTAAGAAGTCGTTGGACAGGCTGCCTGTCTCACCTGAACGGGTGTAAGTGTTACAGTCTCAGGCCGACCCTTGGAAACTTCTGAGCGCCGTTCCTTGTGTGTTACATAGTAATTTCTCTGTTTGAGTTTTAGTTATTTGGTTGATGTGTGGGCTTCAGCCGAGTATCAGTATCTCTTACATTAATGTTCTTGTCTTGCCTTTAAAGCATGAGATTGTTATTCTTTATACGGGCCTTCAGCCGAATTGTGTATGAAATGTTTTAAGATACGGCGTTCTGCCTTTTAAAATTGAAACTCTACTTTCTA
The DNA here is from genome assembly GCF_023898315.1 of Schistocerca nitens. Lineage (NCBI taxonomy): Eukaryota > Metazoa > Arthropoda > Insecta > Orthoptera > Acrididae > Schistocerca > Schistocerca nitens. The sequence goes on along the minus strand of NC_064615.1, from coordinate 148,956,501 downwards.
GGGCATAAGCTGTAAATTATTTATTGATGTGCGGCCTTCATCCAAAGTTCTTAAATTAATGCTCTTGTCTTGCCCTTAGGGCAAGAATGTTGCTTGAAATGCAACATACGGCTTCTGCCTGTTGACTGTAACTCTTCTTATTGCTTAATATGCGGCCTCCAGCCAGGTTCCATTAAAATTAAATTGCTAAGGCCTTCAGCTTGATTAGACTGAATATTTAGAAAATATTTTTGGGTGAAACCTGCAGAACAACCTTGCATTTCAATTTCTTGCTTAGACTTTGTGTCTTGGATTTTGAGTGTGGCCTTCAGCCGATCTAAAGTTAATGAAAGGACGTCGATTAAAGTTTTGAGTGTTTTGCATCCTTGTTGTAATATTGTGTGTTGATAAATAAAGTTTGTATGTTGAGTGCAACTGACAGCAACTCATTTTGGCCCCCTTCCCCAACCTAATCCACTCTGTCCTGCTAGCCCAGGCATTTCAAGTTCACATGAAAATGAATGAATCAGGAAGCTCTGAGTTTGCAGTTACTTATTCTGAAATACTAAATTTTGAAAGTAAAGTTAAATGAAGTTACTGGTTAAATAAGTGTAAGTAAAACTCTGTTATGTAAAAAAAGAAAAAAATACTTTGAGTAACCTCTGTGTAACGTAATGCAATATTTAGAAAGAGGCAAGCAATTTACTTTTCAATATTGAAAGACTGAATGAATTTACATTAACAAACAGCCAACTGATTTTAGTTTTAATACGAGGGTAATCCCAAAAGTAAGGTCTCCTATATTTTTATAAGTACATAGACGTGTCAGTTAATTGTCTTACGATGATATAGCTGTGCGGACGACGAAGAATGTAGCCGACGACAATGCTGAGCTGCTGCTGTCACTGCTGCTGCAGTTTGAGAACACCGAGTCGTCTCCAGAGCCACGGATAGTTATCGGGCAGGCGATAGCTGGAATTGCAGCTTCCTCATCCTGTCCGCTCCTACCGTGCTCTCAATACTCGAAGGTTAACGAATCACTTGCGTCTACACTTGCGGGGAATATAGCTGCACATCGCGTCCGCGGGAGCGCAAACACTTCCGCACTCTTTCATCACTCTAGCTGCTCTGCTTCTCCTCTGCTCGCAACGAGACAGAGTGTCTCCATATGACAAGACAAACCACGGCACAACAACTGTCATTTCGTCTTTGCTATCGATACATTTAAACAAAATTCCCTTGGCTGTTACCCAGCAATTTACGATATTTTCATTATAATTACAATCAATTATGTACAGTCAAAAATAAGATCGTCAGGAAGTGCAAAATAGCTAAGCAGGGATGGCTAGAGGAAAAATGTAAGGATGTAGAGGCTTATCTCACTAGGGGTAAGATAGATAATGCCTACAGGAAAATTAAAGAGACCTTTGGAGAAAAGAGAGCCACTTGTATCAGTATCAAGAGCTCAGATGGAAACACAGTTCTAAGAAGGGAAAGCAGAAAGGTGGAAGGAGTATATAGAGGGTCTATACAAGGGCGATGTACTTGAAGATAATATTATGGAAATGGAAAAGGATGTAGATGAAGATGAAATGGGAGATACGATACTGCGTGAATTGACAGAGCACTGAAAGACCTGAGTCGAAACAAGGCCTCTGGAGTAGACAACATTCCATTAGAACTACTGACAGCCTTGGGAGAGCCAGTCCTGACAAAACTCTACCATCTACTGAGCAAGATGTATGAGACAGGCGATATACCCTCAGAGTTTAAGAAGAATATAATAATACCAATCCCAAAGAAAGCAAGTGTTGACAGATGTGAAAATTACCGAACTATCAGTTTAATAAGTCACGGCTGCAAAATACTAACGCGAATTGTTTACAGACGAATGGAAAAACTAGTAGAAGCTGACCTCGGGGAAGATCAGTTTGGATTCTGTGGACATACTGGAACACGTGAGGCAATACTGACCTTACGACTTATCTTAGAAGAAACATTAAGGAAAGGTAAACCTACCTTTCTAGCATTTGTAGACTCAGAGAAAGCTTTTGATAATGTTGACTGGAATACTCTCTTTCAAATTCTGAAGGTGGCAGGGGTAAAACACAGGGAACAAAAGGCTATTTACAACTTGTACAGAAACCAGATGGACGTTATTAGAGTCGAGGGGCATGAAAGGGAAGCAGTGGTTGGGAAGGGAGTGAGACAGGGTTGTAGTCTCTCCCGATGTTATTCAATCTGTATATCGAGCAAGCACTAGAGCAGGGCTTAACAACTCGCCGGTTTTCAGCGCGAGTACTCGCGTCTGCTCAGGAACGTGCTCGCGAGCAGGTGCACGGTCGCGGAGTAGGGAGGGAGGGGAGGGAGGGGAAATGCGCGCGCACGTTTGAATGTGATCTCGCGTTCTTAGCAGATTTAACTAGCCATCTGAATGCCTTGAACATTTTACTACAAGGTAAAGATCTGCTAATTACTCATTTCATAGATCGAATACGAGATTTTAAAATGAAATTGACACTTTGGGTGAGTCAGCTGTAAACAGGAAACCTAGCTCATTTTCCTAAATTATCATCCATGCAAGATGTTCACAAAGACTGTGAACGTTATTCACATAGTTTAGTTGATCAGCGCTTTCAAGATCTGACAGCACTAGACAGTGATTTTGATCTGTTCTCTCCATATTCAGCGAATATTTAAGAGATTCGTCCTGAGCTGCAGCAAGAAATTATTGACCTGCAGTGGGACAGAGAATACAGAGACAAACTTCAGAACGAGAAAAACATTTTGGAATTCTACAGACACTTCCCTCAGGATAGATTTCCTCGTTTGCACAAACTGGCGGCTACAATAATATCAATGTTCGGTTCCACGTATGTTTGTGAACAACTGTTCTCTGCAATGAAATGTAACAAGACGTGCCTGAGAAACGCATTGGTTCAAATGGCTCTGAGCACTATGGGACTTAACATCTATGGTCATCAGTCCCCTAGAACTTAGAAGTACTTAAACCTAACTAACCTAAGGACATCACACAACACCCAGCCATCACGAGGCAGAGAAAATCCCTGACCCCGCCGGGAATCGAACCCGGGAACCCGGGCGTGGGAAGCGAGAACGCTACCGCACGACCACGGGCGAGAAACGCATTGTCTGATCGAAATTTAAACTGCACGCTGCGCCTAAAATGCACAAGAACAATTACTCCGAACATAGACGCAATTGTAAAGGGCAAGAAGTACAAGTTAACCGAGAATCCCACACTTCAGTGACACCTTTTATTGTGTAACAGTTCACAAATTAATGCGAATGTAAAGGCATACACTAAGCTAATAAAATTATGTGGCATGTGTACATTCTCCTTTATTTGTTTCATTTGTCGCAGTATTGTGTGATTTCCCTGCAGGTGGCCGCGGATTTACATTGACTGGCGGCAGCTTTTGTGTGCCCCACGTGACTCTCCCCACTCTCCGCTCTGGTCCGGTAGTGGGGGTAGCGTGCTCGCGCTGCTCCGTGCTCGCGCCTTGCTGCTCACAGCTTGCTCCGCGAGCACGTATGTTGTGAAGCCCTGCACTAGAGGAAACAAAAGAAAAACTCGCAGCAGGTATTAAAATCCATGGAGAAGAAATAAAAACTTTGAGGTTCGCCGATGACAATGTAATTCTGTCAGAGACAGCAAAGGACTTGGAAGTGCAGTTAAACGGAATGGACAGTGTCTTGAAAGGAGGATATAAGATGAACATCAACAAAAGCAAAACGAGGATAATGGAATGTAGTCGAATTAAGTCGGGTGATGCTGAGGGAATTAGAGTAGGAAATGAGACACTTAAAGTAGTAAAGTAGATTTGCTATTTGGGGAGCAAAATAACTGATGATGATCGAAGTAGAGAGGATATAAAATGTAGACTAGCAATGGCGAGGAAAGCGTTTCTGAAGAAGAGAAATTTGTTAACATCGAGTATAGATTTAAGTGTCAGGAAGTCGTTTCTGAAAGTATTTGTATGGAGTGTAGCCATGTATGGAAGTGAAACATGGACGATAAATAGTTTGGACAAGAAGAGAATAGAAGCTTTCGAAATGTGGTGCTACAGAAGAATGTTGAAGATTAGATGGGTAGATCACATAATTAATGAGGAGGTATTGAATAGAATTGAGGAGAAGAGGATTTTGTGGCTCAACTTGACAATAAGAAGGGTCCGGTTGGTAGGGCATGTTCTGAGGCATCAAGGGATCACCAATTTAGCGTTGGTGGGCAGCGTGGTGGGTAAAAATCATAGAGAGAGACCAAGGGATGAATACACTAAGCAGATTCAGAAGGATGTAGGTTGCAGTAAGTACTGGGAGTTGAAGAAGCTTGCACAGGATAGGGTAGCATGGAGAGTTGCATCAAACCAGTCTCAGGACTGAAGACCACAAGAACAAAAACTTGTACAGTCAGAAATAATTACTTATTAAATATAGTTTCTGTAATATAGCTTACAGTTTCTAAACCAGAAGTACAGTACAAGTTACCAACTTATAATGGACGACAAAAAATTTTAGGTGGCGCAGGAGGTATTTTATCTGCATTTTCGGTGTTACAGTCATGCTGGCTCCAGTGCTGTGGCCTGCTGCTCTAGATGTCTCGGTTGAGAATGCATGGCGTAAACGGCCCGATCGATGTAGTCCGACAGGTCTTCGACTTGGATTAAATCCGGGAAGTTTGGAGTCTTGCGGAACATGTTAAACTCATGCTGGTGTTGTTTAAATCATGCACATACACTGTGACACGTAGAATTGTCTTGCTGGTAGATGGCATCGGCCAAGGAAAACAGGGGAGGACATGGTCCCTAAGAAGGACGCATTCTTGTGATGATTCATTGTGCCTTCCAGAACAATGAGACGATTCAGGGAATGCCACGAAAACACTGCCCAGGTCATAACGCTCCTTCCTGTGGCCTTTTGCTTTTAGATGTTTCGCGCCGTATACGCCTATGGCCATCTTTCCGTTGGGGCATAAAATGTAATTCATCTGATACGCCCGACTGTCGCCGCTCACTGGACGTTCAGCGGCAGTATTGGCGTGCAAATTCCAGCCTTCATCGCTGGTGAACAGCAGTCAGCGTGAGCGTATGAACTAGGCACCTGTTGCCGAGGCCGTTTGGTGAACGGTCGTTGAGGGGACACAGATGATAGCCCCTTGGTTCATCTGTGCTGTGAGTTGCTCAACAGTTGCACGTATAACCGCCCGTACTCATCTCCACAACCATCTATGGACCGTAGTGCACCACACTTGCTTTGGCGCCATTCTGCCACGCACGCTATTCTTTCATCCCTGCGACACACGAAAAATTTACAAATTTTAGCTGTTTCGGAAATCGTTCCGCCCCTGACCTGAGAGCAATGATCGTGCCCTTCTGGACGTCAGAGTAACAGCTCCGTCTCGGCGATGCAACAACGACTGCACTGTTTGCCGCGTCCTAGCGACACGCTTTATATACCCTCCACGGCTAGGACTGCCACCTGCTGTCTGTCAGTGGTTATTCCACTTGACATAGAACATAATCATGACTGGACCGTGCAACATAAGATACCAAAGGTACAAAAACAACTCTCATACTTCGTTAAAAAAAATGGCTCTGAGCACTATGGGACTCAACTGCTGTGGTCATTAGTCCCCTAGAACTTAGAACTACTTAAACCTAACTAACCTAAGGACATCACACACATCCATGCCCGAGGCAGGATTCGAACCTGCGACCGTAGCAGTCGCACGGTTCCGGACTGCGCGCCTAGAACCGCGAGACCACCGCGGCCGGCTACTTCGTTAAGATGAACCACATAGGACGAAGGTACACTATCTGATGAAAAGTATCCGGACACCTAGCTGAAAATGACTTACTAGTTCGAGGCGGCCTCCATCGGTAATGCTGGAATTCAGTATGGTGTTCGCCCACCTTTAGCCTTGATGACAGCTTCCCCTCTCGCAGGCATACGTTCAATCAGGTGCTGGAAGGTTTCTTGGGGAATTGCAGCCCATTCTTCTCGGAGTACTGCACTGAGGAGAGGTATCGATGTCGCTCGGTGAGGCCTAGCACAAGTCCAGGGTTCCAAAACATCCCAAAGGTATTTCATAGGATTCAGGTCAGGACTCTGTGTAGGCCAGTCAATTACAGGGATGCTATTGTCGTGTAATCACTCCACCACAGGCCGTGCATTATGAACAGGTGCTCGATCGTGTTGAAAGATGCAATCGCCATCCCCGAATTGTTCTTAAACAGTGGGAAGGAAGCAGGTGCTTAAAATATCAATGTAGACCTGTGCTGTGATAGTGTCACGCAAAACAACCAGGGGGCAACCCCCTCCATGAAAAACACGACCACTCCTTAACAGCATCGCCTCCGAATTTTACTGCTAGCATTACACACGCTGGCAGATGACATTCACCGGGCATTCGCCATACCCACGCCATGCCATCGGATCACCACATTGTGTACCGTGATACGTCACTCCACACAACGTTTTTCCACTGTTCAATCGTCCAATGTTTACGCTCCTTACACCAAGCGAGACATCGTTTGGCATTTACCGGCTTGATGTGTGGCTTATGAGCAGCTGCTCGACCATGAAATCCAAGTTTACTCACCTCCAGTCTAACTGTCATGGTACTTGAAGTGGATCCTGATGCTCTTTGGAATTGCTGTGTGAAGGTCTGGATAGATGTCTCCCTATTACACATTACGACCCTCTTGAACGGTCGCCGGTCTCTTGTCAGTCAGTAGGCGATGTCGGCCTGTACGCTTTTGTGCTGTACGTGTCCCTTCACGTCTCCACTTCACTATCAGATCGGAAACAGTGGAACTAGGGATGTTTCGGAGTGTGGATGTCTCGTGTACAGATGTATGACAGAAATGACATCCAATCACCTAACGCCCCATTCTGCTCTCTCGCGATGTCTAATCACTACAACTACAAAACCAGGACACATGGCAAATAATGAAATTTGTTGTGCGTTTAAAGTATGATAGGAAGGTTATATGATTAAATTTGTAGGTGATCTGAGGGTTCACAAGATGCTAAATTTAGCACACACAGCTAGCACTTCTGGAAGGAGCAGCAGCTGAATGGACGATTTCAAATGAGCTCTGATGACAGACGTATGTCACTCCACGCCGTTACAGCTCTATGCCCGGGTTTATCAGTTGTAGTTGTTGGTGAGCGGTGGTGCGCCAGTCTCTTCGCAAACCATGACCAAGTGTTCTCCGTGTGTAAGAGAAGCGGAACATGTACTGACATGGCAACAACAGAACACGCTCTGCATGGACGTAGGACAGCTAGGCAACATGCTATTTTGCATTACCTTGCTGAAAGATAACGTCACTGAAAATTTGAAGATTAGATACGGCCACGAGAATTATCATAAGTGGACAGGAAGTGCAAGGAAGCTAAGGCGAAATGCCTGCAAGAAAAATGTGAAGAAATCCAAAAAGATGTTGTCGGAAGGACTGACACAGCATACAGAAAAGTCATAACAACTTAATTGAAAGCAAGGACGTTAACATTAAGAGTTCAATGGGGAATTCGCTGTTAAATGCAGAGTAGAGAGGGGATAAGCGAAAAGAGTACACTGAAGGCCTGTATAAGGGGGTGGATTTGTCTGATGACGTTACAGAAGAAGAAACAGAAGTCGACAGGGAAGAGGTGGGGGATGCAGTCAGGATCAGAATTTAAAGCAGCTTTAGACGACTTATGATGAAATACGGCGGAGGGGGTGGATAAAATTCCATGGGAATTTCTAACATGCTTGGGGGAAGTGACGTGACAACAAAATTACTATTCACGTTTGTGTGCAGAGACTGGCGATATACCATCAGAATTTCGGAAAACATCATCCACACAATTCTGAAGATAGCAAGATCTGCGAGAAGTGCGAGAATTATCAGCGTAACAGCTCATGCAACCAATTTGATAGCAAGAATAATATACAGAACAATCGACAAGAAAATTAATGATCTGTTAGGTGACGATCACTTTGGCATTAAAAAGGGTAAAGGCACTAGAGAGACAGTTCTGACGCCGCAATTGATAGTGGAAGAAAGAATGAAGAAAAATCAAGATACGCTTACACGATTTGTAGATCTGGAAAAAGCGTTCGACAATGTCAAATTGAGCAAGATGTTCGATATTCTAAGAAAAAAATAGGTGTAAGCTATAGGGAAAGATGGGTAAATTGCAATGTATACAAGTACCAATCTGGAACAATAAGAGTGGAAGTCCAAGAATGAAATACTCTGGTTAAAAAGGTGTTAAGACAGGGATGTATTCTTTCCACCATACTTTTCAGGCTGTACATTGAAGAAGCAATGTCGGAAATAAAAGGAGTGGTTTTGTTCATAGCTGTAGTTCAGCTGCAAAATATTTCAACAAAGACAAAAAGTCAGCCCTCAGCCGCACAAGAAAACCTTTATTTGGTTCACTTTTCCAGTTTCGACAGTTTAAACTGTCATAGGCTCAACTCATTAGTAAGCCAAGGTTAAAATGAGTCGGTGGTGCCCTTTAGTACAGAGTCAATAAAACGGAGTGATATTGTTACGTATATAGTATGTGCGACAAAAGTCAACCACTAAATTGATTTTAGATTCATCTCTATTCTCCTAGTAACCGAGAAATGCAAGATGGCATTTGGATTCTAAAAGCTCCCAAACGAAATTGGGCAACTCACAAACCTGTTTCGCTTCGCCTCTGCTATCTTTGTAACACAGAAATGCAAGATGGCTTCAGGATTCTAAAAGCTCCCATTTGCGTTTCATTATTCCGCATGGTGGTTTAGTGTTAAGGCGCTTGCCTGGAAGAGAAAGTTCGAGGGATCAAATCTCAGTCGAACCATGGAATATCTGCCCCTATCCCAGCTTTCACCATTCGATGGCGTGAAGCTTCACGAAGAACGACACGTCGTTTGGATTCCACATTATACTGTATGACCCCTCTCCCTGATAGCATTACTGTGGTAAATTCTCCCTCTCTGTCGTGTGACAGCGCCACCTGGTTGCAAGTCTTTTTATGTGAAGCCATTTGTGCGTTGCTGATAATGAAATGATAACAACGCAACACACAGTTCCTGAGGGAAGACAGGGCAGGAATCGAACCCGAGCCACTTCAAATGGCGTTTAACCACGTTGACCCCATAGGTACCGAGGCGGATACTATTGTAGGTTACGGATATGGAAGTCGCCGAGGTGGATCCGAATGAAAAACTTGCACAAGACCACTGAGTCAGATGACTTTTTTTTATATTTTTACTACGACCTGTTCACATACACTGCGTATTATTAACGGCATCAGTAAAACACCTCAAGCTTCTTGGACTCGAACAGAATGTGCTACCGAATCTCCGTTCTCAGGAGATGCAAAGAATGGATCTGGTTAGCCGATTATTACTTTCTGCAGTGACTGCGCTGCAAATACGTTGCCTACCAAGTTTAGCGTCCGTCGTTAAGAATCTAAGACACGTTGGCTACGCCCGGACGTGATTTCACGACATCACATTCCTGAGAAGAAGAGAAGCGGTTTGCTACATTTTTATTAGGCCGCAAACCAGTCAAGATCATGGACAGTTATCTCTCTTGAGTATTAACCAAAACAGATGTAAATGCATTCCATGAAGTCTGTAATTGTTACTGGGATCACGAATGTTCGATAGGCAAAAATTTGAAAAACTGTAGGAAGCATGATTACTGATCACCATTAATCGTACTGATGTACTAATTGTTACGATGAACGTTTTCTGTTTTCTTTCTCACACGACATGCCAAAAACTGAGCAATTTCGGACCGACACATTCACTACTGGACATTAATGTTACTATCTGACGATGGCGGACGGAGCTTTAATACACCACAGTAACATCAGCCACATGGACGAACGTACAAACAGAGGAACACAGTCTCATAAACAGCGTCATTAAACGTGTGCAATGTGTGCTATAGTAACAAGGGAAACTCCCCATCGCACAACCCTCAGATTTAGTGATGAGATGGCCCAGCGGATAGCCCGTCAAAAACGGAACACAGATCGAGCATGAACACAGGAAGAAGGTGTACTGAATTGTGAAAAAAGAAGCAAACTCGAAACAGTGAATGGTCCAAGCTCAAGATATATTTGTGTAGCCGTGGCGTCGTGGTTATGTGGTAATGGTGTTGGACTGTGAAGATGGAGATCCGTACTCAATCTCCCTCGTGCACTATACTTTCTTTTTTCACAGTATTAACAAATGCCGGTCCGTTCATTGATGTGTTTGTTTACTGCATTCAGATTTGTGTCTGCGACGTGCTGTGACGTCCATTTGCAACTGCGACGTATAAGGAAGGGACCTATGGACGTACGCATCTCCTATTCTTTCTATACAAGTACGACACGTTATGACTTCTGCGTTCCGTTTTATAATTTTTGACTCTTGAATTACTTTATTCTAACGTAGTTCACACCAGTTCATTTCTTGCTTCCATTCCTGTGAGAGGTCTGTGCGGCATCTCGCCTGCTCTCTATTCATCATGTTTACTTATGACTGTAAATATATTTTTACCACATGACTCATATTCTGTAACCAATGTGTAGTACGACAACACGTAACTACAGAAGGAGGTGAGACGTGTCAGTGAGCAGAGGGAAAGTTCGAAATTTTGTGGAAAAAAACTGGGGCACAACTCAGATCTCCCGCTTTGTAGTCCAAGGCCGTGACGACACAACCACGACGCCACGATGCTCGCATTCTCGCTCTTTGTTGCACAACTTGAGTTTAGGCCGTTGATTGTTTCGATTTTGCTTTTTTTTCAGTTCAGTACACCTTCTTCCTTTTTTCATGCTTGATGTGTGTTCAGTTTTTCACGGGTAACTGGGCCATTTTACAACTAAATGTGAGGGGGGGGGGAGGGGGGTGCGATGGGGAGTTTACCTTGTATGGACGTAGCTACTTGAAAGTCCTAGTGAGATTGACGAGACGGAGGAGTATTGCTATGTGTTACCACCAGACTGACGAATCACAACAGCCGTCGGTCCCGTACTGGCTGATCTCTGTAGCTGCTGTACTTCACGTCTGACAGTAATTATGCCCAAAAATCAACTTTTATTTACAAAAGTTTTGGTCTTCACCCACTTGCATGGTGTGCTTCGTCATAAGACTGACGAGAAACCCCTTGGGGGTGAGGTCGCAAGTTCAATCTTCTAGTAAGGCTTATTTGAAAGTGTTAACATTTATGTCAGGAAAAATATTAGCTAGTAATGAGTACTCATTATTCGGAACACAATTCGTATTATAATTATTCGACAAGACTCTTCTTATCTGAAAGTGTTCGACCTCTATGGGCCAGTCTTCAGCAACGAATTTCTGTCTAGTGGAGGGTGATGGTTGGAGGCGTGGAGACAGAGGCCATTGTGCATAGACTTTATACTTACACTGTGACCTTGGGGTCTCGGCGGACCAGCAGGAAGCACACTATTAAATATTAATTCTGCTGCGCTGAACACTTCATTATCAAACCACATATCCAAAGCCTCTTTATTGTGGGCATGGATTTTATAACGTGAGAAATTACAAGTTGCACGTGGTTTAGAATCTTTTGGGTTATGGCCTCAGACAAGTAAGGCAGGGTGCTGCTACATACCACGCAGTATGTGGTATTGAAGATCAACGCAGAGTCAATAGGCGAAACCGCAGAACATTGCGAAATTTACGAGTGCAAGTAATATGAGCTCCAATCAACACCAAAAAATAAACCAATAATAGCAGTAAAGAAAAACGTTCACGGCCAGACTCTTAAATCAAGTACTAGCTTCAGCATAATGGTGGCTTCAAGGGCGACAGACGAGCTAATGATCCAGCCAAGAGCCAGACATTTATTTCCTGCAGCAGATTACCCATGTGACGTGCATGCCCTAGTCCCTGCAGTCGTGGCCACCAATAGCATACAGCGGCTATCACCTAGACCGCGGCCAGCCTCGGCGTGTCAAACTTCACGCGGGCCGAGTGTGCGAGTCGCATGCGGGGCACGGCTTGGCCTGTGTCGCGGACGTACCTGGTAGAGGTATTTATTGACTTTCCGGATGTAATCCTACAGCCATCTGAACAGTGGAATGTCACTTGTGTCGACACAAACGTATGGACAACATAACACCCAGTCCCTGTGGGGAGAAAATCGGCCTGGCCGGGAATCGAAGCCGGACCCCTGTGCTTAGCAATCCACAGTGCTGACCGCGCAGCTACAGAGGCAGACAGAAGCGAGGTTTTATTTCGTAGTGCGGAGTCGTATTTTCCAGTCAGCGCAACTCTCTTCACTTCGGCATAATCGTGGTGTCGGCGCTATTTACCCTTCGCTATTTGTTCGTGGTATGAAGGACACTCACAGGTCCAGTGGATATAGGCAGTCTAGCGATCTATAGTCACAAGCCGTTAAAAATGGAATAACAGAAGTAACGAATGAGAATTTTCAGCATCTATTATGCAGCCTTCTAAGCAATGAGTACTGCAGGTTTGCTATGAAACAAAATTACAATAGCATGCAGGAAGAATTGAAAGATTTAGTTGACAATGAAAGAGCAAAAAATTACAACTATACAGTCGGGATTCATTGTTTAGTACATCAAGAAGCACTTTGTGCTAAATCTCTGGGTATTGAGCATGTGAAAAAATTGCTGGTATTAATAAAAAAAATTCTGAACTCACATGCTTTATTCCATTGTCAATTGCAACAGTTTTCTTTGGAACTGAACGAAGAGTATAGCCACTTTATGCAGGGTGGTGCATTGATAGTGACCGGGCCAAATATCTGACGAAATAAGCATCAAACGAAAAAAATTCAAAGAACGAAACTCGTCTAGCTTGAAGGGGGAAACCAGATGGCGTTATGGTTGGCCCGCTATTTGGCGCTGCCATAGGTCAAACGGATATCAACTGCGTTTTTTTTTTTAAATAGGAACCCCCACTTCTTATTACATAATCGTGTAGTACGTAAAGAAATATGAATGTTTTAGTTGGACCACTTTTTTCGCTTTGTGATAGATGGCGCTGTAATAGTCGCAAACGCATAAGTACGTGGTATCACGTAACATTCCGCCAGTGCAGACGGCATTTGCTTCGTGATACATTACCCGTGTTAAAATGGACCGTTTACCAATTGTGGGAAAGGTCGATGTATGGCTATTGTGCCCAACGGGCATGTGCTATGTATGCTGCTCGGTATCCTGGACGACAAGTGTCCAGACCGTTCGCCGGATAGTTACGTTATTTAAGGGAACAGGAAGTGTTCAGCCACATTTGAAACGTCAACCATGACCTGCAACAAATGATGATGCCCAAGTAGGCGTTTTAGCTGCTGTCGCGGCGAATCCGCACATCAGTAACAGACAAATTGCGCGAGAATCGGGAATCTCAAAAACGTCGGTGTTGAGAATGCTACATCAACATCGATTGCACCCGTACCATATTTCTATACATCAGGAATTGCATGGCGACGACTTTGAACGTTGTGTACAGTTCTCCCACTGGGAATAACAGAAATTACGGGACGATGACAGATATTTTGCACATGTTCTATTTAGCGACGAAGCATCATTCATCAACAGCGGTAACGTACACCGGCATAATATGCACTATTGGGAAACGGAAAATCCACGATGGCTGCGAGAAGTGGAATGTATGGTGCGGCATTACGGGAGGAAGGATAATTGGTCCCCATTTTATCGATGGCAATCTGAATGGTGCAATGTAGGCTGCTTTCCAACGTAATGTTCTACCGATGTTACTAAAAGATGTTCCACTGCATGACTGAATGGCGATGTACTTTATATGTCCAACACACAGCTTGCGTGCGGCTGAAGCGGTATTGAATAGCATATTTCATGACAGGTGGATTGGTCGTCGAAGCACCATACCATGGCCCGCACGTTCACCTGATCTGACGTCCCCGGATTTCTTTCTGTGGGGAAAATTGAAGGATATTTGCTATCGCGATCCATCGACAACGCCTGACATCATGCATCAGCGCATTGTCAATGCATGTGCGAACATTACGAAACGCGAACGACTCGCTGTTGAGATGAATATCGTTACACGTATTGCCAAATGCATTGAGGTAGACGGACTTCATTTTGAGCATTTATTGCATTAATGTGGTATTTACAGATAATCAGGCTGTAACAGCATGCGTTCTCAGAAATGATAAGTTCACAAAGGTACATGTATTACATTGGAACAACCGAAATAAAATGTTCAAACATAGCTACGTTCTGTATTTGAATGTAAAAACCTACCTGTTACCAACTGTTCTTTTAAAATTGTGAGCCATATGTTTGTGGCTGTTACAGCGCCATCTATCACAAAGAGAAAAAAGTGGTCGAACTAAAACATTCATATTTCTTTACGTACTACACGAATATGTATTAAAAATGGGGGTTCCTATTTAAAAGAAACGCAGTTCATATCCTTTTGACTTATGGCAGAGCCATCTAGCGGGCCAACCATACCGCCATCTGGTTTCCCCCTTCAAGCTATACAAGTTTCGTTCTTTGTACTTTTTTCGTTTGACGCTTATTTCGTGAAATATTTGGCCCTGTCACGATCAATGGACCACCCTGTATATTACTGTAATGTAGGTTGCTCAAGAGCTGCCTGGAAAGATTTATCGATTTAGAAGTCGCTATTGTTGAATTTATGAACGGAAAATGAGTGAAGAACGAAAACTGTTGATGTCCAGAATGGACTGGAGACCTTGGATCTTATGTGGACTGCATAGTGCCCTCAATAAGACACAGCAAGTTCAGAAACAACTTATTGAGTTGATGGGGATGCACTAAAAAAGAAAATTTTCCTTAGAGAAGACCGACATTCTGACAAACGCAGTCCTGTTCTCAAAGCTCAGTGCCGTCACAGAAAACGGGAGGTTTGAGGAATTGAGTTCTTGAAAGAATTACATGGATAGCTTCCTAAACGTTTTAACGGCACTGTCAATCTTTCATCTGTTTTCGAACTGTTCTCAAGACTGTTTGCCGTTTCAGTTGAAAGCGTCTCTGTGCCTATGCGGATGCAACTGATTGACCTGCAAAGTAATTCCCGTTTTAAAGATAAGCCTTTTTGGGGCAAAATTGTCCATGACGTCTACATTCTTTTCCTTAGGAGGAGTTTCGATGTCTCCATGATGAAGTTGCAAAAGTGCTACAATATTTCAATCGACATATCTTTGTGAAAGGCCATTTTCGATTACGATACTAAGTAACACACGATTATGTGGCAACTTGAGTGCGGAAATCTATGAAATGTTCAGCGTCCGTCGTTACGCCGGTAGTTTTTACCAAATAAAAATTGTATTATGCCTTCAGGGCGCCAAACATAGCTAATTAATACTGAAGATTTATTTTACTTGTGTATTTGTCGTTTGAGAAACGTGAAATACAAAACGAAGTAGTATGGATTACGACTGCATTCCCATTTAAAAGCGGCTTGTTCGTCGTTTCCCCCTCTCCCAACCCCCATCCACTTGCAAGGGATCAGACAGCGTGCTGTGGTGGTGAGGAAACTGGGCGGCGAGCCTGAACGGTACGACACGTGAGCCAAGGCATTGCCACCGAGCCGAAATCTTAGCCGGCCTGTGCTACACAGATAAATTCACCATACAGAATATTGACTCAAAATGGTAAAGAGAAGCTATCACTCGTCGTTCGCGTTCTAGTTTTATTACAGCAGACCCAGATTTCGGCTACTCTCTAGCCATTATCAGTGCTAAAAATACATGGGTACACAGTGATGCCATGCAGTATACAAAAATTACGATTCAGGACCTAACCTGCAGCGCTTGTACATCAAATTACATATCAGTATTTCGGGGTTGTTATACGTGCCCTAGTACGTCTACACCTGTTATTCAGGCTCTTGTCACAGTTCATTGAAGTCCAGTGTGTAACGAAAGTAGGCTTTACAGAGAACACATCGGCTCAGCACATGTGGCACGCTTTTTATGAGCTACGTAATACATAACCTTCATCGTAAAGCAACTGCGGTCTCTACCAAAATATAAATTTTGTATAGAAATAAAATAAATGAGAGAGAGAAATAAATGAATTTATTGGGCTACTTATGATAAATCTAAATTAAACTACTTTAAATTTAATAGAGACATAAATTCGCAAAAATACGGATTAAATATGGGCAACTTAATATCTTGATTGCTCGCCGATATATTTATCAATTATATAGAAAACCCATTCAAATGGTTCAAACGGCTCTGAGCACTATGGGACTTAACATCTGTGGTCATCAGTCCCCGAGAACTTAGAACTACTTAAACCTAACTAACCTAAGGACATCACACACATCCATGCCCGAGGCAGGATTCGAACCTGCGACCGTAGCGGTCACGCGGTTCCGGACTGAGCGCCTAGAACCGCTAGACCACCGCGGCCGGCAGAAAACCCATTACGGGTAGACAAAATAGTGTACTACTTTAGGTGCGTAGATGATACGTTGCTGTTAATAAAGGGTAACTAAGATGTCATCAACACTACAGTACCCATTTTTAATAGCGTACGTCTAATACTTAAATTCATGTGTGAGACTGAAACAAACATCTGTTAATTTCTTAAGGCGGGTCCAAAGTGAGCTCGCCGCGCCGCGCTGCGCAGTTTTCCAGCTGTTGTCGGTCCATCGTTTGCGCGCGCTCAGTTTAGATGGCGCTTCGGCTGGCGGGCGCAGTTGACTGCGTGCGTGAATTCGCATTGGAGGCAGGAGGTGTCCTCATTATGGAGTGGGACCGGAAACAAACTGAAAACCTCATAGATCTGTACAAAGGCGGGAACTGTGGAACCCAAAAGACAATAATTACCACATAAAAACAAAAAACAAAAATGGTGCTTGGCAGTGGGTCGCAAGTGGCGTCGGCTGTGGAATTGACGAAGCAAAAAACAGGATGACCTCTTCGTTGTCTTCGTACAGAAGGGAGAAAATGAAAATGAAGAAGTCTAGGGGCACTGGAAAAGGTAACTATTCATAATGAATGTTTGTAAAAGCACAGTTTTCCATTTACATTTATTATAACATCGCTCTATTGTTTCAGGGCTGGCAGACACTTACAGTAGTATCTGGTTTGCTTTACCATTATTTGAATTCTTGAAGGAACGAGACACTCCCACTGGTACAATAAACACAGAAAATGTTACATGTAATATAACAATTATCTATAATATAGTCAGATTCTATTAGCACTTTAAGACACTATTTACTTAGGCTAAAATGTGATCTTCACAACGGTGTAGTGATAACAAGCACGTATATGCATGCATTCATGCTGCCTCATCTTGCCAAGGCCTACGTCCATTTTCGACAAAATAGTCGGCCATCTCTTCGCGAACAGCTGGGGCATTTGACGAACTTTTTCTTGGCACTGCCTTTAAATTGCATAATGATATTGGTTGTGCTTCCTGTCTCCGTGATCCTTCAACCAAAGTACCATCTGCTAGCTCACTGTCCACTGTTCCGTCTGGAGCGAACAAACTGGAAGATTTCTTGCTCTGTCTCAAATATTTATGCAAGTAAATAGTTGTCAGAACAATAACACTGGCTTTTTCTGAGCCCAGGTTCGATCACATTCGACACATGTTCAAAGTCTTCGAAAGACATTCCATAAAAGTTTTCGAACTGTCCACTACTGCCTGCAAGCAGTTCACTAAAAAAGGCTCTACTCTTTAACACTGGAGTTACCCAATGACAATTTTTCCTCCTCTCCTTTAACTGATGGTACAGCACAATGAATGCGGTTACAGCTGTGCGCGGGGTGCAGCAGCGCGGCGCAGCACGGCCCGGCGCGGCGCGCTCAGTGTCGACCCGCCTTTAGATCTATCAATCCGGAATGAAAGTGGCAAGCAGAAAAACTGGACTGCAGATTTTACAATTTATTCAACTCAAAAGGCATTTTTCAATTTTGCTATCAATCACGTGTTCAAGATTACTTTGTCAAAAGACGACCATGATGATGAAACGATTGTAATAAGTCATATTTCAAAAGTGAATAGCTGTCCACATGACTTTTTGGGTAATATATAAACAAACAAAATCTAATAAAGACAAAAATAACATGGTTCCTTACAACAATATAGTTCCAAAAGAAAATACTATGTTTGTTTACTTTACTATGGAAAAATGAATACTAGAATTGCATCTGTCCTTGGAAAGTATAAAACGAGAGTTCATTTTGAAACGACAAATAACCTAGGATGCATTTTGCAGCTTACTGTAGATACAAAGGATTTATTTCACGCTTCTGCAGTTCATAAAATTGATTGCCCAGACTGTGGGTCTGTTGCCTCGACCAAACGGGAAGGAGGCTGGAAATTAGATGTGGGGAACACATTGCGTTGGGATGAAAGAACGCTACAGGGACATCGAGTACGGCTGCTCATTTAGTTACAACTGACTTTGACGTCCGATGTGAGGTTGCTCCATAAGGGTGAGAAGGGCAGATTCTAGATCTCCTAGAAGAGCTGGACATCTTTTGCCATCAGAAAAATGTTAACTACACCTGATGAATGAATAGATCATTAAGGAAAAAGCCCATGTTTTGGAATTATTTGAAAACTGCTTGCTTGGAAGCAGTGAAAAATACAACCGACGGTGTAGGAAACAGGTCGTGTTTTTCTTTATTGTTACACAATTTCCGTAGCCCCATATGGACTGGGAACGGGCTGTCAGCGGTACAGTTCTCTGCTCCTCATCCAGCTGAATTAAAAAGTTATCAACCAGAAATACAAGTAAAATTTTGGGGCTGTTGTCTAATTTAAATTAAAAATCAAAGACGGAAAATTGAAGGCAACGGCAATATAAATATTTTAAAAGCACATCGCAGGAAGCTGAAATTTTTTGGACAAAAACACTGAAGCATTGCACTTTCACGTACAAACTGAAGGACCTGCAGTAGGGTGTGAGGTATTGTTCGAAGAGAGTGTATATTCCATAGGGTGGAGAGGTGTGAGTAGGAAAACAGGGGTCTGTTAGATAAGAAAACTATGGAGATGAGAAGTAGTAACTGAGGTGGATAGTGGAAAATACATTCGGTGGGAAGGACTGTGAGGAGTAGGGTGTCGTATGAGTGGGGCGGCAGATGGAAGAGAAAGAGACGGGGGTGGACTGAGAAGGAAAGGGGAAAGGAGAAACGAGCCCTGTCAAGGTGTGGGAGTGAAGTTGGTAGGAGGGATAAATAGGAGGGAGAGGGATCTAGTTGAAGTTGCGTTGGGATAGGATATGGAGTGTGTGTAGGTGTAGGGACGGAGTGATGTATTTGTGAAAGTGAGTCAGCATACCAGGGTTGATGATCGGAGGGGAGACAATGGTGTTATTGGAAACTACTTTGTGGACGTTATAGAAGGCGCGTAACTGTTCGATGTGGGTAAGGAGGGGTGGGAATTTGATGAGATGGTAGAGGATCCAGGTTGAGGGATGGATGCTGAAAGCGAGACGGAGCGCATGGTGTTCGGGGATTTGGAGGGACTTACAGAACTTTGGTGATATGGAAATCCATGAAACGTTTGCATAGCAGACGATGGGTTTTGCATGTGTGGAGAATAGTCGACGTGTGTAATCCCAAAGTTCGGCTTGTTAGTAGTTTTAATGGTTTTAGTCTATTTTGGGCTTGCTGTTGAGTGGTTAGTAGGTGAGGTTTTCACGTCAGTTGCCGGTCGAGGGTTAGTCCAAAATAAATAGGTCCTGACTTCTTGCCAGTATGTAGCTATCATTGATGTACTACAGTACGAGTACAATAGTTATAGTATCGAACATACGTATCTTTTTTCATGTTCTGTAGATTTGCATGCATATACTTTGTTAATAATAGCAAATAATTAAAAATCTGTATGCAGTGGCGCAGGTATCGATACTCTCTACGTCCGTTACAAATTGGCAAATGACACCAACAAGCTGTCTTAGTCTTATTTGGCACTATCTATGAACTGTTCAATAAGTAATAGGAGCCACATATCTCGGAATAACGACTAAAAACGTATAAAAGAAAAAATATTCAAATCAGTTCCGATAGTCACAGAATACATCATGTGCCGTCTAGATGTTCGTAAATTTTATGAAAAATGTTGTGAAACTGATTTTAACTATGCTTTTAAAGATTAACAAAATAATCTGGCATTTTTTTATCTATTCTAATGTTAATTGCTAAATGTGGCAGTAAGTCAGTACAAAAACGTCAATAATTTTCTTTTATTTTATTCCTAGGCAAATTTTAAATTTATGTGAATTATAAATTTTATTAGAGACCATAATTAATTTACTATGGAGGTTATGTATTACGTAGTTCACATAAAGGGTACCATACTGCCACCCTATGTGTTCTCTGGCAAGCCTGCATTCATTACACAGGAGTGATAACATTCAGTTCATAGAATGAGATTTTCACTCACCAGCGGAGTGAGCGCTGATATGAAACTTCCTGGCAAATTAAAACTGTGTGCACGACCGAGACTCGAACTCGGGACCTTTGCCTTTGGCAGGCAAGTGCTCTACCAACTGAGCTACCGAAGCACGACTCACTCCCGGTACTCACAGCTTTACTTCTGCCAGTACCTCGTCTCCTACCTTCCAAACTTTACAGAAGCTGTCCTGCGAACCTTGTAGAACTAGCACTCCTGAAAGAAAGGATATTGCGGAGACATGGCTTAGCCACAGCCTGGGGGATGTTTCCAGAATGAGATTTTCACTCTGCAGCGGAGTGTGCGCTGATATGAAACTTCCTGGCAGATTAAAACTGTGTGCACGACCGAGACTCGAACTCGGGACCTTTGCCTTTCGCGGGCAAGTGCTCTACCAACTGAGCTACCGAAGCACGACTCACGCCCCGTACTCACAGCTTTACTTTTGCTTTGCCAGTACCTCGTCTCCTACCTTCCAAACTTTACAGAAGCTCTCCTGCGAACCTTGCAGAACTAGCACTCCTGAAAGAAAGGATATTGCGGAGACATGGCTTAGCCACAGGCTGGGGGATGTTTCCAGAATGAGATTTTCACTCTGCAGCGGAGTGTGCGCTGATATGAAACTTCCTGGCAGTTTAAAACTGTGTACACGACCGAGACTCGAACTCGGGACCTTTGCCTTTCGCGGGAAAGTGCTCTACCAACTGAGCTACCGAAGCACGACTCACGCCCGGTACTCACAGCTTTACTTCTGCCAGTATCTCGTCTCCTACCTTCCAAACTTTACAGAAGCTCTCCTGCGAAACTTGCAGAACTAGCACTCCTGAAAGAAAGGATATTGTGGAGACATGGCTTAGCCACAGGCTGGGGGATGTTTCCAGAATGAGATTTTCACTCTGCAGCGGAGTGTGCGCCGATATGAAACTTCCTGGCAGGAGTGCTAGTTCTGCAAGGTTCGCAGGAGAGCTTCTGTAAAGTTTGGAAGGTAGGAGACGAGGTACTGGCAGAAGTAAAGCTGTGAGTACCGGGCGTGAGTCGTGCTTCGGTAGCTCAGTTGGTAGAGCACTTGCCCGCAAAGGCAAAGGTCCCGAGTTCGAGTCTCGGTCGTGTACACAGTTTTAATCTGCCAGGAAGTTTCATATCAGCGCACACTCCGCTGCAGAGTGAAAATCTCATTCTGGAAACATCCCCCAGGCTGTGGCTAAGCCATGTCTCCGCAATATCCTTTCTTTCAGGAGTGCTAGTTCTGCAAGGTTCGCAGGAGAGCTTCTGTAAAGTTTGGAAGGTAGGAGACGAGGTACTGGCAGAAGTAAAGCTGTGAGTACCGGGCGTGAGTCGTGCTTCGGTAGCTCAGTTGGTAGAGCACTTGCCCGCGAAAGGCAAAGGTCCCGAGTTCGAGTCTCGGTCGTGTACACAGTTTTAATCTGCCAGGAAGTTTCATATCAGCGCACACTCCGCTGCAGAATGAAAATCTCATTCTGGAAACATCCCCCAGGCTGTGGCTAAGCCATGTCTCCGCAATATCCTTTCTTTCAGGAGTGCTAGTTCTGCAAGGTTCGCAGGAGAGCTTCTGTAAAGTTTGGAAGGTAGGAGACGAGGTACTGGCAGAAGTAAAGCTGTGAGTACCGGGAGTGAGTCGTGCTTCGGTAGCTCAGTTGGCATTCCGCCGCCGGCGGCCGTGCTGTGCGGACGTGCGGAGCGGCTGTTGCGGTGTTTACATCGTCGCTGCGAGCGGCCGGCGCTGTGTGGTGAGTGCGCGCTTTCTGCTTTAGTCATAGTCCACGATCACATTTCTAGAATGACATAATGGAACAGACAACGCGACGCGATACTTTGAAGTTGTTTTTCGATCCGAACTACGCCCGACCGAAATCTTACAAGTTGAGGCATTTATCGAAGAAACTTTTCAGATCAAAGTGGATGAATTGATTGGAATTCACCTGTCGATTGTCAGTCCGACTGTGTTCCTTCAGTTATCCAGTTTTGACAAGTGCGACCAAATTGTAGAAGCATGTGGTGGGGTGGCAAAATTCAAACATTCAGACGGACACATAGGGCAAGTCACGGTTTCGCGTGCCGGAATGGGAATAAGAACGATTCGAATCTATGAGCTCCCCTTTGAAATAACACCCGAGGAGATTAACAACAAACTGAGAGACTATGGCACCATTATCAGCAATGTCGCCGAAAAATGGTCTAGCTTGCACAAGTATCCAGTATTAAATGGAGTCAGGCAAGTTAAGATTGACATTGTGAAACATATCCCATCGTATCTCTGGATTGGTGGATATCGAGCGATCATCATTTACGATGGCCAGCCGAGAACCTGCTCGGGTTGTGGTTCGACCCAACACGTCCGCGCGCAGTGTGTTCAACGCCGTGTGACGCAACTGCCGACTGGGGAGCGAGACCCGCCTCGTCAGATGGCCACGCTACCCGTGACATACGCCGCCGCAATTCGCAGTGACATCGCCCCAGACATGTGTTTCGACAGGGCGGTAGTTGCTTATGTCGACGTTCCCGATGGTAACGTTGCCATGGATACTAGCAACACAGAAGCTACAGGTCCAGCACACTCACCCGACGAGGAAACTGACAGGCGTACAGAACAAGACCAGGCTAAGACGGCAGAAGAAGGCATGTGCAAACCACTCGAAGAAGTCGGGCAACACAAAGAGGACACCGTTGCCACGTCGGAGGATAATGACCAGCAGCCTACAACTGTTTCACCGAAGCAACGGAAGAAACGTCGAATAGCCCGTCAGGGAGCAGCAGAAATCGCGCCAATCCTACGTGACAAGGCCAAACAGATAGGCCAAGAACTGGCGGAGACGACACAGGCAACTCCTCTGGAAGATCGAACAACAAAGAAGAAGACCCGAAATGAGGACACTGAACCCGACAGTGGAATCCACATTCCAGACGGTACAGCTAGTCCGAAGGACCCTCCACCTATACCAAAAACGGACACGCGGGAAGTTACGTGCACGCGAGGCTGGGCGGATGACATGGAGGAGCAAAGCCATGATGCAGAGGTGGCTGACATACCACAACTTTCAGGACGGACGGCACCCGTACGTCGACGAGATGTGTCCACCCGGCAACAAACCACCATCAAAGACGCTCGTGCAGCAGATGATGATGCTGACTTCTTCTAAGTGGAGCAAACTTTCACTTCACCTGGTAAACTGTATCCCACCTGACACGGTATAATCGACATGACGTCCTTGCAGGCGTACAGAATTGCGACCTTGAATATAAATAAAATTAGCAGCACTCTCAATCTGAGAAATCTCCAAGATTTTCTGTACGCCGCGGATATTGACATCTTAATGCTCCAAGAAGTAACGGCTATCCGTTTGGATGACATCACTGGCTACAACGCCGTCATCAATCCTGGCAATGACAACAGCCTCGGCACAGCGATTATGACTAAAGAGGGGATTCTACTTACAGACGTGGCTAAATTGCCGAACAGTAGAGGTCTCGCTGTCACGATAAACAACACCAGGTTTATCAACATCTATGCCCCGTCAGGAACCGGAAACAAGCGCCGCAGGGCCGAATTTTTCAAGGAGGACATCGCCCCCCTTTTCGCGGTGCGATTTGAACAAATAATATTTGCGGGTGACTTTAATTGCGTGCTGAGTCCCAAAGATCAGACGCCAAATTTTAACAAATCTCTGGAGCTGGAGAACATCGTCAGAGACTTCCATCTGTTTGATACTTGGGAACTAAAACACGGTGATAGGCTAGGTTTCACCTATATCACCAGCCATTCTGCCAGTCGTATCGACAGGATTTACGCAACATCCGATTTAAGGAGACACGTTTTACAGTCCGAGCTATGGCCCACTATTTTCTCTGATCATATCGCGTACATATGTGCGGTAAATTTAGAGAAACAAGGAACTTACAGGGCGAGAGGTCAGTGGAAGCTCAACGTTGCTCATCTTTCGGATCCTGGATGTCACGCCGCCTTCCACACCACTTGGGCAGAATGTGAAAGGAAGTTCCACTTGTACGGTACGGCGCTGACTTGGTGGTTAAACTGCGCGAAGCCCACAATAATAAAGACAATGAAAACTTACTCCTGTGAAAAAGTCGCCTGGCGGAGGCGGACATTAGACTTTTACTTCAGCTGTCTGAGAGACTTGTGCGTTCGGGGTGCTACAGTCATAACAAATTATGGGAAAATCAACAGAATAAAAGCAAAATTACTCACCCTGCAGAGACACCATCTCGAAGGCTGTAAAATACGAAAGCGTTTGCAGAACGGTACACGAGAAGAAACAACATCGATGTACCACATCCTCCAAGAGAAGAAAAGACAAAAACGGAAAATTCTGACGGACCTCAAAACTTCAGACGGGAGACTCTTGACAGATCAAGCTGCAATACGAGACGAGATCCATCGACACTTTAGTGCATTACTGGCCAATATACACACAGATGAAACAGCGCAGCAAGCTCTCACTGCTAGGACGACAGAGCGACTCACTCCAGAAGAAGCTGATGTGCTCGCAGCAAGAATAACGGACGAAGACGTCGTAGATGCCATCTCGAGGAGCCCAAAGAATAAATCACCTGGACCAGATGGGCTACCCGCTGAATTTTATCAAACTCTTCGCGAACAGATAATTGCTAAGTTGACACTCGTCTGCAATGAAATACTAAATGCCGACACTGACCTTCCGAAGGAATTCTGTGAAGGTACAGTGGTCTTAGTCCCAAAAACACCAGGAGGCAAAACCGTGCAGAATCTTCGACCTCTAACACTTCTCAATAGTGATTATAAAATCTTCGCCCGGATCATGATGCAAAGGTTCAATACAGTTATTCGTACAGTGACAGGAGCTTACCAGACAAGTGTGGGAAAGGATAGAACGATATTTCAGGCCTTATGCGACTACAGAGACATTATAGCGATATCGGAAGCCTGCAACATTCGCTGTGCTCTGATGTCGCTTGACTTTGAAAAAGCTTTTGATAAAGTTAATCATTCGTACCTGTTCCGGTGTATGACATCCATGCACTTCCCCCAGAAAATTATAGCCTCCGTGAAAAACATACTGACGAATAGCACGTCAAGAATGAGTGTCAACGGACAACTCAGTCACCCGATCAATATTCAGAGTTAGGTCAGACAAGGTTGCCCCATGTCCATGACGCTTTTCGCGATTGCGCTTGAACCCCTGTTAGTATCCCTGACTCGGCAACTCCGTGGACTACATATACACGGACAGAAGATCATATGTCAAGCCTACGCGGACGATGTAGGGGTACTTGTGACTGACGAAAGCGAGGTGGAAACAGTACTTGAAGTTGTGGCGACCTACGAACTGGCGTCAGGAGCTAAACTCAACCGCAATAAATCTGGTATTATGAATCTTGGTCGGGGTATAGAGATCAGAGCCGCTGGACGTATCAACACTGTGGAAAAAATAAAATGCCTTGGAATAGAATATACGAGTAATATCCACCGCACGGCCGCTCTCAACTATAGAAAATTACTTGCCACATTACGGGCAAGCATAAAACAACACAGCTTGCGTAATTTAAACGTAATACAAAAAGTGCAACTGGCCAATACATATATCACTTCCAAAGTCAACTATGTTGCTCAAGTGCTGCCTCTGCCACGAACCATAGCACACCAAATGCAAGCAGCGCTTGGTTATTTTGTCAGCAGAGGTCAGATATTTAAGGTTTCATATGATACCTTGACGCTACCGACACGTAATGGAGGGCTACATCTGACAGACATCTACCTTAAAGCGCAAGCGCTATACGTTAACAAAACTTATAAACAGTGGCAACGATCACCGCGGACCTTAGTGGCTCATCTCTTACGTGAAATCACCCCAGACAGCAGAGATCCACCAATCGATGTGCATCACATCTCCCACGAGCTGTACCACTATAAACATTTTCTTGTGGAATACAGCTATGTACGCCATAGAATACAGGAGAAGGACATATATCAGGTTAAGGAGGTTTACAACACCTTGCTGGAAGGAAAATTGTGCAATCGAATAGAAAACAAGTTTCGACATTATAACTGGAAAAACATATGGGAAAACATATCTGTCCCCCATCTACCATCCAATGTGCGATCGACGTGGTACCTCGCAGTCAATAGAAAAATTCCCACCAACTCTAAATTGCACGCGATACGTCTGGCACACACACCAAACTGTCCCACCTGCAATGTCGTCGACACCGAAGAACATCGTTTCGTCTGTGACGATGTGAAAGACGTGTGGAATCTCTTCAGGCAAAAACTAGCACATTTGCTCCGCACGTCACTTAACACGATTACACCGACACACGTCCTTCTGCCTGATGACGTGCCATATCCTAACACTAAAAGAAGGTCAGCCAACTGGCTCAAAGGAATGACAGTCCATTACATCTCCACGGCTATGACGAAGAGTGAAGCAGATAATTGGATGTACCTGATGACAGAACATCAGAAGCTCGAACGACAAGTGAAATACAAAGAAAATTACGCAAATTTCTTGAACCGAACATTGTCTTAGCGACAGAGCTGAAGAACGATCGAACGACATTTTGTTTCAATCTCAGGACTCCTCTCTTTTTTTTTTTTTTTTTTTTTTTAAATGAAATTATCTATTAAGTTTCTCCTTCATTTTACGCCGACAAGGTGGCTATTTCGTTTACCCTTTGCCCTCGTGTCGCAGCACTAATAGGTTGCTGACGCAAACATGAGACGCCAGCAGACTGAAGTACGCCTGGCTCTCCTATAAAAATCGCTCCCACACAATGATGGACGAATGTAACACACAACCCCAAAAGAAGGGATTTTATTTATTTGTGTACATGTACTTCGTCAGTCAGCTATCTCGTATGGACCAAACATAGCACAGAAGCTAGCCGAAGAAGGCACAGATGGCGAGCGGAAGGACGGGCTGTAGGGGAGGAAGGAGGCCCGAAAAAAAAAAAAAAAAAAAAAAAGTTGGTAGAGCACTTGCCCGCGAAAGGCAAAGATCCCGAGTTCGAGTCTCGGTCGTGCACACAGTTTTAATCTGCCAGGAAGTTTCATATCAGCGCACACTCCGCTGCAGAGTGAAAATTTCACTCTGGAAACATCCCCCAGGCTGTGGCTAAGCCATGTCTCCGCAATATCTTTTCTTTCAGGAGTGCTAGTTCTGCAAGGTTTGCAGGAGAGCTTCTGTAAAGTCTGGAAGGTAGGAGACGAGGTACTGGCAAAGCAAAAGTAAAGCTGTGAGTACGGGGCGTGAGTCGTGCTTCGGTAGCTCAGTTGGTAGAGCACTTGCCCGCGAAAGGCAAAGGTCCCGAGTTCGAGTCTCGGTCGTGCACACAGTTTTAATCTGCCAGGAAGTTTCATTCAGTTCATAATTCAGCTCATGGATCAGGTCCCAGTTCGCCAGTCTCCTTAACGCTTGATGCCTTCCAAGATGAGGTAACTACGCAGAATTATTGACCAACTTCCGGCTGATGGTGTAGTCAAACCTGCAGCGTTCCACCACAGCTTGGCAATCTATTTGGTACCAAGCCCAGCGAGGAAGGATACTGTCTCATCATTGACTAATAAACCCCTAATCAAAAAGTCACCTTGGAATCAGTACCGATTTGCATAATTGCTTCAAGTACTTTTTCAGATTACATTCTGTACAGGGTGATTTCAAATTTAAATTGGCGTATAACTATTTGGACGACGTGGTGTTTATGGCAGGACATTTAATTAACATTTAGATCCTTTACAGAGCAAGTTCTACACCGCCTACATAAGGTTGGGCTGATGGTGATACGACTTAAGGTTAACCTGGCTCACAAACGGATTCCGTTTTTGGGTCACATATTGTCCGCTGACGGCATTAGAGTAAATAACAAATGCACCTCGTAATTTTACGAGTATGTGGGAGAATTATTCGTACACCTGGACCTGGTATTGAGGAGAGGTGGAATTTGTTGGTACGGCTGGACGCTAGCACAGGGCACAGGGCGCGCAGAGGCCAGCCCAGCTAGATGAGCGTTTCCACTAAGGCGATCTCAGATGCAGAGAGAATGAGCGCGTCGCCAGGAACGGGTAAATCACACAGCAGCGAATTTGGACGGCTGATGCTCTCATCGCCATTATGCAGAATGTTGTGTGTGGTGATCTTCAGTTCTGAGACTGGTTTGATGCAGCTCTCCATGCTACTCTATCCTGTGCAAGCTTCTTCATCTCCCAGTACCTAATGCAACCTACACCCTTCTGAATCTGCTTAGTGTATTCATCTTTTGGTCTCCCTCTACGATATTACCCTCCACACTGCCCTCCAATACTAAATTGGTGATCCCTTGATGCCTCAGAACACGTCCTACCAATCGATCCCTTCTTCTAGTCAAGTTGTGCCACAAACTCCTCTTCTCCCCAATTCTATTCAATACCTCCTCATTAGTTATGTGATCCACCCATCTAATCTTCAACATTCTTCCGTAGCACCACATTTCGAAAACTTCTATTCGCTTCTTGTCCAAACTAGTTATCGTGCATGTTTCACTTCCATACATGGCTACACTCCATACAAATACTTTCAGAAACGGCTTCCTGACTCTTAAATCTATACTCGATGTTAACAAATTTCTCTTCTTCAGAAACGCTTTCCTTGCCATTGACAGTCTACATTTGATATCCTCTCTACTTCGACCATCATCAGTTATTTTGCTCTCCAAATAGCAAAACTCCTTTACTACTTTAAGTGTCTCAGTTCCTAATCTAGTTCCCTCAGCATCACCCGACTTAATTCGACTACATTCCATTATCCTCGTTTTGCTTTTGTTGATGTTCATCTTGTATCCTCCTTTCAAGAAGTTGTCCATTCCGTTCAACTGGTCTTCAAAGTCCTTTGCTGTCTCTGACGGAATTACAATGTCATCGGCAAACCTTAAAGTTTTATTTCTTCTCCATGGATTTTAATACCTACTCCAAATTTTTCTTTCGTTTCCTTCACTGCTTGCGCAATATACAGATTGAATAACATCGGGGAAAGGCTACAACCCTGTCTCACTCCCTTCCCAATCACTGCTTCCCTTTCATGTCACTCGACTCTTATAACTGCCATCTGGTTTCTGTACAAATTGTAAATAGCCTTTCGCTCCCTCTATTTTACCCCTGCCACCTTCAGAATTTGAAAGAGAGTATTCCAGTCAACATTGTCAAAAGCTTTTCCTAAGTCTACAAATGCTAGAAACATGGGTTTGCTTTTCCTTAATCTAGCTTCTAAGATAAGTCGTAGGGTCAGTGTTGCCTCACGTGTTCCAGTATTTCTCCGGAATTCAAACTGATCTTCCCCGAGGTGGGCTTCTACTAGTTTTTCCATTCCTCTGTAAAGAATTCGTGTTAGTATTTTGCAGCCGTGGATTATTAAACTGATAGTTCGGTAATTTTCACATCTGTCTACACCTTATGCAGAATATGCTGGAGAAAATGGTGGAATGTCAGACACTCTTAAAGATGGCTGAGTTACAGCTCTCTTAACTTCGACAGTAAATCACGGTGACATATTAATGCAAACATGAATACATCTTGTATCCACCCCACTCCCCGCAAAAAAATGAGGGCATTCAATGACACAACAATATTTCAATATCTCTAAAACCGCAACAAATAAACATTTTCATAATGGATCTCTCAATTAACAACGTTTAATCACTTCATGTGATTTCAGCAAACGATATCTCAGATGATAGCATTGCACAGTAGCTATTGTTCTTGAAAGCTGTGTATCTGGATCTATTTTATTTAATGATTTACGAGGTCTTTTATATCTTTTTCATTATATAAATGTTTCTCAGAACGTCGTATTCACTACATTTACACAGAAAATGGGAATACCTCATATTTTGTCATACTTGTCTATTTATTTAATGAAGAGTTTACTATTTTGCCAATAATTTCATTTAAATGTTGACTGCAAATGCTATTAACAAATATTTTAATTTAGAAGTGGTAAGTCGCATGTGTTAGCGGATACCACAATTGAAAAGAGAAACAAAAGATGCTTCTGTCAAGAAGGCATAAACGAATGTTACAAAAATATTAAATAACAATCTGTTGTCATTTATCATGAACACACTTGCGCAAGTATGCTGGCTTATTTATATATGAAACAACTATTACTTGTATTTATTGTAAATGATCTTAGTGTAATCGAATGTTTACGAAATTTCGTTGTTTAAATATTGTAATATTTTAGTTTAGTTCGGGAAGTGGTCAAGGTTAGTGAAACCATGTATGTAGAATCTGACAACGATGTATTTTTTATGGTGACGGCCTTCAGCCCGTGAGTCGGACAGTGGCGGAACACTGCTGGAGTCAACTGGAGAGAGGGAATTTTAGAGTGAAGAGCTCAGGACACTTTGTGGCGAGTTGTGGAAGAAGGCAGACCTTTCTAGAGCAATGTGCACGATTCAGTCGTATAGGTGAACGACCGCTACAATACTCTAACTTTTGAAGGCACTTTATATTTTGAAAGGTCTGAACGTGCTCCGGAGTAAGACTCTATCTTTTGCCACTTGATTTGCGGGACTGAGAGTAGACAGAGTATAAGTTACTATTCTTCGTATCGCGTATGTTAATTTGTGAATCATCATATTGAACTCTGAATTATTTTGAGCTGTTAAATCTTTCGTGTAATGTGATCGCGAAATGGACTTAGCTTTCGAGAGTTGACTATTTAGTTTGGGGATTTTGCTACCAATCTCGTAATTCTGTCAGCGTAACTTTACTGCATTTGATAGGGATGTTTCTGTTGGTATTTTAATTGAATATCGCAGGACCATTTCCCGTTTATTTGAGATGTTATTTCTTGAATAAACATTATTTAACATAATTATCACTCGTATTCATCAATTACGGGCCTTAGAATAGAACTCTTTTTATTAAATTATTCGTTTATGTATTATTTAATGTGTCTGTATTTTATTAACTCGCAATTCTAGCCAATGCATAGACTATTTGAATGCAGGAACACAGCTACAGGTTATCATTTGCTGCGAATTAGCTGCGGAGCATGAAAGCAGATGTGCTCGGCACAACCCTGTGACTACATCAAGTTATTCTTTTTAAACGGTGCCGTGCGCAGCCCTAGTAACTAAAGTAGAGCAATTGCAGGTGAAGAGGCAACAGGTTTGCTCGTATGGGATGCTAGTTACGAACAGCAAGTACTCAAGCAGTAACTGTTGAGCACCGTAGCAAACAATGCCATTCATCTGTTCCTGCGCTGTAGAACAAGCAGGACATTGCTAGGTTCATCGAGATGATGAATTTATTTCGAAAATTCATCCCCAATATTTTGCACAGTCGACCGCTGCCCTTAACCAGTTCTGGCGGAAAAGAGAGATTCCAACGAAGTGACACTCAGGAGGCGTCCTTCGATTCTGAAGGCGTCTTTGGCAAATGTACCTGTGCCAGCTGTACCTGATTTCGATGGTGTCTTTGTTCTGTAGACCGACGGATCTAATTCTTATATAACTGTCATGCTTTGTCGGCCGTGGAGGGTAATTGTTCTATGAGTTTGCTGGCCTTTCTATTTGGTTTGGAGTGATTTGAGTTTTATCTTGAGTGCAAGTCATTTCGTTTGGAAACAGATAACCAGGCTTTGATATAGGTGTTGGTAAGGCCACGTGTGATAGTAATAACAGTCAGTTGTCCTGTTAGGACCTCGGCCTTCTCAAAAGTGCGACATGATAGCTGTGTGGCTGATGCTCTGCATGGTAGATTCTTTGGGTACTATTCAAAACGTCCCCAGTTTTGGAGTCGAGCACAGAAAATGCTTAATTTCTGTATAAGAATCATCAGCAATGGCAGCTGAGACTTCCAGCATAAGAAGTTACCTTCGTTCCAACAACGGCCTTGGGAAAAAGGGCTGTGGAGCGGAAAGGTTCAGCGCACTCTCTTGCCCATATGGTGGGAAACTCTCCCAAGGGAGCGGAAAAATCAGCAATGATCTGTGGCGTGAGGATTCAGAAGGCCGGCCGGAGTGGCCGTGCGGTTCTAGGCGCTACAGTCTGGAGCCGAGCGAACACTACGGTCGCAGGTTCGAATCCTGCCTCTGGCATGGATGTGTGTGATGTCCTTAGGTTAGTTAGGTTTAATTAGTTCTAAGTTATAGGCGACTGATGACCTCAGACGTTAAGTCGCATAGTGCTCAGAGCCATTTGAACCATTTGATTCAGAAGGGACTGCATTAAAGACACAAATCTGTATTCCCAGGACATATGGTCTGTAATTGAAAGAAGTGTCATGATCACCTCTCTATTGGCAGAAGGTCCCGGACTAGCTCTCCACTCGTATCTCAGAAGGGCCTGGGGGAGCGGGGGTTGACAATGAAAACGTTCTACGAGTAGTGGCATGGAATTTCAGAAATTTTAACTTGGTAGGAAAGATATAAAATCTGAAAAGGAAAATACAGAGGTTGAATCTAGATATAGTAGGGATCAATGAAGTAAAATAGAACGAAATTAAGGATTTCTGATCAGATGAATACAGAATAATGTCAAAAACAGCAGAAAGTGGTATAACACTGGAGTACGATTCAGGATGGATAGGAAAGTAGAGCAGAGAGTGAGATATAGTGAACAGTTCAAAGACGGGCTTGTTCTCATCAGATATGACAGCGAACCAACGCCGACAACGATACTTCAGCTATATATACCAACGTTGCAAGTAGCACATGAAGAGATAGAGGAAGTATATTAAGACATTGAACGGGCATTTCAGTACGAAAAAAAGAGATGAAAATCTAATAGTCATGGGGGATGGGAATGCGGTTGTAGGGAAAGGAATAGAAGAAAGGCCTACAGCAGAATTTGGGCATGACAGCGGGAATGAGAGAGGAAAAAGATTGAGTTACGCAATAAATTTATCGAACACTCTCTTCGAAACTCGCAAGAGGAGGAGGTGCACTTGGAAAAGACCCAGAGACACGGGAAGGTTCCAGCTGGATTACATCATGGTCAGAGATTCCGAAATCAAATATTGGATCGTGAAGTGTACCCAGATGCTGATACAGACTCAGATCACGGTTTAATAATGATGGAGAGTAGACTGAAGTTGAAGAGAATCGTCCGAAAGAATTAATGTGGAAGGAAGTGGTACGCCAAAGTACTGAGAAACGATGGAATGTGTTTTAAGTTCGCAAAGGATGCCGACACTGCGGTAAGGAACATAAGAGTAGACAGCTCTGATGAAGAGGAGTGGATATCTCTAAAAAGGGACAAATCTAGTTCCAAGAAAGGTAACTGCGAAGAAACCTTTGGTAACAGATCAAATACTTCAGCTGATCTGCGAAAAGAAAGAAGTACAAAATGTTCAGGAATGTTGACAGGAAATTAGTTGGTTAATGTGAGAAGTATATTAGAGCTAAGTCCATCACTAGTACCCTAGTGGGTGAACTTAATTCTAGTAGGGCGGAACACCTGATGGACAAAATCTTCGTTAAATACCTAGATTCTCTACCCTGTACCAAGCAAGGCAACTGGTATGTATTAGTAATGGATGACTCTTTGTATTAATAATGGTTGACTCTTTCTCCCGGTTTATCTAGTTGCTGTAGAGCATGTCGGGTTCTGATGGCCTTACCATTAAGCTTTTAACCAATATTTGCACTGTTTTTGGGACTCTTAAGGTTCTGGTTAACAAACATGTGTCAGAATACTTGTCCGGGAGTTTAAGAACTTTTGTTTCACCAGTGTCATATCTCAAGTCCAGAACGTCTCCATTACTCACAACCCTCGATTTCTAGGCGTGTTAACTGGAATTTAAAGTCAGTCCTCAATATTTTATACGCCCAGTCTCAGAATAAGTGGGATAAATCCTATGGGTGGCTTAATTTCGCTTTGAATACTGCGTTATACGAAATGCTTAGGACCGCCCCTGCCAAGCTGATATTTTCCTTCCCCCTAAATCCACCACTGTGTAATGTGTGGTCCATTAACGACCTCCTACCTGAGCATAGTAACCATAAAGTCATCAGAGAAAACCTGAAGCTGCAAGGAACGGTATTAGCTTCCTCACTGGAGGAACGCTGCCCATTATAGCAAGGGAAGGCGTCCTATCTCGCTACGGTTGGGGGATCTTGTCTTTGTAAAGAACTTCTGCGTGTAGAGCAAAGCGGCACTGAAGGTGACGGCCAAAACGTTGCCTCGGTTTGTGGGGCCATACAAAATAATAAGGTTGATTGCGCGAGTGAACTTCCTGATCCAAGATCAGTCCATCCTAGAGCATATCTGGGCACTTATTAGAAAAACGTCACTTCTGGTAATCAAGATGTTCTCATATTTCACAAAGATCACACCCACCTGTTCCAACTGAAGAACGAGAGGATTGAGCCATATGTCAGCCATATCTGAGCAGTGCTCTGTGGCAACATCTTTGCGCGGTTGCTGGGTAACAAGTAGATGCACTTCTGCAAGGGCGCAGTAATGTGACTTCCGTTGATGACATAAGGGTATGCACGGCATATGTTACGGAGGTTGGTTTATTGGAGGCACAGTTCGGGCTTCACTGTTGCTGTTTACAGAAGTGGCAGCCTGGCCTGACGACTCAGCCGTTTGATAGACAGGAACCTGGCCTGAATTTCTTCTCATCGGAAAACTGTTCGAATCTTTAGAGTATCTACCTCTGTCATTGGGCAGCGATTTGAATTTTTTAAAAAGGCGTTCTCGGGTCCCATCCTGGTGACGTCGCACCTTGGAAGTGTGTTGCCTGTGCCTTGCACACAACCAAGCGAGTGTGCTCTCGTTAATTAACTGTGTTAGGCTGTTTGTAACCGTTCTGAGGATGCATCACAAATTGCTATGTGTGTGTGTGTGTGTGTGTGTGTGTGTTTGTGTGTGTGTGTGTGTGTGTGTGTGTGTGTGTGTGTGTGTGTGTGTGCATGTGTGTGTGTGAGTGTGTTACATGCTGAATTTTCTTGTTAACTACACCAGGCTATCTGTTGCCACAGTTACTGAAGGCGCTCACACAAACTTCGCATTGTACATTGTTTCTCTTTTAGTGAGCTGTTCTCTAAAGGGATTTGTTTTAAAGCATAAATGCTGGTTTGCATTTTATGTCCTTCCCTGTTCTTTCAATTTGATTTGTGTTTGCGCGTCTACATTAGACCTCTATTAACATATTTTCATATGTTTCAGGGGAGTATAGGCTTATGATTATGATTCTGATTATTACTACTACTACTAAAAATTGTTCAAGTGGCTCTGAGCACTATGGGACTTAACATCTGTGGTCATCACTCCCCTAGAACTTAGAACTACTTAAACCTAACTAACCTAAGGACATCACACACACCCATGCTCGAGGCAGGATTAGAACCTGCGACCATAGCGGTCACGCGGTTCCAGACTGAAGCGCCTAGAACTGCACGGCCACACCGACCGGCTACTACAACTACTACTACTACTACTACTATTACTGCTATTGTTGTATTTATTCTTGTACGTGCATGGTCAAGAAACTCGGAAGGGGGGGGGGGGGCGGACTTGGTGTGTAGTCCTACATGCCTGCTACTAGGCGCCTATATTGATACCTTATTCAAAACAAAGTTCTTCCATGACATAATATTTAATTTATGACTTCAGTGGCAATAAAGATATGTCTCTTTTTATAAAAGCAGCTGGCCATCTAGTTAAAATTATTTGCTTCTGTTGTAATTTTGGGTGAGCTCGATCCCTTGTGGTACTGCCACTATTTTCTGTTCTTGTCTACTGTCCTGCCTTCCACTGCTGGACCAGTGGACGAAAGTTAACTTAAGGATTTATTATTTACTGTTTCTGGCCATTCAACTGTGGTAACTGTTGATATTTTTTTTTTAAATTGGTTATCATGAGACTTCTCCTTGTTTTTCTTTTGATTGCATATGATTCTTGCCATAAGACGTGTTACCTGAGTTATTAATTTGGTGCCAGAAGGCGGCTTACTTAAATATCTAGATTACAACATTCCATTAACGGAACATATTTGCCTGTTATTGCATTAAGGCGCATGTTCCTTTTGGTTAAAGAAACTAAAAGAAATCTTTGCTAGTACTGTCGTGGGGCGATTTTCAGTCTGTAATTTGTAACCCTTTTTTATACTGTCCTTAGGCGTTCAGATTGTTATTAAGCTTGTATTTGTTCTTGGCTCTAGAAGAACAGTAACCATGTCTTTCTGAATTACTTTCTCGGTGGAAAATTGTAATATTTATTCATTATGCTCTACAAGACCTTTTCTCGAGAACCATAAGACCTTCCACATTAAGAGTTTACTATTTGTTTATTTTGTGACTATTAATGTTAAAAATTGTTGTTAAGCTTTATGTGCCTTCAATGGCTCAGAAACGTACGACTCGTCTTACCAGTTCCCTACCACTTCATTGACTACAAATACTTTTTCTTTCGAGCCTCGGAAAAGTTCATTTCTCACAGTGTCAAATATAGCTACATGTGTTCAGTGGGCCAAATGGCAACAAAACTACTGAATGAAGGCTTGTGGTATGGACCAACAAGTCGCGGTTTGCCTGTTTTAAAAAGGTGCTAGGTATTTTGGGTATATTTTTCATATTACGACTCTGGTTACCGCGAACGTGATCAGGATGTTTATCTCAGCATTCTCGGTGAGCAAATGTTGCCCTTTATTCTTGCCTGTTCATGATGAGTACTTCGCGCACGCTCTTGTTTCAAGACGCGAGGTTTTTTTTCTCCACAGGACTACACTCATACATCCCAAATTTGACGGCAAATATCGACAGACTCGCTAAATCTCTCGATGTCATAAAAATGTAGATAATTTGGGACAACGGGTAAAAGTAGCAATCAACATACGCAGTCAGTTGTCGTATACCTGAAAAATTTGTGGATTCTCTCTCCCTCTCGCACCGAAGTGAGCCTATAATCATAGCCAGAGGCGGTATCACACGGTGTTCGTGTGATTTCTCCTGGGGGTGGAAGTTTTTACTGCCCAGCGTGTTTCCTGCAACCGCAACTTTCTGAGTCCATCATCTAGAGTGCCGGGATATTACAGTGTCCAAGTTAATGTGAAGGTCCCCCTTTAGCTGGTTGGCCAAGCAAGTTCCTGTGTATGAGGAACGTAATGTATCATCTCGAATAGAACAGTTCTAGAAGAAACAAGGCTTATCCATTTAATTAGACTGCTCGTCAGCACCATGTTGTACCTGCGAGAAAGACGCCTAGTAATAGTGTTACGCTCGTTACGAAATTACGTGTCTGGCTCAGATTAGAGCGTGTCTTTAAGGAACGCGACAACCAACTGAGAGCTTCTCCGTAGCGAGTGACTCCGCAGCCAGTGCGTGACGGGTTGCCGGTAATTAGGGGCGCCCTGTGAGGCAGCAGGCGCACAGCCAACCACATTTCCGCTCAAAGCCTTGTACAGCCGACTGCCGCCATCCGCTATTCGCATTCGGTTCTCGCTTCCCCCGCCATCACGTTCCTGTGACCCGCATGTATGAGCATGTGTGTGTCAGAGTGTGTGCTGTAACTACAGCTCGACAGGGACGACTGAGCTTCTCATCTTCTGCTGGCCAATTACCGCTCTGTTTGTGTCGACCGAGTACGGACTGGCTTGCATTTGGTGTTCTCTTTACGCATCAGTATGCCGCAGACGGTCACTTGATCTCTAGTCCAATGAGCAGAGAGCTAAGGCTAACGACAACCT
Source organism: Schistocerca nitens (assembly GCF_023898315.1). Taxonomy (NCBI): domain Eukaryota; kingdom Metazoa; phylum Arthropoda; class Insecta; order Orthoptera; family Acrididae; genus Schistocerca; species Schistocerca nitens. Next base: position 148,918,406 of record NC_064615.1, on the reverse strand, counting down.
CTGAGGCACTTGTAACAAGATCAGGACGTTTCACGGCGATAGTTGTAGACGAAAACGAATTTCCTGAAAACTATACATTGTCATCGCTTTCTGCCTACACATTTAACTGTAGAACAGATGACGCGGGACGGCATGAACTCAACGTAGCGCAGCTGCTTCTTAAGGTGGAGGTCGTGGGTTCGAATCCCTATTCAGGGGTTGGGTTGTTTTGGGGGAGGAGACCAGACAGCGATATCATCGGTCTCATCGGATTAGGAAATGACGGGGAAGGAAGTCGGCCGTGCCCTTTCGAAGGAACCATCCAGGCATTTGCCTGGAGCGATTTAGGGAAAAACACGGAAAACCTAAATCAGAATAGCCGGACACGGGATTGAACCGTCGTCCTCCCGAATGCGAGTCCAGTGCCCCTATTCAGGAAGGGGTATGGATGTCATACAATTGTGTTCAAAAAATCACTGGGATTTTTTCTTTTTTTTTGATAGAATTTTGTTTAATCGCATACATCGACATTATCCCCTTCCATACAGACTTCGTCATATATTATAATTTATACCAGCGCCTTTTCTGACCTCGAAAACATTCTGTACCTCGGTGTTTGGGATACAATTTTACTCTTATACGTGATTGTAAGACGTTGCTTTATGGTTTTCTTTATTTTTAGAAAAACTGACGTCACATCAATACATGTTTGGCGAATATGGAGACTGGGACATCAGTACAGTACTGTTTTTGCCAAAAATTCACGAACAGGCAATGCCATGCCAACCGAAACTTACAGTCCTGCATTTCTCCTCCCACAGTGAGATGGCACTCTGCCGTAACAGCGAGACGGCAGCCAGAAAGTTGTTTTCTCCTGTAGGCTTGTGGCTTCTTAATGTGGTTGCTCCTTCCTGCAAATTCCCACGTGCCCTGGTACGCAGCGCACTGACGCAGACTTCCCCTGGCGTTGAGAGAGTATTTTTTTACTGAAATGATGCAATGCTTATGGGGCACTCTTGTGAGGACAGTCGAGGAGCTACATGACTGAGAAGTAGCGGCTCCGTTCACGAAACTGACAACGGATAGGAGAGCGGTGTGCTGGCCATATGCCCCTTCATATCCGCATTCCGTGACAGCGTATCGTATGAGGATGACACGGCGGTCGGTCGGTTCCGTTGGGGCTTCCGAGGCCTGTTCGGACGGAGAGGAGTTTATAGGACACTAGAATCGATGAGACACTGTTGTCACATCTCTGCTTCAGCGCCTTCAGGATCACATGCACTTCTCCACTGATTATCGCGTATTTAATGGGAAAGCGAATCCTGAAGAGATGTCACTTGGTTGGAACCATCGCTGCATACTATACAGTGTGTCCCAGGAAGAACGACCAATATTCGCTGATATGGCTGGGACGATCATTTGAAGTTTGAAGCAAAAACGTCTAGTAAATATAGATGTGACATAAGCCATTCAGGAGGTGGGCTACTATTATTATAATAAGCAATAGTTTGTATTTAGAATGACTCGATCGCAATGGTTAAAGTCACACATCAGGCAAGGAATGACTTTATTGCTCATAAGATGCATTTCTAAATTTATTGATCAGCAGCTATGCAGGAGCGTTTGCTGCGCGTAGCTATGGTATTTCAAATTGTATGTGAAACAATGTTTGTTTCCCATATACGTATACACTTTTGTCATTTTCATCAAATGTGCTTTTCTAAAGGAGAAATCGGTCAGTCGACTTCTTCCCTAGGAAATTTTTCGACTCGCTGTAGACTAAGTAATCAGTGACCACAAATGCGTTACCACATCACTGAATACGGCAGTAATACGAAGAAAAATAGGAAGACGGCTCTTCTTAGGAAGAGCGCAAAAAAAAAAAAAAAAACAGATCTGAGATTAACTGAACCGTTAACACGAAGATATCGTCTCCAGCACTAACAATATGGAACACCAATGGACAAAGTCCAAGTGTATTGTATAATACACTTTAGATAGGTATGTGCCCAGAATCTTGGGGGCTGGAAAAGACCCGCTGCGGTTCGATAGCCATTGTTAAAAATTTGATACGAAAGCAAAGAGAGCTTCTGTTTACAGCTATATTCAGTATATGATTGTTACAAAAATAAGCATACGGTTTTCAGAGATAACTACTAGACGCAATATTTGTAGACTATTTCAATTATTTGATGAAGCAACATGTTTCGTGGTATATACCTCATCCTCAGCTACATGTCAAGAACCTACACAGAACTTCAATATTTATGTGTGTTTTTGTTAAATGTTTTTGTAGTACCATTGTAGCCTTAAGTTATGTACCTCGAATATCAACAATTTAATTAATCAACAAATTTTGTGCCTGGTAGCGTCCTGCTAAAAGCATTTTCAAAGCATATTTAAATGTAGCCAAAGCCTAACAGACAAACAGAAACTTGCGGAAGCGTATGGAGAACCAAGCGTGGAGCATTCAACGAATTCGAAAGCAAATTTCCATCTACCGACTGGGAGAAAGTCGTGAGAAGTTTGTCTCTTATGTTACATTAGTAAACGAATCAAAGCCATCAGTCCAGACACTCTGCATCATAGTAGCATCAAAACGGGGGATCTCACAGAGGTCAGAAATACTGAACTGAATCCAAAACTGTTACACTGAGAAAGATCACAGTGTAATTTCTCGTTTAACCGCAGCACGAATGTCAAAATGACACTATCGAAATATCTGACAAGGGACAGGGAAACAACTGACATCGCTCAACAGAAGACGTTCCACTGGAGCTGACGGGATATCAGTAGAACTTACTCCTTTTGTAGCAGTTGTGTTTATAGGTCGCTGGAGGAGAGAAGACTTCCAAATGATTAGGAAAACGCGCAAGTCATTTCCGTTTTCAGGTAGGGTGGTTGAACAGACGCACAAAACTATAGATCTATATCTCTGACATCGGTCTGCTGCAGAATTCTCAAAGTTGTTTTTTTTTCTGTGTGTTATGACATTTCTGGACGCAGAAAATATTCTATATAGGAACCCACATGGATCCCAAAAACAACGATCGTCTGAAACCCTGCTTGCTCTGTTCGCCCAGGAGACCCAGAAAGCAGTATATACCGTCACTCAAGTTGATGCCGTGTTCCGTGACTTCCGGAAGGTGTTCGATACTTCCATACTGCCACCTGATGAATCAAAAAATCAGTGTACTGAATATCAGAGTAACTGTGTGATTTGGAATGAAGAGTTTATGGCAAACAGAACGCAGCATTTCATTCTGAAGGAACAGAAATATTTGCAGATTCGGGTGTATCCGAAGGCAGTGTTATTCGACCATAAATTTTCACTATGTAAAGTGTGTAAATGGCCTAGTGGATAAGGTCGACATTTCGGTAAGGCTCTCTGCGGAAATGGCGTTGTATATGAAGAAATCACAAGGTTGGAAAATTGTAGCGAAATACCGGAAGATCTGTAGAGGATCGATGCTTGGAGCAGGGATTCACATTTTATGCTCAACATAAACAACTGTAACGAACTGGGTATAAGGAGGCAGGAAGACCCATTATTGTATGACTACAGGATTGCAAAACAATCAGTGGAAGCAGTTATAGCCACAAAATATCTAGAAGTATGAATACGGAGAGGTTTAAAGTGGAACCACCGCGTAAAGTTAACCACAGAAACTTTGTCCACTCACAGAAGAAGTAGCTTTCAAAACCATCATTCGAACAATACTTCAGTGTTGCTCGTCATTCCCGTATTCGTCCCAGCTGGGATTGATGGAGGAAATGATCCCGAGAACAGATTTTCAATATTCGCTCCTCTCTTCGTGCAAACTATTACTCCTAGAGAAAAAAATGAATAGGATTTTTCTTTCTAGAAAAAGAAGTATCACTTTTTCGGAACCTCTTGTTTGTCTCCCATTGCCGCGCATAGGTTTGACATTTGTCTCACAGGTGCCTGCAACCTTCCCCTGTAAGGAAGTAAAAGCTGGCGTCCTGTGACGTCATCCACCGGCTCGGCGACGCTCCAAATAGCGAGGTGTCAACACATGCGAAAAAAAGGCCATATTCAAGAAATTCATGTGAGCTGTAAGGTGCGCTAATGATGCCACACTGCTATCAAATTTCACACAGTGTTACCCGATGCCAGCGTGGACAGGTCGCACGATGAGATCGTCACGCCGCGTCTTACCCACATTTCACCCCTTCTTTCGACGCTTCTGCGATGGATGTCAGAACCACGACACCCAACGTTGAAATCAAGCGGATTTTCTGGCCACGGAGAACATCGCAGACACACCGCCACTCAGACTGGAGTGGAAAATCCCTCAGGATGTGGCACAAATGGCGTCAATGAAACCACTCGTTCCCTTTGTGAACAGATTACCACACTCTTCACGGGTTCCATTCCAGGCCGCTTCAGATATTTTCTCCGTTCGGGAACTGTGCGTTGTGTTGCCCTCATCATCTTTTCATCATCACTGACATGCAAGACGCCCAATGTGGCGGCACCCTGAGCTGACATGCAACTCAGCAGCCAAACAACCCCAGGTGGGGACTACCGGCCATCAATACCATATTTATTTTGAAACGTCCCCTTTGAACAATTTTACAGGACTGTGCTTATACTTACACACAATATTTTGTTAGCGCAACGCAATCTGACTTTCAAAAGAATGGCCCTGACTAACATTAAACTATACCTTTCACAAATCACTTACCTCACAAAAATCTTCGCTGCTCAAGCTACTGCAATACAGCGAGCGCCACTACTGCCAGCTAAATAAAAGATTGAAACTATGGAAGGCACTAACTACTGATAGGGATAGTTAGCAAATGAAAGATATTAATAGAGAACAAAGAATGTATTTACCTTGATATCATCATATATATAGCAGTTCATGACAAATTACAAAACTCCGCCATCTCTCTCCCCACATCCACCACTGCTGGCGGCTCACCTCCAACTGCCCAACGCTATGCGCTGTTCACAGCCAGCTGCCTAACACTACAATGGCGAGTATTACAACAATGCAAAGCAGCCACAGACTGCACACCGCACAGCCAGTGATTTTCTATACAGAGGTGGCGTTACCAATAAAAAAAACCTAAACAGCCTACTTACATAGCCCCCATGCTCCCCACAAAAAATTTTACAAATGGTTTTGGGCAGTGGCCACTACAGATTTGTTAAAATTTTTCATAATCGTAATTACAATAACAAAGAAATCAAATGCACACACTTATTGATACAATGTTGGTCAAAAGCTAAAATTTTCTCACAGTCCATAAAGACAGTCCTGATCATTCATCACATTGCAGTGTTTTTCTCAAAGTCTGAGCAGTAAAAGAAAATGCACACGGAAGTAGTGGATTTCCATGCAGTCTTGAAGAAGTAGCGTTGTCCTTCCAATGGAAAGACAGTGCTGACTCGTGACATGCTGACAGGTAATGGGCCACAACAGAGCAAACCCATAGCGGAGTCAGTCGAAGTTTTGAAGAGTATTGGTGGGTAGGTCATCACAGAGCAGACCCACTGTAGTCCTGGTAGAGATTACGGTATTGGTGGGCCACCAGAGGCGCAGACCCACTGCAGTCCTTGTAGAAATAATGGTACTGGTGAGTCAGCAAAGACGCAGACCCACTGTAGTCCTTGTAGAGATTACGGTACTGGTGGGCCACCAGAGGTGCAGACCCACTGCAGTCCTTGTAGAGATGGCCAGCAGCCATCTGTTGTGACTGTGCAGGTGCACAATCACCATTGAAGAGTCTTGCGGATAATATAGCAAGTCCATAACCACCACTTGTGCACTCACAAAGTTTTTGAATTGTCCTGAGAACCAGCAATGCTGTTAACCAGTCCCTTGCCGAATTATTAACACACGTGCAAACACTAACAGTCCCTACTTCTCACATATTGTCCATATACTATGACCAATAGAAACGTGTGCAGTGAAATGTAACTTACAAGTTATTTAATTTGATGAACTGCTGTCAATTACAATTTTATAACATAAGAATACAATAACAAGGTACAAAATACATCATTCAAGAACATAACAATACAGCTAACATTTGTAGTACAGGCTTTACAAAAGAATCAAAATAACATATACATCAGTGTTACAGGAATTATGACATAAGTAAACACATAAAGATCAGAAGAACTTTTGAAACATCAACTTCACACATGAGCATTAAAATAAAACAAAATAAATAATGTCTAAGCATATTTACAGGGTAAATAACATATTATTAATGCCAATTATATTTGAGGATAACAGTATTCCTCATCATAGTGAATGTAGCTTAGTATTAGAAGAAGAAAAAATTCTATGAAACTACACAGAGACAGGAAGAAAACAAATACACAAGGGTACACAAACACATAGTGGGATAACACAAAAGGAAAGGACAGGGTTTGTTTTACTGCAGTATTTTGCATGGAGATCTCCCTTCGTTCATCATTATTCCCAAAAGTCCTATCCTGTATTCTGTTCACATCCTCTGTCAAAAATAGTTTTTCTCCACTGTACAGTATCCTTTTTTTTTGCCAAACCATTTTCTGATAGCTTCTCAATGCATTTCTTATAAATTCATCATAGTTAGTTTCTTATATAGTCTACCCCCTCTTAAGCTAACTTAAATCTACTGAGCTCAGATATATATACCAAGGGACGAGGCAATGCAGCATCACATAAAACAATTAATATAAACAGCAATAAAAAAAACGCAGATTTGCGAAGCAAGCAGCATTAAGAAATTAGCAAAGCAATTGTAATATTACAACTAATCTAAGGCAATGTGCAGCAAACAATAAAAATAAATCATTAGTAAAACTGGCTTAACAGAATAATACAAAGTCAAATTCAATAACACTATGCCTGGCAAACAGCAGCAACTTATACCTAAACATGACATAGCTCAAGCAGAAAAAATATTACATTAAAAATGGCCATGTCTAATACCTATGTCACATCTTAACACTAGAGTGATGCATCACGAGAACTTACACTAGCAGATAAGTTACCAAATCGTAAAGAAATTGTTTATGCAATTCCTGTGAAGGGAAATGTCTTTTTATGCTCCCTCATTTTTTGGAAATATATCACAAAACTATTATTTACTGGATCTGGAGACAGAAAATATTTATATTAGTACATCTATAAAATTTTATTTTAACCAGTGCTGCAGTGCAGCTAGAAACTAGATATTAAACAAAATGAGTAAATAAATACATAAAGCAAGCCATATGGCATTTCTCTCAATTCTCCTAGATAGACACTTGTCCTAATCAGGTGTGCAGATGTAAGAATGTTTCCAAGCTATTATTAGCGTGTCGTATTTACGATGCTTTCTACAAACGAATGTCAATAGCGAGGATAATGGCCTCCCCCCCTTTTTTTTTTCTACCACCTGCGCCACACACTAATGGCTTTTTCTCAAGGCAGCTGGCACACCTGGCCGCTCACAACGCATTACGTGCAGGTGGTCACTTAACTTTCGTACGGAAATATTTACGACACCAGTTTCCGCTACAGTGACAGTCTCATATAAAAATATTTCACAGGTCAAGAATCTGGGTTACAAATCTGTAGAAACAAAATCATATAAATATAACAGCGTCCAAAAAATTTTCGCCAGCATTGTGATACATTCACGCATATACACACATTTCATAACTCTTAAAGTACGATTCTTAGTTTCCAACAACCTTTTTCACAAACCATAGTCCCTAACTTCTATTCATTATTCATATACATATAAACACATAATCACATTCCTTATATAGCATCAGCTTATTGATCATAAACATACTGCAACAACATAATACACATAGTCGTCGTAAAAATAACATCATAACACCTCAGTCAACTCTCAAAATCGTCGTAGCTTCCTCCAATAATATCAAAACTTAAAAAAAATTCTCTGCTCATGTCAAAAGTGTCATCTACCTCAAACGTACTTTAAAATCATGCTCCCTTACCAAATATATCATTCAAAGCTGTCATAGTATCACAATGGTTCTGAAAAAATATGAACAGTTCACAAAGTACAAACAACATACAATTTCGTAAGTGTGAAGTTATCCAACTGTGTAATTGTGTAAACATCTGTCACTGACGTAGTAAAAAGAATGTTTATTTCTCTGTCAAATAATCAGATAGCTGTGTAATTTATGTGTTGGAGAAATATGGTACCGATGTGTAAAGTTGTATAAGCAAATACCATATTAGCTAGGGTTCCTTGTGGTTGCCACACACATGGTACACAAAGTAAGCGTGTACCCCCTGAGGATTAATGTAATTGTACCCTCAGGTGTTACAGATTACAGCAATGGAATGAAATGTATCACGGAAAACTTTTTTGCAATTTAAAAATCTTTAAAAATAAATGTTTTAAGTACAAAATTAATCACTCAAATACGTGTCCTGTAGCGCTAAACTGTGTGTCATGTCGCAACATAATCTCTGTGGAAGTCTCGTAGTAATCGTCCTCCGAAAGCTAAGTTCTGCAGAAGTCAATGTACTTACCTCATGATAAACAAAAGTGAAATGCTTTGTGTATAGATATCGTAGTTATTACGCTTATTGTTGTGATGAAGAAAGTACTGTACTGTAACGTATTGTTGTGCCACGAAAAAGGCTGTCTCATTGTTGCTATACCACAAAAGTTAAATACTAAAACATGTTTCACTTTCCAGAAGAATTCAGAAAAATTGTGCAGATGTAAAACAGATACACTGCAAAAGCAACATTGTAAATTGTCACTCATTAGTAGCGTCGTGATAACATCGTGTAGCTGTCACATAAACTAACCACTGTGTCCTCTGGTATTTCTCAGAAAGCACCTTGAATCCATAATGTATTTTCAAGTAAACCAAAATGTTGCACTAAAATCTCATTACCAGTACTGGTAAATGTTCTAAGTATGTGAGCCTTATAGTCGTTACGTAATCGTGCAACAAACAAGCAAGAATGCACACACACAATAACACTGTGTCGTCTGTTCACTATAACAATACATTCGTAATTTCTGTTTAAATAAGTTCTCTTGGTTCTCGACTGGATATTTGACTTCAAACATTGTTGCATGTTAACAGATTCTAAGTCTGACAAAGCATACTAGAAATGTGAAGTGAAAAATTTTATGGCAAAGACAAAGTTAAAAAGTAGATTATCTTTCAATAAACGGTTTTACATGTGAAATGTGGTGTAAACCTTTACTCTTCCTAGTACGCAGAGTTTCAACTTCAACGCAATTATTATGTGGTATACGTCGGTAAAGAATACTGGAATTTTTTTCAAGGTTAGCGTCTATGTTATTTTTCTCGGAGCCAGCGGGCGCACGCGGCTGCCTGCTGTGCGAGTCATTGTCTGTCTCTTTGTTGGCGCGCGCCGTTATTGGGATTAGGAGACCTAACTTCTACAAATTCACTTGGGCGAGAAGGCCCTGCCCTGTTTAAATCCCGCCAGTTCTGATGCAATCCAGGTCTGTCGTTACGAATATATCGTCTGTCGTCATGTCGGTAGTTTACACAGTTTCTTTCTTGTCGGTCATGTGGTGGAGAATTTCTCCCGCAATCGTAACTGCGCGCTGAACTGTTGTGTCTGAAAGTATCCTGTCTCCCTTGATAATAATTATTTTGGTTCCCATATTGTCTGTTTCTCTGATTGTCTCTGTAATAGTCATTACCGCGGAGAGGTGATCTTTCCCTGTAATTATTACTACTCTGCCAACGGTTGTCATACGGGTGGTGTCTGTTTTGGTCACGATTTACGTTATAAGAATAGCCTTGTCGTGTATTATTTCTGTGATCACGGAATTGTGACAGATGTGACCTGTAATTGTTGTGCTCCTGTTCTCGCGTTCCGCGATTGTCAGTGTCAATTTCCAGTTCTTGTAACAGTCCCTGAAAAGCTTCAATGTCGTCTTTGCAACGTCCTGCTAAAATAATATGTCGTAAATGTTCAGGCAGTTTGATTAAGCAAATGCGGATGAGTTCTGAGGGGCTGTATGGGTTTGAAAGATACTGATTCTTGTGTAACATGTCTTCAAAATATTTCATAATACTGGAAAATTCAGATTGTTCGAAAGGTTTCATCATTATGATGCTATGTTTTACTCGGTCTTGTGTGGCTTGAGACCAATATGCTGAGAGGAAGGCATGATAAAAATCTCCTTCACTGTGACAATCGTGAATGACCGATCGCATTCTTACAGCTGGTTCATTCTCCAAGTAGCCACACATAAATTCTAATCTGAGCTGCAATGACCAGTTGGGAGGAAAACAATGAGAGAATTGATGGAGCCACGCTTGTGGATGAATGTCGTTGCCAAAATTCTTAAACGTTTTGAATTTACATGTAGTAATGAACAGCTTATAGTCAAAATCATCGTGTCGGCGAGTCGCATGTCGGTCATTGTTACGTCGTGTCGGCGGTTCAATCTCAAAATTCGGTGCACATTGCCAATTTCTTTCATAATTTCCGAAATGCGCTGTGTTATTATTTTGCGGCTGTTCCGTATTTCTATGTCCCTCTTCCCGTATTGGGGCGCGAGTGTCCTCTGAAATACGTAATTCTTGTACTACTTGTGCCAACTGATCTTGCACTTCCCGGATTTCTCTTTTGTACTGTGTATTGATTTGATTTTGATTTTGTTTGAATTTTCTAATTTGTTCATACTCTTCTGTGTCAGTGAAGGCTACAGGTCTTGTGTCATTCAGATCATCATCTACCTTTGTAGATAAGTTAGTGACCTGATCCGAAAGTTCGGCTACTTTCTCCGATAGTGAACACATTTCCTCAGTGTGTTTTTCTGAACCAAGTTTCAGAGTGTCCATTTGTGTTGAAATCGAATCTACTGTGTCCTTCAAGTTTTCCTGAGTTTTTGCAAGTTGCGTAACCGAATCGGTAGATGCAACTGAGTCAAATTTAGCTTGCAAGGTCTCATGATTTTCATGAACAGTAGTTTGCAGTTCTTTTATGGCTGCTTCGTGATTCTGTAGTGCATTTTCATGACGCGAAAAAATAGGTTGGAAATGCTCACAAATTTGTGTTTTTACGTCACTACAGACTTTTTGACATTTCGATTCAATGTGATGTAACTCAGTAGTTAAATCCTCGCGTGTTTGTTCAAGAGTTTGCTCCAATGAGTCTAACTTTTGAAGATTTTGTTCCATTGTGTCTAACTTTTGAAGATTTTATCCTATTTGTTTCTCATTTTGTTCAAGTGTTGTGTCTAACTTTTTAAGATTTTGTTCCACTGTGTCTAACTTTTGAAGATTTTGTTCCATTATGTCTAACTTTTGAAGCTTTTGTCCCATTTGTTGCATTAATTGTAATAACAGTGCACTGGTGTCTGAAACATGTTCCTCAGTGCTATTCGGCAGTGAAGTTGCACTGGCAACATTCACATTTTGACAAGCAGAAAATGTGTCTTGACTCATTTGAGAAAACGGTGAGGACCCAAAACCTGAGTCTACAATATTTGCGAGATTGTTTCCTGTCATTTCAGATTCCTGAGGCGAGCTGTTGCCGACCGATCGATCGATAATGCTTCCCTGTTCTCTAATTGTTTCACTGTCTACACCATTGTTTGCCGCCCGCTCCATTTCCCTATGCGCAATTACCAAATTACTACTTTGAACATTACTTAATTCATTACTCTGCGGCGCTAACACACTACTTTCGTCTTCACTGTCATTTCTCAGTTTAGTTTGGAGCCTAGTATTACGTTTTTCACACGCCATTATTGTCACAGTATTTCACACGACAACACAGAAAAGCACAATTTGAAGAGCAAAAATAAGAAAACACATTAACATAACACTGAAAATAATATCTAGTTAATTGCAGCTGCGAAATACTTGGTGCAAATCTACATGCGTGCCACACCTGTTTTACTGTACAACAATGAAAGACTGCAACTACAAAGGAGATTCTCTCTACAATTACACGCTAGCAATAAACAAAATCTACACTAATTACACAAACTACAAGAAAAAATCAGAAGATTCCAGTGAGGTATCCTGGCAGGGTCGCCATATGAAACGTCCCCTTTGAACAATTTTACAGGACTGTGTTTATACTGACACACAATATTTTGTTAGCGCAACGCAATCTGACTTACAAAAGAATGGCCCTGACTAACATTAAACTATACCTTTCACAAATCACTTACCTCACAAAAATCTTCGCTGCTCAAGCTACTGCAATACAGCGAGCGCCACTACTGCCAGCTAAATAAAAGATTGAAACTATGGAAGGCACTAACTACTGATAGGGATAGTTAGCAAATGAAAGATATTAATAGAGAACAAAGAATGTATTTACCTTGATATCATCATATATATAGCAGTTCATGACAAATTACAAAACTCCGCCATCTCTCTCCCCACATCCACCACTGCTGGCGGCTCACCTCCAACTGCCCAACGCTATGCGCTGTTCACAGCCAGCTGCCTAACACTACAATGGCGAGTATTACAACAATGCAAAGCAGCCACAGACTGCACACCGCACAGCCAATGATTTTCTATACAGAGGTGGCGTTACCAATAAAAAAAAACCTAAACAGCCTACTTACAATTTATTTATTTATTATCATTGCAGGGTGAACCACCGCCTTGGCAACTATTGTGGGTTGTTTGTTACTAAAAATTAGTGAAAAGCTGCAGAGACAGACTCGTTTCTTTCTACAGCTACTCTGATTCCTGCCTTGTACATAATAAAAGTATTAATTACTAAAAAAAACATGTGACACATAAAGTATATTTTGAGAAAGGACAACTTTTTACTATATTCTTAAAAAAAGTAATAGAAGAAAGGGAAGATTTAGGTAGTAAAAGAGGTCCCTTTACCTGGCTATTTCAAGTGGGAGGGCTTTGGTAAATAATTCGAGTATGTCTCACCTCAATTAACATGTTCTACTCTACTATGGTTACTACTGTATGACCGTATGTCGCCAGATTAACCCTGTGTGGTCTGTATATGAGCTTTAACGGTACTATTTGATACTACAATTACGTCCTCCATTTGCCCGCACCATGAGCGGGAGAGAAGCTTCGGAAGAGTGACCTCGAACCTCGCCTACTGGAAAGGCACATATTAGTTATGTTGTGCGTTCTCGTTTGTATGGTTAAGCCTTATGATAATACATATGTATGCTTATGTACATTATTATAAAATTAACATGCTTTGTAGTTTGCATTTTATACAGTTTACATATTACACAATTACATGTTTGAAAGGAATGACCCAAAAAACTACAGAATTACTTGGTTGTACAAGAAGGAAGATTTGTTGTTTCATTTCTTATTACTAACGTATTCCTAAATTCCATGTATATATTACTCGTAGGATTGTTGTATTCGTGATATCTGCTATTATGCCATGTATGTATCCGTATCTGTTGATACGCTTGTGTTCAAGTCATCATCTGTTTGCACATGAATGTTTCAATCTCTGTTGTCCCATGCATCGTGTTAAGTCGTGGGGTTTGCGTCTGGTCGTGATTTTGTGTATGGGCGTTGCTGCTTCGCTGCTGAAGCTACTGCAATACAGCGAGCGCCACTACTGCCAGCTAAATAAGAGATTCAAACTATGGAAGGCACTCTCTACTGATAGGGATAGTTAGCAAATGAAAGATATTAATAGAGAACAAAGAATGTATTTACCTTGATATCATCATATATATAGCAGTTCATGACAAATTACAAAACTCCGCCATCTCTCTCCCCACATCCACCACTGCTGGTGTGCAGCACTCTTGATATTCCATCAGTTTCCCGCTTAAGCATGTGCCATTTATCTGTATCTCCTAGAGCTTGACCTATGGCTTCGATTTCTGTCATCGGTCTTACGTGCGGGAGTGTGCCACATTTTAGTGTTATGTGTTCGTGAGATCCATGCTCGCCGCATTCACATGTATCACTTTGGCTAAGGACGTGTCAGATTTTTCCCTTTCTTTTTGTTATATCTCAACTTTCCAAAGATGTAGTCGGAATTTTTTTGTAATATGCTTCTCTGTTATCTGATGCACCTCCTACAGTCTTCCCCGTTTGAGCCAGGATGCTTCTACTTTGTGTGTAATGGTTAACTGAATGACGTATATTGAAAGTATAACGCGTAGGGCTTCCACGGATGTGGTGCCAAATGTCCCTGACATTCTGAGCAATACATCTCTTTCTCCATGCTTCGCAGCGGTTTTTGTGGGTCGTGAGAGACAGTCGATGTGCCCAGGCACTTTGTGCGAAGGGCATAATAGACTCAAATAGGGTAGTATGATACATTCATGTCGTCTGCAATAGCAGTCTGTCGTGGGTTGGCTTTAGCGTGTCAAGTTGGTGAATTTGTGTTGTCGCTTTCTCAATTGTAAGTCTTATGTGCTCGTTGAATGTTAAACGTTCCTCGAGATATATGCCAAGGTACCTTGTTGTTATTTTTCTCTGTATGCTCTGTTCAGTCTAATGGTGGGATTTCCTTCCAGTGCCGTTCGATCAATAAACATACACTATCGTTTGCCACAATGGTGAGCTTGTTATAGCTACACCAGTTACTTATTTTTACAATTGTGCAGGCTTGCTTTCGAGTTGCGCTCTCGAGTTTGCAGTTATTACTACTTTCAAGCCGTCAGCAAAGGCTGTCATTTTCTTAACCCTATCATCTTCAGGCCAAAGTGGCAATATCCCAGTAAATTGGCCAGTAAATTAAGCCTTGTGGGAATCCTTTAGTTATTTTCTTGATAACCTTTTGTTTTCCTGCTTACCATTCAGTCACCCAATCTTTGCAATAGTCGCGTAAGCTATTGAATAGGACTGTTGGTATCTGCATCTCTCGTAGCCTTGCGGACAAGGCAGGCTACGAGAGATTACGAAGGCGCAGGCTATGTCTGTTGCTATTGCTACTGCGTAGTTTTCTTGTGTGTCCTGCATTATTTCCAGTGCGGGGTTAACTGCATCGTCTATTGAGCTGTTGGGTATAAAGCTATAATGACGTAGAATAAGACCGAAGAGTGACTGTAATCGATTACAGAAGAACCTCTCCTGCACCTTAGCCAAAATGTTCAAGAGGCAGATGGGCCTGTAAGTGTTCGGGTTTGTTGGGTCCCGATTCTCTGATTTTCCTATGATTACTGCGTTTGCAGTCTTTCATATGGCGACGATCGTACCTTGCTTGCATCAATGCCTCATCCAGTAGCTCTGTCAGAAAACGGATGATCTGTGCAACAGTCTTGTTTAGTGTTTTTGAGTGTATGCCAGGTGGACATGTTGTTCTTAAATTGTTTAATTGCTAACGCTGCCGCTTCTTGTTTAAATGGTCAATAACAGGGTAATTTGTGAAGGTGTTATCCATTGACCTTCGTAAGTCTGTTTTATGTTGCTGATCATTCGTCTTTTCGTCATCAGCCAGAAGCTTATCCAGCAGATACACTGCTGAACATCTCCAGTCCTTTGTAGTAGTGCCATGTGTGCGCCTAAGAGTTGACGGGACTGACGGCGTCTTTACCTGCCCTGTTTTAAATTTGAATGGTGATGAAGAGAGCCAAAATTTTGTTTTTCACTGTTTATGGTATAACAGTTATGGTTCTCTTAGGCCGCAGTTTTGAGGCTCAGTAAGAATTTCGTCCACTTCGGCGATCTTTTCCGCAGTCGACGCCTGTGAAGGTGTTACCAACGGTGCCATTTCGGCAGAGGTACTTCACCTTATAGCACTTTTTTCTCTGCCGCTAGGTGTGCTGACATTCTGTTTTCCTTCTGAAGTAACTGTGATTACTATTTCTGGTGATCCGCTGTGCTACAAGGACTAGCGGCGGCTGTCACCAGCGGAGACCAACTACACTCATGCTCATAAATTAAAGATAATTGCAGAATGTGGTGCCACACAACGTGGCACTACACAAAACTGGCGCTAATAGCATAGACACATAGGGAACACACACGACACTGAGCTGTAAGTCCACGGTATTGGTGATAAGCTGAGAAAACCGTCCCGAAACACATGTGCTACAAAACGCCACTGTTTCCTGCGCATGTACCTCGACATCACTATGGGATATGATCACCATGAACACGTACACAGGCCGCACAACAGGTTGGCATACTCTGGATCAGATGGTCGAGCAGCTGCTGGGGTATAGCCTCCTATTCTTGCACCAGTGCCTGTTGGAGCACCTGAAGTATCGTAGGGGTTTGAAGATGTGCAACGATACGTCGACCGAGAGCATCCCAGACGTGCTCGATTGGTTTTAGGTCCGGAGAATGGGCAGGCCACTCCATTCACCTGATATCTTCTGTTTCAAGGTACTCCTCCACAATGGCAGCTCGGTGGAGCCGTGAATTATCATCCATCAGGAGGAAGGTGGGACCCACTACACTCCTGAAAAGGTAGACATACTGGTGCAAAATGACGTCCCGATACACCTGACCTGTTACAGTTCCTCTGTCAAAGACATGCAGGGGTGTACGTGCGCATATCATAATCCCACACCACAACATCAGACCACTACTTCCATGCAGATCCCTTTCAAGGACATTAAGGGATTGGTATCTGGTTGCTGGTTCACGCCAGATGAAAACCCGGCGAGAATCACTATTCAGACTATACCTGGACTCGTCCGTGAACATAACCTGGGACCACTGTTCCAATGACCATGTAGTGTGTTCTTGACATCAGGCCTACGGGCTCTCCTGTGATCAGGGGTGCACCTTGCAGGTCTCTCGGCGAATAAACCATGTCTTTTCAGTCGTCTGAAGTCTGTGCGTCTGGAGACAACTGTTCCAGTAACTGTGGTAAGGTCCCGAGCAAGGCTACCTGCACTACTGCGTGGCCGTCTGCGGGCACTGATGGTGAGATATCGGTCTTCTTGTGGTGTTGTACACTGTGGTCGTCCGGTACTGTAGCGCCTGCACACGTTTCCTGTCTGCTGGAATCGTTACCATAATCTTGAGATCACACTTTTTGGTACACGGACGGCCCGTGCTACAACCTGCTGTGTTTGACCAGCCTCCAGTCGCCCTAGTATTCTACCCCTCATAACGTCATCAATATGTGTTCTTTGAGCCATTTTCAACACACAGTCACCATTAGCACGTCTGAAAACGTCTGCACACTTACTCGCTGCACTGTACTCTGACATGGACCAACACATCTCTGCGTATGTGGACTGCTGCCAGCGCCACCGTGCGACGACCGCAGGTCCAATGCACCACATGGCCATACACCGAGGTGATTTAAACCCGCAAACCGCCCACCAGAGCGTTGCTTCACTATGTATCAGAACTATCCTGAATTTATGAGCATGAGTGTGGTTTTATCCGGTCTCCACACTTACGTGGATGTGGAGACAGCACAGTCAGAGGAGAACAATGCGCGCGTCACCACTTCTTGTCAGTGTGAAGTACTGAGTGTAAACCTCATTTCTCTTTTGCTGCAAGACGGTTAGTATCTAATGTATTTGGCTGTAGAGTAATGTCAAACGCTGCTTGAATACCGCTTTGCGGCCGTGTTGTCACTTTGCATGTTGCTACTCGCATACACATACAGACGCCATTATTGCTGAAGCGTCTGCTGTTTCTGTAGCCGCCTCCGCCTCTGCCGCCGAAGCCGATGTCCCCGGTGGCCAGTGATGCGTCCTGGTACCGGCGCTGCTGGTGATGATGTAAAGGGCGCTGACGTTTCGCAAACCGACGCGGCGCGCCACGGCCCGGGCAGAGGAGAAGCGATTGTTACACGCAGGCGAATTCACGAAACGTATTCGCACATCTTTTATGGCTACAGTGTTATCCGTAACGACGACACTCATTCACAGCGGTCCACTACACGTACTCGCTAAGCGAGGGCGAAAGTTAGTGGATTCTGTTTACCACCACTAGTACGTAGTAAGAGCGGAGAGGCACTAACCCAATATTAAGCCACTATCAACACCGCCGCCATACACTGCAGTGCCATACGATCATTTCACTTTTTTTCACGGTCGAAATGGCGTTTCGCAGTGCGATGGACAGCAGGAAGACTTTCTGGACAACAATCGACACTGCTGACATCTTCCAGACTATTCAATCCTACACTAAGGATACCGTGGGATTGCAGCCCCACTGAACGTGATCTGACCCCTTTGGAATGCAATGAGACGCAATATTTGAATGGGAAAATTGAGAAACCCCACATGTCTAAAAAACTTAACGTTTCAGGAGACACAAAAACAATGATGGCCTTAATTCTGCTAAGATTTCGATTTTATTCTCATTTTTCCTTGAAATGAATGTAGAGGGGAAGAACACCAATGGACTGTAGACAATCGTGATACGTTTTGTTGATATTAAGTTAAAATTTTAGTGAACATGTGAGCTTTCTCAGGATTTTGTAACAAATAAGCATAAACCCTTAGTTAACTGGTACTGCATTGTTAATATTGACAAAAATCAAACAAATTATGGTTATGTGCCATTCCTTTTGGAATTATACTCCACACATCCTTCATTAATTGACACATATTCGCCAGTTGTATATGTTGGTGTAGAAGCTACCGACGATTACTTCTTTTGGTGGGAATGGTATAAATGGCTTAAAGTCATGCGTTTTCTTGTCATTTACAGGCAAGCATTAATTATTACCTTTGTATAAAACAGTGTTGACAACATAAAATTTTGAGAAAATCCATATCTTTTGTACACGTGGGAGTTTCTATTCGGTTTAGTTAACAAAAAAATGGTTCGAATGGCTCTAAGCACTATGGGACTTAACATCTGAGGTCATCAGTCCCCTAGACTAACAACTACTTAAACCTAACCAACCTAAGGACATCACACCCATCCATGCCCGAGGTATGGTTCGAACCTGCGACTATAGCAGGAGCGCGGTTCCGGACTAAAGCGGCTAGAACCGCTCGGCTACAGCAGCCGGCGTTTCGTTAACACAATGGCTTCATAACGACATAAAAAATACCAAAAGCTATGGGATTTCCCTATATTATTATCGGTCCATAAAGTACAAGATCATAGGTAACTCAATTTTGTCAAAAATGGACATGTGGGGTTTCTCAACACTCCCATTCATTTGCTCTGGTATACAGGGTGAAACCATTACGGGGTACTGCGCCAGTGTTAAGTGTAACACATGATGATGAAATAATACATAGGGTGGAAACTTCAAAATTCTTAGGTGTCCATATTGACGAGAATTTAAATTGGAAAAATCCATTTTGGAACTTCTAAAATAACTTAGTTCAGCCTCATTTGCACTTAGAATCATAGCAATTTTGGCGAAAGAGAGATTAATAAGTTGACATATTTTGTTTATTTTCATTCAGTAAAGACTTGTGAAATAATGTTCTGGAGTGACTCGTCTTTAAGAAAGAAGGTCTTCATTGCCCAAAACCTTGCTGTACGAATAATATGTGGTGCTCACCCTCGATCATCTTGTAGACACATGTTTAAGGAGTTGGGCATTCTGACTACTGCTTAACGGTATATTTATTCCCTCGTGAAGTGTGTTGTAAATAAACTACTACAGTTCAAAAGGAACAATGAGGTACATAATTACAATAAGAGAAGGAAAAATGGCATTCATTACACAGAATTAAGGTTGTCTTTAGCATAGAAAGGGGTGCACAACGCTGCAACAAAAATTTTTGACCGCTTACTCAGTGATGTAAAATGTCTAACATACAGCAGGGTAAAATTTGAAAATAAATTGAAAAGGTTTCTCCTTGACAACTCCTTCTATTCCATAGAAGAATTTCTATGTTTGTGATGTGTAAAAGGTGGTGGGTAAGAATTTCTAACTCAGTTTCCATATATCTTGTTTTTATTTCGGGAAAAAAATATGGTGATGTTTAGAGTACAAACAGATGTACAGATTAATTTGCAATATGAATGTAAAATGACTCGTTCCACATCATGACGATTTAGTTTGTAACATAATCCCTGGAAGCCGGCCGGTGTGGCCGTACGGTTCTAAGAGCTTCAGTCTGGAATCGCGTGGCCGCTACGGTCGCAGGTTCGAATCCTGCTTCGGGCATGGATGTGTGTGATGTCCTTAGGTTAGTTAGGTTTAAGTAGTTCTAAGTTCTAGGTGACTGATGACCTCAGATGTTAAGTCCCATAGTGCTCAGAGCCATTTGAACCATTTGATCCCTGGAACATGAAAGTAAGTAACTAATAACTAGGTCTCGTTCAGAACCGTTCGACGAAATTTGTACATTATACGAAGCAGGAAAGGCTGTATAAGCTTTGTCAGCCCTTCTCTTTCGCGCCCTCTTATGGCGTGATCACAGAGGTCTGTAACATTGATACGTGCATGAATAAAACGGCAAAGGGTACCTCTAAGAACCCCAGTTAGACAGCACGATCGGTGCCATTCACGCACCTTTGTTGAGCACAGTAAAAATGTATCTAGTAGAGACTTCGATACCCATTCAGCTGAGTGGTGCCTCGTGGTTGCTCTAGCACCAGAGAGCTTTTAGTGTTGCTTCTGAGAGGTAGTGTGTTTGTGTTTTGATCGGCCATCCATAAGAAAATCGCTTGATTTCAATGCTAGGTCTTGCGGATCTGATCTCCATCGCAGAGGCGTCAAAAGGAGTTAAAAATGGGTAAGAGGATATGTGACGACATTTCCATAGTGTGACACACAGACGGTTGCGCTGGGCAGAATTGTGGCACAATTTGGTGCCAATGTGACATCGTTAACCGATCTTCCAACTCACATGAAATCTTGAGCTCTGGCCTCATTTTTCGCTTGTGTTGACACCTTGCTGTTCAAATGGCTCTGAGCTCTATGGGACTTAACATCTAAGGTCATCAGTCCCCTAGAACTTAGAACTACTTAAACCTAACTAACCTAAGGACATCACACACATCCATGCCCGAGACAGGATTCGAACCTGCGACCGTAGCGGTAGCACGTTTCCAGACTGAAGCGCCTAGAACCGCTTGGCCACACCTTGCTGTTGAAAGCGTCGCCGAGCCCGTGGGTGACATTGCAGGGGCTACCCTTTTGTGCAATTACACATTGTAGACAGCTCTGAGTTACATTTCAAACTTATCAGTCGCAATTGGGGACAAATACGTGGTTTCGAAAAAGTGATACATTTTTATTTTATGTATTGTATTTTTTCTGCGGTATGGTTCTGGAACCGATTGTATTTATGCTAGAGGCCGCGGTTTTTTACGAATTATTAAATAAAAAAATGACCTTCAAACATATCCCAACACCACACGCGCACCCCTTGCCCTCCCCGAACCTTCAGTATGCTATTCATGACACTCTACTACACGAATTATTACCCTTTTTTGGGCAAATACGCCACCGACTTAGTATTGTGCTTACAAGTTGTAAAATTTATGTTTCTGTAAATTTTATTTCACAGTTTTGTGAACTTCAGTAGCATAAAATTAAAAATTAAATAGTTTTATTTGTCTGACCTTACTACGAAACTTCTATGCTTGTAAGGGTTAAGTTTAAATCAAATTGTAAACGTAAATTAGTTTTTGTGTAACGCTTACAAATATTTTTTCTTTCATTACCATCATGGGAAAGTTAGTTTAAATTAATAACGTCAATAGCCGATTATGCTGGTGGCGTAATAGCCCAGTCAACATCGAATATGGAAAATAATTCACTTAGTCTCAATATTTTATACAATAGCTGGTCGCAGTACCGTGAACAACATACACTACTGGCCATTAAACTTGCTACACCAAGAAGAAATGCAGATGATAAACGGGTATTCATTGGGCAAATATATTATACTAGAACTGACATGTGATTACATTTTCACCCAATTTGGGTGCATAGATCCTGAGAAATCACTACCCACAGCAACCACCTCTGCCGTAATAACCGCCTTCATACGCCTGGGCATTGAGTCAAACAGCGCTTGGATGGCGTGTACAGGCACAGCTGCCCATGCAGCTTCAACACGATACCACAGTTCGTCAAGAGTAGTGACTGGCGTATTGTGACGAGCCAGTTGCTCGGCCACCATTGACCAGACGGTTTCAGTTGGTGAGAGATCTGGAGAATGTGCTGGCCAGCGCAGCAGTCGAACATTTTCTGTATCCAGAAAGGCCCGTACAGGACCTGCAACATGCAGTCGAGTATTATCCTGCTGAAATGTAGGGTTTCGCAGGGAACGAATGAAGGGTAGAGCCACGGGTCGTAACACATCTGAAATGTAACGTCCACTGTTCGAAGTGCCGTCAGTGCGAACAAGAGGTGACCGAGACGTGTAACCAACGGCACCCCATACCACCACGCCGGGTGATACGCCAGTATGGCGATGACGAATACACGCTTCCAATGTACGTTCACCGCGATGTCACCAAACACGGATGCGAGCATGATGGTGCTGTAAACATAACCTGGATTCATCCGAAAAAATGACATTTTGCCATTCGTGGACCCAGGTTCGTCGTTGAGTACACCATCGCAGGCGCTCATGTCTGTGATGCAGCGTCAAGCATAACCGCAGCCATGGTCTCCGAGCTGATAGTCCATGCTGCTGCAAACGTCGTCGAACTGTTCGTGCAGATGGTTGTTGTCTTGCAAAAGTCCCCATCTGTTGACTCGGGGATCGAGACGTGGCTGCACGATCCGTTACAGCCATGCGGATAAGATGCCTATCATGTCGACTGCTAGTGATACGAGACCGTTTGAATCCAGCACGGCGTTCCGTATTACCCTCCTGAACCCACCGATTCCATATTCTGTTAAAAGTCATTGGGTCTCGACCAACGCGAGACGAAATGTCGCGATACGATAAACCTCAATCGCGAAAGGCTACAATCCGACCTTTATCAAAGTCGGAAACGTGATTGTACGCATTTCTCCTCCTTACACGAGGCATCGCAACAACGTTTCTCCAGGCAACGCCGTTCAACTGCTGTTTGCGTATGAGAAATCGGTTGTAAACTTTCCTCATACCAGCACGTTGTAGGTGTCGCCACCGGTGCCAACTTTGTGTGAATGTCTGTAGTAAGTCATCTTCTTGATGTAATAATCTTAATGGCCAGTAGTGTATTAGAAATCATGACCTGTGCGGTGTGAGTGTGTGTGTGTGTGTGGGGGGGGGGGGGCTGGGGTGCGTATGAAGGTCACCTTTGTACGTTCTTTCTCGACTAACTATAAAACCGCGCCCTACAGCAAAACTACATCAGTGTCGAAATTTAGGCAACTCGTACATTAAATTTCCTACAAAAAAGGTGCTACTCATTTTTCCTCTAGGACCAAGAGTTCGTATGAAGACATTGAAAACCTCGCCCGACGGGCATGCGCTGTACCTTAGATGGTCTTCATAGACCAATTTGAGTTAGTTTCCAGACTTGACAGACCACAAATGCCCTGTATAAAACTGCTCGTCTCGACTTCCTGTACACCACTGTGGTAAAACATTTGTATTTGCTTTAGCCGCAGATGAGTGGCAGAAGCCGGAAACTGGTAGAGCGTACAAGTAGAAGAAATAAAATTACACAAGCAAGTAGAAGAATCGAAATTACACAAGCAAGTAGAAGAATTGAAATTACACAAGCAAGTAGAAGAGATGAAATTACACAAGCGACACGTAAGTGTCAAAGATATTTTCATCACGAATAATTATGATGCAAAACACCCAAAATTATTTTTCAAAGAATTTGTAGCAAGAAGTGTAGGTATGGCTATTTGTGTAATTAGACAATAAGTTATAGACATCGTCATGATGGTAACCGTAATTGAAATCACAAAACAGTCACAGATATTACTGACGTATGTTTCTCAGAATAACAGTGTTTGTGAGGTAAGAGAGTGTCGGTGGTGGAGGGTGTGTGGGGGGGGGTGTGGTGTGGTGTGGGGGTGGCCTTACGGATTTATAGGACTTAATGTTGTGGAGACAACTGGTGGTGTTTTACGTGAAACAGATCGCTTCACGGCTGCAGTGGTAGGTGCTTGTAGACGCGAGTGGGAGGCGCTAGCCATGTAGTCGCTGCCGGCGGCACGTACCACGTCGCGAGGCCCGGCAGCGACAGCGCGTGTGCTTGCGGCCGCATCTGGCAGATTGTTCCGCCGCGAGCGTCCTCGCCAGTGGGGGAGGGGGAGGGAGGGGAAGGAGCGTGGTTAGGAGTGGAAGAGGAAGGAGGGGGGGGGGGACTGGGAACCCGCGGGTGATGTACGGCCCGCGTCCGCTCCTGCGGCGCAGCTGCCGTCGCCTGAAACACTGCTCTTTCCTTGCCACGTAAATTATCTTCCCAACCCGACTGCTGCATTAAATTCCGGCTCTACTCTAGCGAACGAACACGTCCGCGGAGCAGATCCACGGCGCACTCTGATCTTACGACAGCTATTAGGTTCCTGAGTACTCTTGCTTCCCCTGAAGAGACAGCCGTATAGGAAAAACTAGGTCGCCGGAACTTATTTTTATATTGTATTTCAAAGATTGCACAACCTTAAGGATACTGTTTACAAGGTCGTAAGACATTCGAACGGTTTGGTGCATCCTCTGTTGTTTTTTTCCTATCTGATTTTCCATCTCTGCAACGTGTCCCACATCTGTCGCGCCAAAATTTACGAACGGTAAAGAATCCTAAGTAGAATAATTCGAGATAGGAGCCAACAGACGTAAATAAATATTTCAAGAGGTAGTAAGGATTGAAAGAAAAATGCCTGTGAGACGCATATTTCGGGAATAATTTCTTGTGTCAAAATTTCCACTAATTACACTACTGGCCATTAAAATTGCTACAACATGAAGATGACGTGCTACAGACGCGAAATTTAACCGACAGGAAAAAGATGCTGTGATATGCAAATGATTAGCTTTTCAGAGCATTCACACAAGGTTGGCACCGGTGGCGACACCTACAACTTGCTGACATGAGGAAAGTTTCCAACCGATTTCTCATACACAAACAGCAGTTGAACGGCGTTGCCTGGTGAAACGTTGTTGTGATGCCTCGTGTAAGGAGGAGAAATGCGTACAATCACGTTTCCGACTTTGATAAAGGTCGGATTGTAGCCTTTCGCGATTGCGGTTTATCGTATCGCGATGTTGCTGCTCGCGTTGGTCGAGATCCAATGACTGTTAGCAGAATATGGAATCGGTGGGTTCAGGTGCGGAATACGGAACTCCGTACTGGATCCCAACGGCCTCGTACCACTAGCAGTCGAGATGACAGGCATCTTATCCGCATGGCAGTAAGGGATCGTGCATCCACGTCTCGATCCCTGAGTCAACAGATGGGGACGTTTGCAACACAACAACCATCTGCACGAACAGTTCGACGACGTTTGCAGCAGCATGGACTATCAGCTCGGAGACCATGGCTGCAGTTACCCTTGACGCTGCATCACAGACAGGAGCGCCTGAGATGATTTACTCAACGACGAACCTGGGTCCACGAATGGCAAAACGTCATTTTTTCGGATGAATCCAGGTTATGTTTACAGCACCATGATGCTCGCATCCGTGTTTGGCGACATCGCGGTGAACGTACATTGGAAGCGTGTATTCGTCATCGCCATACTGGCGTATCACCCGGCGTGATGGTATGGGGTGCCGTTGGTTACACGTCTCGGTCACCTATTGTTCGCACTGACGGCACTTTGAACAGTGGACGTTATATTTCAGATGTGTTACGACCCGTGGCTGTACCCTTCATTAGATCCCTGCGAAACCCTACATTTCTGCAGGATAATGGAGAGAAATCTTCAAAAGGGAATGTTATTGTACCACTACCATTCACAATATTAACTCTAAATGACATTGTGGATAATGTCGGATGTCGGATGAGACTTTTTTTCGGACAGTTCAGCTGTATATAGAGAAGTCGAAATGCTAGAAGAGTGTAGAGAAATGCGGGACTGCATGTAGAGGATCGTCGATTGCTGCAGGAATTGGAATTTAACCCTCGATATGAACAAATGTGACGTATTGTGCAGAAATATATAGGATCCCACTACTATAGGACTGTAGAACGATCACTGCAAGCAGTCACATGCACTAAATATCTATGAGTGTGAGTACGGAGCGATATAAAGTGGAACGGCCACATAAAACTAATCCCATGTAAGGTAGATGCCGAGATTCATTGAAAGAATCCTCAGGAAATGTGATCCACCCGCAAAGGAATATTTGAATATTGCTCGTCATTCTGCGATCCGTACCGGATAGGATAGATAGAGGAAATAGAGATAATTCAGAAACGATGCGAGCATACATTTAGTATGCGCGAAAGCGACAAAGAAATGCTCAGCTAACAGCAGTGGCAGACACTGAAAGAAAGACGGTCTGCAACGGGGTGTGGTTTCTGTTACAAGTCCGACAGCATATGTTCGTGGAAGGGTCAACGAAAGTACTGCTTTCTCCTACGTACACCTCACGAAAAGACCATGAAGGTAAAATTAGTGAGGTTCGAGCCGACACAGAGGATTACCAGTAATCGTTCTTTTCAGGAAAAATTCGCGACTGGACGAGGAAACATAGTAAGTGATAGTTTTGTATAAAGCACCCTCCGCGACATATCGCAATATGCCTTGAGACGTGATTCTGATCTCTAGATGTAGATGCAGATATAGATCAGTTGCTCCCAACCTTTCTGAGGGATATCACAAATCTCCCCATCAAAGTTAGCACATAACTGGAAAAAAATGGACACATTTGTTTTTAAACTTACAAAAGATATTAGTTTTTATACCTGTTTTTTAAGCCACGAACCAATGGGCAGTGAGAAACTGATACTTCTAATTTTTAGTAAACTCTTTTAAATACAATGATGAGGCACTTTCAGTGCATTGCGAGGGTGCTACCGACAACTCCTCCTCAGAAAAGTAAGCTAACTGAAATGCGCAGGCTGCTTTTACTTTTTGTAAATCATTTGATTGCTGGACTCCTTACTTTGGTATCCTCTCCTGCCGATAATGCCGTGGCAATGAAGGACGCCGAAAAAACGAAAAGAAAGGAAAATTGGGTTTAACGTCCCGTCGACATCGAGATCATTAGAGACGGAGCACAAGCTCGGACTGCGTTAAGGATGGGGAAGGAAATCAGCCGTGCCCTTTCAAAGGAAGCATCCCAGCATTTGTCTGGAGCAATGTAGGGAAATCAGGGATGCGATTCCAGTATACAAACAACTGCGCTGTTTCGCTCGGTCTGAACCAGCGCTGTTTGTACTAGAGAGAGCTTCCGGTTTCCGAGGCGAGGAGTTAAGGCGGACGCAGACTCATGTCACTTGCGTTTTTGCTAGTTCAGCAGCTTGACTTGTGGATATTCTGCCACACCTAGAGGTTTGGGTGTTCAGGGGTATATCTTCATCGGTTTGCTCTCTTGTCACATTGTGTGTTGTGTTGACGTTATGGCTTATGTTCGTTTTCGATTGGTATTGCTCTTCGGACTTCAGAACTCGCTGTTCACAATCTGGTGCGGTCCAGTTAAACTACTTAATTCTGAACTAGTAGAAATTGGAAGACTTCAGGCTGTTGGTGCTTTGTGTCTGACCACTGCAAATAATAATAGCTGTAATACGGTGCAGACCCTACGGCAGTGTAGTCACCGTTATGTAATTGCTGGTGTGTTGTGCTATAAATTACGTCGTTTATTTGTTGCGAAGAAAATAATGAAGCAGTTCTTAGTCCATTGCAGGAACTACCTACAATTCTGAAAAGATGTTTTTCTGAGTATTTAAGCATATGTGAGCTATATACTGGATGATTCTTATCAACGTTTAAAAACGCCGAAGCGGCGTAGGTGATACTGAGCCAAGTAATTTAACACAATACACATGGTGCCGCAAATGTCGAGAAATATCCGAAAAGTTCATGACGAGCGTTGAACATGTGACGTTACTGGATGACATACCTCTCCACACGTGCACTGATTGAGCTTACTGATCTGTCGCACGTGATCACCCAAAGCCATGTCAAGTACTCACGTCGATGTGGCTCCGGACCTTGGTGCACGAATACAGCGCCTGAGGCTCAGGGTTCGAACCTTGCGTGTGGCAGGAAGTTTTTTTTTTTTTTTTTTTTCACTGAGTTCGACAACTATGTGTCTACATGTCTACATTGGGTAATATTTTTTATTTTGCTACAAGTAAATGACCAAATGACCAATCTTCTCCTTCCTTCCTAAATTAAGAAATTAAGTAAAAAAGAAGCAGAACAGCTTTCGCTTGGTTCCAGCGAGGGAAATAATTAGACGGGGCACTTCATATGGTGATATCACGTGTTTAACATTTGTCATCCACTTTCGGGGTATTTCGCGGTATTTGCGGCTCCATGTGACATGTATTAAATTACTTGTGGCAGTTTTATCTCTGTCGTTTAGGGGAGTTTTAAATGTAAATAATAATCGCCCTGTATGTTCGTTGTACTGTCACGGACGCTTGGTTAAAATCATAAAGTATGTGTGTAACGTGTGGACTGTGTGAAGAAGAAGATACTCATAAATACGTTGGACAAGGGGGTACCTCCACCACATTGAGTCATGCATTAATGCTAGTACTTAAAAAACTAATTATTGTGAACGTATGTAATGAGTATTACAGTCTTACCAAACAGTGGTAATGAGATTTTAACAATAATTTCGCTTCTCATCGAAACGCAGTGGAACCCTTTTGTTTTTACCCCTAAGAAAATTACCTTTTACCCTTCGGGGGTAATTACCCCCAGCTTTGGAACAACTGATACCAATGAATTATGTTGGAGGATCTTGTGCTTGGGAAGTAGAACGACTCTCCTGTTTAATGCTTCACAGAGAAACGTAGGAGGAAGTGGGCCCTTTAGAGCTAATCTAAATTTTCGAGTATAAAGTGTTCTCACATCTGAATCCGAGGAGATGGTGTATGACAATGGCAGAGCGTATTCATCAATAAGCGTCCGCTGACTTATCTCCGAAATGCACGTTTCTAAACATATAGTGGGGAGTGTACTGGCCGAACAGTAATTATATTTCACTCGTAAAATACCGGTGTTTTTATTATCTCTACAGTAAAAATATTTTCAACTAAAATTGTGGATGTTGCTCTGCCCTAGCACTAACGATGCTTTCCATGCTGTGTAGAGACCGTTCGCTCTCAAAACCAGCAACACTTTTCACACTAATGTCTTGCGTGTAGCCTAACATGGTGAAGCCACAGAGATCATTCCAGCAGGCAACTGAAAGACAGTTGGTGAAACGTTGACCGGCAAAGATATGTTATTTCTCACTACGAATACCTGCTCAGCGGATTGTGTAAAAATGAGAGGACACATGAGGAGATAAATGTCTGGATGTGACACTTTGGAAATATTTGCTGGAATAGGGTTTTTAGCTCGGATTCCTGCTTCAGGTGGGCATTGTGCTAACAACTACGCCATCAGAGCGTATCTCATGGCCCGACTAATTATAATCAGCTTCTCGCGGTTTCCTTGCGGCAGTATTTTCCTCAATAATGTTTGATTATCACCTCCGAGAGGAAGAATATTGTGGGAAATTTAGCTTACGCGCAGGATCTAAAATAAAGCAGTAAGAAAAGCGTTTCTGAAAAACAGAAATTTGTTAACATTGAAAAAGAAGTGTTGGAAGTGTTATATAATGGTATTTGTCGTGTGAATGTAAGGGGAAGCCGGACGATGCAAGAGCCCCACAATCGTACTAAACCTTCACAAGTGTCTCAATTTAGCCAGTGAATCCGTAGATGGTATAAGGGGTGTACAGTATGACTGGCCACGGTTTACTACCTGAATTTTGCGATAGTGAAGCCAGACCGTCCTTGAACCGGTTTAATGAGCCGCGGAGCAGGAGTTCTGCCTACCCGTTATGTGGAGATGCTCCCGTAGTTTTATGTTCCTCTTGCAGAGTCGTAGCAGCGCCGTCGGTTTCTGAAAGTGCTATACTACTGTCTATGTTTTACGTAATGAAGCGGGAAGAAGTTTTTTTGTGCAAATAACTTTTTACACGGGATGCCGTTAAGGTGCGTTTATTTAAGAAACAGGGCAAAATGAGTGCGTTCACCCTGACTGTAAGCTAACTATTAACGGTCGGAGAGCATGGTCTACGGCATGACTCGGTCGAAAGGCATCCTATCGACGAGCGCCGACTATGACGCAAAGTCTGTTATTTGAGCGTACAGTCGGTATAGTTCGTATAAGATCGTACATATTCGGATATGCCAAAGTCTGATTGTCAAAAGGCAACGTTTGATAGGAAGTATTTTCTTAATAATATTACTTGATTCGCATCAGTGTAAATGTACTTTCTTTACATATCTCTTTGCTGATGTCACGAGCTATTTCTGCATCGGCACCTCATGCCACTGGCTCTCAAAGCGCTGAATGGCCAACCGTCTATATCAGCCCGCGTGGGAACTCACCGCTCGCTCCTTACTCTGTACGTGCTGCAGCGCTGATACCTTCACTTCACATATGTGAAATAGCAAAACTGGAAATAAAGTAAAACGCGCTCTTATCTGCAAATTAGGGGTACCGTTCAACGATTAACATTTCTGAGAAGAAGAGAACACAAGTTTTTGAAATGTGGTGGCACACAAGAATACTAATGATAAGACGGATAGATCGGATTACTAATAAGGAGTACTGGAATGGAACTGGTGAGAAAAGAATATTATGTCATAACTTGATTTAAGAAGTGATCCGTTGATGGTGGATCCGTTGAGATCTCAACGAAATGTCAGTTTCATAATATAAGAAGCGTGAGGGGTAATATTCGTAGAGGGAGACCCAGGAGTAGCTACTGTAAGCAGGTTCTGGGTAGTGTAGGTCGTAGTAGTTACGTGGAGATGAAAATGATTTCACGGAACAGGTTAGCATGGAGAACGGCGTCAAAGAAGGCTTCGGACTGAAGACGACAAAACACACTGCAGCGCCAGGGTGGTTACGAGGAACGAATCCTTTAGTTAGATTGCTTGCATAAAAGTTTCGTTAAATGGTCGAACCTCAGTATTGTAACAGAAAACGTGTCCAAATCTGTGAAGAAAGGAAACGCATGATTAACGCTGAATCGTTGGCAACGTATCTGTTGGAAATTTACCAGCCATCAATATCGAAGACATTTTAAGCTGCTTGATGGAGGTTTTCTTTTAAATTGTCGTCCTTTACTCGAAATGGAAAACACTTTCTAAGACGTAACTCACGTAGTGCCTCAGAATCTTAGATGCACTGCTTGCTGAAACTATTGTGTTCTGATTATTTCCAAACTGGTACCGAAGCTGAAAAATCGAAGATTTCCTTAAACAGATACGTAATGCCATGCGTTCAATGAGCTGTGTGAAACCGACAGGCGATTGAAGGAAAACAAACTGCAAATTTGTGGTTAGTTCCTATGCGACCAATCTGAGGTCATCGGTCTATAGGCCTACACACTACTTAGACTACCTTCCGTTCAGGACAACACACACACCCATGCCCAGGCGGTGGGGGGGGGGGGAGGGGGAGCCGCGTGAACCTTGGCAAGGCACCTCAGACAACGTATCTAATTGAAGGAAAGGATCAGCTTGAGGAAGAGTGAAGAAGTATTTTTTATTAACAATAACTAAAGGCGATACAATGATATATGCCTCTTTAGATGTCCATCTGTAAGGCTAGGCCGACCGGATTGGCCGAGCGGTTCTAGGCGCTACAGTCGGGAACTGCGCGACCGCTACGGTCGCAGGTTCGAATCCTGCCTCGGGCATGGATGTGTGTGACGTCCTTAGGTTAGTTAGGTTTAAGTAGTTCTAAGCTCTAGGGGACTGATGACCCAAGAAGTTGAGTCCCATAGTGCTCAGAGCCATTTGATTTTTTTGTAAGGCTAGACGTGAGGGTTTTACGGAGGCCACACAATTTCACAGGTGAAGTAGGAGGCGTCGTTGATACTATTTTTAGTGTGGAATCTATTGTCGATATGACAGCCTATTCCTAATGCACCAACTATTGGAGATCTACGTAAGTGGACACTCCTGCATTCACCAGCGAAGCTGCTACGATCTAAGGAAGAACAACGACAGGGATGGCTGGTTGGCAGTCACGATTTCCTTAGCGTGGTTAAGACTCGACAACAAAATTTTGTGGTGCAGGCCTACCTCACACATATCAGAATTTTGTTGTAGCGTACCTTCAGCGACTTGGTGCGTACATAATATTAAATCCCTTTTTATTTCACCTTTTATGAGGGTCGTAAAGCAGACAAAATCTCAACGTAAAAAATTTAATAAAAAGCGCTTATTACATTTTTGGTGGCAAACAAGATGGGTGAGCCGTAGAGATATCGCCTGCCATATAAATAATACGCCATGTATGAAAGAGATGTCGACTGAAGAAAATTATGAAAAATTAAACTTCTGTTGCGAATTTCGCATTCACCCATGGAACTTACTTTGTGGGACCAGAATGAAACGAATCAGAAGAATATGAAACTGCAGGACGTTTAGATCATGTGCTATAATTTGACCTGTGCAGACGAGCTCCATATTTCTTGATACGCTGCATAGCTCGATAAGTATCGAGTGTTGCTGGAACAATTACGTGAAATTTGACTAGTTCGGCGCAATGGAAAGCGTACGCGAGAAGATCAAAATCGCCACGAGAACAAGCTACAGCTCGGCTTGAAATTTGACTGGTAATGGTCA
The DNA here is from genome assembly GCF_023898315.1 of Schistocerca nitens. Taxonomy (NCBI): domain Eukaryota; kingdom Metazoa; phylum Arthropoda; class Insecta; order Orthoptera; family Acrididae; genus Schistocerca; species Schistocerca nitens. The sequence continues at coordinate 148,885,861 of NC_064615.1, read as the reverse complement.
TAAATCCTATCATAGTACAAACTTCTTCTTCATCTGAACTAATTTACAACAAGAATTCTCATACAGCGCTTACGAATGCCGTATATAAACTAAACATTTACGTTTAATTTTTGACGAAAGTTTTGTCCTTTATAAATTTTAGTCGGCCCTGAACAAAATTAGAGACTACAATAATTTTCCAGTTGAGTTGTAAATGAGAATAACGTGTAAAAATGTTATGAGTTTTGAATCAGCTCTAAAACAAGATGGTAACATTCAGATGAAGTAAGGAAGAAGATTAATTGGAAACTGTATGCCTAATAATTGAAATAAATCATAATTAACTGACTGTAATAAATAACAGTGGCAAGACCTGTTGTGATGATAGTACCAAAAGATGTCACTCGATAGCATGACGAGCTTAGCCTCGACCGTTAGACTGAATCGGTGATTGTGATCATTTATTTATACACTAGCTGACCCGGCGAACTTCGTACCGCCTAACAGTCAATGAATGTCGTGTTACCTTTTACCACATGGTCCATGAATCATATTCGTGATTACAACATCATGTAGGTCTGGATCGGTTTCAGGAGCAGGAATCTCCGCACATATGATGTCATCTATTTGATCTAGCCGAATTCTGTCTACTAACCAAATTAGAATGTGAGCATGCGGTAGGCCTCGTTTTTGCCATTCGACTGAATACATCCAGCATCGAGTAATCCCAAAGACGTCTTGTCTTTGTATTAAATTTTGATATTAAAGTGATATCCATCGTCTCCTTGCCAAAACATCAGCGGGTATTGTAACGCGTCATATGAACGGTGTGTTTCATATATTCTTTGTAGTTGCCCAGTATTGCGTCGTGTAAGCACAATATCACGTGTTTCCAAGTTTTCACCAACAATCAGGATTGCCACTTCATCGATTGTTGGAGCATTAAATGTGCGTTCATGTGTTCCAGCTGGTCTTTTATCTGCTCTGATTACAACTTTATAGTCGTCACTTGGCATGCGCTCTAAAGCAGTCTTGAACAGCCTGACCAATGCATGATGTTCATGAAGCATTTGCTGCAAATCTTGTAAAATTGCTCTTTTCGTAGCTGTGTTGATCCCTTGACGCCGGTCAAGTTGTTCTTCCATATTGCCCATGAAGTATATTTGCAAGAATTTGTGCTGTGCACCTTCAATAGGTTGCAATGATCCAATGCGATGGCAAATCTGGCCTTGAATCTGTAAATTCAAAGCCATAGTTATAGTTAGATTTACAAACACTTTTTTTTCAAATAATAACATACCATTTTTATTTTAGAGACAAATACAGAAATCTAACAAACAACATTCCAATTTTTTTTACAATCAAAGAAAATAAAGTTTTTAACGTAAATTACCTTAAATGTCGGATTATATCTGTGTTATTCGATAATTTCCGCCCCAAATGAAGTCATTTGGAAACAGCCATTGTATTTTTGAGTGTTCGCTATAAAATGTCGTGATTCTAGTGTTTCGCCATAAAGCAGGGAACGCAATGGCTCTGGTGGCGGGACCACTAATGGCAATGTCACTTTACCACTAAGGCAGCACAAACCAGGCGTTTCACCAGCAAACTTCAATGCGCCACAATGCTGGCAAACAACGTCCATTGGACCAATGCAAACTAAACGATGCAAGCTGTAGTCGATGGTGCAATCATATCGAAACGCTGCTCGATTCAAATCAATACTTGAACCATTTCTTCTTGCACTTCGAAGATTATTCCTCTGTTCATCTGTACGATAAGCTCGACGATTTCTCGTTTCTAATCTAGCCGTTTCACGGGCTGCCTCTCTTTGCTCTTGTGTTTGAGAAGCACGAATTAAGGCCCTTCTTTGCTCCATTCTAACGCGGCGCTCTTCTCGGGCAATTTCTCGTTCTTCTTCAGATAATTGTGTCGCGATATTCCGTTGCCTAATTGCATTACGGCTCCGCTGGGAAAGATTAGATCTTCTAGGACGCGGCATTTTTATTAATAGCAATACTGAATATGCACTCGCACAAAACCACATAAAACAATCGAGACATAGACAATAGCTTATCAAGAAAAATCATAGACAACCTATGAAAAGACATTTACACTTTTCTTAACCTGTAGAATAAATCTTTAATTAATTTAATAAATAATTTACACAAATTAATGTCTAAAACAAACAAATATAACAGTACCTACCTGAACTTTCGAGACATTTTACACAAAATAAATTTCTGAACGCACACATAAATAGTTGTTACAGTATTTGACAGGATTGGACAACAAATGCTTGACATGTAATAAACAAATGAGCATTTATTGAAATGATTAAGTATTCATTACACATTTCTGAACGCACGCGTAATATTTTTCAATCTTTTTTTTAAAAAAATACACATAATAGTTTATTCAACCATTTTAAATAGTTTATGAACGCATGCATAAATGTCAATCATTACTTACAGATTTTGACAAAAAAATTTGACAGCTCCGAAACTAAAGAACTTTTAGGGAAAATAACGCATTTTTCAAGTATTCGTCAATTTTTCATTATTTTTAAGATGTATTCTGCTATTCGGGGCGGAGACAAATCCAACAAATCAAAACCCATGAAAATTTTTATTCGTTAATTTTTCATTATTTTTAAGATGTATTCTGCTATTCGGGGCGGAGACAAATCCAACAAATCAAAAACCATGAAAATTCGTCCAGCAGATCTCGAGTTATAACTGTTGTAACAAACCCGACTTTGTTTTATATATATAGATTAAAGGCTGTGACGTTAACTAAATAAGATACGGCAGTACGTGTTCAACGGTTATTTTATGATTAGCATCCGTAATTTATTAATAATACAAAGACACATCGTGGAGTTAGTACCAACAGAAGCCGCTAGATCGTGCGGCGGTCGAAAGCTCGAGCAAAGCCCAAAATTCATTCAATTGTGATGTAAAATGCTCGAACGTCTCGAGGCATGTTCAAGCACTATAGTAGCTACAAGGACGATATTAAATTGTGTCGTACTTCTTAACAACAGATGCACTGAAATATCATTTTTATCCGCCGATACCAGGCAGCGAAAAATGTGCTTTCCCAGTGTGAGAATTGCATAATGTGTACGAGTGCAGGTTTTGACACATGAAGGACGACATATGGAATTATGGGTCTGGCGTGAATCGTGCACGGGTAGCCAAAGCGGGTAAGGAGACCATCTGCGTAAAATGGTAAGTCTGGTTCGAATGTCGGTCCGGCAGAAATTCTCATCCTCATCATTCCCTTTATACGCTGATGGCTGTCCGTATTCGCATCCGTGAAAACATTTCATGTACCTACAAGATGTTTCGCTTTGATTGTGATACGTTAGCGGCTCTAAAGCTAATAATTGTTTAGGAAATAGAAGAAAACAATTGCCACAAATGTCTGGAAAAGTCATTTGCCGTTGCGTCATGGTGAAAATAAAACAGTACGTTTAGGAGCAGAGCACACGATCATACACCTAAGGAAACTAATAGGAAAACTAGGACTGCTATGGAAAACTAGGTACTTTAAGAAAATATATGGGGAGTAAAATAATGGGAAAATATAAAACAATCCTTTTCCACACGTGATATCTCTAAATAGTAATGAAGTGATATCGCTCTTCCGGTGTGTAATATATCCTAAAAGTCAAGTTGAAAGAAGTTTCGTCTGCAGCAGTTTGTGGCAGGATGTGTACAGCAGATACAGATCGTACAATGTGCGTACGAGTCGCGTAGTTTTGGAGTCAGCGTCTAAGATACTGTTCATGGCGCCCTCTTCTCAGAATGTGGATGTCAAGTGCGTAAAGCACTTACACGTGAGTAGACTCCGTGCTGGCGCTGTTCTTTCTTTTTTTAAAACTCAAACATAATAACACGAACACAGCCTGATAGTACACGGGCAGTCTTTAGTCACACTGAGCGCTAACTAAATATTTGACGTATCAACCACAAAATAGAAGAGACAATGCAAATCTACTGCTACGACTGCTTTCAGTACTAATAATGGAAGTGAGTGATAATATGGTGAATGAAATTAATGTCGAAATAAGAAGGTTCTAAAATTGAACTTAATCTCACAGATAAGTTAAGTAAAGTATTAATTAGTGACTGCTGTCTCAGAGCTTCGGTCTATTAGCGATACCTTTCATGTGCTCTTCCAAATTCTACACAAGCTTTCATTCTTGTGATTTCGTAAAAACGAAAGGCCCGAGTATTCTTCTGTTAACTTTTTCACTATGACAGGAAGTATCACTGGAACGGGAATTGCTCATCAGAGTGGAGAATTGTACGAGGTGTGGCCAAAAAATACCATAACTTTTTTGAAAGAATTTTATTTACTCGTCTACATCAATATCATGCCAACAAAATAGTTCCTATTACATATTATATCTTAAGCCATCATTGTTTTCAAATCTCGAAATGCTTCTTGGAATCTATCGGAGAACCTTTACCTTTCTCAGCGATGCATTTTAATCTCATCTATACTTGTTAATCGACGTGGCTTTGAGGTTTCTTTTACTTTTTGAAATACCTAAAAGTCACATGAGGCCATGTCTGGCGAAAATTGTGGTAGTGGCATCATTGCAGTACTGATTTTGACCAAAAATTCACAAACAGGCAACGAAGTGTGAGCAGGTACATTATTATGATGGAAAAGTCATGAACTGTTTTGCTACAAATACAAGTGTTTTAATGTGTTCGGATTAATGCAGGAAAACGGTACTGAACTTATAAGTAATACTCACGGTGCAATATGCCGTTAAAATTTAAGTACGCAATTAACATAACTCTAAATTTGACTTCATTTGTCGACCTTCTTTCGTTCTTGACGATCCAGAATGCTCCCACTAGGAGATTGCGCCTTTGTTTGACACCATATCTGTAAACCCATGTTTTATCATCTGTGATGACACGTATTTCTGCATCACTGCTACTTTTGTTCGAAATTCAACGATTTTGGAACAAGTTTTGCCATCACATGTTTCACGTCCGAAAGTCTGAAAGAGTTCCATGGAATGAGCCAGCGGATATTCGAACGTCATCATCGACTTCCCTGATTGTGATTCTGCTATCGCACATAATGTTTTTCACTTTTTCCACGATTTAGTTGGTTGTTGGTGTGCTGGAACGCTTGTCATCTTCGACGTGTTCTTGGCCTCCTTCTAAACGCTCGTATTACTTGAGAACCGTTGTTCTACTCACTGAAAACTAATCAAAAGCCATATTTCCCATTTCTACAAACTTACTGCAGTTTATTCTGTTCTTATAACAGATTTAACACAAAATTTCCGAACCACTTCTACGCAAAATAAATACTCGTTGATACTACTAAAACACATTTAACTTTTCCGACGGACTAAATATCCCATCATGTTAACACTGCACAGATACTTTTCAAACATGTTTACGAGCACAACAAAGAAAAAAATATACAATCCGTGCTAATAGAAACAACGAAACTTCAAACTTCTCCTTAATTTTTGAGCATATCTCGTTCATCATGTAAAATGGAAAATTTTTCGCTGCTTTAGAATTCGTGCAGTAAAAGCATCGACTATAGTACCGGGATGCGGGGTTGCCATAAACACATTTTCACATTTCTTGGTCTCTAGTTTACTAGTTGCGTGAAGTCGTCCTCCATTTTTTATACATTGAGCGTACAGTGGTTGGAAGAAAGTAAGGAAATACGGTAAGAAATGCATGCTCGAACATAAATGGAGATCCTAGCTGCTAAGCCTGGTTGAGGTGCAATGAGAACACAACCCAGACGAAAAAGAACAAATTGATTGAAAAGTGAATAAACCGTTGGAGAAAAGTTAGTCACTATAATAATTTGTGAAAGTTCGTACTTGGCACTGAATTTCCACAACTAAGGCGGAAGGCAATAATGATTAAACAGTCAAGGTTGAATATTCACTCAGAAGTAGAACAAAATAATGTAGTGAAGGTCGACAGCCGACATGAAGTTCCTGGTAGTCTCTTATGCAGATGCAGTATTCTGATGATGGTGAAGGCAGACATTGGCGGCTCCCTCGGTCGGCAGTGGCTGGTGTGGTAAGACGTCGTATGTAGCGAAGGTTCCGACCGAGACTGCGACTGAAGAATGGCGAGTGCATTTGGAAAAACAGACTGGTCCGATACCGGTATTTTAGTTCTGAATAACCGGTAGTTTCCGATATTTGTTAGGTCTCGGTTATATCAAGTGTTTTTTTATTTTTTACTAAAATCGAGCAAAAAATACCGAAATAAAAATTAGCCACAGAAGTGGAGCTAAATTTTTTCGTTTTTAAATAATCCTTTTTTAAAAAGTATTAATTTTCATTCGTAAAATTTGCATTGGTTTGAAATGTTGAGGGCTTATACGTAGAAAATGGGAAAAGCTGTCAGTGCTAAGAAGTGGTACTGTATTGCTGAGACAATAAAGTATCTGTTGCTGTGTGTTGTGACTTGGAATATGCATGTATATGAAGTGTACAACATTTGTTACCATCTGGTCTATACGGTAGTTTCTCACTGTTGTCGCAGGATATTCGTTGTATTGCAGAATGGAACCAACTCTAGTCTGAAAATATTTTTACAAAGTGAGGGACCAGTGGAGTACAGCGCTTCATTTTCTTTAAAAGATTAAAGATTTCTATGTCTTTATATAAAATAATGAGAAAGGAACAAAAGTATGCTAACAGCAATAAATTTAAAATTTAGCAACAATTCATAGTATACAATAAAATCAGGACGTAACTGGTCTGATGCCTGTGTCTGTTTGGTTTTAGCCCTTGAAAACGGATAAATTAAAACGGAAAACAGAGTCCTTCAACTTCAGTTGTCACCCTTTAGCGCTGGCTATTTGTAAGACGTTAATAGTGGTTTGATCCCTGATTACAATACGATTTTTGTGCCGAGTTCTAAAAAAAGTCTGGTTAATATAGGAGAATACTAGTGTTTTTTTCGTACTATTCAACCACCTACCACTTTTCGAGAAGAGCAGCGAATGGTGAACGAACTTTCTTTCATTTTGTGATTTAATTTAATATTCTGATTCTTTATATCTGGAAACTATTGAGAGTCAAAATATTTCACTCTTTGTTGGATTTCTACGTATATTACAGAAAATAGTAGGAATAAAAAACTGAATAACGGTTATGTCAGAACCAGGTTCCCGGTTATTTTGAAGGGTTTTGTTGGGTTAAACTGGCGTGAAAAAAATAAAAATCGAAAACCGTCTGTTTCAGCGATAACCGCCATCCCTAGGCGCCTGGCCCAGAGCTCGACGGAAGAGACTTCGGTGCGGTTCCGCGCCGTCCTGAATACCCTATGTGATCAAAAGTATCCGGACACCTAGACGAAAATGACTGACAAGTTCGTGGCGCCCTCCATCTATAATGTTGGTATTCAATATGGTGTTGGCCCATCCTTGGCCTTGATGACAGCTTCCACTCTCGTAGGTATATGTTCAATCAGGTGCTGGAATGGCAGCTCATTCATCACGGAGAGCTGTACTGAGGAGAGGTATCCATGTCGGTCTGTGAGGCCTGGCATGAAATTGGCGTTCCTGAACATGCCAGAGGTGTTCTATAGGATTCAGGTCAGGACTCTGTGCAGGCCAATGCATTACAGGGATGTTATTGTCGCGTAACCACTCCGCACAGGCCATGCATTATGAATAGGTGCTCTATCGTGTTGAAAGATGCAGTCGCCATTCCGAATTGCTCCTCAACAGTGGGAAGCATGAAGGTGCTTAAAACATCAATGTAGGTCTACGCTATGTTAGTGCCACGCAAAACAACAAGGGGCGCAAGCCCCTCCATGAAAAACACGACCACGCCGTATCACGATAGCCTCCGAATTTTGCTGTTAACACTACACATCGGATCGGCACATTGTGTACCGTGATTCGTCACTCCACACAACATTTTTCACCGTTCAATCGTCCAATGTTTACGCTCCTTACACCAAGCGAGGCGTCGTTTTTCATTTACCGGCGTGAATTGTGGCTTATGAGCAGCCGCTCGACCATGAAATCCAAGTTTTCTCACCTCCCGCCTAACTGTCGTAGTACTTGCAGTGGATCCTGATGCAGTTTGTAATTCCTGTGTGATGGTCTGGATAGGTGTCTGCCTATTACACATTACGATCCTCTTCAACTGTCGGCGGTCTCTGTCAGTCAACAGATGAGGTCGGCCTGTACGCTTCAGTGCTGTACGTGTCACTTCACGTTTCCACTTCACTATCACATCGGAAACAGTGGATTGGGGATGTTTCGGAGTGTGGAAATATCTCGTGCTGGCGTATGACAAAAGTGACACCCAATCACCTGACCACGTTCGAAGCCCGTGAGTCCGTGGACCTCCCCATTCTGCTCTCTCACGATCTCTAATGACTACTGTGGTCGCTGAAACGGAATACCTGGCTGTTGGTGGCAGCACAATGCAACTAATATGAGTGTAAGTAGGCTGTTTATGTTTTCTTATTGGTAACGCCAGTAGCACTCTGTATGGAAATCACTGGCTGTACTGTGTGCAGTCTGTGGCTGTTTTGCATTGTTGTAATACTCGCCATTGTAGCGTTGGGCAGTTGGCTGTTAACAGCGCGTAGCGTTGCGCAGTTGGAGGTGAGCCGCCAGCAGTGATGGATGTGGGGAGAGAAATGGCGGAGTTTTGAAATTTGTAAGACTGGATGTGATGAACTGCTATATATATTATGACTATTAAGGTAAATACATTGTTTGTTCTCTATTAAAATCTTTCATTTGCTAACTATGCCTATCAGTAGTTACTGCCTTCAGTAGTTTGACTCTTTTATTTAGCTGGCAGTAGTGGCGCTCGCTGTATTGCAGTAGCTTGAGAAACGAAGATTTTTGTGAGGTAAGTGATTTGTGAAAGGTATAGGTTAATGTTAGTCAGGGCCATTCTTTTGTAGGGATTTTTGCAAGTCAGATTGCGTTGCGCTAAAAATATTGTGTATCAGTTTAAACACAGTTACGTATAATTGTTCAAAGGGGACGTTTCATGAGAAACGTATGTTTTAGGGGGTTTCCGGATACTTTCGATAACATAGTGTAGCTAGGCCGCGTAGAGATACCAATCGAACCATTTGCGGTCATGTGGCCCACGGAAGCAAGCAGTTCGTGACGTCAGAGACCTCTGGCGGCGCTCCCCCTGCCGTCTACTGGCCCAAGGAGAAAGTATGATTGAAGCTCTATCGCCTACTTAGGCAACCCCTCTCTCCCCTCCCCCCCCCCCCTCCCGCAGTTAGGCCGCTTGTAAACCATTGCTGTGAAAAGGGAACCTGTACTGTAGGGCGTATAGCCAGTAGGCAGCACTAGACAAGCCTTCAGGTTGCGTTGTTGTATTTGACGAAGAACGGAATCTGTGCAATTTCCTCAATACGTTGCAAGTGTCACTCGTGACCAGAACAGTGTTCTATGTAGTTGTGAATTATATCGGGTTCAAATGGTTCAAATGGCTCTGAGCACTATGGGACTCAACATCTGTGGTCATAAGTCCCCTAGAACTTAGAACTACTTAAACCTAACTAAGCTAAAGACATCACACACATCCATGCCCGAGGCAGGATTCGAACCTGCGACCGTAGCAGTCGCGCGGTTCCTGACTGAGTGCCTAGAACCGCTAGACCACCGCGGCCGGCTTATATCGGGACTAAATGAATTCGAACTTGGGAAAATTCTTGGTGATCATATGGTGGGTGCCTCTGCAACCGTCTTAGCTGTAGTATTTGGTGTTAAAAGAGGCGATGCATCCAAGATTTACACAGTCTACAAAAAAGCTTAAAACCATCTTCCACTAAATGGCAACGCAGACGAAACTGCGTGTTGAGTAGTGGCGACAGACAGCCATTGGAGAGGACTGTTACGAAATAAGGGGATGACAGCTGCAAGAGTCACTGCAGAACTGAATGTCACAGTCGCGAACTCTGCCAGCATCAAAACAAAACGAAGCGAGCTCCATAAGCTGAGAACTGCAGGGCGAACTGGAATTCGAAAACCGCTCATCACTGACGCAAATTCCCATAGCAGGAAAACGTGGTGCCGACGGCATAAATCCTCACACAGCTTTTAACTTGCGGCTGCATTTACATTCCAATGGTGAAACATTGACGCGGTTCGCTGATGATATAGGCAGGCATATCGAGGTATGTCATGGGCCCCATGGGTATTCTGCACGATCACATTACTGCCAAGGATCATGTGACTACTTTGAATGATCCGGTGCATCCAATGGTACACTGAGTCCGAAATGGTTTTTCTGGGCTCCAAGACGACAGGCTCCCTGTTCACACAGCTCGCAATGTCGAGGATTGGTTGTCTGAGCACAAGAATGAATTGTCTCACCTCCCCTGGACACTGGCCTACTTTGGAGAGAAACTTGAATGATCGCTCTTAACCTCCATACTCGTTACCTCAGCTTTTCCCTATTTTGCAGGTAAAATGATATTGTACATTCCCTTGAAAACCATACAGGACCTGCATTTCTTCATTTTGAGACGACTAGACGCTGTATTAAATGCCAATGGTTTTTCTACGCAGCACTAGGAATGGTGAAGCGTTTATGATACTTCCACATTTCTGTCCACCCGCTGTATTTTATAAACACTGTCTGCTGCAGCATGTTTTCACTACGGCCACAGCCAGTGTCAAGTTGAGTTTACATGGACGCATCACCACTCATCCATTCCTTCTTCTGTTTCGAAGAAAGATAAGCGATTTCACAGGACCACATGACAGATATACTTTTTGAGACTTTTTCAACGTAACAACTGCTTCATTTGTTCACGGGTGTCGCGTCGGATATGTTGTGGAAGCTGCACAGTACTTCAACGACACAGCTGCTCGTCGTCTACCGGCGCATACCAACGTGTTGCTGCAGTAGCTCGGCAATATACACGCTGACTCGTTAAAAAAGCGCAAGCGCCAAGGGGTGGGGCTGTAACGTCTGGCAAATGTATGATTTCACACACTGGCACTGGATTTTACATATCCTTGGTCTCCTTAAACCCAAGTTGTCTTTATCACAACCCAGCATTGTTTGCAATCGCGCCGGAGGGCGGAAGGCATATTTTGTTTGATATTTTTTGAAAAGCCTGCGTATCTTTAAGGACACGCCAACAACATAAGGAAGAAAAATCATACTCGTGGAGTTCTCCGTTTCTTCTGGCTGTTCTTGAGTTTTGGTGCGAGCAAGTTGAAATGCATTACGAATCTGTTTACCAGAATACACGTTTTGTACAAACACAGACCAAAGATGGTTAAGCTCTGCTGATACGTTAGACGTGTCACACTGGTAAGGATATGTATGCTGAACATAGAAGTTACACCAGATTGGATCAGCCAGAAAAGTCAGCTGTGGCTGGAAACAGTCTTGATACGGGACAGAGCTTGTGTTACGGAGAAACAAAGATCCTTTGGTCCTCTTTCAAGAGGTTGGACTCTATCATTAAAAAAGCAGTTGAAATACGTGTAAGTAACAACCTGATTAACAGAGACGCGGGATTTCAACTCAGCAAGGCAAGGGAACCAGCATTGGCGGTACTAAGGCATCGTCGAGCGCAGACGAACCAATCCGGACACAGGAAATCGGTCGGCACACTTAAACTAGGCGCCAACACTCTGCCCGCGCGCATTGGCCTCGATCTGCGGCCGCGCCTTTCCCGCGTGACGCGTGCGAAGACCGCGGCCCAATTCTCCAACATGGAGCACTGGCTATCGTGGTGCTCTATGATCGTCTACGATGACGTTACAGCCCTACCCCTCGGCACCTGCCCTCTTCTAACGAGTCCTAGTCGATACCTGTCAACCAATGAAGTACATGATAGATATTTTTTGTAAATTTTAACTCGCATGTCAAAAGTAAAACTTTACCTTAGCATCAGTTGTACTTTACCGGTTCATCACCACTAGATGTCTCCATTGTTCAGCTAGCTCCCTCGAATATGGTTCAAATGGCTCTGAGCACTATGGGACTTAACATTTGAGGTCATCAGTCCCCTAGAACTTAGAACTACTTAAACCTAACTATCCTAAGGACATCATATACATCCATGCCCGAGGCAGGATTTGAACCTGCGACCGTAGCGGTCGTGCGGTTCCAGACTGAAGCGGCTAGAACTACTCGGCCACACCTGCCAGCTAGCTCGCCCGCTTATTACCAGACGAGCCTTGATCTAAGATGGGGATAAAACAAGAGGTAAAGGCGTTTCGTGTTCTCCGTTTAAACTGGACTGGACTGGCAGCAGAATTTATTTCTTAGCACTAAGCTACCTCAACGACGAACCGGCCGCATATGGCATACGGATGTTGCATTGAGCCAGAGGCCCCTAAGATCGCCTCATTTCACGTTATCTGATTTTTTTATTGTTGTTCTGGTGGTTTGAAAAAGGTTGCTCTCTTCTAACAACTTAGAGTGACCTGCGTCGCCCCATAGCAACAGCAGTGAATGTAGGAACTCCAAACGTGCTCGTAAAAGTATCGGACGAGTTTGTTTGTCATCTGAATATTTGTCGTGCTTCCAGTGGAGGGCACACTGAATATTTGTAAAGCCTGTGAAAACTTTGACCCTAAAAGTAGCTATAAAACGTACTCCACGGTTTACATGCATACATGTAGGAGATGTACAGTTGTAAAGGCACGTAGCTGTTTTTAAAATAAAAAGTTAGTATGCTTACCCTAAAATCTATCACAAGAACTGATGTTCATTCATGCAGAAGTTGTAGCCTTCAGAAATCTGATGAATGTGTTGTAGTTCTTCAATTTAAATTTATCGGTGAATTTTATTCTTTGATTACTTGTGTAGCTTCAAATTAAACATTTGGCCAGTTGTCTCTTATTTCCTGATAGACTTGTGCTCCAGTTATAGACCTTCAGCAAACCCCTCAATTACAAGTCATCTCGCGTTGTCATTACATCGGTTTTTGTTGAATAAAGGTTGTGTTCATACGTTTCTGAAGTCTCTGAAGTTTTTCTTGTGTAGGCCATTCTGTTTTGTGCAAAGAATAACGTATTTTCCTGAAACACTTAATCGCTTTCCTATTTCTCTGTATTATTTACGGAAAGTATGCACAGAGTCCATTCAGACTGGTCTTCCTACTGCCTACTCGTTTATTAGTGTTCTTCAGGTTTTGTCTCAAATACAAACATACACGTTCTGATACGTGGCTCTAAGCAGCTACTCCGTTTTTCATCATTTTCAACACCAGATCTTTCCTTAACGAGTACGTGGCGATCAAAAAGTTTTTATTCGAAGGCCGTACAGTCGAGAACAGCTATCCATCGTCCCCACGTCCCAGGGACTTTAAGAGCCAGCCACCTGCTGGCAAGGTGACGCTCCCCTCACTGATTTCCGACGCCCACTGCTTGTTTATTCCATGGAACCTGGTGTCTCGTTTGCAGTTGAGACGAAATGCCCGGGAAAACTGCGACTCCGGCTCCCATTGGAGGAACCATTTTTTGTCGCATGCAAGAACGCGCGCAAGAAACGTGTTGCCTTCAACATTGAAACACATGAGGTGCTTCCAGCAAAAAGCCACACGATTTGCTTTTTGTACGGCATTCAAAGCCCCGAGTATCCCGTCGCCGCAGACTTTTATTCTTTTTGTGTTTTCCATCACTCGTGTCTGATTGCCCGCCGCGATTTCCTCTCCTGTGCCAACCGCTTCACCTCAGAGAAACACTTTCAACTAAGGCCTCGATTATCTGCTGGATGTATTCCAATCTCTGTATTCCTTGCAGTTTTGCCCTCTACAGCTTCCTCTAGTACCATAAAGTCATTCCCTGATGTTTTAACAGATGTCCTATCATAATGTCCCTTCCCCTTGTCAGTGTTTCCCACATATTCCTTTCGTTTCCGAATTTGCGCAGAAACTTCTCATTCCTTATCTTATCAGTCGACCTAATTTTCAACATTCGTCTGTAGCACTACATCTCAAATGCTACGATTCTCTTCTGTTCCGGTTTTCCTACAGCCCATGTTTCACTATCATACTATGCTGTGCTCTAAACGTACTTTCTCAGAAATTTCCTTGTCAAATTAAGGCCTGTGTTTGATATTAGTAGAATTTTCTTGGCCAGGAACGCTCTTTTTTTTTTTTTTTTTTTTTTTTTTTTGACACTGCTTTTGATGTCCTCTTTCCTCCGTCTCTTACCAGTTATTTTGCTACATAGGTAGAAGAATTGCTTAATTTCATCTACTTCGTGATCATCAATCCTGATGTTAAGTTTGCCGATGTTCTCATTTCTGCTACTCCTCATTACTCTCGCTTTTCTTCGATTTACTCTCAGTCCATATTTTATACTCATTAGACTGTCGATTCGTAATGGGACGCGAAATTAAAGCGTCACCCATCCACAAGGATCAGCTCAGTTTACAAGTAAATATAAGTTTCATTTAGTGTCTTGTTTATGTATTTGTATTATTTGGTTACGTTTGTAAAATATTTAAAGTTTTGTATTTTTGTTTTGTATGTTTCATGTTTGGAGAGGGCAGCGCAACTCGCGGAAACAGCATCTTCACTGCCGGAACCAAAAAGAAATTGCTGGCCACTAGACGTCGCGGGTCAACGGCCAAAGAGCAGCAGAAGATCCTGTGACCAGGTTGTTGCGTCGAACCTCCAACATTCAAATAAATAAAAATTTGTAATTTTTCCATTGTAATGACGTCATAGAATGTTTAGTTCATGTTGTATTTTGTTCAGTTAGGTTTTGTCGAGTCTGATGTTCACAGCTGAATGTAGCATATACGGAGACAATAAAACAGTGTATGCTCTAAAGCTTAAATACGTGTTCGAGAGTTATTTATGAAGAGTTATATTGAGGAAGAATTATCACTGAATTTTTCCAAGATATTAATTTTCAGAAGAGAGTTTGATTTCGATTTTTTGAATCTTAAAGGTTTTACGGTCTGATTTTAATATGGGAAAAATAAGATAATTTCCATGAAGAAACAAACGACATCTAAATTTCAAAAGTTTACGCAAACCAGTTGGACTGAGTGACGTGATTTTGGCGCAAACGACTCAAATGAAGGTGTTTTAATTACAGTTTCGTTCAAGAATCTTTTATAGAGAACTTTTAAAAAAATTAAATAATTTTTTTGAAGTGTTTTGTAAACGACGTAGGTGACAAAATCTGCACACGGTCATAATTCAGACAAAAAATCATGAGTAATTCGCGTCGTTACACTACACATTCCATTCGGTAGATCATGTAATTCTTCTTCACTCTCACTCAGGGTAGTAATGTCATCAGCGAATCCTATCACTGATATCCTTTCGCCTTGAATTTTAATTCCACTTCCACCATTGCTTCTTCGATGTACAGAATGAACAGGAGGGGCGAAAGACTGCATCCCTGTCTTACACCCTTTTTAATCCGAGCACTTAGTTCCTGGTCGTTCATTCTTATTATTCCTTTTTGGCTCTTGTAAATATCGTATATTACCCGTCTCTTTCTATAGCTTAACCCTATTTTTCTACGAATTTCGAACATGTCACACCATTTTGCACCGTCGTACGCTCGCGAGGGAAGACTCGGTCGGGGGCAGTGACAGAGGGAAGCCAGCGCACGGAGCATCGCGAGTAGTCAGTCGGCGCTTGTTGTACTGCGAGGACGCACGGTGTTGACCTTCCGGCACCTGGGTCTGGCGGCGAGCGGAACTGAATTGCGGAAGCAGTCACCGGTTAACACAGACTCTGTTTAAGAGTCGTGTCTGTCTCGAATCCTATGGGACCAAACTGCTGAGGTTATCGGCCCATAGACTTACACACTACTGAAACTAACTTAAGCTAACTTATGCTAACAAGGGAACCTCCCCATCGCACCCCCCTCAGATTTAGTTATAAGTTGGCGCAGTGGATAGGCCTTGAAAAACTGAACACAGATAAATCGTGAAAACAGGAAGAAGTTGCGTGGAACTATGAAAAAAATTAGTAAAGTATACAAACTGAGCAGTCCATGCCAAGATAGGCAACATCAAGGACAATGGGAGACAAGCAGCGTCGTGGTCCCGTGGTTAGCGAGAGCCGCTACGGAACGAGAGGTCCTAGGTTCAAGTCTTCCCTCGAGTGAAAAGTTTAATTTTTTATTTTCAGTTTATGTGACAAACTCTTATGTTTTCATCACTTTTTTGGGAGTGATTATCACATCCACAAGAAAACCTAAATCGGGCAACGTAGAAGAATCTTTTTACCCATTCGCCAAGTGTACAAGTTAGGTGGGCCGACAACATATTCCTGTCATGTGACGCACATGCCGTCACCAGTGTCGTATAGAATATATCAGACGTGTTTTCCTGTGGAGGAATCGGTTGACCTATGACCTTGCGATCAAATGTTGTCGGTTCCCATTGGAGAGGCACGTCCTTTCCTCTACTAATCGCACGGTTTTGCGGTGCGGTCGCAAAAAACAGACACTAAACTTATTACAGTGAACAGAGACGTCAATGAAAGAACAGACAGATCATAACTTTGCGAAAATAAAGAAAGTAAAATTTTCAGTTGAGGGAAGACTTGAACCAAGGACCTCTCATTCCGCAGCTACTCACGTTAACCACAGGACCACGGCGCACCAGAGCTTAGTGATCCTTAATGTTGCATTATTTACACGTGGACTACTCAGTTTGTACATTTTATTAATTTTTTTCATAGTTTCACACAACTTCTTCCTGTTTTCTCGATTAATCTGTGTTCAGTTTTTCAAGGCCTATCCACTGTGCCAACTTATAACTAAATCTGAGAGGGGTGCGATGGGGAGGTTCCCTTGTAAGAACAACACACACACCCATGCCCGAGGGAGGACTCGAACTTCCAGCGGGATGGGAATAGTTCGACGGCGCTTTGGTATTTAAGGTTGTGTGCGGAATGTATGGTCATTATCATCTAGAGCTAGTTGTGGTTTATAAATTTACCAAGTGAAATTTCAGGTCATTGGAGATTGTTTTAATGAACTATTGCTTTAATAACGTTTAACATATCTTCCTGCATTTGGCGCTACCCATGCTTAGCTGTTGGATTTAGTATTTTAGTGAACTGTGTATTAACACTGGGTATGTGTATTCTAGAAGCCGTTATTGGTGTTCGTAGGCACTACTGCCTGTTGTCAATTGAGCTCTCGAGCACGGAATTCAGATGCGCGGCCGATGTGAACGTCAAACATCGAGAATGTGCTGATTGCGGTGTAGATCTCTCAGCCTATCATAACATCATATTACCGAATGTTTTCCATAATATTTTATTCACGTATTTATGAGATATTCATATTTGAGTGTTTTTGAAACCTAATAGCTTTTAGAAATTGTTATTCTCCATATTGTAAGGCCTGATAATTGACTTAATTTCATAACTATTGATGTCAGATCTGCAATTATGTTAAAGTTATATTTGTATAAAGTAATTTTTACTAATTTAAAGCTGGGGCCATAAGGCTGTTTTCCTTTCAATTTTTTAAAATTGTTCTCATTGCTTTTATCCAATTGAATAATCAGTGTAGATCACCGCAATTTGCAAATGCTAATTAATCATTGTGTTGTTACCAGCGCGCTGTTTTAATTAACATGGTGAAAATAGATTTTTGTATCCCCAAATGGGGCCAGCTTTCCACTCCAGCAGCCCATGTCCCCGCCCTGCATACCAATCATAAACCTTACCAAACATGAAATTTCCTGGCAGATTAAAACTGTGTGCCGGACCGAGACTCGAACTTGGGACCTTTGCCTTCCGCGGTCAAGTGCTCTATCAACTGAGCTACCCAAGCACGACTCACACCCCATCCTCACAGCTTTACTTCTACCTGTATCTCGTCTCCTACCTTCCAAACTTTACAGAAGCTCTCCTCCGAAACTTGCAGAACTAGCACTCCTGAAAGAAAGGATATTGCGGAGGCATGTTTCCAGAATGAGATTTTCACTCTGCAGCGGAGTGTGCGCTGATGTGAAACTTCCTGGCAGATTAAAACTGTGTGCCGGACCGAGACTTGAAGGTCCCGAGCTCGAGTCTCGGTCCGGCACACAGTTTAATCTGCCAGGAAGTTTCATATCAGCGCACACTCCGCTGCAGAGTGAAAATCTCATTCTGGCTTACCAAACATTCTTATATACTTTCTGCCTCTCTTTCGGCTTGTGACGACGGTGCTCGTTTGATGTCGATCCTGTTGAGATCAGTCCTATCACTGAACTGTTCACAGTAACTCAGTATCTGTCCTACATTCATATACATAACGGATCTTACTCCTGCTACACCATATTCTGATGCTGTAGATATTACCCTATAATCTGACTTGAAATCCTTGTCTTATTTTCATTTCACCTCACTGACCCCCATTATGTCTAGATTGAACCTTAGCATTTCCCTTTTCAGAGTTTGTAGCTTCACTACCATTTTAGGACTTCTTACATTACACACTGTCTCGTAGTACATTATCTTTCCGTTGGTTATTCAATTTTTTCTCTTGGTCAGCTCCTCCTTGGTAGTCTCCTCCCAGAAATCTGAATGGGGGACTAGTTTGGAATCTTTTGCCAGTAGAGACAGGTTTTCAATTACAGGCCGCTTGTCCTGTGGATGCACATTATGTGTCTTTAATGGATCACGGTGCTTTTATACCCTGTCTGAGTCCCCCTACGTTACATATACGCTGCAGCGTCGCCCTGAAACGAAAATTTTTTGTACAATGGAAAACCTGCCAATGTTGCAAATTTCAATTTTTTCATTTACTTGATGACTAGCTTCGGGGAGGGACACATTTTCAGATCATCCAGCTAGTCAAAGTTCTATTTCAAAAAATACAAAAACCATGACTAAATTATATACGTATTATGAGGTGAAAATGAATAGTTACAGCACATACAGGTTAGCGATGAAGATGAAAGACACTGGACTTTGTTGTGCCCACTTATTTAAAAATTTTAATACGTGCCCACTGCCTAGCACATGGTAGAAACCTCAACTTGACCACCACCACTTTTAAAGTGACGTATATTTTAAATAATGAAATCTCAATGATGGAATAACAACTACATTACGAAAAAAATAGATTGCTACTCGCCGTATAGAGGAGACACAGAGACTCAGACAGGCCGGATGAAAAGGCTGCGTTACCTGTGAAAGGACACATACGATCTACAATCTAAGCTACATCCACTGAGCTATTTTCTACGTCTACATGACGACTAACAACCTATCTGGCAACTGACAAACAATGGCCAAGAGACAGCTGGTCATCGCAGTTGCTGAACGTGCTCCCCAACGCAGTGTGCTTCACTTCAATGGGTGCTTTGCTGCTTGCACCATCTGTATCCTTCCTACCAACACCAGCTTATCTGAACTGCACAGCTGATTTAAATATCCCTGCAATATATCGTATGTTCCCCATAACCTCCGTTGGCGAGTCTTCAAAACTCAGAGAAGGCACTGAATGGACATGCACACGTTAAAAGTCGGCCACAGTAGTAAAAACACTCCGGAACAGCACACCTAAAACCCACTTGGAGCACACACGACGAAGAATAAAGCTGCCAGACGGGACCTGCCGAGGGAAAGGGCAGAGAGGATGGAAAAGGAGGGGAGAGCATGGGGCAGCAGGGGAAGCGGCAGGATGAAGGAAGGAGGGGCATCAGTGAGTTCACGAAGAGGCAGGAGACACTTGGGGCGGGAGAGGAAGAGAGGGAAGGAGGGAGCGCAGAGACACTGAAATGAGGCACAAGAGATGGAGGGGGAGTAGGAGGGGGAAGCCGCTCAAGAGGAGGGACGGGGAGGAGAGGGAGCCCTGAGGAGGAGGCAGGAAGATGGGGTTAGAGTTGGTAGGAAGAGTAGATGTCAGGGCGAAGCTCATCATCCGGGAGGGGTAGATGGTGGAAGTTGTGTTGGGAAAGGAGATGGAGGGTGTGGAGATGGAGAGAGGGTGGGACACAACGGTAAAGGCGCGGCATCTGGTTGGGAGTGGAGAGGAAGGGAGACATCAGGGGGTGAGGGGGATCAAGGCAGCGGACAATATATAGTGTGCAGATGTGTTCAAGGAAAAGGAGAAGGTGGGGGAAGGGGACGAGGTCGTAGAGGATGCGCATGGGGGATGGAAGGCGGATGCAGAAGGCGAGGCGGAGCGCATGGCGTTCGAGGATTTGGAGGGCTTTATAGAACCGGGGAGGGGCGGAAATCCAAGCGACACTGGCAGGATGGGGCAGATCAAGGATTTGTAGGTGTGAAGGATGGTGGAAGGATGCAGACCCCACGTCCGGCCGGACAGGAGTTTCAGGAGATGGAGGCGGTTGTGAGCTTTGTTTTGGATGGTAAGGAGATGGGGAGTCCAGGTGAGGTGGCGGTCGAGTGTGAGGCCAAGGTATTTGAGGGTATGAGTGAGGTAGATAGGATGGCCATAAATGGTGAGGTAGAAATCATGGAGGCGGAAGGACTGGGTCGTGCGGCCTATGATGATCACTTGGGTCTTGGAGGGATTAACACGGAGGAACCACTGGTTGCACCAAGCGGTGAATTGGTCAAGGTGGGTTTGGAGGGTATGTTGGGACCGTTGAAGGGTAGGATAAAGGGCTAGGAAGGTGGTGTCATCAGCGAACTGGAGAAGATGAACAGAGGGGGAGGTTTGGGCATATCAGCAGTGTACAGGAGATAGAGGAGAGGGGAAAGGACAGAACCTTGGGGCACCCTGACAGAGGGATAGAAAGTACGGGAGTTGGAATTGTGGATAGTCACATAGGAGGGACGATGGGAGAGGAAGGAAGCAACGAGACAGACGAAGTTGATGGGGAGAGCAGAGGTCTGGAGTTTGAAGAGGAGCCCGGGATGCCAGACATGGTCATAGGCGTTCTGAAGATCAAGGGAAACAAAGGTAGCAGAGCGACGGGAGTTAAGTTGGAGGGAAAGAAGATTGGGAAGGTTAAGGAGCTGGTCGTCGGCAGAGAAGGAAGGCCAGAAGCCACATTAGGTAAGAGGAAGGAGGCGGTGCTGGTTAAGGTGGCGGTGAATACGGTGAGAGAGGATGCCCTCGAAGACCTTACTGAACACGGAGGTGAGGCAGATTGGACGATAGGAAGAGGTATCAGAGGGGGGTTTGTTAGGTTTAGGGAACAGCAGGACACAGGAAGTCTTCCACAGGTCGGGGTAAAATCCAATGGAGAGGAGGACATTGTAAAGGGTAGCAAGGACAGATAGGAAGGATGCAGGGGATTCCATGAGGTGACAGTAGGTGACGCCATCATGACCAGGGGCGGTGATGCGTTTGGAGCGGAGGACAAGTGTGATGTCTTGTGTGGTGATGGGAGTGTTGATGTCTGAGGGGGGTAACCGATCCAAGTACTGGAAGCTAGGGGCGAGCAGGGTGACAGAGGTGTCAGTGCAGTCCAGGATGGTGGGGAAGAGGGAGTAATCAAAATGGGGATCGTCAGGAATGGAGAAGACCTTGGATAGGTGGGAAGCAAAATGGTTAGCCTTACTGAGGCTGTCAGGAAAGGGTCGATCGTCATGGAGGATGAGGTAATGCGGGGTGGGATGGCTACCAGTAAGGCGGTGGAAGGTTGACCAGTACTTGGAGAAGTTGACACAGAGGGTGGAGTTGAGGCATGTGCATGTCTGGCGACAGTCCCAGCGTTTCTTTGCTGTAAGGAGGTTCTGGATCTGTTGCTGTAATTGCCGTTGGCAGGTGAGAGTATCCTGGTCACGAGTGCAGAGGAAGGAGCGGTAGAGCCTGTGGGATTGACGCAGAAGAAGGACAGCCTGTGGAGGAAGCATAGGGTGGTGAGGGTGGATGAGTTTGGTAGGTACATGAGCCTCCACAGCGTCAGTGATGGTCTTCTGAAGGAAGGAAGAGGCATGGGTGATGTCATCAGGGTGGTGAAAGGTGAGGGGGTGGCTTTCGACCTGTAAGGCAATGGATTCCCGGTAGGCATCCCAATTGGCACTATGGTAGTCATGGACAGACTTTGGAGGGGCAGCTGGGCGGGTGGCTGCAGTGCTGGGACAGGTAGAGGAGATGGTGAAAAGGACAGGGAGATGGTCACTACCGACGGGATCAAGAACATCAATGGCGATGCGACCAAGGAGGTTGGGGGAAGCGAGGATAACATTGGGGGTGGAATTACTTTCAGGATGGGTGTGCTGTGGGAGAGGAACAAGGTCACCATGGAGGGTGGCAAGGAACTGATGCCACGCCGAAGTGTGGCAGGGTCACGGCTGTGGATGTTGCGGTCAGCGGCGATCACATAGGTGGAGAAGGTACGGTCAACATGGGAAACGAAGTCAAATGGGAGAGGAGCTGCGGGGCAGATATAGATAGTGGCACAGGTGACGGTGAGGGAGGGAAAAAATAGGCTGAGGAGAAGGTGTTCGGTCGGGTTGTTGAGGAGGGGTTGTGGCTGGACAGGGAGATGCCTGAGGTGGCCTATAGCGACCCCGCCTCGGGCTAGGGGAAGGGGATTCTCAGTGTAGTGAAGGAGATAAGGGGTGGTGCGGACAACATGGTGGGGTTGGAGGAAGGTTTCAATAAGGATGAAGGAGTCAACCTGGTGCTGGGAGAGGGTATGCACGAAGAGGTATTTGTTTGCAGGGAGGGAGCGAATGTTGAGGTAGAGGAGACGATACTGTTGACGCACCAGGAGGTTGTAGGTGGGAAGGGTGCAGGAAGGGGAGAGAGGGGCTTAAACGAGGGTGTCTAGGAGGGTGAAGGTAAAGTGGGCCTGGTTGTGGGAGTAGGTGGCGTAGGTGTTTAAGTGGAAAAAAGAGCGGGCAGCAAGGGAAATCTGCTGGAGTGTGTGGGGGCGCTGGAAGGGGTGGATATTCTGCAGGACGATGGTGAGGAACCAGATGATGTCTTCTGCTGTAGGGGGAGGGCGGAGGGAATTGTTCGGTGGATGGATGGGTCAATGGGGCGAACAGGGACAGTGAGTTCAGGGTTGGTGGGAGGGGGCTTTGCTTTGCATTTGGAGGAATAGGTGGGGTGAGGTTCATTGCAGGTGTTGCAGGGCAGGGGGGAGGCGAGGTTGGGACACTGTTTAAGGAAGTGGGAGGCTTTACAATGGGGCATGTGGGTGGGTTCTTGCAGTGAGGTGGTCGATGTACAGAAGACAACGGTGGCAGCAGTAGGATTGAGGAGGGGAACGGGAAGGGTCAACAGGGTGGTGGCGGTTGAAAATCAGGGCTCCCTGCGTGAGGAGGTGGTCGATGGAGGAGGCGGACTCTGTAAATATACGAATGAGGAAAGTAGGGCCAGAGGAGTTGTAAATACGGCGGGCGGAGCGGACTTCCAGGGTGAGGTGGGCATTCAGTTCCGCCAACACCTCAGCCTCTGTGACCACAGGGCTGAGTTTTGTTATGACGGCGGTGAGGGTCGGTGGATGACAAGGCGGTTGGGGCTGACGAGGAGAGGAGGATGTAAGGAATTGGGTGAGGGACGGACGGGGCCCAAAGGTGACACAGGAAAGGCGCCGGAGGAGATCAGTATGGAAGGATGGAGACTTGATGAGAACAGAGTCTCTGCAAGGGATAAGTTGGGTGATGGGTGCACTGGGGATGTACTTCTAGATTTCAAGGGTGAGGGTGCGGGCATCCAGGAATTTCGGGTCAGGGTTGGCTAGGACAAAGGTATACAGGGAGGGGGCTGGAGAGGAGGGAGGTGGGGTGGTATCCATGGCGGGGTCAGCGGGAGGTGGGGTGGGACGTGGCTTTTTGGATGAGGGAGTAGAGGAGACGTCGCCACTGGGCCGTTTGGAAGATTTTTTGGCGGGCGTTGCCTGGGAGGAGGCATGAGGGACTGGATGGATGGGGAGGTGGTGGAGGCAGGGCCTTCCTGTGAGGCAGTAGCACTGGATGAGAAGGTAGGGCGCTCTTTGGTGGCGACTGTGGCGCGGCGGGCGGTGACTCGGGTAGGGGAAGCAGTGGTAGTTGCAGGGGGGAGAGTGGGAAAGGCGTCTCGGCGGGCGACAGGAGCGGCTGGCGGGTGGGAGCAGGGGCAGAGGCAGTAGCGGGAGCAGCAGCAGGGGCAGTAGCAGGGGTAGGAGCAGGAGTGACGTACAGGTGGGGATACAGCGATGGAGAGGAGATAGATGGGGAGGAGACTGTGAGTAGGGGAGGTGCATGAGACGGGTGAATCCCAGAGGAAGCACTCCATGACGTTACGGTGGGGGCAGGTGAAGGGGAGGTGTAGATGATGGTGGTAGTTGGGGCGTCCATGATTGCAGGCAGCAGCGAACAGCGAGAGACGGCGGCAGCGGCGGCGGCAGAAGAAGCGGCGAGCACCGAGAGACGGCGACCAGGCGGCGGCGGCGGCGGGCAGCAGTGACGGCGTGCAGCCGGGCAGCAACACGACAGGTACGGTTGGGGCTCTTCCACGTCCATGATACACCCTGAGAGTAGCCCAGGCAGTGCGAGTCCTCGATGAGGAAGTGAGGGAATCCAACCCTCGAACCTACGCGCCAAGAGAAGCAGCGCCTTAGTATAGTTCGCAAACTTACGTTTGGGGGGAGTGCGCAGTTTATGAAGTAAAGCCACCACGGCCGCATTAACCCTTTCGCTGCTACAGAGACGTGCTCCCCGCATTCCGCGATGTGCGCGATTTTGTCATCATTGCACCTGTAAAGACACATTGTGTTTCGACTGCTTTGACACACTTTATCATTCGATTTCACAAAAACTATGTGGCTTAAAAATTTGATTTTTACACATCTTCTTGACTGATACCTTCCCCCCATAAATTACTTAATTTTGTTTCGATGTTCAACGCAGTTATTGTGCAGCATTAGACGTAGTAAACCATTGCACGAAATTTTGAAGAGTTTGCAGAGGTAAAAGTCCATAGCGTATACTTTCTGTATGGTCAATTTTAGTTGCCAGTAGAAATTTCAAAAAACTACATTCAAACGAATAAAATTCATTAAGTAAGACACTTCGATATTGTTTTTAAATAAAGAAAGTATTAAGCACCTATCAAGGTTTGAACTCAAAACCTTGCGCTTAGCAGCCATACGCTTTAACCATTACGCTAACGCAGTTCGTCGTTCAATGTATCTCCCGGAGGACTTTAAAATAGAACGCAAAATACCGACAAACACCGTTGGTATGATTATGAATTACTCACGTTTCGTCTAAGTACTATAGGAAATAAACAATTAGCGCTGTTCTTTATTGCGAAAAAGCGGTTAGTTGGAATGATAAAAACACCTTTCCTTGCTATCGCGTGAATTAGGAGGCTTATTGCTTGTTTGGTTTAATTAATTAATAGAATATGAAGTAATTGGTATAAAGAATGCTTTTTCCAAACTTTCTATAAAAGAAAGTCTGCTATCAAGACATTGCTTTAGTTCAATTACTTTATTTATGACTGAACGTTTCTAAAACTGAAGACCCACGTCCGTGCTCTGCACTGCAGTCATGCTCTGGCAGCGTCGTTCTCTGTTCATTGGCTGACTGTGTTTTGTGACGTCAGATGCGCAGAACGAACCTAAGCTCGGCCGCCGTCATAAATGACGCGCACTTTAACACTGGGACATTCACTGGGGGACAGTTACAAAAAATCGACATAAAGTTGAAAGAACACAGCTTGCAATTTGTGGGGCACCTAAAATACACCAAACACAAGTTAAAAGTGAGCCGCATTATAAGAACACACAGAGCGAGACACACTTAAAAAACAACTGTAAACGACGGAGGCGAAGGGAAGGGGAGGGGAGAGGGAGCCCTGAGGGGAGGGGGGAGGTGGGGTTAGTGTGGTAGAAGGGGCAGATGTCAGGGTGAAGCTCAGCATCTGGGAGGGCTAGGTGCTGGAAGTTCAGTTGGGGAAAGGAGGTGGATGTAGCTAAGAGCTACAGTAAGGGCCTAAACAGTCACTGGTGCAGTGACACTATATTTATGATTGGCTGTGCTTGTGTCCTCTGCAGCAGGAAGCAGTGCGGTTTGTGTACCTTCACGTGTGCCGCCCTCTGTTGACCAACGCGCTTGGCTTGTACCTATGTTCGCCCGGCAAATCTTACATAAGTTGAATTTATTCATAGCAAATTTATTGGTTTTATGGAACATTACTTCTACAAGATTAAAAAAGCCTAGTCAAAATGACAAATTCGTTCATCATAGTCCTACAGCACTATCTTACAAACAGTGCATTACCAGATAGAAGGTTACAATCCATCTGGCTTGCCTCCTTCCAATTATATGGTCGTTGGTAAAGTGAATAATAGTTTCAGTTTGCGAATACATGAGAAATGCATAGCTGGCACACTGCTGTGAATGCGGCATGAATGTCGTAGGCACTCAGAGCTTTGTGCTGGCTTGCGTGTGTCACGTGATCACCGGTCGAAGGACACGGAACCCACCGGTCCTTTCCACGAAGTCGGAGTTAGCGGACTGCGGCACGACTCACCTCTTGAGATGGCCAAGGGCATCAGGTTCAAGTGCTTGCTGGGCCACCACAATCTTTGGTGGAAACGTACAAGTCTTGGAATACTGAGGTAAATCACGTGAGAACAAGGCCCTCGCGTTATTGGAAAATGGCCGACTGACGTCAGACAAGAGTTTCTGGGACAAAGTAATGATAAATATGTTCTTGTAACTTCCTGCCCACTTATCGACCTTAATGACAGTGAAAAATTAAACTGCGTGTACCTAATGGAAAATTGGGTAAGCAATCGTTACCGAAGTTAATCTGTCGGTAAGGAGGGAGGAAAGGGTTACATCTAAATGAAAGGAAAAATGCAAATGAAATTGGTGTAAATTAATTTTGAAAAGGGGTAAAGTTAATAAAGAAAGTAAATGTGCGGCCGTTACGTTAACAATTAACTAACGGTAATTAGATATTTGAGATTTGGGGAAAATTACGGTCGCCAGTCCTATGGACAATTACTATAGTAACTGAAAAATAAAGGTTATTGCACATATAATTAGCACTAGAAGCGTGGCAACTGAAGGTTGACACTTGTAGTGTGAAAACTGAAAGTTTGTCAGAAGTAATAAATTTCGCTACACTCTGACTTACTTTAGAAAAAGAATTAATAAAACCGGAAAACTGAAAGTTAATTTAGTGACTGAAATTAATAGTGAGCTTTGTTTTTGAAGCACATCGAAATTCAGTAAAATACGGTTAGTCTTGGGGTACCTCAACAATCATTTCAAAAGCTACTTGAATCCACGCATTTTAGAAATAAGAGATTTAACTTTGAACTTGAATTAAATGATTCTGAACAATTAACAATAGTAAAATTTAGTACGTACCAAGCTGAGCTGCAGTCACAGGTAAGCTAAAATACGGTAACAAAACTCGCACTCTTAATTTGTGCTTGTGTAATCTAAATATTGTAGCCAGCTATGAATACCTTAACTGAACTTTGAAATTAAAGCAGTGAAATCGAATGATATTACTTTAATGCTGGCGTTTGAATTTCAACGACACTCGGGTTCATTCCGGAAGAGGAATGGACCCTGCTTGGTAATGCAATTGGGACAATGAGCGACAAAGGTTCATGCTACGTTGCTGTAATTTAGTGAGAAAAATTTAATAGTTTGGAAAGCTGCCATACAGTTCTAAAACTTTACGTGCTACCAGTCTTCCTTGTTGGTTGATTGAAGGTTGGAAGTCGTCGATCGAGGAGGTGGCGACAGTCACTCATTGTCGGCCGTCGCTGTTGCAGAAGCTGGATGTTGGCGCGCCTTCTTCTCGACACGGTCTCCAGCCGAAACGGGCTCTTGATGTGTGCCAGCTAACGCTTTCCGACCGCGACACCATGTCAGAAACTAACATAGCAATTCGAGCGCAATTACATTCTGCCAAACCCCGAAAGCGCGGCAACTCGCGAAAGCGTCACACAACACACCTGCTCCACTGCCCTCCTCAAGCCAGACTCCGCTCTGCCCGCGCTCCACGCGGCAGAGTTAACACTACCAAAGATCCTAAACACTTTTGTTCTCCACACGACCTATCGATGTATTCGTTCGATAGCATAATTTTCCCTAGGCAAGACCAAGCGTAAAAATACAAATAGTATATATATATATATATATATATATATATATATATATATATATATATATATATACAAATAGTAAAACAATTACAGTAAATAAAGACACAGAAATGTCATATCTTCAGGTAACAAAATAGGGAAAAAAATAGTACAATAGATGGAAATAGGAGGATATGCATTTCCGGCGTTACATGGTCTGACTGGCACGTGATTGACGACATTCAGCGGTGGGAATTTGTAAAACGTGGCATCGATAAGCTAGTGGCGGAAAACAGTAACGTTTTTCGATTGTCGTTTGCAGCCAGATCGGCGTAAATTGTCGAGATGGAAGCTGGCGGAAGAAAAAGGGACTTGCTTGGTTTGATTGTGGGTGGAAACAAAACACTGGTTCGAGACACCGTGGGGCTTGGAGGTGTCAGAGTCCGTGACAAGAAGAGACCCTGTTTCTCCTCTACGACCTCTACGCCACAGCAGATTGGTGAGAGTATAAGCAGTACGGTTCACTAGAAGGGGGATAATGTTTAGATAGGAAACGTACCATTGCCACAGCTCCGATAAACCCGATTCAGGCCTTAGTATCGTTTGATGTGGTATTCAGTCGACCACTGGAGTTACTAAATTAATCGTTGGGTTTTATCGGATTAATGAATTAATGTACAGACAGGATATAGTAGACACCTCTCCACTTGCCTATTTTGTTAGTTGTAGTCAGCAATTAAATTTGTGTTTCGTAGAACATTGACGCCAATACTTTGCTATTGTTTAATACAGTAAATAATTGGTCTGTGTTTCATTTGCATTTTTATTTGAAGGAGCACGTAGTTCTCTTTAATTCACTGATTTATTCTATTGAATGAACGGATAGTCGTATAGTAGGAT
Organism: Schistocerca nitens; assembly: GCF_023898315.1. Lineage (NCBI taxonomy): Eukaryota > Metazoa > Arthropoda > Insecta > Orthoptera > Acrididae > Schistocerca > Schistocerca nitens. The sequence continues at coordinate 148,857,018 of NC_064615.1, read as the reverse complement.
TATTACAATTTCCCACCATATGATTCTATGCTAGGACATGTCCATATAGCGATTCCGTTGCGCAATTTACAGTTAACATGGAGTCTTAAGGGGATCAAATGGCTCTGAGCACTATGCGACTTAACTTCTGAGGTCATCAGTCGCCTAGAACTTAGAACTAATTAAACCTAACTAACCTAAGGACATCACGCACATCCATGCCCGAGGCAGGATTCGAACCTGCTACCGTAGCGGTCGCTCGGCACCAGACTGTAGCGCCTAGAACCGCTGCCACTCCGGCCGTCCGTCTTAAAGGGAGTATGAAGGAGTCTGGATAGGTCCATTTCACAGTTGCACACATCACGGGATACTGCACAGAGTTCTTAAGAAATACATCAGGATAAGTGGATAGTAGAATAAGTCATTCATGCTGACAATAATTCTTAGTGTACATATGTTGAAATCTCTGATTTTGGACTAAAGTTTAAAGTGTACTATAAATTACTAATAACTACAATTATTTGTTCACCAACATTACAAACATAATCGATCTATAGCTAGCTTCAGGACCTATTCGACAGTGTGTACGCCTATTTAACGTCTCTGTACCTTTCGTCATCGGTTTTATAAGTGATGTAATAGATAAATGGTGATAACTTTTCTAATGTCATCTTTATAAATATGGTAACAATTTTAGTGAGCTCGTTCCCATACCGTGAGTTCAGTGCTGTCTTTAGATTACTGATAGCATGTCTGGATGTAGTTCAATTGCTACCAGTCAATATCCTTAGTTTCAAGATTTAATATCGCATTTCCTGACCACTCTTCTAGAAACATAGTGAGGCACTTCCTCCCCGCTACTTCAGGATTTTCCAAGACAAGAGGCAGGTGCAGTCTGCAGGGACTCCCCACCACCGTCCAGTCCTCCACACCTGGCTGTAACAACGTGGATCACACTGACCAGTGTTCTCTTATATATCTGCTCCGACCACTAAGCTGCAACTTGCCAGCCACATGTCGCTCAATCAGACGCTCTGCTTTTGAATACTTTGCACAGAGGACGCACTGCTCTTAATGTCAGCCTGTCTTCCTGAATGCGACAGCATTTTCTAGCAGTATGACTCTCATCTCCCAAGGTCAGAGTGCTGTAGTGGTTTGCACAGTGCAATGGTAAACTCCACGACGTTGTCTTGCCATCAAATTGTTCTGATCTGAATCCGATAAAACACAAATGGTTTGCTACAATGCGCCACCCCCTAACCAGCAGCCTGTAATTAATAGGAACTACCATGCCACATAGAACCGCTCCTGTTTTGCGTTTATGACGTGGACGAACATGTTAAGCAATTGGTTCATCTGTGTACCTTTTCGTGATCGAATATGCGAATACATTCTTGTGCCTACTGCATATGCAGAAGCTGGCGTCTGGTATCGACAGGGGGCGGAGGGGGGGAGGGGACACGTTTCGTCCATCCCAGAGATAATGAGCTGATCTTGCCCTGATCATCGTAAACGGGATGTGTTGGGATCCTATGAGGACGGCACAAAGGCAAGCGACTTTTTCCCAGGATGGCAAATGTTTTTTCCTACCACCTGATGAAAATTAACTTCCGAAAAGTCTTGGCACGAAAAGACATTTGTGACCAAACGAAACTATAACCCTCTGACCACAACAATGGATTGTTTGATTGCTTGCTGAGGTAGCACACTGATCAAGAACACTTGAAATGTTAGTTCACTTTACTATGAAAGATTTACTCAACTTTGACCCAGATCTTTGCCACAGGATTGGTGATAACTTACAACTGTTACTGACTAACAAGCAGCACTTGATGTACAGAGTAACAAATTGTTCCATTTACGAAAGAAAATTTCATCAGAATCTTTGGCCAATGAAATATCTTGGTCCTACACCATGATGTTCTTATGATGAGGTCACGAACTGGGACAGAGCTCTTACTAGCTCAACAGCAATTGACCTCAGTGTGAGGGCGCTGCTATGCTGAAAGGGGAGGCGTGGTGTTCAGGAGCGCCTCCCATATGTCGTTGCGGAATGCACCGAGCCCTCGCTAATGTCTGCGGTATCAGTTTGCGTTGCGAACTTTGGTTTGACTGAGCGATATCTGTAACATACTACAAATGGCTTTCTGTAGTGGCGTGATTAGTGTGAGCAGGAGATAAACAATGAAATGTCTTGCAAACGGGTACTGAGTCTGAGTGTAGGAACGGCTTAGAATTTAGATAATTTTCATGCTTTGGAGCTGGGGAAATCGAGGAGTGAGTTTACAGGCCTCACGGCTGAGGTGGCAAGTCGTGGGACATGTGGGACGTTGTTGGTATTTTAAAGAGTTTGACCTAAATCGGGAGCTAGTGTACCTCCGCAAAGGTACTTTTGAAATGGTGACATCAAATATGGAGACAGTGAAAGACTGTGAAGTGCTTCCTCGTGCACTGTAGTCAAATACTTTGTCGTTTCTCGGTATTCTATGTGGATGTTGTCTTTTTATACGCGAGCATGTACTTGAAAGATGATGTATCTTACAAGGGAACCTCCCCATCGCACCCCCCTCAGATTTAGTTATAAATTGACACAGTGGATAGGCCTTGAAAAACTGAACACAGATCAATCGAGAAAACAGGAAGAAGTTGTGTGTAACTATGAAAAAATCAGCAAATTATACAAACTGAGTAGTCCAAGTGTAAGATATGCAACATAAAGGACTGTGTAAGCTGAGGAGCACCGTGGTCCCGTGGTTAGAGTGAGTAATTGCGGAACGAGAGGTCCTTGGTTCGAGTTCTCCCTCGAGTAAAAATTTTACTTACTTTATTTTCGCAAAGTTACGATCTGACCGTTCATTCATTGACGTCTCTGTTCACTGTAATAAGTTTAGTGTCTGTGTTTTGCGACCGCACCGCAAAACCGTGCGATTAGTAGACGAAAGGACGTGCCTCTCCAATAGGAACCGAAAACATTTGATCGCAAATTCATAGGTCAACCGATTCCTCCACAGGAAAACACGTCTGAAATATTCTATACGACACTGGTGACGGCATGTGCTTCACATTACAGGAATATGTTGTCGACCCACATAACTTGCACACTTGGCGAATGGGTAAAAAGTTTCTTCTACCTTGCCCGATTTAGGTTTTCTTGTGGATGTGATAATCACTCCCAAAAAAGTGATGAAGACATAAGAGTTTGTCACATAAACTGCAACAAATGAATGCAAGTTTCACAGTCGCACAGTTTTCCCTGTGCTCTGTCAAAACATACGTTTTTAACGTTTTCAAGTTTTTCCGTGTGTAGACCGTCAAATCCTGCATGTGCCCAAGCAAATCTGAACATGTCCTGGAATTTTGGAGAGCGAAGTTGATCACGTCTGAGTGCATGAACTTTGATAATTGTCTGAAAATAAAAAATTAAAACTTTTCACTCGAGGGAGGACTGAACCAGGGACCTTCCGTTCCGTAGCTGCTCTTGGTAACCACGGGACCACGTAGCTCATCAGTGTACACGTACCTTGATGTGGCTTATCTTGGAAACGGACTACTCAGTTTGTATATTTTGCTTATTTTTTTCATAGTTCCATACAACTTCTTCCTGTTTTCTCGATTGATCTGTGTTCAGTTTTTCATGGCCTATCCCTGTGCCAACTTATAACTAAATCTGAGGGGGGTGCGATGGGGAGGTTCCCTTGTTAGAGCGTGGATCAATTAACTAGCTGGAGGTAGTGTCCAATGAGCAAAGCGGATTTTGAAAGGTTTAATTCTACATCTACAGCTACATGACTATTCTGCAATTAATATTTGGGGGAGGGATCACAAAACCACTTTCAGACTATTTCTCGACCATTTCAAATTGGAATAGCAAGTGGAGGAATAAACACCTAAATATTAAATCTTTCCGTGCGAGCTCTGATTCCTCTTATGTTATCAAGGTCGTTTCTTGCTATGTAGGTGGGAGTTAAAAAAAAAACATTCGGAGGAGAAAGTTGTTGACTGAAATTTTGTGAGAAGATCTCGCAGCAACGAGAAACGCCTTTGTTTTAGTGATTGCTACCCGAATTCGCTTGCGATATCCGTGACACTATCTTCACTATTTCGCTATAATGAAAAACTAGCTCATCTGCTTCGAAATATTTCAGTATCTTCCGTCAATACTATCTGGTAAGCAAATGAATTCCATTTGTTAGCACGGAAATTTGAGTCTGTATGTCTGTGGATATTGTCTGCCTTAAGGAGTTAGAACTGTATGTGGATCTTATCGGTGGAAGTTTTTAGCAACCAGTTGGAGACGGTGAAAGACCTGTTAGCGGTGTATATATTCCAGTACAGTGCTCGAAACTCTGAATAATCCCGTCTGTAGTTCTACAGCTAGAGGGGTTTTAATTATCTGGAGTAGATTTAACCTCGCCCCGCGAGCCAAAGAGAGGCTGGGGAGCCTTATTTAGACAGATTTCATAAGTGTAGTAGTGCAGAGAACTAATCCGCTTTCCGGTAAATCTGTGGAGAAATACGTCGTGTAATTCTAGCAAGCGCGGCTCATTGCTGAGTTGGACGCTGTTTGCTTCCCAGAATTAGTTTATTAGCTCTCAAATGTACCAGCAGCCATAATTAATGAAATCATGGAAACGTAGGGCATTTGTCACGGTTGTAGCAGCGGCGGCAGTAAGCATGGCAACGATATTAGCAGCGGTAGCGTTCGTCCTTGCGTAATGGGAAAAGGTAGTAGCAGCAGTAGTTGTAGAAGTGTAAGTTTTTATTTGTGGTATATCCACAACTGTTCTGCAACATTTTTGTGGTAAACAAATCCGCCAAAATTGTAAAACGCTTTTACTGACCGATGTCTTACGCTATACCGAACCACATTTCTACTCCGTTAAACAATTTTGGAAATTAGAAAATTAAAATTTATAAACTAAAAATCAGATTTAATGATTAAAAAATAGCTTACCTAGTGGTTGTGGGACGTCATGTCTATGCCCAAATAACTAGTAGACAAATATCTACTGTAGGTGGACTGTCATAATAGCATTCCAAATTGCGGCTGCAAACAACCCCAACTTTCAACCTGGGAAAATGCCTCTTCTCCCAAAATTGTGAGCTGGAACGCATGCAGTCAACAAAAATAGTTACCGTAGGACGCTAGTCCAAAGTTAAACTAAATAGTGCCCCTGTCGTGCAAAACGCAAATCACCTATAATCCTGATGCGGTGAACACGAGAAACCGGCAAGAACATTTGAGACTATCACTTACCGAAACCTCATACGGTGTGCCCGTGTGATCCCTATGGCTACAGCAAGAGGACTGAATACTAACGTTGAGAACTGTGTTCATGTTAAGAACCGTGAACGGGGCGCAGAACACGGCATGGAGCGGAACTGATATAAAAGTATGTACGAATTCCGAAAAAAGAATACAGAAGACATATAAATAATAACCGAAAATAATGGCAGTCCAGTAAGAGAGACGTTCACCTTAACAAGCAAATAGGAAAAAGCAGATGGCTAATAACAGAAGAAGTGCAACAAAGTTAGAGACACGAGACACCCAATGCATAAATAACAGCATAAGCCAAAGGAAAAAGTGCACAAAAAATGCCAAAATCTGCACGCAATAGCAACTACCACACGTAACAAACGGCAGATTGTGAACCCGTGAAATTAGGAGGTAAAACATTTAATAGATACTTAAAAATCAAACAATTTAAAAAAATTGAAAATTTACAGAATTAATAATTAAAATTTTCATCAATAAATATCCATTTGATGTTGTTACAGTGGAAAAGGATATGGAACGTAGATTAAGGTGCCGTGGCAGCAATAAGAAACTGGAGACGAGAATACGGTAAGTTACATCCAAAACCAGTGTCAGGATTGTCCAATGTACGTTTGAAAATCACGATTTCTTCCAACATGTTTAAAATCAAGACTTTGGGATAGACGTGAAGTATAGAAAGATCCTTCTTGGTTATTTGACACTGGTAACGTTACGATGCCCCTTAAACCCAGACTGAAAACATGTCAGTTTGTACAACGTATCAAAAATTACATTGCTGACACTTAATATAATAAAATCCTGTTCTACTATATTGTCTAGGCTCCCTGCATCATTTCATCTGATGTTTTAGTTTCTAAATTTTTAATTTTAAAAAATTTTTAATCGTTTAAAGGATTAGATTACAAATATTGTTTTACTTTTGATTACAGGTACATCTACTGATAGGGCTAAGAACCCGAAACCATGATAGTGTTTATCGACTTCTGTCGTGTAAGACTTCGACCAATAAAAGCATTTTACAACTGTGGCGAATTTGTTTACCACTAACAAGTTGTAGAAGTGGTATCAACATGGCGGTATCAAGCAACCGGTAATTGTCATACGGAGCGTCACAAACCATTTGTTGTTACAACTATGCAGATAGCAGATGATCCTCAATTGAGTACTTAGAAATAGGGATCTGATGATCGGAAATCAATATTTAGCTTTTTACTGACATTTTTTGCGACCCGGACGTAGCTGCTGCTTCCACAATACTCTCAATTTTGTATTATCATGGCATGTGCATTTCAGGGGCAAGTTGATTGGTGCTTATTGATGAATCTTCTCAAATATGTGATCCGACACCATCTCCCCACCTCTTAAGTGAGGAAGAGCCTTGAGCAGCTCCAAGTAGCCAGTTCCTCGCACGTTTCTATACACAGATTTCTTGCAGATCGGCTGTACCACAGACAGTCGAGTATTGTTTTTCAGAGTTGGGTCACGAACGTCGATGAACCATGTTGTGTTACAAAGCATAAACATTTACAAAAACAAGACTCACGTTCATTTATCATTCAGGTGCTTTAGGAGCTTGCGCCTTTGGAAGTATTCATTTATGACTACTGGTTCCCAAACTTAAAGTACTTACTTCATATCTCCTACCATCTTACCTGCTCGGCAATCCGTGTGTGTTAAGGCGCCGCTTCTGGTACGTCGAAGAGCGCTGGTCCCGCATCGAATTCGCCCATCGCATTAACAACGAAGCCGGTGTGCCGTTCAGCCTGGATGTGGTTTTTAGGCGGTTTTCCGTAAGTCACAAAGTGAATACTGGACTGGTACCTAGCTCACACCTCAGTTACACGATTCGCAAACATATGGCTCACTTTCACATGAATGACACTCCACGCATGTCGTTGGGATACACGTATTCCGTACCGGGAGATAACAGGACAAGAAGGGCTTCCAGCCTCCTCTTACGTTAACCATACCAATCCGTTAATAGCCATGCCGACCCTGAACCAATGTCGGCCGAAAACACAAGAAAACTAAAGAAGAACTGTATACACTGACGAACCTAAACATTATGACCACCTGCTTAATAGCTTATTTGACCGTCTGTGGAACGAAATACATAACTGATTATACGTATCAGTGATCCGACAGTTAGTTGGTAGGCTTGTGGAGGTTTGTGGCATTACATGCCTACGCACATGTCATGTAATTTGCGTAAATAATGGGCAGCTGATTTGCGTACGCTGTGGTGGCGCCCAATAGCGACCCAGCTGGGTTCCATAGCATTTACATCAGGCGAATTTGGTCGCCGAGACATCAACGTGAGTTCAACACTCCTCAAACCACTGTAACACGGTTCTGGCTACGAGATACGGACAGTTACACTGCTGAAAGATGAGATCGCCGTCAGCGTGTCGTGGATTGCTAACCGAAGGGGCCCCTTTTCAATTCCCGACCGGGTCGGGGTTTTCTTCCGCTCGGGAACTGAGTGTTATGTTGTCCTTACGTTCATATCGTCATAATTGACATTGCAGTGTTGAGTGGCTGTATGGGCACGCCATGGAAACCAATAATATTATAGAAAAGAAAATGTTTGCAATAGTCGTTGCTACTGAACAGTGAACAGTGCTCCTTGAGCAGACACCTTGAGGGGCAAAAGTGCAACCATCGGAGTTGTCTGCGCGACCACAGTGAAGGTGCTGGTAGCGGGAAGGGAACAGACACGTAATAGATAGTTCTGTGTCAGTGACTGCATTATAAGAGGTTTTTTCTATGGTGAAATCTAGCAACGCTCTCTGCGTGAAATTCTTGCTAAAATTAATTTTTACTTCCGTAACAGGCTACTTTATACACTTGGCTTTGTATCAGTTCTGTTTACATGCTATTTCGTAAAGATTGAAATTTTATATACACTCCTGGAAATTGAAATAAGAACACCGTGAATTCATTGTCCCAGGAAGGGGAAACTTTATTGACACATTCCTGGGGTCAGATACATCACATGATCACACTGACAGAACCACAGGCACATAGACATAGGCAACAGAGCATGCACAATGTCGGCACTAGTACAGTGTATATCCACCTTTCGCAGCAATGCAGGCTGCTATTCTCCCATGGAGACAATCGTAGAGATGCTGGATGTAGTCCTGTGGAACGGCTTGCCATGCCATTTCCACCTGGCGCCTCAGTTGGACCAGCGTTCGTGCTGGACGTGCAGACCGCGTGAGACGACGCTTCATCCAGTCCCAAACATGCTCAATGGGGGACAGATCCGGAGATCTTGCTGGCCAGGGTAGTTGACTTACACCTTCTAGAGCACGTTGGGTGGCACGGGATACATGCGGACGTGCATTGTCCTGTTGGAACAGCAAGTTCCCTTGCCGGTCTAGGAATGGTAGAACGATGGGTTCGATGACGGTTTGGATGTACCGTGCACTATTCAGTGTCCCCTCGACGATCACCAGTGGTGTACGGCCAGTGTAGGAGATCGCTCCCCGCACCATGATGCCGGGTGTTGGCCCTGTGTGCCTCGGTCGTATGCAGTCCTGATTGTGGCGCTCACCTGCACGGCGCCAAACACGCATACGACCATCATTGGCACCAAAGCAGAAGCGACTCTCATCGCTGAAGACGACAAGTCTCCATTCGTCCCTCCATTCACGCCTGTCGCGACACCACTGGAGGCGGGCTGCACGATGTTGGGGCGTGAGCGGAAGACGGCCTAACGGTGTGCGGGACCGTAGCCCAGCTTCATGGAGACGGTTGCGAATGGTCCTCGCCGATACCCCAGGAGCAACAGTGTCCCTAATTTGCTGGGAAGTGGCGGTGCGGTCCCCTACGGCACTGCGTAGGATCCTACGGTCTTGGCGTGCATCCGTGCGTCGCTGCGGTCCGGTCCCAGGTCGACGGGCACGTGCACCTTCCGCCGACCACTGGCGACAACATCGATGTACTGTGGAGACCTCACGCCCCACGTGTTGAGCAATTCGGCGGTACGTCCACCCGGCCTCCCGCATGCCCACTATACGCCCTAGCTCAAAGTCCGTCAGCTGCACATACGGTTCACGTCCACGCTGTCGCGGAATGCTACCAGTGTTAAAGACTGCGATGGAGCTCCATATGTCACGGCAAGCTGGCTGACACTGACGGCGGCGGTGCACAAATGCTGCGCAGCTAGCGCCATTCGACGGCCAACACCGCGGTTCCTGGTGTGTCCGCTGTGCCGTGCGTGTGATCATTGCTTGTACAGCCCTCTCGCAGTGTCCGGAGCAAGTATGGTGGGTCTGACACACCGGTGTCAATGTGTTCTTTTTTACATTTCCAGGAGTGTAGATTATGGACTTGAAGATTGTGTGAATGGTTTAGCACGGCGTGACCACATGGGCGACTGTATCTGTTCGATAAGTATCCATCCGCACGTCTATCAGGTCTAAGTAGCCTCTTCCAAATGAAAATGAGAATAAACTCTTATTCGCAGATTATATTTTGTGAGGACAGACTGTAGCTGTTACACCAGGATGCTCTCTAACGTTCTTTTGGTTGGTGTGGTCGGTCAACACGCAGAATGCAAGGTTGTGTTCCTTTGTACAGCACCTCACGTGTTTGCTTGGAAGTCCTAGTAGAACCAAATTGCTGATGTAATTTTTTCAGTGTTTCTTCTTGTCATTTTTCTGCGAGATACTGGATTTTTACGCCGTTCATTGAATTTTGGCCAGCAACTCATGTGTTATACATTAACGCCATTTCTGATCAGCAGAAACACTACTAGTGCCAGCATGTGTACAATCTTGTTTAAATGAAGAGATCAGCGTAAATTAATTTGGGTCTCAAGAATGATTTTCTCGGGAATGTAGTAACATATCGTCCCTCGCCACTGCAAGAGACCACAGTAAGCCCTGATTATCCAAATTTATTCTGTAATCCTCTCTCTGCCAGAAAGTCCTACAGCAGCAGCGAACTATTTTTTGTTTTTGTAATTTACAGCTTTATTAAGGAGTGATCATTGAGCTGTAACCTGGTGCAATAGAAACCATTACGTGTGGGTCAGTAACAGATTTCACTTGGTAACTGTTGTAGCGGCAAATTATACATCAGTGCTTCAAAGATTTTGAGCTTCTAGATAACGCAGTAGGTATTTCATTATCATAATCCAAGGTGCGTATATTTTTTTAAAAAGCACGTATTTTTAAACTAATTACGTTATTCATCTCCCACTCTGCTTGCCACAAGCCCAAATCAATCATCAAAATAGTACAGCTGGCAACAGACGTGTTCCAAGTTGGCAACGCATTCCAGAATTAATACACCAGCTACTAAAACATCTGTAATTTCCCTGAGCCCGATTCTGCTGATTCTAATTACCATGTGTAAACGTTAGAAAAGTTGGATTATGTTTGGGGTTTGGTGGAAGACGCTCTCATTATCAAACACTGGATTAGTATAGTGTAGGTAGTTATCGCTGCTTTTTCAAAGAAAGCTAGTTTTTTCACACATCTCGATGGTTATGATGGCATATCCCCTGTCCAAAATACCGTACAATGATAGGATTTTTCAAGTATATCGAGAGTTACGTGTGAATACTTTCTCAAAAACCTGCTGCGAATAGAGTAAATACTAGAGAAGTAACAAATTAAAAACTCGTACCTGATGCAGAAGTTTTGCTGAATGAACAGCAACTAATGTAGTAAGAGATAAAAATTTTTCTTTTGTTATTTGGTTCAAAATGGTTCAAATGGCTCTGAGCACTATGGGACTCAACTGCTGAGGTTATTAGTCCCCTAGAACTTAGAACTAGTTAAACCTAACGAACCTAAGGACATCACAAACATCCATGCCCGAGGCAGGATTCGAACCTGCGACCGTAGCGGTCTTGCGGTTCCAGACTGCAGCGCCTTTAACCGCACGGCCACTTCGGCCGGCTGTTATTTGGTGAAAGGTGCTATTTCGGGAAGGGTGTCTGCGAGAAAGAGTTTTGAAAAGGGCCGAAGTTATGTGTAAAGTTTCCTGGAAATCCGTAAGTTCTCTGATTCTCAAATACTGGATGAATATAGCCTGGGTAATTAGCGCACCGTAAGTTACAAGACACATACCTACACAGTTTCTAGCATTTATTTATTACATTAAAGCGTTCAAATGTGTGTGAATTCCTAAGGGAGCAAACTGCTTAGTTCATCAGTCGCTAGACTTACACACTATGTAAACTAACTTCTGCTAAGAACAACACACACACACACCCGTACCAGAGGGAGGACTCGTACATCCGGCGGGAGGGGTATTATATTAAAACTTTAAAGTAAAATTGTATCTCTTATGTAGTAGACGATAACACCATTAAAAAATTTTAAATTATGTCAGTAAACATATGAAATACTGAAGTTAAATTTTTGTTGCCCAGGAAGCTATTAGAGAGGAAACCTACATTTGCAGCTCGATGATCCGTTTTAGCCACTTTAGCTTGTAGACACGACTTTAAAGCTGACGACTCCTGGCAGGACTTCATTCAGATAAAAACAACAGTCTTGCTAACCGATGAGCCAGAATTTAATCGTGCCACTATTACGTCGGTTACTGCACAGAACCCATTCTAATTATAAAAATGGGTGTACGTATGTATGTATGTTCCACGCCTCCTCCTAAACCAATGCGCCGATTTCAACAAAACTTCGTGGACATATCATTTACTGCCTGGAAACAATCACTGTGGCGGTAAGAATTACCCACCTGTCAGAGGAGTAGGTCTGAGGGTGAAAAAGCAATGTAGACCGCGACGCGGGAATACCTGTGCTAGGGATGTGTCCAGGCGTCTCGAAGTGAATCAAAGCGATGTTGTTTGGACATGAAGGAGATACAGAGAGACAGGAACTGTCGATGACATGCCTCACTCAGGATGCCTAAGGGCTACTACCGCAGTGGAATACCGCAACCAACGGATTGTGGCTCGGAGAAACCCTGACAGCAACGTCACCATGTTGAATAATGCTTTTCGTGCAGCCACAGGACGTCGTGTTACCACTCAAACTGAGCGCAATAGGCTGCATCATGCGCAACTTCACTCCCGACGTCCATGGCGAGGTCCATTTTTGCAACCACGACACCATGCAGCACGGTACAGATGGGCCCAGGAACATGCCGAATGGACCGCTCGGGATTGGCATCATGTTCTCTTCACCGATGAGTGTCGCATATGCCTTCAACCAGACAATCGTCGGAGAAGTGTTCGGAGGAAACCCGGTTAGGCTGAACGCCTGAGACACACTGTCAGCAATTGCAGCAAGGTGAAGTTTCCCTGCCGTTTTGGGGTGGCATTATGTAGAGCCTAAGTACGCCACTGGTGGTCATGGAAGACGCCATAACGGCTATACGATACGTGAATGTCATCATCCGATCCATAGTGCAACGATATCGACAGCATATTCACGAGGCATTCGTCTACATGGACGACAATTTGCGCCCCCATCGTGAACATCTTCTGAATGACTTCCTTCAGGATAACGACATCGCTCGACTAGAGTGGCCTGCATGTTCTCCAGACATGAACCCTATCGAACACGCCTGGGATAGATTGAAAAGGGCTGTTTGACGACGTGACCCACCAACCACTTTGTGGGATCTACGCCGAGTCGCCGTTGAGGAGTGGGTCTAACAGCGCCTTGATAAATACAGACATGCGTCAGTGCCAGAGAACGTGCTACTCAGTATTATAGGTAGCGGTGTGTACAGCAATCTGAACCACGACCTCTGAAGATCTCGCTCTATGGTGGTACAAAATGCAATGTATGGTTTTCATGAGCAATATAAAGGGCTGAAATGATGTTTATGTTGATCTCTATTCCAATTTTCTGTACAGGTTCCGGCACTTTCGGAACCGAAGTGACGCAAAACGTTTTTTGATGTGTGTATATTTTCACTGTTGATGTAGTACACTGCCACACTAAGCATGACGTTTTAATTTATTATTACTTTACTTCTCATTGTATTCGTGACACATTCTGCACACAATATTTAAGTATACCACTGAACGCACCAGAAAAATTACAGCGTTATAAGACTCTTAGTTTGGGAGATAAGATGTTATAAACACTGAATGCTTGAAAAACTACCGCATCATGCAAGACGTTTCAATTTATTACTTCATTGCTACTAAACCTACCCACAATTCTTTTAGCAGACAGTATCCACATTTTCTGCTGAATGTACAAACAAAAATATGTCATTGTACGACGCACAGTTCACGAGATTCGACGTCACACACTGAGATGCAAAGAAAACGACTGCGTCGTGTATGACGTTTTGATTTATTACTTCTTCGCTAGTGACTCTATCGCAACACATTTCGAAGACATTATCCACAAATGCCGCTGAATGTAAGTACAAAAATATATTATTGTACGGCACATAGTTCTTGAGATATGACCTCATCTACTGAGATGCGTGAAAAACTGACGTTATGCTTGAAGTTTTAATTTATTACTTCTTTATAAAATCAGTGAAAAAAGTCTAGCTCGCTATGGTTATTTTATTAAAATGACCAGTCACAGCCTAGTCTTAGCCCATCTTTAGACAGCAGCATCAGCTGAAGTAGACGATACGTAAAACAGTCAGTTGACCTCAGTCGCTGAAGCTGCTCAGTTTCCGCGACTGAGGTCAACTGACTGCTCTATGAATCGTCAACTTCAGTTGATAATTCTGTCTGAAGATAGCTTAAGACTAGAACGAAACTGGTCATTTTAATAAAATAACCAGTCCAATGTAGACTGTTTTTCACTGATTTTATATTGCTTACATGATGGCTGTTTCTCAAAAATGTTACGAAAAATTTTCTTTTACTTATTTGCCACCAACTCCATTCGTAACACATTTCGCAGACAGTAGGCACATATACCGCTGGATGTACCTGGCAAATTATATCGTTGTACAGCACATATTTCAGGAGCTACGACATCGCAAAAATTAACCTGCGTGAAAATAAAAGTACAGGGTGAAATTCGCTGGACATACAGGTGAAATATGTGTAGAAGTTAATGTGAAATATGTTTCACATGTGCGTATGTGACAAAAGCCAAGGGTGACAAGCTCATGCTAAGCCCCCAGAAAGATACGAATCAAATTTAGTATACGTATTAGTTATAATCTGGAAACGAATACTGTAGGAGTAAGAATAACCAGCCTCTACTGGGGTGGCGAGGACATGGATAGACAGCGAGGGGGAGGGAGAAAATAGGCACGGATAGGGGGATGGGAAAATGGACTGAAGCAGAGAAGGGGGAAATGGACAGAGAGAGCAGTGAGGAGGGGATGGACAGAGAAACAAAAGAGGAGTCAGGTAGAGAAAGAGAAATAAGGGAGGAGGAGATGAGTAGGCAGAGTGGGAGGGGGGTTGTAGGAAATGGACAGAGAAGGGGAAGAAGAGGAGATGGACAGACAGAGAGGATCAGATGGACACTAAACGAAAGGGGAGGAGATGAACAGGGCGACTTGGGGGAGTTGGGTAGAGAGACGGGAGAAAGAGATGAACAGGAGGGAAAGGAGCAGAGGGGCAGAGCGGAGGGGCAGATGGACGGAGGGGGGAGGAGGTGGTGGACAGAGAGTGAGGGGGGGGGGTGCAGAGAGTTGGGAGGTGGACAGAGAGAGAGAGAGAGGTGGAGGTTATGGACAGGGACAACGGGATGTATAGGTAGAGAAGGTGAGGTGCAAAGGAGAGACAGGAGAGAGGTGGAGGCGGATAGAGAGAGAGGGGGGAGGGTGGAGATGGACAGACAGAGCGGGCTCGAAGAGGTGGACAGAGAGAGGTGGGAGGAGGAGATGTCAAGCTGAGTTTTTTCAATTTATTTATCCAGGGACACTTCTGGCTTTCGTTGTCACTCTCAAAACTGTATTAATTTATGCCTCGTCATGAACTGATGCGCAACTGAGGCGCATAAGCGTCTCATAATGAAGCAGGGGGACGTCATTGCAATGGTTTCTGCTTGGCTCCAGACCTCATCGACGCGATGCGTCGTGAGCGTCGGGCTGCGACGTCCGCCGTCGCCTGGCAGCGCTGAAACAGGGTCGCTGCAGTTATCTGCGCCTCATTATTTCCGGCGAAATCGTCGCGAGGGGCAGGAGAGCCCCTTAGTGTCGAACGATCTCAACTACGGCTGCCGCGTCCCCCCGCGCTGGTGCCGTCAGCCGTTCCCCGCGTTACGGCTCCGCTGCTGGCTGGCCAAGCCGCGCGCTCCGAGTGGCAACCACTGGATGACGTCATCAACCTTCTCGCGGAACCACTGGACCACAACCTCAGAAGCTGACGAAGTAAGTCTTATAACTTTCCTTTGTGCAGATAACAAGTTGTCCCTTCAGCTTTCGACTGTACTTATTATCTCTCTATATTACTAAACGGGTTAAAACCGTCAAACTTGATTTTCAAAAATTTTGAATGGGGTCATAATCTGCTCATTAAGTGTTTCATTAAGCATTTAACACAATACGTCGAGTATTAAAGGTTAGTGTGTGTTTTGAGGCATTGTAACTCACGGCCCGAAAATTTCCCGGACTGTATTCACTAAGCGTTTAAGAATGAGAGCACTTCATCACTTCCAACAAACTTACCACTTAATTTCGACCCTTTTCGTAACTTTATCTCGATCACCCCCCTCCCCCCCCCCCACACACACACAAAGTAAAGAAGTAAAACTTCAGCATAAGGTATGACATTCTAATTTATTCGTCTTTACTACTAACTCAGCCGGCCTCGGTGGCCGAGCGGTTCTAGGCGCTTCAGTCCGAAACCGCGCGACTGCTATGGTCGCAGGTTCGAATTCCGCCTCGGCCATGGATGTGTGAGATGTATTTAGGTTACTTAGGTTTAAGCAGTTCTAAGTTCTAGGGGATGATGAGCTCAGATGTTAAGTCTCATAGTGCTCAGAGCCATTTGGGCCATTTGAACTATTAACTCTATTGGCAACACCTTTTGCAGACAGTATTCACATATAATGTTCTTCAATGTGTTCTGCCGAGATACTGTTTGCATTTTATGTACAATATTTCTATGGCTTAGCCAACAGTCTTCTCCAGGTGCTGTGAGTTTTGCTGTCCTCTGTACACGCTACCAGATATATTGTTGGTCTCTCGGCGCTATTTGTAATTGAGTTCTATTCCTGACACCAACTACACCCTATAATGCTCTTATGTCTTTGAGAGCTCGCACTGATAATCTGTGAAATGCAAATTATCACAGCGTTTTGCAGCTATGGTGGATGTGATGGGCAGCAAGCTTCTAATAAATCGTCTGCTAGATTCTCAAGTGTTATTTAAATTGAAAAGGCTGTCCCTGTTTACTAGGTATTCTGACATTCAAATTTCGTTATAGACCTTAATTAAGCTGTACACGAGTAACGTGACGTCTGCAACACAATACTTGTCTCATGATTTTTTAGACTCGAGAAAGTTATTTGTGAAATTTACTTGTGTATACGATTCCGCAGTTTTCAGTTATTTACTTCGGTAACGATTGACGATATTCTGATACAATTACGTCTACGCGTTTACGGCAACGTTTACATAGCCGATTAGAGAGGGGCAAGGTTACAATGTGACACATGTTTTCGCACCAGAAGACACTGCTGGACACAATCTCACGGTTGAACCTACATCAAACGTTTTTGTTTATTATTTCATTTTTGGGTAAACTTTGTGACGTTTTTCCGCCGATTTCCTCTCTACATGTTTGCTTGCCCTTCCTCTAGGAGCTAAAGTCGCTGTTTCAGGCGAGTGACGCGTAAATACGACGATGGGCTTCCATGTGTGAACGGTAGCACGTTTTACAAATATAGCAAGTACCATGTTAATAGGTAATCGGTGACTTTTTCAGTCTCGTGTCCGCATTAAGGCGCGTGATAGCAAGCTTTGTGTGTAATATACAGCCAGGTAATTAGCCTTAATATTACTGGAATGAGATGAGAACTGACTAAAAATTTTGTAGAAAAGTTTACATCTCTTTCGTCTCCACACAAAATATAGGGCGTTCCAGTCCCAACCATTGTCTCTTCTCTCACCAGAAAATATCGTGTAGAGGCAAAGCTGTTTGTTTGGACACTTCAGTGTTAGTCGTACTGCGAACGGAGGGTACATATGGTTGCTTCAAAACAGCAGGCAACATCTTTATATAGACTTTGCGGCGGGGCGGGTTGCTCTCTCACTATCTGTTAAATAATCTGTCCACCCATCTGGATAATATTCAGGGCGTCTGTCCCTTCACTCTGCCAAGGCAGATATTGTTATAACCGACAAAAGCAGCGTTGACAAAAATTCAACTAAATACCTACCACACAAAGGCCATATTGCTCCAGTCCATGGGCAGTAGCTGAAAGTTTTAAGTTAAACTATCGAGTATTCGAGATTCTTGCAGAGTCGTTTGAAAAAATGTCATAAATTTCCTTTTAGTCGGTTTATTGTTTTCTTAAAACAAGGAAAATGGCCATCAATTCCGTATTTAATATCCCGAAATCAGTTACGCCATCTCTGTAACAAGTTCACACCGAAAAGCACACATAAGATATTTAGTCCGACCCGATATTTTAAACATCCTAAAGAGTCAATGACCCACAAGTACTTGAAAGGTAGCACAGGCAGTTGTTCAGTAGTATGCTTGTATAGAATGCTCGCCATAATGTCTCGTAATTTGCACGAAACACGCCACGCGGTGTCTGTGTGCGACTTGAAATGTTCAAACGCGAAATGTCCTAAAATAAATCAATTATGAAGCCCAAACTTTCACAATATACTCAACACTGTAATCGCTTTTCATCAGCTACGCGAGAACCAATCAAACGCTCGGATTTCTTCATTTTGGTACAAATTTGATCAGCACGATTTAACATAAATATCTACCAGGAGACGGCTCCCGAGCGACCATCTCGATTCATAGATCTGAGGCACATAGCTCTACTCAAGCCCGCGGGAAATGCTGAATTCCTATTGGCTAGTATGTTTTGCACCGGATCAGATCATCTCGAGACTTCTATATTCTCGGCATTTCTAGTGTCAGCCAATCATATTATCACAGGTAATTTAGACCAGAGGTTTCGTAATCCCGAAACTGAATAAAATTTAATGAAAACAACATACGATTCCCTTCCACAGCATAATTACTATTATATTTAATACTCAACGCCCCTTCTGGCTGCCCTTCACAAAATCGAGTTCACTCGGACGTACATTACAAATTCCCCTATTACACTACAACTTTCTCACGCTAACATTTACATAATTTTGATAAAATATCACATTCTCACTTTACGTATGTCCTCCATTCACCCTCTCAGTCTCTTCAGAACACTCACACAACCAAAGCATAATTAAATAATAGTTTCCAATGTACTGTTAATTATGTCTCGGAAATCTGTAGCAATGAAACTAAAGTATTTTCCATAAAATTAGATTATATGGACCTATCCTCTTGGTTGTAGTTTCAATTGATAATATAAATGAATACATTACAGTCCCTAATCGGTTTCACAATACCAGCACGGTTATTACATGTTTCAGGTAAAAATTTATATCTCCAAGCCTCGCAGAGCGACCGCGAGGTTTGAGGAGCTATGCACGGATTGTGCGGCCCCTCCCGCAGGAGGTTCGAGTCCTCCCTCGGGCATGGGTGTGTGAGTTGTTCTTAGCATAAGTTAGTTTAAGTAGTGTGTACGTCTAGGGATCGATGACCTCAGCAGTTTGGTCCCTTAGGAATTCACACACATTTGAACATTATAGCTCCAAAAGTACTGAAGTTATTGATTTAAAATTTTAACAGAATGATTCTGCTATCCATAGAATTTGGTACACTAAGCATGAAAAAGATCGATTAATATTTAATAGTATTACCTCAGATTCATAGAGAGTATGTGTAACGTATTGCACGCAGCGTTAAGCAAATACATCGCTCGCTCTGCACAGGAGCCAGCGTCAGCTGTGCGAAAGTGAGAACCAAAATCTGCTCTCCCCCTGGCTCCACGGCAAGCTACGCTTTCAGTGCAAGATGACAACTAGTAATAATTTGCTGCGTTACAATGTCTGACATTTGATCTGACTTAGCCAGCCAGACTGAGAGCGATGACGTAGTGGGCAGGCAAGACAATGGACAGGATGGAAGCTCGAATTTACGTCTGCCTCATCGGTCCATCAAGATTAGGTTTCCTCCAATTAGCTAAAACAGTTACGGCAAATTCTGGGATCCTTTCCAGCGTCACAGACTAACGCCTTCCCCATTATTTCCGAATCAGAGTTTGGGTAAATTTCTACTGACCACGTCGCCAACGTAACATGAATCGCTAAACCTGCTTTTCCATCTTACTTTGTCACGTTGCAGTTTGACATTACTGACACACGTAAATCGTTGCCAGTTGTGAAGAAAGTGATAGAAAAGATCCCACTGGTGGGTATTCCACAGTCACCAAAGGTTGGCATAGTCTGGATTCCTTCTGAGTTAAGAGTATCCATCACCGTACGATGTTTCTGACTCACAAATATCGGCTTTATACCGTGGAGATCAGTCTATCACTGGTTGGTAACTGGACTGCATGATCGCCACTGGTCATGAGTTTTGCACACAGTGTCTTGGGGATTATTTTCTTTTCTCTTCTCTCTCTCTTTTCTTTCTTTCTTTTTTTTTTTTATTTGAAACATCAGTCTTCTGCCTGTTTGCAGCTGACGGCCAACATTTCCATTTCAGAGTTGCCTTTGCACCCCACATCCTCAATTATTTTTTGATGTATTCCAATCTCTGTCTTTCTCTGCAGCTTTTACCCTCTACAACTCCCTCTACGAGTACTACCGTGGAAGCCATTCCGTAATGTCTAAACAGACGTCCTATCATCCTGTCCGTACTTCTTGTCAACGTCTTCCAAATATTCCTTTTTCCGTCGATACTGAGAGGAACCTCCTCATTATTGACCTTATCTTTACACCCAATTTTCAACCTTCTTTTGTAGCGAAACATCTCAAAAGCTTCGATTCTCTTAGTACGTCATTCCCCCAATCTTAAATTCACTACAGTACAGTGCTGTGCTCCAAACTCACATGCTCAGATATTTCTTCCTCACATTATGGCCTATTTTTAATACTAATACGCGCGTCCGTAGCCGGAGTTACTAGGACACGCATGCATGGTGACGCTCGACTTGGAGGTAACCCGGTTCGAATCCTGGCGGTGGAGGAAATTTTCACTGAGTATTTGGCCGGCGACGGGAGGACAGGTGATATTGTAAGCTTTCAGTTCTGCACTCTTTGTCCAGTGTCCTAGTTTACATTCCACACATCTCTGCAGTGTCTTATGCAGCGAGGGGATGTGACACAGTATCCCTCTGTCGAATGGGGACGTAAAGTTCGGCGGGTACCTTGGTGCTTTTCGAGAGAGGTAGGCTAGGTGCTGACACCGGGTTTCATCCTCCCTTCGTTTGTAACAACACAAACCCAACACTACAGTGTACAAGTACTCATCGCAGCCATTCACACGACACAGATACACACTTGACACTTAATAACAGGTTGCAGGTAGGCAACGGCAAACCACCTCCGCTAGAACCTTGACACGAGAGGTTGTGCAGGATTTTTTCATCTCCTCCGACTATACTCCTTCCCTGAGTATGGGACTATTTATTTATTACTGTTGATGCTAGTAGACTTCTTCTGCCCACGAATGGCCTCTTTACCTATGCTCATCTGTTTTTATGTCCTCCTTGCTTCATCCATCATAGGTTATTTTGCTTCCAAGGTAAAAGAATTCAACTTCAACTACTCCGTGATCAACAATTTTGATATTAAGTTTCTCGTTGTTCTCATTTCTGCTGCTCCTCATTATTTTCGTCTTTCTTTGGTTTACTCCCAGTAGTCCATGTTCTGTATGAGACTTTGGGGAGTCGCTGGCGCCAGTGATTCCCTTATCTAGTAGGGGCAGTAATCCCGTTCTTTCTGGAATGTGCGTTTTCTCTTTGGTTTTGCTGTTCTGGCCGCTATTTAAGTGCGGCGCGTCCGGCTGTGGTTCTCTTGGTTTCCGCTCCGGGGCCCTACTGACCGTGCTTGCACCTTGCTTAGGCATATGTTGGGTTGGCGAGTCTTGGAGTGGCCGTTACGGAGGAACGTTGATTGCTCGTGGCGCAGTGTTATGATTTGAGGAGTAAGTCGGCTGCGGGCTGGTGGTTATGGCCTCCAATGCACTAGTATGTATATTGTACTTCCTGATGCTGGATGCCTATGTATGCTACGTGAATTCTCGTCGTTTGCTGCTACTAACGGTGGGCATCTGCTGTTTCTTTGAAGTTGTGTTTTGTGATCAATCTGATCGTAATTTCTGTTCAAAGCCGGAAACAGTGACTTACATGTGATTGTCCCCGCCGTGGGGGGAATAAGGAATTCACTTTTGGTTCCGGTATATGTTGAGTAGTGCTGTTAAGATTGTAAAACATTGCTTAGTGACGGGAGCACTAAGCTAGGAGGCTGCATGAGTCATTCTGCGATAGTGCGCGGAACATGTTTAGGGTTAAGAGAGTGTGCTTGTAATGTTACTTAAGTATCTTATGATTTATTCTGTGGTGTCCGTTTGAAGGGACCGTGACTATGGTGTCTTGTATTATGGGTTTTTATGAGCTCGGTTCGACAGGCTGTTAACTTCTCCAGACTTTATGCTTGTTATTGGGGTCTGCCTGTAAGAGTAAAGAATTATAAGCTATAAAAAGTGAATAATTTTCCGTGCTATTTGTATGAGGTCTTGCATGAGTTAAGGGTGTTAAATTTAAAGGGGGGTGGCATAACTATGAAATAAGAGAGTTTGTGTTGCGTCCTTTGATTTGGTTGTTTGTCCATTGCTATTTTTGTTAACAAAAAACGTTAGAGTGTACTACGAGCGGCGGGAAAAAACAGTTCCGGATTGACCAGCAGAGGGGGCGGCGACTTGATTGAAATATGTTCGGACGCCGTTAGCTCGGCCAGCTACGTTTTGGTGACGCTCGGCGCTACTTGGCTGTATTCTGTTCAAATGCCTCTGAGCACTATGGGACTCAACTGCTGTGGTCATCAGTCCCCTAGAACTTAGAACTACTTAAACCTAACTAACCTAAGGACATCACACACATCCATGCCCGAGGCAGGATTCGAACCTGCGACCGTAGCAGTCGCACGGTTCCGGACTGCGCGCCTAGAAACGCGAGACCACCGCGGCCGGCGGCTGTATTCTGTCAGAGTCGCTGCTCGCCCCAGTAGTTGACAGAAGTTGGGTATTCTCTTTTGTAATTCCTCTCGTTTTGTAAATCCTCTCGTTAATGTATTCCAGCTGCGCTAAGGTGCGTCCCCTGTTCCTAGTAGCTTGGCCATACTTGCTTGAGTTTGGGTCATCCGTTGGGGTGTGCCTGCTGTTGCGTGAAACTTAAACTGAGTATTAAGATAACTGTCTTTTCTGCCTAAATATTGTTGTTATACTTGAAAGGGATTTCACGAATGTGTTCAGTGGAGTGTAATTAGTGGAATTCCGTTGTTCTATTATCTGTTTATTGGTCTAAGGTTCCCGTTGGGGAATTTACTCTATTACTTAAAATTTGTTATTTAATATTCTGTACTGTTGCTTGTTTTACCAATGGGGATTTAGTTCCGGTTAATTCCTGTTATATTTGTGGGCAATTACGCTTATCACCTATATTTACCTGGGCTACTTGTTATTTAGTTAAAAAGAAGGATCTTTACGTAACTCGTTTCATTCCATATAATCTTGTAAAGACTGTATAAGGTTTTTAATTGTATTTGTTATTGGTGGCTATTGGAAGGCCGGTTTTGTACAAAATTTTGTAAAACCGGTTTTGGGGGATATTTGTAATAAATCTTTGTGAACTACAAGCCTGTGTTTGCGTTTTCTTGTGATTGCCCTTTGTGACTGGTTTGAGGACTATAAATTTCCCGTCGCACTGTACTCACTAGACTTCATTCCATTCACAAGATCCTCTATTGCTCCTTCACCTTCACTGAGGATGCTGATGTCATGAATAAATCTTATCACTGATGTTTTTTCAACCTGCATTTTAATCCCGCTCTTAAGCGTTTCTTTTATGTGAGTCAATGCTTATGTGATGCGTAGCTTGAACAGTAGTCTCCATACTCTGCGTCCCTGTCTTACACCCTTTTCAACCCGAGCTCGTCGCTCTAGGCCTTCCAACCTTATTGATTCCCCTTGATTCTTATACACTGAACCGGCGAAGAAACTGGTATAGGCATGCGTATTCAAATACAGAGATATGTAAACAGGCAGAATACGGTGCTGCGATCGGCAACGCCTGTATAAGGCAAGTGTCTGGAGAAATTGTGAGATCGGTGACTGCCGTTACAAAGACAGGTTACCAAGATTTAAGTAAGTTTGGACGTGGTGCTATAGTCGGCGCACGAGCGATAAGGCACAGCATGTCCGAAGTGGCTATGGACGGCGATTTTCCCTTATGCCCATTTCATGAGCGAGTGTACCGTGAATATCTGGAATTTCAATGCCAGGCCATCAACAAGTGTCATCGTGCGAACCATTCAACGAAACTTCATCGATATGGGCTTTCGGAGCCGAAGGCCCACTCATATATCCTTCACAAAGCTTTCCGCCTCATCTGAGCCCGTCAACACAGACGTTGGACTGTTGATGACTGGAAACATGTTGCCTGGTCGGGCGAGTCTCCTTACCAATTGTATCGAGCGGGTGGACGTGGACGGGTATGAAGACAACCTCACGAACCGGTTGACCCAGCATGTCAGATGGGACTGTTCAAGCTGGTGGAGGCTCTGTAATGTTGTGGGGCGAGTGCAGTTGGAGTGATATGGGACGCCTGATACGTCTAGGTACGACTCTGACAGGTGACATGAGCGTAAGCATCCTGTCTTATCACCTGAATCCATTCATGTTGATTGTGAATTCCGACGGGCTTCGGAAATCACAGCAGGACAGTGCGACACCCCACACGTCCAGAATTGTTACAGAGTGCCTTCAGAACACTTTTATGAGTTTAAACACTTCTGCTGGCCACCAGTCTCCCCAGACATGAACATTATTGGATATATCTTGGATGCCTTGCAACGTGCTGTTCCGATGAGATCTCCACCCCCTCGTACTCTTACGGATTTATGGACAGCCCTGTAGGATTCATGGTGTCGGTTCCCTCCAGCATTACTTCAGGCCTTAGTCGAGTCCGTGCCACGTCGTGTTGCGGCACTTCTGCGTGCTCGCGGGGCCCTACACGATATTAGGCAGGTGTACCACTTTCTTTGGCTCTTCCGTGTATACTGCCCGTTTTTCTTTATAGCTTACTTCTGTTTTTCTCGGAATTTCGAACATCTTGCATCTTACGTTATCGAATGAGATTTCCAGGTAGACAAATCCTATGAACGTTTCTCGATTTTGCTTCGGTCTTGCTTCCATTATCAAGTGTAGCGCCAGGAGTGCGTCTCTGGTGCCTTGTCTTTCGTAAAGTCCAACTGATCGTCATCTAACAGATTCTCAATTTTCATTCCCAATTTTTTACACAGAATTCTTATCAGCAACTTGGATATAAGAGTTGTTAAACAGATTTTGGCATAGTTCTATCTTCGGAATTGTGTGGATGTTTTCATAGAAGTCGTTTATATCTCTCCAGCCTCAATGATTCTGTACACCACCTTGAATAGGGGTTTGGTTGCTACTTCCCAGAACGATTCTAGAAATTCCGATGGAATGTTGTCTATCCCCTCTCCCTTGCTTGACCTTAAGTCTTTTAAATTGTGACTCTAATACGGGCTCCCCTATATCTTCCATACATTTTACAATTTATTCTTCCGTCATGTCATCAGACAGTTCCTCACCCCCATACAGACCTTCACTGTACTCTTTCCGCGCCTATCTGCTCTTTTCTTTGCGTTCAACAGTGGAGTTCCGAACTCATTCTTAATGTTGCGATTCCTGATTTTAGTTTCAGCGAAGGAGCTCTTGGTCACAGTTTAATTTATTGACGTGTTTTGATACATAAGCGTCAGAACACATCGGGGTTGAAAAGAATGTATTACGATAAGAAAGGCTAAATAAGTTACCGTTAACAGCTCATGCTTATATGAAGACTTGTGCCAAACTGAACGTTGCTCCCTGCCGCCGTTGGATAAGCAGCTGCCAGCAGAACGTCGTATACTCCTAGCTCACTCATTTGTTACATAGTTTAATTCTTAATTTCTTTGCGTGTTTTTGGTACTTGGATTGTTTAATTCATAAATTTCGGGCGTATTATAGTATTTGAAAGTTGTAGCATCGCGTTTTAGTACCTGAATAGTGTAAATTCGCGTAGTCGTCTGTCTTCTGTTTTTGTTTTGAACAGCCAGTGTCGGTTGGTCACAGCCAGTGTGCTCCCTGCCACCGTTGGATAAGCAGCTGCCAGCAGAAAGTCGTATACTCCTAGCTCACTCATTTGTTACATAGTTTAATTCTTAATTTCTTTGCGTGTTTTTGGTACTTGGATTGTTTAATTCATAAATTTCGGGCGTATTATAGTATTTGAGAGTTGTAGCATCGCGTTTTAGTACCTGAATAGTGTAAAATCGCGAAGTCTCCTTCCGCCGCCAAGCAGTGTGTCAGCAGTGCGCAAGTAGCAACATTACTGCATTTACTAGGCAATTTTGTATTTTAATAACTGTTTAAAGTTTGTGTCGATTTGTTTGTGCTCTCTGTAGATTAATTCAGACGTTCTTTGCACAACAGTTTTTAGCATGGATAGGGACTGCAACTGCTGTATTCGGATGCAGGCTGAGTTGGCATCCCTTCGCTCCCAGCTTCAGGCAGTGTTGGCTTCGGTCACACAGCTTGAGGCTGTTGCCAATGGGCATCACTGTGGGGGTCCGGATGGGGGTTTGTCGGGGACGGCCAGCTCGTCCCACGCATCTCCCGATCGGACTACGACTGTGGCTGCCCGGGATACTGCCCACATTGAGGCTGATCCCTCACCTGTGGTAGAGTGGGAGGTCGTCTCGAGGCGTGGCAAGGGGCGAAAGACATTCCGGAGGGCTGAACGGAAGGCCTCTCCAGTTTGTCTGAAGAACCGGTTTCAGGCTCTGTCTCCGGCTGATACTGATGTTCGGCCGGAGATGGCTGCTTGTCCTGTTCCAGTGGTTGCCCCTCAGTCTGCAAGATCCGGGCAGTCGCAGAGGGTGGGCTTACTGGTAGTTGGGAGCTCCAACGTCAGGCGCGTAATGGGGCCCCTTAGGGATATGGCAGCAAGAGAGGGGAAGAAAACCAATGTGCAATCCGTGTGCATACCGGGGGGAGTCATTCCAGATGTGGAAAGGTTCCTTCCGGATGCCATGAAGGGTACAGGGTGCACCCATCTGCAGGTGGTCACTCATGTCGGCACCAATGATGTGTGTCGCTATGGATCGGAGGAAATCCTCTCTGGCTTCCGGCGGCTATCTGATTTGGTGAAGACTGCCAGTCTCGCTAGCGGGATGAAAGCAGAGCTCACCATCTGCAGCATCGTCGACAGGACTGACTGCGGACCTTTGGTACAGAGCCGAGTGGAGGGTCTGAATCAGAGGCTGAGATGGTTCTGCGACCGTGTGGGCTGCAGATTCCTCGACTTGCGCCATAGGGTGGTGGGGTTTCGGGTTCCGCTGGATAGGTCAGGAGTCCACTACACGCAGCAAGCGGCTACACGGGTAGCAGGGATTGTGTGGCGTGGATTGGGCGTTTTTTTAGGTTAGATGGCCTCGGGCAAGTACAGAAAGGGCAACAGCCTCAAAGGGTGCGGGGCCAAGTCAGGACAATCGAGGACCAAGCAGCAATCGGTATTGTATTTGTAAACTGTCGAAGCTGCATTGGTAAAGTACCGGAACTTCAAGCGCTGATAGAAAGCACCGAAGCTGAAATCATTATAGGTACAGAAAGCTGGCTGAAGCCAGAGATAAATTCAGCAGACATTTTTACAAAGGCACAGACGGTGTTTAGAAAGGATAGATTGCATGCAACCGGTGGTGGCGTGTTTGTCGCTGTTAGTAGTAGTTTATCCTGTAGTGAAGTAGAAGTGGATAGTTCCTGTGAAATATTATGGGTGGAGGTTACACTCAACAACCGAGCTAGGTTAATAATTGGCTCCTTTTACCGACCTCCCGAGTCAACAGCATTAGTGGCAGAACAACTGAGAGAAAATTTGGAATACATTTCACATAAATTTTCTCAGCATGTTATAGTCTTAGGTGGAGATTTCAATTTACCAGATATAGACTGGGACACTCAGATGTTTAGGACAGGTGGTAGGGATAGAGCATCGAGTGACATTGTACTGAGTGCACTATCCGAAAATTACCTCGAGCAATTAAACAGAGAACCGACTCGTGGAGATAACATCTTGGACCTACTGATAACAAACAGACCCGAACTTTTCGACTCTGTAAGTGCAGAACAGGGAATCAGTGATCATAAGGCCGTTACAGCATCCCTGAATATGGAAGTTAATAGGAATATAAAAAAGGGAGGAAGGTTTATCTGTTTAGCAAGAGTAATAGAAGGCAGATTTCAGACTACCTAACAGATCAAAACGAAAATTCCTTTTCCGACACTGACAATGTTGAGTGTTTATGGAAAAAGTTTAAGGCAATTGTAAAATGCGTTTTAGACAGGTACGTGCCGAGTAAAACTGTGAGGGACGGGAAAAACCCACCGTGGTTCAACAACAAAGTTAGGAAACTACTGCGAAAGCAAAGAGAGCTTCACTCCAAGTTTAAACGCAACCAAAACCTCTCAGACAAACAGAACCTAAACGATGTCAAAGGTAGCGTAAGGAGGGCTATGCGTGAAGCGTTCAGTGAATTGGAAAGTAAAATTCTGTGTACCGACTTGACAATCCTAGGAAGTTCTGGTCTTACGTTAAATCAGTAAGTGGCTCGAAACAGCAGATCCAGACACTCCGGGATGATGATGGCATTGAAACAGAGGATGACACGCGTAAAGCTGAAATACTAAACACCTTTTTCCAAAGCTGTTTCACAGAGGAAGACCGCACTGCAGTTCCTTCTCTAAATCCTCGCACAAACGAAAAAATGGCTGACATCGAAATATGTGTCCAAGGAATAAAAAAGCAACTGGAATCACTCAACACAGGAAAGTCCACTGGACCTGACAGGATACCAATTCGATTCTACACAGAGTACGTGAAAGAAGTTGGCCCCCTTCTAACAGCCGTGTACCGCAAGTCTCTAGAGGAACGGAAGGTTCCAAATGATTGGAAAAGAGCACAGATAGTCCCAGTCTTCAAGAAGGGTCGTCGAGCAGATGCGCAAAACTATAGATCTATATCTCTAACGTCGATCTGTTGTAGAATTTTAGAACATGTTTTTTGCTCGAGTATCATGTCGTATTTGGAAACCCAGAATCTACTTTGTACGAATCAACATGGATTCCGCAAACAGCGATCGTGTGAGACCCAACTCGCTTTATTTGTTCATGAGACCCAGAAAATATTAGATACAGGCTCCCAGGTAGATGCTATTTTCCTTGACTTCCGGAAGGCGTTCGATACAGTTCCGCACTATCGCCTGCTAAACAAAGTAAGAGCCTACGGAATATCAGACCAGCTGTGTGGCTGGATTGAAGAGTTTTTAGCAAACAGAACACAGCATGTTGTTATCAATGGAGAGACGTCTACAGATGTTAAAGTAACCTCTGGCGTGCCACAGGGGAGTTTTATGGGACCATTGCTTTTCACAATATATATAAATGACCTAGTAGATAGTGTCGGAAGTTCCATGCGGCTTTTCGCGGATGATGCTGTAGTATACCGAGAAGTTGCAGCATTAGGAAATTGTAGCGAAATGCAGGAAGATCTGCAGCGGATAGGCACCTGGTGCAGGGAGTGGCAACTGACCCTTAACATAGACAAATGTAATGTATTGCGAATACATAGAAAGAAGGATCCTTTATTGCATGATTATATGATAGCGGAACAAACACTGATAGCAGTTACTTCTGTAAAATATCTGGGAGTATGCGTGCGGAATGATTTGAAGTGGAATGATCATATAAAATTAATTGTTGGTAAGGCGGGTACCAGGTTGAGATTCATTGGGAGAGTCCTTCGAAAATGTAGTCCATTAACAAAGGAGGTGGCTTACAAAACACTCGTTCGACTTATACTTGAGTATTGCTCATCAGTGTGGGATCCGTACCAGATCGGGTTGACGGAGGAGATAGAGAAGATCCAAAGAAGAGCGGCGCGTTTCGTCACAGGGTTATTTGGTAAACGTGATAGCGTTACGGAGATGTTTAGCAAACTCAAGTGGCAGACTCTGCAAGAGAGGCGCTCTGCATGGCGGTGTAGCTTGCTCGCCAGGTTTCGAGAGGTTGCGTTTCTGGATGAGGTATCGAATATATTGCTTCCCCCTACTTATACCTCCCGAGCGCGCACGGAGGCTTTCAGACAGTCGTTCTTCCCGCGAACCATACGCGACTGGAACAGAAAAGGGAGGTAATGACAGTGGCACGTAAAGTACCCTCCGCCTCACACCGTTGGGTGGCTTGCGGAGTATAAATGTAGATGTAGATGTAGACATAGAGACCAGAAGTGGTAAGGAAAACAGCTGTCATGACCAGATGGCGTTGGCAACTAATACAGCGCATAAAGGACTATCGAAAAATTTAACCAAGAGGACATTGTGTGGTGTCACCGCTAGACACCACACTTGCTAGGTGGTAACTTAAATCGGCCGCGGTCCTGTAGTACATGTCGGACCCGCGTGTCGCCACTGTGTAATCGCAAACCTAGCGCCACCACATGGCAGGTCACAAGACACGGACTAGACCTCGCCCCAGTTGTACGGAAGACATAGCTTGCGACCAGACGTACGAAGCTTTCCTCTCATTTGCCGAGAGACAGATAGAATAGCCTTCAGCTTAGTCCATAGCTACTACCTAGCAAGGCGCCATTTGTATCAGTGCTTATAGCTTCCTAATATTCAAGAGAGATGTATTCCAACAAGAGAATAAAGTTAAGTATTATAAAACTACGTACTTTTCTTTAGTGCATTAATAAGTCTCCTGTTCCAGTACTTCAAGCCCGTCTGCGTTAGTTTAGCGTGCACCTAGCTACCTCATTGTGTCTATGCTGTATGAACTAGACACAACACATTGTACAGTGAACATCGATTATGTACTACACAATTGGAAAAGTCAGGCATAATATTTAAAAAATTTTGGTGTAATATGCAGAATTAAAAGTAAGTGAAACAGCTATCATTTGGAATGTTAGCTGCTACAGTTACTAAATACAGTCCAAGAATCAGTTAAGACATAAATTATAACAATCACGTATGTTCATAAACAACTGAAGTGCGAGCTTGGAATGTGACATAGATTCATACAAAATACAGTTCAAGCAGAGAAATAAAATGAAATATTTTCATCCATTGTAGAGAAAAGTAACATAAATTGGGACACATATATCCCCATTATCCGCTATTACCAAGCAAAAAGAAGCACAGACGTATACATATCATAAACGCATATAGCGTGCCATACGTTAAAACATAAAATTACAGAGAATCAATTGAAAAATAAGATGTTAACATTGCCAGCCACGATGAAATAAAATGATTACAATGATGCTATGTTGAATCGAACTATGCAGCAGGAAATGCGAAACAGGACCAAGGGTAAACAGTCAAACATTGGTGCCATGAAATAACATACATGTCGTATCTTTCATAAAACCAGTGAATAAAATAAACTTAATTCCAGTGGTAATGACTGAATAGTCATGAGATTGCGTGAGCTTTGGCTTGGCTTTTCTGCAATTCCTCTTCATTTCATTCCTAAGTGATTTATATTGTTGTATTCCTGTCTTTCCCTTAACATTTTCGTACCTCCTTCTTTCGTTGATTGACTTCTTCTGCTGCCCAGAGTTTCTTCGCAGTTACCTTCCTTGAGCCTATGTTTCTCTGTCCGGCATCTTTGGTTGCTCTTTTAGAGGTATCCACTCATCTCTAACTGAAATACCTGCTGCGGTATTCCTCATAGCAGTATTTACATTTTGTGCAAGCTTCAAAAGCGCCTCATCATTCTTCAGTGCTCCAGTATCCCACCTCCTTCCACCCTGATTCTTTCTAAACAGTTTTTAAACAGTTTTTTATATTGTGATATAGATCTATATTTGCTCCTGGGTAAGCCTTAAAACCCATCTGATTTCGAAGTCTCTGTCTGGCCATGATGTAATCCAACTGGAATATTTTTGCGCCTCCAGGCCTTTTACAAGTATACGTCTTGTGATTCTTGAACAGGGTATTCGCTATTACTAGCTGATATTTACTGCAGGACTTAGTCTTTCTCCTTCCTCATTCCTACTACAAAGACCATATTCTCCCGTAACTATTTCTTCTAGTCTTTTCCCCGCATTCTAATTACCCTTGATTATTAAATGTTCATCCCCCTTTATATACTGAATTACCCATTCAGTAACCCTCATATTCTTTCTCTTTCTCTTCATCTTCTGTTTGCGACGTCGGTATTTGCATCTGAAGTATTCTTGTCGGCGTTGGTTTGGTGTCAGTTGTAATACTAACTACCCTATCACTGAACTGCTTGCGTATATTGATCAAATACGGCGTAAAGGCTGTATATAAACCGACCGAGAATATCTGTGAATGTCTGAGACCGTCAAAGGAAAAAAGAAATCGTTTTGGTATGTCGGGAGTGCACCGCATACCGTGTACAGGTGGAAAAGTGTATGTTGGAATCACCGAACGATATACCAGTAACAGGATAATCGAACATAAACTATACGAAAGATTGTAACAGATGGAGAAATCGGCCGTGGCGATGCATGCGTTGCGTGAGTCCGACCACATCATGAAATTCGCTGATACATAGGTTCTCGCTGTGGAGAGCAGCCACCACGCCCATTTGATTAGGGAAACCATAGAAATAATAGAAAAGGGTGTGTGTACGTGCGAGTGTTCCTCAGTCTTTCGTAAAATGTATGAGTGTAATGATGGCGTTACTATAGTATTAACAGGAAAGAAGAAAGCCTAAGGCAAAGGCGCCCACACCCAGGGGAAAGGGGGATAGCCTCCTGCCCCCCGCCCATAGCTCTCAGGGAATTGAAAAAATAAGTTCAAGTGGTTTTTCTTTTAAGAAAATGATTCAAAAGTCGTTATTGCGAAGGTATTTAACATTGTAGGAACTCTTACTTTTTTATACCAAATCACCTTTCGTGTTCCAAAATGTTAAAAATACCCCCTAGGTCTGGCCCTGGCTCTCCCCCCCACATCTCAGGTCATCACTCCCCTAGAACGTGTAACTACTTAAACCTAACTAACCTAAGGACATCACACACATCCATGCCCAAGGCAGGATTTGAACCTGCGACCGTGGCGGTCGCGCGGCTCCAGACTGTAGCGCCTAGAACCGCTCGGCCACACTGGCCGCCCATCCCCACACAAACAATCGTACGGACCCCCTTGCTCAGGTAAAAAGGATTTTGGATTCCTGTGCTGCAACGAACGACCGTTGCAAAGTAGAATGGAGGTGCCACAGCCTTAATGACTAATGTAAAACCCCCACGTACTTATCGCTGAGGATACATACGAGGGTCTTCCAATATGTAATGCAACATCTTTTTTTCCCTCGACAAATTTCGATTAAATAAATGCGGAATTTTTTGTGGGACTTTGTGAAATATTCCCGCTTCAGCTACAGCCTCCTGAACTTCAGATAGGAGTCTATAACGTTGGTGCATCCCAAGTGGAGGGCTGTAATTTAATTTCCTTTGACGGAAAACTAGAGACTCGCAGATATTCATAGGCTCTTGCAGAAAGTCTACGGAGACCTGGCAGTGAACAAAAGCACGGTGAGTCGTTGGGTGAAGCGTCTGTCATCATCACGACAAGATCGTGCAAACCTGTCCAGACTCCCGCGTGCCGACCAGCTGCACACAGATGTGACTGCTGCAGTGTCGGAACTTGCGGAAACTCTCATTCGACATGATCGATGGATCACAATTAAACACATCGCCGCACAACTGGGTACTTCTTTTGGTAGTGCTGACACACTCATCCACCAATTGGGATACTCAAAGGCGTGTGTCTGCTCGGTTCCTCACAGCCTAACAGAAGAGCGTAAAGAGCAGAGAAGGACCAAATGTGCGGAATTTCATGCGCGAGGCTGAACGTGACAATTTTGTGTCGAACGTAGTTCAAATGTTTCAAATGGCTCTGAGCACTGTGGGACTTAACATCTGAGGTCATCAATCCCCTAGAACTTAGAACTATTTAAACCTAACTAACCTAAGGACATCACACACATCCATGCCCGAGGCAGGATTCGAACCTGCGACCGTATCGGTCGCGCGGTTCCAGACTGAAGCGCCTAGAACCGCTCTGCTGAGCCAGATGCAGCTGCCTGCCCTGTTTCAGAGGATGATTCTCAGCCTTCAAGGTCCGGGCAATCGCAGAGGGTGGGCTTATTGGCAGTTGGGAGCTCCAATGTTAGGCGCGTAATGGGGCCCCTTCGGGATATGTCGCTAAGGAGGGGAAGAAATCAAGTGTGCACTCCATGTGCATTCCGGGTGGAGTCATTCCTGATGTGGAAAGGGTCCTTCCGGATGCCATGAAGAGCACAGGGTGCAGCCAGCTGCAGGTGGTGGCACATGTCGGCACTAATGACGTGTGTCGCTTTGGATCTGAGGAAATTCTCTCTGGATTCCAGCGGCTGTCTGATTTGGTGAAGGCTGCCGGTATTGCTTACGAGATGAAGGCAGAGCTCACCATCTGCAGCATCGTTGACAGAACCGACTGCGGACCTATGGTGCAGAGCCGGGTCGAGGGTCTGAATCAGAGGCTCAGACGGTTTTGCGACCGTTTTGGCTGCAGATTCCTTGACTTGCGCCATAGGGTGGTGGGGTTTCGGGTTCCGCTGAATAGGTCAAGAGTTCACTACACTCAGCTGGCGGCTACACGGGTAGCGGAGGCTGTGTGGCGTGGACTGGGCGGTTTTTTAGGTTAGAAGGCCTTGGGAAAGTACGGGGTAGGCTGCAATCTCAAAGAGTGCATGGCAAATACAGGACGTGCTTGGATCAAGGAACAGCAGTTGTAAATTTTTGTAGTTGTGCTGGGAAAGTCCCTGAGCTTCAAGCACTAATAGAAAGCACAGAAGCTGAAATCGTTATAGGTACAGAAAGCTGGCTAAAGCCTGAAATAAGTTCTGCAGAAATTTTTACGAAGTCTCAGACGGTGTTCAGGAAAGATAGATTAGGCAGAATTGGTGGTGGAGTGTTTGTGTCTGTCTGTAGTGGTTTATCTTGTAGTGAAGTCGAAGTAGATACTCCGTGCGAATTGGTATGGGAGGAGGTTATACTTAACAGCCGAGCTAAGTTAATAATTGGCTCCTTCTACCGACCCCCAGACTCCGATGATATAGTTGCTGAACAGTGCAGAGAAAATTTGAGTCTCGTAACAAATAAATACCCCACTCATACGGTTATAGTTGGTGGGGACTTCAACCTTCCCTCGGTATGTTGGCAAAAATACTTGTTCAAAACCGGTGGTAGGCAGAAAACATCTTCCGAGATTGTCCTAAATGCTTTCGCCGAAAATTATTTCGAGCAGTTAGTCCACGAACCCACGCGAATTGTAAATGGTTGTGAAAACACACTTGACCTCTTAGCCACAAACAATCCAGAGCTAATAGAGAGCATCATGACTGATACAGGGATTAGTGATCACAAGGTCGTTGTAGCTAGGCTCAATACCGTTTCTTCCAAATCCGCCAGAAACAAACGCAAACTAATTTTATTTAAAAAAGCGGATCAAGTGTCACTTGAAGCCTTCCTAAGAGACAATCTCAATTCCTTCCGAACTGACTACGCAAATGTAGACGAAATGTGGCTCAAATTCAAAGATATAGTAGTAACAGCAATTGAGAGATTCATACCTCATAAATTGGTAAGAGATGGAACTGATCCCCCATGGTACACAAAACAGGTCCGAACGCTGCAGAGCCAACCGAAAAAGCATGCGAAGTTTAGAAGAACGCGAAATCCCGAAGATTGGCTAAAATTTACAGACGCGCGAAATTTGGCACGGACTTCAATGCGAGATGCCTTTAATAGGTTCAACAGCGAAACATTATCTCGAAATTTGGTAGAAAATCCGAAGAAATTCTGGTCGTATGTAAAGTACACAAGCGGCAAGACGCAGTCAATACCTTCGCTGCGCAGTTCCGATGGTACTGTTACCGACGACTGTGCCGCTAAAGCGGAGTTATTGAACGCAGTTTTCCGAAATTCCTTCACCAGGGAAGACGAATGGAATGTTCCAGAATTTGAAACATGAACAGCTGCTAGCATGAGTTTCTTAGAAGTAGATACCTTAGGGGTTGCGAAACAACTCAAATCGCTTGATACGGGCAAGTCTTCAGGTCCAGATTGTATACCGATTAGGTTCCTTTCAGATTACGCTGATACAATAGCTCCCTACTTAGCAATCATATACAACCGCTCGCTCACCGATAGATCTGTATCTACAGATTGGAAAATTGCGCAGGTCGCACCAGTGTTTAAGAAGGGTAGTAGGAGTAATCCATCGAACTATAGACCTATATCATTGAAGTCGGTTTGCAATAGGGTTTTGGAGCATATACTGTATTCAAACATTATGAATCACCTCGAAGGGAACGATCTATTGATACGTAATCAGCATGGTTTCAGAAAACATCGTTCTTGTGCAACGCAGCTAGCTCTTTATTCGCACGAAGTAATGGCCGCTATCGACAGGGGATCTCAAGTTGATTCCGTATTTCTAGATTTCCGGAAAGCTTTTGACACCGTTCCTCACAAGCGACTTCTAATCAAGCTGCGGGCCTATGGGGTATCGTCTCAGTTGTGCGACTGGATTCGTGATTTCCTGTCAGGAAGGTCGCAGTTCGTAGTAATAGACGACAAATCATCGAGTAAAACTGAAGTGATATTAGGTGTTCCCCAGGTAAGCGTCCTGGGACCTCTGCCGTTCCTGATCTATATAAATGACCTGGGTGACAATCTGAGCAGTTCTCTTAGGTTGTTCGCAGATGATGCTGTAATTTACCGTCTAGTCAGGTCATCCGAAGACCAGTATCAGTTACAAAGCGATTTAGAAAAGATTTCTGTATGGTGTGGCAGGTGGCAGTTGTCGCTAAATAACGAAAAGTGTGAGGTGATCCACATGAGTTCCAAAAGAAATCCATTGGAATTCGATTACTCGATAAATAGTACAATTCTCAAGGCAGTCAGTTCAATTAAGTACCTGGGTGTTAAAATTACGAACAACTTCAGTTGGAAAGACGACATAGATAATATTGTGGGGAAGGCGAGCCAAAGGTTGCCTTTCATTGGCAGGACACTTAGAAGATGCAACAAGTCCGCTAAAGAGGCAGCTTACACTACACTCATTCGTCCTCTGTTAGAATATTGCTGCGCGGTATGGGATCCTTACCAGGTGGGATTGACGGAGGACATCGAAAGGGTGCAAAAAAGGGCAGCTCGTTTTGTATTATCACGTAATAGGGGAGAGAGTGTGGCAGATATGATTCGCGAGTCGGGATGGAAGTCATTAAAGCAAAGACGTTTTTCGTCGCGGCGAGATCTATTTACGAAATTTCAGTCACCAACTTTCTCTTCCGAATGCGAAAATATTTTGTTGAGCCCAACCTACATAGGTAGGAATGATCATCAAAATAAAATAAGAGAAATCAGAGCTCGAACAGAAAGGTTTAGGTGTTCGTTTTTCCCGCGCGCTGTTCGGGAGTGGAATGGTAGAGAGATAGTGTGATTGTGGTTCGATGAACCGTCTGCCAAGCACTTAAATGTGAATTGCAGAGTAATCATGTAGATGTAGATGTAGATCGTCGTCACAGGTGATGAAACATGGGTTCATGGCTTCGACCCGGAAACAAAACGGAAATCCATAGGGTGGCACCACACCACCACTCCCCGAAGAAAAAGGTCGAAGCCGCAACATCAAAGTCTTAGCGGCGGTCTTCTGGGACTGTAAAGGGGCTATTCTGTTTGATGTCGTCCCTCATGGTCCAACAGTCAACTCTGATGTGTTTTGCGCCATCCTCAGCAAATTCAAGCCAACGCAAGGCCTCACGCACGTGTGCACACCCGAGAGATTTCATAAATCTCCATTGGACTGTTCTTTCTCATTCTCCCTACAGCCAGGATCTCACACCTTCCGACTACCATCTGTTTGGCCCAATGAAGGTTGCACACCGTGGGAAGCAGTGCGTGGAAGATGGGGAGGGTATTGATGCAG
Organism: Schistocerca nitens; assembly: GCF_023898315.1. Classification (NCBI taxonomy): domain Eukaryota; kingdom Metazoa; phylum Arthropoda; class Insecta; order Orthoptera; family Acrididae; genus Schistocerca; species Schistocerca nitens. Next base: position 148,819,478 of record NC_064615.1, on the reverse strand, counting down.
CAAGACGTTACTCTGACGTCGGCCGATAGATTGGTACCGTGCGGTCATGCAGGCCGTTCCAGTATGGTGGCGTAAGGCCATCAAATTGAACTAAGATTATATTGAAAAAATAGGGTATTTAACCAAACCAGTGGAGAGTAACATTGAGTACTGTAATACTGAATGAAACCAATCTTCTTTCAGAAAAAAAGTGTTGCATTACTTATTGAACAACCCTCATATAATGTCGGGCTACGGGCTCGTCTCCAGTCCTCCACCAGCATAAGAAAAATGGCTCAAATGGTTCAAATGGCTCTGAGCACTATGCGACTTAACGTCTGAGGTCATCAGTCACCTAGAACTTAGAACTAATTAAACCTAACTAACCTAAGGACATCACACAGATCCATGCCCGAGGCGGTCGCTCGGTTCCAGACTGTAGCGCCCAGAACCGCATGGACACTCCGGCCGGCCCCAGCATGAGAGGCCGAGTTTTGGGAATGTCAGCCTTTCTGCCGAAATGTCAGAAAAATCGTTATACAAACTTTGGCCAAAGATACAAGAAGCGAAACCCAACAGGAAATATGTCAACAAGTGGCCACGAAAGCCTCAAATGTAGACTATAAGTTGTTAAGTCAGGAATTTCTTACATCTTGATAAAGTAATAATCTCTTACACGGATCAGCAATTATCTGCAGTTAACAACATTAATGATTCTCTTTGAATACCGTTTTATGTGAAAAATTACAAAATTACAAATTTACAAAAAGAAGCAAATACATATCGGAAATAGAATGAAAATGATTTCACAAGTTAAGCAACTGTCTTCGGCCGTTATTTATAGAGCGTTGGTTAGATCTGAGACATGTGACCGATATTGTGACCGATATCCTGATACTCTGCCTTCACAATCATGGAATTAATAAAAATTCTCCCTGTCTCTAACAAGAGGTTAGTAAAACAGAAATAATGAGTGACAAAGTTACTAATAATAAATTTCAAATTTTTGCTTAGTTATATGTCATCATAAACATATTTTGGCTATATGAGAAACAGTACCACCACAGCTGCATCTTGAAAATGACTTATTGTCTCACACGACTAGTTTCGGCGGCACATTACCGCCATCCTTATGCCCTGCTTAACAAAGAACAATAACACAATGCCAATATTTGAAAACTAACCAACTACAACACAACGAACACATAAAATTATGGTATTCCAGTGTATTAGTTGAAGTAACTTTAAGGTAATATTCTACGAAGTACCAAAAGAGCACATATGTCAATTCTTCTCTTTCTTTTGCTCTACTTCAGAAATTTTTAAGCTTATAGAACAGAAACACAGAATAAACCTGAATCGCAGTCACAGAACACATGGATGTCGTCATGTGTAAAAGCAATGGACATCTAAGGAAGGCCACGTTCGCTCCTTTAAAATCAAATTGTTAAAACAACACAAGGTACAAATTTAACAAAAGGTCACAAATATCAGACATGACCCAGCTGAAAATGTTCATTAAATTGTAAAGACATATGCCAAAGGTGTATATGTGATATAAGAACCTAACAGTAAAAGTGAAACCAACTTGGTAAGGGCTAAACACAGACCCACTGCAACTGTATATGAACCACATAATTTTGTGACAACCTATCTCCAAGAACTAAAAAGGCCCTCCTCTCAAAATCCCTTGATAACTGTGTACTCTTAAAAAACCAAATGCACCAAAACTTAAATATTGTGTGCACAATTACATCTTTGTGTGATAAACACAAACACCTAATCACAAGAAACAAAACTAAAATACCCACTGCAAACAGTATCTTCCTTCATAATAAAAGCCTTCAAGAAAAAGACTTAGGAACCGGAAAACACATTGAAATATCGGCAGCTTAACTGCTACAATCTCGTTGTCTCAGGGTCGGCCATGGGGGCCTAAGACAAGCTGGTACCTTTGACATCTATTCGTACACAGTACAAGATATAAATCAATACAGTGTCATATAAGATGTAACACCAAAAAAGTGTGGTACAATCCTTTTTAAAACATCCATTAGGTATTTCGAAAACTGTAAACCACAAAACCTGAAACGTTACATCCTGTCGATATATCGATTTAACGCATCCAAATTACATCATGATGGTAAGACAAGAACCAGCAAAGTGCCACATGACAGGTCAATAAAATACCCATAAACGTGGATCAACAGGCGTCAAATAAATAAGAACCGAATACTGATCAATAACCAATTCGGGCCGTCAGTAAAATTACATCAATCCAGATTATATGACAGAAACGGCCCATCTTCCCCATCCGCCGGTACTTGCACTTGCCAGTAAAATATCGTACGGTATATGAAGGTACCATAACTTCAAAGGAAGACACATCTAGAAAAACCAGGTAGCAGGCCGTATTAACACTAGCAGGAAAAACAGTGGGTAACCCATTGCTCATCACTGTTACTAAGGACACGTGGACTTATGTCTCAGTATGACAGGACCTGTTAGTGCAGTCAACCCCTAGAGGCCAATGTGAACAAATTAGGCAAACCAATAACCCCATCCACAAAATGAGTATGTAGAATGCCTGAATCGTAAGCGACTGAACAAGCCCACATCCCTGCTCTAAAAACGGGCAGGGTAAAACCAATAGAAATGGCACACAGTCGAGAACGTATGGAAACCTCATAAAGCAAAGCATAACACCACGACTGATGCATGATTGTCCACAGATGACGTAAAAATGGTTTCGAGGAAAATTCTTGTGGAAACGTAGGTATTTTTGATGCATATTTTGTGGTTCCCGCGTGTTTCGCCCATATTTATACGATGTTTGGAATTACCAAAATCAAACATGATTCAATAAAGTATCGTTGTAGTCTTCAGTCCGGAGACTGGTTTGTTGCAGCTCTCCATACTACTCTGTCCTGGGCACGCCTCTTCATCTCCGAGTAACGATTGCAACATACATCCTTCTGAATCTGCTTAGTGTATTCATCTCTTGGTATCCCTCTACGATTTTTACCCTCCACGCTTTCCTCCAACACTAAATTATTGATCCCTTGGTGCCTCATAATGTGTCCTATCAACTGATAGCTTCTTCTAGTCAAGTTGTGCCACAAAGTCCTTTTCTCCCCAATTCCATTCAGTACCTCCTCATTAGTTACGTAATCTACTCATCTAATCTTCAGCATTCTTCTGTAGCACCACATTTCGGAAGCGTCTATTCTGTTCTTGTCTAAGCTACTTATCGTCCATGTTTCACTTCCATACATGACTATAGTCCATACAAATACTTCCTGACACTTAAATCTATACTCGATGTTATCAACTTTCTCTTCTTCACAAAAGCTTTCCTTTCCATTTTCAGTCTACATTTTATATCTTCTCTACCTCGTCCATCATCAGTTATTTTGCTTCCCAAATAGCGAAACTCATCTACTACTTTAAGTGTCTCATTTCCTAATCTAATTCCTTCAGCCTCACCTGATTTAATTCGACTACATTCCATTATCCTCGTTTTTGTTGATTTTGATCTTATGTCCTCCTTTCAAGACACTGTCCATTCCGTTCAACTGCTCTTCCAGGGGCTTTGCTGCCTCAAATAGAATTACAATGTCGTCGGCAAACCTCAAAATTTCTATCTCTTCTCCATGGATTTTAATTCGCACTCCAAATTTTTCTTTTGTTTCCTTTACTTCTTGCTCAATATAAAGATTGAATAACATAGGGATAGGCTACAACCCTGTCTCACTCCCTTCTCAATCACTGCTTCCCTTCTGTGCCCCTCAACTCTTATAACTGCCATCTGATTTCTGTACAAAACATAAATAGCCTTTCGCTCCCTGTATTTTACCACTGCCACCCCAAGAATTTGAAACAGAGTACTCCAGTCAACATTGTCAAAAGCTTCCTCTAAGATTTTATGCTCGAAAAATAGGTTTGCCTTTCCTTAATCTATCTTCTTTGATAAGCCGTTGGATCAGTCTCCCTCGCGTGTTCCAACGTTTCTATGGATCCGAAAGTGATCTTCCCGAAGGTCGGCTTCTACCACTTTTTCTATTGTCTGTAACGAATTCGTGTTAGTATTTTGCAGACGTGACTTATTAAACTGATAGTTCGGTAAGTTTCATACCTGTCAACACCTGTTTTCTTTGGGATTGGATCATTACATTCTTCTTGATGTCTTTGGGTACTTTGCCTATCTCATACATCTTGCTCACCAGTTGGAAGACTTTTATCATGGGTGGCTCTCTCAAGGCTATCAGTAGTTCTAACAGAATGTTGTCTACTCCCGGGGCTTGTTTCGACTTAGGTCTTTCAGTGCTCTGTCAAATTATTCACGCAATATCATATCTCCTATTTCATCTTCATCTACGTCCTCTTCCACTTCCATAACATTGCCCTCAAGTTCATCGCCCTTGTATAGATCTCCTATATATTGCTTTCACCTTTCTGCTTTCGCTTTTTTGTTAGGACAGGTTTTCCATCTGAGCTTTTGATATTCATACAGGTGGTTCTCTTTTCACCAAAGGTCTCTTCAATTTTCCCGTAGGCAGTATCTATCTTGCCCCTTGTGGTGTATACTTCTAAAACCTTACTTCTGTCAACTAGCCATCCCTGCTTAGCCATTTTCCACATCCTGTAGATATAATTTTTGAGACATCTGTATTAATTTTCACCTGCTTCATTTACTGAATTTCTACATTTTCTCCTTTTATCAATTAAATTCAATATGTCTTCTGTAGCCCAAAGATTTTCACTAGCCCTCGTCCTTTTACCTACTCGATCCTCTGATGCCTTCACTACTTCATCTCGCAAAGTTACCCAGTCTTCTTCTACTGTATTTATTTCCCGTGTTCTTGTCAATTATTCCCTAGTGCTCTCTCTGAAACTCTCTACAACCTCTGGGTTTTTCAGTTTATCCAGGACCCATCTCCTTAAATTCCTACCTTTTTGCAGTTTCTTCAGTTTTAACCTACAGGCCATAACTAATAGATTGTGGTCAGAGTCCACATCTGCCACTGAAAATGACTTACGATGTAAATCATGGTTCCTAAAGCTCTGTCTTGCCATTATATGATCTATTTTAAACCTTCGAGCGTATCAAGGCCTCTTCCACGTATACAGACTTCTTTTCTGATTCTTAAACCAAGCGTTAGCTATGATTAAGTTATGTTCTGTGCAAAATTCTGCCAGGCGGCTTCATCTTTCATTCCTTACCCCCAGACCATATTCAACTACTACTTTTCCTTCTCTTCCTTTTCCTACTATGGAATTCCAGCCCCCCATGGATATTAAATTTTCGTCTCCCTTAACTATCCGAATAATTTCTTTAATTTCATCATTCATTTCTTCGATATCTTTATCATCTGCCCAGCTAGTTGGCACATAGACTTGTACTACTGTGGTAGGCGCAGGCTTCGTGTCTATCTTTGCTAAAATAATGCGTTCACTATGCTGTTCGTAGTAGCTTATCCGCTTTCCTGTTTTTTTATTCATTATTAACCTACTCTTGCATTACCTATATTTGATTTTGTGTTTATAACCCTATAGTCACCTGACCAGAAGTCTTGTTCCTCTTGCCACCGAACTTCACTAATTGCGACTATGTCTAACTTTAATCTATTCATTTCCCTTTTTAAATTTTCTAGTCTGCCTGTCCGATTAATAGATCTGAAGTGCCGCTCTCTGATCCGTAGAACGCCAGTTTTGTCGCTCCTGATAGCGACGTCCTTCTGAGTACTCCCCCCCCCCCCCGGAGATCCGAATGGGGGACTATTTTACCTCCGGAACAGTTTACTCAAGAGGACGCCATCATCATTTAAGGTTACGAACCCACAAGCCCACATTTGAGGGTTCAACCAAAGGTACATAAATTGGATTGACGGATGAAACCAGTTAATAACATTGGGTGCCCATCGTATAAATAATTCCGTGAACTCAACGAGATATTGGTTAAGAACTATGTTTACAATAGACATTTTCCGATAAAGAGTATATACGATTTGGTTTCAAAAATAGAAAACATTACCACCCCGGATGGTTACAAATGGATGTTACTAGACGTCAAGAATTTATACTCTAACATTCCAATTAAAGAGACTATTGATATCATTAGAGTGAAATTTCGCAAGCGTAAGCGTGGAAACTGTGGAAGTCTTTTTACAATGTTTAGAGGTAGTTCTCTCGTATAATTACTTCCACTTTAATGGGCAGATGATCTGTCCGTAGGCGCCTGTTTATCTGCCACATTAGCGGATATCTTTCTGAATTTCACCGTAGAAAACATTTCTAAACAACATCGAGAACTGAACCAGATTATAAAATACTACTGCTGCTATGTAGATGGTACAATCACGTTGCATAACGAAAACAATGACGACATAGGTATGATAGTAGCGATACTCAGTAACACACATCCGAAAATAGATGTCACCTATGGACAGCAAGTAGGGAACAAAACAGATTTATTAGGCATATCAGTTCTGAATAATAATTGTTCTCACGGTTTCGCCTTCTTTAGGAAACAGATAATATCGGATGCCATCATTCCGTATGGCTCAATGCATTTTAATACATATAAATATTCGTTTTTCTGTAGTCAGTTTACTAGGTTGTCTAAATCAGCACTGGATCAAAATGAAATTTTACCAAAAAAAAAAAAAAACATGCTTAGGGACCTGCGGTCAATAATGGCTACCAACCTGATATCGTGTATAGATTCCACAGGAAATTCGCAGTGAGGAGTCTAATCTACTTAATCATGTTACCCTTAGTTGACTATCTACTAATAAGAAGATACATGCTAGCAGGAAGCATTCAAGACCTATTTCTGATAAGTTCAACATCAATGTAGGGTTTACGACCTCTAGCACACTCCCCTTATTGCTACATCACTCAATCGAGCAACATGACAATTTACTAAGACCAGGTGTATGTACGTTAAAATGTGGCAGCTGTGAGTCTACGTATGTGGGCCAGACAGTACGATCTGATCGTTTCGTGAGAGGTTCAGGGAACATGCTCGGATTAATCTACATGCCATTCAACATCCGACGTGTAAAGTTCATTTAATGTGTGCTAGACATTATATTGGTGACACTAAAGAATGCCTGGAAGTTTTGTGTTTCGTTGACAAAGGGGGGGGGGGGGGGGGGACAATGAAGCTGCTAGAAGATACTGAAATTTATATACATTCCGAAGATGTACCATTATCTTTACCGAACGAAAAGACGGAGTTTCTTTGACATTTTTCGTAATTTGTTACTTCGATGGGAACGTGTATAATGGTCATAACTGAGACCTTCTTGTCAGTACGGTCTTCCTTCTTGACAGACACCCCACTATTGTTGGGTGCTGAATAGGATTTAGATTTAGTCGTCCTCTGTGTGTTACTGTCACAAATCGTTGTTTGTTAAATAGGGTTTTCATAACTCGTCCTCTGGGTTTTAGTGTTACTATTGCTATGTGTTTTCAGATTGTGTTATGACAACCACGATCTGATTCCATTTAGTGCTAGGTAATTTCTTGGCCACCGAACAATAACTGAACGGAATCCCCTTCGTTAATTGTGGGTGCGCTCATTCACGCTACAATTACTTTATCTTCGTCTTTGTCTTGCTTAGTGTACGTTCCAGACCATCCATGGGCACAAAGATCGTACGTTGTTTCAGATTAGGTCGAGATTGAACACTTCCGTTGGTCATGTGTTATTTTCGATCTATAAACCTGACACTGACGTTGTTTCATTTTAATATTTGAAAGTAATTGCTTTTCGTATGTTATTCTTATTTTACTTCAGCTAGTCGTAATCAAGATCTTTGCAAAGATTTGTTCTCGGTTAGTATCAGACACATTACTTATTGACGACAGCAAGGTGCTGATATGTAGTACATACTTTTTTTACGTGTCCATTGTGGCATCCTCGGAAATTCTCTTTGTGGGCACATAAGGTACATATAATTGCACTGGTGACAACAAGGTGTCAGAAATAGGTCTTGAATGCTTCATGCTAGCATGTATCTTCTTATTAGTAGATAGGCGACTAAGGGTAACATGATTAAGTAGATTAGACTCTTCATTGCGATTTTCTAGTGGATTCTATACACGATATCAGGTAGATTAGACTCCTCAATGCGATTGTCTTGTGGATTCTATACATGATATCAGGACTCTTGAGGAAAGGTAGGTATTTTTGACGCATATTTTAAGTTTCCCGTGTATTTGTCACATCTGTTTACGATGTTCTTTTCTCCTCAGCTAGCCTACATGTACTATTAGCTAGGACTCCACATAAATGCGCTAAGGAAATCTAATACTCTTTTGACAGTGGTGGGTGGTATGTTTGTTTTGCTTCTGGTGTGAATAGGTGCTGACTTACGCACACAGTTTTTGAGCACTTTGGCATTTGTTTCGTTTGTGTGGATAGGTACTTTGAATTTTATTGTACGACGGTGTAGAGAGGTCCAATGTACTTTACAGAGTTGCTTCACAGCACATGGTTGTTACTATTGGGGTAGATTCTAGGGAAGTTATACTGAGTGGGTCACATAAGATTTTAAGATCGTGTGGTCGATTTGAGTGTTTCGTCTGGTTTTTAAGCATTATTAGGTAGAGTCAACATGTGCTTCGATAATTACGTAAGTTAGTATAACATGGCATCACACCTGCTATACTATTCTTGCCTACATTCTGCCAGTGGTTGTCACATACATGTTATTAGTACTGGAAATGAAATTATGGCTCTCATTGTGGTCGATTTTATCGTAATACCAAGGTACGATTTTAGTATGCCTCTGGTGTGGTATTTAATGTTTATAGATGTTATGTTTATTTTTCATCATCTGTGGATAATAATTCATCAGTCATGGGTTTGTACTTTGCTTTATAAGATTTCCGTACGTCTTCGACTGTGTGCCATTTCTATTGGTCTAAGCCTGTCTGTTTTTGTAGTAGGGATTTGTTCCGTCCTAATGATTCTTGCACTCCACATACTCATTTTGTGGAATGGAGTTATTGGTTTGCCTGATTTATTCATACTGTCCTCTAGGGGTTGAATGCACTAATAGGTCCTGTCGTACTGACACATAGGTCCATGTGTCCTTAGTAACAGTGATGGGTTACCCACTGTTATTCCTGCTAGTGTTAATATGGCCTGCTACCTGGTTTTACTAGATGTGTCTTCTTTTGAAGTTATGGTACCTTCACATATAGTAAGGCATTTTACTGAGATATGCAAGTATGGGCTGTTGGGGAAAATGGACCGTTTCTGTCATATAATCTGGATTGATGTAATTTCAGTGATAGCCAAATCTGGTTATTGAACAGTATTCGGTTCTTATTTCTCTGACGCATGTTGATGCACGTTGTGGGTATTTTATTGACCTGTCATGCGGCACTTTACTGGTTCTTGTGTTACAATCATGGGGTAATTTGGATAAGTTACATCCATGTATGAAATGATATGACGTTTCAGGTTTTGTGATTTACAGTTTTCGAAATACGTAATGGATGTTTTAAAAGGGATTGTACCAAATTTTTTTGGTGTTACACCTTACATGACAGTGTATTACTTATATCTTCATGTACTGTGTAGGAATAGATGTCAAAGGGTATCAGCTTGTCTTAGGCCCACGTGCCCAACCCTGAGACAACGAGATTGTAGCAGTTAAGATTCCGATATTTAAATGTGTTTTCCGGTTCTTAAGTCTTATTTCTTGAACGCTTTATTATGGAGGAAGATACTGTTTGAAGTGGGTATTTTATTTTTGTTTCTTGTGATTAGGTGTTTGTATTTATCAAAGATCTAATTGTGGACTCAACATTTGAGGTCTAGTGTATTTCGTTTTTTAAGAGTACATAATTGTCAATGGATTTAGAGAGGAGGGCCCTTTCAGTTCTGGGAGATAGGTTGTCACAAAATTATGTGGTTCATGTACAGCTGTAATGGGTCTGTGGTTAGCCCTCACCAAGTTGGTTTCCCTTTTATTGTTAGGGTCTTACATCTCATATACACCTTTGGCATACGTCTTTACACATTAATGAACATTTTCAGTTGGGTGATGTCTGATATTTGGGACCCTTTGTTAAATTTATACCGTGGTACATTGTGTTGTTTTAACGATTTGATTTGAATGGAGCGAACGTGCCCTTCCTTAGATGTCCATTGCCTTTACACATGACGACATCCATGTGTTTTGTGACTGTGATTCAGGTTTATTCTGTGTTTCTGTTCCACAGACTTAAACATTTCTGAAGCAGAGCAAACGAAAAAGAGGAATTGACATATGTGCTCTTTTGATACTTCGTAGAATATTACCTTAAAGTTACTTCAGGTAATACACTGGAGTACCATGATTTTATGTGTTCGTTGTGTTGTACTTGGTTAGTTTTCAAATATTGACTTTGTGTTATTGTTCTTTGGTAAGCAGGGTATAAGGATGGGGTAATGTGCCGCCGAAACTAGTCGTATGAGATAATAAAGTCATTCTCAATATACAGCTGTGTCATACTTTTCATCATATATATCTTCAGCTGAAGTCCCTCATCCATGCGATAGTATGGATATCCGTATGTGTTGTTTATTTCATAAATGACTAGTTTTGGACTTTCAGATAATACATCAGCACAGATATTCATCTTCCTACGTAAATTGTCACTTTAGGAGCTTCCATTGAAAACAAAATTGAATTTGGATCATTTGTAAACGAAAAATGAGTAAAAAAGTCTGCGAATCTGATTTACCCCTAAGCTATAACTAGTATTCTAATTTATTCATTGTTTTATCTTACTGTACCAGTTACTGGAACATTATAAAACAGTTAACGTATGTCCGAAGACACTCCTTCGTCAATAGTGTGAGTCACGTTTCACATTCCACTACTGTCACAAAACCACCGATGATGTCTGCAGGCTGCCCGACATATTCAATTGAATACTTCCTGCCAGCATTAAATTCCCCAAAGCTGCGTTCCACGAAATGTTCTGCTGCAGCAACCCACCGTAGTTATTGACTGTGTTATCGGAAATTTGCATTTTAATTTCCCTGCGTTTTAGTGCCCGGAAAATCATCCGTATAATCGCTGTCCGAGTGGATGCTATGCTGTATATTCTGCAAGTAGTGATTTTTCTCGATGTTAGAGATAGACGTCAGTTTTGAGTGCAGCGCAGCCTCTGTGGGAAGAACTTTGAAAAAATATATTTCCAAACGCCGAATTAGTGAAGAATATCGTATTGCAATGTATGTACACTATGACGAATCTTCAATAGTGATCAAAATTTTATTTTTAATGGAAGTCTGCAGTTTAGAGTGTTTTAGCAAAAACACGAGTTTCAGCCAGTATGATGAACGATCGACTACACTGTTGAACAGCATCGAATGTTAAGGCCTTTTGTAAGCAATTAAGCTCATATAGTTGCGTTTCCACATGTTGCTCAACTGAGAATGCCATTTACACATTCAGTCGCCAAATTTTTGAAGCACTAATTAAGATAATAGCATCAGGTAGTATTTTCTATGACAGCTCTAAGGCATTTGATTGTGTGAATTACAATATACTCCTGGATAAGCTGGGGTTTTACGGAATTGCGGTATAGCCAACCAACGGATAATGTCATACAAGTGTCGATCTAACAGAATGGAGAAAGTAAATGAGCGATGGAGATTCTTCTGGTTGTGGTGAAATCACTTGTGGGGTTCCACAAGGCTCAATTGCTTCTCATATAGACATTTTTGCAAATGACACTAGTATTTTAATCCATCTGGTCAATCGTACTGCACCTGAAGAAATGGTAAATACTGTTCTAGAAAATTTGAGTGGTTTTCTGGAAATAATATCCCTCTGATTTTCAACTAGACACAACATATATAATTCTGCACATCTAAAGCTGCTGAGCACTGATAGGAGTAGCACATCATGGGGGGCAATAACTGTGGTGGAAACTTCAAAATATTTATGACAATTTAAACTAGAAAAAATAGAGGTTGTTATATATATCTGATGTCTGTTCTTTCGGACATGTTTGAAAGAACAGAGACCATTTTCAACCTGTAGCCACTACGAACCAAGACACAAAGGAATTACAAACATTAGCCACCAGTGGCCACTGATTTATATCAATGGGGTAAGCTGAAAATTTGTGCCAGGCAGGGTTTCGAACCCGGGACTCCTGCTTGCTAGGCAGATAGCGCTGATCATTAAGCCATCCAGACACGTTGGTCGGCATCCTAGCACGCCTCCTGTCAGATAAGTTCTCAACTTGTAACACGCAGTACTGATGTAATGCCCCTGTTCATTAGCCTCACTACTTGCAGCATCTGACCGATTCCTGTAAGAGTTCAAGCTTGGTATTCATCTGCATTGAAGGGATCGTCGGCCGTATTAACGTAAATTATATACATGTGGTGTCTGTTCTTTCGGATACGCCTGAAAGAAGAAATACCATTTTCATCCTCTTGCCATTATGAATCAAGACACAAAGGAATTAATGATATTAACTGCCAGTTGGAATCGATTTACATAAATGAGATAAGTTGAAAATTATTGTCGGACTGCGATTCGAACCCGATCTGCTGCATATGGGAGGCGTGAGGTTTGCTGAGGTAGTCCGCGTGGCGGTGATAATCACTGTGTCTGGGTAGCACAGTGGTCAGCGAATCTGTCTAGTGAGCAGGTTCGAAAGCCTGCCTGGCACAATTTTCAAACTTATCCCACTGATATAAATGAATGCCCACTGACATATAGTGTCTATTTCCTTATTGTGTCTTTATTTGCTTTTGTCTTGATTCATAGTGGAAACAGAACTATATATGTGATACTAAGGAGAAGACAGCTCTTAATCCCTTCAGTGTAGATACGCACGGGGAATGAACTTTTACAAGCATAGCCGGCCGGAGTGGCCGTGCGGTTCTAGGCGCTACAGTCTGGAACCGAGTGACCGCTACGGTCGCAGGTTCGAATCCTGCCAAGGGCATGGATGTGTGTGATGTCATTAGGCTAGTTAAGTTTAATTAGTTGTAAGTTCTAGGCGACTGATGACCTCAGAAGTTAAGTCGCATAGTGCTCAGAGGCATTTTTTTTTACAAGCATCCGTGCGATGCCACAATTAATGAGGCTGACCAGTAGGGGCATTACGTGATTAGTGTGTGGTATAAGATGGGTCAGACGGGAGGCGTGCTAGAGTAGTCCATATGGTTGTGGTGACCACTATGTCTGGATGGCGTAGTGGTCAGCGCATCTGTCTAGTATGCAAGAGACCCAGGTTCGAATGACTACCTAGCAAAAATTTTCAACTTACCCCACCGGCATCTAATGTCTTTATTTCCTTTGTCTCTCCATTTCGTAATTCCTAAAGCAACTTTGTTTGGTCACATTTGAATTTCAGACCATTGCAAATCTTGGACAGAAACAAATCAGCAAGTTGACATGTTTTTGTATTTTCATTCATTGATGTCATAGCGAATAATTTTGTTGAGAGACTCAAGTTTAATAGTGAAAGTGTTTACTGTTCAACAATATTCTGTAAGAATAATATGTGTTGCTCAGTCACGATCATGTTGCAGACTTCGGTTAGACATTTTGACTACTGCCTTACAGCATACACTACTGGCCATTAAAATTGCTAAGCCAAGATGATGACGTGCTACAGACGCGAAATTTAAGCGACAGGAAGAAGATGCTGTGATATGCAAATGATTAGCTTTTTAGAGCATTCACACACGGTTGGTGCCGGTGGCAACACCTACAACGTGCTAACATTAGGAAAGTTTCCTACCGATTTCTCATATACAAACAGCAGTTAACCGGCGTTGCCTGGTGAAACGTTGTCATGATGCCTCGTGTAAGGAGGGGAAATGCGTACCATCACGTTTTCGACTTTGATAAAGGTCGGATTGTAGCCTATCGCCATTGCGGTTTATCGTATCGCGACATTGCTGTTCGCGTTGGTCGAGATCCAATGACTGTTAGCAGAATATGGAATCGGTGGGTTCAGGAGGGTAATACGGAACGCCGTGCTGGATCCCAACGGCCTCGTATCACTAGCAGTCGAGATGACAGGTATCTTATCCGCGTGGTTGTAACGGATCGTGCAGCCACGTCTCAATCCCTGTGTCAACAGATGTGGACGTTTGCAAGACAACAACCATCTGCACGAACAGTTCGACGACGTTTGCAGCAGCATGGACTATCAGCTCGGAGACCATGGCTGCGGTTACCCTTGACGCTGCATCACAGACAGGAGTGCCTGCGATCGTGTACTCAACGACGAACCTGGATGCAGGAATGGCAAAACGTCATTTTTCAGATGAATCCAGGTTCTGTTTACAGCATCATGATGGTCGCATCCGTGTTTGGCGACATCGCGGTGAACGCACATTGGAAGCGTGTATTCGTCATCGCCATACTGGCGTATCACCCGCCGTGATGGTACGGGGTGCGATTGGTTACACGTCTCGGTCACCTCTTGCTTGCGTTGACGAAACTTTGAACAGTGGACGTTACATCTCAGATGTGTTACGACCCGTGGCTCTACCCTTCATTCGATCCCTGCGAAACCATACATTTCAGCAGGGTAATGCACGACCGCTTGCTGCAGGTCCTGTACGGGCGTTTGTGGATATAGAAAATGTTCGACTGCTGCCCTGGGCAGCACATTCTCCAGATCTCTCACAAATTGGAAACGTCTGTTCAATGGTGGCCGAGCAACTGGCTCTGCACAATACGTCAGTCACTACTCTTGATGAACTGTGGTATCGAAGCTGCATGGGCAGCTGTACCTGTAGACGCCATCCAAGCTCTCGTTGACTCAAAGCCCAGGCGTATTAAGGCCGTTATTACTGCCAGAGATGGTTGTTCTGGGTACTGATTTCTCAGTATCTATGCACCCAAATTGCGTGAAAATGTAATCACATGTCAGTTCTAGTACAATATATTTGTCCAATGAATACCCGTTTAACCTCTGCATTTCCTCTTGGTGTAGCAATTTTAATGGTCAGTAGTGTATTATTTTCCCGCATGAAATTTGCTATAAATAATCCACTACAGTTTCAAACCAACAATTATGTACGAAATTAAAGTACCAAAAGAAGAAACTACATTCATTGCCGAACATTAAGACTGTCTTTAGCACAAAACTTTGTGCTCATTTCTGGGACCAAAATTTCTGATCACCTACGCAATGACATAAAATGTACAGCAAAGTTAAATTCGAAAACAAACTGAAAAAGTTTCTCCTTGCTAACTTCTATTCCCTTAGAGTAATTTCTGTTTCTGTAATATGTGTAAGGTGATGGATAAGAATTATTAACCAAAACTGTATTTTTTAAAAAAGGAATGTTCCTTTATCCATATTTACATATTAATATATGTGTATGTGAATGTAAAATGACTCGTTCTATATCACTACGATTAATAGAACAAATGAGCCTTGGAACGTGAAAGAAATTAACTAACTGTAAAAATTTCCGAATTGTAAGGCTCGGCATTGGATTTTTACTGCAGCATAGAAGATGAAGCCACAATTTAAAATTACGTAAGCCAAAGTAAAAGAAATCGGTAGCGTCACGATGAATGAAAGTAATGAGCAACTTCAACAGAACCTTTTTTTGTGAGTTCCGTCGAAAAATGCTTTATGTTCGAATACAAGACTAAAACTTAGGAGTACGTTCGCCTTTGATGCGAACACAATACATGGTGGTTGTACGTGATTAAAGTTTCGCTATTTGAGAGGGCCCCCCATGAAGAACGAGTGATCGTACGACAGTAAAACGTTGTGGCAAAATTTGTAAAGACCTGTAGAAGTGAAATAACGAATAAAGAACTGAAAGAAATACATTTTACTTTTGGTATTAGAGGGTTACACTTGTTAATTGCGTTGACCAACGCGACGACCAGCAGCATCTACGGCAACCTGCAAGTTTGAAAGGCTACCATTTCACTATTGTTTGCAGGACTTTACGAATGGTTGACCATGGAATGTTCGGCTGTCATGACACACCTCGTCACTGCTTGAAGATCGCATATTGCGTCCACCATTCTCATCCATGACAACAGAAGCTTCTTCAACAATTTGTGGTGCAGCTGACCGCTGGCTTCTCCCAAAATCGCCAGTTAATTCGAACTTCCAAATCATGTTCTTCAACCTCATGCGGATTGAAGACTTCTCTCTATTCATTTAATGCGTCGATACTTGCAATGAGCAGTAGCACTGTTGCAGTTGTTTTGATGAAACAGCTTTACGAGTCAAGCCTTTCTCATCTTTTCTATACATATGCTGACTGTCTGCAATTTGAATGCACACTGATGCCTGTTTTTCAACCCTACGTCGCAGCACCAGTTACAGCACCTAACGGCAATTCATGACACAAACACTAATAACAATGTATGAATATAATACCTATAAAGTTGGGTAACCATACGGTAAATAGTTTTTCATCCACATTGGCTGAAACAGCGAAAGTTTAACTGTAGACATCCAGTACATTAGCTTTGTCAGTGTTTAATTGAAGAGCGTGGGCTCTAAAATAGTCTTTCCAAAGGAAGGAGGGAAGGAAGAAAGAAAGGAAGGAAGCTTAGGGGTTTACGTTCCTGCCACACGGGTCATTACAGACGGAACACAAACGTGGGGAAGGAAATCGGCGGCGCCATTTGAAAGAAACCATCCCGGCATTTGCCGGAAACTATTTAGAGAAATCACAGAAAACCTATGTTAGAATGGTGACATGCAATTTGAACTGCTATCCTCGCGAATGCGAGTCCAGCGTTCTAACCACCCCTCCACTTCTTTCGGACGCAGTCTTTCCGACGATGGAAAGAAGGCTAGAGATTAATATCGGAGCTCAGGCTCAAGTACCAAGTGCGAGACAGGAAATTGATAGTTAATATTAACATAGAAATTCTAAGTCAAAACAAGACGTATCACGAAGGTATTATCCGAATGAGACAGATATCGGTAAATGTGTATGTACATGGTTACAATTTCAGAAATATTAGGTGATTTATTTAAGAACAAGATCTTCATATACTGAGGAAGGCAATAACGCGTTGGTCGACCTCTGGCCCTTGCTCGAACAGTTATTCGGCTTGGCAATGATTGACAAAATTGATGGATGTCCTCCTGAGAGACATCTGTGCCGAATTCTGTCCAATTGGAGCGTTAAATGATCAAAATTCCGAGCTGTTTGGAAGGCCCTCCCCATAACGCTCCAAACGTTCCCAGTTGGGGAGAGATCCTGTGACGTTGCTGGCCAAGGTGGGATTTGGAAAGCACTAAGACAAGCAGTGTAAACTTTCTCTGTGGGCGGGCGGGCATTATCTTGCTGAAACGTAAGCCCAGGATGGCTTGCAATGAAGAGCAACGAAAAGGGGCGTCGAATGCAGTCGACATATCGCTGAGCTGTAAGGGTTCAGCGGATGACAAGCAAAGGTTCCTGTTATGAAATGAAATGGCCCACATTGACCGTCACTGGTGGTTGTCAAGGCATGTGGTGGGCGACAGTCACGATGTTATCCCCCCTCTGTCCAGAGCGCTTGTCATCGGGTCTCAGTTCGAAGCAGAACTCATCACTGATGACAGTTCTACCCCAATCAGTGAGATTCCATGCGGAATGTTCCTGACACCACTGCATACGAGCTTGTTGGTGTACAGGGGCTAATGGTAATTGGGGCAAGGGGCGCCTTGAGCTCAGCCCCCTTTCTGTGAGCAGTCCATTAGTGGTCCTTGTGATCAATAGAGTATCAGTAGCAGGCTGCATCGATGATAATGATGAAGCCGGGACTGTGACTGCTACACTTGGGACTGCTCGGTCCACACGTTCTGACTTCTCTCTAGGTCGACTGCTTCCTCCCTGACGCTGTTCGGCCATGGTTCACCCATTCCCACCAACATCGTCGAATAATGGCATCGCTCTTATTCATATCTCGAGCTATTCCCAATTGCTCCAGCCGGCCTCTCTGAGCCCAACTACTCGTCCCCTCTGCTTATATTGTTCATGCGCTTGTGTGTGAGGTATAGTTACTGTTCAACTGAGTACACGGAATGAAATTTGCAAAATAATTATGCTCTGGTATGAACATGTTACTTGTTTATTATCTTTGCCACTTGCGCTGTTAAACTATGCTCTAGCGTAACACATTCACTCATCGGCTTCCAAAATTTACAATTTTGTATTTTCCATCGACACCTGTACGAATATCAATTTGTGACCAGTTCCTTCGTTGTGCGTCGTTTTTCTCCTCCCTCCCTCCCTCCCTCCCTCCCTCCCTCCCTCTCTCTCTCTCTCTCTCTCTCTCTCTCCCATTCTCTCTCTCTCTCCCTCCCCCCCTCTCTCTCTCTCTCGGGATGTACCAAATTTGCGGAACTGCGAGAAGTAGAAATCTAAACTCCAATTCCAAATATGTCGAACATGACTCCAGGTACTTAAACACTCAGCCTGGTTACTGGCTCTGTGTCACTGCCAGATGATCAAATTATTCCATGAAAATTTTAGTCGAGAAGTTGATTGCAGCATAATCATTTTGAAACTATTTTTTTTTTTTAATCTGAAGAATCAATCAACTGCTTCGTTGTACTCCTCTTCTGCTATCTTGACTAAACCTCTTCCCCCCTTTACATCCAACATCCTCCATATTTTGCATTGCATGATGAATGGTTATCCAGAATTCTGATCTCCTTCTGTTTCTAACGAAAAGATAGTTGCCTAAAATTATCCGTCTTCTGCCAGATTTATATCTTCTCATATTCCATCTAGACCCCAAGAAACAGTATTTTAATTATACATTCCGTCTAAACTCCATTACGTTATATCCTCATTCCTTCCGGGTCATGGTTCAAATGAATAACCCTCCTTGACTTGAACTTTATTTTCCGGTGGTACGCGTCTCTCAAGTTTCCAAGTATATCCTCCACATTAACAGTAACAACTGGAGAAGGTAGCGTAGACACACTGAATTCATTTAGTTCGAGAACCTCCAATTTTCTGAACCATAAATGCGAAAAACTCGATTCATTTTATGGTCAAACAATATATGACAATAAGAACATGTCCTGCAAAATTTATTGGATAAATGTCGAAATTTTACCAAGTCATCAAGGTGTATATTTCGGGTAAATCATCTTGTGTGGTACCATGTAGAAATACTCGCATCTGTGTGAAGTTTTGATGTGAAAGATGCAGAGTAATCGAAGTACAACGCCTTAAACTTACATAAACATAACGTAAGGCACAGAAGATATAAAGCTCCTAACAGTGGACGCCCTGTCAGATACTGGAGAGTCACCATATACGCGTCTGAGAACTGAGACTTGTGTCACTGGCTCCACATTTTGAGAAAGATTGCAACAAATTCTCGTCCCGTTTCACGGGTTTAGGTTTAACGTGATCGCTAAATTGCTGCAGCCAAATTTCATATATGGTTCCTTTGAAAAGTACTTGGCCGATTTTCTTCTTCAACCAGAATTTGTTTTTCGTCGGTAATGATCTGATCGTCAACGAGACGTTATATTCTAATCTGCTTTCATCCCTTGAAAAGTAAAGCTGTTCAGCTATGAAAAATCATTCGGAGTGATAAAATTCTCACGAAATATAGATCGGAAAAATCGGTGTACTGATTGCAGATATTCACGAAAAATATGTCTCTAATCTTCACAGAAGAACAGACTGGATTCAGTTTCCTACTGCTGTTGCGGGACCACTAAAATCTGAGCAGTCTGCAATGAAATATTTAACTGATCCAAATAAGTGCAAATCTTTTAATACTTCTGTAGCACTGCCTCCAGTTTTCTCATGGTTCAAGTGTCACTTAGCTTAAGCGGCTTACTTTAGATCTACACTTTCTGGAATTTTTCTCTTATTTCCATCTGAATATTTAATATCAAATACATTCCTCTTCTTGAAGAAAGTTTCTTTTGTCTGCGTAAATCTGCTTCTGATATCGCTCTTGCTTCGATCATTTTGTGTTGTTTCCCATGTAGAAAATTTCAAACTGCATCTAGTTCAGTGTCTTCACCACTTGTGATATTTAACAATCAAATGTTTTCCCAGTCTCTTCTTTTCGTCACTTTGATCCACACTTTATCTACAAATTAAACTCTCCGCAAAACAGACAATGTGTTGCTGTCGATGTCTGCTACTTTTATACCATTCTCAGTATTTCTTTCATTTCCTTCACCGTTTATTCTACAAAAATCTTTAGAATTTATCAGACTTTTCTTAATACAAAAGTGTCTTTCTTTATTTAATAAAAAAGAATCTATCCGTAATACTCCCAAAAGTTTCTTTTTCGAAGTAAGTATACCAGTTTATTTCAATTACACCTTTTCAATATTTTTACGTATAATTCCACCTAATCTTGTCGAAAACCCTAACAGGAAGACGTCGATGTATACACGTGTTAAAAAAAATATAGCATTCCGCACATCGTGAGTGTGAATCAATTTTGTGATTTTATGCATAGTAATTAGCACTTTATGCTGAAAATTTATTCTTCGCTGAATCCAATGTCCTTGAATTGAAACATATCATGATGGCAAAAAGATTGTGCACAACATCAGCAGTGTCACAAAATTTAGAGCTTCTGGCAAAACTGATTTTAAAATTAATATAAATGTAGTTTTCCTTTCAAATTAATGTAGATCTACTTCTCCTTTTTTAAAACTTTGAAAATCAATTGTTAAAGATCTACATTTACTAATTTTATAAGGCTCTTTAAATACGTAAATACTTCATTTAATTAGTTACATTCATTTACTTTCAATCTCAACTGGGACTGAGTGTTTCTGAGGACTTGCGCTTGTAGCAAAATTGACATGCATGGCACTTTGCCCTCCGTGAAGTTTGCAGAGAGTTTAATGTGCTCCCCTTATCACTTTGACGCAGCGAAAGCTGTGAGCAGTTTGGGCTTGGTAATTTCCGCTGAACTCACGTCAATCTCTTCTCATCTTGTCCGTTACACTCGCCTGAGTGACGGAGACCACGCGTTTTCCTCTTTGTGGGAACCTGTCATTTCCATTCGAGCCGCTGCATTAATTATTTGACTTGTAACTTCGTTTTATACTTCAACTGAAAAGTTGGGCAAGTACAGTCTTTCGAAATTTGTGTACTAATCTATTTAGCTGGAGCCTTGTAGTTCACGCTGAAATCTCTTCTCCACTGTTCCAGAAACGTCCGAGGTACTAAAAAAATCTAACGGATCGTATTCTCAATATAAGGCTGAAAATAAAAATTTCAGTTGCAAACATCTTCCATTTATTACATTTTCTACTTTGCTATGCGTCACTTATACAAAATTCATTATAATAACTTGCACTTGAAAGATTTCATGTTTTCATTACCAACGTTAATTTAGAACAATCTCCCCACGAACGCCACACAAATATTTTTACAAAAACATCAGCTTTTAACGGATTATAACAAGTTCTACCTACGAAATAACATTTCTACCCGGCGGTGAATACGAAAAATCAGGGAAATGGAAAGAAATGACTGCATATAATGTTAATTATTGTAATTTAAAGACTTTCAATATGATTGTAATTTTAATTTAATATAGTCAATTATCAATTTAATGTTTTACAACAAATACATTTATGTTTGAGTTTTCATATATTGTAATTTCACCAACCCCATTATTATATTGACTTGTTTTTATTCAGAATATCTGTGTAGAAATTGCGAACGTTTCTGTATAAGAATATTACGAACGTTCTCTATAAACATCTGATGCTGCCAAACAGTCCATTTCTATAGATTAACAAACAACGAAAAAGATAAGATCCCTCAGTGTCAGTTCTTTAAGAGCGTTGCTTCGTTTATAAAAGATATAAATGTTTTGATTTCCAATTATCATAAGCTACTTTCATTGCAATATGTTCATTATGCATGAAATACACTGGAGAACCTAAGTCCTGTATATATGTTAAGTTCTACTGATTTAAAGTTCCCGTACACGCCCTCAGAAAATCGACATCCGAGTTTATATGATACCCTGCGTCTCGACAATCTTTGATATACTACTCGATAAACTTAATTACATTACATTGCTCAGGTCACATTTTCTGCAGCAAATACCAAGGAACTGTGGACTTGCGCTGAGGGCAGCGTGGTTACAGATGTCACTGCATCCCTTTAAAAGATGCATTTTTCGTAGCCACAATAAAATTTCTTTTAGCAAAACAACGATTTGGTAGCAATCATTTGGTTCTTTTGTCGTGAGACTTCAATCAGTCCGCCCACCATTAGAAATTCTGTGTGGTATTTTTATGCAATTTCAGTGTTTCTTACATTTATTTTTCATTTTTGTTCAGATGTGCATGTCGTAAGTTACACCGATATGAAAAGGTCACAAAAGCTAAAGTCTCGGCTCACTGAAGCGACAAGTGGTGTCTACTTAGTTAAATATTTGATAGATAGTAGCGTTCTTATTATTTTTGGTAATTAGTACCTTAGTTTTCCCTCTCTCTTCTGTAAGCTAAAACTTAAGCAAGGAATCGCAGCGTCTGTAAAATCCAGCTGTACTAAAAGTGTGATAGTCGTATCCGCTACAATATCTACGGGACACATGTACATACTGACCTGCAGAGCAACAAATATACATCTACGGTGACGTTTTAAATTTTTCATTGTGACGCGATGTAATTGAAAACGTTGGCCAGTAACCAGCATGTGAGTGTTTTGTTATGAAAAGTAGATTATTGCTTCGCACACTCTAGTCATTACCGTAGATTGGAGAGAATCGATCTCCGTTAGTTTGGAGCTGCACCGCTGACCTTTGCAAGCTTCGTTACTGTCATGGACGTTAGAGAGAGCCAGCTGCGTCGTGATACAGAAAAGGCCCTCTCATATAGACATGTACATAAACTCACGCAAACGCCCACGAGTGCGTGTTCACAAATGTACGGCGCACGTCCTTATTCGCACGCAGGCTGATAAAATAATTTCCAAGACACACCGTTTTACCCGCAGGATAGGGCGATAAAGAAGTGACGACTGTTGACAGAAAAGCTAACGTGCATGCACACTCAGCTACAGCTCGGAGTTTGGTAGCAGCAGACGTCTGCACGTTCGTTCAAAAATGTACACACACGTTCTCACAAACACACACACACACACAACCACACACACACACGCACACACACACACGTACGTGTGTGCGAGCTCACACTTGTAAGGAGTAATGAGAAGTTTAAGACAGCAGATACCTCTTTTTGAGTTAAGAAAACTGATTATTTGTAAGGAACACAATATACCCTTGTATAATTTGTAATATATTATAATTACAGTAATAATTCGTCACTGTTTGCTTCTGTATTCCGAAAACGGATAGGAGAAAGTTGTTCTTAAATTTTAAGAACAATCGCTGTAAGTTTAGTATCTTTAGGATGTTTCAAAGTGATAAATTCCACAGGGTTCTATTTTCGGAGTAATAATTTACGGTACCAACATCGATTCTAAGGCTAGAGTAATACACTACTACCCATTAAAATTGCTACACCACGAAGATGACGTGCTAAGGACGCGAAATTTAACCGACAGGAAGAAGATGCTGTGATATGCAAATGATTAGCTTTTCAGAGCATTCACACAAGTTTGGCGCCGGTGGCGACACCTACAACGTGCTGACATGAGGAAAGTTGCCAACCGATTTCTCATACACAAATACACTCCTGGAAATTGAAATAAGAACACCGTGAATTCATTGTCCCAGGAAGGGGAAACTTTATTGACACATTCCTGGGGTCAGATACATCACATGATCACACTGACAGAACCACAGGCACATAGATACAGGCAACAGAACATGCACAATGTCGGCACTAGTACAGTGTATATCCACCTTTCGCAGCAATGCAGGCTGCTATTCTCCCATGGAGACGATCGTAGAGATGCTGGATGTAGTCCTGTGGAACGGCTTGCCATGCCATTTCCACCTGGCGCCTCAGTTGGACCAGCGTTCGTGCTGGACGTGCAGACCGCGTGAGACGACGCTTCATCCAGTCCCAAACATGCTCAATGGGGGACAGATCCGGAGATCTTGCTGGCCAGGGTAGTTGACTTACACCTTCTAGAGCACGTTGGGTGGCACGGGATACATGCGGACGTGCATTGTCCTGTTGGAACAGCAAGTTCCCTTGCCGGTCTAGGAATGGTAGAACGATGGGTTCGATGACGGTTTGGATGTACCGTGCACTATTCAGTGTCCCCTCGACGATCACCAGTGGTGTACGGCCAGTGTAGGAGATCGCTCCCCACACCATGATGCCGGGTGTTGGCCCTGTGTGCCTCGGTCGTATGCAGTCCTGATTGTGGCGCTCACCTGCACGGCGCCAAACACGCATACGACCATCATTGGCACCAAGGCAGAAGCGACTCTCATCGCTGAAGACGACACGTCTCCATTCGTCCCTCCATTCACGCCTGTGGCGACACCACTGGAGGCGGGCTGCACGATGTTGGGGCGTGAGCGGAAGACGGCCTAACGGTGTGCGGGACCGTAGCCCAGCTTCATGGAGACGGTTGCGAATGGTCCTCGCCGATACCCCAGGAGCAACAGTGTCCCTAATTTGCTGGGAAGTGGCGGTGCGGTCCCCTACGGCACTGCGTAGGATCCTACGGTCTTGGCGTGCATCCGTGCGTCGCTGCGGTCCGGTCCCAGGTCGACGGGCACGTGCACCTTCCGCCGACCACTGGCGACAACATCGATGTACTGTGGAGACCTCACGCCCCACGTGTTGAGCAATTCGGCGGTACGTCCACCCGGCCTCCCGCATGCCCACTATACGCCCTCGCTCAAAGTCCGTCAACTGCACATACGGTTCACGTCCACGCTGTCGCGGCATGCTACCAGTGTTAAAGACTGCGATGGAGCTCCGTATGCCACGGCAAACTGGCTGACACTGACGGCGGCGGTGCACAAATGCTGCGCAGCTAGCGCCATTCGACGGCCAACACCGCGGTTCATGGTGTGTCCGCTGTGCCATGCGTGTGATCATTGCTTGTACAGCCCTCTCGCAGTGTCCGGAGCAAGTATGGTGGGTCTGACACACCGGTGTCAATGTGTTCTTTTTTCCATTTTCAGGAGTGTAGCAGTTGACCGTCGTTGCCTGGTGAAACGTTGTTGTGATGCCTCGTGTAAGGAGGAGAAATGCGTACCATCACGTTTCCGACTTTGATAAAGGTCGGATTGTAGCCTATCGCGATTGCGGTTTATCGTATCGCGACACTGCTGCTCGCGTTGGTAGAGATCCAATGACTGTTAGGAGAATATGGGATCGCTGGGTTCAGGAGGGTAATACGGAACGACGTGCTGGATCCCAACGGCCTCGTATCACTAGCAGTCGAGATGACAGGCATCTTATCCGCATGGCTGTAACGGATCGTGCAGCTACGTCTCGATCCCTGTGTCAACAGATGGGGAACTTTGCAAGACAACAACCATCTGCCGAACAATTCGACGACATTCGCAGCAGCATGGACTATCAGCTCTGAGACCATGGCTGCGGTTACCCTTGACGTTGCATCACGGACAGGAGCGCCTGCGATGGTGTACGCAACGACGGACCTGAGTAGACAAATGGCAAAACGTCATTTTTTTCGGATGAATCCAGGTTCTGTTTACAGCATCATGATGGTCGCATCCGTGTTCGGCGACATCGCGGTGAACGCACATTGGAAGCGTGTATTCGTCATCGTCATACTGGCG
The DNA here is from genome assembly GCF_023898315.1 of Schistocerca nitens. Lineage (NCBI taxonomy): Eukaryota > Metazoa > Arthropoda > Insecta > Orthoptera > Acrididae > Schistocerca > Schistocerca nitens. The sequence continues at coordinate 148,793,799 of NC_064615.1, read as the reverse complement.
TATCACCTGGCGTGATGATATGGGGTGCCATTGGTTACACGTCTCGGTCACCTCTTGTTCGCATTTACGGCACTCTGAACAGTGGACGTTACATTTCAGATGTGTTACAACCCGTGGCTCTACCCTTCATTCGATCCCTGCGAAACCCTACATTTTAGCAGAATAATGCACGACCGCATGTTGCAGGTCCTGTACGGGCCTTTCTGGATACAGAAAATGTTCGACTGCTGCCCTGGGCAGCACATTCTCCAGATCTCTCACCAATTGAAAACGTCTAGTCAATGGTGGCCGAGCAACTGGCTCGTCACAATAAGCCAGTCACTATTCTTGATCAACTATAATATCGTGTTGAAGCTGCATGGCCAGCTGTACCTGTATGCGCCATTCAAGCTCTGTTTGACTCAATGCCAAGGCGTATCAAGGCCGTTATTACGGCCAGAGGTGGTTGTTCTGGGTACTGATTTCTCAGGATTTATGCACCCAAATTGCGTGTTTTCACATGTCAGTTATAGTATAATATATTTATCCAATGAATACCCGTTTATCACCTGCATTTCTTCTTGGTGTAGCAATTTTGATGGCCAGTAGTGCAGTTCAAACTGTACCGTGTAATGTAAAGTACACTGATGTTCAGAAAAAAGGCAGAACGCCTTGAACGACTAGAGATACGACGTTCGTATTCACGGGGCATGTACTTTAGTATGGTCTGCATGGTTAGCATTTGAAACATGTTGGCCCGCGGGTTCAACGTCATCATCGATATCACGGCGCAAAACCGGGAAAAAGTGCCTGCGGCTCTCGTTCTCGCTATAAACCGAAGACAATGAATCAGGGTGACTTGATTAGGACGCTTCGTAGACGTATGAGCGAACTTTACCGGAAAATTAGCGAGTTTGAAAAAGGGTGGATTATTGGCATGAGAGAATGCGATGCATTTCTCCGGGAAATTGCTGTTCATCTGGGACGAAGTGTGTCGGCAGTGCAACGGGTGTGTGCAGACTGGTTTACGGAAGGCCGTAGAACACGACGAAATGGGTCAGTCCCACTAACCCCCCCCCCCCCCTTCCGACCCACCGCCCTTCCCTAGAATATCGACACCTCATCCGAATGGCATTGCAGGACAGATCTGCGTCCTCCTTGGCTCTTGTGCAACAGTGGAACAGCGGAACACAGCGTGACACTCCGTCACCGTTTATAATGGCATGGATTATGTGCGCCTAGCTTTGATGAATGTGCGTATGGAACGACGCCACTGCGGTGAGGAATTGCATTAAATAGTGTTTTCGGACGAATCCTGCTTATGTTTCTTTGAAAATGATGGCCGCATTTTGGTTCGCCGCAGACAGGGACAGTGGCATCACAAGGACTGCATTCGCACAAGACATACAGCGCCAACTCAAGACCTTACGGTGTGGGGTGCTGTTGGATACAACCACAAATCATGGTTGGTGCATGTCCAGGGCACTGTGACCAGTGTGACCTACATGAATGACATCCTGCGACCTGTAGCCATACCCTTCCTGCACAACACCCCCAGACGCTATTTTCAGCAAGACAATGCACGACCTCATATTTCTGCACAGGATGTCAGTCTTTTGCCCGGGCCAGCCAGATCAACAAACTTGTCACCAGTTGAAAATGTGTGGGATATTGTGAAGCAATGGGTGCAGCCAACGTCTACCACCACAGATGAACTCTGGAACCAGATGAATTCAGCATGGATGGCTATACCACATGACGCCCTTCACTCCTTCTACTCGTCGATGCCATCATCCATGGCTACTAAGCAGCAGGATACATGTTGAACTGAGGTGAATGAAATGCCAATCATTTCTATAAAACATACTGATGTACATTTTCCATGAATACGAACGACCTTTCTCTATTGTTTCAAATATTTCTGTTTTTGCCGAACATGGGCATATCTAGCAAATAAGGCTGTGGATAATATCGACACATAGCATGCAATAAATTATCTCTTAACCGCAACAAATTTCAGTGAATGTTGTTTCTACAGCTCAGCTCATGCTAAACTGATACGAGCGTTACTTTCTTTTCTCTTTCAAGGTTCGATCGGTCACGAAATTAAAATCTTAGTCAAAATCTTTGAAGCACTCCGCAAATATATTGCGCAGTATCTCCAATGTAAAAATACCTAGAACAATAGAGTCTCCCACCAAGTGTGAAGTGCGTGCTGTAATTCTGTCTTTTCATGTTGAGGGGTACAATGCTTCCGAATTCATCGGCGAAGAAGTAATGTGTACGTTGAAATTTCCTTGAGTGACAGCAAAGTGCGGTAGTGATGCAGGAATTTTGAACCAGGACGTACAGACGGTCGTGATGCAGGTAGTCAGGGAAGGAAACGAGTGTCAACCGGCGATTCTGTTTAGCAAGTGGATCAGGCGATTCGAGTAAATCGTAGGTTTACAATTTCTCTCTTGAGTGATTGGTATCCCGAGATTTCAACATTATAATTGCGAATGAGAGACTTCAGTAGGGCAAACTTTGTGCTGTCCGGCCATCATTCAATACAGCGAATGGCTCGGCTTAACGTTTCTCCACTGCTTCCATGTGAAAAGTCAATTTTTGAACAAAAACGTCACATGGAACGAGACAAAAGTCATTTTCGAAAATGAAGAAACAAACGAGGGGTCCAAACAGTGTAGTCTCACTTCCTGGCAGATTAAAACGGTTTGTCAGACCGAGACTCGATCTCGGGATCTTTGCCGTTAGCAGGAAAGTGCTCTACCAACTGAGCTACTCAAACACGACGACCACTGAAGCTGTGAGGACGGGACGTGAGTCGTGCTTGGGTAGCTCAGTTGGTAGAGCACTTGCCCGTGAAAGGCAAAGGTCCCGAGTTCGAGTCTGGGTCCAGCACACAGTGTTCATCTACCAGGAACTTTCATATAGGCGCACACTCCGCTGCAGGGTGAAAATCTCATTCCAATACACCCTCATCCCACAAGTAAACGAAAGAACTGCAATCGGTCCTCCTCCGTCAGGAGGTGTATGTCTACTGTGTCCTGGAACAGGAAATGAGTTTTGTTGATACAATTCATTGAACATGACACTGCCATCACTGTAGCCCCATACAGCATTATTCTTCAAGGTCCACGGAGTGCAATTCAGAGCAAGCGAAGAGGAATGTCATCATTGTCCTTTTTCACGACTGCTCGGCCGCACATTGCAGCTGCAACGAAGAAGCTCCTGCAGCGTTTTCGATTGGGAAGTACTTGATCCCCGTCACACAGCTCGGACTTGTCTCCCCCTGATTTACATCTCTTTGCCCAGATGGAGTGCTGTCTGGGAGGACAGCATTTTGTTACTGATAACGAGCTGCAGATCAGAGTAGAGAGTTGTATGAAAGCACAGGCAGTTGTTGTCTGTGACGAAGATACTAGAAAGTTCTACCATGTCACCACAGTTATGTAAGTTGGAGCAGTGATTATGTACAGAGGTAACTGGAAGCTGTAGCAGAATGTCGCAAATGAAACTTCTTGATTTTCACAGTGGACCTTGGAAAAAAATAGTTTTGTGTTTGATTGCCGCTAGGAAATACAATAATCACTGATGTCAAACTTCCTACATGGAAATTACCAAAAATAGGCTTTTGAGGCTATTCACGGCAGCTATTATCAGAATTAGAATGATAGCGTATTCGCCGAAAGCAGTAATCTGTATGCTTGATGTGGTTCTCTTGGTTGTGTCCTGTGGTATCACAGGGAGCGTGACGCGTGGCATTTACAAAGTTAATTCCTAACCAATAAAATGGTTGCCAGTACGACCTGCCGCGTCATTTTTCAGAGATTGTCTAATTTGTTCAATCAAAATGTACTGCACCCCTTTCCTCTTCTTTCGAAGACTCCATTCCTCTGTTTTTGCGCTACCTAGTTCATTGGACGGTCGACGCGTGCATGTGGTCTCTCTGTCGTCATATGGGTATACGCCTATGTCCCTCTAGCGTCGAGTTGGGGCCTCAACACTCCTTAGGGACCATATCTTTTGATATTATAATCCCTACAGTTTCTGTTAAGTAAAATTACAAAATACACTACGTGATCAAAAGTATCCGGACACCTGGCTGAAAATGACTTACAAGTTCGTGGCGTCCTCCATCGGTAATGTTGGAATTCAGTATGGTGTTGTCCCACCCTCAGCCTTGATGACAGCTTCCAATATCACAGGCATACGTTCAATCAGCTGCTGGAACGTTTCGTGGGGAATGGTAGCCCATTCTTCACGGAGTACTGCACTGAGGAGAGATATTGATGTCGGTCGATGAGGCCTGGCACGAAGTCGGCGTTCCGAAACACCACAAAGGTGTTCTATAGTATTCAGGTCAGGACTCTGTGCAGCCCAGTACATTACAGGGATGTTACTGTCGTGTAACCACTCCGCACAGGCTGTGCATTATGAACAGGAGCTCGATCATATTGAAAGATGCAGTCGCCATCCCCGAATTGCTCCTCAACAGTGGGAAGCAAGAAGGTGCTTAAACATCAATGTTGGCCACTGCTGTGATAGTGCCACGCAAAACAACAAGGGGTGCAAGCCCCCTCCGTGAAAAACACGACCACATCATAACACCACCGCCTCCAACTGTTGGCACCACACACGCTGGAAGATGACGTTCACCGACCATTCGACATACCCATAACCTGCTGTTAGATCGCCACATTGTGTACCGTGATTCGCCTCTCCACACAACGTTTTTCCGCTGATCAATCGTCCAATGTTTACGCTCCTTACACCACGCGAGGCATCATTTGGCATTTACCGTCGTGATGTGTGGCTTATGAGCAGCCGCTCGACCATGAAACACAAGTTTTCTGATCTCCCGCCTAACTGTCATAGTATTTGCAGTGGATCCTGATGCAGTTTGGAATTCCTGTGTGATGGTCTGGATAGATGTCTGCGTATTACCCATTACGACCCTCTTCAGCTGTCGGCGGTCTCTGTCAGTCAACAGACGAGATCGGCCTGTACGCCTTTGTGCTGTACGTGTCGCTTCACGTTTCCACTTCGTTATCACATCGGAAACAGTGGACATAGGGACGTTTAGGAGTTTGGAAGTCTCGCGTACAGACGTATGACACAAGTCACACTCAATCACCTGACCATGTTCGAAGTCCGTGATTTCCGCGGAGAGCCCCTTTATGCTCTCTCACGATGTCTAATGACTACTGTGGTCGTTGATATGGAGTACCTGGCAGCAGGTGGCAGCACAATGCACCTAATATGAAAAACATATGTTTTTTTTTGGGGGGGGGGGGTTGCGGATCAGGCATTCTCCGACTTGTCTCTTTTCAAATGCCCCTGATAATACGTTCAGAAACAGTTAAACAATTTGTAAAAAAATAAAAGATATCTATCATTGTTTTTGTAACATGTTAGAAGACCACAATTATATTACAGGCTATGTACATTACGCCGGAGCCCAAGTATTAAGATTACGAAACTGTGGAAGACACCAGACTCAGAGGAGCGCGATAGTGCACTAATAAGAGCCGCTAAGCGCTGTGGCAGGAAATCGCAGAAAACGTGGATATGTTCCTGACCTCTGAGACTGCTCAACTACTCAACCCTTATATATCACACGTACGCGAGTGGGTCGTCAAAATTGATAGTGCAAATAGTATTTTAATGTTTTAAACAGCTTGGTGGAATAAGTGGAATAATGTACATCAAATTTATTGAGCCAATGCGGCCCAACAGAAGAAAATGTACTTCAGCTACGTCTAGCAGTGTCATCAGTCAGCTGCTGGTTTAAGAGCCGCTACTAGACATGATTGTTATTGTCGGCGCCACCAAGAGGCCTCGTCTAGGGCGCTTACAATTTGCACTTTGGGCGCCCAAAGCGTCTTGGGTTCGGCGCCTGCGCGTCTACGTACCTGCTCGACGGATGCGAGTGGCCGGCCGCCCAGCGTAAGCTGCCGCCTGCCGGAAGCATGTAAATGTCCTTGCATATGTAGTGCCGCACCAACTCTGCTACTTCGCTGAGACAGCACTCAGTGCCTGCCTATTCACGACGCCGCTAGACAAGTATGCCGCCCGAGGTCACCACGCAAGGCACCTAGATGCCGCCGTCAACCTCTGTATGCAGGCCTTGCAGAATAAAGACTGTTAGAGCTAACTGAGCTCTTGTCACTCCTACAGGACTGATATCATTTTGATCCTGCAGCCACTATTGAATGAAGACACAAAGGAAGTAAGGACATTATTTATATACATAAGGAAAGTTGAATAGCCGCGCGGGATTAGCCGAGCGGTCTGGGCGCTGCAGTCATGGACTGTGCGGCTGGTCCCGGCGGAGGTTCGAGTCCTCCCTCGGGGATGGATGTGTGTGTTCGTCCGGTGGATAATTTAGGTTAAGTAGTGTGTAAGCTTAGGAACTGATAACCTTAGCAGTTATGTCCCATAAGATTCCACACGCATCTGATAATTTTTTTTTTTTGAAAGTTCAATATTTGTGCCGGTCCAGTATCCCAAACCGGGTCTCCCGCTTGTAGGAAGCTGAGGTGACATTTCCGAAAGAGTAGACTCCACGTATGATGATGACGACCAATGATCTCGTCAGTGTAGATGCACACCGAGCTTGAACTGTTACGGAAATCGGTGAGATGTTGCGCGTAATAAATCTAATGAGCAGGATCACTACATTAGTAGTATTTGGTATAAGTTAAGAATTTGGGTGTGATGGGAGGCGTGCTAGTGTAGTCCGTGTACGATGGGCTTTTGAAAAGTCCGTGCAAACTCCGAGAGATGGCACGACCGGTGCGTATCAAGGTCCTGTTTAGTTAGTAGCATCTTTGGAAAGAACGGACACCAATTTTCAGCTATATTGGTCTATTTAGTTGTGTTTAGCATTCGTGGTAATCAAGGAAGTCTAGTGATTGTCAAAAAATGGACGAAAAAGAATTTCGTGTGGTTATTAAACATTACTTTACTAAAGACTAAAGAGAAGCTTGATAAACATTACGGTGACTCTGCACCTCCGATTAGAACTTTTTTAAGTGGTTTCAAAATTTTCGGAGTGGCCATATGAGCACTGGTTTTGATGAATATTCCGGACGCCCTTTTGAGATTACAGCTCCAGAAATCATTGATAAAATACATGATATGGTGCTGGATGACAGAAGAGTTAAGGTGCGTGAGATTGCTAGTGCTGTGGGCGTCTCGATTGAACGGGTACATAATATTTTGCATAAACATTTGGACATGAGAAAGATATACGCAAGATGGGCTCAGCGATTGCTCGCGCTTGTCCGAAAACGGAATCATGTAAAGTGTTGCAAGGACGGCCTGCAGCTGTTCAGGAAGAATCTGCAGGACTTTAAATGTCGTTTCGTCTAAACAGTGGGTTACCAAGAGAGAATATGCACCAAAAAAGGCGAAGATCATTCCTTCCGCCGGAAAGATTATGGTGATTGTCTTTTGGGATTCACGAGGGATAATCCTCATCAACTATCTGGAAAAGGGTACAACTATTACAGGTGCATATTATTCATCGTTATTGGACCGCTTGAAAACCGAGCTGCAAGAAAAGCGCCGGCGATTGGACCGTAAAAAAGTCCTTCTCCATCACGACAATGCACCAGCGCACACCTAAGCTGTTGTGGTCGCAAATTTAATGGGAATAGGATTCCAACTCGTTTCACATCCCCCCTATTCTCCAGACTTGGCTCTCTCTGACTACTATTTGTTCCTCAATTTGAAGAAATGGCTGGTGGGACAAAGATTTTATTCAAACGACGAGGTAATTGCAGCTATTTTGTAGACTTGGACAATTCCTATTATTCGAAAGGGATCAACAAATTAGAACAGCGTTGGACGAAGCGTGTAAGTGTAACAGGAGACAATGTCGAAAAATAAAAAAGGTTTACCCCAATCACGTGAGTGGTTTTTATTTTTGCACGGACTTTTCAAACGCCCCTCGTAGTTATGATGCCCACTGTTTACGGATGGCGTAATGGGCAGCGCATCTCCCTAGTACGCAGGAGACACAGCTTCAAATCTCATTCTGGCAAAAGCTTTCAACTTGCCCAATTCATATAAATCAATTCCCACTAGCAGCTAGTGTCTTTAATTCCTTTGTGTCGGCAAGATCAAAATGGTGTCTCTTCTTTCAGACATGTCCGAAAGAAAGGACACAACATATATAATATAAAGTTTACTATGGAAAAGTTAAGAAGGTAAATTTTCACTCTGGCTGAGCCTGAAGGAACTTCAGGGCACAAATTATACAGCAAGCCCACTCATGAAAGAATCTGTGAAAGTGACGAGCTCGACTGTCTAAAAAATGTTTTCTGGAGAACCGGATTTTCTGACAAGGAGGTAAACAGGGAACTTACAATCTAAATTAACTGGAGCTTCCAGTGAAAAGGGACCAACTAAAGGGAAAGTATTCCTCCCATTCGTAAAAGCAGTCAGATCACATCAGAAGAGTACTAAGAAAGCACGACGTCGACACAGTGTTTAAATCAACAAATATTTGAATACAATAAAGAACCTACGCCCACCACTTATCACAGAATATGCAATCAAGACCTACAAAAAGGAGCATTAAGACCTGACTTTAGATACATGAGAACAATTACCTCCTGGAAAACATAGATAAACTGGCAGGTCTAATCATTACTATGCTATGATGTACTGAGAGTCTATAGAAATTCAGAAGTAAAAAACAGGTTTAATAGAAAAGAAAGATTGAAACTAGACCAGCTGGGGACCTTAGTGCTAAATGAAGCATACAGCACTTCCACACCACAAAGTCCGTCACACATGTCACTGCGAATCTACATTTGATGAATCCAGAACCAAATGACACTTCCTGAACGTTTTTATATTTCTAGTGAAAAGTTTGTACTGCTGTCTGTCTTTATAACCTCTGTAGATATTTTCAGCATTGGAACATGAAATATGCCTTGGACCACATCCTAATGCCCATAAACAAAAGTCACCAAGAAAGTTTCATTGCTTTGAACACAGCGTTTCTCTTCAAGAACGTGAGGATAGAAGGTGGACTTGCTTCAGTTGTTTAACCGAAGAGAAATGAAGCGCTGCTTGAATATTATCTTCAAGCTTCAGCCTGTCTGGCCAAAGTCGTATTTTGAACTAGATTTACATTTTAGTTTTACCATGCCAGATTTATTCTGTAGGTAGGTGGCTATACCTGTATTATTAATAGCATAATGTTGAAACATTTGGTTTGTGAAGACATTTGTACTACTGTTGAAACTTTCGAAGAGACAATACCTTATACGACAGGCTTCCTATAAATGGCATATCTGTGTATCTGGTGGATATTTTAGCAAGTTGTGTTGTTGACATTGAGAAGGCAAATGTGTTCTTTTCGTTTTTATTTTATTTAAAGTCTTTCAGTGTGGGAAGGACTATAACCATTGCTTCTAAGCTAATGTTTTAATAATATTCATGTGGTTTAGTTTCTTCACTTCATACAATGGTATGTTGATCAGGATCACATGAACTCTTTTTTTATACTTACCGTATGTCAGTAATTGCTGGTTTCTTGTATATGCCAAACTAGTGTTTCCGATTCCTATTCAATTTTTTTATGTTGAATAAAAATTTATCTATGTTTCTGATTTAATGTGAAAGTATGTCTTTTTTATCATTTGCGCCACTGGACATAACGATTGAATCATTTACGTAGAGATAACTTTGTCAGTAAACTTATGATTTGTTAAGAAAAAATTATGTTCTTGGTGGTTTTTGCAAATATTGGCTAACAGCCCACATAATGCTAGGCGATGCCGCTGTTTGTGATTTCTTTTTATTGCAACTGAAATATTTATGTGGCAAGATAAGATCCAATGATGCTATCTGTTTGTATATTTTGGATGTATATTTTGATAAGCTTAACTTTTCATGAAAGGAGGGTATAAGATGAACATCAACCAGAGCAAAACGAGGATAATGGAATGTAGTCGAATTAAGTCGGGTTATTCTGAGGGAATTAGATTAGGAAATGAGACACTTAAAGTAGTAAAGAAATTTTGCTATCTGGGGAGCAAAATAACTGATGATGGTCGAAGTAGAGAGGATATAAAATGTAGACTGGCAATGGCAAGCAAAGAGTTTCTGAAGAAGAGAAATTTATTAACATCGAGTATAGATTTAAGTGTCAGGAAGTCGTTTCTGAAAGTATTTGAATGGAGCGTAGCCATGTATGGAAGTGAAACATGGACGATAAGTAGTTTGGACAAGAAGAGAATAGAAGCTTTCGAAATGTGGTGTTACAGAAGAATGCGGAAGATTAGCTGCGTAGATCATATATCTAATGAGGAGGTATTGAATAGGATTGGGGAGAAGAGAAATTTGTGGCACAACTTGACTAGAAGAAGGGATCGGTTGGTAGGACATGTTCTGAGGCATCAAGGGATCACCAATTTAATATTGGAGGGCAGCGTGGAGGGTAAAAATCGTAGAGGGAGACCAAGAGATGAATACACGAAACAGATTCAGAAGGATGTAGGTTGCAGTAGGTACTGGGAGATGAAGAAGCTTGCACAGGATAGAATAGCATGGAGAGCTGCATCAAACCAGTCTCAGGAGTGAATATCACAACAACAACAACAACAACAACAACTTTCCATATTTAATAAGTATATCTTTTATTATTTGAACAATTTCTGCAACTCGTATGTTTGTCTACGGGTTGACTATGCTCATAAAGGCAAAATTTTCCTATTGGTGGTATATCTTTAATATTTTCAGTCAGCTGATAGATATATTTTTGCCAACGGCATTGTCGCAGTGGTAACACTGGTTCCCGTTAGATCACGGAAGTTAAGCGCTGTCGGGCTTGGCCAGCACTTGGATGGGGGACCATCCGGTCTGCCAAGTGCTGTTGGCAAGCGGGGTGCACTCAGCCCTTAAGAAGCAAACTGAGGAGCCTCTTGATTGAGAAGTAGCGACTCCGGTCCCGGAAACTGACATACGGCCGGTAGAACGGTGTGCTGAGCACATGCCTCTCCATATCCGCATCCAGTGACGCCTGTGGGCTGAGGATGATACGGCGGCCGGTGGTTAGCGTTGGGCTTTCATGGCCTGTTCGGGAGTAGTTTAGTTTAGTTAGATGTTTTTGATGGTATACATCTTTTCGAAGGTGAAATTAGCTGCAAGTAAGTCATTGACCTTTCTGATAATTTCACATGCAGGGCTCCTTTAGAAGTTCACCGTGGATTCTACGGGACTATCTGGTGTGTGTAAAGATACGTATTGGCATAAATTCTACAATAAAGTTATTATATCGATTAGTATGGCATTTAGCGATAAAAAGGTCAAGTTTCTAAACAATGGCCTGAAAATAACCTCTCCAGTTAAAATGCCTGAACAACCCTACGCTAGCGATACTACCGATTTTTTAAACAGCAATTGTGTTGAATGCACAAATTTCAGTGTAAGCTGAAAGGAGTGCTAAACAACAATAACTTCCTGCGCTAGAAGACTGAAATGAAGGACTACACTATTATGAAACATACAGCTCCAATACTTCGTCTGTAACCTAGAATATATAACCAAACTGTCCCATTTAATCCATTACGAAATTGAATTTATTCTCAATTTCAATTTTCTTTTCTTAAATTTATCACTTCGAAATATTTTCACTGTAAGGCACCATGTCATTCAAATGGCTCTGAGCACTATGGGACTCAACATCTTAGGTCATAAGTCCCCTAGAACTTAGAACTACTTAAACCTAACTAACCTTAGGACATCACACACACCCATGCCCGAGGCAGGATTCGAATCTACGACCGTAGCAGTCCCGCGGTTCCGGACTGCAGCGCCAGAACCGCTAGACCACCGCGGGCGGCGCACCATGTCATTCAAAGCATTAACTGTTCATGCAGTAAATCCAGTTCAGGCAAATGATGATAAACCAAGTGTCTAAAACGGGTAAAGAAATGCCAGAAAAATGTGTTAAAGAGAAATGTCATTAAGTTGTAAGCTTCCCGTAACAAGTGAGAAAATAATTAAACACCCCACTCAAACAAAAAACACACTCTTTTTGTGATATAATTCTGTTGAATTATCTGCTCCTTTTCGCCAAACTAACAAGGAAATATACCCACATATCAATAAACAAACTTGATGAAACTTCACAGAGGAGGCGAAACAGCGAAATAACTATTTTTTTGTTTGTGTCCAATTTCACTTTTAAGGGGTAAAAAAGGTAACTTTGCATTCTGGGTTTAGAGGAAATATCTTTAAAGCAATAATATATAAAAATGTTTTTCATTTAAAAGTCGATATATCATTGATGTTCTTGAAAACTGTATAATCAACTTTAGTAATGATGTGAAATTATGCAAAATACCCCTCACCATGTAAGCACAGAATTGTGCCGTTGACTATCGATACTCGCCTCTCTGCCGAGTGCAGAGCAACTGTGGGGCGTCGTGGCGTATCTTTCATGGAGCGTGGGCGGAGTGTTGTGTTGATGCCGTGGCTGCAGCGCATGCCTTCCAAGTTATGGCGAAGTAATTGAAAATGTTTGCCACACAAGTTTTGCATTTAATTTCGGTGCTCACGACGCATTATCAATGTTTATACAATAGGTGATGTTTTTCGGTTTTGTGTGTCGTGTCGGGAGAACAACAATCAACCGCGTCGCGAATGTTACGGAAAAATAATGTGGACTGGTATGATCCTAATTGCAAGTTCTAAGTGAAAGAAACACAGATCGTTTTGAATGGCTGACTGTCACGAGCGCAGGTACTTTTTCGTTCGTATATCGTACCCGAAATTTTATGGAGGACCCGCGTTGCTATTCGGTCACGCGCATGCTCGTGTTATTAGCTATTGAATTGTTTAGTACTGTTGGAAGAACTGTGACAATCATCAACTGATTAAACATCCGTTGAAAAGTAATTATCTTGTGTTCTACGCGCCGTGTTTTTGCTTTGGGTGCCCATCATTTAGACAGAAACCTGATACGTCACAACGGACACGTACTTGGAGTACAAATACTGATCACGTCCATTGTGGAAAAATGTTAATTTTGAACAGTGCAGCCCCATCCTGTGCGAGTGTTTAACAGAGTACAGCGAATTCTACCAGTTCAACTTGATATTGCTGGTGCGAGTGGCTCCTCTCCCTGCTAGACAATAGTTATTAGATGACACGTAATAGCAGGCAGTGCAGAGAGCAGCACATCAGCCGCCGCGGGAAGGATCAGGTACGTGGATTTAGGCACACGGTCGTTAAATATCCAGCCCCGTTCCTGTGTCTAGGGAGTGTTGTACAGTCTCGAGTGCTAAAGGCTAACTTTTATTAGTACTGCATATCTACCCTCTTTCCTCCAGGGCGTGTTACAACCACCAATTAATTTTGAAAAATGAAAACTCTTTTCACAATATAAATAAAAGAAGCTTTCAAGTCACATACGTCCTTGTGTAATAATGCTGTTTTTTGAAACACCAGCTGTATACAATTGTGCTGTGGGAATATTTTCAATATGCCTGATCAAAATACCTAAACATTAATTACTATTCTAAGTATATATTTTACTTATATTGTTTTTATGTTTAAATTGTTATTTTACGTTTTATATTCATGGTATTTTCGTCTTTTAGTTTACGATTTCACATACATCTATTCTATTAATTGAAAATAGTAAGTAACTACTTATCATGATAGAAAATAATTGCAGTACTGATAATCTTTGAGGATATGCTTAAAACATAACTTTTTTTGCACCAGTCACATGAAATGATCGAAATTTCTTCACGTAATATACACAATGGAGAAGAGAATATAAAAAAAATTAACTAGAATTGCAAATTGTCATGGGTGGTCCTCTAAATATCAAGATTTGTATCAGGCATATTTCAGTATATTGGTAAGCCTTCGCGAAGAGAATTAATTATGTACCAAGGACTGCATCTTGATTGCATTGTTCCTGAAGTGGAGATTGATATAATTATTTAACAGAACTAAATCTGAAAATTTTCTCAGAATACTCTTCCAAAATCGTTCCAAGGCTGTACCTGTGCTCTCGAGCCCTTTGGGATCGCCAGAGTTTCTTGTCCTCGGGTGTGGCGCTCATAATGGTTTTTCACACTGAACATCGGCCTTTTCATAGTTTTAAACTAAACTAATGGTGAGTTTGGACTGAGAACTTGCGGATCTCTCTTTGAAGCTCCAAATGTCTTTGTGAGGCATCGAAATCTGGGAAGCAAAGGTCTGACAAAGTCAAAAAGTACTTGAAAGATGGTTTTCTTTCCATCGAAGAAGAAATATCTGTAGTCTTATTATTTTCTGCGGTGGTCAGTGTGAAAGAACCATTTAGTGCATCGTATCTGACTACCAGGACGATGGCATAGGTACAACCGTGAGATGTATGCAGCTTTCGACGTTGGAAGAACTTTGTGAGAAGACTTTCAGGTCTAGATCTAATGAATGATTATGACATCATGAGAAACAAATCAGTTATATTCACAAAGGCTTACCACTGTACTGAAATAAGCCTGATACAAAACAGGATATTTAGAGGATCGTCTGTGACAATTTGAAATGCTGATTATTTTTTTTTTTTTTATAATATAACCTCCGACGTGTGTATTGCATGAAGGAATTTCGGTTATTTTATGTGCATAATGTAGAAAAAGTTTCAAACGTTTCTATACACATATCATTATTGTAATTATTGTCTACTATAATAATGAGTTACTTATTATTTTCAATTAACAAAATAAATGTATGTGAAACAGTAAACTAAAAATAAAAAATAAAGAAAGACCGAATGTAAAAGGTAAAATAACAATTGAAACATAAATCAAATGTAAGTAAAATAAATAATCAGGTTAGTAGTGAATGTTTACACATTTTAATTAAGTATGTTGGAAATACTCCAGCAGCACATTGTGCATAGCTTATTTTCCAAAAATGGTATTTCAGAAAACAGATTTATTACACAGGGATGCATGTGGCTTGAGAGATTGTTTAATTTAGTTTGTAACAAAAGTTTTCATTTTGCAAAATTAATTGTGAGGGATGTTTTGCAAAATTTCAGATTATTACAAAATTTGATTGTACACTTTTCAAGAAAATTAATTAATACCAACATTTGCATGAAAAACCTTTTTATTGCATCATCGTTTCGAAGATATTCCGTGTAAACCGAAAATTCCAAATCACCTTTCGGGTTGTTTTACTCTATAAAAGTGAATTTGGGCACCAATAACAAAATAGGTACTGCACTATTTTACCCGTTCTACACACCCTCCGTTTCATCAACGCCGTTTATTAACAACTGGGACTGTTCCTTTGTGAGATCAATTGCAAGTACTCAATAAAGGTACAGGGTGGTTAACAACAGTCTGAAAAGCTAGTAGGGGTCTCGTAGGGTAGGTTGCGCTGAGAAATAATTGTTATGAAAAATATAGGTTACGTTGCGCCATTTCCGAGATAATTAGCATTAAGTAGCATTCAGTCCGCTGTGTGCGCAGATTGAAGTGGGTCGCTAAACTTGGTCTTCGTTTCGTTTCTTAAAACCGAAGAAGTGAGCCATACAGGAATCGGACATGAGACGATGGAAAGGATCGAACCCGAGTAAAAGGCTATGAAGGTTCATGCGCTGCCATCTACGCTATGAGAAAAACTGATAGTAGCTGTGTCTGGCGGGCCGCTACTATTTACGCGTGGAACGGGCTGACTGGATAACTTCACGTCTAATTAACTTGGAAATGGCGGAACATGTCGAGTTTCCTTTTCTTGACAATCAATTGTGTCTCAGCACGACCTGTCCTGTAAGCTCTTCAAACTGTTTCTGACCATCCTGTGTAAACGATTGCTTCAGACAAAAAGCTCTTTGTTCACCATAAATTAAATTCACACATGGTAAAAGTTAGTTTTTGGCTACAACACAAAACTGTTTGAAATTAGCCGGTATTTTTCGTACCACTCTTTTTGGTTTATTCAAACAGCTTTCACTGTTTAATTGAAATGTTTTTCTTTTCGTTACCATTTTAGAAAATATACATACAGTTCCTAACATTTACTCGAAGTCAGAACCACCTCTTAAACGCAGTGACATGATAGGCCTTGTGGAGGACATTTTGTATGAACTAATCTTGGAACGCTTAGTACACCACTAGTTATTTATTTATTTATTTATTTATTTGAGAAGAAGCCATCTGAATAATCGGTATTTCTGAGCAGAAAATCAATACTTAAAACTAGGTTCAACATGATTAATTAAAGCATCGATAAAAATGTAGTGATAATTTTGAAAATACTTTGCCTTGATAACATCCGATATCAGATTTGTACTCCCCTAGTAAAATGCAATCACTTTACGTAAGGACTTCAGAAAGTAAGTTACACATGCCGTCTCACTGTAAAACCACAGTGTAACAAGAGTGATGCACTGTCCGAAAAGAGTTCATGTTCGTTGTAGATACAGTTCTTCAGCTGGACGGATGACAGTTGCACCACAGGGTACGAGTGAAACACTGCGGCGTCCGCAAACCAAATTCAATGTTGCGTCCATCCGTAAATGGTGCCAACAATTTGACCAAAGCTGTACAGACGTGGGAAATGCTGGTGAAGAAGTCCAGATTTGGCGCCCTGCGACTTCCATCTCAACGGAAAGCTGAAAAATAAAACATCTAGGAGGAAAGAGATTTTCCAGAGATGAGGCGTACTACAAAGCGGTTCTCGAATGGCTTCGTGACTAAAGAGCGGATTTCTAAAGTCAAGGAATTCAACGATTGGTAGAACATTCTGACCACTGTCTACAGAGAATTGGCGACAATGGTGGAAAAAATGTGTCATGTAACTGTGTCACTTTGAAGTGTAGTGCAGCATTCAACTTAATAATGTGTAACTTACTTTTAGAAGTCCCCTGATTTAAGTATAACAACAACAACAACATTCTGTTAAATTTTTATTATGGAATGTTTGTAGTGATCTCTTCTTCGTATTTGGTCCTTTTATTCGCCTATCAACGCAGTTCAAAAGACGTATTTCAAACCTGAACTGCATTGGAACAGACCGGAAACGCGCGAGAAATCCAGATTTTACATTTTGATAAACTGAACCTTGCTTAAATTGGCCTTCTATGTAATTTGAAATCGTTTAAAAGATAAATACATGTTGCAATTTGATGTATAGCCTGATAGCTGCTATAAGATTGACGTCACATCCATCATCACAAAAGAAGCTGCCTCTTCTGAAGTTGGGCAGAGTATCGACAGAATGATAGGAGTGACAGGAAGTGGCTGGTCTCACAGCAAGTTTGTAACCGGAGGTGACTGTGTACTTTTGTTTTGAATAATGATGTAGTGGCAACTCTTATTGTAGCCACACTAGAACGATTGAGACATGTGTTTTATTTGTACTGGAAGTTAAGAATATAGAAACGTTTCATAGAGTTTTTGTTTGTTACTCAAACCTCAATATCGCCTCTGTCATGTAACTGGTGGGAATGACATCCGCTAAGTGTACTGCTGAGAAAGCCCTGCAACGTTGACTGGTGGTAACAGCCTGGCCCTACATGTGAAACATGCAGTTGGATATGCACAGCGTCAGGCACAAATTACAGGGTTGTATTTGCTCACCTTGGATCCGCAGAAGCTGCATTACCTCTCGCAAAATTTCACGCACACTCGTGGTTTATTTTCCAGTAGAGACACACAAATCTGTTTTAAAGGATGCCATTAATTTATACAGCATTGCAGTTTTTACCACTTACACTACATACCACGTCACTGACTGCTTCGTAAATCACAAACTTAACCCAGTAATTACTATCTCGATCACAGTATCACAATCATCACTGTATCAATGTTAACTGTCGGTAATACTTTTCGTGGCAGTTAGCACACTTCTGCTCAAACTAAGAGTAATCGCGACCTGCGACATCTCGTGCAGGACGATTCACACCGGCCACCACCATCCTAAAAAAATAGTTCAAATGGCTCTGAGTACTATGGGACTTAACTTCTGAGGTTATCACTCCCCTAGAACTTAGAACTACTGAAACCTAACTAACCTAAGGACATCACACACACCCATGCCCGAGGCAGGATTCGAATCTGCGACCGTATCGGTCGCGCGGTTCCAGACTGTGGCGCCTAGAACCTCTCGGCCACCCCGGCCGGCCCACCACCATCCTACTCTATCGTAAACAACACTGGAGTATCTGTTTCAAAGGTTCGACCAATCACCGTCCAGGAAAAGTGACGTTACCATGGGCCATGTTAAGCTCAGTCAGTGAAAATTGGAGATAGTGTCTCCAAGCGAATTGTTACATCTTAGTCGCGACCAAGTCGCTATATCGTCGCAATATGCTTGCCAGCAGCAGAATTTGAGACTTATAGCACAACAGTTCGACTCGCCCTCGGCCTGTGTAATCTCTACCCTCCTTCCTAATTCCAAATGGTTCACATGGTTCTGAGCACTACGAGTCTTAACTTCTGAGGTCATCAGTCCCATAGAACTTAGAACTACTTAAACCTAACTAACCTAAGGACATCACACACATCCATGCCCGAGGCAGGATTCGAAACTGCGACAGTAGCGGTCGCGCGGTTCCAGACTGTAGCGCCTAGAACCCCGCGGCCACCCAGGCCGGCTTCTAATTCCAGCTTTTGTCCATAATAAGCAAAGTCTTTTATGAAGAAGAATTTGAGAGGAGTAAAGATTACCATACACTTTCTAACTTATTTACCTTTCGGTGTAGGGTTGGCTCCAGTTCTAGCGGTCAGATTCTTGAAGCTGAAATTCGCTCTTTGTAGGTCCTCATGGATGAATTTATCCAAATAAGCTTGAAGATTGTTGCTGCAGAATATCTGTTGTTATGTTAATATATTTTGTCACATTTTAGTATATCGTAGAGTCTTCCGAATTTTCACATTAACAAAGACGAAATTACATTGTTCGCCAAAATAGAAAAATACTACTACTACTTCATGCTGCGGCAATAACATTATTCCAAAAGATTTACAATTTTTCTTGACAAATGAATTTCTATTAGTTTCGATTATTACACTCCTGGAAATTGAAATAAGAACACCGTGAATTCATTGTCCCAGGAAGGGGAAACTTTATTGACACATTCCTGGGGTCAGATACATCACATGATCACACTGACAGAACCACAGGCACATAGACACAGGCAACAGAGCATGCACAATGTCGGCACTAGTACAGTGTATATCCACCTTTCGCAGCAATTCAGGCTGCTATTCTCCCATGGAGACGATCGTAGAGATGCTGGATGTAGTCCTGTGGAACGGCTTGCCATGCCATTTCCACCTGGCGCCTCAGTTGGACCAGCGTTCGTGCTGGACGTGCAGACCGCGTGAGACGACGCTTCATCCAGTCCCAAACATGCTCAATGGGGGACAGATCCGGAGATCTTGCTGGCCAAGGTAGTTGACTTACACCTTCTAGAGCACGTTGGGTGGCACGGGATACATGCGGACGTGCATTGTCCTGTTGGAACAGCAAGTTCCCTTGCCGGTCTAGGAATGGTAGAACGTTGGGTTCGATGACGGTTTGGATGTACCGTGCACTATTCAGTGTCCCCTCGACGATCACCAGTGGTGTACGGCCAGTGTAGGAGATCGCTGCCCACACCATGATGCCGGGTGTTGGCCCTGTGTGCCTCGGTCGTATGCAGTCCTGATTGTGGCGCTCACCTGCACGGCGCCAAACACGCATACGACCATCATTGGCACCAAGGCAGAAGCGACTCTCATCGCTGAAGACGACACGTCTCCATTCGTCCCTCCATTCACGCCTGTCGCGACACCACTGGAGGCGGGCTGCACGATGTTGGGGCGTGAGCGGAAGACGGCCTAACGGTGTGCGGGACCGTAGCCCGGCTTCATGGAGACGGTTGCGAATGGTCCTCGCCGATACCCCAGGAGCAACAGTGTCCCTAATTTGCTGGGAAGTGGCGGTGCGGTCCCCTACGGCACTGCGTAGGATCCTACGGTCTTGGCGTGCATCCGTGCGTCGCTGCGGTCCGGTCCCAGGTCGACGGGCACGTGCACCTTCCGCCGACCACTGGCGACAACATCGATGTACTGTGGAGACCTCACGCCCCACGTGTTGAGCAATTCGGCGGTACGTCCACCCGGCCTCCCGCATGCCCACTATACGCCCTCGCTCAAAGTCCGTCAACTGCACATACGGTTCACGTCCACGCTGTCGCGGCATGCTACCAGTGTTAAAGACTGCGATGGAGCTCCGTATGCCACGGCAAACTGGCTGACACTGACGGCGGCGGTGCACAAATGCTGCGCAGCTAGCGCCATTCGACGGCCAACACCGCGGTTCATGGTGTGTCCGCTGTGCCGTGCGTGTGATCATTGCTTGTACAGCCCTCTCGCAGTGTCCGGAGCAAGTATGGTGGGTCTGACACACCGGTGTCAATGTGTTCTTTTTTCCATTTCCAGGAGTGTATTTCATAAATGAATCCAAAAATATACATTATAAAAAGTACTAGATAGCGTAATTTATAATAGAAATTTTAAGTGTGCCAAATAATTCGTAATTTGAAATGTTTAAAAAATAATAATTTTAACTATACATTCAGAAATAGTATGTATCGATTACAACAATCAAAATAAAATAATTCCTTTCCAATAATTTTAGCTTGAAATATAACATAAAGCGTATAAAATTTTATGGAAGTTTTCAGAAAGGCAGCTGAGATAATGACGACCTGCCAAAAATTCGAAAAATAATACTGGTATCGACAACTACTGTTGAGGAAAAGTAATACTAGAGGAGGATGTCCCGTTACAACTGTTTGCTGCAAACGTAACAATATCCACGAGATTTCTGGATTAAGGATTGGTGGTTTTTAAAACTGCAGCGTTATGAAGGGGCACACAATAAACAACAAATTAATTTGAATTGACTTGGTATAAAAAAGATTAGCTTTCTAGCGCAACTGCACAAAATAGCTAGAAGTAACGGCAAGTGTTCTGTATACACGGTGGTCAGAAACAGTATGAATAGTCTTTAGTGGTGTGCAGGATAGCTTGTGCTGAGAAAAATATTCGATTCATTGAGCCGTTTACAATTAGCTTTGAAGGTAGTGAGACAGGTAGTTTCGATCACATGGCCCGTTTGAGACAATGTCGCAAAAAGTGTCTTCGTTTGGTTTTCTGAATCCGAACAATGGAGTGATACAAAAATTGGACATGCGACGGTAGAAAGTATCAAACCCGAGCTAAAGGCTGAGCAGTCACGCGCGCTATCATCTATGATATGAGAGAATGGCAGAGAGACGTGGACTGTGGGGAATCCAGAACAGAACAGAAGCATTTGAGATGTGGTGCTACACAGGAATGTTGAAAATTAGGTGGGCTAATAAGGTAAGTAATGAGGAGGTTGGGCGCAGTATTGTCGAGGAAAGGAATATATAGGTAACACTGACAAGAAAGAGGGACAGGATATGACATCTGTTAAGACGCCAGGGAATAGCTTCTATGGTATTAGAGGGAGCTGTAGAGCATAAAAACTTTAGAGGAAGACAGGGATTTAGATACATCCAGGAAATAATTGAGAACGTAGGTTGCTAGAGCTACTAAGAGATGAAAAGATTGGCACAGGAGAGCAATTCGTGGAGGGGCGCATCACAAAAGCCAGAAGACTGAAGATTATTTTTTTAAAAAAAAAAAAAAGAACAACCGACACTAATTGTATCTTGTGGACCGTTTGAACTAGCGCGAGTAACAGCCTGTTCGGCTAACTTTAATAGTAATTAACTCGGAAACGGTGCAACATCCAATTACTTTCTTAATAGTTATTTCTCAACTCAACCTACCTTGTAATACCCATACAAGCTTTTCAGTCTGTTTTTGACTGCTAAGATTGCACAGCAAATTTCTCACTCCGAAATCACATTTAAATGTTGGTTATTTTTAAAGAGACTGTACGATGCCTCTCTTACGAGTGAGAAGCATCTACCAGCACATGTCGAAGTTAAACAACAGTAGCAGTGTGATCTCTGGAGGCAGCGGTTTATCGCATTGCGATAATGCTGTACGGGACAGTCGTGATCCGAATACTGTAGTGTGAATACGGAATCAGTGGATCCAGAAAGGCCATGCAGCATCTCAACTGCCTCTTGCAACCGGTGACTAAGAGGACTGCATGTCAACTGCCTGTTGCAACCGGTGACTAAGAGGACTGCATGTCAACTGCCTGTTGCAACCGGTGACTAAGAGGACTGCATGTCAACTGCCTCTTGCAACCGGTGACTAAGAGGACTGCATCTCAACTGCCTCTTGCAACCGGTGACCAAGAGGACAGACGTACTGCCTGTCTCGCCGTGTACTATCATACAGAGAAGTCATGTGCCTCGAGTCAGGAAACTGGCTTCTTTGGAGCAAGATAAGTGTCGACTCTGCCAGTGCAACGACACATTCTTTCGGACATATCAGAAAGAACAGACACCAAACTTTCATATAATTGATGCACCTCTGTGGGGAATGAATCCACAATCTTCATTGTGGATGCACATTTACGTTTGACCTTCAGCAGGAATCAAAAATCAGCGAGCACGGGAGACACGGACGTGGACTGCAGATAGATCGCACTAGGTGGGAATGTGAGTCGGACACGGAGCGTATCGATATAGACCGCACATTCGCGATAAACACAGTGCCTGGGTGGCGCAGCGATTAATGCAGCTGCCAAGTAAGTAAGAGATGCTGGGTTCGAGTCGTGGTCCAGCACATAATTTCACTCGTCGCCACTGATTCCGCACAAAGTCCTGACGCACTCGCTATAACTTGTTCCTTTGCTTTCTGCACCCTCCCCCTTCAAATATAGATAAAATATATGTCTACACGTTGACCGTTCTTATGGCAGCAACGAACAGCCGCACTGAAAGTGCTATCTGTATGCCCAAAGACAACTCTGGACAGCAGCGCGGAGTGGCGGCGCGGTTAGAAACGCCATGTCACGGACTACGCGGCCCCTCCCGCCAGGGCTTCGAGTCGCCCCTCGAGCATGGGTATGTGTGTTGTTCGTAGCATAAGATAGGTTATGTAGTGTGTAAGTCTAGGGAACGATAACCCCAGTAGTTTGGTCCCTTAGGAATTCACATACATTTAAAACACTGGACACAAGAATGGCAGCACGTCAGCACGTTGTGTCTTCAGACGAGCCCCAGTTATGCATACAACATCACGGTGGATTGCAGTCACCAATATATGGACCCAGTACCTGATGATATGTGGTACCTTAGAGTACATATCGGTATCACGAACACCTATGCTTCACCCAGCCGGTAATTTGGACAGCAACTGTTACATTTTTGGCGTGTTAAAGTCGGTCTCCGTGGCGCCATATTTCTACAATGCCATATATGCCGTATGTTCCTCGTGCTGTCCTGGCCTATCTCAGCACAGGGTGTTCGTCTGTTGCCCATTCAAAACGTATGGTTATAGGTTACTGTAGACTGGAACGCCACCAATCGCCAAGCTCTGCGATGGATTAACCCTGGCATACAGTTAATGACCGTGTCTGTCAGTCAAGCTCCGTTCGTTTCGATGCCCTGTTATTTTTTATGTGTCTTCTGACTGGATTGATGCGGATTTCTATTTTGTGTCAAGCTTTCCAAAGCAGCACATGCCCTACTTCCCGAATTATTTGTAGGATGTATTTCAGTCCCCGTCTTCCCCTTCGGTTGGGACCCTTTACAGCTCCTTTCAGTACCATGGAAGTTACTCCATTATGTCTTAATACATATCGTATCATTCGATCTCCTCGTCTTGTCAAAGGTTTCCAAATGTCCCTTTCTTCGCTGATTCTGTGGAGAACCACATCATTCCTTGTTTTATGGTTTCAACTGTTTTTCTGCCTCGTGATGACTGGGTGTTGTGTGCTGTCCTTAGGTTAGTTAGGTTTAATTAGTTCTAAGTTCTAGGGGACTGATGACCATAGATGTTAAGTCCCATAGTGCTCAGAGCCATTTGAACCAACTATTTTCAGTATCCTTCTGCAGTTACACTTCTCAAATCCTTCGCTTCTCTTCTTTTGTGTGCAGTATTATTACTAAATTAACAAGAAAACCCATTCGATGATGAATCTGTGTAAAGCAACAAATTTTTCTGAAAGCAGATTGGTTTTATTCTGGGTTCCAGTACACCATATTACTCTCCACTCTTATGGCTACAAAACCCTGTTTATCGACATAAGCTCTGTTCAGTGGATCGGTATAACGCCATCTGACTGGAAGGGTCTTCTTGCCTGCATGGTACCACTCTACTGGCAGATGTCGGAGCCAACGTTTTGCTACATCAACTGCCTCCCCATCATCGACGTCCTGCTTTCTGGAGAGTGTATCCTTCATTGGGACAAACAGATGGAAGTCTGAAGGTGTGAGATCCGGTGGATGAGGGAGAACAATCCAATGAAGTTTTGCAAGCTCCTGTCGAGTGCACAGACATGTGCAAGGCCTTCCGCTGTCATGGAGAAGGAGACGTTCGTTTGCATTTTTGTGGTGACGAGAACGCTAAAGTCATTTCTTAAGTTTCCAGAGAGTAGCACGATAGAGTTCAGAGTTGATCGTTGCTCCGTGATGGAGAACACCAGACAGAATGACCCCTTCAGATCCCAGAACACCGTCGCCATGACTTTACCAGCTGAGGGTGCGCGCTTCGAAATTTGCCAGCCGGCAAGCGGTAGCTCGGAGAGGTTTGCGCCCCTTTCTTGCGAGACCTTGCCCAACGACTCGCCGTGCTTTTGTTTACTTCCAGGTCCCCGCAGACATTCTGAAAGCGCCTATGGATATCTACGATACCCTAGTTTTTCGCCAAAAGAAGCTGAATGACAGATCTCTGCCTTGAGCTCACTTCCCTTACAGATAGCATTTTGAAGGCTACGTATAACGCCGTCTCCTATCGGAATTTCTTGAAAGTATAGAGGCCGTAGAGGTTATATTCCAAGATGTACCATAGCAGATTCCAAATTTTTCTAACTTAAACTGGACGAGAACTTGCTTACTGAACGCCCCTATTATTTGCTGGATGTATTTCAGTCTGTCTTCCCTATTGGTTTTTATCCTTTACAGATCCTTTTATCAGCATGAAAGTTATTCCATTATGTCTTAAAACACGTTCTATCGTCCTATCCCTTCTGCTTGTCAACGGTTTGCAAATGATCCTTCCCCAGCTGATTTAGCTAATTCTACGGAGAGCCTCATTTTCCTTGTCTTAACAATCCAACTAATTATTATCAGTATCCTTCTACATCAGCACATCTTACGCTTTGATCTTCTTCTCAGTTTTTCCCAGTGTCTGTGTTTCCCTACCACACAATACTGTGCTCCTCCGGTACATTCTCAGAAATTTCTTTTTCAAATTAAGGCCTATGTTTGATACAAATCGACTTCTGTTGGCCAGGAATTCCGTCTTTGCCAGTGAATTCTACTTCTTATGTCCTTTTTGGTTCGTCCATCGTGTATTATTTTGTCTGCAAGATATCAGAATTCCTTAACTGCATATATTTCGTAGTCACCTATTTCTATGTTAAGTTTATCGCTAATCTCATTGTTGCTACTTCTCGTTATTTTCATCTTAGCTGGGTTCGCTCTCAATCCTTATTCCGTAGTCATTATGTAACACCATAGCTTAGACACTACATACCTTTTGTTGATTCATTTACCTTTCTATTTTGTTCAACATCCCATCGGTGAACTTCTGTAATTAGTGTACGATTAATTCGATACTGTAATGAAGTATAATCTTTGTAAAATGCACAGTGTGAGCAAATGATCTTTTGTATTCCTCATATAACCTCTTTGGTTATCTTTAAAATTAAATAATTTTATTTAAATAATTTTGTGTAGAACTACCAATATATGCAAATGTTCTGTTTTATTTAAAATGTTTGTTTGCTGTTATGTCAACTGCTGACCTTCACATAGGGTCCTTAGTTATTTCGTATGTAAAAGTTGTTGTGGTTCCAATCGGTAACGGAACTGTGTAGCGCGCGCAAATTGTGGTTGGCCTAGGTAGAAAAGGTGGAACAACGGGTCAGTCGGGGACGAGCTACCAAACGATCAACTGCTCATGTAAAAGTTGTATATTGTGCTGGTGCCGAGAGTTATATGTTCATGCTTGCTAAGGGCTTATTTCTTTAGTGTATTGAAAGTGTGTTTAGTTTGCTCTGCTACAGTGGTCAAGATTAAGGGCCCCTGCTTAAAAGTAGTTAAAAATGCACAAAGGTACTTAATTATATAAAGTTTCAATTACTCTTGCTATTCAAGTCAAATTCTGTACAATATTGGTTTCCTCTTGTGTATTAGAAATGCATACTAATGTAGCATCAGGATCTATAGTTTGTCTATTGTGCTCATGCTACATACCCATTAATAGAAAGACAACTATCTATGAAAACAGTAACTTCTTTATTCAAAAGACAGTGAGAAGTAATCTGTTAGTGAAATACATTTAATTTTCATTCTAACTAGGGAACCTCCCCATCGCACCCCCCTCAGATTTAGTTATAAGTTGGCACAGTGGATAGGCCTTGAAAAACTGAACACAGATCAATCGCGAAAACAGGAAGAAGTTGTGTGGAACTATGACAAAAATTAGTAAAATATACAAACTGAGTAATGCATGTGTAAGATATGGAACATCAAGGAGATTGTGAGCGTAGGAGCGCCGTGGTCTCGTGGTTAGTGTGAGTAGCTGCGAATCGGGGGGGGGGTCCTAGGTTCAAGTCTTCCCTTAACTGAAAATTTTACTTTCTTTATTTTTGCAAAGTTATGATCTGCCCGTTCGTTCATTGACGTCTCTGTTCACTGTAATAAGTTTAGTGTCTGTGTTTTGCGACCGCACCGCAAAACCGTGCGATTAGTAGACGAAAGGACGTGCCTCTCCAATGGGAACCGAAAACATTTGATCGCAAGGTCATAGGTCAACCGATTCCTCCACAGGAAAACACATCTGATATATTCTATACGACACTGGTGACGGCATGTGTGTCACATGACAGGAATATGTTGTCGACCCACCTAACTTGTACACTTAGCGAATGGGTAAAAAGATTCTTCTACCTTGCCCGATTGAGGTTTTCTTGTGGATGTGATAATCACTCCCAAAAAAGTGATGAAAACATAAGAGTTTGTCACATAAACTGAAAATAAAAATTTAAACTTTTCATTCGAGGGTAGACTTGAACCTAGGACCTCTAGCTCCGTAGCTTCTCTCGCTAACCACGGGACCACGGCGCTCCTCGCCTGCCAGTGTCCTTGATGTTGCCTATCTTCGCATGGGCTACGCAGTCTGTATATTTTACTAATTTTTTTCATAGTTCCATACAACTTCTTCCTGTTTTCGCGATTGATCTGTGTTCAGTTTTTCAAGGCCTATCCACTGTGCCAACTTATAACTAAATCTGAGGGGGGTGCGATGAGGAGGTTCCCTTGTAAGTAGAAAGGTGTTTAGTAGTGAAAGACTTAATCTATGCACAATAACTAAATTTGCTGTGGACCATATCCATATTTCATGTCAGATAGGAATATGTTTGAAAAAGCAATATTGAACCTATGTCCAATTTTTGATTCTAAAGTGCACTGTAATAGTAATATTATTGAAACCACTCAGTTTGACTAAGCCCTGAAGATAATGTGTATCGTTATCTGCTATATTTATGCAAATAGTTTGTTCTGCTCTAGCTGTCAACTCCAATCTTACGTTAACATATGCAGGTGTCAGATTTCATTGCACTCGCGTGAGGCGAAATATAGGTTGTGTTTTTCCGTTAAAGTTACTCATACATACTTTCTTAAACAAGAATGTTAATCATTCTCATGCCTAATTAGGCTTGCGATCGTTTTCTTTATTCTTTGAACAGTGTGGATAAGTAAATTATTGTTTGTTACTGAATATTTACGTAATTCTGACTTTCACTTCCGATAAGCCACTTCCGTAAGGTACAACACGGTCAACATAACAAAATTCCTCTCAGAGGGTAACGCTGCTCTGTTGCGTTATACCATAACTGCTTTAACAAGATAGTTTTACTTCACGACGTGCCTCCAACTTTAAGGTTATGGTATAGCAGAAACGGACAGAAGTGTTATAATTAGACCATTCTGTTTAACAATCCTGTAATAATTCTTCACTTTCAGTGAGACGGCAGTTCATTAGCAAATCTTATCGCTGATATATTTTCTACCTGAATTGTACTCTCCCTTCTGAAGGAATCTTTGCCGGCTGGTGTGGCCGAGCGGTTCTAGGCGCTTCAGTCTGGAACCGCGCGACCGCTACGGTCGCAGGTTCGAATCCTGCCTTGGGCACGGATGTGTGTGATGTCCTCAGGTTAGTTAGGTTTAAGTAGTTCTAAGTTCTAGGGGACTGATGACCTCAGAAGTTAAGTCCCGTAGTGCTCAGAGCCATTTGAACCATCTGAAGGAATCTTTTACTTTCATCACTGTCTCTTTGTTGTATAGATGGAAGAGCAGGGGCGACAGACTGCATCCCTGTCTTAAATCCTTTTTCATCTTACCACTTCGTTTTCCTGGTCGTCCACTCTTATTTTTTCCTCGTGGTTCTTGTACTATTGTATATTATCTACGTTTCCCTATAACTTACTCCTATTTTTCTTAGAATTTCGAATCTCTTGGACCGTGCGTACCTGGTTTGAAGCTTTTGTTGATCTGAGAGACTGTAACTGTTTGTACTACATTTCGTATCCTGGATACCCCCAAATCACTTTCAAATTTAAACATATTTGCATCGTACTTGAACGTACACACGCAACACCTAATATTTCGTTACCTGCTTTTCTTCCTAGTATTGCAGGTGTAACGGCGAGCAGTGTATGTAGGCTCAAGTTCCTTGTACGCACCCGTATACCCACACACCCTTCTCGTACGCGAGTGCCGAGCGATGTGCAAATGAGCTATTTGCGAGGACAGCCACAACGCACCGGCCGCCGCCGCTTCAGGTGTCCCCGATCGCCATTCCAGTCACGTCGGCAGCGGCCCTTGTCGCCTGTCCTCCCATTTCGCACTCGCGGGAACGATTCGCGATAATTTACGATCGTCGACCGCGACAGAAGTGACGTGAATGGGGGAGAACGGGTGGAGCGAGGAGCCACTACTGTGACGAGGTCGCCGGATGCGGCCGCAGCTGCGAAGGGAAGAGCAGGCGGCGGTCTGCGGAGAGGAGGACAATTGATTCGGTGCCATTCGGACCCACTGTCTGTTTTAATGGTTTCGCCAAACGTAATGTAAAGCGGACGTCAAAAACTCACGGTAATACCGTCGTATCGAACTGCTGGGCGCCTTTTACAGCTTGCAAGCTTGATCGTTCGTTAAAGACTCAATTGGAGGACTGCCAATTTTTTCGTCGTATACCATATACCAAAAAAAAAAGCATTAGAAAATTTTATGGTTTTCTCTTTATCCTTGAAGTCGCTTTTCATAACTCACGCTAGTGAATTACGGTTTTGCTTCTTTACTGCACGATGATTAGGCGCATTTTCTGGAAAGTTAACAAGTGTGAAATGCAGTTTGGATCCTACTAAAGAGTGCAAGACGAAAGGGGTTAGTGTGTGGGGAAACTGAAAGACAGTATGTTCAGTGAGAAAGAAGTATCCAGCGTAAGTTCATTAGGATTACGTGGAAAACTCAATGCAGTGACCTGAAATCGATGAGAGGTGAAAGACTGGCTCGTCATAAGACATCAAGTGACAAACAATATTCGAAATTACCGAATTGGGAACACTTCAGTAAATTCGGTACGTGTAACACATTCATATTTGTGATGCGAAAATATTTTGTTGACGACTACATACATAGGAAGAAACGATCATCCTAATAAAACAAGGAATTACGGTTTTGCTTCTACAAACATGGTAGCAGTTACTTCTGTAAAATATCTGGGAGTATGGGTACGGAACGATTTGAAGTGGAATGATCATATAAAATTAATTGTTGGTAAGGCGGGTGCCAGGTTGAGATTCATTGGGAGAGTCGTTAGAAAATGTAGTCCATCAACAAAGGAGGTGGCTTACAAAACACTCGTTCGACCTACACTTGAGTATTGCTCATCAGTGTGGGATCCGTACCAGGTCGGGTTGACAGAGGAGATAGAGAAGATCCAAAGAGAAGCGCCGCGTTTCGTCACAGGATTATTTGGTTAGCGTGATAGGGTTACGGAGATATCTAGCAAACTCAAGTGGCAGACTCTGCAAGAGAGGCGCTCTGCATCGCGGTGTAGCTTGCTCGCCAGGTTTCGAGAGGGTGCGTTTCTGGATGAGGTATCAAATATATTGCTTCCCTCTACTTATACCATCCGAGGAGATCACTAATGTAAAATTAGAGAGATTCTAGCGCGCACGGAGGCTTTCCGGCAGTCGTTCTTCCCGCGAACCATACGTAATTGGAACAGGAAAGGGAGGTAATGACAGTGGCACGTAAAGTGCCCTCCGCCACACACTGTTGGGTGGCTTGCGGAGTATAAACGTAGAAATGTAGTAGGAAAACTAGAGCTCGCAAGGAAAGGTATAGGTGTTCGTTTTTTCCAAGCGCTGTTGGAGAGTGGAATAACGTAGAATTATTGTGAAGATGGTCCGATGAACTCGCTGCCAGGCACTTAAGTGTGATTTGCACAGTATACATGTAGATATAGATGTATAAACTTTTAAAACGATACAGCACCATTGGCCGCTAAACATTAAAAGAATTTGAGTGGCAATATTTCAACGGGTACGGTACAGTGGCCAATTAAATTTCAAAAGGGGTTAAGCTTTAAAGCTGCGGTCGACACAGGGGCCGATCGGTTGAATAGCAATTACAGTACGACCGAAATGAAGCAAGTAATGCTGTTAGACACTGAGGTCATTAACGCACTTACATTTTAATCTGAGTGGGAACACATGTTTTAAAGTAATTCCACGCATGAGTCAAGTAACTGAATCAAACTAGATCAGAAACAAGTAAAACCTCGTAAAGGTCTGGGCATGCTGCACTTAAATTACAAATAGAGCAACAGTTGTAATCTTCAGACTAATTCGGCGCAGTGGCCGTTTAGTTAAGAAGCAAAGCTCCACTAACAGCTTCTTAAGGAAACAAGTGAATAGTTCTAAAGCCTCAGTACATGCCAGACTTAAATTACAAATAGAACAACAGTTCTAATTTTCAAGTTACATTCTATACCGTTGTAAGCAAGTGACCATAAAATTTACTCAAGGTGAGCTTGAGTTTTTAAAGTTACTCCGACTCTCCAGCCGAATAACAACTTACAAGAAATCAGTAGATTCAGAATGTACTCTAAAAATACATAACTTTCAGAGCCGTACATTGCTCTGCGTAGGGGCTCCGAATCCGTGTCCCATTCAAAACACGACAACTCGGCTGTTGGTTCCAATAATATCAAACCGAAAAGTTAGCCGCCACGCTAGTGACACTGAAACACACTAAAAATGCTTCTAAGTTTGTGGCTTCTATTTGCCGGTACCACTCTCAAGCACTCACTTAACCAACAGTAAGATACCCAAGCAGACTAAAACCACAGCTACAAAGCACAGTATAATTTATAACAATAACCGAATAAAACACCAGAGGAAACACAGGATCATTAAAATTCCAAGAGCACTGCTCAGCAAAGGTCGAAAGGTGGGGAGCAGTTAACCAACGCCTTCATCCAAGATCGCCAAAATACGAAGTTTGAAGGACAAGAAGGGCGGGAATGCGATAAGGCCACACTCTTACGGACCGAATAAGGCAGTTTCCACTACTAGGAGAAATCAACTGACGCTTGTACAAAACCAGTGATTCCAAATGAATAATCTGAATCGGTCGGACACAACTAAGATCTCACATCAGCATACTTGCATATTTGTTACCGAGCCACAAACAACCGACAGACAAAACCAATAACTGAATGGCCAAGAGAAAATCGTAAGCTCAAGCACACACACACCAACCCGTGCGCGTGGTACCAGTGGAAAAGTCGCTTCGAGAGGCGTGGGGATCACGTCTCCACTTGCCGCCCGGACCTCAGACAGCCTCCGACTAAACGCTGGCGTTCCTCACATGCCACTCCCACTTTTGCTCCCTCCTCAGACTGAACGCGGTCGCAGCGCCTCGTTACTCGGCAGCGCCGTCTGTGAAACTCAATGTGAAGCCACCAACTCCGGATGACGAAGCGGACAATTCAAACACGAACGAGCCGGCACGGATGAAAGAAACTAAGTAATGAAAGAAACGGAGATCAATTTCTTTCTGTCCAAGAGGAGGTGAACTGATACAAAGCGATGAAAATGGCACCGAAACGGCAGTTCTGCCGTTGCGGTAAGTCATGGAACGCATGTCTAAGCAAACGAATGATATCTTCAAAAAATGGCTCTGAGCACTATGGGACTCAACTGCTGTGGTCATT
This sequence comes from Schistocerca nitens, assembly GCF_023898315.1. NCBI lineage: Eukaryota > Metazoa > Arthropoda > Insecta > Orthoptera > Acrididae > Schistocerca > Schistocerca nitens. Next base: position 148,761,400 of record NC_064615.1, on the reverse strand, counting down.
AGTCCCCTAGAACTTAGAACTCCTTAAACCTAACTAACTTAAGGACAGCACACAACACCCAGCCATCACGAGGCAGAAAAAATCCCTGACCCCGCCGGGAATCGAACCCGGGAACCCGGGCGTGGGAAGCAAGAACGCTACCGCACGACCACGAGATGCGGGCATGATATCTTCATAGGGTTTGTGAGTCGTAAGGAAACTGTAAGAAATAGAAGTCCGACCCGATAAAGGCATGTCAAAGACGGGGTAGCAACTGACTATATCTTTCCAAATACACTGTGCATCAATATGATTCATCCGATTACATATATTATGTTGTGTGGGAAGGCAAACTGCTTGGTTTTCAATGAGGTAGCTGTATCCGGAAATGCAAGGCTTGGGAGTTGGAGAACGTCAAGGTTGAGAACGAACGGTTGTGACTGTTTGTTACGATTCGATTTGGTTCCTGGATGCAACCCTTTAGCTGTGTTCTTTAGACGTACGAACTGAGCTTAATAATACTCCTGCGCATGCGCTATGTTTCTCCACACAGCCCTGGCGCGCATCCACCTGCGGACCTTGTGTGGACGGCCAGTGCAGTAACGTTGTTGGCAGCAGTGCGACATATACCAGTACACAGCTACGAAGTGACCGACATGGTGCTTTCATGTGGCAAAGTGGGTTGCAGTGGGAGAGCTGCTGCAAGATTGTATGCGGAACGTTTTCAAAGCAGACCTACCGCCCATCATTCCACGTTAGCGGCCATCAAGAACCGCCTCAGAGAAGCCGGCAAGTTGCACGTAGGTATTTGCTGCCTGATGTGTGTTCGTTGTACAGTGAAATAGCAGCACTTTGTGATTGGTACTTGCGAATACTATCCCCAGTCTACTAGCCGACACGTGATGCTGGTGGTTCAGGCTCGGCTCGAACAATGCAGATGGGACCCAGGCACGAGCACGTGATTGGTAGCATAGGCGCTGTACACGGGTAAAGGTACCGTGCAACGTGTTGTTCATGAACTCCGATTCCATCCATACGATCTGCAGAAAGTCTAGACATTACGGAAGGAGGACTACCCAGGGTATTTTTTTTGTTTTTGTTTTTCTTTTTTTTCCAAGTTGGAACAACAGTATTCACAACAATACATACTCCAGCCACAATTCCCGAGCTTGGCGCTATTCGTGGGTGAATGCACGTTTGATACTAAAATGTAAACTTTCACGGCCGGAAATATCATGTCCATTATAATTATCCGGGCTGTTATGTCGTGGTCGGTTGATGAATTCCGTGGTGATTCCCAACGTTTCGTCTCCGACTGCGGGAGACATCTTCAAGGGGGTCCGCAGCTTGATGGAAGGTCCAGTGTGTGTGTGTGTTGGACCTTCCATCAAGCTACGGACCCCCTTGAAGATGTCTCCCGCAGTCGGAGACGAAACGTTGGGAATCACCACGGAATTCATCAACCGACCACGGCATAACAGCCCGGATAATTATAATGGACATGAATGCACGTTTACTAGACAAGGCATATTAAATTTAGACAACAAGAATGTCTGACTGGACGAAAATCCTCGTGCACAGGTGATTCAAAATCACTGAGATCTGGTGACCATATCTGCTGCCAAACAAACTAACAGGACTGGTCTACGAGGCGTGTTTTTTAAGTAGGTACCGTTTTGAAACTAAAAAAGACGTGCTAAGATATCTCAAAAATTATATTTTTACTTGAAAGCCTGTATGTTAATCTACTTTTCTGCGTAATTTCCGTCAATATTGAGGCACTTGTCATAACGTTGTACCAGTTTTTTAATACCCTCCTGATTAAAGTCTGCCGCCTGACTTGTTAACCACTGCATCACCACTATTTTGACTTCGTCATCGTCTTGAAGATGCTGACCGCCCAGGTGTTTCTTCAAGTGCAGGAACAGATGGTAGTCACTGGTCGCAAGATCTGGGCAGCACTGAGGATGATTTAGAGTTTCCCATCGAAAAGATGTGATGAGATCTTTGGTCTGATTCGCCACATGCGGACGGGCATTGTCTTGCAGCAAAACAATGCCTTTGCTCAACTTCCATGGACTATTCCTTTGATTCTGGTGTGACGTAGGCCACCCATGTTTCATCGCCCGTAACAATTTGGCTTAAGAAATCACCGTCGTTGTGGTACCGCTCAAGGAAAGCCAATGCACTGTCTAACGTTTGGTTTTGTGCACATCCGTCAACATTTTGACGTACGGCACACCTGTAACGTCAGCGGAGGACCTTACTGCTCGAGGCCACGGAGCGACTGAAGTACTTCAAAGACAACTGCACATATTGGCTCATGTGCATGAGGCTCAGCACCGCCGCAGGCTCTGCATTGACGCAGGAGGTATGCACTTCGAAGCTTATTTGTAATGTAAACAACACGATGTGCTATTACAATGCTGGGTTTATTGACGTAATGCACATCCACCTGACTTCGACGCTATCCACCGCCCAAGCCGTGCGTTTCCGGAAAGGGATTCCTTCTTGAAAACCTCTGTCAGCGTGCGTTTCCGCACACCATACTAAGCTTGTTGGTATTGTTTTTATCTTTTTTTGATGATAGATGAAGTGCCTAAAACTTCCAACGCAAGTATTGTGAAAGTGTGAACTGCTATTGAAGTGTGGTTTTCACAGAATGGATAGGTAGTCAGGGACTCGTATTGGCACAGATTGTAATAAAACATAGAAAGTGTATTTTTCAGTAGATCCATTGTGGATGACGAACTGCGACAGTGATTTAATCTCATGTTTATTTGGTAATAAATGTGTAACCAGTCGCTTTTTTACGATTTATTCGACCATATAAACACAAGTGTATTTTTGTGCAAACGTACACTTTTAAAATGGAACATTCTCCTATTTTCCAATAACAAACAAAAACTAGGGTACATTAAAATGTCAATGGTGTTTGTTGGAGGATTCTAGTGCGATTCGTTTACGAGATATTGTAGTTCGAAAAATTTCCACACTCGAACTTGTTTGTGCCATTAAACCTGAGTAGTTGCTAGGTCGATGTTATGTTTGCTTACAGTGTGCTTGTATGCTCCTTGAGTACACTGAGACTTGCTATTCAGTTAGTGCTTGACTCTTCAGGCAGTAAGTACTCAGTGGACGACAGGATTTACCTATGCAGAAAAAGCCTACATGTTCATGATGTATGGAGAGTAGGAAGAACGCAGTTCGTTCTTGCATGTACATACAACTTTCAGACTCTTTTCGGAATTACGGTTAGGATTACGATTATCATTTGCCTTTCATTTGTGTTCAATGTGTTCTCTGACATAGGCACAACAAGTATCTCAAACTAATGCACTTTTGGAATAACTGAAGACACTACTGTTGCCAAATTGCATCACTATGCATCCACAGTTTTTGTTAATATCCACAAACCCGCAAAAAAGAAGAAACACATACTGTGGGGTTGGGCGACCAAGTAGGCCAATCGACCCGTGCTCGGTACTAATATGTTCCAAAACAGCTAAGCGCGAAAATGAGAATTTTCAGTCGTTGGTATCTCGGGTTTTATTGATCAGAGAATAAGGGGTCAAGCTCTTTGGATAGTCCTTTGCCTATCGTTTGAACGGGCACACTGTAACTATCACTTAATACGGGGCCAAAATTTAAATATTACACGCTCCATCCAACTAAGGCAAATTTAGCAAATAGGTTGTTTCTTTTGCAGTAGATGTGGTCTTAGTTGGGCCTTAGGTGGCTTGTGAAAGCAACATTTGACCGTGATCCGTTCCTGAGGAAATCACGAACAATTATGGTTTTTGGGTACCAAAAGTATCTATTGTGTGGATGACCATTTCTACAATTTTTATTCATGGCTGACCGTCGAAATTTTTATCACATGACCTTAAGGTGATATTCTGTGGAACTTCGAAACTTGTTTTAGTATCATTATCTATTGCCGAGTTTCAGAGGTCAGAGTTAACCCCCCCCCCCCCCACTATGCAGAAAACCACAAAAGCCGGTTTTAACCGATTTTGCACCGTAGAGCATAATTATCTAAATAACTAACCATAGCAAATAGCTCAAAATTTTTCTGTAGACATTTATCTAGAAACACCATTTTCCCATTGTCGAAAATCTTTATCCCTTATCAAGATGCCCCCGAAATAGTGATTTCTCGGTACCAGAACCGTCAATTTGGTGATTGCTGCTTCTATAATAGTCAAAATTTAGCATATGTTCTTAAAATGATGTTCTTGAGGAACCTTGCAACATTTGTTAGATATCATTGTTCGTCACAGAGAACCACAGGTTATGCACGTAATACCTCGTCTGAGGCGTTAATAATTTTTTAACTGACCTAGTGAATACATGACAAGTGTTCTGGGGTCATTGCAAGGGCTCTGAGGGCTCGAAAGTATGGTTTTAGTCACCATTATTCACCAGTAAAACAATTTTGAACATGGCAGATGTTTGCACAACGGTATGCACAAATTTGAAAAATATGTAAAAATCTGTCAACCGGTTGCATAGGTATACTGTATACCTTGACCAGGTTTCTTCACCTCTAAGGGTCAAGGTATATAGAAAACCTATGCAACCGGTTGGCAGATTTTTATATATTTTTCACCAGTAAAACTTTATGATGCTTTGTCTCTGTGTAATGGACATTTCACGCTTATACAGGCTGTCTTGAACCAAAAATTATTCGATGGTGCCATCTGGCGGTGTAAACACCTCACAAATTCAGTTCAATACTTGTAAATGAAACACCTCAGGTTTTGGTACACAGTAGGTGTAGCCCAAAAACGTTGTGCATTTTTATGTAAAGCAGTGTAAAGAGAACTAGCGTTGAACAGGAGAAAATTTTGTGTTAACCCTATATTATGCCTACAGTGAAGAAAAGGGTTGCTGGAGATTTACTATAACCGTGAATTAGAAAATATTTAAAGAAAAATTGCATGAATTAAATTAATATTGCGTAAACCCCAAGAACACTTTTTACTTCCGGAAACTTCAAAAGCAAGCCTATGTATGAAAAGTTTCAGAATCCTGTTAAAATTCTGATAATAAAATACTTTTATAGTGAAAACAGTAAAACACTCTGAAGTTTATTTGATAAATAAGGATATAGTATACTGTAATTTTGCTTACGAGTATCAGTTACACTCAGATAAACTTGCATTTAAACATGAATGATTGGAAATATTACGTTAAGTAGCATGTAAACAAAGATCGCGTACTTTGAGACCTGTCAGATACAAAGTTCCCTCCAATGCGTCAATTTGAAGCAACGGCGAGTGACCTACTTCTTTGTAATTGGTCGGTATAAATAACTTTAATGGCGGATGCTTCAACTTACACTTCTGGCCACATGTCACAGTACAACACATAAATTCTCCTGCCTAAACTGCTGTATAGACACGTCAAAGCACACCCCTCCCAAAGACTCACACCACGAACACAACGACTAGTACAAATACAATGAAAAGCAAAAACAAATAAATGTTGCCATTAACTACTGTTAGTGGTGGGGTCAGCAATCACTGAAGGCGAACGGTCTTTACAATACACTACGATACCTTTTATTTACGGAGAGAAACATTAAGAGATAGTCTATTAAAAAGCAAAAAGAAATTAAATTGTTTACAGTTGTGAGTTTCTTGAAGAGAGGAATTGTTTTGAGTCTTATCTGTTCTGGGTCGGCGTGATGTGGCGACGGCGGTAGAAGCAGTTCGAAGTTGCTGATATGAATCTTATAAGTTCAACCAGTCGTGTCACTGGCATTAGTATATCCTATTTCCTTACATCCTGCTTCGGCTGGCAATGGTAACAAGTTGCGTAGGCCGGGACGAAGTAACTGTTTATGCGGCACTTGAAGGTCGTATTAGTTCAACTGCAACTTTCACACACGTTAGTTTGGCACGGAACATACATGGTGTATAAATTAACATTTCATTTCCTGTAATTTGCCAATTGCGAAGTTAGACAGTTCATCTGCTGTTAATATTCACGGGTCAGGATAACACTGTTCCCACGAAGACAGTCAATTACGTAGCAATACAGTTCATAGTCTCCACATTGGCAGTTAGTGTTTCAGCATATGTCATATATCGTAGTCAAGAAAATGAGCAATATTAAATTCACAGTTTACGTAATGCAGTCCAATTCTAAACCGAAGACAATACTGTCAGTTCGCGAGTGCATTGTCACTGCCGCAAGCATCATTCTGCAAAAACCAACAGCGTTTACGTAGTACAACTTTTGTGACGGCCTTCGTAGCGACAACACTTCGCTGTAGAAACGGCCTACGAAGTCACCGCCACACTTTTAATCGCGGGCCGACCGGTCCGCTGGAACAGTGAACAGAAAGATGAAAACCCAGACACTCGGATTAAATGAAAGTCGGTACTTATCTTTATTAACGACGATACAGAACACAGTGGTGAACATGGTCTACAGAAAACTGTCTAGTTCGAGTCGGAGCGGCTAGGTCAGCGTCGGCTGACGACAAACAACAACTCTGCTGCGATGAACACACAACTGACTAGCAGGTACACAATTCGGTGGCGAGTCTACAACTGAGCGGCGAATCCAAAACTGTCCTAGCGCTCGCGACTCCAGCGCTTAAGAAGCCAGAAGCCAGCGGTGGCGCGCGCAGACATGCGGCGATTTCCTGTATCGCTGGCGCTGCTTATGCGGACGGCGTCCGGACTTTGATGCTGCCAACCTTTTTGGCAGCGGGCTCGGTTGGCATTACTGGCTAGGATATAACACTCCTCCCCCCCAAATCGCCGCACCGTCGTTGGATAATGACGTGGCGAGCGTCGACGGTGGGGGAGGGGTCTGGCCGCAGACGTAGCAGAAGAGACCGGGGCGGAGACTGTTGTCGGTGGCAGTCCCCGGTCCGCACCCCAGCATTGGCTGCGCGGGGCCTCGGGAAACACCGACTGAAAACCGAGGTCAGGGTGCACGCCTGTGACCACGGGCGCAGCTTCTGGTACTGGACGCGACGGGGCGTCGGGACCCACGAAGAGAGGCAGCGTCTCCTGACGCTGCGGCGACGGCTGCTGAGTGGGCGCCGGACAAGGCGCTGCGGTGTCAGACTCCTTGGGGGTGCCCAAGGAAAGCGGCTGCAGTACAGGCTGCACAGCCACCGCTTGGGAAGGCGGCCCGGCTGCGGGGTCGACGTCCATCAGCTCCGAAGGCGGTGGCGACTGAAGAGGGACCTCAGGCGCCGGAGCGACCACCCGGGGCGCTCCCGTATGAAGCTGCGCGGGAGGCATCAACGGGACGGGCTGTCGGCGTGGTAGCGGCGACGGCTGCTGCTGCTGCCCTGGGGGCGGCAGCGAAGTCGGAAGGCGCGGCTGGAACCCGCCGCTGACCAAATCTGTGGACAAAGAACGAGCGGCAGAATCCGGGCGGCCAGCGCGGCGCAATGGTTCTGATGCCTCCTGTGCACCCCAGTAGCACCTTGAACAGTATAAAAACCGCGACCCTGGACACTTATCACGGTACCACGTTCCCAACGACGGCGACCGTGATAAACTCTGAAATAAACGGCGTCGTTGCGCCGAAAACGCGTGCGATTCTCAGAAGCGGCGGGTCGATCCGGGGGGTGCAACAACCGTAGTAGGGTGCGATGACGACGGCCGTGGAGAAGCTCCGCAGGCGAAGGGCCGTCGCGTGGCGTGGTCCGGTACGATGACAGGAACGTGATGAGGGCTTGCTGACGAGAGTGCGTAGCACGAAGGCGGTCCATATGATCCTTGAATGTGCGTACAAAACGTTCCGCTGCACCATTCGATTGAGGGCGGAACGGCGGAGTAAGAACATGGCGAATGCCATTGGCAGAACAAAAGCTTTCAAATTCAGCAGAGGTAAATTGTGGACCATTGTCAGACACTAAAACTTCTGGAAGACCCTAAATACAAAAAATTGAAGTCAACGCCTGTATAATTTGTGCAGACGTTGTAGACTGCATGGGCACAACAAACGGAAAATTACTAAATGCATCTATCACGATGAGCCAACGAGAATTCCAATATGGACCAGCGAAATCAATATGTACTCGTTGCCAGGGACCAGCAGGGCGTGCCCACTCAAAATAGCGTTGAGGCGGAGCAGCTTGGTGTTCGGCACACGTCGAACAATCTGTAGACATCTGCGTAATCTGCTTATCAATACCGATCCATGTACAATGACGTCGGGCAAGCTGCTTGGTGCGGACCACTCCCCAATGACCTTGATGCAACAAGTCGAGGACCTTGGATTGGAGCACTTGGGGAACTACTACACGAAGCTGGTCATTCTCGGTGCGTAACAGCAAAACTCCGTGCGAAACAGATAACAGATGACGTTGCGGATAATAGCGACGAACCACAGGATCCGATATGTCCTTCGCCTTGGACGGCCAACCACGTTGAACAAAACGTAATAGTAAACTCAGATGAGGATCCGTAGCTGTCTCACGTGCCACCTGACGATAATCAAGCGGAAAATCCCGGAGGGATTGATGCTCCTCGGCGTCAATCTGATGGCAAGAGTCGTCAGAGGAATCGAAGACCTCATCCGCAGCAATCGGCAATCGAGAAAGCGCGTCAGCGTTTGCATGCTGAGCTGTAGGGCGATACAGTATCTCATACTGGTATTGTGATAACAAAAGAGCCCAACGTTGTAGTCTCTGAGCTGTCCGCTGAGGAACTGGTTTAGACGGATGAAACAGCGACGTCAGGGGCTTGTGATCTGTGACTAAATAGAATGGTCTACCATAGAGGTAGTGATGGAATTTTGTGACACCGAACACAATAGCCAATGCTTCCTTGTCCAATTGGCTATAATTACTCTGGGCTTTGTTTAACAATTTAGATGCGAACGCAATAGGACGTTCGGTGTTACCGACTCGGTGAGACAACACAGCACCGAGACCGCAAGAAGAAGCATCACAAGCTAACACCAGAGGCTTGTTAGGGTCGTAATGGACCAGACAACGATCATTCAATAAAGCCTCTTTTAGCTGCTGAAAGGCTGATTGGCAATCAGCTGACCACACAAACGGAACATTCTTACGGCGGAGACGATGCAACGGTGCAGCAATCTGTGATGCATTAGGTATAAACCTAATATAATATGTCAATTTGCCAAGAACTGCTTGCAATTCATGCAGATTGCGAGGGGCGGGCAAATCACGAATAGCTGCTAAATGTGACTGGGAGGGATGAATGCCTTGAGCATTAATAACATGTCCCAGATACTCCAACTCCGTAAGGAAAAATGAACATTTATCGATGTTGCAACGTAGGCCTGCCTGAGACAACACTGTAAACAAACACTCCAAATTACGGAAATGTTCAGCAGGCGTCCGACCGGACACAACAATATCGTATAAATAGTTGCAACACGATGGCACATTAGCCAGAAGTTGTGACAAAAAACGTTGAAAAACAGCTGGAGCTGACGCACAACCAAAAGGGAAACGCAGAAAACGGAACAACCCCAACGACGTGTTTATGACAAAATACTGTTGTGATTGCTCGTCGAGGGGCAATTGCAAATATGCTTCACGGAGATCAATTTTGGAAAAGAAACGAGCTTCCCCTAACTTATCCATCAGCTCGTCCGGTCTAGGTAAAGGAAAAGAATCAATGACAGTCTAAGGATTAACTGTCGACTTAAAATCAGCACACAAACGTAACTTTCCAGACGGTTTCTTTATAATAGCTAAGGGAGAAGCCCACTGGCTCGCTGAAACGGGTTGAATAACACCGTTGTTTTGCCAACGACGAAGTTCATCTTCTACAGGTGCCCGGAGGGCGTGAGGCACTGGACGAGCACGAAAAAATCGAGGCTGAGCATTATCTTTTAACGTAATATGAGCGGCAAAGTTCGCAGCACAACCGAGTTCGTCTTTAAATATGTCACTGTATCGTTTACACAAATCGGTTATGCTGTCTTGAGGAACAACAACAGAATTAAGTTGCAACACATTGTCTTGGATAGACAGGCCAAACAAGTCAAAACAGTCTAATCCGAAAATGTTTACACTGTCTGTAGCGCGGAGCACTGTGAATGAAACTGTTTTTGTATTGCCACGGAATGTGGCTGGCAAGCTACATACACCTAACACAGGAATTTGTTCTCCACTATAAGTAGCCAAAGAATGTTTTGCCGCTGAAAGTTTAGGGCGGCCGATAGCCGCATACGTAGCACTATTTATGAGAGTCACAGACGCACCAGTGTCTAATTGAAAATTGAAGGTCTTATCCTGGATGCGTAGCTTCACAAATAGTTTATTACACTGTCTCTGGATCGGTGCAGCGGAGGCGGAAGACACAAAATCAGCGCGTTTAGCGCGTGTTCGCTGCTTACGACAACTCGTGGGTTGGGCGGGTGGAACAACAACTCCCGCTTCACTAGCAGTCTGTACATTACTTTTTACAGCGTTTGAATTACGCTTGGGTCGCATAGCAGAGGGCTGGGTGGGTGGCTTATTGCGAACAAGTTTATTACCCACACGAACCGTGGAAGAGTCTTTAAACGCGACCTTCTGGGCGGGCTGGCTTTGAAGAACATGAATATCCATGGGCTGGGCAGCACTAGAATTGTTCTTGCGTTTACGCAAACAAACAGTCTGGATGTGTCCTTTCCTTTGACAAAAGTGACAAACCGCGTTTCTTAACGGGCAACGTTCACGAGGATGAGCAAGAACACACTTAGGGCAAGACTTAACTCTATCATTTTGCACACGCGGCTGACGAATGTGTTTAACATGACACGGCCGGCTAGTGTTTACAGTCTGACTCTGCCGGTGGGGCCGCGGGCGTGACATAACTTGCTTAGCACAGGCAATTTGAGAAATACATGGCTGATCTAACTCACACTCAGCATAGTCAAAAGTATCTTGGGCTTCAATAATGTTCATCACAGTCTCTAATGACGGGTCAGGCAACTTTAAGATAGCAGCACGAATACGAGAATCTGCAATGTTTTGAGTAATAGCGTCTCGTAACATGACATCACTGTAGGAAGCTCCACACACACAATTAAATCGGCACTGACGGGAGAGGCCCCATAAATCTGTTAACCACTGTTTATTAGATTGATGTGGCAGTTTCTTTAATCTGAAGAACTTGAATCTGGCCGCTGCCACATGAACTCGCGACTCGAAATACTCAGCAAGCTTGGTAACAACGACGTCATAGTCTAAAGCTTCTGGCTTGGATTCCGGGAACAACTTACAAAGTAGTCTATAGACTTCCACGCCTGCAGTGGAAATTAAATAAAGCTGCCGCTCATTACCTGTGATTTTGTAGACTGACATGTGCGCCTGCAACTGCGCGAAATATTCTTGCCATTCTTCTCGTGATGCCTCAAAAGCACGAAAAGGCGGTGCTGCCTGTGCTTGTTCCTTGTGTGGTGGTGGATTAGCCGCTTGTTTGGCGATTGCTTCCACCAGACTTTGTATTTGCTGACTCTGTAACAAGATCAACTGTTGTAAATCGACAGACATAGTGAACACAAATCAAACCAGCCCCCAAAATTCTATCTCAAGAAACAAGTTAAACCAGCCCTGCACACGAGTTCGGAAGTCCTCGTCGCCAGTTTTGTGACGGCCTTCGTAGCGACAACACTTCGCTGTAGAAACGGCCTACGAAGTCACCGCCAAACTTTTAATAGCGGGCCGACCGGTCCGCTGGAACAGTGAACAGAAAGATGAAACCCAGACACTCGGATTAAATGAAAGTCGGTACTTATCTTTATTAACGACGATACAGAACACAGTGGTGAACATGGTCTACAGAAAACTGTCTAGTTCGAGTCGGAGCGGCTAGGTCAGCGTCGGCTGACGACAAACAACAACTCTGCTGCGATGAACACACAACTGACTAGCAGGTACACAATTCGGTGGCGAGTCTACAACTGAGCGGCGAATCCAAAACTGTCCTAGCGCTCGCGACTCCAGCGCTTAAGAAGCCAGAAGCCAGCGGTGGCGCGCGCAGACATGCGGCGATTTCCTGTATCGCTGGCGCTGCTTATGCGGACGGCGTCCGGACTTTGATGCTGCCAACCTTTTTGGCAGCGGGCTCGGTTGGCATTACTGGCTAGGATATAACAACAACGTGCATTTAGAATGTCCATCATGAAGATAAATTTCAAACCGTGCCTAACACACGGAAGCCCGGTATCAATATCGCGTTCAACGCACACCATTACTACACACAATACTTACTTTCGTAGCACCACGCTCACGAGCCATCCGCGACTGTCTGTCACACTGCTCGACTCGACAACTATCGATACCTCTCTCGCTCCACAGTTCTTACAACACTTCTGCCTATTGCATTCCGTTTCATCCAATACATTTAATAAAAATATTTGAAAGATCAGTAATAAAATATAAGTCTTTACACAAGGAACCTGTATAGCAAAACAGCAAAGTAAACATAGTCACACTTCATGTTCTACGCTATGTAACCAAATGAAAAATATTCTACATTATCAGAAATATATCTATGAAGTATATAACTGCCCACGTCGTGTTGTGCCGACTCCACTGTAGCTTGAATGGATTTTTAAGTTTGTTTACATACCCGACTTGTAATTTCACCACACAAGTGTCCAGGGTTGAGCAGTTATTGCCCGATAACGACACGCAATACAGTTTGTTATAGCGGAGTTCGCCGCTATTAATTATGTTTTCAGATTTAATTTTATTACTCGTACAGAGACTCAACGTTCCTTTGTTTAACAGTGCGTCGTCAAAATAAGTATGAAATACTAATGTCTTTGCAATACATAATGTCGACTATTGAGTTAAAGTTCGTACCTATTTTGCCATTTTAGAGAAGAGAAACGTTAAGTGCTTCTGCTTCTATAGTCTCAGTATCAAATGTTCAGTAATTTCAATTTACTTTCTATCTCAGTTCAGTATTTAACACAAATTATAGATCAATGTCATTTCAGAAATATTACGTCGGTTCCACACTAACGGAATAACACGTAATTGTCATTTAACATCACTTTTATTAATAATCCTTTTTCTTATGACGTAAATGTTAATGATCACTATCCAGGAGGAAAAAGGGATTGATCCTAATCATGAGATAATAGCTTTTAATGAGCCTGTAATCGTTAATTAAATAAAAGTCACGTTCAAGGATGATATGTGAACAACTTTCGTTACGTCCGTTTTCATGTATCTGTCAAAACTAATCCTGTCGCCCACAATTCAAATTAACACTGACGTTAACCCCTTTTGTCGGAACATCGAATCGTAACTATTATGTGAAAGTTTATTATAGTCCACGAATTAATTCCTTTCAGATACGCGCACGACCGAACAGCAGAACGGAACACAAACGATTTGTTTTAACAACCGAACAACGCAATGACGTTACATTACGACAATGTCCGCCCAATGAACATCTCTTTGACTTTATCTTTTCTGCTCTGCTTAATTAAATTATTCCTAATTACAATTTATTCAGCTATTTAACGAAAACATCTAACAATAAATAAAATAAATTTATCCCAACGTAAAAGATTCGTTATAAGTACAAGGTAGTAAAGAAAAGGAAAAAAATATATCCCGTTATTAGTTATGGATTCATACTACTTATTTGTTGTTTATATGTGTCAAAGTATATAAATGTGTCGGAGTACATAAATAAAGTCAAAACCTTCCTGATATACAGAATTAGTTTTTTGTAAGCAGCACACCCTATTGTAACAGGAAAACGGACCAGCTAAGCAGCGCTCCTGTTGGAGTACAAGAAAGGAAAATATGTTCCTCTCTAAAAGACTGAGAGAAAAGTGGGAAATCAGATGCCTCGATTCCCATTCTGCCAGAGGAGATAGTGATGGTCAGTGAGTGACAGTGGCAGTAAGAAAGAAAGATAGATGAAGATACTAGCAGTGGGTTGAAAAGGGAGTGGAAATGAAAAAGAGAGACGAGTGGAGACCATACATAGGCTGGGGGAGGGGTCTAGACCCTTCTCCCGATTGGTGAACTTTAAAACGAAAAAATTTACCGACTTTTCCCCATCCCCTTCACCCGCCTGTTAAAGTGTCCCGATCTAGGGGGTCAAGACTCCTAGCAAACCACGCCCAAGGTCAAGTATGAATGCGAGACAATGGTGGTTGAAGAGAAAACTATTGGACTCCAATAGTTGTCGGTAGATACAAGGAATGATCATGTTGTTTATATCAGAGATCTGCAGACACGGTTTGTCTTAGTTTAGCTCCTCCAATGATTACACGCAACTGAATTTTATCAGATCTACTTTTGTCAGGGAAGGCAGAGATTATGTAATTTAACATCTTCTGCTAAAGTGGATGTACAAGGAGCATTTTTCAGCTGTGGTACAACGCGTAATCCATGACTCAAGGCATCCTATTGTCAGAACATGCAAGTGTCAAAATTTTAGGCGTATTCCCACAACTGTGGAAAAAAAACAGATGAACGAGTGAGAGACCAATCTAGTTGCTTGGGGTTGGTTCTACCGGCAAACACGTAGATCCGCAAGTTAAAGTTGGGAACCAATATAAACTTAAGAGTTCCGATACGTAAGTCAAAATTCACCAAAAACTTCTCTTTTAATTCAAGTAGAAGATACAGTCTTGCGAAAGCAGATGGAACTTTTTTGAAATACCTTGTATAATAGATACAGAATATGGAAATTACGGAAAAAGAAACAAAATAAATAGCTTCATTTTATCACACTATAAAATAGCCATCGCAGTTTGTCTATGCGGACACTGGTTTCATACGATCTCACCTGTAAAATCATAACACGGTATTTTTATCGTCTGCGCAAGGCACACATCTCTTGTAGTACTTGTGTTTATCGTTACGTTTACTTTTCATTAATTACAAAAAAAGGAATGAAGTTGATTACTAATGACAGGAAGTCGTTAGACAATTTTATACAGGGTATTCTTAAAACTGATGCCACTCACAGTCACTAATAGCTATCTCATCAAGTAGACTTCATTCCAAATAATCATTAGACACGCGGAAATTGCAAATTTGGTTACGTGAAAAACATTGTTTTGTCAAAAATAAGTCCGACCCAAGCGAATTAATTCTGAACCAGTACAGAAAAAAATGGTTCAAATGGTTCTGAGCACTATGGGACTCAACTGCTGAGGTCATTAGTCCCCTAGAACTTAGAACTAGTTAAACCTAACTAACCAAAGGACATCACAAACATCCATGCCCGAGGCAGGATTCGAACCTGCGACCGTAGCGGTCTTGCGGTTCCAGACTGCAGCGCCTTTAACCGCACGGCCACTTCGGCCGGCGAACCAGTACAGAAAATCCAAGAAAATTTACAGTGACATTGGTGTTACTAAAAGTGCTCACATAACGACAAATGGGAGAATTTTCTTGTCTGTTACATCCTTTGGATCATTTTACTCTCTTATCTAGCTTAACACAAAAATAGCATAGAATTTTTTTTGGATATATATGGCACTTGTGCTACGTAAATTGAGCGTCAACTTTATACTTGCAGTGGCTTTGTTTGTACGTTTTCTTTGCAGTCGTACTGTTGTGTTTAGTTAGAAACAAATAAACAGGAAGAGAACGTTGTCGTGATTTTCATTCTTTTTAGGTGGTTTATCACAACTGAAAATCGACCCAAAGTCGAGTTCAGTGAATTCGCTCCTTCAGTTTCAAATTTGGTCGTGCCTCTTTTCAAGCAAACGAACGTGAAAATGTTTCAAAATAACTACAAATTACAACGCGGACAAACTGCACGTTATGTTACCTTATTAGCAGTAAGTAACTAAGGACGTGGGTTGCAAGATCTACTGTTACATGAAACGACTGGCACAGGAGAGGAACTGGTGGCGTGGCGCATCAAACAGTCGTAAGACTGAGGACTAAACGAAAAAAGCAATCGTTTCGTCAAGGACTGTTCTGGACTAGCTTAACAGATGTCACGCAGGACTTCGGGGGAAGTGGGTTGTGCTTGAGTGAACTTTTAACAAGCTGTAAATTAATGTTATTTACGGTATGAACAATGCAGTTGTCTTAGGCACAGACGAAACAAACCAGGAGTTCGCATTCAGGTCTCCAAATCACTTAACACCTGATATGAGAATAACATACAAATTCAGGAAAATAATCTCTCTCACCACAGCAGTAATAAAACCCTTAATAGGGGACAAATAAATACACAATCAGAAAATCTTTACGTGATATATATATATATATATATATATATATATATATATATATATATATATATATATATATATATATATATATATGTGCTACACCAAGAAGAAATGCAAATGGTAGACGGGTATTCATTGGACAAATATATTATACTAGAACTGATACGTGATTATATTTTCACGCAATTTGGGTGCATAGATCCCGAGAAATCAGTATCCAGAACAATCACCTCTGGCCGTAATAACGGCCTTGATACGCCTGGGCATTGAGTCAAACAGAACTTGGATGGCGTGTGCAGGTACAGCTGCCCATGCCGCTTCAACACGATACCGCAGTTCATCAAGAGTAGTGACTGGCGTATTGTGACGAGCTAGTTGGTCGGCCACCATTGACCAGACGTTTTCAGTTGATGAGAGATCTGGAGAATGTGCTGGCCAGGGCAGCAGTCGAACATTTTCTGTATCCACAAAGGCCCGTTCAGGACCTGCAACATGCGGTCGTGCATTATCCTGCTGAAATGTAGGGTTTCGCAGGGATCGAATGACGGGTAGAGCCACGGGTCGTAACACATCTGAAATGTAACGTCCACTGTTCAAAGTGCCGTCAATGCGAACATGAGGTGACAGAGACGTGTAACCAATGGTACCACATACCATCACGCCGGGTGATAAGACAGTATGGCGATGACGAATACACGCTTCCAGTGTATGTTCACCGCGATGTCGCCAAACACAGATCCGACCACTGTGATGCTGTAAACAGAATTTGGATTCATCTGAAAAAATGTCGTTTTGCCATTTGTGCACCCAGGTTCGTCGTTGAGTACACCATCGCAGGGGCTCCTGTCTGTGATGCAGCGTCAAGGGTAACCGCAGCCATGGTCTCCGAGGTGATAGTCCATGCTACTGCAAACGTCGTCGAACTGTTCGTGCAGATGGTTGTTGTCTTGCAAACGTCCCCATCTGTTGACTCAGGGATCGAGACGTGGCTGCACGATCCGTTACAGCCATGAGGATAAGATGCCTGGCATCTCGACTGCTAGTGATACGAGGCCGTTGGGATCCAGCACGGCGTTTCGTATTACCCTCCTGAACCCACCGATTCCATATTCCGCTAACAGTCATTGGATCTCGACCAACGCGAGCAGCAATGTCGCGATAAGACAAACCGCAATCGCGATAGGCTACAATCCGACATTTAAAACGTGATGGTACGCATTTCTCCTCCTTACACGAGGCATCACAACAACGTTTCACCAGGCAACGCCGGTCAACTGCTGTTTGTGTATGAGAAATCGGTTGGAAACTTTCCTAATGTCAGCACATTGTAGGTGTCGCGACCGGCGCCAACCTTGTGTGAATGCTCTGAAAAGCTAATCATTTGCATATCACAGCACCTTCTTCCTGTAGCACGTCATCTTCGGGGTGTAGCAATTTTAATGGCCAGTAGTGTATTTCGGCCCACAGAGATTAACTTTGAAAAAGGACCAGTAGTCAGAAAGGCAGCACGTGTACGCCCCCAGATGGTCAACACCTTAAGCCAGGGGTGGGGCAAATGCGGTAATGCGGGCGCGGGCGTCCGTATGGGACCGCATTGCTTGCCCGTGGGCGCTGTCAGCAAACAGTTCAACCTAATCCTCTCTGCTAACATCACTTGGCCAGCGCCCAGCAAGACGGGCCTGTTCACTTCGTTTTGTTAGTGTTGTCTCTTCATGGTAGGACAAAATTAGTGAGAGGAGAATGGCTGAGGTGGAGTCAAAAATCCTCAAAACGAAAATCGGTCGAGCCCCTACGATGGGAAGGAGGTTACTTTTTGTTGAAACACAAACCGGCCCTCGGCCTCTCTTTTGTAATGCTGTTCTGTCGACATCAGGGAAGTACAACGAGAAGAGACATTTTCAACTCCTTCATGAGTACCTCATGATCACCTTGGATACTGAGGAAAGGAAGGCCACACTTCTCGAGCTAAAACAGAAGACAGAGAAACTAGTAAGTTCAAATAAATGTCATTTCTTGACAATATTACTGTTATTTATAAAGCATTATGTGGTTTTGGCCGGCCGCGGTGGTCTAGCGGTTCTGGCGCTGCAGTCCGGAACCGCGGGACTGCTACGGTCGCAGGTTCGAATCCTGCCTCGGGCATGGGTGTGTGTGATGTCCTTAGGTTAGTTAGGTTTAAGTAGTTCTAAGTTCTAGGGGACTTATGACCTAAGATGTTGAGTCCCATAGTGCTCAGAGCCATTTGAACCATATGTGGTTTTGTTCTCAATTTTACCTGTTCCTTTTAACGTAACTGCAGGAAGAGTACCATGTCACTTCCAATGATGGTGCAATGAGAGTGAGCTATCAAATTACTCCTAAAATAATCAAAATAGTCCATCCCTTCAGCGTTGCAGAATTTGTTAGCAGCGTTGCAGCAGCAATGTTGTGTCCACCGAGCCTTACTGTTTTAGAAACAGTTCTGTTTCACGGCGAACAGTTTTCAGACGCATCGGGGAAATATAAATGGCTGGGTAATGAAACTGAATGATAAGACTAAAGATTTAGTTTTTTTCTCTTCCGCTTTGTATGAAGGCAGCTTGCTGTATTTGTGAGAGGTGCTAACACTTATTTGCGTGGAGAACCGTATTGATAACTATGACTTTTGCTGGGAAAAACGATTTCGTCCACTGCAACAGATGAAACTCTTGCAATGATTGCTCAAAAGTCTGGCGTCGTTGCTTTGGTAAGAAAAGAAGTGAAAGGTCCAGCCGTAGATATCAGCGATACACTGCGTCCAGCATCGCGCTAATTTCCATGTGCCAGATTGAGTGGCGTCATGGATGTTGTTGTAAAAGCAGGTCATAAACTGAGATCGCACGGTTTGGGACATTATCAGTTTAAATCATTCCTGGCAGAGTTAGCCTGTGACTTTGGTGTTGTGCCGTATTTTTGTAAAGTACTGTGGTTGATCCGAAGTGTCGTTTTAGAGCTTCTTTTAATTTGTTTTTGTTTAACTTGAGTAAGGGCATAGCGTATTCACGGACATGAAAAGAACGCCAGTTGAAGATTTTGATGACCCCAAGTGGATATTACCTCTTAAATTTATAACTGACCTTACAGAGGACCTCATTGTCTTGAGTACAACTTCGTAAGGTAGAACAGAAACTAATCGTCGACGTTCTTTTGACGGCGTTTTGGGTTTTAAAAGGAAAATGCTGTTATGCATAAAGCAACTTTTAGAAGCGTCTTTATCGCTCTTTTCAAAGCTGGCACTAGTTGTACACGAAATAAATCTTGAAAAGGCATTGAGCAACAACTTTGATGAATTCGTTACGGTGCTACAGGCTTTGTTAGATAACTCTGACATCAAAATTTGTGACTTCATTCGGTTTTAAACTTGAGTTAGGCATTTTTGCAACAGCTTTTGCGGTGGACATTTATAGTGCGGCTTCCGAAATTCAGTAGGAGCTCACTGACTTTCAGTGTAGTTGTGTGGTCAGGGAGAGGTTTCGCACTGCAGAAAGTATTGATATGATTCACAAGAATTATCCTCGAGAACACTTTCCGCAGATTTTTCGAATAGCTGCTAGAGTCTGCAACATGTTCGGGACCACATATTTGTGTGAAGGTGTATTCTGAAGACTGAAATTAATAAATAGAAGCTTAGGCGTGCTCATACTGATGTTCATTTGACTGCGGCAATGTGTTTGATGGCCATTAATGTCACTCCAAACATCGAGATGGGCATATTAGAGTGGTGAAAATAGATGTATCTTTCTTTTTCGTAAGTAGTGACCCAGCTACAAACTGAACGCACTTCAGTAAGATTACATGTACTCGTATTAAGTTAAAACACACATCAAGTAAAGTTTTGCATCACCTCGGTTCTGAGAGTTCCTGAACCTGTACAGAAAATTGGAATAGACATGGACATAAACATCATTTCCGCCTTTTGATTGCACATGAAAGCCACACATTGCATGTTGTACCAGCAGATAGCGAGAACTTCAGATGTGGTGGTCCAGATTGCAGTACACACCGGTACCTCTATTCCCCAGCAGTATGTCCTCTTTCATTGACGCATGCCTGTATTCGTTGTGATACGTTATCCACAAGTTCATCAAGGCACTATTGGTCCAGATTGTTCCACTCCTTAACGGCGATTCGGCGTAGACGCCTCAGAATAGTTGGTGCGTCACGTCGTCCATAAACAGCCCTTTTCAATCTATTCCATGCATGTTCGATAGGGTTCCTGTCTGGAGAACATGCTGGACTCTCTAGTCGAGCAATGTCGTTATCCTGAAGGAAGTCATTCACAAGATGTGTACGATGGAGGCGCGAATTGTCGTCCATGAAGACGAATGCCTCGCCAATATGCTGCCGGTATGGTTGCACTATCGGTCGGAGGAT
Source organism: Schistocerca nitens (assembly GCF_023898315.1). Taxonomy (NCBI): domain Eukaryota; kingdom Metazoa; phylum Arthropoda; class Insecta; order Orthoptera; family Acrididae; genus Schistocerca; species Schistocerca nitens. Next base: position 148,740,865 of record NC_064615.1, on the reverse strand, counting down.
GGCAGTCATGTATCGTACAGCCGTTACAGTGCCTTCCATGACCACCAGCGGCGTAAGTCGGCCCCACATAATGCCACCCCAAAACAGCAGGTACCCTCCACCCTGCCACACTCGCTGGACAGTGTGTTTAAGGCATTCAGCCTGACCGTGTTGCCTCCAAACACGTCTCCGACGATTGTCTGGTTGAAGGCATATGCGACACTCATCGGTGAAGAGAACGTGATGACAATCCGGTCCAATCGGCATGTTGTTGGGCCCATCTGTACCGCGCTGCATGGTGTCATGGTTGCAAAGATGGACCTCGCCATGGACGTCGGGGGCGAAGTTGTGCATCATGCAGTCTGTTGCGCACAGTATGAGTCATAACACGACGTCCTGTGCCTGCGCGAAAAGCATTATTCGATATGGTGGCGTTGCGGTCAGGGCTCCTCCAAGCCATAATCCGTAGTTGGCGGTCGTCCATTGCTGAAGTAGGGCGACCTGAGCGAGGCATGTCATCGAAAATTCCTGTCTGTCTGTATGTCCTCCACATCCAAACAACTTCGCTTTGGTTCACTCCGAGACGCCTGGACACGTCCCTTGTTGAGAGCTCTTCCTGGCACAAAGTAACAATGTGGACGCGATCGAACCGCGGTATTGACCGTCTAGGCATGGTTTAACTACGGACAACACGAGCCGAGTACCTCCTTCCTGATGGAATGACTGGAACTGATCGGCTGTTGGACCCCCTCTGTCTAATAGGCGCTGCTCATGCATGATTGTTTACATGTTTGGGGGTTTAGTGACGTCTCTGAACAGTCAAAGGGACTGTATCTGTGACACAATATCCACAGTCAACGTCTATTTTCAGGTGTTCTAGGAACCGGGGTGACGCAAAACTTTTATTGATATGTGTAGATATTTAATACAAAAGGCACATGTCCTTTGATAATTAGTTTATGTTGTATTTATGACCAGGAAACTAAGTCGGCGAGAGTGCTACTTTATTCTTCATTTCTTGATCCCTGACTCCCCTCCCCCAAGATCTCCACTGAACGCAACGACAGAGTTTGACACTTATCCTACTACTTGTACCTGCCCTTCCATCCTGTACAGTGTATTACGTTGCGGCGCTAGTGTGCTCATTATGGAATTACACAAGGAAAAGATTATTCTTTTATTTGTTTCTTTTTACGTGGGTGTCGTACCTCTGTCGAACTGCAGACGGTTAATCGCTTTTCTATCGTCTGGTGTCATCTGAACATGCCTTACTGGTTTCCCCGGAGAGAACAATATTTGTCTATGTGGAATTACGAAGAGTGCAATGAATTAAGACATCCAAGATTCTTGAAATATGTCTACAAAAATGTGTAGGAAAAACATTTATCATTCAACTTAAACAATATCTGTTTATTACACTCTATTATTCTTGTTCTATGTTCATAATATTAATAGTTGTACAACAGTCGAATGATTTTGTGTAATTAACTACTCTAGTCTTAATATTGGATGAGGATAGACATGAGAGACATTAATAACAGAACGCGCAATACAGCGCGAGCTTATGAACGATTCTTCTGGTCCATTTGCACGGCCGCAACGTCTTATCTGAATATTGCCCGTATTAAACGACACAGAGCCGCGGCAATAACTTACAAAGTTTGCATTTTAATTATATTATCTAACTTCAGTGTCGTTTCAATTTATATGCAGAGATTAATAGTAGTTTTCATTAAATTCTTGTGGTTGCAGCATAGCGGCTATCTTTTACCTCAGCTATGTAAATTCGCACGAATTAGCTTACTCCGAAATGATCAGTGACAAATATGCCACACAATAAGTATTTCTCTACGCAAACCCACATTTAAGCAGTGTTAATTACAATGAAATAGCATTGCAAAAAGAACCTGACATGTTTTGTTATCAGACGAGCTAGTTGGGTGCTTCACACCGCTCTTTACGTGTTTCATATTGCGGGTATCAAGCCATCAAATAATATTTCCATAAAAAAGACTGTGTAATTTGCCCGTGATACGCTGTGTTGTCACTTTAGTGTGCGTTGCATCATTTGATGTGTAACTATACGCCGGCCGGTGTGGCCGAGCGCTTCTAGGCACTTCAGACCGCTACGGTCGCAGGTTCGAATCCTGCCTCGGGCATTGATGTGTGTGACGTCCTTAGTTACGTTTAAGTAGTTCTAAGTTCTAGGGGACTGATAACCTCAGATGTTAAGTCCCATAGTGCTCATAGCCATTTCAACCATTTTTGTAACTATACGTATATGTGCCTACAAATATGTAGTTTAATGAACTGCTTATGTACACACAATTAAAGAACACCAATTGATGTACAGAACGGAACACAACATACATATCAGAAACAACAGTTTTTTCCATCGAAACGAGAACGGAAACATTAGAAGTCAGAAGAAAGTGGAACATGAACTACGGGCTGGTCGCACGGGAAAACATCAAAAATAAAATTTCCCTCACTGGCAAACAAAGAAAAATAATACGACTGTTTTACTACCTAATATTTCACATGGAAAGCCTTGTGCGACGAGATGGCACATAAAAGCATGTACATTACGACGGAATTGCACATGTTATACTTCCATTGTTCTATTATAATAATCACAGCATTGAAAAAAATACTTCTAACAATGTAACGCGACTAAAAACTCGACTACCAGCTGTCGATGGTATATTATCGCTCATCGTGCCAGCACGGCTATACATATGCCCACGGTGGCCACGGGCAGCTCGCGCGCCCAGGCCCTGCCTTAAGCAAACACAGACAGACAATGTGGTGTCACCGCCAGACACCACACTTGCTGGTGGTAGCCTTTAAATCGGCCGCGGTCCGGTAGTATACGTCGGACACGTGTGTCGCCACTGTCAGTGATTGCAGACCGAGCGCCGCCACATGGAAGGTCTAGAGAGACGTCCTAGCACTCGCCCCAGTTGTACAGCAGACTTTGCTAGGAAGGGTTCACTGACAAATACGCTCTCATTTGCCGAGACGATAGTTAGCATAGCCTTCAGCTACGTCATTTGCTACGACCTAGCAAGGCGCCATTACCAGTTTATATTGAGATTATAATTCATGTATCAACAAGAGCGATGTTCTCCAGTTGTGGATTAAAGTTAAGTATTCCAAGAGCTTCGTACTTTATTTATTAGACTCAACTCCTTTAACTGTTCCAGACCTCACGCCAGTCTGCGTGAGCTTAAACGCGTGCATTTCGGCCTCCTCTAGCAACACGGTGTTGGCTCTTCTGCCAACACATCAGACAACATGGACAACAAACAATCCAGTAACGCAGGAACCAAACATACATCAATTATCAAAGCACATACAATGGTAACTTGAATCACTAAAAGCTTATTGAAATGGCCAGGAACGTGGTGGGGGGAATGGAAGTATCGTTTTTTTTTTTTTTTTTTTTTTGGCTGAGCGCGTTTGGGCTGGCATTTATTTTTCCATCCTTTATTCAGTTTTTCCAACTCAAAATTCACCAAAAATGGAATCTTCAAATCGGACATCAGGCTGAAGTCTCTGATGTCCTTGGAGTTATGTGAGCGCCAGATGCGAGAATCCGCCCATCTCGACCACCACGGCACCGGTAACAACGACTGCACGCACCCCTCTCTGCTGAAAGTACAGAACGACCTGGAAACGGAAGCAGCTCTTACTCTGAATCAGATCTGAATAAGCAACTTTTCTCACCTTAAGCAACAGCAACACCGGCTAGTCAACACCGGCTAGTGGCGCTTAAATTCACATAAAAACATTCAGTGGTAGTTACTGTTGTGGCAGACAGTCAGAAGACTCGTTTGATGCAGCTCTCCATGATATTCTATGCTGTGCAGACTTCTTCATTTCCGTGTAACTACTGCAACCTACGTCCTTCCCAATTTGCTTTCTGTGCTCATCTCTTAGTCTCCCTCTGCGAGTTTTACCCCTCACAATTCCCTCCAGTACTAAATTAGTGATCCGTCGATGTCTCAGAATTTGACCTACCAACCAATCCCTTCTTCTAATCAGGTTATGCTACAAATTTATTTGCTCCCAAATTCAGTGCCTCCTCATTAGTTACGTGATCTACCCATCCAATCTTCAGCATTCTTCTGTAGCACCATATTTTGAAAGCTTCTATTCTTTTCTTGTGTAAACAGTTTATCGTCCTTGTTGCACTTCCATGCATGGCTACACTCCATGAAAATAGTTTCAGAAAAGAATTCTTGATACCTAAATCTATACTAGACGCTAATAGATTTCTCTTATTCAGAAACGCTTTCCCTGCCGTTACCATTCTACATTTTATATCCTTTCTACTTCGACAGTAAAAAGGTAACGGCCTTGCCGCAGTGGACACCGCTTCCCGTGAGAGCACCGAAGTTAAGCGCTGTCGGGCGTGGCCGGCACTTGGATGTGTGGCCATCCAGCCGCCATGTGCTGTTGCCATTTTTCGGGGTGCACTCAGCCTCGTGATGCCAATTGAGGAGCTACCGAATAGTAGCGGCTCCGGTCAAAGAAAACCATCATAACGACCGGGAGAGCGGTGTGCTGACCACACGCCCCTCCTATCCGCATCCTCACTGAGGATGACACGGCGGTCGGATGGTCCCAATGGGCCACTTGTGGCCTGAAGACGGAGAGCTACTTCGACAATCATCAGTTATTTTGGTCCACAAATAGCGATACTCATCTACTACGTTAAGTGTCTCACTTCCTAATCCAATTCCCTCAGCATCACCTGATTTAAATTAACTACATTCCATTGTCGCTATTTTGCTTTTATTGATGTTCGTCTTACATCATCCTTTCAAGACACTGTCCATCCCGTTCAACTGCTCTTCCGAGTCCTTCGCTATCTATGACAGAATTACAATGTCATCGGCAAACCTCAAATTTTTTATTTCTTTCTTCTCCCTGGACTTTAATTCCTACTCCAAATTTTTCTTATGGTGCTTTATTGCTTGCTCAATGCACAGATTGGATAACATAGGGGATAGGCTACAGCCTTCTCTCACTCTCTTGTCAACCACTGCATCCCCTACATCCCTTCGACTGTTATAAATGCCGTCTGGTTTCTGAACAAGTTGTAAATAACCTTTCGCTCCTTGTATTTTACTTCTGCTGCCCTCAGAATATCAAATAGAGGGTTCCAGTGAGAATTGTCGAAAGCTTTCTCTCAGTCTACAAATGCTATAATAATAGGTTTGCCTTTATTTAACCTATCTTATAACGGAAGTCGAATGGTCAGTATGCCTCGCGTGTTTCTACATTGCTCCGGAATCCAAATTGGTATTTCCCAAGGTTGGCTTCTATCAATTTTTCCATTCTTCTGTAAATAATTATTGTTAGTATTTTGCAACAATGACTTATTAAATTGATAGTCCAATAATATTCACACCTGTCAGCACCTACTTTATTCAGAACTAGAATTATTATATTCTTCTTGAAGTCTGAGGATATTTCGCCTGTCTCATACGTCTTGCTCATCAGACGGAAAGCTTTGGCATGACTGGCTCTCCCAAGGCTATCAGTAATTCTAATGGCATGTTGTCTACCCCCTCGGGTTTGTTTCAGCTTAAACCTTTCGGTGCTCTGTCAGATTCTTTTCACAGTATCGTAGCTCCAACCTCATCCTCATGCACCTCCTCTTCCATTTCTATGCTATTGCCCTCAAGTACGTCTTTCTTGTATAGATGTTGTGTATACTCCTTCCACATTCAGTTGAGCAATCCTTATACAGTCATAATGGCGTTCAATAAACATTAAACGCGATAGAAATGTGCGCAAGGGTTCCTCGCAATCAAGACGGTACATAAGATTTTTCCACGTGCTAAGCCACACCCACAGCTACTTCAGCTAGAGCACACACTTATTGACTTGACTAAGCTTAAAGTCACTTAACATTATTCCAGTAGGCCCCCATGGTCAAATGTGACTGAGGTAATTGGCCCTAATCGTAGTTTGAACTAGGTTTTCAATTTACAGCGGTGACTTATCACCTCTAAAAATGAACAGATGTTAACCTGATCAAATAACTAAACAGGCACAAGCCTGATCAATGCTCTACCACTAAAGAATTAGAAGAGTGCTCGCTGTACGACTTTGCAGACGTGAGGCCAAGACAGCCAATGAAAAATGTGAACAATCACGACAACGAACATAGATTAGTCGTTCCTAACACAATTCTAGGGCATAGCTTTACGCACATGCATACTTCCGTAAAATAAGCAACACGGACAAGTATACCAAATATTCACATAACACAACCAACAAGGGCTTTGTTCCTTACAACCAGCTGAAACATACAACGGCAATCCTCAAGTCGCACGCTGATCAGTCCACGTCGTCGACTTAACATAACTGAGCGAGCGTGTTCTCAAAACACAAGAAATATAAAAAGTACGACGAGAATACTCAAAGAAATTAATAAAACGCAGTCAGTTACGTTTAAAACTTTGTGTCATAGAACAACAGCACAGGGTGATCATCTAAGGCACAGTAGTGCCTCCAGTCTGTAGTTGCTCAAGTATCTGTACGTCCATCTTTACACAGGTGGTTGCGGGACCTCGGCTATTTAGTAGAGAATGTCAAATCAAACACCTTTCAGCCGTCTAAATTTCCAAATTGTTATTTTATGGGGCTGCCAGTTTCGGCGACATATTATACCATCTTCAGGTCCCTGTGTGCAGACAACAATGGTAACAGTATGAAACACATTACAAAGTGGGGTGTTGGAAAGTCTTACATACAATGGTGATAAATAGTAACATTATCAAACTGTACAGTGAGTAACATCAAAGATACAGATAAATTACGGAATAAAATAAGAGAACAGTTGCACACTGTATTAATATAAACTAGAGAACACAATAGATACGTAAAGTAATCGTAAAAAAGCATCTACTAAACGGAGGTGAATATTGTTATGCATAGATAATCATGTTTCAATGCTAATATCAATGCCCGTGAAATAACTGGAGCAAAACAATTATACTTATTTACTGATGACTACATACTGAAGGTAAAACGTTGAATTACATGTCGTCATAAACTAGTAAAACATAAAGCAATTACTGGAAGTCAGCCCCACAGCTATCTGTATCGTCATTTACCATATAGTAACAATAAATAATTAAGCACTAATTACATTAATAAAATCCACCAATCAGATTCATAAGGTACCATTATTTAATAAAACATTTTTAATGAAAAAAACTATAAATCTAATGCAATATACCGTAATTAATTCCCACTAAGCAGTAAATATCGAAATATGTGGTAAAGGGCGTAACCAACGTTATCATGAAAGTGGTAAGTCTGCTGGTAAGCAGACATGTAGCTGGGTGATTTTATTTTATTTTATTTTATTTATTTATTTATTTTTTTTTTTTTTTGAGTCACCAGTCTTCTGACTGGTTTAATGCCGCCCGCCATGAATTCCTCTCCTGTGACAACCTCATGTCAGAGTAGCTCTGCTCCAAACGTACATTCTCAGAACTTTCTTCCTCACATTGAGGCCTATGTTTGATACTAGTAGACTTCTCTTGGCCAGGAACGCCCTTTTTGCCAGTGCTAATCTGTTTTTGATGTCCTCCTTGCTCCGTCCGTCATTGGCTATTTTGCTGCCGAGGTAGCAGTATCCCTTAACTTCATCTACCTTGTGGCCATCAATCCTGATGTTAAGTTTCTCACTGTTCTCATTTCTGTTACTTCTCATTACTTTCGTCTTTTTTCGATTTATTCTCAATCCATATTATGTACTCATTAGACTGTTTATTTCATTCAGCTGATCTTGAATTCTTCTTCACTGTCACTCACGATAGCAATGTCATCAGCAAATCGTACCACTGATATCCTTTAACTTTGAATTTTAATCCCACTCCTGTTTCTTTTATTTCCATCATTGCTTCTTCGAAGTATAGGTTGATCAGTACGAGAGAAAGACTACATCTCTGTCTTACACCCTTTTTAATCCGAGCACTTCGTTCTTGGTCGCCAACACTTAATATTCCCTCTTGGCTCTTGTACATACGAGTATTATTTATTTCACGTCTCTTCCTATAACTTACCCCTATTTTTATGAGAATTTCGAACGTCTTGCACCATTTTACAGTCTCGAACGCTTTTTCCAGATCGACAGATCCTATGAACGTATCTTGATTTTTCTTTAGTTTTAACTCCACTATCACTCAGGATCAGTTGGTCGGAAAAGACTATATCCCTGTCTTACACCCTCTCTGGAGCCTTTACCTTTCCTAAAACCAAACTGATCATCATGTAACATATCCTCCGTTTCCTTTCCCATTCTTCTGTATATTCTTCTTGTCAGGAACTTGGATGCATGAGCTGTTAAGCTGATTCCTTGTTAATTCTCGCACTTGTCAACTCCAGCAGTCTTCGGAATTGTGTGGATGATATGTTTCTGAAAGTCAGATGGTATGTCGCGAGACCCACACATTCCACACATTAAAGTGAATAGTCGTTTTGTTGAGACTTCCCCCAAAGATTTTAGAAATTCTGATGGAATGTTATCGATCCCTTATGCCTTATTTGATCCTAAGTCCTCGAAAGTTTTCTTAAATTCTGATTCTAACACTGGATCCTTTATCTCTTATTAATCGATCCCTGTTTCCTCTTTTATCACATCAGACAAATCTTGTCCTCATAGAGAACTTCCATGTACTCTTTCCACCTATTCGCTCTCTCCTCTGCATTTAATAGCGGAATTCCTGTTGCGGTCGTAATTTTACCACTCTTGATTTTAATTTCACCGAAGGTTACTTTGACTTTCCTATATGCTGAGTCAGGCCTAACGGCAATCATTTCTTCTTCGATTTCTTCACTTTTTTCAAGCAGCCATTTCGTCTTAGCATCCCTCCACTTCCTATTTATTTCATTCCTGAGCGATTTTTATTTCAGTATTCCTGAATTTTCCTTAACATTTTTCTACTTCCTTCTTTCATCAATCAACTGAAGCATTCGTTCTTACAGTTTCTTTGCAGTTACCTTCTTTGTACCTATGTTTTTCTTTCCAACTTCTGTAATTGTCGTTTTTAGAAATGTCAATTCCTTTTCAACTGTACTGGCTATTGAGCTATTCCTTATTGCTGTATCTATAGACTTAGAAAACTTCAAGTGTATCTCGTCATTCCTTAGTACTTTTGTATCCCAGTACTTTGCATATTGATTCTTCCTGACTAATATGTTAAACTTCAGCCTACTCTTTATCGCTACTGCATTGTAATCTGAGTCTATATCTTCTCTTGGATTCACCTGAGTTTGAAATCTCTGCCTGACTGTGATGTAACATAACTGAAATGTTCCTTTATCACCCAGCCTTTTCCAAGTATACCTCGTTCTCTTGTGATTCCAGAACAGAGTATTTGTTATTACTAGCTGAAATATATTACAGAACTCAATTAATCTTTTCCTCTCCCATTTCTTGTCCCAAGCCCATATTCTCCTGTGGCGGCAATTTCTGTTGCAATTCCACTGGATTATCATGTGCTGAGTGTTCAGATTAAACACAAAGAAGCCGAGGGGAGCTCATGTCACTGGATCAGTGGTCGTCACCAGTGAGGATGGGGTGAAATCCATAAATAAGACAGGTTGCGAAGGGGGAGCTGTCACCTCCAGGGAGCACCAAAGGGGATCTTGTCCGGGGACTTACATTTCTTCTTCTTCTCTTTTGGAGGTTGAGGAGGGCAGGGCACAGAGAGAGAAGGCTTCCACAAGATCTGGAGACCTTGGGGCACATAGATGGTCCATTCCATGGCCGAGTTGTTCGAGCAGGCCTCTTGCCTGAGAGATGACCAGATTGGGGTGGGGGGGGGAGGGGCAGGGTTCCTTAGTGGAGAGCTCTGTTAGTGGTGGGAGCCAAAGAAAGGGGGGCACTTCTTTGGCTGGTTAGTGGGAGGGGCATCTGGAGAGGAGGGCTTGGGAACTGCAGGGGAGGGGGAGATTAGATGGGGATGGGGCTGAAGTGAGGAAGAGGTAAGAGGGGGAAAGGATCTAACAGACGCAAATGTAGAAGAAATCGACGCTAGGTGGACTGGGTGAAATTCTTGGCGAGTCTCAGCGTAAGGTAGGTGATCCAGTGACTTGTACTCTTGGATCTTCTTTGCTTTCTTGTAAACTGGGCCATATGGTGAGTGTGGAGAGTGGCAGTCACGACAGTTAATACACACAGGTGGTTCCCCTCATGGCGTGGGTGGCCACAGTCACCACACAGATGGTCCACGTACAATGGGAAGACATATGCTCAAAATGCAGGCACCGAAAGCTCCTAATAGGTGGCAGGCCATACGGCTTCATGTGGTATCAGTATCACATACCTTTGAGCTTCGTTGTGAGGGTATCCCCTCGAAAGCCAGAAAAAAGGCGCCAGTATCAGTGCAGTTGTCTTTACGATCCTTCTGCACACGTCAAACAAAATGACCGTGCGTCACTCCAGATTATCCCAGAGCTCCTCATCAGTTTTCAGGATGAGGTTTCTATGAAAAATCACTCCCTGGGCTATTTTCAGAGACTGGTGAGGATAATAGACACCGTGACGTCACCGAGGCGATAAAGTTGGTATCATACGTATACGCATATGGGAAGACCCTGCCACTGAAAGTAGTAGCTCTTATGAGGTAGCTTTCTTGAACGCAGCAACCATGCAGCCCTGTAAGAGGACAAAACAGGATTAGGCAACAGCTACAGCAAAGTGATGGAAATACAGATAGCAACAATTTACAATAATTTATTAGCAGAAATTTTACAAATACTTAACTGCAGTATGGAGAAGACGTGGACTGCTACGGTCGCAGGTTCGAATCCTGCCTCGGGCATGGATGTGTGTGATGTCCTTAGGTTAGTTAGGTTTAAGTAGTTCTAAGTTCTAGGGGACTTATGACCACAGCTGTTGAGTCCCATAGTGCTCAGAGCCATTTGAACCATTTGAGAAGACGTGTGGCAATGAATAGATCAATGTTTGCTAGCGATTATTTGTCTTCAGCTCTGGTGTATTCCAGCATCCAGTGAACGAAAACTGCGATCACTTGTTGAATGCCAGTTTTCGCTCCTCTTGGCTACGACTGTACACATGGTCCTGAGACGTGCCCTGCTGTATAGCTGATACTGCGCGGAACCTGTGCGATTCTGAGTGGAGCTGCGAGTTTTCTAACATGTGTGATCGATGCTTGGATGTCCATTTCGAAAATACAAGTTCGTGCTAAAAAGTAATATCTCCGAATATTTTATCCTGCTAAGTATTACATGTCATTCACATTACTTAGTCGATTTTCCCGCTTCGATGAGGCACGTCGCAAAACCTTTGGCGCTGAAGAATTCCGAATTGTAGCGTGTAATGTACCGATGTTTAATGTAAGTATGTCGGTGTGTCAGTACGTGAGAAAGCTCAGAAAACTGAAACCATGAATTCGAAGAGTTCGTCCACAGATGGAGCATCCGCTCCTTCAGCTTGACAATGCTAGACCACGCACGAACGTTGTGACATGTGCAACAATCCGACTCATTTCGTTTACTGTCATCGCTTATCTTCCAGACAGTCCCAACTTGGTCCCATTGGATTCTCAGCTGTTTCGATATCTTAAAGAAAACCTTCCAGGACTTCACTTTGATAGTGATGAAACAGTGCGAGCAGAGGTGAGGTTGTGGCTCTGTCAAAAACGTCAAAGGTTCTACAGCAGGGTATCAACAAAATGGTATCTCCTTTGGAGAAATCTGTTTGTCGGCAGGGTAACCATATTGAGAAAGAAATATGTAGACTTGAAGAATAAAGATGTAGAATTTTAATAAAGTTTGTTTTATTTAAAAAGTTTTAAAAGCTTTTGCATAAAGAAATTCGTAGGCATTACTTTTCAGCACGAAGTCTTACTCGTACTACATCAGGCGTATGTATAAAATTGGCGTTGCCAGTTGTGCCCTCTGAGGAAGGTAACCATTATTGTGGTGCGCTTGAGTTGTAAGCAACTCTGCGCTGTTCTGTGTATGGCTACTGTCCGTATCTTTTGGAGGGCACAGCAATTACAGCTATGAAATTTTGTAAAATTACTTCCTGTGGAAGCAGCTGTGCTTGAAAATGACCAGCTATAGATGCACGGTAGTATGTGAGCCAGTTTCAAGTATTGTTGAACAACCTCGATCCTGCATCGGTGATGGAGCGAGTAATTTGATAAATACTTAAAAACCATAGTGTAGAGCGATAAGTGGAAACTGTCGCGTCAGAACGCGACTTGGAGCCTTTGGACTTTTTCAGTCACTGTACAGTGTCCTGAAGTTGAATTTTCACGCAGCAGTGGGAGTTCTAACGTATTTGGGTGCCATTCAGCCTTCGGTACTGCAAAGATTGTCCGCAAATCCTACATGGTGCATGATACTGCGTGATTTCAAGTCAGGAATGGTCTTGCATTTATTTGCAAAAATTCCGTTCGGTACTTTTTTTACTGACCAAGCGAAACAGCTTACGAACGCTGATGAATTTTAGTGATAATTTTGCGTACGAAAGATATTTTGCGAAATGTCCATTCGTCGCAAGATTATGTTTTCTTCACTAACAGTTATTTCGACTATAAACTCACTTGCGTTAGGTACTGTGATTTAGCAGGTACCCTTCTCCTATCTGAAATCTGTGTATATTACAAATTTTTAAATCACAGTCAAGTCACGCATTAGCTACTGGGGCTTAGCAGGTACCTTTCTCCTATGTGACATTTGTGCACGCTACCAATTTTTTTAATCAACATTTGCTTTAGAATATGAGAGTACGACGATGATTGGCAAAGCACCACTAAAAGAATCTGAGTACTTGACCGAACCATATAAAATTTTCCATCATTCCGAGTTGAAAGCACGGATACCAAACAGCACGCCCCCATTAGGATACAGGTTTACACATTTAAAATATATTGTAGTGTTACTGATCATTAGTCTCTGACATGCATGTGAACGCATGCCTCCAGCTCCTGATGAACAGTACTTCTATTGAACCAATTTAACAAAATACATTGACTAGTGCCTTCCATTCCAAATTCCTGTAGTAATTCGTGTGACTGTCCCTCTGTGAACTAAATCCAACGTTGTTGCCATCAGTACAGTCGATGGTGTGTGAGCCTCAACAATTGAACATGTGGAACGGAAAGTCAGGACAGTTATGAAGATCAGTTAGGTGAGTGAGTTCCCCCATGTCCTTTACGCCCACTATGAAAGTTATGTATTTTTTTTTTACATAAAGCGGTACAATTCTTCTAGGTCTGATTTTTATTCATACAGTTCCACTCAAAGGCCGAAAGAGCATTACTTCTAGCTGCATTTGTTGGCTAACTCGGCCGACAAACAGGGTAGGGTAGGTAAACACGATGCTGATGGCTTTCACGCCTTACAGACACTGAGCGGTCATCTATATTATTTAACGGTTAAATAGTCATCCGTACGCAGCAAAATTTGATTTTTAATTGTGTGTAAATTACAGACTTAATTTAAAAATTTTAAATGCTGTCATAACCTACGCATTAAGAGGCATAATCTTACTTTAAAATACGTAACACAGTAAACAAATTATTGAAATTTGAAAGAATGTCCTATACCTGTTGGCAGCATAACTCGCAGCTCGCAAAATTACCCAGGATATATTCACCCACTATTGAGAATAAGAGAACATAGCAACTTGCAACGAACTTACACATACATAAAGATATAGTTGTTAGTTCTTTGAGATTGCTATTTAAAAGTGTCAATGCATGGTATTAGTGCATATTCACTTTCAAGTTGCCCTTTAAATGTTAACATACTTTGTCTTTGTTAGACGTGAATAAGGAAACTGAATGCTGTTGGTTGTTTGGCAGTACACTATACGTTTGTGGCACTGGCCATAATTCGTTGAGAGGCCTCAGTGGAGATGTCGGAGCATCTCTGGCATTTTAGGAACTATTATTGGTCCTGCAAGAGTTTTTAAAGATTTTAACGACTCTAATAATTTGCTCGGTTTTCTACAGTATTTTGATTCTGTATTATTGTTTGATACTGGTATTACTGTTTTCCATTATGATGCTAACGGAACAAAATTTATTACTCAAAATAGTCTTCAGCTTGATGTCATTTCTATGCTTGAAAATAAATATGTAATGAAAAGTGCGACCTGTATGTAATTTAGGCCAGGAAACATATTCGCAAACTACGAATATGGGACCACCACAGCTACACAGCTTACTGGAAACAAATGAAAATATTATCTGAACCGGTACTCGAACCCGGATTGATACTTTATGCGAGCGATCACCTTAACAACTTAGGCTATCTGATCACGCTTCGCAGACAGACCCAAGCTTTCATATGTCCGAGTGTCTGCTTCCCATAGCGATCGCACAGGGAGAGGCATACAGCATTTGCTTTTCTCGTGAGATTGCATCGATCTCTACACGGACACTGGGAAATACGGACACTACACTAATTTGTGTAATTTCGTCTATCCCATCACGACATTTCTCTCTAGTATTTGATATATTGATACTGTGTTTTGTTGTCGACTCCTAGGCAAGACGAGAGAGCTCATGCTTGATGAGAAAGGTGTCTGACCACAGTGTGATGGACTTCAAGCCCACAGGAAAGCATATGAATCATACCTGAGTTCCATATTTGCGGGACCTCTTCTCGTGACAGCGGAACTGTGGTTTGATGCGCTATTACGATATTACTGTTTGATCAGTTTGCACACATATTATGCAGTCGAAATGAAGACTTTCTGCAACAACATAGAAGAAAAGTGTACTGACCAGTCAGAACGAAATGACCACCAACTTACCATCGATATAGACTCGTTCAGGTGATGCCAGCGCCACCTGGCGAGGAACGACTGCTACACATGCACGGTGACGTAGTATCATTGACCGTGCTGTCCGTGTGCAGAATCGGGAAGGCGTGTGATCTGTCTGAGTTTCATCGAGGGCAGATTGTGATATCCTAGAGGCTCGGCACAAGCATTTCGGAAACTGCACTTGTCGAGTGTTCGAGGAGTGCTGGTGAGTGTCTTCAACAAGTAGCGAAACAAATGTGAAACCACGTACAGACGTCGTAGGATTGGACGGCCACCCCTCATTACAATTCAAAATGTTCAAATGTGTGTGAAATCTTATTGGACGTAACTGGTAAGGTCATCAGTCCCTAAGCTTATACACTACTTAACCTAAATTATCCTAAGGACAAACACACACACCCATGCCCGAGAGAGGACTCGAAAATCCGCCGGGACCAGCCGCATAGTCCATGACTGCAGCGCCTCAGACCGCTCGGCTAATCCTGCGCGGCCCTCATTACAGTTACCGGACGTCGTAGACTGGGCAGAAAATGGTTCAAATGGCTCTGAGCACTGTGGGACTTAACATCTCAGGTCATCAGTCCCCTAGAATTTAGAACTACTTAAATCTAACCTAAGGACATCACAGACATTCATGCCCGAGGCAGGATTCGAACGAGCGACCGTAGCGGTCGCGTGGTTCCAGACTGAAGCGCCTACAACCGCTCAGCTACAGCGGCCGGCAGGCTGGGCAGACTAATAAAATAGGAAATGTGCCGATCTGTTGTGGAACTAATATCAGACTTTGATGCTGGGCAGAGTACAAGTGTGTCCGACACACAGTGCAACGAACACTCTTAACAACGGACCTCCGTAGCCGACGATCTACGCGTTTGCCAATGTTAACACCACGACATCGGCAACCACGACTGAAATGGGCACGTGATCAACGGTACTGGACGTTGGCGCAGCTGCAAAGTGTTGCATGGCCTGATGAATCCCGACATCATCTTCATCATGCCGGTAGGAGGTCGCGAATCCGTCGTCTTCCAGGGAAACAGCTCCTTGACACATGTACGGCTGCACAGAGACAAGGTGGCGGCGCCTCCATTATGCTCTGGCAACATTCACATGGGTATCCTTGGGTCCAGTGGATCTCGCGCAGGGCACCATGACGGCCAAGGAGTATCGTACACCGGTTGCAGACAACGTACATCCCTTAATGACGATCATGTTTTCCAACAGGAATGCCAGTTTTCAGCAAGATCATGCGCCATGTCACACGAGGAACGCAATGGCGAATCCCATTTAATGTACTGGTGTCACATCTGGCATGTGATTGAACGTGGTGTCAGATCTCGTTGTCCCATCCCCGAAATTTGCAGCAGTTATGTGAATTGTGTGTGCAGATGGGGTGCAAAACTCCCTCCAGTGACCTACCAAGGCCTCATTGCTGCCATGCCAAGACGAGTCGCAGCTGTTGTCCGTGCCGAAGGTGGACAAACCGGCTATAAGGTAGATGTTCCGGCTAATCAGTGTGTACTGTTCCATTAAAAGAACACTCGTTCTCATAAATCAGAGGCGATAAACGTTAAAAATTGGTTGCTTAAGTAAAAAAAAAAGTGTCACATTTTCCGTTAAAGCTTAGCGATAATCTGCACCTGAATCTGTGTCCTTGTTCTGTTCTGTATAAATAGCATAATTGAAAACTATTCATTGTCCGGCCTGCCACAAGCGATTTCAGCAGTCATCGGTCATTTCCTATAATAAGACAGTTGCCATGGGTCAGAACCACCATGTTGTCAGCCAGTAGCAAACATAGTCATAATTAATAACGAAAAGTGACACGGTTTAAACTATTCGATAGTAGACGCAAACACATTCCAGTGAAAGAAAGCCCGCAAAGAAGCCAATTAAGAGATAATTTCGAATTTTTGGCTTAAGAGCGGCCAGACATTTAGGTATGAAATATTGTTATATCTAGCTAAAATATTATCTGATACGTAAACTTCTAGATTAAATATTTGTTCTTGTAGAATCTCTAACATTCCTCAGAAAATCGTACTCTACCTTTTTTGCAATGATTAAAAATTCACCATGTAGACAAAATCAGATACTTGATTCACAGTGACTATTCCTTTAAAACAGCTCTTGGTACTTGGTTAACTGATATGCTATTGAGTTAGCAATGGCTCTTCAGGCGTTGCGTTTATAAAAGCAAGCGAAAAACGTGTTCTGAATTTCGATTTTCACGTTGTGTAAAGTGAGTGGTGCACTGCTCATTGCTTTCATTAAGGTCGATATTTGATATAGGGGGGTCTGGACATCAGTGTTTGTTACAGAGTCACCATATAGGGACTACAGTAGATGACACAGTATAACATCACTGACAAAGAATGTAGTCTACTTACTTTCGCCATTACCTATCGCTTAATGGGCAGCTTTGAGTCCTAAATTGCATAGAAATGTTTACAAATAAATCACGAAAATGATTCTCGTACTAAGCCGATATTAGAAATTTAGTTGGAGAAAAATCACAAACCTCCGCGTTTCACGTAAAAATTCGTCAAAAACATGCGCACTATTGAGGGTTGGCATTCACGATTACCATTACAATACCTTCTGTGTTGAGTAATTTGTGCGCGTGTTTGTGCAAGTAAATGTTTTCAGCAGATAAGTACTGTGTACATTTCACAGTTGCATGGTATCTGTGTCGCGTCGAAATTTAGTAATGCAATATATTTTAGTAATCTCTTTTTATATACATCTGCACAGTTAAAGCAAACACTGCAAACATACTGGAAAAATACTACAGTTATTTTTCTAGTATTATCTGGGCGATTGACTAAAAGACAGGGAAGGATAACTTACAAAAGTCTCCGCCTCCGGTAGCTCAGTTGGCATTCGCTGCTCGGCCGCCGAGCTGGACGGACGTGTGGCGACAACGCTAGGAGGGCTGGCGTAAACAGCGGCTGTGTGGCTGTTACGAAGGTCAGTAGAGCGCTTTGTTTATGTTGTGACTTGGCAAGACAGCCGAGTCACTATGCGAGGATGCCGAAATGCACACGTTTAAGCTCACGCAGACTGGCGTGAGGTCTGGAACAGTTAAGGGAATTTATAGTAGCAAATAAAGTACGTAGTTGATGTAATATTTAACTTTAATCCATAATTGGAGAACATCGCTCTTGATGATACATAATTACAATCTCAATATAAACTGGTAATGGCGCCTTGCTAGGTCGTAGCAAATGACGTAGCTGAAGGCTATGCTAATTATCGTCTCGGCAAATGAGAGCGTATTTGTCAGTGTAGCCTCGCTAGCAAAGTCTGCTGTACAACTGGGGCGAGTTCTAGGACGTCTCTCTAGACCTGCCGTGTGGTGGCGCTCGGTCTGCAATCACTGACAGTGGCGACACGCTGGTCCGACGTATACTAATGGACGGCGGCCGATTTAAAGGCTACCACCTAGCAAGTGTGGTGTCTGGCGGTGACACCACAGTTTACTTTGCACCTTTCAGTGACTTAAAATGACAAAATGAACGAAATTAACTGTGAAAGAAGAGATACGGTTAGATTCACTTTTGATTTGACCTGCAAAAGGCTTTTGAGATTAAAAGGTGGGGCTTTCAGAAACAGTTAAGATCACAGGAGACGAAATTGTTGGCGTTCATCTTTCTTTTGTTTCCAATTCTGTATTTTTGAAATTGATTTCCTCTGATTTGTGCTCCTCGATAGTTGACAAATATGGTGGCAAAATGAAATTTAATCATGCAGACGGAACCGTTAGTGATGTTCTTGTTTTCCATGCTGCGCTAGGCATTCGAACAGTGAGAGTTTTCGAACTGCCGTTCGAGGTCCCAGCCGGACCAATCAATGCTGCTCTTCAGCCATATGGTACGGTTATATCTAATAATGCAGAAAAATGGTCGGAGCAATATATGTTTCCGGTTTTGAATGGAGTTAGACAGATTAAGATTGAGCTCTTTAGACACATCCCTTCGTACTTGAATATCTGTGGCCATCGCGCTCTCATAATTTATGATGGGCAGCCACGGACTTGTGCGTTATGTCACGCCACAGGTCACGTCAGAAGTGAGTGCAGTAGAAGGCGTGTTCCTCAGTTACCGACTAACGAGGCGGCTGTCCCAGGACAAGTTGTTAGCATGCAAGTGACGTACGCTGCCGTGGCAGCTAGCCGGGCCCCCTATCAACAGAATATGGCCGAGCAGGCGGGACCTTCCGACGCGCGCACGAAAACGGGCAGCACCGCGGAGTTGACTAACGATGACAATCAGAATCTGGCCAGTAATTACGTCACTGAGGGCGCACCGCGCGTGCCCTCTGAGTCTGACAACTCTTCCAACGAGCGACAAGCTTCATCGATAATACCTGATGTAGACATGGTAGAGTACGAAGCGGTAGTTACACACGAAACGGCCAACATCTCAGATGGAACTACAGTGGATGAACATAAAGAGGAAGTGATGCAACAAATAACCGACAGCCACACAGATGACAGGACACTACAGACAAGTTCAGGAAACATCAAAGGAAAAGGGGGCGCGCAAGAAGACGAACCAATGACATCACCCATCTCACGTGTCGTAGAAACAGCAGCAACGGCCGACTCCGAAGTTAACGGAGCTCAAAAATCTTCCGCCACGAAGGCGGGACAGGTGACTTCTCCTCGATCTTCCATAGAGTCGCCAGGAAGTTCACCAAAGGTTTCACCGACGATTTCACCGAAATCATCAAAAAATAAAAAGAGACGAAGAGCAAATCAAGCTGCAGAGAACTTGGCCCCTCCTTTAAGAGAGCGGCTGAGGAAGATACAGGAGACCGAAAAGAAGGACGAAGGTACACAAAAGGAAGCGGTCGGCGAGTCTTCGGATCGGAACAAGAAACAAGAACGGGCTGACACGCCACACGGAACATTTGAACCCTTGCATGACAATACGACATCAGATATGGACAATGAAACCCGACTTGGACAAGGACATGGACTCGACATCACAGCGCCACGATTTAACTGGGTGGACGAGAAGGAGGATCAGACCGATGCAATGGGGGCGGAAGGGCCTTTTGAGGAAGAATTTTTTTATTAAAAATTGTCACACTGAACTCTAAGAGGAAAGAAAAAAAAAAGATAAAAGAAGGAAAACCTTCAATGGAATAAAAGTAAAATAAATTAACACTGTATATATCTAACCAGAAGTTATTTTACGCGGCTCCAGTAACGTGTCCTCTATTTACTGTCTTGTAGCGTCTCACAGTGGAACATACATATAACGTGACCACCCTCAACATAAACAAAATTCAGAGTCAAGCAAAGGTAGCAGCACTGAAGGACTTTCTGTATCAGTCAGATACAGATATCGCCTTCCTGCAGCAAGTTAATGTCAAAGAACTGTATGTTTCAGGGTACAAAGAGGTGTTGAATGTGGCTCCAGAAAACGCGTGTGGAACAGCCATCCTTGCTAAAGAAGGGATCGAGATGACGAACGGGTGCCTTTTAGAGTCGGGGAGGGGAATTAGGTGAAAAATTTTTAACACCACTTTTTTAAACCTTTACGCACCATCAGGCAACAATGCGAGACGAGAGAGGGCAGCCTTTTTTAAAAGTGACATTTTATTTCTACTCCAAGAAAACCCTGCAGAAACTGTCATTGGTGGAGATTTTAATTGCGTTTTAAATAAAAAGGATCAGCGACCAAATTTTAACTTCTCCCAAGAACTGCAGGCGTTGGTCACCAACAGGAAGTGGTTTGACGCGTGGGAAATAAAATATCCGACGCTGGTTCGCTTCACATATATCACTGGTGCTACACAGAGTAGAATCGACAGAATATATGTCACCCCCACTTTAGCCACCAAAGTCAGTAGTATCGAGTTGACACCAGCTGCCTTCTCTGACCACCTCGGAGTGAGGTGCAGCATCAAATTAACCAGGCAAAAGACATATTGGGGTCGCCCACTATGGAAATTAAATATCAACACCCTCTCTGAAAACGCTCTAGCTTTAAAAATGCGCCGGCCGAAGTGGCCGTGCGCTGCAGTCTGGAACCGCAAGACCGTTACGGTTGCAGGTTCGAATCCTGCCTCGGGCATGGATGTTTGTGATGTCCTTAGGTTAGTTATGTTTAACTAGTTCTAAGTTCTAGGGGACTAATGACCTCAGCAGTTGAGTCCCATAGTGCTCAGAGCCATTTGAACCATTTTTATTTAAAAAATGCAAGAAACTTGGCAGTCTGTTTTAAGGATGCGTACTAAATATAGAACAACTATTGAATGGTGGACTATGGCCGCTAAGAAAAAGATAAGAGCAGCGCTGATATCCTACGCCAAAGAAAGGGCAATGTGGTCAAGACACACAATGGAGTTTTACTACTCTTGCTTAAGAGACCTTTACGCTCAAGACGTCTTTATCAATATTAAAAACGTTAAAGCCAAAATGATAAGTATCAAGAGGGTACATTTGGAGGGATTACAAATCAAACCACACATTAGAACGACGGTGGGGCAGGAAACACCTCCATCTACCACTTGATACAACACACAAAAAACAGAAGAAGAAATTTTATTGCCAGCCTCAGAACGGAAGATAACAGAGTCCTGACAGAACAAAGGGATATCTTAAATGAAGCACATAGGTTTTTTCAGCAATTATATTCTGGAAATGCTATTGACGACAACTCAGTACAAGAGTCTTTACAGAACTCAGAAATAGAGGCTGTTGTTACAGAGGACGAGAACAGAGGTCTAACGTTAGAAATTACGAATGACGAGGGTTTTGATATACTCAAATCTTCACCTTCACGGAAGTCTCCCGGCCCAGACGGCCTGCCTGTGGAGTTTTATAGGACCTTTTGGCACCTAGTAGGTTCCCAATTCACGGAAGTAGTAAATGACGTCTTGAGGGGAGAGGAAATTCCTGCTACTTTCAAGGAAAGTGTAACTGTACTACTTTCAAAGGGAAGGAATACGGACACGAAAGATATTACTAAAATGAGGCCGATCAGCCTGATGAACTCGGATTATAAGGTAGTTGCACGTGTAATTAAAGAACGAATGGGACCGATTTTAGAAAAAGTCGTTGGATGCTACCAGACGTGTCTCCCTCGACGTACCATTTTTAAGACTGTATGTGAGTATCGAGACATTATTTCTATTTTCTCATCATCGTCAGCGAATGGTGGCATTGCCTTCATCGATTTTGCTAAAGCGTTTGACAGAGTCAACTACGGATATCTGTTCAGAACCTTGAAACACATAGGTTTCAATGATGGCAGCTTAGCGGTTTTAATGAACATCGTCAGAGGCATACGAAGCAAAAACTCGATCAATGGACAATATACTAATGAAGTATTGATATCTAGTGGAGTTCCTCAGGGAAGTCCCCGGCTATGTTGTTTTATGTGGTTTCTCTGGAACCCCTTTTACGGCTTTTGAACACAACCTTAGAAGACATAACAATAGCTGGGCTGAAGAGGTTTCAAATGCATACGCTGACGATGTGGGAGTTCTAGTAAGGAGCGATGATGACTGTGCCCAGCTAACGGACAAGTTATTGCTTTATAGCAGGGTAACTGGTGCGAGGATAAATGAAACGAAAAGTTCCTTTTTAAATTTACAGGGTCTTGACAATGTGCAACTACCGTGGGCAAACAGGGTGGGCCGTCACACTGCTTTGGGCATAACTTTTTACAGTTGCCCATTAAGAACAACGGCTGCTAATTGGAAACAGGTGTTAGGAAAAATCAGAGGCAGCCTAATACTGCATGAAACGCGTGACTTAAATATCAAGAAACGAATTTAAGTAATCAACTGTGCAGTTCATTCGAAAGCTGCATATGTCGCTCAGATTTTACCAACACCTCCATACATAGCGAAATCTATAATGAGCACAATCTGTCGATACGTATGGAAGGCCATATTTTTAGAGTAGCAGTAGGAACGACTACATCGAGACCCGAAAACGGAGGCCTAGGGCTGACAGACCTTCGGAGGAAAAACACTGCCCTCTTCATTAAAAGAACGCTAAAACTTATAGAGACGCAGCCGAACAGCATAACTGCCGCTCTATTTGACCTTCTTAAACCCGAAAACATGCAGCCGCCAGTAGATGTTCACAACATAAATTACAACCTAAAGCATATTAAGGATTTTTATGTAGAATTAAGCTACTTGACATGCTTTTTAACAGACAAAAATAAGAGGACAAGTAAATATATAGTAGAGCAGTTACAATCACGCGAAAACCAAAATAAAATGGAGCTGAAGTATCCCAACAAAAACTGGGAAAAAATATGGACTAATATAAATAACAAAACACTGACTACGGAAGTGCAAGCGTCATGGTACAGAGTTGTCAACGACATCATTAGTACCAATGAAAAATTGTATTCAATAGGACTACATGCAACCAATGTGTGCCAAAAATGTCACAATTTGGACTCCTTAACACATCGTTTCATCTGTAATGGATACAAGAATATTTGGAATGACATTGTATTGCAAGTCGCTTTTCTCAAACGGACCGATGGAAGAGAGATCACACTACACGATATACTCTTCCCGGAAGAAGTTTCCTTTCCACCACAAAAAAAAAACAAGGTCATCTTGTGGCTATTCGGAAATTTTGTCAATTATGTTGTCAACAACAAAGGTATTGACAATCTACAAGAATATCGAGAATATATGAAAGATGAATACTTCAAAATATACCGGAACAAAGACCATAAAAAGAAGTTCGGGAATATGATGCAAATTTTGTTTCAGAAACAAGGCATCGGTTAATACCTAAATAATATGAAATCGACGGAACAAGACAGACTGCCAAAGTAGGGGATTGCTGTTGAGGGTGAAGTACGGTGGGGACTTCGTGTGCCCCGGGGCCGCTACGGTAGCCGTGAAGGCCTCAACAGAACCCCGAAAAAAGCATATTTCCCAAAAAGTAACAGGAGTCATGCCACAGCACATGAATAATAGGGAAAAACTATTCTAATGCATAAGACGTGCATCACTGAGGAAGTTTAATTTCCTCTCTTAATTTTACTTTTGCTTCTCTCTCATTTTTGTTTAAATTCTGATGGAAGAATATTTTGCGTTCCGTTAATGCAGTCAACAGTATAATAGTGAGAGTTATTTCACGGTAATCCATTCGGATTACAATTTTCTAACATTGTTTTCAAGATGCAATTCAGTTTCATAACCCATTAAAAAAAAGTGGAGCATTGAAGCTCGCCGAAGAAGGCGCTTGAAGGAGAGCGAATGGAAGGGCTAGAAGGGGAATTGGGAGGCCCTAAAAAAAGATCAAAAGAAAAAATAAATTAAAAAAAGTGGTCAGCGCGACAAAATGTCAGTCCTAAGGGCCCGGGTTCGATTCCTAGCTAGGTCGGAGATTTTCTCCGCTCAGGGACCGGGTGTTGTGTTGTCCTAATGACCATCATTTCATCCGCATCGACGCGCAGGTCGCCGAAGTGGCGTCAGATCGAAAGACTTGCACCCGGCGAACGGTCTACCCGACGGGAGGCCCTAGTCACATGACATTTAAATTTATTTTACTTATAAAACTGAAACTCTACACTCTAGATTTTAGGGAGGGAATAATAAATAACATCGTCAACGGGCTAACCAAAGGATTTTGTTTTACATGAAGGGTGAAATACACTGATCATATTTTAAGCCAGAAAACAGGCAATGGATTGCAGTTTAATATTAAATACTCGATTGAGTAGTGGTTACTTTTAAGTTATTTCACTTTAAAACGGTATTTAAAATAATATGGGATAGGGAAATGTGCACACTGAAATTTCCAAACATTGTGCTAATTTTAATTGCACTGCATTCCATTTTAACAGCTTCCATGCATGAGCCCTCTTCATCTCGAATTGTGAGTTCTGAAAGTGAAACCTAAACGGAACGTATGCACTTATACTCCGTAAAAAAAATATGGTGTCGTAACTGTAATTATGGTACCAGATAAATTTTTTACCGCACGTAACTTGGAATGGTTAGTTTGTTTCCGTTTATCTCGCTGAAAGTTTTGCAATCATTTTGCTCATGGATTGTTTATACTGTAGGAAATCTGAATAGCTTGATCCCTTCAGTCGAGTTACTGCTATAATTCGGCGCAGCATAGCGTCCCTTTTCGAAATTTTGGACACCTTCACTAACGACAATTATATACGCCGTCTACTACTTTCATATAAAGAGCCAAAATGGCTACCATCACAAAGAATGATGGGAGTGCGACCGGACTTCTCCTACATAGACCTGGGCTTTTATAATACAGGGCAATGTTCAGAAGCACGAACAGCAAGAACAGAGTTCAGAGTTTGCGCCCAGTGTGGTGTTGTTTATTTCGAGCTTTAGATTCCGCGGCAGTGAGTTCGTGGAGTCGGTACGAGTTTCTCTCGGCGTGTACACTTGTTGCGCATTATGGTGTCTGCTTCAGTGGCAGACGTCTAGCTGTGGCAGCACGCCGTGCGAGGGAGCTGCTGCTCACCCGTCAGGGGCTGCACGTCCCGCCTGTCGTGAATGCTCCTTGCCAGGCGTTCGTCTACTAGGAAACAGGGGTCGCTTTGTGCTGCGGGCTGTGCACCAAAGTTCGACCTCTACAGACCAACGTTGCCCGCAGCAGTGCGGCTTATACTCTCGCCGTTTCCCGGAAAACACTCCTGCAATTCTGACCATCGCTATCTAAACACACATTAACGGAAAAAAATTGCAACACAAAGAAATAATTAGTGTAGAGTAATGAAATGTCGGGAGTGCATTTACCTGGCCGAGCGGTTCTAGGCGCTACAGTGTGGAACAGCGCGACCGCTACGGTCGCAGGTTCGAATCCTGCCTCGGGCATCGATGTGTGTGATGTCCTTAGGTTAGTTAGGTTTAAGTAGTTCTAAGTTCTAGGGGACTGATGACCTCAGCAGTTAACTCCCATAGTGCTTGGAGCCATTTAAACCACTTTTTTGCAAATACGTAGCTAACTTATTTAAAGGATTAACATTGCAAGAACACGATTTAATGTAAGTACCAGACAAGCCACAGCAAATGTGAAATACTGCTATATTAATAAGCAGTGTAACAACCAGAATTTTGAATGCAAGCACGCAAGATTATGCGTAGTGTCGTATAGGTGTAAGTTTGTGCCCGTTGTAGTAGGTCGGTTAAAGCTGTTTGTCGGTGACATTGGAGTTGTCATCCAGTGATGTCTCACATGTGCACGACTGGAGACATGTGTTGCAATAGCGGCATGTGGGCGAGCGTTATCCTGTTGGAAAACACCCCATGGAATGATGTTCATGGCAGCATAGGTCGAATCACCAGTCTGACTTACAAATTTTCAGTCAGAGTGCACGGCACAGCCTCGAGGGTGCTCCTGCTGCCATACGAAATCGCGCTCTACGCCGTAACTCGAAGAGTGGGCCCAGGCATCTAGCACGCAGACAGGTTGATTGCAGTCCTCAACTGGCTTCCTTCTAACCAAAAAACGGTCATCACTGGCATCGAGGCAGAACTAGCTTTCATCAGGAAACACAACACACCTCCACTGTGCCCGCCAATGAGCTCTTACCTACGGCCGGTATTACACTATCAAATTTCTTTGTCAAAGATTTGATCAAATATGTGATCAAATATTCCGTCAAATATACACTCCTGGAAATTGAAATAAGAACACCGTGAATTCATTGTCCCAGGAAGGGGAAACTTTATTGACACATTCCTGGGGTCAGATACATCACATGATCACACTGACAGAACCACAGGCACATAGACACAGGCAACAGAGCATGCACAATGTCGGCACTAGTACAGTGTATATCCACCTTTCGCAGCAATGCAGGCTGCTATTCTCCCATGGAGACGATCGTAGAGATGCTGGATGTAGTCCTGTGGAACGGCTTGCCATGCCATTTCCACCTGGCGCCTCAGTTGGACCAGCGTTCGTGCTGGACGTGCAGACCGCGTGAGACGACGCTTCATCCAGTCCCAAACATGCTCAATGGGGGACAGATCCGGAGATCTTGCTGGCCAGGGTAGTTGACTTACACCTTCTAGAGCACGTTGGGTGGCACGGGATACATGCGGACGTGCATTGTCCTGTTGGAACAGCAAGTTCCCTTGCCGGTCTAGGAATGGTAGAACGATGGGTTCGATGACGGTTTGGATGTACCGTGCACTATTCAGTGTCCCCTCGACGATCACCAGTGGTGTACGGCCAGTGTAGGAGATCGCTCCCCACACCATGATGCCGGGTGTTGGCCCTGTGTGCCTCGGTCGTATGCAGTCCTGATTGTGGCGCTCACCTGCACGGCGCCAAACACGCATACGACAATCATTGGCACCAAGGCAGAAGCGACTCTCATCGCTGAAGACGACACGTCTCCATTCGTCGCTCCATTCACGCCTGTCGCGACACCACTGGAGGCGGGCTGCACGATGTTGGGGCGTGAGCGGAAGACGGCCTAACGGTGTGCGGGACCGTAGCCCAGCTTCATGGAGACGGTTGCGAATGGTCCTCGCCGATACCCCAGGAGCAACAGTGTCCCTAATTTGCTGGGAAGTGGCGGTGCGGTCCCCTACGGCACTGCGTAGGATCCTACGGTCTTGGCGTGCATCCGTGCGTCGCTGCGGTCCGGTCCCAGGTCGACGGGCACGTGCACCTTCCGCCGACCACTGGCGACAACATCGATGTACTGTGGAGACCTCACGCCCCACGTGTTGAGCAATTCGGCGGTACGTCCACCCGGCCTCCCGCATGCCCACTATACGCCCTCGCTCAAAGTCCGTCACCTGCACATACGGTTCACGTCCACGCTGTCGCGGCATGCTACCAGTGTTAAAGACTGCGATGGAGCTCCGTATGCCACGGCAAACTGGCTGACACTGACGGCGGCGGTGCACAAATGCTGCGCAGCTAGCGCCATTCGACGGCCAACACCGCGGTTCCTGGTGTGTCCGCTGTGCCGTGCGTGTGATCATTGCTTGTACAGCCCTCTCGCAGTGTCCGGAGCAAGTATGGTGGGTCTGACACACCGGTGTCAATGTGTTCCTTTTTCCATTTCCAGGAGTGTATTTGACAAAGATCTTTGACGTACCGCTAGAAGGGGCATTACACTGTCATCATGTTGTTCGTCAAAGTTCAAGATGGCTGACAACAGCAACTTGTTATTAACCGCAGCAGTTGTATGTATTACAATCGCACTGTGTGTACATGCGGAAGAGAAGTGGGGGAAAAAAAGGAAACGTACCTGGGTGAAGCTGTGGGTTTTGCGACGACACGATAAAAGCATTCAACAAAACTTGTTACGTGAGCTTATAGTGGAGGACGTCAAGTCGTACATCAATTACTTAAGAATGAATGAGCATACATTTCTGCATGTGCTCAGTGAAGTGTATCCTCATACCACAAAGCACAATATTCACTTAAGAACTGCTACATCTGCAGAAGACAGACTCTGTGTAACACTCCGATTTCTTGCTACAGGAGAGGGTTAGGTTAGGTCAGGTTACGTTAGGTCAGGTCAGGTCTCCAATCTTCTTAATCTATTTTTGTATTCAGCGTGCCTCATGTTGTAAAGCGCCTCATCAGCTTCATACATCTCTATTAATTTTGTAGTTGTGGGCACACACCAATTGTATTTACCGGCAATGCTTATAAAAACAATACAGACGACAGAACGCTTAGGCGATGCTAGTGCTCCATGTGGTAACATGTCACATGCAGTGAACAGAAGACAAGTGACTTCTTCGATCAAATCTACAGCGAGGCCCTAGATTTGATCAAATTTTGGACGACATTTGACAAAATTCCCTATTACACCATCAAATTTTACCATGAGTGAAAAGTGTGGGCTCTGTCGTAGGTTCGTGAGTAGTGGATTACGGTGTGGGATTTGTTCAAAGTATTTTCATTGGGGGGAATGCAGTGGGGAAGCCAGTGGTCATTTTAGGGAGATCCTCTCCTGGGAATGTAGAATCTGTAGTAGAAACAAGTTAATAGAGGAGCAGGAGCGTAAGATCTGTGCTCTTCAGGTGCAGTTACATCGCGCAAAGGAAGAACTAGATAGGTTGAGGAGGGTGAAGGGTGGTGGGGAATGGGAACTGGCAGTTGGCAAGAAGGTAGCTAGGAAGAGAGCAGTTTTACTTTGCATACATGCAATAGATACAACCAACTGTCAGAGTTGAGTGGAGAGGAGCCTCGTGTAGTGGTAGATGTAGGTAAATTGCAGCTGTCCTCAGCAATTAGGAGGCCTAGGTTAGTTGCAAAGTCTAGCAGAAAGAAGGTTCTTCTGCTAGGTAGTTCCCACGGTAGAGGTAAGTAGTTCCCACGGTAGAGGTGTGGGCCAGCAGTTGCAGGAAGTGTTTGGGAGTGAGTACCAGGTCACCAGCATTGTGAAGCCTAGTGCAGGGTTGGCTCAGGTGACTGAAAGCATAGGGGAGTTATGTAAGAATTTTACGAAAGAGGATCAGGTGGTGATAGTGGGTGGGGAATATGATGTCAGTGGTGACTTGGCTAAGATAGCTACTCAAACTGGTGGCACTAGTGTGCATTTCGTGCAACTGTTCCAGCGTCATAATCGGCCTCACCTTAATGCGGCTGTTAGGCGCGTTAATGTGGGGCTGGGGAGGACACTGATGGCAGAGGGCATGGATCACATCTCAGAGGTGCCAGTTGGGTCTATCAGTAGATGGGGTTTCACTAGGCATGGCCTGCACCTCAATAGGTATGGGAAGGGGAGACTGGTTAAGCTTATAGGTGACAGTGTAGTGGGTGGTGGTTGTGGGAATGGTATCACTCATGGAAAAATTCCTGTAGTAGTTGGTGTTAGAGCTGCAACTTTTTTTAGACTGAGGTCAGCTGATAGGTATACCTGCTTAAAGGAAGTGCCTCTAACTAGGGGCTTACCTCCAGAGGATGTAATGTTTCCAAGTAGAGAAGGAATTAGCATATTTCATCAAAATATAAGAGGTATTAGAGATAAAGTTAGTGAACTGCTAATAGATGTTAACTCTGAAATTATTGGTATATCAGAGCACCACTTAAATAATTTGATAATTCAGAGGCTTCCTTTACCAGGCTACAGATTAGCTGGCTGTTTCTCAAGGAGTTCCTTGCGGGGTGGGGGAGTGGCCCTGTACGTAAAAAACAGTATTTCATTTGAGTCTATAGACGTATCCGGACACTGCACTGAACAGATATTTGAAAGTTGTGCAGCATTAGTTGAATTTAGTGAAACTAAACTTCTAATTGCTGTTGTTTATAGGTCCCCTAACTCCGACTTCAGAGCATTTTTGCTTAAGCTAGAGAGGGTTCTTGATTCACTTTGTAGGAAGTACCAGAAAGTAGTTATATGTGGTGACTTCAATATTAATTTTGTACATGATTGTACAAGAAAAAGGATGTTGGTAGATCTCCTAAATTCATATGATCTGATGCAAACTGTGTTTTTTCCAACTAGGGTACAGGGTAACAGTAGCATAGCCATAGACAATATTTTTATTCATTCTTCATTACTAGATGGGCATTCTGTTAGTAATGCCCTTTCAGACCATGATGCACAAATTTTAACAGTAAATGGTTTTTGTACTCAAACCATTGTCGTATTTAATTACAAACTACGTAGGAAAGTTAATCCGACAGCAATAGAGAGTTTTTCAAAACTTGTCAAGGAACAAGAGTGGCAAGATGTTTATAGTGCCGATAATATAGATGATAAATACAATGCTTTCCATAACACATTTCTCATGCTCTTTGAGAGTTGCTTTCCATTAGAACATTCTAAACGGGGTACTAGCAGTAATGGACAGCCCGGTTGGCTGACTAGTGGGATAAGGATATCATGTAGAACAAAGCGGGAGTTATATCAAAATGTGACAAGTAGTCACAATCAAGCGACAGTAGCCCATTACAAACAGTATTGTAAGGTGCTTAAAAATGTTATTAGCAAGGCAAAATGTATGTGGTATGCAAATAGTATAGCTAATTCACAGGATAAAATTAAAGCCATATGGTCAGTTGTGAAGGACGTGTCAGGTCAGCAGCACAAGGTTGATGATATAAAGTCAGTTCTCAGTAATAATATTTCTGTTACTGATAAATCAGATATATTTACAGTATTTAACAACCATTTTCTGAGCATTGCTGGTGAATTAAATAAAAATTTAGTTTCTACAGAAAATCATATAAATTTCTTAGCAAATGCCTTTCCGAGATTGACGTCTGAAATACTCCTCTGTGATACAGACAAGAGGGAGATTGAGTCAATAATTAAATCACTGAAGACTAAGGACTCTCATGGTTATGATGGAGTGTCTGGTAGATTAGTAAAGTACTGTGCTGCAAATGTTAGCCCTGTATTTAGCCATATTTGTAATTTTTCCTTTAGGAATGGTCAGTTTCCTGAGCGATGAAAGTACTCAGTAGTAAAGCCGCTTTATAAAAGGGAGTAAAGGATAATGTAGATAATATTAGACCTATTTCTATGCCATCAGTGTTTGCAAAAGTTATCGAAAAGGCTGTGTATGTAAGGTTAATTGATCATTTTATATCACACGATATCACACGGCTTTAGAAGTCGTTTGACAACTGAAAATGCTATATTCTCTTTTCTCTGTGAGGTACTGGATGGGCTAAACAAAAAGTTTCGAACGCTTGGCGTATTTTTTGATTTAACAAAGGCATTTGACTTTGTTGATCTCACAATATTGCTGCAGAAGTTGGACCATTACGGAATAAGGGGAGTAGCTCACAATTGGTTCACCTCTTACTTTAGCAACAGGCAGCAATAGGTCATTATTCACAATGTTGATAACGGCTGTGATGTGGGATCTAAGTGGGGTACTGTCAAATGGGGGGTGCCCCAGGTATCAGTGTTGGGGCCGCTCCTGTTCCTTATTTATATAAATGATATGCCCTCTAGTATTATGGGTAACTCTATAAAATATTTCTGTTTGCTGATGACACTAGCCTGTTAGTAAAGGATGTTGTGTGCAACATTGACTCGGTTTCAAGTAGTGCAGTACATGACCTCAGTTCATGGCTTGTAGAAAATAAACTAACGTTAAATCACAGTAAGACTCAGCTTTTGCAGTTTCTAACACACAATTCAACAAAACCTGACGTTTTAATCTCACAGAACGGGCATATGATTAGTGAAACTGAACAGTTCAAATTCCTAGGTGTTCAGATAGATATTGAGCTGTCGTGAAAAGCCCACGTTCAGGATCTTGTTCAAAGACTTAATACTGCCATTTTCACTATTCGAACTGTATCGAAAGTGAGTGATACTTCGACAGGTAAATTTGTCTACTTTGCTTATTTTCATTCACTTATGTCGTATGATATTATGTTTTGGGGTAACTCTTCCCATTCTAGAAGGATATTTTTGGCTCAGAAATGGGCGGTTCGGGCAGTACGTGGTGTGAGTTCCCGAACCTCTTGTCGACCTCTGTTCACGAGTCTGGGTATTTTGACATTGGCCTCTCAATATGTATATTCCTTATTGTCGTTTCTTGTTACCAATATCAGTTTATTTCCAACAATAAGCAGCTTTCACTCGGTTAATACTCGGCAGAAATCAAATCTCCATTTGGATCGGACTTCCGTAACTCTTGTGCAAAAAGGTGTGCAGTATACTGCTGCATCCATTTTCAATAAGCTGCCACTTGAATTAAAAAATCTTAGCAGTAATCCACGCGCTTTCATATCGAAACTGAAGAGTTTCCTTATGGGTCACTCCTTCTATTCTATCGAGGAGTTCCTTGAAAAATTAAGCTGATCCTCATTGTATAGCTGACAGCGTTTGCTTAAACTTATGGACTGATTTTCTTGCAGGTTCATGAACATTTATTTTTATGTGTTATTACTTTTATGTTGTAAGTTCATGTACTGACACGTTCCATGACCTTGGAGATTTGCTCCTCAATTTGGTCCTACGGAACTTGACATGTAAATAAATAAATAATAAATAAAAAAATATATTTCACAAAGATTTTTGACAAAGATATTAGACAAAGAAATTTGATAGTGTAATACCGGCCTAACACCAACGTTGTCGCAAATGGCGCTGATTTGTGGTCAGTCGAATGCACGCTACAGAGCACCTGTCTTTGAACTGTTTTTGAAGTAACTGATTTGTAACAGTTGGTTGTATCACTGTGGTGTCAGCTGCTGCTTCAGATTCAGGACGCTGCGTCAGAGCCTCCGCCGAAGACAATGGTCGTCCATTTCGGTAGTGACACGTAGCAGTCCGGAGACAGGTTTTCTTGCGACCGTACAATCTCGGAGCCACCGCTGCCAGAAACAATGTACAGTGGCTACATTCCTGCCAAGTCTTTCTGCAACATTGCGGAAGGGACATCCAGCTTCTCGTAGCCCTATTACACTACTTTGTTCAAACTCAGTGAAGAGTTGATAATGGCGTCTTTGTCGTAATAAAGGCATTCTCGACTAACATCAACTCACCACGTCCAATCGCGTAGATAAGTAAACTCTCAAGACCGTTACAGGATATACTGAAAGCAAACCTGATTTGCATCATCCACCATTATGTAACTGGAGCGAAATTACGTTTATATCGCACAACTACTTCTTGGTATTGCCAGTTTGTATTTGACATAAAAACCGCACTCACCGAAATAGGGAAAAATCGCCAATACATTTTTATTTTATTAAAAATCGTAACGAACATATACTTCTACGTTTATAGGCCTCTTTCTATTAAACTTTCACTTTGTAAAGTGCTGTACCTTACATTTATCTGGTTAAAATTTTAAAAGTTGGAAACTAAAAAAATACACCTTTTACGCTGAAGAGAATATTTTGCCCTGGGTTGGTACCATGTGTGACCATAACACTGATTGCTTATAAACTTCATTTGGCAAACCTGAATGTGAGGTATGGTGTATTGTTGATATTCTGATTGTGGAGTTCATCTTCACTCTTGATTTACAGACCAGCCATTATTATTAACAGTTTGACACAGTAAGGAAAACGTGTAGCTTGTAAGAATGATTTTCTAAAATGGCTTATAGAGGCTTGAACTGGGTAAATATTCTCGTTGAACCTTAAGTAAACGACGAGTTATCAGAGTTCAGTATTTCAAATCGGATCACACATTGGTTGAAGAGGAATAAATTGAATAAGAACCTTAGGATATTGAAAAAGCAAACCACACTTTCGCTCCAGAAGAATATGTTACAAGTTGTGGTAGAGCACACCTTGCAGAAGCCGCCAGGAGTGTAAAAGGGATCTTGCCAACATTGTCCATGAACCACAGCGAATAACAACTGCTGGGAAAGTAACCAATATATGTGAATTAGTCAAGAAATTTTTCACTTCTGATATTGTTACGAAAATTGTTTACCGCACAAATGAAGAAGCTGAAAGACGAAAATATTTTTACTGCTAGCAATTCTGAAATATATGCTTTCATGGGAACTTGAATTTTAATATTGTAACGTTAAAAGTGCTAAGGCGAGTTATTTGGCCGCCTAGGGTTGGTAATGAGGAGAAGTGATTTTGTTTGCTTGGCTGAGTGCGAGGTGGTCATACAAGAATGTCGCGTGGCCATTCCAGGCAAATCCAGGTGCAGGGACGAGGAGAGCTTGACTGGAAATGGGTAAAACCCACAGTGGGGGCTTTTGAGCACAGTTGTTGGCTTAGGAGGTGCACCAGATATGACAGAATGTCAGACAGTCTAAAATGTGGTCACCTAAAGCTCTTAGAAAATCTATAGTAAATCATAATTAAATAGTAGAACAAATCTGAATACAGCTGTGGTCTCAGAAAATTGAGTTACATCCAATGAAATAATAATATTTTCAATATCAGTAAAATGGAAAAAGTTAGTAATTTACAGTGACTAAAATTTTCACAATGAATCTTAGAACTAACAACTTTTAAACACTTCACACGATTTTGACAAATATATCTCAGATGATAGCATTACATTATAGCTCTCATCCCTGAAAGCTACTCATCTGTATCTAATTTATTTATGGATTTATTAGGTATTCGTATATTTTTCATCATGCAAATGTGTGATATTAGAAACCACAGTAATTTAAAAGTGGTCGATCTCAACCTGAGACCACCACTGAAAAGGGAACTGAAAGATAGTGCTATCAAGCAGACATAAATAATTGTTTAAACAACATATAAATAGAATTTTTTGTCATTTAACATGATCTCATTGGCACAAGAATGCAGGCTTATTTATTTACAAACAAAGCTTTGTTTAGATTTATTGTTAGTGCTCTGTGATAGAATGTTTATAACAGTTCTTTATTTTAAATCTTTGTAACATACAGTCAAACCTCGATATAATGAATTTCATGGAACCATGAAAATTAAATTGTTGTACCATGATTATAATTGTAATGAGTTTTTATTATCGTGCCTCGGAGCAAGGAGCCATGTCTTCGTGGCTGTGTAGTACATTACTGTAGTACTTTTCTGATGAAAAATAATGTTAATAGGCAACTAATGAAACACATTTTGTTCACTTCATTTATTAATACTGTACCTCTAGAATATCTTATTTTTTTGTGTACAGAGAGATTATTCACTTATTTTCCTATGTTTCTTTTTTTTAAAAGATTCTCTTGTGAACACTGTCTTTACGTACTCTAGCGTAATCGATTGCTGCGCTAAAACGCTGGGGAGTGAAGATACTACTTGCTGAATGGTTTCCAACTGATCTGTTAGCTCCATCAGAGGAGGGGGATTCACACTTATCACATCATGTCATTCCAGAATCTTCAAGAGGCGAATTATCCTTTAACTGCTCGATGATAGATTCGTCGGTATATGCTTCAACACCAACACCTCATGATCCAGTGACAAGTATTCAACTACTGAAGCATCTACTGTTTTACCAGTAACTGTTGAATAAATTTCCACATCACTTTGAATATCATTCTGCGTTATTTCATCCACCACAACATTCTCACTAACATCTCCACTTCCGGAAATTCTTCCATTTTTCCAGCAATTCACAATCAGATTCGGCTGTACACTGTTCCAGGAACTAGCAATCATGTCACCAGCCTGCTTCACACTGAAACTGCAGGGATTGCTCAGCTTTCTTTCAATGTTTGGGATCACGTGTTGAACTTAACGTGATCGGTATTTTGTTTTAAAGTCCTTAATTATCCGCATATCTAGTGGCCGACAAATCGAAGTACAGTTCAGGAGAAGTAGCGTAGTTAAACGTTCTTCAAAGCTGGTTCAAATGGCTCTGAGCACTATGGTACTTAACATCTGAGGCCAACAGTCCCCTAGTATTTAGAACTACTTAAACCTAACTAACCTAAGGACATCACACACGACCATGTCCGAGGCAGAATCCGATCCTGCGAACGTAGCGGTCGCGCGGTTCCAGACTGTAGCGCCTAGAACCGTTCGGCAATAACGGCCGGCTTCAACGCTGGCATGTTGCTATGAGCACTACAATCATCCACCAGCAATGCAATTTTCTTATTCTTCATTGATATCTCTTTATCAAGCGAAGGCAGCCACTCACTAAAGAAAGTAGACGTCATCCATGCTTTTCG
The DNA here is from genome assembly GCF_023898315.1 of Schistocerca nitens. Lineage (NCBI taxonomy): Eukaryota > Metazoa > Arthropoda > Insecta > Orthoptera > Acrididae > Schistocerca > Schistocerca nitens. The sequence continues at coordinate 148,704,507 of NC_064615.1, read as the reverse complement.
ATTTGCCTTGTAATTGACTGCAGTAAATAAATCACATTTACAATACGACTGCAGCAAAACATTACAGCTGAAGCTATACTGTACTGAATTAACTAAGATATTAAAGGGAGGTAAAATAAAATGTATGTGCCCTCTTACCTGATAAGCTTCTTACATTTTTGAAGCACCGTGGGTTTGCCGACTGTTCGAAAACCAGTGATGTCAATTAATGTGTCCCTGAAGTGTTGCTGCAGAGTAGAACAGTAAGGCGTACTTTCGACTGCTTCCCTCCCTTACAGTTTCCTCCTCTTAAGGCCATCGCTTCCTCTGGAAGCAGTTGATAAAACAATCCCGTCTCATCTGCATTTTGAAAGTTTTCAGGACTGTATTTTTCTTACAGTTTGTGCATGGTGTTTTCCCTCCAAAATTATGCATCACTTAAAGGTGCTAATTTTTCTTCTCATGAAATCACTTTAAAATTGATCCCATGCCTGTCCTTAAATCTTTGCAACCATCCGTTACTTGCCTTAAAATTAGAATCGCCAGGCAACTTAGCGAAATCTAAGCCTTTCAGACATATCAGCGGATCATTAATTTGTACATTCTGAGCACGAATCTCATTAAAGCATAACAGTGTAGCACTGTCCACATCGTCAGTAGCAGCAATCTTCATTCTTTTTCTTGAAGGGTTAAATTTGCCACCGACAAAACTTTCTTCAATTTCTTTTCGTTTTTTAAGGAACGTAGCTAACGTTGAGTGTGCAAGTCCATACTTCTTCGCCACGTCTGTTTGTTTCATTCTGTTATCAATGTCTTTGAAAACCTCAGTTTTTGTCTCCAACCTTATTTGTTTCCGAGTTGCAGCCATTGTCCAAATCTTAGCGAAGTCCAGAGCGTTTACATCAACTAAAAACATTCACAGATAGCAAAAATCACGGATATAAGCTGCGTATGAGCCCAACAAAACACTTCTGGCTGCTGCTGAACCCCGACAGTGGACAAACTAAACCCTCGTTCAAACAACGGAGCTCTTTGGCGTTTGCGCTCAGCACGGCTCGCCCGCAGCTGTACGCTATTCTATTTACCGCTAGAATAAATACAGTACTGCAGTATGTAGCGAAGCCTCTGGAAATAAAGCTCCGAAAATCTAGTAGCTAAATAAATTATACCTACCGCTATGGCGAGCTTCTTAGAAATGAGAAATAATAAATTCCTCGAAATTTGTCTTCGTTATGACACGGTGTTGCTAAATTTACTTCGTCGTTGTAATGAGGCGTAATTAACATAGTACATGTAGGAAATTAGCCGGGGTCATATAAAATTATTGCTGTACCCGGGTTAATCGTTGTATTGGCAATCGTTATACGGAGGTTCGTCTGTATTAGTTTATTGCGGAAAGCGATCAAGTTGAGTCAAACCCATGTCTATAGAACATAACAACCATGAATTTTAGGTGAGGACGGTCTTTAGCCAATAGAGAAATAGACAGTGGCGGAACACTGCTGGAGTCAACAAGAGGCAAACGCTTTTTGAGTTGTGCGCTCGGGGAAGCGATTCTAGGCATTTTGATGTTCGTACTTGAAGAAGGCAGACCTACCTGTGGTAACATGGGTTACTCAATTATGTGGTGACTGATTCTGGGCTGTGAACAGCCGCTACCATATTTTAACTTTTGGAGGGACTTTATATTTCAATACGTCTGAGTAGGCTCCAGCGTAGAACTGTTTTTCGGCTTGCATTACGGAACTGAGAATAGGCAGAGGATAAGCTACTGCTCTAAGTATTTCGTGTGGTTTGTATATCGGATTGCCGAATTCTGAGTTATTTGAGCTGACGAGTATTTCGTGTATTGTTGTTGTTGTTGTTGTTGTGGTCTTCAGTCCTGAGACTGGTTTGATGCAGCTCCCATGCTACTCTATCCTGTGCAAGCTTCTTCATCTCCCAGTACCTACTGCAACCTACATCCTTCTGAATCAGCTTAGTGTATTCATCTCTTGGTCTCCCACTACGATTTTTACCCTCCACGCTGCCCTCCAACACTAAATTGGTGATCCCTTGATGCCTCAGAACATGTCCTACCAACCGATCCCTTCTTCTGGTCAAGTTGTGCCACAAATTCCTCTTCTCCCCAATCCTATTCAGTACCTTCTCATTAGTTATGTGATCTACCCATATAATCTTCAGCATTCTTCTGTAGCACCACATTTCGAAAGCTTCTATTCTCTTCTTGTCCAAACTATTTACCGTCCATGTTTCACTTCCATACATGGCTACACTCCATACAAATACTTTCAGAAATGACTTCCTGACACTTAAATCTATACTCGATGTTAACAAATTTCTCTTCTTCAGAAACGCTTTCCTTGCCATTGCCAGTCTACATTTTACATCCTCTCTACTTCGACCATCATCAGTTATTTTGCTCCCCAAATAGCAAAACTCCTTTACTACTTTAAGTGTCTCATTTCCTAATCTAATACCCTCAACATCACCCGACTTAATTCGACTACATTCCATTATCCTCGTTTTGCTTTTGTTTATGTTAATCTTATATCCTCCCTTCAAGACACCATCCATTCCGTTCAACTGCTCTTCCAAGTCCTTTGCTGTCTCTGACAGAATTACAATGTCATCGGCGAACCTCAAAGTTTTTATTTCTTCTCCATGGATTTTAATACCTACTCCGAATTTTTCTTTTGTTTCCTTTACTGCTTGCTCAATATACAGATTGAATAACATCGGGGAGAGGCTACAACCCTGTCTTACTCCCTTCCCAACCACTGCTTCCCTTTCATGTCCCTCGATTCTTATAACTGCCATCTGGTTTCTGTACAAATTGTAAATAGTCTTTCGCTCCCTGTATTTTACCCCTGCCACCTTCAAAATTTGAAAGAGAGTATTCCAGTCAACATTGTCAAAAGCTTTCTCTAAGTCTACAAATGCTAGAAACGTAGGTTTGCCTTTCCTTAATCTTTCTTCTAAGATAAGTCGTAAGGTCAGTATTGCCTCACGTGTTCCAGTATTTCTACGGAATCCAAACTGATCTTCCCCGAGGTCGGCTTCTACTAGTTTTTCCATTCGTCTGTAAAGAATTCGTGTTAGTATTTTGCAGCTGTGGCTTATTAAACTGATTGTTCGGTAATTCTCACATCTGTCAACACCTGATTTCTTTGGGATTGGAATTATTATATTCTTCTTGAAGTCTGAGGGTATTTCGCCTGTTTCATACATCTTGCTCACCAGATGGTAGAGTTTTGTCAGGACTGGCTCTCCCAAGGCCGTCAGTAGTTCCAATGGAATGTTGTCTACTCCGGGGGCCTTGTTTCGACTCAGGTCTTTCAGTGCTCTGTGAAACTCTTCACGCAGTATCGTATCTCCCATTTCATCTTCATCTACATCCTCTTCCATTTCCATAATATTGTCCTCAAGTACATCGCCCTTGTATAGACCCTCTATATACTCCTTCCACTTTTCTGCTTTCCCTTCTTTGCTTGTATTGTGATCACGAAATGGTCTTAGTTTTCGCGAGTCTTTGACGACTATTTAGCTTTGAGATTCTGCTACTATTCTCGAAAATACCTCAACTGAATATTACTTCATTTGATAAGATTATTTTTGTCTGTTTTATACCTAGTTATCGTACGACCACTTTCCGTTTATTTGAGTTTCACTTCCTTCAATGAACATTATTCAACATAATTCTCTGCCGTATACATCAGTTACAGACGTCAGAATAGAATCTTTTTATTAATTACTCACTTATCGTTGTTCAATGTGTCTGTTTATGCATAAAGAGTCTGATTGCAGGATCTCAGCTACAAGTTATGGTCGGCAGCGAGTTTGCTGCTGAGCATGAAAGCAGAAGGGTGCGGCTAGGCACTATGACATTACAATGAAATGAACACCCTTAGCTGCTTACAGGCGTTGACATACGTCAACGGGGACAGATAGGGATCTCCTGCTTACATGGCAGACGCTCTATCCATCTGAGCCACCGAGGACACAGAGGATAGTGCGACTGCAGGGATTTATCTCTGGCACGCCTCCCGCGAAACCCATATTCTCAACGTATTATACCGCACTACATTCGTAGTGCCACCCGCCCATTATACTCATTACTCGCGGCGCGTTGCCAATTCCCGTAAGAGTTCTGGCACTGTTTGTGCATCCGCACAGAAGAAGAAGATGGTCAAGTGGCCGGTGAGCCTTAACTATACATATACTAAGATGCTATCTGTTCTTTCGGACATGTCCAGAAGAACAGATGCCATCGGCGACCATGCAGCTCGTTGGAATGAAATTACAATGAAATGAACACCCTAAGCTGCTTACAGGCGTTGACATACGTCAACGGAGACAGATGAGAATGTGTGCGTTGACCGGGACTCGAACCCGGGATTCCTGCTTACATGGCAGACGCTCTATCCATCTGAGCCACCGAGGACACAGAGGGTTCGAGTCCCGGTCGGGGCACACATTTTCATCTGTCCCCGTTGACGTATGTCAACGCCTGTAAGCAGCCAAGGGTGTTCATTTCATTGTAATTTCATTCTAACGAGCTGCATGGTCACCGATGGTATCTGTTCTTTCGGAAATGTCCGAAAGAACAGATAACATCTTAGTATATATATATATATCTATAGGCGTCCGCCCCTCGTGGTCTCGCGGTAGCGTTCTCGCTTCCCGTGCACGGGGTCCCGGGTTCGATTCCCGGCGGGGTCAGGTATTTTTCCTGCCTCGAGATGACTGGGTGTTGTTGTGTCGTCTTCATCATCATCATTCATCCCCATTACGGTCGGAGGAAGGCAACGGCAAACCACCTCCATTAGGACCTTGCGTAGTAAGGCGGTGCGGGTCTCCTGCAGCGTTCCCCTACGCTCTGTAAAGAAGCATGGGACTTCATTTCATTTTTTTTTTCATATATATAGGCACTATGACATTATCGAGCCATTATTTTTAAACAGAGCTGTGTACAGCTCAGCTGCCTAAGATGCGAGCAAAATCATGTGAAGTCACAGTTTGTTTGCTCGTACTGAATACTAGTGAGATAGCAACTACCATTAGGTAGCATCGCAATAGGAGTTTACCAGGACACCAATACTTCATTACCTGATTGATGGCAAAATTTATTTGTAAGAGCCGTATATAAGGGAACTATGAGTAAGACTAAAGCTGAAACTTCCTGGCAGATTAAAACTGCGTGTCAGGCCGAGACTCGAACTCGGGACCTTTGCCTTTCGCGGGCAAGTGCTCTACCAACTGAGCTACCCAAGCACGACTCACGCTCCGTTCTCACAGCTTTACTTCTGCCAGTACCTCTTCTCCTACCTTCCAAACTCTACAGAAGCTCTCCTGTAGAGCACTTGCCAGCGAAAGGCAAAGGTCCCGAGTTCGAGTCTCGGTCCGGCACACGGTTTTAATCTGCCAAAAAGTTTCATATCAGCACACACTCCGCTGCACAGTGAAAATCTCATTCTGAAGGCTAAAGCTTATCAATTACTGGAAATCGAAGGGCACCAGGGCAGAAAGGTGCGTGAAGTATTTGAAGAACTGAATCAAATGTTCGTGAGGTACTTCGCAAGTGGATCTCACAAAGCAACTGTCTTCTCAAAGGTCGTTGTCCACTTAAAGCAGTTCCAATAAGCAAATGATTGCACGTTATATCATTTCCCGAAGGGTTCAGATCACTTCCATGTTAAAAATACAGTGAAGATACAGGGTGTTTCAAAAATGACCGGTATATTTGAAACGGCAATAAAAACTAAACGAGCAGCGATAGAAATACACCGTTTGTTGCAATATGCTTGGGACAACAGTACATTTTCAGGCGGACAAACTTTCGAAATTACAGTAGTTACAATTTTCAACAACAGATGGCGCTGCAAGTGATGTGAAAGATATAGAAGACAACGCAGTCTGTGGGTGCGCCATTCTGTACGTCGTCTTTCTGCTGTAAGCGTGTGCTGTTCACAACGTGCAAGTGTGCTGTAGACAGCATGGTTTATTCCTTAGAACAGAGGATTTTTCTGGTGTTGGAATTCCACCGCCTAGAACACAGTGTTGTTGCAACAAGACGAAGTTTTCAACGGAGGTTTAATGTAACCAAAGGACCGAAAAGCGATACAATAAAGGATCTGTTTGAAAAATTTCAACGGGCTGGGAACGTGACGGATGAACGTGCTGGAAAGGTAGGGCGCCCGCGTACGGCAACCACAGAGGGCAACGCCCAGCTAGTGCAGCAGGTGATCCAACAGCGGCCTCGGGTTTCCGTTCGCCGTGTTGCAGCTGCGGTCCAAATGACGCCAACGTCCACGTATCGTCTCATGCGCCAGAGTTTACACCTCTATCCATACAAAATTCAAACGCGGCAACCCCTCAGCGCCGCTACCATTGCTGCACGAGAGACATTCGCTAACGATATAGTGCACAGGATTGATGACGGCGATATGCATGTGGGCAGCATTTGGTTTACTGACGAAGCTTATTTTTACCTGGACGGCTTCGTCAATAAACAGAACTGTCGCATATGGGGAACCGAAAAGCCCCATGTTGCAGTCCCATCGTCCCTGCATCCTCAAAAAGTACTGGTCTGGGCCGCCATTTCTTCCAAAGGAATCATTGGCCCAATTTTCAGATCCGAAACGATTACTGCATCACGCTATCTGGACATTCTTCGTGAATTTGTGGCGGTACAAACTGCCTTAGACGACACTGCGAACACCTCGTGGTTTATGCAAGATGGTGCCCGGCCACATCGCACGGCCGACGTCTTTAATTTCCTGAATGAATATTTCGATGATCGTGTGATTGCTTTGGGCTATCCGAAACATACAGGAGGCGGCGTGGATTGGCCTCCCTATTCACCCTGTGACTTCTTTCTGTGGGGACACTTGAAAGACCAGGTGTACCGCCAGAATCCAGAAACAATTGAACAGCTGAAGCAGTACATCTCATCTGCATGTGAAGCCATTCCGCCAGACACGTTGTCAAAGGTTTCGGGTAATTTCATTCAGAGACTACGCCATATTATTGCTACGCATGGTGGATATGTGGAAAATATCGTACTATAGAGTTTCCCAGACCGCAGCGCCATCTGTTGTTGAAAATTGTAACTAGTGTAATTTCGAAAGTTTGTCTGCCTGAAAATGTACTGTTGTCCCAAGCATATTGCAACAAACGGTGTATTTCTATCGCTGCTCGTTTAGTTTTTATTGCCGTTTCAAATATACCGGTCATTTTTGAAACACCCTGTAAGATCCCGCATAGGGTCATTAGTTGCTCTGTCCTGTTGTCAAACATAAATCCTGTTGCAGAAACTATTGTCTTATTTCCTGATGACTGACATGACATTCGTGTCGGTAAATAAACTAAATCCGAACCAGTTCACTTCTTAGTTTAGCCGTCTTTTATGTACCTATTATGTAAGTTTGCATATGCATCGACTGGCTCATTATCTCACTTTAACTGACATATACACATTTATACATTTCCAGATACTGAGTACAGGAAAAATGAGTGATATGCAATAGTTGGTAAAGCGTTTTTTATTCTTGCCGCACAGAAGTCTTTAATGCCTAACGGCAATGGACGCAGAGACTATTTGTGCATTTAGCGAGGTCAAATAGCACGCTCCGCGGTACAGTTGCAAATTAAACGGAAACAAAACGTGAATACACAGCAGCACAACAAACACAGGCTGTTTAGCTCCGTCGTGTTATCAACGTCAATGCAAAGTGCACAAAAGGACCTCTGCGACAGGTTTGTCCCCAAACATGACATGGCCATTATCGCCTGCTGAGGGAACACAAAGCACTACTGCCCATTTAAAACAGAAAAGAACCCAGAATTACAGTACGCTTTTCATCCAAAGAGCAGACGTACACCAAAAACACTCATTTCCATCTGGGAACGGCATACGGTCTCTCGTGTGCCTTTTCTGTATTCTTCCTAGAGTGCTCTTCACTTTAATACGACATCAGAAGTTCAAAATTTCTCATCAACAGATGTCTCTAAATATTTTTATGTTAGTGGCTTGCTTTCTGTGAACCTCACCTCTCTTAGTTTGACCGTTTTGGGTAGATGGAAGAAGACGAGTTTGTGTGAGAAGGGTGCAAAAAGCACACTTGCAGCTTATCGCCACTGCAATTTAACTTAAACGGTTTCTGAGCAGCCAACAAGTATTTCCTTACTGACGCCATCTTGACAAACACCATATAGTTGCATTAATTTTGTTTTTCACAGGGTCCTGAAGACATTTAGAGATAAACAATAATTGTCATCAATCATCTACATCTGCCATATCTGTACTTCGCAAGTCACCTTACGATGCATAGTGGAGGGTTCTTCCGCTAATACTACCTTCCCCACTTTTCTGTATCAATCGCAAATAGCACGTGGGAAGAATTATTGCCGATAAATTCCAATTTCTCTGACTGACTCGTCCTGGTGGTTTCGCGTTGAAAGTAATACGTTGTGTGGCTCTGCTAGGAACTTAACGCGCCATGAATCTTCTCGTGGTGCTGACGAAACGAGACGCTCTTCATTGGATCTTCTCTCTCTCTTACTAAACTATCCTGATAATGGTCCCAGAGTGACAAGGAATAAGAATTGGTAGAAGGAATGTTTAGTAAGCAACTTTTACCGTGGACGAATTTCCTTAAGATTCTCTCAACGAACCTCAGTCGGTCGTCTGCTTTCCCTGCATTCAGTTTAAGTAGAGATCCACATTAGGTCGCTCCTAGGTATTTTATGGTAGTTCGTGTTTTCTGTGATTTGTCACTAATAATGCAATCGAACATCAATGTATTCTGTATGCTTGCTATTATCCCACTCTGAAGAGCGACCGATTCAAAAATTGAAGACAAAAACTTCAAAATACCACGACCGCGACTGCTACGGTCGCAGGTTCGAATCCTGCCTCGGGCATGGATGTGTGTGATGTCCTTAGGTTAGTTAGGTTTAAGTAGTTCTAAGTTCTAGGGGACTGATGACCACAGCAGTTGAGTCCCATAGTACTCAGAGCCATTTGAACCATTTGAACCACGACCGCTTCAGTAGAGCATTTATTCAGACAACTGGTGGCCAAAACGATGTTGCCACCTTCAGACCTTATGCACTACACATGGGTGAGATGCTTTGTGGTATAGTGAATAAGATCCAAAGATGGCAACATACTTTTGCCGAATCAGTAACATGAATAAATGCTCTAACAAAATGATCATGGCATTTTGAAATTTACTGGTTCAATCTTCATGAGCGGATTTATTTGCGTATATATACAGGGTGGTCCACTGATCGTGACCGGACCAAATATCTCACGAAATAAGCATCAAAACAAAAAACTGCAAAGAACGAAACTCGTCTAGCTTTAAGGGAGAAACCAGATGGCGCTATGGTTGGCCCGCTATATGGCGCTGCCATAAGTCAAATGGGTATCAACCGCGTTTTTTTTTAAATAGGAACCCCCATTTTTATTACATATTCGTGTAGTACGTAAAGAAATATGAATGTTTTAGTTGGACCATTTTTTTCGCTTTGTGATAGATGGCGCTGTAATAGTCACAAACGTATAAGTATGTGGTATCACGTAACATTCCGCCAGTGCGGACGGTATTTGCTTCGTGATACGTTACCCATGTTAAAATGGACCGTTTACCAATTGCGGAAAAGGTCTATATCGTGTTGATGTATGGCTATTGTGATCAAAATGCCCAACGGGCGTGTGCTATGTATGCTGCTCAGTATCCGGGACGACATCATCCAAGTGTACGAACCGTTCGCCGGTTAGTTACGTTGTTTAAGGAAACAGGAAGTGTTCAGCCACAGGTGAAACGTCAAGCACGACCTGCCAAAAATGATGACGCCCAAGCAGGTGTTTTAGCTGCTGTCGCGGCTAATCCGCACATCAGTAGCAGACAAATTGCGCGAGAATCGCGAATCTCAAAAACGTCAGTGTTGAGAATGCTACATCAACATCGATTGCACCCGTGCCATATTTCTATGCACCAGGAATTGCATTTCTACGACTTTGAACGTCGTGTATAGTTCTGCCACTGGGCACAAGAGAAATTACGGGACGATGACAGATATTTTGCACGCCTTCTATTTAGCGACGAAGCGTCATTCACCAACAGCGGTAACGTAAACCGTCATGATATACACTATTGGGGAACAGAAAATCCACGATAGCTGCGACAAGTGGAACGTGGCAGGTTAATGTACGGTGCGGCATTATGGGAGGAATGATAATAGGCCCGCATTTTATCGATGGCAATCTAAATGGTGCAATGGATGCTGATTTCCTACGTAATGTTCAACGATGTTACTACAAGTTGTTTCACTGCATGACAGAATGGCGATGTACTTTCAACGTGATGGATGTCCGGCACATAGCTCGCGTGCGGTTGAAGCCGTATTGAATAGCGTATTTCATGACAAGTGAATTGGTCGTCGAAGCACCATACCATGGCCAGCACGTTCACCGGATCTGACGTCCCCGGATTTCTTTCTGTGGGGAAAGTTGAAGGATATTTGCTATCGTGATCCACCGGCAACGCCTGACAACATGCGTCAGCGTATTGGCAATGAAATTGCGAACATTACGGAAGGCGAACTACTCGCTGTTGAGAGGAATATCGTTACACGTTTGCCAAATCCATTGAGGTTGACGGACATCATTTTGAGCATTTATTGCACTAATGTGGTATTTTCAGGTAATCACTCTGTAACAGCATGCGTTCTCAGAAATGATAAGTTCACAAAGGTACATGCATCACATTGGAACAACCGAAATAAAATGTTCAAACGTACCTGCGATCTGTATTTTAATTTAAAAAACCTACCTGTTACCAACTGTTCGTCTAAAATTGTGAGCCATATGTCTGTGACTATTACAGTGTCATCTATCACAAAGCGAAGAAAGTGGTGCAACTAAAACATTCATATTTCTTTATGTACTACACGAATATGTAATAAAAAATGGGGGTTCCTATTTAAAAAAAACGCTGTTGATATCCGTTTGACCTATGGCAGCGCCATCTAGTGGTACAACCGTAGCGCCATCTGGTTTCCCCCTTCAAGCTATACAATTTTCGTACTTGGTAGTTTTTTCGTTTGATTTCGTGAGATATTTGGCCCGGTCACGATCAATGGACCACTCTGTATACGAGTAAACTGATGAGACAAAAATAATGGGAAACCTCTCAGTGTTGTGTCGGACCTCCTTTTTCCCGGAAAATAGTAGCACCTCTACGTCTTAAGACTCTGAAAATCATTGGAAGTCCTTGCAGAAATGATGAGCCATGCTGCTTCCATAGCCGTCCATAATTTATTGCTGCAGTGTTGTCCGTGCAGGATTTCGTGCACGAAGTGACATCTCGATTATGTACCATAAATGTTCAATGAATGGGCAAATCATTCGCTCAAATTGTCCCGAACGTTCTTCATATAAGTCACGAACAATTGTGGCCCGTTGACATGACGTATTGTCATTCAAGGGAACATGAAGTTCATGAATGGCTGCGAAGAGGGGAGAGGTGATCGATAATATCGATAATAGTTAATAGAATTAGATAGGTTTCAATTAAAATGATCGGTATATAATATCTCATCAGAATAACGACAGCAGAAAAGTGGCGCTTACGGGAAATAATAGAGGGTTTAACGCGGCTGCTTCTGTTTCTATATTCTATTATGTAAACCATATATGATGATTGTTGGCTCTCTTGTCTTGTTTTCCGCGCTCTGAATAAGTCTACGTAGATGAGACGTGCCATATAGCTGCCATTTCCGTGTGATATGCTACGGAAGGGATTGTAGGGAAGCAGCCTACTCACGCTGTAGTAAATTCACATCAGTTTCCATTGTGTGCCAGCCAGTCTGCTGTAACTAGCTCTGACGTCATAAATGTTGCGCAATACCTTAAAAATCCAGCAAATGACCTAAAACGTTTCTGGCATGTCAGAAGTAATACTAAATTAATATGTGTTAAATATCAGTTCGATAACTTAAGCCATTTCCGAAATTTGGACGTTTTTCTGTAAAAATCATTGGCGCAACAGAAAAGAGCTATAGACTTCAAAATTTATATTTAGATTCATCTTTCATAATGATTTAATAAAAACAGTACTTTGGATTTCACAAATTAAGATTTTAGTGGAAATTCATGATTTTCTGGTTTTCGTCTCAAAACTGAAGGAAGCAAGATAGGTTAAGTAGGTTAATAAATAAGGCTAGGATGTTTAGATTTAAATAGGTTGGAGGTCCGCTATGACTATGAAGATGTGAAAAGTTTCTTTCAAATACCTATAAAATTATAGCGATAGCGGATCTCAAAAGGGACAGTTCAGAGCTCATCTGCTGCGTGCAGGGTAATTAAGTTAATTCTCTCGCCCAAAATATTTAACTTAGCCACGTCAAAATTTTATTATCAATACTTACTTGCGTGCTGAATGCACAGTTAAATTAAGAGCTTCATCGGCCATCAGCAAAAGAAGCTATAATTTATTAGGTAATTTGAAGTGGTGCGTTACTAGCCCAGCGGCTAGTCGGGAGAGCCGATTTGATCAGGCGTTCCCTTAGCCGTCCGCACCGCGGCTTTATATATAAGAACGTTGCGCGAGGAAGCAAGGCCCCAGTTCTCTCCAGACGCTGAATGACACGCCATCTGTGTCGGGAGTCGCGTCGCATCGGTATCACTGCGACAAATAGCCTCGGGTGCCGTATTAAGTTACTAGAGATACGCGTAACCAGGAAATTATTTCAAGTGAAGTGTTAATTTCAAGTGATTTTCATTATCTAGCTTCAGTTTGCGTATTGTCGTATTTTCACGTGCCGTCGCGGGACAGACATTCTACCAATTATTTAGCGTGGCGTTTGATGAAATATTTTCATCAAATTATGACGAGCATTCTTTCTAACATTTGATTCTGACATTTATAGTTGCATCAGCGCATTAGACTCTGAACTGCTCTGTTAGTTAGGTTGTAGGGATACTTGTGTTTTCTTTTATCAGTGACTTTGAGAATATACTCAACTATTTTGGAAAATCGTTTTTGATTATAAATCCCGGACAATCTCCTAATTCCTCAGAGCTATAAGCTGCAGCTATAATGGGATTCTCAGATGAAGTGGGCGCTAGGAACACTAATTACAGGCTTCACGTTTTGTTAAATCACTTTCTGGGTGCCTAAAAAGTAAATAGGGAGCCAGTGTTGAGAACGGCGAAAGACAGCATTAACAACATTCTAATAGCCAGAAACTGATTCAACAAACAAACATTTGTACAGCAAACGATTAATTTTCAATTTAAAAAGCGCCGCCCCACAGGATCAGGGCACTTTTGTTAAATTGCAAAAAAATTGACTATAGTTAATTTACACAGGAGACACTGTACCGTCCCCTTAGAAAAATTATTGAATTACTGTGCTGATAAATGTTTTACATTATTGGATTTTCAAACAGCTGAGCAAAACTGAACGTACCCAGACATTTCGCTCTTTACCTATTCTGATCAACACTAAAGTGATATACAATATTTTTTAGCGCAACACAATCTGACTTTCAATAATCCTTACAAAAGAATGGCCCTGACTAACATTAACCTATACCTTTCACAAATCACTTACCTCACAAAAATCTTCGTTACTCGAACTACTGCAATACAGCTAGCGCCACTACTGCCAGCTAAATAAAAGATTCAAACTACTGAAGGCACTAACTACTGATAGGCATAGTTAGCAAATGAAAGATTTTGATAGAGCACAAACAATGTATTTACCTTAATAGTGTTCAAAAGTCATAATATATATAGCAGTTCATGACATCCATTCTTACAAATGTACTGTTTCTGATGGACACACGTCCGGATCATCCACTCTCAAAAATCCGCCATCTCACTTCCCCACATCCACCACTGCTGGCGGCTCACCTCCAACTGCGCAACACTACGCGCTGTTAACAGCCAACAGCCCAACATTACAATAGCTAACAACAATGCAAACCAGCCACATACTGCATACAGCACAGCCAGTGATTTTCATACAGAGTGCTACGTGGCGTTACCAATATAAAAACCTAAACAGCCTACTTACATAGCCCCATGCTCCCCACAAAAAGTTTTAGAAATTGTTTTGGGCAGTGGCCAATACAGATTTGAAAAAATTTTCGTAATTATTAGTACAATAACAAAGAAATCAAATGCACACACTTATTGATACAATGTTGGTCAAAAGCTAAAATTTTCTCACAGTCCATAAAGACAGTCCTGATCATTCATCATAATTGTAATTACAGTTTTTTTTCACAAAGTCTCATTAGAAAAAGATTCAAATGGTTCAAATCGCTCTGAGCACTATGGGACTTAACATCTATGGTCATCAGTCCCCTAGAACTTAGAACTACTTAAAGCTAACTAACCTAAGGATATCACACAACACCCAGTCATCACAAGGCAGAGAAAATCCCTGACCCCGCCGGGAATCGAACCCGGGAACCCGGGTGTGGGAAGCGAGAACGCTACCGCACGACCACGAGCTGCGGACATTAGTAAAAGAAGTTGCACACAGAAGTAGTGGATTTCCATGCAGTCTTGAAGAAGTAGTGTTGTCCTTCCAACTGAAAGACAGTGCTGACTCTTGACATGCAGACAGGTAATGGGCCACAACAGAGCAAACCCACAGCAGAGTCAGTCGAAGTTTTGAAAAATAATGGGAGGTAGGTCATCACAGAGCAGACCCACTGTAGCCCTAGTAGAGATTATGGTATTGGTGGGCCATCAGAGGTGCAGACCCACTGCAGTCCTTGTAGAAATAATGGTATTGGTGGGCCATCAAAGGTGCAGGCCCACTTCAGTCCTTGTAGAGACGGCCAGCAGCCATCTGTTGCGACTGTGCAGGTGCACAATCACCATCGAAGAGTCTTGCAGAGAATATAGCAAGTCCATAAACCACCACTTGCGCACTTACAAAGTTTTTGGAATTGTCCTTAGAACCAGCAGTGCTGTTAACCAGTCCCTTGCTGAATTATTAACACATGTGCAAGCACTAACAGTCCCAACTTCTCACATACTGTGCATATATTATGACCAACAGAAATGTGTGCAGTGAAATGAAACTTAATTTGAAGAACTAGTGTCCATACAATTATAAATTTACGACATATGAATACAATAACAAAGGTACAAAATACATCATTAAATAACATAACAATACAGATAACAATTGTAGTACAGGCTTTACAAAAGAATAGAAATAAACAGATACATCAGCGTTACAGGAATTATGACATAAGTAAATAAATAAAATAATGAGAATAGTTTTCGAAACATTAATTTCACATATGAGCATTGAAACAGAACAGAATTAATAATGTCAATAAACATCTTTAGAAAGAAAATAACATATTATTAATGCAAATTATATTTGAGGATAACAGTATTCCTCATCATAGTGAATGTAGCTTAGTACTAGAAAAATTATACAACATAAATCTTATTAGTTAAACACATAAAGACAGGAAAAACACAAATACACAAGAGTGCACAAACACATAGCAGAATAACACTGGAGGAAAGGACAGGATTTGTTTTCAGTGTAACATTTGGTACTACAGTCCAACGCAAAACTTAATTCCATAGATCTTTCGTCTTATTTCAACATTTGTTTCCACCAAAAAAATCCTATCCAAGCATGCTTTCTGTATTTATATGTTCACATATTTCTTACCTCATTGTTTATTTTCCATATCTTACCTCATCACTTATTTCCAAGAAAATCCTACCTAAACCTGTTGTCCCTAAACCCTACTTTTTTGTTCATATCCTCTTCCAAAATACTTTTTTGGCCAAACCATATTCTTATAGCTTCTCAATGCATTTCTTCCAATCCATCACAACTAGTTCTCTGATATAGCCTACCCCATCTTAAGCTAACTTAAATCTAATGAGCTCAGATATATATACCAAGAGACGAAGTAATGCAGCAGCACATAACAAATTTACACAAACAGCAAGACCAAAAAAATGGAAATTGGCAAAGCAAGCGGCAAAAAATATAAATTAGCAAAGCAATTGCAATATTACAACTAATATAAGGCAATATGCAGCAAATAAGAAAAATAAATCAGTAGTAAAACAAGCTTAACAGAGTAATACAAACTGAAAGTTAGTAGCACTATGCCTGGCAAACAGCAGCAGCAAATGCTATAACTTATACCTAAACATGACAAAGCTCAGGCAGAAAAAATATTACAGTAAAAATGGCCATGTTTAATACCTATGTCACATCTTAATACTAGAGTGATGCATCACAATTTATTCTACAAAAGAAACTACCAAGTACTTGAAAACAAAATGATGTATACAGTTACTGTTATTAGTCCCTTCTTATTGTTCTTTCCAAGTGCTCCTTTTTCGAAGAATGTGGATCATAAAATTATTATTTAATAGATCTGTTGACAGAAAGTGTTCACTTTAGCAAATGCATTTAATTTTATTTTATAAAACCAATGCTGCAACACACCTGGAAAACAGATATCAAATAAAATAAGCAACTATGTACAAAGTAAATCATAAAAATATCATTCAATAGTCATGTGACATTTCATAAGTTAGTAGAAATTCTCTCAACTCTCGTAGAAAGACGTTTGTCATAATCAGGTGTGCAGATGTAAGTATCTTTCCAAGTAATGAACGTGTCGTATTTGCGATGCTTTCTACAAAGGAATGTCAATAGCGAGAATAATGGCCTCTTTTTTTCTCCACCTAAGGGCTTTCTTTTGTCAGACGACTATCTCTCAGCTGGGCGCCCAAAACGCATTACGTCAAGGTCACTTACCTTTATTACCGAAATATTTACGACAGCAGTTTCCGCTACAGTGGCAGTCTCATATAAAAAAATTTCACAGGTTGAGAATTTGCGTTACAAATGTGTAGAAGCAAAATCCTATAAATATAACAGTGTCCAAAAAATTTTCGTCGCCATTGTGATACATTACGCATATACACACATTTCATAACTCTTAAAGTACGATTCTTGGTTTCCAACATCCTTTTTCACAAACCAGAGTCGCTAACCACTACTCATTATTCCTTACCTTATTACACATATACATATTCGTTGACACTTCTTCAGTATTTCATCATAATAAATACATATCATAATAAAGATCCCCCAACAGCATAATACACATCGTCATCGTAATAATAACACCATAACACCATAACACGTCATTCAAATCTCAAAAACGTCGTAGCCTTCTGCAATAATTTCAAAACCTAAAAAATTTCTATGCTCATTTCAATATTGTCATCTACCTCAAACGTACTTTAAAAATCATGATCGCATAACAAATACATAATTCAAAGCTCTCATAGTATCACAATGGTTCCAAAAAATATATATATATAGGAACAGTTCACAAAGTACAGACAAAATACAATTTCATAAGTGTGAAGTTATCCAAGTGTGTAATTACGCAAACATCTGTCACTGATGTAGTAAATTAATGTTTGTCTCTCTCTGTTAAACGATCAGATAGCTGTGTAATTTATGTGTTAGAGAAATATGGTACCGATGTGTAAAGTTGTATAAGCAAATATCATATTAGCTAGGGCTCCTTCTGCTTGTCAAACACATGGTACACAAAATAAATCGTGTACCCCCTGAGGATTAATCTAATTATACCCTCAGGTGTTACAGATTACAGCAATGGAATGAAATGTATGAAGGAAAACTTTCTTTGTAATTCAAAAATCTTGAAAAATAAATGGTTTAAGTACAAAATTAATCACTCAAATGCGTGTCCTGTAGCGCTAAATGTGTGTCTTGCTGTAAGATAATGCTGCGGAAGTGTCGTAGTTATCGTCCTCTGTAAGCAAAGTTCTGCTGAATTCAGTGTACTTACCTCATCATAAACGAAAGTGAAAGGCTTTGCGTATAGGTATCGTAGTTATTACGTGCCTTACCGTGATCAAGAAAGTACTATAATGTAACGTATTGTTGTTCTATGGAAAAGGCTGTCTCATTGGAGCTATACCACAAAAGTTACTACTAAAACATGTTTTCCTTTCCAGAAGAATTCAGAAAAACTGTGCAGATATAAAACAGATACAGCGCAAAAGCAGTAATATAAATTGTGTCACACATTAGTAGCGTCGGGATATAATCTTGTAGCTGTCAAAGAAACCAAATACTAAGTCACCTTTAATCACACAGAAAGTGCTTTAAATAAAGAATGTATTTTCAACTAAACCAAAATGTTGCATGAAAATCTCATTAGCAGTGCTGGTATATGTTCTAAGTATGTGAGCCTTATAGTCGTTACGTGATCGTGCAACTAACGAGCAAGAATGTACAAATAACAACACTGTGTCGTCTGTTCACTATAACAATGCATTTGTAATTTCTGTTTAAATAAGTTATGTTGGTTCTTGACTGGATATTTAACTTCAAACATTGTTGCATGTTAACAGTTTCTAAGTCTGACAAAGCATACCAGTAACGTGAAGTGATAAGTTGTATGGCAAAGACAAAGTTAAAAAGCAGATTATCTCTCAATGAACGGTTTTACATGTGAAATGTGGTGCAATCCTTTACTCTTCCTGGTACACAGAGTTTCAACTTCAAAGTAATTATCATGTTGTATACGTCTGTAAGAAATGCTAAAATTCTCCTCAAGGCTAACATCTATGTTATTTTTCTCTGAGCCAGCCGGCGCACGTGGCTGCCTGCGGTGCGAGTCATTATCTGTCTCTTTGTTGGCACGCGACATTATTGGGATTTGGAGACCTAACTTCTACAAATTCACCTTGTCGAGAGGGCCCTGCCCTGTTTGAATCCCGCCAGTTCTGAAGCAATTCAGGTCTGTCGTTACGATCATATCGTCTGTCGTCATGTCGGTAGATTCCATAGTTTCTCTCTTGTTGGTCACATGGTGGAGAATTTCTCCCTGAATCATAACTGCGCGCTGGACCGTTGCGTCTGACGTTATTCTGTCTCCCTTGATAATAATTATTTTGGTTCCCATATTGTCTGTTTCTCTGATTGTCTCTGTGATAGTCATTACCACGGAGAGGTGATATTTCCCTGTAATTATTAATACTCTGCCAACGGTTGTCATACGGGTGGTGTCTGTTTTGGTCACGATTTACGTTGTAAGAATAGCCTTGTCGTGTCCATTTATTATTTATGTAATCGCAGAATTGTGATGGATGTGACCTGTAATTGTTGTGCTCCTGTTTTCGCGTTCCGCGATTGTCAGTGTCAATTTCCAATTCTTGTAACAGTCCCTGAAAAGCTTCAATGTCGTCTTTGCAACGTCCTGCCAAAATAATATGTCGTAAATGTTCAGGCAATTTGATTAAGCAAATACCGATGAGTTCTGAGGCGCTGTAAGAGTTGGACAGGTACTGATTCTTGTGCAACATGTCTTCAAAATATTTCACAAGACTGGAAAATGCAGACTGTTCAAAATGTTTCATCATTATGATGCTATGTTTTACTCGGTCTCGTGTAGCTTGAGACCAATATGCTGAGAGGAGGGCTTGATAAAATTCTCCTTCACTGTGGCAATCGTGAATGACCGATCACATTCTCTAAGTAGCCACACATAAATTCTAATCTATGCTCTAATGACCAGTTGGGAGGAAAACAATGAGAGAATTGAAGAAGCCACACTTGTGGATGACTGTCGTTGCCAGAATTCTTAAATGTTCTGAATTTACGTGTAGTAATGAACAGCTTGTAGTCCAAATCATCGGGTTGGCGAGTCGCATATCGGTCATTATTACGTCGTGTCTGCGGTTCCATCTCAAAATTCGGTGTACCTTGCCAATTTATTTCATAATTTCCGAAATGCCATGTGTTATTATTTTGTGGCTTTTCCGTATTTCTAAGTCCCTCTTCCCGTGTTGGAGCGCGAGTGTCCTCTGAAATATGTAATTCTTGTATTACTTGTGCCAACTGATCTTGTACTTCCCGGATTTCTCTTTTGTGTTGCGTATTAATTTGATTCTGATTTTGTTTGAATTTCCTAATTTGTTCGTACTCGTCTGCGTCAGTGAAGGCTACGGGTCTTGTGTCATTCAGATCATCATCCACCTTTGTAGATAAGTTAGTGAACTGATCCGAAAGTTCGGCTACTTTCTCTGATAGTGAACTTATTTCCTCAGTGTGTTTTTCTGAACCAAATTTCAGAGTGTCCATTTGTGTTGAAATCGTATCTGCTGTGTTCTTTAAGTTTTCCTGAGTTTTTGCAAGTTGCGTACCCGAATCGGTAGATGCAACTAAGTCAATCTTAGCTTGCAAGGTCTCCTGATTTTCATGAACAATAGTCTGCAGTTTCTTTTATGGCTGCTTCGTGATTCCGTAATGTATTTTCATGCCGCGAAAAAATAGGTTGAAGATGCTCATAAATTTGTGTTTTTACGTCATTACAGACTTTTTGAAATTTCGATTCGATTTTATGTAACTCAGTAGTTAAATCTTCACGTGTTTGTTCAAGTGTGGTGTCTAACTTCCGAAGATTTTGGTCCCTTGTGTCTAACTTTTGAAGCTTTTGCTGAGTTTGTCTCTGATTTTGTTCCATTGCGTCTAACTTTTGAAGCTTTTGCTGTGTTTGTCTCTGATTTTGTTCCATTGTGTCTAACTGTTGCCTTGTTTGTCTCTAATTTTGTTTCATTTGTTGTATTAATATCAATAATAATTTATTAGTGTCTGGAATCTGTTCCTCTATGCTTTTCGACAGTGCAAATGCACCGGCAACATTCACGTTTTGATAAGCTGAAAATGTGTCTTGACTTATTTGAGAAAACGGTGAGGACGCAAAACCTGAATCTACAGTATTTGCAATATTGTGTCCCGTCATTTCGGATTCCTGAGGCGAGCTGTTGCCGACCGATCGATCGATAATGCTTCCCTGTTCACTAATTGTTTCACTGCCTACACCATTATTTGCAGCCCGCACCATTTCCCTATGCACAATTACCAAATTACTACTTTGAAAATTAGTTAATTCCATACTCGGCGGCGCTAACACACTGCTTTCGTCTTCACTGTCTTTCTCAGTTTACTTTGGAGCCTAGTATTACGTTTTTCACACGCCATTATTGTCACAATATTTCACACCACAACACAGAAAAGCACAATTTCAAGAGCAAAGTAAGAAAACACATTAACATAGCATTGAAAATAATATCTCGTTAATTGCAAGCGCAGCTGGGAAATACTTGGTGCAAATCTACATGCATGCCACAACTGTTTTACTGTACAAGAATGAAAAACTACAGCTACAAAGGAAATTCTCTCTACAATTACGCGCTAGCAATAAACAAAGGCTGCACTAATTACACAAACTACAAGAAAAAATCAGAAGTTCCAATGCGGTATCCTCGGCTAAGGGTCGACATATGAAACGTCCACTTAGAAAAATTATACATGACTGTGTTTAAACTGACACACAATATTTTTAGTGCAACGGAATCTGACTTTCAATAATCCCTACAAAAGAATGGCTCTGACTAACATTAACCTATACCTTTCACAAATCACTTACTTCACAAAAATCTTCGTTACTCGAACTACTGCAATACAGCGAGCGCCACTACTGCCAGCTAAATAAAAGATTCAAACTACTGAAGGCACTAACTACTGATAGGCATAGTTAGCAAATGAAAGATTTTGATAGAGAACAAACAATATACTTACCTTAATAGTGTTCAAAAGTCATAATATATATATATAGCAGTTCATGACATCCATTCTTACAAATGTACTGTTTCTGATGGACACACATCCAGATCATCCGCTCTCAAAAATCCGCCATTTCACTTCCCCACATCCACCACTGCTGGCGGCTCACCTCCAACTGCGCAACACTACGCGCTGTTAACAACCAACAGCCCAACACTACAATAGCCAACAACAATGCAAACCAGTCACAGACTGCATACAGTACTGCCAGTGATTTTCATACAGAGCGCCACGTGGCGTTACCAATATAAAAACCTAAACAGCCTACTTACAACACGTTTGCCCTAAGGTCACGGACTACGAATATCTAACGAATTGTGTTCGCGAGAAAAGAAGCGGTCAGTATTAAGTTCTATTACACGCCGAATAACAGATAATAGGATTTGTGGAATATACGAAGGGGCGTTAAATTGAATGTAAGAACGGAATTGGACACTTAGCTTTGTGAAAATAAAAGTGTACGAAGTCTGAATGACTGCATCGAGGTATAGTAATGGACCATAATCCTTGCTCTAATACATTTGTGTGACGAAAAACATCACGGACATTTTAGTTGCCTTAAGTGCTGAGAGTAATTGTATGATCAATCCTCCTTTTTCCCTCTATACAAAACGCAATCTACGTTTTATTAGTAACTAATAAATGAAACCCAAAGGCGTTATTAACTATCGTGTATTCGGTAACGCAGCAACAAATGACAGGTGATCGATTGAGAAAAAGTTAACATTATCATGGAAACTCTAAATTTAGTCGCCGTTACAGTGAAGATGTTTGTGGTTGTTCCATCTGAGGTATAGTACAGATATAACGAACAGTGAGGCATATACAGTAGATAAGAACTCAAACATTGTACGTCAGAGAAGTCGATGACAGTAGACCGACGGAGGGCGGCTGCAGCATAAACGAAGGTTCTATTTTAATGTCTCAATTGAAGGTGAATATTTGGGATCCCTATCAGGTCTGATTGAGGGATGACATAGAAGCAATTCAGAGGCGGGCTGCTAGATTTGTTACTGGTAGGTTTGATCATCACGCGAGTGTTACGGCAATGCTTCAGGAACTCGGGTGGGAGTCTCTAGAGGAAAGGAGGCGTTATTTTCGTGAATCGCTACTGAGGAAATTTAGAGAACCAGCATTTGAGGCTGACTGCAGTACAATTTTACTGCCGCCCACTTACATTTCGCGGAAAGACCACAAAGATAAGATAAGAGAGATTAGGGCTCGTACAGAGGCATATAGGCAGTCATTTTTCCCTCGTTCTGTTTGGGAGTGGAACAGGGAGAGAAGATGCTAGTTGTGGTACGAGGTGCCCTCCGCCACGCACCGTATGGTGGATTGCGGAGTATGTATGTAGATGTAGATTTAGATGTAGAAGCTATGTGGGCGTTTTGATTCAAATTATATTTATATATTTTATATGAATTTTAAAATGGCAAGCTATGTCCATTGCCGTGGGTTTCTGTCAGTTTATTGAGCTCCAGCCCGATCTGTAATGTAGGACTATCATTTGGGCTGGTTTGGGTGTGCATAGTTCCGTATATTACTGTTGGTTGAAGCTAGCTGAGTGTTGTCTCTTAAATTTATTTGTACATCTTTTATCGTGGCCCATTTGCTTAAAAATGTTCTTTAGTAGTGGGTCATTGACTGCTTCGAGCTGATAACTAAATGTCGATTCTTGTTAGTTTATTGGTATGCAACATCTGCTTGTGTAAATGTTTCTTTTTTCCCTGTTTTAGTTAATTTTTTCCTTGCTGATCTATGTTGGAATAGAACCACCGGAGCGAGGCGAATCTTAACAGTTTGCTGTTTTCAATTAAGTTGTTCAGTTTCTAAGTCTAATATTGTACAGTTCATCTATTTGAATTATAAAATTTCTCGGAATTACTATAAACATGCTAAAGGAAGAACTAAATCCTTGCAGTCTTTTCTGGCTCAAATATTATTTTTTTGGAACACGATGCCTTGCCACATGTAGTTCTCCGCTGGCTGCAGCATTTCGCTTTAAACATGACGTGTTCATTTCTGTCTGTAAGGATGTCTTAATGCAGTCAGAAATATGGTCAGATACTCCACAAGCTCGTATTTTGTTTACTAAACAGCAGCACGGAACTGTATCAAATGCCTTCCGGGAGTCAATAACACGGCCCACCCTGGGCGCCTTTGTCTACCGTGCTCTGGACTAACAGAACGAGCAGAATCTCGCAAGATCTCTGTTTGCGGAATACATGATGATTTTAATGAAGGAGATTTCCATTTTACTACAACGTCCTAATACGTGAGCATAAAATATGTTCCACACTTCTCCAATAGACTGACGTCGGCGTTATAGACCCATAATTATGTGTATCTATTGGACAGTCATCCTTGAAAATGGGACTGACCGCCCCTGTTTTCAGATCGCTAGGTACCGTTCGTCGCTCCAGTGACTACCAAAAAGGTCTGTGTTTGGAGTCACGCCATGGCCTCGATGCATGGACTGCTGGTGTATAGCGTCGCATTACGTTCAGCGATGAACGCGGTTCTGCATGTAACGGTTTCGTTTTATTCAGAAAATTGTAATTTTGGCAGTATTTTGAATGTCACGCGGAAAAAAAGCAAAGCTTCAACAACATCTGAGTAATAGCGGGCAACATCTGTGCCAAAGGGGCTACGCTACGAGAGACTGTTAGTAGAACCTTTGCTTGTGAGTAGAATGCAATATTGAAGAGAGAGAGGACACGTGTTGTATATTGTGATGGAGTGTGCCAACAATAATTTCCGTATATTATTTTTCATTTACGGAGAGACGTTTTGTGAATTCATTCAGAATACTTCAAAAAGTACTGTAATAGTGTATTTGCCGAGACAGCCAAACGTAGTAATTAATTTGGTCAGGAATTTAGAATTGGAGATTTTTATGGCAGCGTAACAATGTGTAACTTACTGATTTTTCTTCAAAGGTGGATATATTACATGTATGTAAGAATGTAAAGAGTATTTGTTCAGGTTTTCAGTTATTCATGTAAAGTGATTTTTTAATATTTCGGGTGTTAAAAGATTTTGTCTTAGTAACGGAATGTTTTGTTTTGTCGATACAGTTATTTTAATGTTTTTCCATCAATCAACTTTCGTCACTTTCTTCCAAGTTTCACATATATAATTTTGCTTTCTCGTGTTTCTCAGTGAAAGAAATTTAATTCACAATGGTCACTGCAGTAATGAGATTTATTAGCACAGAAGTTTTGTGGATGTCTCTATATTTTAAAGCACGCATTGCACATCACATTAATAATAATCTGAATTTTTACTTCTTAACTAGCATAACAGCAGCAGCTGCAAAAGTTTGGAGACATCAGCAGCACAGAATTTTTTCATTGCGCAAACAGGTAGGCTATTTACAATTTACGTGCTATACAATTAACATTTCAACAGTGATATACTTTTCAGGCAGGTCCTTTTTGGTAATTATTTATATTTCATATTTTTCTCGCTGTGAGGTTGCTTATACTGGGTGTTCAAAAAGTCTCTCGGCACTGCCGTGTGATTGTAAGCTGCGCGTGCCGTATGATCGTTCGCCTCCGTGGACTATTTAACTTAGAGTGGAGTCTCCCAACAACATTACCCTGTTTCGTTTATCTCGGCCTGCGTCAGTGATATCGTTGTTGTGTGTCATTGCGTGTTGACGTGAACGTTTAACTTTAATTCCTTTGTTCGTTTGTTTCGTTTTAGTCACTGTTAAAATGCTAACCATTGAAGAACGCGTGTTTTTAGTCGAAAAAGTGTACTAAGCGGACGGTAGATGCACAGGTTCAGTTCGTCAAACATTTAATTCAGTTTTCCTGGAGACAACACTTCCACATCGCGATACTGTGCGAGATTTGATTAACAAATTTCGAAGTACGGGTTCAGTGACAGGTGCACCGAGAAGTGGTCGTCCTAGCGTTTTGTCTGGGTTAAACTACTCGATATTTCAGATAAAATGTCCATGAGTCCGAACAAGTCAGTAAGAAAACTCGCCCATGAAATCGATGTTAGTGTCGGAATGGCCCACACAGCTGTAAGGAAAAAATTAGAACTTGTCCCATACAAAGTGACAGTCGTGCAAGAACTGAAAAATACTGATCATGGCAAGAGACTGCAATATTGTCAATGGTTCAAAAATTTCATTCAATAAAATGGAAGGGATATTCTTAATTAAACGTTTTTCACTGGTAAGGCGTGGTTTCATTTATCTGGGTACATGAACTCGCAAAATTCTCACACGTGGAGTACTGCAAATCCATTGTTTATTCATGAGGAGCCATTTCATTCTGTGAAAATAGGAGTTTAGATTGCATTTTCTAGACGTCGGATTGTTGGTACAACATTTTTCAGCTAAACAATAAACGCACAACGATACTGCAGTGATATTATGTACCCATTCATAGGAGAACTTGTGTTAAATGAATTACTAAACGGTTATTTTCAACAAGATGGTGCAACCGCGCATACAGGTCGCGTTTCAATGTCACTGCTTGCTGATGTTTTTGGTGATCGCATAGTTTCACAGGGACTTTGGCCTCCACGATCGCCCGACCTAACAACACCTGACCTTTTCTTCTGGGGTGCAGCGAAAGCAACTGTCTATAAAAACCGTCCAAAATCCATCGATGAATTGAAAACTGCAATTTCCACTTTCACTGCTTCTGTTACAGAAGTAATGCTACAGCTTGTGTATTCAACAACAGGGGGGACACTTTCAACACTTGATGTGAAAATTTGTAAGTAAAAATGAATATTCAATAAATTAATAACTTTTATTTCACTGACTTCCATTTCGGTATATTCACTGCGGCATACGGCACGCGCAACTAACAATCATACGGTACTACGGAGAGGCATTTTGAACACCCCATATTATTGCTAATAGGACAGTTTTCTTAAATTAGCGCAACAGGCTGTACTCCCGCGACGAATGTTCCAGTACACAATTCAATGTGCATTTGTGAATAACATTTGTTTTGATCACATTTAAAGAATTACGAGATTACTTGCGAACTTAAATACGAGCTTAATTGCTTCTATAATCTCACGACTTCAACGTCAGATTACCACACTGACAGAATACCAGTAGATATAAATATACATTACCATGCAACAAGAAACGTATTGGCCACTTTGATGCATTCCTCCGAATGACCATCGTCGATGAGTGTGGCGGCGATCCGGAGAGGTTTTTTGGAAAGCTGCAACAGTGTTACTCCTTGTGACAAGATGTGGCGACCGAAGGAACTCCGATGGTACAGCGGTATGGTACGTCCTGGACATTCTGCGTTCTCATTTGGTACCTCTCATATGACAGTGCAGTGACATAATTTTTCATCAGGACACTTCTCATGCACGACGAATTCGTACGTGAATTCCATGCCATTATCAGTATCCAGCATATCAATGACCAGTTACAACAATTGTGGGTCAGTTTTCTTCTGCAGAGGCTTCTAGGGCCTTCCCATACGAATCAGTGAGTCCAGGCCAAAAATGATCATGCTGATAAATGGGGTCATACTGCCCTGCTCTTTATAAATTTGACGCCATTTTATAATCGCCAATATATCATCACATGCCCTATCAGTCCATGAGATTTTATTTCGTTTCCTCCTCGCCCTTTGGCTGCTTCAACTTTTCTTTGTCTGATAGTGTATTTCAAAGCGCTCTGTTTCTTTGATGTTCAGTCAGAAACTGACTAAAGCGGCTATACCTTGTCTGAATGAGTAGCTGAAATTTTCTTTCACGGAAGAAGCAGTCACGATATTATGAGCATAAAGCAAAATACAAAGGTCTCTTGCGGTGGTATGATTAACGTTGTTAACAATTACTTTCATACTGAGTAAACGTGTGTCTCATTGCACAACTAAATGAGCAAAAATTTGAGGTGCGATTGTAAGGATTAGCTTGCCTACTGCTAAGCGGTTTCAAGCTAAATATAAACTTCATAGTTTAAACTTCATAGTTTAGACAACCCCCCCATGAACCATGGACCTTGCCGTTGGTGGGGAGGCTTGAGTGCCTCAGCGATACAGATGGCCGTACCGTAGGTGCAACCACAACGGAGGGGTATCTGTTGAGAGGCCAGACAAACATGTGGTCCCTGAAGAGGGGCAGCAGCCTTTTCAGTAGTTGCAGGGGCAACCGTCTGGATGACTGACTGATCTGGCTTTGTAACATTAACCAAAACGGCCTTGCTGTACTGGTACTGCGAACGGCTGAAAGCAAGGGGAAACTACGGCCGTATTTTTTCCCGAGGACATGCAGCTTTACTGTATGATTAAATGATGATGGCGTCCTCTTGGGTAAAATATTCCGGAGGTAAAATAGTCCCCCATTCGGATCTCCGGGCGGGGACTACTCAGGAGGACGTCGTTATCAGGAGAAAGAAAACTGGCGTTCTACGGATCGGAGCGTGGAATGTCAGATCCCTTAATCGGGCAGGTAGGTTAGAAAATTTAAAAAGGGAAACGGATAGGTTAAAGTTAGATATAGTGGGAATTAGTGAAGTTCGGTGGCAGGAGGAACAAGACTTTTGGTCTGGTGATTACAGGGTTATAAATACAAAATCAAATAGGGGTAATGCAGGAGTAGGTTTAATAATGAATAAAAAAATAGGGGTCCGGGTTAGCTACTACAAACAGCATAGTGAACGCATTATTGTGGCCAAGATAGACACGAAGCCCACGCCCACTACAGTAGTACAAGTTTAGATGCCAACGAGCTAAGCAGATGATGAAGAAATTGATGAAATGTATGACGAGATAAAAGAATTTATTCAGGTAGTGAAGGTTCAAATGGTTCAAATGGTTCTGAGCACTATGGGACTCAACTGCTGAGGTCATAAGTCCCCTAGAACTTAGAACTACTTAAACCTAACTAACCTCAGGACAACACAAACATCCATGCCCGAGGCGGGATTCGAACCTGCGACCGTAGCGGTCGCGCGGTTCCAGACTGTAGCGCCAGAACCGCTCGGCCACCAGCGGCCGGCGGTAGTGAAGGGAGACGAAAATTTAATAGTCATGGGTGACTGGAATTCGTCAGTAGGAAAAGGGAGAGAAGGAAACATAGTAGGTGAATATGGACTGGGGGAAAGAAATGAAAGAGGAAGCCGCCTTGTAGAATTTTGCACAGAGCATAACTTAATCATAACTAACACTTGGTTCAAGAATCATAAAAGAAGGTTGTATACCTGGAAGAATCCTGGAGATACTAAAAGGTATCAGATAGATTATATAATGGTAAGACAGAGATTTAGGAACCAGGTTTTAAATTGTAAGACATTTCCAGAGGCGGATGTGGATTCTGACCACAATCTATTGGTTATGAACTGCAGATTGAAACTGAAGAAACTGCAAAAAGGTGGGAATTTAAGGAGATGGGACCTGGATAAACTGAAATAACCAGAGGTTGTAGAGAGTTTCAGGGAGAGCATAAGGGAACAATTGACAGGAATGGGGGAAAGAAATACAGTAGAAGAAGAATGGGTAGCTCTGAGGGATGAAGTAGTGAAGGCAGCAGACGATCAAGTAGGTAAAACGACGAGGGCTAGTAGAAATCCTTGGGTAACAGAAGAAATATTGAATTTAATTGATGAAAGGAGAAAATATAAAAATGCAGTAAATGAAGCAGGCAAAAAGGAATACAAACGTCTCAAAAATGAGATCGACAGGAAGTGCAAAACGGCTAAGCAGGGATGGCTAGAGGACAAATGTAAGGATGTAGAGGCTTGTCTCACTAGGGGTAAGATAGATACTGCCTACAGGAAAATTAAAGAGACCTTTGGAGAGAAGAGAACCACTTGTATGAATATTAAGAGCTCAGATGGCAACCCAGTTCTAAGCAAAGAAGGGAAGGCAGAAAGGTGGAAGGAGTATATAGAGGGTTTATACAAGGGCAATGTACTTGAGGACAATATTATGGAAATGGAAGAGGATGTAGATGAAGACGAAATGGGAGATAAGATACTGCTTGAAGAGTTTCACAGAGCACTGAAAGACCTGAGTTGAAACAAGGCCCCGGGAGTAGACAACATTCCATTAGAACTACTGATGGCCTTGTGAGAGCCAGTCCTGACAAAACTCTACCATCTGGTGAGCAAGATGTATGAGACAGGCGAAATACCCTCAGACTTCAAGAAGAATATAATAATTCCAATCCCAAAGAAAGCAGGTGTTGACAGATGTGACAATTACCGAACTATCAGTTTAATAAGTCACAGCTGCAAAATACTAACGCGAATTCTTTACAGACGAATGGAAAAACTGGTAGAAGCGGACCTCGGGGAAGATCAGTTTGGATTCCGTAGAAATGTTGGAACACGTGAGGCAATACTAACCTTACGACTTACCTTAGAAGAAAGATTAAGAAAAGGGAAACCTACGTTCCTAGCATTTGTAGACTTAGAGAAAGCTTTTGACAATGTTAACTGGAATACTCTCTTTCAAATTCTGAAGGTGGCTGGGTAAAATACAGGGAGCGAAAGGCTATTTACAATTTGTACAGAAACCAGATGGCAGTTATAAGAGTCGAGGGGCATGAAAGGGAAGCAGTGGTTGGGAAAGGAGTGAGGCAGGGTTGTAGCCTCTCCCCGATGTTATTCAATCTGTATATTGAGCAAGCAGTAAAGGAAACAAAAGAAAAATTCGGAGTAGGTATTAAAATTCATGGAGAAGAAGTAAAAACTTTGAGGTTCGCCGATGACATTGTAATTCTGTCAGAGACAGCAAAGGACTTGGAAGAGCTGTTGAACGGAATGGACAGTGTCTTGAAAGGAGGAGATAAGATGAATATCAACAAAAGCAAAACGAGAATTAGATTAGGAAATGTGACACTTAAAGTACTAAAGGAGTTTTCCTATTTGGGGAGCAAAATAACTGATGATGGTCGAAGTAGAGAGGATATAAAATGTATACTGGCAATAGCACGGAAATCGTTTCTGAAGAAGAAAAATTTGTTAACATCGTGTATAGATTTAAGTGTCAGGAAGTCGTTTCTGAAAGTATTTGAATGGAGTGTAGCCATGTATGGAAGTGAAACATGGACGGTAACTAGTTTCGACAAGAAGAGAATAGAAGCTTTCGAAATGTGTTGCTACAGAAGAATGCTGAAGATAAGGTGGGTAGATCACGTAACTAATGAGGAGGTATTGAATAGGATTGGGGAGAAGAGAAGTTTGTGGCACAACTTGACTAGAAGAAGGGATCGGTTGGTAGGACATGTTTTGAGGCATCAAGGGATCACAAATTTAGCATTGGAGGGCAGCGTGAAGGGTAAAAATCGTAGAGGGAGACCAAGAGATGAATACACTAAGCAGATTCAGAAGGATGTAGGTTGCAGTAAGTACTGGGAGATGAAGAAGCTTGCACAGGTAAGTAGCATGGAGAGCTGCATCAAACCAGTCTCAGGACTGAAGACCACATCAACAACAACAACAGTTTAGAGAAGATATTGGACCTACAAGAATGATTTTCCCGCGTTTGAACATTTATAAATAATACGAAAATATGGTCGTGACGACATGTTAAATATAACCAGCTACTATCCGAGGCAAATGCAAATGAAAAAGTTAGAAAGTTCAATTATGAGTGTCAACAGCTTACTCGTTTTATGTAATAGCAGTGTAAAAAGGCAAAAAATATAGAAGGAGGCTGTAAGATAAGAAAGAGGATGCAGAAAGAGAAATGAGAGAGATAAGATGAGGTCGATTGCAGTACCAACGTGGAAAGGTGCCTTTACAAAATTTTGTGCCTCTGTATGAGACATACAAAAGAGCGCGGCTTCTGCTAAACGCCTTTATTTTCATTTTCATCCGGCGTAACAGGTTCTTTCTCTTTCCTTTTTCCTACTTTCTGTATCGTGTCCTGTAATGGCACAGTGCTTTTAATTACTGAACCATGTAAACTGCGATGGAAGCGTAAATCAATTACATTGCAGAATTCGGATGTTACGGAGGTAAAGAGTGGCACTGCATCGATTTTTTCAGTCTAGAACCTTTCAAACGCTCCCGCACGATAAAAGGTAGCAGCGACTCTTACAAATTCGCAATGAAAGAATTACTGTTTTCTCGCAATAATAAAGGGAGGAACCATATAAAATACGGAGAAAATTGTTTGTAATTGTTATGAGTAGCAGGTAAAGCGATTAAGTCGAACACCAAATTTTCAAAGAGGCTGAATTAGGTCCTCATTTTCTGTCATGTACTCGGGTTTAGGCAAGCCCGGATGTAATTTCTGAAAATGCAGCAATCGAACTCGGTTTTAAACAGATACCCTTCCCAATATTCAGGAAGGGTTTGTTGTGAAAACATTTTAGTACATTTTTACGATTATGATACTCTACTCTAATAAAACGGTACTAAATACTACAAACAGGGCCGCTTCTGTACCACACTCTGTCTCATTTTTTAAGGGATAAATTCCCAGTAAACTTTCACTATCGTTAACGTAAAATAAATGGAGTTCAAAAGGAAACCGTGTAATTTGACACCCCCAAAATTTATTTCGGTCTTCATAAACTTGATTTTTGTTTTTTCACCAAGGGAAATAAATCTACATCTATAAAGGGGTACGACAAAAATTGGGAAATAACGAGAGAAATCATATTTGAACTTAAATGCAGATGCTAGTGCTGTAACCTGCAGCTCTGTTTGACACCTAGTACACTGATGACTCCCAAGGATTGGGCGTCGTTTAATTCTTTGTTTCCCCCGCGGATTATGACGATTAGATCCTATCATACGTGGACTGTCATGTGCTGTCCGGGCTCGCCTTTTGACAGTATTTTGGAGATGTATTACTGATCATGCATGTTTCGGATCGGATGCCCAACTGCCTTTTCATCGAAGGTTTTATCAACGAGTGACATTTGTTTCGCGGACTTGCAGTTTGGAAGCCGTGGCACATGAAGTATTAGTTTTGTGAGTACATTGCTTTACTGACTACTTTGTTCGGTAGGTTATGTTGACTATTAGAACTTTTACTTGTAGTTTCGTTCTATATGCAGATATGACCTCCACGGTATGAGACCGGTAATCAAACAGTGAAAACAGAGTAAACAGGTACTGTGGATTTGGGCTTTCACTCAGTTTAATATAGATTATTTTACCATCTCTGATTTTAAATTGTTTGATTGTCCTTCACATTATGTAGAAGTTTTGGTGTTTCGAGCGGCGCCTTATCGAAGATTTATGCCGCATATAGGCGGAAAGACATCATCCGCTGAGTCACAACGAGGACGAAAGTGTGAGTTGATTGTTGGTGATGAAAAATATGAGGATAAAATGGTAGATATCGAAATAGACGACAGAGGGATAGAGAAACAATTAAAATCGCTCAAAAGAGGAAAGGCCGCTGGACCTGATGGGATACCAGTTCGATTTTACACAGAGTACGCGAAGGAACTTGGCCCCCTTCTTGCAGCGGTGTACCGTACGTCTCTAGAAGAGCGTAGCGTTCCAAAGGATTGGGAAAGGGCACAGATCATCCCTGTTTTCAAGAAGGGACGTCGAACAGAAGTGCAGAACTATAGACCTATATATCTAACGTCGATCAGTTGTAGAATTTTGGAACACGTATTAAATTCGACTCAGTTATCACTTTTCTGGAGACTAGAAATCTACTCTGTAGGAATCAACATGGGTTTCGAAAAAGACGATCGTGTGAAACCCAGCTCGAGCTATTCGTCCACGAGACTCAGAGGGCCATAGACACGGGTTCCCAGGTAGATGCCGTGTTTCTTGACTTCCGCAAGGCGTTCGATACAGTTACCCACAGTCTTTTAATGAACAAAGTAAGGGCATATGGACTATAGACCAGTTGTGTGATTGGATTGAGGAATTCCTAGATAGCAGAACGCAGCATGTCATTCTCAATGGAGAGAAGTCTTCCGAAGTAAGAGTGATTTCAGGTGTGCCGCAGGGGAGTGTCGTAGGACCGTTGCTATTCACAATATCCTTGTGGATGACATCGGAAGTTCACTGAGGCTTTTTGCGGATGATGCGGTGGTATATCGAGAGGTTGTAACAATGGAAAATTATA
The DNA here is from genome assembly GCF_023898315.1 of Schistocerca nitens. Taxonomy (NCBI): domain Eukaryota; kingdom Metazoa; phylum Arthropoda; class Insecta; order Orthoptera; family Acrididae; genus Schistocerca; species Schistocerca nitens. Next base: position 148,670,738 of record NC_064615.1, on the reverse strand, counting down.
CTGAAATGCAGGAGGATCTGCAGCGAATTGCATCGTGCAGGGAATCGCAATTGAATCTCAATGTAGACAAGTGTAATGCGCCGCGAATACATAGAAAGAAAGATCCCTTATCATTTAGCTACAATAAAGCAGGTCAGCAACTGGAAGCAGTTAATTCCATAAATTATCAGGGGGTACGCATTAGGAGTGATTTAAAATGGAATGATCATATAAAGTTGATCGTCGGTAAAGCAGATGCCAGACTGAGATTCATTGGAAGAAACCTAAGGAAATGCAACCTGAAAACAAAGGAAGTAGGTTACAGTACACTTGTTCGCCCACTGCTTGAATACTGCTCAGCAGTGTGGGATCCGTACCAGATAGGGTTGATAGAAGAGATAGAGAAGATCCAACGGAGAGCAGCGCACTTCATTACAGGATCATTTAGTAATCGCGAAAGCGTTACGGAGATGATAGATAAACTCCAGTGGAAGACTCTGCAGGAGAGACGCTCAGTAGCTCGGTACGGGCTTTTGTTACAGTTTCGAGACCATACCTTCACCGAGGAGTCAAGCAGTATATTGCTCCCTCCTACGTATATCTCGCGAAGAGACCATGAGGATAAAATCAGAGAGATTAGAGTCCACACAGAAGCGTACCGACAATCCTTCTTTCCACGAACAATACGAGACTGGAATAGAAGGGAGAACCGATAGAGGTACTCAAGGTACCTTCCGCTTGCGGAGTATGAATGTAGATGTAGGATCTGCAGCTCTGAATGTTGCACTCGCGAACCCTGTCAGCAGCAAAATACCACGAAGGGTGCGCCGTAAGCTAGGAATAGCAGGACTAGCCGGAAGTCCAAAACCGCGCTTCAGTGACGTAAAAGCATATGACAGGAAAACGTGGTGCAGAAGACATAAAATGTGAACTATGGATCAATGGAAGAATATGATTTAGTCTGATGGCTCGTGTTCCACGTTTTTTTCCAACTTATGCCCGAGTTTATGTACAAGAAGTGAAACCTGGTATGGCTCGGTGATTACTTGGGCAGCCGCATCGTTGTATTCTGTGGTCCTCATGGTTACTCTGCAAACCGCTTTGCTGCCAAGGATTATGTGATCATTTTGGCTGACCAGTTCTATCCCATTCTACAGTGTCTGTTGCTCGATGATGATGCTGTGTTCCTAGACGACACGGCCCCTATTGACGTAGCTCGCATCATCCAGGACTGATTTTATGAGCACGAGGATGAATAATTACCACATCTCCTAATTATTGAGCCTTTGTGACCTACTGTGGGGAGAAGGGTCCGTGATAGCTACCCACCTTCATCACCGTTTCCTGAACTTGCCACGATTTTGCAGAAAGTATGGTACGAGATTCCCTTCAAAATGATACAGGACCTGTTTTTATCCATTTCAACACGAGTGTACTATATGCTTTGTTATGCAAGTGATTAGTGTTGTGGCGTAACAAGACAGCTACGCCACACTGAAGTAGCCGAAAGGCACGCGTTAATCTCACGCAGATGGGCGTGAGGTCTGAAACAGAATACGTAATGAATGCTATAAAGAAAAGTACGTAGCTGCTGTAATACTTAACTTTAATTCATCATAGTTTTACATCGCTCTTGACGATACAAATGAGACTCTGTAGATACATGAAGTTACTAATGTCGCCTTGCTAGGTCGTAGCCATGGACTTAGCTGAATGCTATTCTGTCTCTCGGCAAATGAGAGAAAGGCTTCGTCAGCGTAGTCGCTAGCAAAGTCGTCGTACAACTGGGTCGAGTGCTAGTCAGTCTCTCTAGACCTGCCGTGTGGTGGCGCTCGGTCTGATCAATGACAGTGGCGACACGCGGGTCCGACATGTACTAATGGACCGTGGCCTATTTAAAGCTACCACCTAGCAAGTGTGGTGTCTGGCGGTGACACCACAATTAGCATTTCAGGGAAACAGCAAGAAATACGTAATTGTAACGCCATCTACATGTTGTGTATATTTTTTTTTTTTTTTTTTTTTTTTTATTCAGATGGCTCTGAGCACTATGGGACTTAACATCTGAGGTCATCAGTCCCCTAGAACTAAAAACTACTTAAACCTAACTAAGCTAAGGACATCACACACATCCACGCCCGAGGCAGGATTCGAACCTGCGACCGTAGCGGTCGCGCGGTTCCAGACTGAAGCGCCTAGAACCGCTCGGCCACAATGGCCGGCGGTTGTTTTTTGAGAAGATCTAACATTCTGCGTGGTGTCTGTTTGTTCTAAGTCGTGTCTCCCTACCACTTTCGCGCAACTACGCTCTGAGCGTGTTTTTTAGGCAATTGACTAGTTTGAACCTGGGACCTGTTGCTGGTAAGGAGACGCCAGACCATACATGACATGTAGAATTCAGAAGAGTTCAGTGAGACTAGCGATGATGTAATCAAATACTTAATGATTTCAGCGTCAGCACCACTGCACTCCCTGTAAAAGAATCTTAATATTAACTAAATTTAGTGGAAGGGGTTCAAGGCTTTCCTATTTTTAGTTATCTGGTAAAATAACGTCGAAAAAGCAGTTAAGTTTACCATTGCAAATTTTATTATACTCACAAAATATTGTTTATAAATTGCACTATTGATAAAAGGAAATGTTTTAATACAGGATAATAAAAACCAACTGCGTTCAACAAAAATGTGAACGAATATTCCCTGAATGGGTTTCCAAGATCTGCAATGGATCTAAGGATGACCTATGCCATATCACATCTATAATCCAGATTTAAGTTAAGTTTCATACAAAGAGAAAATATCAAAATGGTCTACAGTGACTCTCAATTATCTTTAATTACTTATTTAACTTGTCGTAAATTATTGTGGCTCATGTGGCTTCTCAATAATTATATAACAGAAAAATCATTGCATTTACAGATTTCAACTTCTAGTAGCAAAAGTGAATACCATGAGCTTTAATTGACGATCGACATTAGTATTATGCAAAAATTGGGTGTAACAGATGAGACTTCTGCAGTTCTGAGTGAAGCCTTATGCGGCATCGCGTGCGTTCATTACCTTGTTGTTGGTTAGGCAGCGTCAGGGGGCGGCAGGCGGCGCAGCTCCACACATCTCACCGTTTCGGAAGCAACTATCCCCTAACTTCTCCTTACTAAAATTTACCGAAGTTGGTTATAGAAAAGCTATCTGGTTGTGTTTTCAATTGACCAATCAGGGTCTCAATGTTAACCTTAAGCTCTGCCTACAAAACTTCTGTCTATCCAATGAGAAACGTTATACTTTTCATGGTGGGGCAATGTTTTTAATGTTTGCAACGTAACAGAGACGCGAAAAAGTCTCACGCTAAAACTTGCAGCTGGTGTGGCCCTTTTAGTGTTATCGTAAGATCTATACTGTTCTTCTGGAGGGCTCTATCTTCTAACATGGGCTGGGGGAGTGGTCCTGGCGGTCAGCCGGTATGTGGGTGTCCGTCCCTTATCGTAGGGCCTTCTAGCTTAACACGGTTCTGCTCTCGGCTTCTGTTCTCGTTTCTTCCCTCGGAACTGTGTCTGTTTCACGGTGGGAGGGTATGACATGCATTTAGGCGTTCTTGTGTTATTCTGTGGTATTCCATTTCCTCACTCGTTGATCGTATTACTTTGGTTAATTTAATGTCAGGATTTATTCGGAGCTATGTGACATACTGCCGGATTTGCTTATCATGTCAGGGTTTTAATGGAAGGTGTTGGATTTGCCTGACACCTTACAAAGACTGTGTTATGTCCTGTGTGGATGGGTAGAAATATCTACCAGCACGAGTCGGAATTCGAAGACAGATATCCTTAAGCGCAATCTGACGACGCCTGAAACACCACGGACTGTTAGCAGGACGACCATCTTTGCTGCTTCTCCCAACGCCACAGCAGAGAGACCCGCCAATAGTGGTACGGCAAACGACAACACTGCACCCAGTGTGGAACCACGTTGTCTTCTCAAACGAGCCTTGGTCTGCGTACAGCATCATGCTGGATGTATCTGTACGTGAAGACTCTGGGGTGAACGAACCTTTCCAGATCGCATTACTCGTCGTTATTTGCTCCCAGCACCTATCGTAATGGTATGGTGTGCCGCCGATATACAACACGATCACGTTGAATCCAGGTAGATGGTGACTGAGACAGTAGCCGTTCCAACTGTTGTGATGTATGTCTGGCGGCTGTCCACCATCTTCGAGGCCCTAGGGGAGTAACATTTCAACAAGATAACGTGAGGTGACATATTTCTTGTGCTATCCTGACAATCGTCGATACAGACGATGTTGTCGGTTGTTGTCCTGGCAAGCACGTCCTCCAGATATCTCACCCGCTCAAAGCATCTGGTCACGGGTTGTCGAGGGGCTGGCACGCTACTATCTCGCCAGTCCCTGCGGTTCATGAACTCTAGTACAGCGTTGTAGCAGTATGAAATGACGTACAGCACCGCGTATGTCATTCAAACTCAAACCGATGCCCAAGCGGGTTAGAATCGTTGTCGCTGCCGGAGATATTAGCTGTGTGTGCTAAATATCACACCTCGTAAATCCCCAAATCACTAAATTGTAAAGGTTAAGTAAGTAAAATTTCGTCATTCTCAACCTTTCCTTGAATTGAAATGGTAGTGTCTTCTAAATATAAAATAAGAATCTTTGTTATACAGTGTGTAACGGGGGTATAAGTGCACGTATGCAGTATTTACGCCATCTGCAGACTAATGATTATAGATGTTATAAGTCGTACGTTTTTATGTCAGGTAGTACCTCCAAGTTCATGCTTGAAGAGAGAGGCATCAATGCTTATTTTCCCCTGGGCTACAAGACACGTGTTGCAAAATGGTTAGCCTATACTGCTAGGGGTGGTTCACTTAGTGGTGCAGTTACGACGATGCAGGAAACATCAGGTAGTAGTTTTAGCGGGAAGACTGTTCGGCGAAGAGAAAAAGCAACCAAGGCACTGTTATGTGTAGACAGTAAATGTCTGCATGTACATCTGTTACACCCTGTAGAAGTAACATGACCTCTTATGCTAAATCACTCTCGTCTCATCATCATTGTCAGTTTCATCATAGCCATAGTCAGAGTGGTCAGAGGTCTTCAAAGCTGCACATTGACTTAATGAGCAGCATCATCTCCGTTGTTCTCTTTATGTACTGCAAAAGTAATGTTGACTGATCGCTAGGATATGTTTGCTCTGCTCTTTCTCTATTATATCTGTAGAGGTTATGTTTAGAGACATTTGTATCATGGATAGGCAGTCGGTCAGCTTCTTTGTGCCATTTGCTATGTTATAATTTAATTGTCTTCTGGAATCACTTCATTCCTTCTTTAACGTGGTCAACGATCCACCTCATAACTACTATTGAATCTGTTAACTTCTCTCTGTACTTTCTATGCCTGTTACGATGACGTTAAGTAAAATTGAACGATGCTTTGAAAAATGAAAAACTACACCGGTCACTTATTTTTTTCATACTTAACACAGCACGTTTCGAGAAGTTATTCGCATAAGTAACTAGTGCAATTTTTCATTATTTAAATCATGAACGACACAGTTGCAGAGTTTCCTAAAACATCTAATATGATGAAAGAAATTAAAATTGAGCGAGTTGTAGGTTTGCAAATTGTAAGCTGCGTTCTTTGTAACGGAAATTCCGATCTAAGAGTAATTCATATGTTTGCAGAAACATCTCATTTCCAATTATTTGTTCCTCTGCAAGTAAAAACAATATATATATATATATATATATATATATATATATATATATATATATATATATATATATATATATATAATTCTTGTAACTACATGTGTGTAAATTTTTTCACTGATTAGAAATACAAGTTTGTCAGAAGCAGCCTGCAACGCTTTTAAGGGTGTTGCGTGGAAGTGAGAATGACAATTAAGAAAAAAATTCAATGTGTTGCACCGTTTCCGATTTGTTAGTATTGAAGTTAGCCAGTCAGGTCGTTGCGCGCCAAATTCAAGCAGCCTGCCAGAGACGCTGTAGCCAAAAGTGACCTCCGTTTGGTTTCCTCAAATTGTACAAAGAGAACGATACAAAAGTTGAACATAGGACGGTAGCAAGGATCGAACCCGAACCAATGGCTGAGCAGTCTCGTGCGCTGTCGTCTACGCTATGAGTACAACTGACACCAATTGCATCTGGTACGCCGTTTCAATCTGCGCGCGCAACGACCCGAGTTACCAGCTTCAAAGCTAATTAAATCGGTAACGGTGCAACGTATACAGTTCTTTCTTAGAAATTATTTTTCAGCACAACATACCCTGCAACACCCTTAGGAGCTTTCCAGGCTGTTTCTAATCATGCTGTATAATCACCTGGGGGCAGTCATGTCTTACTGTTTTGTACTAGACATTATTACGCCGTTTAATAACTTTTCTGATGTCTTGGTCACGCTTTCATTATTTCCAGAATCACCTTACTCGTTTAGACATTCCATCACTTTCAAAGGCTATAAAATACAACACAGAACTGGTGTCATAAGATATGATAATATATTATATTTCACCATTTATTACAGATATGGTATAATGAGTAGAATACGGCTTTCCAGCCTAACAGTAACTAAGTCAATCATATAAAATTGTTCATTAGAGACATTGTGTCTCATAATCATTCTCAATCACGAGCCAAGTGCAAATTGCTACCAAGGGACAAATTGGAAGCCAAATGGACTAAACCGTTAGGTGGCGCTGGATACGTGCTGCATTTGTTTGTTTATGATTACATTTTCACCGTTACATCGTATAAAATAATTTCATCAGTAAACATTTCATGTCACTTTACAAAGCCTTACAACATCGTATGTCTTTACAAAACTATGTGTAGCAGATCTTCTGATGGTCGAAAACAATACATTGAAAGAACAAAATGGGTGGCGCTACGTTACATCAGATCAACTGTCAGTTAACAGACAACTTTTTTTGACAGCTTATAGCGTATAAATTACCCTTTTACTTGTGTTACATGCAACAAGTTTTTTTCAGGACTCAAAGAAACCTTTACAGATATGGTTATAACTACATAACAATCGCTAAGCTGTAATTGTACGTAAGACAATTGAAAAATTAATAAAAATTAAAAATTATAGAGATTAATAGAGGATGGAAATGGAATAGGTTAAGAATTGGCACGCTTAAAATAAGTTACAGAGGATCTGTGGATCTATGACCATAAACTAGCTGCTTCGTCTTGTAGTATTTTCATGCAAATTGGGGTTTTATTTTTGGTGATGATGTCAGAGTAGCTCGTTTACAATACCATCATCACAGCCTCGCTGTTTGTTATACCGTTCAGTTCTAGATATTTCTACATCAATTGTTTGGAAGAATGAAGACTTACTCTACCACTATTATGTATGAAATTGATGATGAGCTCAATGTGGAGAATATTAGTTACTCCGTTAAAAGGTCACGTACGTAGCTTTGAAGAGCTGTTCATACTTACGTCATGGAATGAGCATGATTCGACTGTTTTTACAGGTATTTCATGAAAATTCGTCTCTTGGTAATTTATTAATGCCTGGTATGCGAAAACATAACTGTTTCTTTATGTAATTAGAAAATAATTAAAAACAAACATTACCGTTACGACGCATGTGACTGTTTGCTTTCTCACCGCTTGGAGCGCTAGTGCCGCTCCAGCTGTCAAACGGTAACAACTTTCGCACCAGAGTGTATCGTGACTATGCATTAGACTGTGGTATCCATGCTTCTCGCAGCAAAGGGCGTAATTACATCTATGGGGATCTTAGAGGTAAGAAAAGAAGGGAGGAGTCATTATGTCACAAACTTGAAGCCGATGTCCACCACCTTAGTTAGCCCAAAACATTAGGTTCACCGTATTCATACCCCCATAATTCACAGTGGTGATATTTCAGTGGTGATATTTCCCCGTGACGTCACTCTGACGAACCCGTGGCCAGTTTCGACAGTGCTGGGTGCTTTGATTGTGTGGAGACGTAGTCGTTTCATTGAGAACGCCGGCTTGCGTTGTTTACCAGGTACTGATCGATCCGATCGTAATCTAAAGCTTACAGGAATCACATTTCTTTCGTAAGCGGAGCAATTCAAGCAATATTTTCTTTTGTATACGTGAATTATTGTTGCACGGTTTGTAGTAGTGGTTTTATGTCTGTAATTTGATTTTAGGTTTGCCTTAAATTACACAGTGTCCGTTCTTTCTCTTATTTACTGTGTTTTTCATTGCCTTCCAAATCGCAAATGCTGCGACATCAGAGCTACCCTGCATCAACGGTCTCGCCCCTGCATAACACACGGCTACGTAACCGCGCTGACTGTTGGGGCAGCATCTGTCGCCCTAAATGCCTCTCGACGATAATTATTATTCATTGTTCACTTTTCCTCCCCCTTTAAAAAAGATTTTGGCTAGAACAGCAGGAGACAGCGGTCATGTTTGCGTGAGTTTTGTGTGTATAACTGTATGAATGTGGATGTGTGCTGTGCTTCCTGAAGAAGGCTTGGGCTGAAAATTTATCTGAACACTCTTTTCGTCGTGCACGCCTTTTGCTCGGTGTGTGAGTAGCAATCTATCCGTTTCACAGTATAGTTATTCCCTCATGAAGTTTGTTGTGAATAATCCACTGCTGTTCAACAGGAACAATGATGTACAAATTACAATAGCAGAAGAAAAAAATGACATTTATTACGCCGCATTAAGATTGTCTGTAGCACAAACAGGGGCTCACAGTGGTGGAACCAGAAGTTTTGATCATTTACCCATTGATATGAAATGCCTGACACACAGCAAAGCAAAATTTGAAACTACATTGAAAATGTTTCTCCTTGATAACTTCTCCTGTTCCGAGGAAGATTATCTATTACTGTAATGTGTAAATGGTAATGTGTAGGGATTACTGAAAAACGTATGTCTGTCTTTAATTACAAAATATAGAAACTAATAAACGATCAGCATGGGTGCATATTTACAAAAAAATAATGTCAATATATAATGACTCGTTTCATATCATTACGATTTATCGTGCAAATGATGCCTGGGATATGAAACTAAGTAACTAAGTATTGGGACATCACAAAACATCGTGTAGACTTATATACTTTGAAAACATCAAAATGAAATAAAATGTAAAATCAAGCAGATGATCAAAGTACACATACATTCGAATTGTGCTATGTTTGGTTATTCCTGAAAAACTGACAGAGTTACTGGCCGGAAATATTCCGAGAAAAGAAGCAAAAAGATCACTGTCCGAAAGGTACGCCTACAACTTACACAGGTTAGGCTATCATTACTAAAAAGCTACTCACATACATGTTAAAGCAAAATATTCTTTTTAAGGAGTCGTAACCGTTTGAGAACATTCCCGTAATCACATTTAGAGCATGCCAAAATGCTGGAAGATGTTTAAAAATGATGTCTTTTTTTACCCTTTAAGTTGCTATTTTTGGCCACACACTGAACGACGAATCAGACGTAAGATTTCAAAGCGAGAAGATGGGTAAACTACAGTGAGACTAATCCACTGACAAGCTAATGAAACACGAACTCTATTCTGTGTGGAAGTAGGCATATACCTGCATGCAGATCTGTTTCTATGACGTTTCAGTAATCATTCACTTTGGTGTCATGCACAAGATAAGATAGGGTGCCTTCCATCTTCCCTAATTGCACACGTTTGTGGGCTAGCAAAGTACACGTAGGTACGTTTTTTGCAAACGTGAACACTAAAAATTTTTTGCATACGAACTGAAAGCTGAAAATGTAACGAACGAGAAGCAGTGCTGATACCAGTAAGCAAATAAGCATTTTTCGGAGTTCCAGTTTCATTAGCTATCGATACAAATACAGTAGAATTTGAATTAAGTGGATTACTAAAGCATGCTATTAACATCACTTCCTTCTGTTTCTGATTACCCGAAACATAGCAGCAAAAATAAAGTTACGTTAATGAGGCCAAATGTGTCGTATTACTAGAGCAAATACGCATTTAAGGGCAGAAAAATCCTGACACTATGTTATTCATATAAGCTCTGTAATTATTAGTATTTAAAACAGTTGTTGCGTGCACATGATAGGAATAATAAACAAGAAGCAATCGTAAGCAGTAGTCTGTTAATGTGTTGGGGTACTTAATAATGGCGGCAGAGCCACCTTTTTTTTTTTTTTTTTTTTTTTTTTTTTTTTTTTTTGCCTCCATGGTGACGGACGGCAGCTGCAGTTAGAGCAGCAATGGTTCTACGATACGAACAGCTGGTCACTAGAAGAGCTGACGGCTATATGAAATAATGATTTAATTGTTAAAAGTAATGATACCGCTGTACGTTTGTTCAGGCCAATGGTTCCAAAATCGTTTAGCATGGACTTTAGGGGCAACTGTGAAGAGCAAGCTGTAAAGATTATTTGTTCAGAGGCAATTGTCCCGAAGACAGATACAGCGTCAGTTGTCAGTGGAGTTGCAAGCAGACACTGAGGTGCTCTCTGTGAGTGACGTGCTGCCAGTCAGAAACAGATGTGGATACGGATAGTGTCCGGGCGGTAGTGGAACTTGGAGCGGTATGATAGTTTGGATAATTAATGGTCCGAGTATGTGCCGTCTACCGATAATTGACTGATGTAGCTATGTGAGTTTACAACAGTGAAATACTATTTAGTGGTTCTCATTGAGAATCGTTTCTCTAGTTAGAGAGATCTGGCTATGTAATGATAATGAGTGGGATTAATTAGTGTGTTGGATGATTCAAAAAATTTCCCTCTTAGAACTGTTAAGCAGGATATGTTATAGGATTTATGGCCACATGCTTAACTGTAGTGTTCCTTACTTTCTAGCTAGTGTTTCTGTTCAGCAACTCAAAAGTGATTGACTATTTCTATAATGTTGTATGTATGGTTCTCGCACTCTGAGGAAGCCAGGTGTTAGCTGTGTTATTTGTAGTTTTGTGCAGACTGGGAGAATACTGTGTTGTGCCCTTAGTATGGTGAACGGATTTGTAGTTGCATTGAGCGATAGCGACTCAATTGGCAAAGTTCTTAGTTAGACGATTTCGAAACAAAGCTGTATGTTGGTCGTACAGTGTTAACCGCCAATTACTTGCCAAGATCTTTACCTTAAATATAAATAGAGAAATAATGTCACCATATATGCAAGCACATCGCAGATACATCATTTCTTAGAAATTTGAAGTGGCGAGTGATTATTAAATTAGGTAAAAATTATTGGGTCAGCATTTCTCAACACCTGAAGACGCTTAAATTTTGTTTGAATATGTAATTTCAGGTAGAATGTTTGTATTTTTTGTAAATCTCAAATCGTTACTTTGGCGAATAGGGTATTGCTGATTACTTGTGTGGGGCGGCGAGTGCAAAATTTTCTATTGTTGCCATTCTCAACACAGGCTCTCTAACTACAATGTTGGCAACCAGAAACTGATTAGCAAAAACGTGATGCCTGTAATTAAAAATCACTGTGCCCACTCTGATGGAGAAATAATGTTATTTATCATTGAAGTTCATTACGCTGAGGATTTAGGATAATGTCTGGGATTCATAGAAAATGCAGTTTACTATAACAATTTTCACTATATTCTGAAAACGATAAAGCGTAAAGTTCCAGACAAATGTTTGCCCAAGCAATGCTACTATCAGCTATTGTACTATCAGAGCTGTTCAGAGTCTATTGCGCAGATCCTATTATCCCTAGATAACGAAACTGTTCAATAATCGTTACTGGTGTAAATGTTCAAAGTGAATGCTCGCCAAAATTTGATGTTAATACTCATCGAATGCCACGCTAGTAATGGTAGAAGGTCTGTCCTACGGCGACACATGAAAAAACGACATACGCAAACTGAGAATAAATCACTGAGGTCGTTCCGCAGTTAACACTTAACCCCAATGTGAACTCATTGTTACGTGCACACCGAGTTACGTAATATGGCATCCAAGGCTGTTCCTTGCAACTGCACAGACGCGCCGTGGCTTCCGACACAGAGTGCGTGCTGATACGAATCTAGAAGAGAACTGGGGCCTGACTCTAGGTCGCAGCGCTCTTATTTATATAGCCACGGTGCAGAACGCCGAAGGCGCAGGCAACATTTGCCTTCCTGACTAGCTGCTGGGGCTAGCAGAACACCACTTGAAGATACTAAATAATTAATTGCTTCCTTCGCTGAAGGCCAATGAAGCACTCAATTTAATTGTGCTATCGGCACATAGGTAAGTATCTATAATAAAATTCTGATGTGGCTAGGTTAAATACTTTTGGCGAGAGAATTATTTTAGTTGCACTGCACACAATAGATGAGCTCTGAACTTGCCCTTTGGAGAATTGCTACAACTATAGTTTTATAGCTACCTTTTGGAAACTTCTCACATCTTTGTTATTATAGCGTATCTCCATTCTACCTAAATCTAAACATCCTAGCTTATTCTAATAGCTTACTTAATCTATCTTGATTCTGTACTTTTAGGACACAAAAACATAAAACCATGGATTTCAACCAAAATATTACTTTGTGAGATCCAGCATGCTGTTTCCATTAAATTACAATGAAAAAGGAATCCGAATATAAATTTTGAAATTTCTAGCTCCTTCCTCTTACACTGATGATTTGCGTAACATGTCCAAATTTCGAAATTGTTAAAGTTACTAAACTGAAACATAACACATTGTTATTTTAGCGTCACTCATGACATGCCATTAACTGTTGAGATCATTCACTTTACTTTTGAGGTACCGTGCAACATTCAGGATGTCATAGCTAGTTAGAGCGGACTAGGCTGGCACACAATGGAAAGCATATGAATTCTATATGGCGTGAGTAGGCTGTTTCCCTACATCACCCTCTACCTAATTTTTTTGAATGTAAATGAAAAAAAAATACAAAAGGGGGAAGCAAGAGTACAGCTTAACTCCCTACTAAAATGGAAAAATTGAAATTGAAATATTTAGAAATATTAAAAGAAAACTGATTACCTACTCCAATCATTTACATTGCTGCCACGTTCACTGCCTCTTAAGACAAATTGCATAACTGATAAGAACATCTATTACATACATAAATTGCAAGTCTGCAAAATCCATGGCACTAATGCCTTGCGTATTAAATTTTTCATGAAAAAGGTATTAAACAGAGGGCATGATACTGCCTAGAAAATCACTCAAAATTTTAGGTAGTTTCGAAAATCAATGAAACAATTTGGCATACATATTGCCTCTAATACATAAACATGTAAAATTATGATATTGTCTGGCTCAAGTTTCACTTAATAAGGTGAAAATCTTAAACCTATTAAATTGTTTGTAGATATTTTTACATACATAGATATAAAGAAAATGACATTGTTATTCTTGTTACATAAAGAAATAATGAAATCTTAGCAGTCTTTTCTACACCTGAAAGAGAATTTTACGAATCATAACACTCCCACTTTTACATACATTGTTGTAGCCGCTTTGGCAGGAGTTCTGCATTTCGATTCACAAGAGGGAAGTTTCTGTGGTGTGCGTCCTTCAAGTCCACTCTATACTACAATGGGGAAAGGGGGGGGTCACTGTGAGTTGTGTCCAAGTCTCTCCACACTTTCACAGAGCTGCTAGGCTGCCATTATCGGGTTTGTCCTGTAGAACAAACAAAAAGAGTGCCCCAGACTCCGTTCACTTAATAACTAAGGAAGGGTCACAATGAAATGGGGATGTATACATTTTAACTCTAACTCGTTACTGAAACAAAGTTAACAAAAAGGTTTTCTATTTCATTCTCATGGTTACTTTACTGTAATTAAATCGGTAAACAAATGGCCCAATAAGCCATTAATCATGTATTAAAGAAAGTGAAACCTTTAAATCTCAAATTATTATTTCTGGGCCAGAACACTATGAACCAACGCACGGTACATTCCTGACACATCTGTATTTATTTATAGGCTGACTCATCGTCAAATATCTCATTCTTAGGGACGGTATGAGTATACTTAAATATTAGTTGTCATTTTTAGCTTCTCTGTACATTTGAGTAACTTGTGGTTATAGGAGTATAATTTCTGAGTGTTCAAAACACACTATGATTAGTCGATTACTAAATTAACTTATTGGTTCTTCGCTGCTGTGTCTGTTCCACATTTCATTGAAGTTTAATTGTGCTGAGCTATTAATAATGTTTCATCTCTGCAGTTACGTTATTCAGTTACGTTGCTAGTGTATGTACTTATGTAATACTCACTCTACTAACAATTTAAAGCACAGGATAACGCATTGTTTTCATTTCTATGATGTATTGCAGCTGGTCAGTTTGCTCATGTGGCAATCCATTTCCACTCGATCGGATGCTGAAACCACAGGTAGTCCCTCTCGACTACCACATATGCGTTATGCTAAATTCCTTAAACCTATATGACACCATGAGCTGTTTTGTCTCATCTAACATAAGGGTACCTACGGTTGCATTCACATCTCCAACTCGATATCTTAATACGTGTAGCCGTGTACTAGCACACACTACACCCAAATAATGGCCATCTCCAACCTCATAAATACTTCAAGGGCGTGTCCTTCACGTCTCAACCACAAACACTATTCAGTTTCATTATTATTGCCATTCCTTTCTATACAAGGTGAGTTCATCATTACAACTTATCTGCATATATTCCATAACACTAAGCAATCTCTTCTACTATTTACTAGTTAGCTCTACTGCAGACAATAGGTCTCATTGCCACTTCAGCTTCTGCTTACAAATGAATTTGCATATCTTTTTAAATTTAGTGTGGAACCATTTCCAATAAAACAACACTTCGTACTTATAATATTACCAAGATTCTTCCTAAACGTATATATACATACTTGTTACTCAGATACATTTACGTCTTCATTACTTCATACCTCTCTATTTTTTACTTGTCACCATTAGGTTTGTCACATCCAGTAGCTTCTTCACTAATCGGTGGATAGAATGGTTACAGAACTCGTAGTTTGTTACTGGAAATATTTGCAAAATTAGTTATGGGAAGAAGAAATCGAAATCTTGGGGTTAGGAAATCTGAAGAATGAGTGAGACCTAAAGTGAGGAAAGAAGATCTCACACAGCTGGGACTGCACAACTGCCACACTGCGTAGAGGTTACAGAACAACCTCCTGCCTACAGAATTCATTCACTACCTACGAATTTCTTTAGGTCGATCACGTTTCTGAGATCTAATACTTTTTTACTCTGCAGGTAGTCCAGCCTATAGGCATTTGCATGTGGTTTTCCTATAATCCTGAAAGGTGCTTGGTATACGAACATGAATTTCTTTGTTTCCGCATTAATTTTCTTAGACTTTTCCTTGGTTTTGATAAGGACTAACTGACCTATCTCAAAACTGGTAGGTACAGCTTTCGCGTCATGGCGCTTTTTCCTTTCCAGTGCTCGTTTCCTTATATTTGCCGTAGCCCTTAACTTTTATCGTCGTTGGATGTTAGCCTTAGAAGAGGGAATTCGACCATATCCGCAAACACATTGTGCGGTTCTTGGACAAACATCAATTCGCAAGGTGCAAAACCAGTTGCCTCATGCCTTAGGTTGTTAATCACATTCTCAAAATACTTAATGTGCTCGTCCCAACTTGAGTGTTTCCGAGCACAATAAGTCCTGCAAAGCCTATTCAATTTCCGCATAATACGTTCGCTCATATTTCCTTGAGGGAAATACGCAGATATTTTCAGATTTTTCACTCCAGCCTTATCCAGACATTCTTTAAATCTATGAGATGTAAATTGAGGCCCATTGTCTGACAGCAAACTCTTCGGAACACCAACATTCACGAAGAAATCTTTTTCCAACATTTCTACCAGCGTCTTTGCATTCGCTCTTTTAATTGAGTATAGCTTAACTTATTTACTAAACCCATCTACAACAACAAAAACATGGCTGCATCCACCTCTCGAAGCAGGAAGAGGGCCGAACATATCACAAGCCAGTAAATCTAGGGTTTCAGTGGGCTCTGCTGAATGCATATCTCCTTGTATTATGGTGTTACTACCACGGACGTTCTGGCACACTACACAAGATACTAGACGCTTGACAACACGGCGGTACATGTTGTCAAACGCAACTTTCTCCTTCAATTTGGCTATGCATTTCTTTGCACCGTAGTATCCATACCTGAGGTGTACATAGTCGATTAGTAAGTCTACATGTTGTGAGGGAAAGCACATCTTCCACTCTGAAACACCTACCTTTTTCCTCCTAAACAGAACACCTTTATGCAAACAGTAGTATTCCGAAACCCTGGGATAGTTCGCATCTCCTAAATAGCTCTTTACTAACTTCAGCTAGTCATCTGCATTCTGATCATGTGTCAAGTTCTTAATTACCTTTTTAATGCATTCTCTTCCTTTACTTCATGCAACGCAAACATTTTTACTTCATTTATGTCTGTTGCTACTCCCGCATCATCACAGAGCTCCGCACTTCTAGATAACCCATCAGCTACCAGATTGTCTTTTCCTTGGATATATCTAACCTCAAGGTCAAATGCTGGAGATACAATGACCATCTTACCAAACGTGCATTCCTCAACTTACAGGTCTTTAAAAAGGTCAGCGCCTTATGGTCCCTATAAACAATCATCTTATGACCTAGTAAATACTGCTCAAACTTCTGCACCCCAAACACAATGGCCAATGCTTACAATTCAGAAATGCCATAATTTCTCTCTGTCGCCTGTAGAGATCGACTTGCAAAAGCGATAGTTCTGTGCACGTCTTGTCCGTTCTATATTTCTACTTGGAACACCTGCACGGCTACACTATAGCCACTTGCATCCACAGACATAAAGAATGGTTTTTCAGAATCCGGGTGATGTAAAATAGGACTATTAATTAAATATTGTTTAAGCTCCTCGAACGCCTGTTGGCATTCTGTTGTCCAAACTCAAGGGGTATTCTTTTTCAACAGGAGGTGAAGACAGGACGCATTAAAACCCTGGTCACTAACAAAACGCCTATAGAAGCAGAAAAGACCGAACATCGATCTCAACTGCTTCTTCTTTCTGGGAGCCTCAAATTTTTCAATGACCGCTAGCTTGCCTGGGTCTCCACTTATCATATATCCCAAGAAACATACATCCTCTTTAACGCACTCTGTCTTTTCAATCTTTATTTGCATTCCACTTCTCTCAATAGCCTTTAACACTTCTTCTAACAAAACTATATGCTCTTCCCAAGTGAGGGTTGCTAGTAAAAGATTACGTAGACCGTGATTTTATTAATTAAGGCTGGTCCTAATAGATGGCACATCACCCGTACGAAGGCACAAACAGAGATTTTAAGTCCGGAAGGGACCACACGGTACTGGTAACAAAGTCCTTCGTACAAGAAAGCTTTGTCTGTCACATATTAGTCGGTACGCGGAGACGACATACCTACAACACTTTAATGTGAGGTCTTCAGTTCTACGTTGTTATAAATGCTGTTAACAGGTTTTCAAGGCCCATGTCATTGCTGCTAGCATTTAACACTCTATGAGCGTTCATGTGTTCTATGATCACAGTTCTGATCACTGTTTATCACTTTTCACAAAAAGGAACACAATTTTTCATGCGTCCACTAGACTTTTTTAGTTCTTGTGAAACACGCTTCACTGTCCTGATTGCTGCCGGTACTCCTCAATGTACTCGACAGAAAATCATATTTGCAAATGACAATTTACAAGATAGTGAGGTCTTGTACATTGACACATCAGTTGGTATTATTACATCAAGATAACAAAAGTAATAGACCGTCACATAAAATATGAGACAACATGAGTTTAAAATCTGCTACATTGTTCTGACCATAAGATCATTACTGAACAGTGTAGGTATCAGTACATTTCCCTTTTCATGTCATACATTCATTAGTGTTTCTTTGTAGTCATTCATACATGTTTTCATTAGGAATATTACCATATTATGGCACAGATGTCCATGTTCGGTTCACCTAACAGAGAGATGCTCATAAGAGCATACGGGGTGGGGAGGCTTCCGTGCCTCGGCGATACAGATGGCCGTACCGTAGGTGCAACCACAACGGAGGGGTATCTGTTGAGAGGCCAGACAAACATGTGGTTCCTGAAGAGGGGCAGCAGCCTTTTCAGTAGTTGCAGGGGCAACAGTCTGGATGATTGACT
This sequence comes from Schistocerca nitens, assembly GCF_023898315.1. Classification (NCBI taxonomy): domain Eukaryota; kingdom Metazoa; phylum Arthropoda; class Insecta; order Orthoptera; family Acrididae; genus Schistocerca; species Schistocerca nitens. Next base: position 148,652,596 of record NC_064615.1, on the reverse strand, counting down.
GATCTGGCCTTGTAACATTAACCAAAATGGCCTTGCTGTGCTGGTACTGCGAACGGCTGAAAGCAAGGGGAAACTACAGCCGTAATTTTTCCCGAGGACATGCAGCTTTACTGTATGATTAAATGATGATGGCGTCCTCTTGGGTAAAATATTCCGGAGGTAAAATAGTCCCCCATTCGGATCTCCGGGCGGGGACTACTCAGGAGGACGTCGTTATCAGGAGAAAGAAAACTGGCATTCTACGGATCGGAGCGTGGAATGTCAGATCCCTTAATCGGGCAGGTAGGTTAGAAAATTTAAAAAGGGAAATGGATAGGTTAAAGTTAGATATAGTGGGAATTAGTGAAGTTCGGTGGCAGGAGGAACAAGACTTTTGGTCTGGTGATTACAGGGTTATAAATACAAAATCAAATAGGGGTAATGCAGGAGTAGGTTTAATAATGAATAAAAAAATAGGAGTGCGGGTTAGCTACTACAAACAACATAGTGAACGCATTATTGTGGCCAAGATAGATACAAAGCCCATGCCTACTACAGTAGTACAAGTTTATATGCCAACTAGCTCTGCAGATGATGAAGAAATTGATGAAATGTATGACGAGATAAAAGAAATTATTCAGGTAGTGAAGGGAGACGAAAATTTAATAATCACGGGTGACTGGAATTCGTCAGTAGGAAAAGGGAGAGAAGGAAACATAGTAGGTGAATATGGATTGGGGGGAAGAAATGAAAGAGGAAGCCGCCTTGTAGAATTTTGCACAGAGCATAACTTAATCATAGCTAACACTTGGTTCAAGAATCATAAAAGAAGGTTGTATACCTGGAAGAATCCTGGAGATACTAATAGGTATCAGATAGATTATATAATGGTAGGACAGAGATTTAGGAACCAGGTTTTAAATTGTAAGACATTTCCAGGGGCAGATGTGGATTCTGACCACAATCTATTGGTTATGAACTGCAGATTGAAACTGAAGAAACTGCAAAAAGGTGGGAATTTAAGGAGATGGGACCTGGATAAACTGAAAGAACCAGAGGTTGTAGAGAGTTTCAGGGAGAGCATAAGGGAACAATTGACAGGAATGGGGGAAAGAAATACAGTAGAAGAAGAATGGGTAGCTCTGAGGGATGAAGTAGTGAAGGCAGCAGACGATCAAGTAGGTAAAAAGACGAGGGCTAATAGAAATCCTTGGGTAACAGAAGAAATATTGAATTTAATTGATGAAAGGAGAAAATATAAAAATGCAGTAAATGAAGTAGGCAAAAGGGAATACAAACGTCTCAAAAATGAGATTGACAGAAAGTGCAAAATGGCTAAGCAGGGATGGCTAGAGGACAAATGTAAGGATGTAGAGGCTTGTCTCACTAGGGGTAAGATAGATACTGCCTACAGGAAAATTAAAGAGACCTTTGGAGAGAAGAGAACCACTTGTATGAATATCAAGAGCTCAGATGGCAACCCAGTTCTAAGCAAAGAAGGGAAGGCAGAAAGGTGGAAGGAGTATATAGAGGGTTTATACAAGGGCGATGTACTTGAGGACAGTATTATGGAAATGGAAGAGGATGTAGATGAAGATGAAATGGGAGATAAGATACTGCGTGAAGAGTTTGACAGAGCACTGAAAGACCTGAGTCGAAACAAGGCCCCGGGAGTAGACAACATTCCATTAGAACTACTGATGGCCTTGGGAGAGCCAGTCCTGACAAAACTCTACCATCTGGTGAGCAAGATGTATGAGACAGGCGAAATACCCACAGACTTCAAGAAGAATATAATAATTCCAATACCAAAGAAAGCAGGTGTTGACGGATGTGAAAATTACCGAACTATCAGTTTAATAAGTCACAGCTGCAAAATACTAACGCGAATTCTTTACAGACGAATGGAAAAACTGGTAGAAGCGGACCTCGGGGAGGATCAGTTTGGATTCCGTAGAAATGTTGGAACACGTGAGGCAATACTAACCTTACGACTTATCTTAGAAGAAAGATTAAGAAAAGGCAAACCTACGTTTTTAGCATTTGTAGACTTAGAGAAAGCTTTTGACAACGTTAACTGGAATACTCTCTTTCAAATTCTGAAGGTGGCAGGGGTAAAATACAGGGAGCGAAAGGCTATTTACAATTTGTACAGAAACCAGATGGCAGTTATAAGAGTCGAGGGGCATGAAAGGGAAGCAGTGGTTGGGAAAGGAGTGAGACAGGGTTGTAGCCTCTCCCCGATGTTATTCAATCTGTATATTGAGCAAGCAGTAAAGGAAACAAAAGAAAAATTCGGAGTAGGTATTAAAATTCATGGAGAAGAAGTAAAAACTTTGAGGTTCGCCGATGACATTGTAATTCTGTCAGAGACGGCAAAGGACTTGGAAGAGCAGTTGAACGGAATGGACAGTGTCTTGAAAGGAGGATATAAGATGAACATCAACAAAAACAAAACGAGGATAATGGAATGTAGTCAAATTAAATCGGGTGATGCTGAGGGGATTAGATTAGGAAATGAGACACTTAAAGTAGTAAAGGAGTTTTGCTATTTAGGGAGTAAAATAACTGATGATGGTCGAAGTAGAGAGGATATAAAATGTAGACTGGCAATGGCAAGGAAATCGTTTCTGAAGAAGAGAAATTTGTTAACATCGAGTATAGATTTAAGTGTCAGGAAGTCGTTTCTGAAAGTATTTGTATGGAGTGTAGCCATGTATGGAAGTGAAACATGGACGGTAAATAGTTTGGACAAGAAGAGAATAGAAGCTTTCGAAATGTGGTGCTACAGAAGAATGCTGAAGATTATATGGGTAGATCACATAACTAATGAGAAGGTACTGAATAGGATTGGGGAGAAGAGGAATTTGTGGCACAACTTGACCAGAAGAAGGGATCGATTGGTAGGACATGTTTTGAGGCATCAAGGGATCACAAATTTAGCATTGGAGGGCAGCGTGGAGGGTAAAAATCGTAGAGGGAGACCAAGAGATCAATACACTAAGCAGATTCAGAAGGATGTAGGTTGCAGTAGGTACTGGGAGATGAAGAAGCTTGCACAGGATAGAGTAGCATGGAGAGCTGCATCAAACCAGTCTCAGGACTGAAGACCACAACAACAACAACAACCATGTAAAGAAAACTATGTACACAAATCGGTACATACACTCCTGGAAATTGAAATAAGAACACCGTGAATTCATTGTCCCAGGAAGGGGAAACTTTATTGACACATTCCTGGGGTCAGATACATCACATGATCACACTGACAGAACCACAGGCACATAGACACAGGCAACAGAGCATGCACAATGTCGGCACTAGTACAGTGTATATCCACCTTTCGCAGCAATGCAGGCTGCTATTCTCCCATGGAGACGATCGTAGAGATGCTGGATGTAGTCCTGTGGAACGGCTTGCCATGTCATTTCCACCTGGCGCCTCAGTTGGACCAGCGTTCGTGCTGGACGTGCAGATCACGTGAGACGACGCTTCATCGTCCCAAACATGCTCAATGGGGGACAGATCCGGAGATCTTGCTGGCCAGGGTAGTTGACTTACACCTTCTAGAGCACGTTGGGTGGCACGGGATACATGCGGACGTGCATTGTCCTGTTGGAACAGCAAGTTCCCTTGCCGGTCTAGGAATGGTAGAACGATGGGTTCGATGACGGTTTGGATGTACCGTGCACTATTCAGTGTCCCCTCGACAATCACCAGTGGTGTACGGCCAGTGTATGAGATCGCTCCCCACACCATGATGCCGGGTGTTGGCCCTGTGTGCCTCGGTCGTATGCAGTCCTGATTGTGGCGCTCACCTGCACGGCGCCAAACACGCATACGACCATCATTGGCACCAAGGCAGAAGCGACTCTCATCGCTGAAGACGACACGTCTCCATTCGTCCCTCCATTCACGCCTGTCGCGACACCACTGGAGGCGGGCTGTACGATGTTGGGGCGTGAGCGGAAGACGGCCTAACGGTGTGCGGGACCGTAGCCCAGCTTCATGGAGACGGTTGCGAATGGTCCTCGCCGATACCCCAGGAGCAACAGTGTCCCTAATTTGCTGGGAAGTGGCGGTGCGGTCCCCTACGGCACTGCGTAGGATCCTACGGTCTTGGCGTGCATCCGTGCGTCGCTGCGGTCCGGTCCCAGGTCGACGGGCACGTGCACCTTCCGCCGACCACTGGCGACAACATCGATGTACTGTGGAGACCTCACGCCCCACGTGTTGAGCAATTCGGCGGTACGTCCACCCGGCCTCCCGCATGCCCACTATACGCCCTCGCTCAAAGTCCGTCAACTGCACATACGGTTCACGTCCACGCTGTCGCGGCATGCTACCAGTGTTAAAGACTGCGATGGAGCTCCGTAGGCCACGGCAAACTGGCTGACACTGACGGCGGCGGTGCACAAATGCTGCGCAGCTAGCGCCATTCGACGGCCAACACCGCGGTTCCTGGTGTGTCCGCTGTGCCGTGCGTGTGATCATTGCTTGTACAGCCCTCTCGCAGTTTCCGGAGCAAGTATGGTGGGTCTGACACACCGGTGTCAATGTGTTCTTTTTTCCATTTCCAGGAGTGTATTTGGAACACGTTTCACTAATAGTGAAAGCGGTTTCTGACAGACACGCAACACACACAAAATTGACACCCGTTACGTGTGTGCGTCTACATGGGTCAGGTTCATGGAAATATTTCTTTACATGTTGACTCTCATACATGAAAAATACATTATCTAAGGATACACTTTTTTGCTCTTTTTTATATTGTTCGTTTCTCTATCCTACGTAGCAAAGATAAAATTTTGTATATTTAATAAAATAGTATTTGACAAAGAACTTGTGTCAAGAGTAAGAATGTTTATCATTAAGATTCTCCCTTTTTGACATGATGTTTCATGAATATTATAATGTAACAACTGGCATGAAAGCTTAGAGACTAATGCACACATAACATCATGACATTTCTTATTGTATTTGATGTTTCAATAATTCCCCAGTCCAGCATTTTTCGGATTTCTTTCATTACCTCGTTTTTCTTTGTCCAGGGGACCGAGTATGAAGCTCTGCAATAGGTCTTTTGTGGATAGACCTTCATGTCATATAGATAATCTTTTACGATACCTGGTCGTTCACTGAATACTTCATGGTACTTGGATAATAATTTTGCTAATTGGCCTGCCTTCGAAGTGTCAAAGCAAGTTGCCTCTTTCACCTTTTCCTCGATTGCTCCAGCTATGTCACTGATATTACTGTGGGGATTATTACTTCGGTTATCGTGACAGTTTCGTGGGTGCTCATCAGCGGGAGGTTCGCACCGAACTCCCGATTCAGTTTCAATGTTACTGGTTGCAGTTGGCACTTAAGTATACATGTTCCACAGGCGAGATCAATTACAGCTTCTCTGTCCCGTAAAAACTCAAAGACACGGTAACACCGGTATTGACAAGTCTTCCATTAACAGGAACGTGCATAAAACGCTATCATTTCCAAAGAAAACTTCAACATGTGTCTGGTGCTTTATAATCTGTGCCTTTTTTTCCAGCGCTCCTATAACCTTACAATTCGTAACAGGCAAAATCGGCAGTCTTTTTATTTGCGTTCCCTTCTTGAAGAATTGTGTATTCATTACTGATGCACTTGCACCTGTGTCGAGAAGAATAATAGTTGGTACACCATTGGTGGTTCCAGTGACACTTGCTTGAATATTCTCTTCTTTTTGCCTATCAGGGACAGCAGATTCTTGATAGAGTTCATCTTCGATCCTCTTACCATACTGATAGCGAATCATATTTATTTTCTGTTTTTTTGATCTATCGCCTTCATTCTTGGTCTCGGTCACCTGGCGTAGGCCTACAGGGACCGAGATTAGTTTGTTGGCTTCTGTATATTCTGCTTTGGTTCCGAGGGTACCTCCACTATTTTCACATTTTGTGAGTGTATAGTCGGAGGTGGCCTACTTGGGTCCCACCATTGTGGATAGTGATTATTTATCATGGGTACAGCCTGTATATAATTTATTGGCTAACCTGGATTCATAGAATTTTGTTGCGACTGCCAAGGACTTGGCACTGTTTGTCGCCAGTACTCATTTTCACCTCGCATCTTTTTAGGTTTATCTTTGTACGGACTGTCTGATCTATTGTCATTTCGTCTTTTACGATTGCTATTGTTGTTATTATTATTAGCATTTTCGTTATTATACTGCCTCTGATTACCATTCGGATGCTGGTAGTCATTGGACTTTTGGTAATTATTGTTATTATTATTGAAATAGTCAGAATTTCGTTTGTAGGAATTTCTACTACTATTATATTACCCATTATTATAAGTCTTGTTTTTATTTTGCTTGGGACTACCTTCGCCCCTATTTGCAGGAAGCTTTTCCAGTTGGACTGTTGGTACTACTTGTCACGTAAGAATTCTTTCTGGCGTCCTATTGAACTAAATCTAGGGAATCGATCACAGATAAAAATTCCTTCAAATCGGTCTCTGTGACATTGAACAATTTTTCTCTCAAATGTAGCCTTCAACACACGTAACAAGTCCCGTGTGGTTACTGGCTCATCCCAGTACCGTGTCATATTAATACATTTTTCGAAGTATTTTCTTAAGGAACCTGTCTTCGGATTATATATTTCTGCATTATAGACAATCTGTCGCAGTCGTTCTTGAGTCAACGCTGACCAGAACTGATCGAGAAACGCCTTCTCAAACTCACTGAAAGTCTTGCAGGTTTCTGCTGCATTTTACGCCCAGAGCGATGCATCACCAGAAATTTGAGAAATCAGAAACAGTATTTTCTGTACCTCCGTGCAGGACTTTGAAAGAACACCTATGAAGTTCCGAATAAAAACTACTGGATGAATATTTTTTCTTACTCTCTTCGTTAAATACTTGGAACTGTGGATCCTTAATAAAGCTTTCTTCATGCATCAAGGTAGTTAAGTCCCTGGAGTTATTGTCCTTAGCAGACGGTGTACTAACTCTATCACAAGTACACTCTGTTTCATAGTTAGAGTTCCTTGGTGACACATAATGCTGGGGTATTATCGGTTGATTACCAAAATTTGGTCTTGCTTGTGATGCATTAAAGTTCGTTGGAAGATTTTCACTGATCTTTTGCCTGTCAGTACCAGTGTTTTCATTACTTTGTGCTGACATTGTTTCAAAATTTTGATTTTCAAACTTCAATACCTTGGCTACTTTCGTTCAGACTTGTTTTTGAATTTCTGTGGGAATGTCATCCTGCATTGACTCCACAGTAGTAGCCAAGCTTTGAACTGGTTTTCTAATTTATCGACTTCAGTTTGAAGACTATTGACTTGAACTGATATGGTTGTTAATGGTTCGATAGTAGCTTTTATAACACTGATCCCTTTGTTAAAATGAGTAGAGATAGCTTTATCGCGATCGACCAAAACGTGATTTCTTCTGTAAACAATCTCCTTATCTCTCTCTACGAAAATACTGTTTATTAAACAGTTTCACATTTCTTTTCACGCTCCTGGTCCTGAGCTCGCGTTGCTTTTCACACTCTTGCTACCTTCGCTCTTGTTCCTGTCTTTCTATAGCCCTTTCTTGCTGCTGCTTGATAGTCAACCTTTCAAAGAGTGACGATAGCATATCCTATTGTGGGGCGGCGAGTAAGAATTGGGAATACTGTTGTATAAATGTTTGTTTGTTGAATCAGTTTTTGGCTATTAGAATATTGTTAATGCTGTCTTTCGCCGTTCTCAACACTGGCTCTCTATTTACTTGATAGGCCCCCAGAAAGTGATTTAACGAAAACGTGAAGCCTGTACGTAGAGTTCCTAGTGCCCACTTCATCTGAGAAATCTATTATAGCTGCAGCTTGTAGCTCTGAGGAATCAGGAGATTGTCCGGAATTTATAATCAAACACGATTTTTCAAAATAGTTGAGTATATTCTGAAATTCAATGGTAAAACACAAGTATCCTTTCAACCTAACTAACAGAGCAGTTCAGAGTCTAATGCGCTGATGCAACTATAAATGTCCGAATTAAACGTTAAAAAGAACGCTCGCCATAATTTGATGAGAGTATTTCATCAAACGCCACGCTAAATAATTGGTAGAATGTCTGTCCCGCGACGGCACGTGAAAATACGACAAAACGCAAACTGAAGCTAGATAATGAAAATCACTTGAAATGATTTCATGGTTAAGCGCATCTCTAGTAACTTAATACGGCACCCGAGGCTGTTAGCAGTGATACCGACGCGACGCGGCTGCCGACACAGATGGCGTGTCATTCAGCGTCTGGGGAGAACTGGGGCCTTGCTTCCTCGCGCAGCGCTCTTATATATAAATCCGCGGTGCGGACGGCTGAGGGAACGCCTGATCAAATCGGCTGTCCCGACTAGCCGCTGGGCTAGTAACGCACCACTTCAAGTTACATAATAAATTATAGCTTCTCTTGCTGATGGCCGAATAAGCTCTTAATTTAACTGTGCATTCAGCACGCAGTTAAGTATTGATAATAAAATTTTGACGTGGCTAACTTAAATATTTTGGGCGAGAGAATTAATTTAATTGCACTGCACGCAGCAGATGATCTCTGAACTGTCCGTCTTGAGATCCGCTATCGCTATAATTTTATAGGTATTCAAACGAAACTTTTCACATCTTCATAGTCATAGCGGACCTCCAACCTATTTAAATCTAAACATCCTAACCTTATTTACTAGCCTACTTAATCTATCTTGCTTCCTTCAGTTTTGAGACGAAAACCACAAAATCATGAATTTCCACTAAAATCTTAATTTGTGAAATCAAAAGTACTGTTTTTATTAAATCATTATGAAAGATGAATCTAAATATAAATTTTGAAGTCTCTAGCTCTTTTCTGTTGCGCCAATTATGTTTGCAGAAAAACGTCCAAATTTCGGAAATGGCTTACGTTATCGAACTGATATTTAACACACATTACTTTATCATTATTCCTGACATGATAGAACAGTTTTAGGTCATTTGCTTGATTTTTAAGGTATTGCGCAACATTTATGACGTCAGAGCTAGTTACAGGACTGGCTGGCACACAATGGAAAGACTGATATGCATTTACTACAGCGTGAGTAGGCTGCTTCCCTACATCACCCTCTACTTAAATTTTTTGTTTATGAATGTTAATGAATGAAAAAAAAATTTAATTACAAAAAGGGAAGCAAGAGTACAGTTTAACTCCCTATGAAAGATCAAAATTGAAATGTAAACATGTAGACACATTAAAAGAAAACTGATTACCTACATTAATTATTTAAATTGTGGGCATGTTCACTGCCTTTTAAACAATGTCATTACTCAAAATTTTAAGCAAAGTCAATGAAATATTTTGGCACACATATTGCCTTAGACAAACACATACAAATTGAAAAATTATGAAAATCTTAGATCCATTAAATACATTAAATACATTTTTACATACACAAATTCAATGAAAATGACATGATACATAAACAGATGATTATCTCTTAGCAGTCTTTTCTAAACCTAAACCTGAAAGAAAATTTTCACAAATGATTTTTACACACGTGGTTGTAGCCGCTTTGGCTGGCGTCCTACACTTCCATTCACAAGGGTAGAGGAGGGGAAGTTGCTATGGTGTGCGTCCTTCTCGTTCTCTCTAAATTACATGGGGAAAGGGGAGGGGTCACTGTGAGTTGTGTCCAAGTTACTCCACGCTTTCACGCAGCTACCAGGCTGCCATTATCTGGTTTGTCCTGTAGAACAAACAAAAAGAGTGCCTCAGACTCTGTTCACTTAATATCTAAGGGTGGGTCACAATGAAATGGGGATATATACATTTTAGCTTTCAATATTTTGCTGGAACAAAGTTAACAGAACTTTTTCAGTAATACTCTCGCGGTTACTTAATTGTCATAAAATCGTTAAACAAATGGCTCGAAACGCCTTTAGTCATGTACTAGAGAAAATTTATGCTCCTAAGGCATACAGTCATAAATCATATTTAATCTGAATTTATTATTTCTGGGCCGGAACACTGAACCAATGCTCGGTACATTCCTGACAAATCTGTATTTTATTCACTTAGCTGACTCATCGTTGATTACCTTATTCTTAGAGATAGTATAAGTATGATTAGTGGTTGTTTTCTCAGCTTCTTTGTACATATGAGTAACTTTTGGTAATAGTACCGTTGTGAGTGTTCAAAACACACTACGTTTAGTTGACTACTAAATCCACTTATTGGTCCTCTGCTGTTGTCAGTTCCACATCTGCAATTAGGTACTTACTTACTTTGAAGTGTATTTATGCTGAGCTAAAATTAATGTTTTACGTCTGCCATTCTGTTATTCAATTATGTTGCTAGTGTGTGTACTTATTTTAACACTCACTCTATTAATATTTAAAGCATAGGATAGCACATTTATTTCATATTCATAGTGTATTGCAGCTGATTAGTTTGCTCCCGTGGCAATCCATTTCCACTCAATCGGACGCTGAAACCACAGGTAGTCTCTCTCAGACCTACCACTAAAATGCATCAAGTAATTATGGACGAGCGTAATGCTAAATTTCTTAAACCTATAGGACACCATGAGCTGCTCTGTCTCATCTAACATAAGGGTACCTATGGTCGCATTCACGCCTCCAACTCATAACCTCAATACGTGTAGGTGTATCCTGTCACACACTACACCAAAATAATGGCCAGCTCCAATCTTATACATACTTCAGGGACGTGTCCTTCACGTCTCAACTACAAACACTGCTCAATTCTATTACACTGCCTTTCCTTGCTACAAAAGGTGAGTTCATCCCTACAAATTATCTGCATATTTTTCATAACACTAAGCAATCTCTTTTACTATTTCTTAGTTAGCTCTAATGCATACTCTAGGTTTCACTACCACTTCAGATCCTGCTTGAACATGAATTTGTACATCTTTTTTTTAAAAAAATATTATTGTGGGACCATTTTCACTAAAACAACACTTTGTACTTACTATTTTACCAGGGTTCTACACATAATTGTTACTCAAATACATTTTATATCTTAATTACGTCATACTTCTCTATTGTTTGTCACTATTAGGTTTGTCATATCAGGTATTTTGTTTCACTAATCGGTGGATAGAATGGTTGCATAACTCATGGCTTGATAACCATAACGGAAAATTTTGTTAGAAAGAAGAGGTCGAAAATTGTGTAGATAGGAAAGATGAAGAGAGTGAGTGAGATCTGAAAGGGAAAGAAGATCCACACAGCTGGGACTGCACAGCTGCCACTCTGTGTAGAGGTTACAGAACAACCTCCTCCCTACAGCATTCATTAGTTGAATGCTGGCTTGATAACCATAACGGAAAATTTTAGTATTTGGAAAGAAAAAGCCGAAATTTTTGTGGATAGGAAAGATGAAGAGTGAGTGAGAACTGAAAAGGGAAAGAAGATCTCACACAGCTGGGACTGCACAGCTGCCACACTGTGTAGAGGTTACAGAACAACCTCCTCCCTACAGCCTTCATTCACTACCTAGGAATTTCTTTAGGTCAATCACATTCCTGAGACCTAATAGCTTCTTACTTTTAGGGTACTCTAGCCTATATGCATTGGCATGTGGTTTTCCTATGATCCTGAAAGGTCCTTGGTAAACGAACATGAATTTCTTTGTTTCTGCATTTACTTTCTTTGATTTTTCTTTGGTTTTGACAACGACTAATTGACCTATTTCAAAGCTAGTAGGTACAGCTTTTGCGTCATGACGCTTCTTCCTTTCCAACGCTCTTTTTCTGATATTTGCCCTAGCCTTTAGTTTCTTCTCGTCTGTGGATATTTGCGTTAGAATAGGGAATTCTACCATATCTGCAATTACATTGTGCGGTTTTTGGCCAAACATCAATTCGCAAGGTGCAAAACCAGTGGCATCATGTCTTAAGTTGTTAATTACAGTCTCAAAATACTTAATGTGCTCTGCCCAACTTGAGTGTTTCCGAGCACAATAAGTTCTGCAAAGCCTATTCAATTCCCTCATAATACGTTCACTCATATTTCCTTGGGGGAAATACGCAGATATTTTCAGATGTTTCACTCCGGCTTTAGCTAGACATTCTTTAAATCTATCAGAAGTAAATTGAGGCCCATTGTCTGACAGCAAATTCTTCGGAACGCCAACGTTCACGAAGAAATCTTTTTCCAACTTTTCAACTAATGTGTTTGCATTTGCTCTTTTAATTGGGTATAGCTTAACATATTTACTGAATCCGTCCACAACAACAAAAACATGGGTGCAACCACCTCTCGAAACAGGAAGAGGGCCAAACAAATCACAGGCCAGTAATTCAAGGGTTTCAGTTGGCTCTACTGAATGCATATCTCCTTGTATTCTGGTGTTAGCAGCACGGACTTTCTGGCACACTACACAAGATGCTAGGCGCTTGGCCACCCGGCGGTACATGTTGTCAAACACAACCCTCTCTTGTAATTTTGCAATGCACTTCTTTGCACCGTAGTGACCATACCTCAGGTGTACGTAGTCGATTAGTAAGTCTACATGTTGTGAGGGAAAGCATAGCTTCCACTCAGAAACACCTACCTTTCTCCTTCTAAACAGAATACCTTTATGCAGACAATAGTATTGCGAAACCTTAGGATAGTTCGCATTTCCTAAATAGCTCTTCACTAATTTCAGTTGGTCATCTGCATTCTGTTCGCGTCTCAAGTTCTTAATCACTCTCTTTAATGCACTTTCTTCCTTTACTTCGTGCAATGCAAACATTCGAACTTCATTTAGGTCTGTTGCTGTAATTCCCGCGTCATCACAGAGCTCCGCACTTCTAGATAACCCATCAGCTACCAGATTGTCTTTCCCTTGAATATATCTAACCTCAAGGTCAAACTGCTGGAGATACAATGACCATCTTACCAAACGAGCATTCCTCAATTTACAGGTCTTTAGAAAGGTCAACGCCTTATGGTCACTGTAAACAATTATCTTGTGACCTAATAGATACTGTTCAAACTTTTGTACCCCAAATACAATTGCCAATGCTTCCAGTTCTGAGATGCCATAATTTCTCTCTGCTGCCTGTAAAGATCGACTTGCGAAAGCTATAGTCTTGTGCACTTCTTGTTCGTTCTCTATTTCGACTTGGAATATCTCCACAGCTATACCATAGCCACTAGCATCAACAGACATGCAGAATGGTTTTCCAAAATCAGGATGATGCAAAATTGGACTATTAATTAAAGATTGTTTAAGCACCTCGAACGCCTGTTGACATTCTGTTGTCCAAACCCAAGGGGTGTTCTTTTTCAGCAGGAGGTGAAGACAGGGAGCATTAAAAGCCTGATCACTAACAAAACGCCTATAGAAGCCGAACAGACCGAACATCGATCTCAACTGCTTCTTGTTTCTGGGAGCCTCAAATTTTTCAATGACTGCTAACTTTCCTGGGTCAGGCAGAATACCTTTTCCACTTATCCTATATCCCAAGAAACCTATTTCCTCTTTAACGCACTCTGTCTTTTCAATCTTTAGTTTCATGCCACCTTTCTCAATAGCCTCTAACACTTCCTCTAATAAAGCTATGTGTTCTTCCCAGGTAGGAGTTGCTATTAACAGATTATCCACGTAGACTGTTATTTTATTACTTAAGTCTGGTCCTAGAACATGGCACATCACACGTACGAAGGCACAAACAGAGATATTAAGTCCGAAAGGTACCACATGGTATTGGTAACAAACTCCTTCGTACAAGAAAGCTGTGTACTTCCTTGAACTTTCCGCCAGTGGCAAATTCCAATATCCACACGTGATGTCCATAGAAGTTAAGAATTTTACTCCCCGGAATTTCTGCAATAATTCGTCCATGTTCTGCGGTCTATCACTTTCCCTAACCACTATTTCATTCAACCAACGAGCGTCCAAGACCAATCTGACACTCCCGTCTCTTTTTGGTACAACAACAAGAGGATTATTGTACTCACTGACCGCTTTCTCAATCACACCCCACTCCAGCATTCTCTGTATCTCCTTTCGAACTGCCTCCTTCCTAGCTACACGTATGTGGTATGGCTTCCTGAAAAACACTTGGCCGGGTTTCACCTTTAACTGACATTCATAACCTTTGACTATGCCAGGTCGATCTGAAAATACCTTACGATGCCTTCTTAGAACCTGTCTCAGTTCTTCCTTCTGATTGGCTGAAATCTTATCGATTTCCTGCAATTTAGCTTCTATTTTGTCTAAAATAATTGCTTCTTCTTCTTCTTCTGTGTTTAGCTTACTTGCACTAAGATTAACACCTTCGTCCCAATACCTCCTATTTTTCAGAACTCGTATAGGCAGCTCCCAAGTTTCATCATCAGTTACTACATGTTTATCACTAAAAGGTACTATAATTACTCCGGTTATTGGCAAGACCATTTTTAACTGGCTTCTTTCAAAGTCAACAACACTCTGATATTTTGACAAGAAATCTATGCCAATTAAAAACTCAATACTGAGATTGTTTACAATTAAACATGGATGATCAATTAAATTACCATTTATGTTAAAGGGCAGCAAAGCTTCTTGCTTTACTGTTTTTGACACCTTGCCAGTAGCACCAATTATTCTTAGTCCTGATACCCTCATTACTGTAAGCTTGTCTTTACCAGGTAATGCATCAAAGAAGGACTGAGATATTGCACTCACCTCACTTCCACTGTCTAAGAGACAACGTACATTGATACCCAACATATTCACTATTATTATAGGGTGGCTTATTCTAGGTTGTACAGGTGGTTCCTCAAATTCATCTAATAGTTCCTTTTGGATTTGTCTCCAACTAAAGTGATCAACATCTGTCTTCATTACATTTAGGTCACAGTGTGTAGGGGTTTTCTGAATTACATTTTCAGCTGCCTTTTCCAGTCGGTCTATTAATTTTAAATCGAAACACCGCACGACTTCATTACATTTAGTGTGCTGAACATAACCCAAATTACTGTAGTCTGAGCGATTCTGCGCCTCCAGACCGGGCATAACACTAGTTACAGCTAAACAACTTTCACCATTATCGTCGGTTTCCTCCTCAAGTGACAACTGGTCACAGCTACCGGGTTCATCGACCCCCAACAGCCTACCCTCTACATTCTCACTCACTTATCTCCTGTCCTAAATCTATTAGTACATTATCAATATCCTGCACAGGCACTTTAGATAAGAGCACATCCTCTTCATCGTAAATATAAGCATGAATTTCTTCTGCTTCTTCACCTGACAATTCAATATTTTGTAGCTCTTCCCTATCATTACACAGCTGCGCCTTCTCTTTCTCTTCCCACTTAGAAAGCGTCTCTAACACGGTATCTATCAAATACTGTGAGTGATCTAATATTTCTGTTGTATCCTTAGGTGCTACCGACTCTTCATCCACATGTTCGGTTTGAGTATTCTGATCTGTCTTACCAATTCCCTTAACTACTGGCTTAGGAAAAGTAACCGCCTGGTGAGCGCCAGTGTCCTCATAGACGGGAACTAGTTTTCCTGCCTCGGCCTACTGCTGTTTCCTTTATTTTCATTATAGTTAACTGGCATAGCATTACTTTCCGTATTGTTGTTTACCTGCATAATTCTGTTTGGAACAACATTATTGTCATTTGGATGCCATTGTTGGTTCTGATAATTATTTCCCCAATTCCTACTTCTCCTAGGATGGCGAACACCTACTGTTCTGATGTTTACATTGCCATTTTGCTCGTTCCTAAAATTACTATTATTGTTATTAGCATTTCTGTTATTACGTGCTTGCTCCTCATTGGCAGCAACACGTTCTACACGTTCCAGATATTCAATGAAACGATGCAGATTGTCTCTAGGGGCAGATATAATTCTAGTTTGCCAATACCATGGCAGTTTGGCTTCAAGACCTAGTATTATCATTTCAGGTTTTAATTTTTCGTCCAAATGTGACAGACGTGAGATCCATGACCTAGCAAACTCTTTAATGGATTCTTTGCCTGCATTGAAGCGTTTTCCACTCCAAAATTCTCTTAACACTTCATTTTGCTTATTGCTAGACCAATACTCATTAATAAAAGCTGTTTTAAACTCCGCTAATGTTTTACACTTTAACATAACATCCGCTGACCAGCGCATGGCGTCACCTGCTAAATGGCTTTTAATAAATGAGATTTTCTCTCGTTCAGACCCTGTTGGTGGAATCACATCTTCAAAGTCGTTCCAGAAATCTAGCGGGTGGATATTTTTATCTGGATCGAACCGCAAGAACTGCCGACACCCGATAAAAGCGGCGTTTGCAGCTACAACTTGTTGTATACTACCATTACCAGAAGTTACTGAAGCTACTTTACTCTCAAGGTTAGCCATGTTAGTATTGATATTTTCTACTTTCATTTCCACATTATCTACTCTTTGTACAATATGAGTAGTATCAGTTTTGATTGCATCTATGTCAGCTTGACATATGTTTACTTTTATATTAACATCTTTAAACCTATCTGAGCACAGTTCAGACTCCGTCTCGATCTTTTCTGTTAACTTGTGCTCCAGCTTCGCATCTTCCATTTGGAAGTCTTTGCGAACCTCAGCAACTTGGGATTTAATTGTTTTATACATTTCAGAAAACTGTTGAGCAACCTTTTTCTTAATATCCTCATGATTGTAATCAATTTTACAATTCAAACCGTCCAGATCCTCTTTCAACTTATTGCAACCAGCCTTGAAGGTATCGTCCATTACCTCCAATCGTTTATTAAAATTTGTTTGGCTGGCCACAATCCTGTTATTTACTTCAATTATATCAGATTTTAATTCAGCATGACTGCTTTTGACCTGTTCACTTATTTCAGACTTTAATTCAGCTGTCATTTTTGCATTACTGACTGACATTTTTGCATTACTGGCAGCTATTGCTTGTAATATAACATTTAAATCAACAGCCCCAGCATCTTTGGGTTGCCCACTAGCTGACTTTTTATCACACTCAGGTGACGAAAAACTAGCTCCAATACCAGAATCATCAAAACTAAATGAAACTTCAGATTGATCAGTTATATCTAACTTCTCCTTCTTAAACTCTACCACCTCTGATGACTGTTTCATTTTTAATTCATCAGAGAAACTATCATCCAATAAATTTACAATTTCTACTTTCTTCTTTACTACAGGGGTCTCTATTATTGAATCATTGCCCCTTCCCACACTACTGTCAGGAGACAATATTTCATTTTTCACTTTAACATTACTACTTTCATGCATGTTCGTACTTGAAACGTTGTCTGAATTTACAGTTCCCTCAACAGACATAGGTTCCAATTTAAGTTTAAACTCAGTTTCTTTTGGCGGTTCCATCGCCGACAGTCTTTTAGTGCAGGTTAGTAAAATTTTTAACAGCTTTCCACTTAACTTAGTTCCTTCTGCACGACGTTGTCGGCGCGGCGTACCAGGATTACTGATGCGACGTGGCACGTTGAACTGCAGACGGCACTCCGACGGCTGGTGTGTTTTTTCGCGGCCTGTAGCTGCAGGCTCGGCGCCGGCTGCTGCGGCTGACGACTGCGGTGCTGCGAAACTGGCTACTCGCGATGCCGGCAGCACCGCTAGACTCAGTGCCAGCTCCATCAATCCAGATGCGTTGGTAATCCAATTGCGTCGTCCACATGCACACGTAACACTTTCACTGTTCTATTATTCAGCTGCGTGTCCCATTTCACTCGCGAGTCCGAATAGTTAAAAATCACTTTCACTTAGTTTATTTCCTGGCCGATGCACCATATGTGGGGCGGCGAGTAAGAATTGGGAATACTGTTGTATAAATGTTTGTTTGTTGAATCAGTTTTTGGCTATTAGAATATTGTTAATGCTGTCTTTCGCCGTTCTCAACACTGGCTCTCTATTTACTTGATAGGCCCCCAGAAAGTGATTTAACGAAAACGTGAAGCCTGTACGTAGAGTTCCTAGTGCCCACTTCATCTGAGAAATCTATTATAGCTGCAGCTTGTAGCTCTGAGGAATCAGGAGATTGTCCGGAATTTATAATCAAACACGATTTTTCAAAATAGTTGAGTATATTCTGAAATTCAATGGTAAAACACAAGTATCCTTTCAACCTAACTAACAGAGCAGTTCAGAGTCTAATGCGCTGATGCAACTATAAATGTCCGAATTAAACGTTAAAAAGAACGCTCGCCATAATTTGATGAGAGTATTTCATCAAACGCCACGCTAAATAATTGGTAGAATGTCTGTCCCGCGATGGCACGTGAAAATACGACAAAACGCAAACTGAAGCTAGATAATGAAAATCACTTGAAATGATTTCATGGTTAAGCGCATCTCTAGTAACTTAATACGGCACCCGAGGCTGTTAGTAGCAGTGATACCGACGCGACGCGGCTGCCGACACAGATGGCGTGTCATTCAGCGTCTGGGGAGAACTGGGGCCTTGCTTCCTCGTGCAGCGCTCTTATATATAAATCCGCGGTGCAGACGGCTGAGGGAACGCCTGATCAAATCGGCTGTCCCGACTAGCCGCTGGGCTAGTAACGCACCACTTCAAGACACATAATAAATTATAGCTTCTCTTGCTGATGGCCGAATAAGCTCTTAATTTAACTGTGCATTCAGCACGCAGTTAAGTATTGATAATAAAATTTTGACATGGCTAACTTAAATATTTTGGACGAGAGAATTAATTTAAATGCACTGCACGCAGCAGATGATCTCTGAACTGTCCCTTTTGAGATCCGCTATCGCTATAATTTTATAGGTATTCAAACGAAACTTTTCACATCTTCATAGTCATAGCGGACCTCCAACCTATTTAAATCTAAACATCCTAACCTTATTTACTAGCCTACTTAATCTATCTTGCTTCCTTCAGTTTTGAGACGAAAACCACAAAATCATGAATTTCCACTAAAATCTTAATTTGTGAAATCAAAAGTACTGTTTTTATTATATCATTGTGAAAGATGAATCTAAATATAAATTTTGAAGTCTCTAGCTCTTTTCTGTTGCGCCAATTATGTTTGCAGAAAAACGTCCAAATTTCGGAAATGGCTTACGTTATCGAACTGATATTTAACACACATTACTTTATCATTATTCCTGACATGATAGAACAGTTTTAGGTCATTTGCTTGATTTTTAAGGTATTGCGCAACATTTATGACGTCAGAGCTAGTTACAGGACTGGCTGGCACACAATGGAAAGACTGATATGCATTTACTACAGCGTGAGTAGGCTGCTTCCCTACACTATAGTGACACAGCTTGAGGATTGCTAACTTGTGCCCCTTGCCCAGTAGAAATATCATCATTCATTTCTAACTATTTGACTGCAGGAATGTCTCATTATTTTGACAACTCTTCAGTTTCACTTTCGATTGGGACATGAGTTAAAGGATTGCCATAGTCAACTATTAGATTTCCTAGTAATTGCACAGAAGCGTTCGCAGATCGATCTACTTGAGGACCTGATGCCATTTCTGCATCAGCCTGCTCATTCGGTTTTATCTGCTTCTTTGGTCTAACCATTTTATCACTAATCTTGCACACTATGTAGAGATATCACTGACAATGACAGGATTGACACAAAATAATGTTATATCTAACACATGTACATAGATAACAAACAATAACTAAAATGGTTCAAATGTGTGCACAAAATTTTACCAAGTAACTATATTTGAAAATATTTCACTCGCAGCCGGAATACGAAAGTACTTCTATTTATCGCTACCGTTACTGCATAAAAGTTTTTTATGCTCATAGGATGGTTAAGGGTATTAGGTACGTATGCGTGCATACAGGCCACAAACATGTACATCCGTTCCTACATTTTGTCAGCTGACGGTGGATAGTACAGCTCAGTTGTTCTTAGTTGTTTCTCGCAACGCCTCACATGACAAACACTCGCGCAGCTAGCTCTGTGCTGAAATAAAAAGCAACACAAACATTAATGATTTGTCATGGTACACTGTACCTGTAAAAAATCACAATAGTCAGTAATTAAATAAATAAATGTGCATTGGTGGCCCCACGTTGGGCGCCAGTGCGGCGGGTCCGGTTTTTAGTATTTCGTGACTTTAATTACTTATAAATGATATTTCAGGTAGATCAAAACGAAATATAAACCAGTTACCTATTGTCAGCGTAACAATTCGTTTGATCTCAAAAATGATTATCCCAGGTAATATTTGCCACTCTGCTAAAGAAATCTCCGCTTGACGTTGTGTAGAAATGTTGTCTGTAAAGTCGTGTGAGTGGCACTAAATTGCATATCATTTATCAGATTTTACACAACTGTTACTTAAGATGGAAGCACTTTTCTCTAGCAAAAGGAACATTTAGTACAAAATACTACCCGTGCACAACAAAGGCGTATGTCTCCTATTAAAATATTTCCTGTAAATCGTCCGAAATAATTAGGCTTCATACATCAGTAAATAAGAAATTGATATTACATAACGAGTTGTGAGCACTATTTTTAAAGATTCAATCTGAGTTGAATTCTGTCTTTTAAAGTAGATTCAGAACCATCAGTGCACATTTACTCCCATTATATCTAACAACATTTATGTTTGTTATAATTCTCGATTAAAAACTGCCGTGGAGATATTTTTGCTAAGATGGCGGCAGACAGACGATAGTCAATTTGTCTATTGTTATTCTCGATTCCTTTTATACCAATTTAATATATTCAGATAAAAGTCTTTAAGCCTTTTGCTCTCTATTATTTAGCATTTAAAATTATTCTCAATGAAAAATATTTCATATTTTTTATACCAGCTACTAATAAATTCCGCTGTAAGTTACTAGCGCTAATGGTTGCGCTCCTAATTGCGGAGCTGAAAATTAACACTTAAAAACATTAATTACACTGGATTACAATTGAAACAAATACAAGTCCACGTCTAGACAATAGCAACTCTATTTTTCAAATAATAATTAACAATATAATTACAGGCTTTCTCTTTACAGACCTCACACGTCTCACGTCCGAACAGTTCATCGATTAGCATAGGCAGAACAACTGAACCACAATTATCACAGATAACAAAAAAATTATAATTGTCGTTGTCTATGAATGTAGGTCTCTGATACTTGTTTTAATTCACACTGAAATTAAATTATTACAGAAATAATAAAATAATTATCGTCATTTTTACACGATACAGTCGTTTTATACGTAGTATCGATAATATTTGTTGAAGTTTGTACACTTAGTTCATCTTAACATGTTGTGGCTAGAACATAGTGTCGTGGATATTACACTACTAATTACAAATCAAAATACCGCACGACTTCATTACATTTAGTCTGCTGAACGTGGTCCAAATTACGGTGGTCTGAGCGACTCTGCGCCTCCAAACCGGGCATAACACTAGTTACAGCTAAACTACTTTCATTATTATCGTCGGGTTCCTTCTCAAGTGACAACTGGTCAGAGCCACTGGGTTCATCGACCCACAACAGGCTACCCTCTATATTTTCACTTACCTCCTGCACTAAATCTATCAGCACAGTATCAAAATCCTGCACAGGCACTTAAGATACGAGCACATCATTCTCATCGTAGATATAAGCATGTATTTCTTCTGCTTCTTCACCTGACATTTCAGTATCTTGCAGCTCTTCCCTAACACTTCGTTGCTGCACCTTCTCTTGCACTTCCCATTTAGAAAGCGTCTCTAACACGGTATCAACTAAATACTGTGAGTGGTTTAATATTTCTACTGTATCATTGGAGGCTACCGACTCATCATCCCAATGCTCGTTTTGAATATTCTGATCTGTCTTACCAATCGCTGTAATTACTGGGTTAGGCAAAGTAACCGCTTGGTCAACGCCAGTGTCCTCATAGATGAGAACTAGTTTTCCTGCCTCTGCCAACTACTGTTTCCCTTATTGCCATTATTGTTAACTGGAACAGTATTACTTTCAACACTGTTGTTTACCTACACATTTTCGTTACCAACAAAATTACTATCATCAGGTTGCCATTGTTGGTTATGGTTATCTCTCCATTTCCTACCTTTCTTAGGATGACGAACACCTAATGTTCGGATGTTTACATTGCCATTCTGCCTATTCTTAAAATTACTATTAGTGCTATTACTATTTCTATTATTACGTGCCTGCTCCTCATTGGCAGCAACACGCTCTACAGGTTCCAAATATTCAATGAAACGGTCAAGATTGTCTCTAGGGGCGGATATGATTCTAGTTTGCCAATACCATGGAAATTTAGCTTCAAGACCTAGTATTATAATTTCAGGTTTCAGCTTTTCCATCAAATGTGACAGACGTGAAATTCACGATCTGGCAAACTCTTTGATGGATTCCCTGACTGCATTGAAGCGTTTCCCACTCCAAAATTCTCTCGACACCTCATTCTGCTTATGACTACACCAGTATTCATGAATGAAAGCTGTCTTAAATTCCGCTAATGTGCTACACTTCAACATGACATCAGCTGACCAACGCATGGCATCTCCTGCCATATGACTTCTAATAAATGAAATTATCTCGCGTTCAGACAAAACTGATGAAAACGCGTCTTCAAAATCGTTCCAGAAATATAGCGGATGGATATTTGAGTCTGGATCGAACCATAAGAACTGCCGACACCCGATAAAAGCGACGTTGCAGCTAGAAATTGTGTACACTACCATTACCAGAAGCTACTCAAGCTACTTTACTCTCAATTTTAGCAATGTTGGTACTAATAGTTTCTGCTTTCATTTCAACACTACCTACTCTATGCAAAACATGAGTAGTATCAGTCTTAATTGCGTCTACCTGTGCTTGACATATGTTCACTTTTACATTAACATCTATAAATCTATCTGAGCACAGTTCAGATTCCGCCTCTATCTTTTCTGTCAACTTTTGCTCCAGTTCCGCATCTTCCTTTTGGAAGTCTTTGCAAACTCCTCAACTTCGGACTTTCCCGTTTTATGCATCTCAGATAATTGCTGAGCAACCTTTTCCTTAATGTCAGCATGGTTGGAATCAATCTTACAATTTAAACCGTGTAGATCTGCTTTGGGCTCAGCTTTGAAATCCTCTTTCAACTTATTGCAGCCAGACTTGAAGGAAGTTTCTAATTCAGCTGTCATTTTAACATTACTGGCTGATATTGCCTGAAATATTACATTTAAATCAATTGCCCCAGTATCTTTGGGTTGCTCATTAGCTGGTTTCTTCTCACACTCAGGTGACGAAAAACTAGACCCAATACCAGAATCATCGAAACTAAGTGAAACGTCTAATTGATCCGTTATATCTAACTTCTCCTTTTTTAACGCTACCACCTCTGACGACTGTTTCATTTTTAAATCAAAAGAGAAACTATCAACCAGTTAATTAACAATCTCTGATTTCTGCTTTACTTCAGGAGTTTCTATTATTGAATCATTGCCTCTTTTTACATTATTGTCAGGTGACAATGGTTCGGATTTCACTTTAACATCACTATTGTCAAACAGATTTACATCTGAACTGTGGCCTGGATTTGCACTTTCTTCATCAGACATTGGTTCTGATTTAATTTTAATCTCAGATTCTTTTAGCGTTTCCATCGCCGACAGTCTTTTAGTGAAGGTTAGTAAGAAGTTGAACAGCTTTTCACTTAACGTAGTTCCTTCTGCACGATGTATGGCGATGCCGGCGCGGCGTACCAGTATTACTGTTGCGGCGCGGCACTTTGAACTGCAGACGGCACCTCTACAGCTGCTGTGTATGTGAGTGTGTGTGTGTGTGTGTGTGTGACTGGCAACAGCAGGCGCGGCTCCGGCCGCAACGGACGACTGCAGTGGGGCGACAATGGCTACTTGCGATGCCAGCGGCCAGCTAGATTCAGTGCCAGCTTCGTCAGTCCAGCGCATTGTAATCCAAAGCGTCGTTAGTTCAATTGCATCATCAATGTGCACACGTAACACTGTTTATCACTGTTCTATTGTTCAAGACATTTCCAGGGGCAGATGTGGACCCTGACCACAATCTATTGGTTATTAACTGTAGATTGAAACTGAAGAAACTGCAAAAAGGTGGGAATTAAAGGAGATGGGACCTGGATAAACTGACTAAACCAGAGGTTGTACAGAGTTTCAGGGAGAGCATAAGGGAACAATTGACAGGAATGGGGGAAAGAAATACAGTAGAAGAAGAATGGGTAGCTTTGAGGGATGAAATAGTGAGGGCAGCAGAAGATCAAATAGATAAAAAGACGAGGGCTAGTAAAACCCCTTGGGTAACAGAAGAAGTATTGAATTTAATTGATGAAAAGAGAAAATATAAAAATGCAGTAAATGAAGCAGGCAAAAAGGAATACAAACGTCTCAAAAATGATATCGACAGGAAGTGCAAAATGGCTAAGCAGGGATGGTTACAGGGCAAATATAAGGATGTAGAGGCTTATCTCACTAGGAGTAAGATAGATACTGCCTACAGGAAAATTAAAGAGACCTTTGGAGAAAGGAGAATCACTTGCATGAATATCAAGAGCATTGATGCAAACCCAGTTCTAAGCAAGGAAGGGAAAGCAGAAAGATGGAAGGAGTATATAGAGGGTCTATACAAGGGCGATGTACTTGAGGACAATATTATGGAAATGGAAGGGGATGTAGATGAAGATGAAATGGGAGATACGATACTGCGTGAAGAGTTTGACAGAGCACTGAAAGACCTGAGTCGAAACAAGGCCCCGGGAGTAGACAACATTCCATTAGAACTACTGACAAAACTCTACCATCTGATGAGCAAGATTTATGAGACAGGCGAAATACCCTCAGACTTCAAGAAGAATATAATAATTCCAATCCTAAAGAAAGTAGGTGTTGACAGATGTGAAAATTACCGAACTATCAGTTTAATAAGTCACAGCTGCAAAATACTAACGCGCATTCTTTACAGACGAATGGAAAAATTGATAGAAGCCGACTCCAGGGAAGATCAGTTTGGATTCCGTAGAAATACTGGAACACGTGAGGCAAAGAAGAAAGATTAAGGAAAGGCAAACCTACGTTTCTAGCATTTGTAGACATAGAGAAAGCTTTTGACAATGTTGATTGGAATACTCTCTTTCAAATTCTGAAGGTGGCAAGGGTAAAATACAGGGAGCGAAAGCCTATTTACAATTTGTACAGAACGCAGATGACAGTTATTAGAGTCGAGGGGTATGAAAGGGAAGCAGTGGTTGGGAAGGGAGTGAGACGGGGTTGTAGCCTCTCCCCAATGTTATTCAATCTGTATATTGAGCAAGCAATAAAGGAAACAAAAGAAAAGGTCGGAGTAGGTATTAAAATCCATGGAGAAGAAATAAAAACTTTGAGGTTCGCCGATGACTTTGTAGTTCTGTCAAAGACAGCAAAGGACTTGGAAGAGCAGTGTCTTGAAAGGAGGGTATAAGATGAACATCAACAAAAGCAAAACGAGGATAATGGATTGTAGTCGAATTAAGTCGGGTGATTCTGAGGGAATTAGATTAGGAAATGAGACACTTAAAGTAGTAAAGGAGTTTTGCTATTTAGGGAGAAAAATAACTGATGATGGTCGAAGTAGAGAGGATATAAAATGTAGACTGGCAATGGCAAGGAAAGCGTTTCTGAAGAAGAAAAATTTGTTAACATCGAGTATAGATTTGCCAGGAAGTCTTTTCTGAAAGTATTTGTATTGAGTGTAGGCATGTATTGAAGTGAAACGTGGACGATAATAGTTTAGACAAAAAGAGAATAGAAGCTTTTGAAATGTAATGCTACAGAGGAATGCTGAAGATTACATGGGTAGATCACATAACTAATGAGGAGCTATTGAATAGAATTGGGGAGAAGAGGAGCTTGTGGCACAACTTGACTAGAAGAAGGGATCGGTTGGTAGGACATGTTCTGAAGCATCAAGGGACCACCAATTTAGTATTGGAGGGCAGCTTGGACGGTAAAAATCGTAGAGGGAGACCAAGAGATGAATACACTAAGCAGATTCAGAAGGATGTAGGCTGCAGTAGGTACTGGGAGATGGAGAAGCTTGCA
Source organism: Schistocerca nitens (assembly GCF_023898315.1). Classification (NCBI taxonomy): domain Eukaryota; kingdom Metazoa; phylum Arthropoda; class Insecta; order Orthoptera; family Acrididae; genus Schistocerca; species Schistocerca nitens. The sequence goes on along the minus strand of NC_064615.1, from coordinate 148,626,591 downwards.
CAGGATAGAGTAGCATGGAGAGCTGCATCAAACCAGTCTCAGGACTGAAGACCACAACAACAACAATATTTTAGGTGGTGTAATAAATCTAATGTTGTCATATGAACGTAGCTTAATGATGTGTTTTTATCTACTTTTGATCAGCTTCGTCTTTTCTTTCAATTATGTGATCATTATGAAAGAAAGTAGAAAGTGCTACTTGTCGCTGATAAGAAACGTATCCATTCATTTGAGTGTTCATAGGAAAACTACATTCTGCTTTAAACGGGTATGTGTAAGTTAATGTTCTTCTCATAACACGATTCTACAAGGTATTTTTTAAACTCAACTAGTACACATATACTTGCTGAATTGCGGAACTTATTTAGACCACCTGGTAAAGCTTACAACGTCATTTCGTTTCAGAAAATCGTAGTGGTAGCATACACAAACTTTCTGACGCCGCAGTCTTGCCTCAGGCTTACGTCAGGCTTCAGTAAAAGATGCGTCTTTGCCAGTCTAGTAATGTGTATCTGTGGTTGGTTGCTAGTAGGAAGAGAAACAAGTTCAGAGACGCACCAATTTAGCATTATGCTGACTTGGTGATAAAATTTCATACTTAACTGAGAGTAGCCAGAGAAGGAAATGTTAACAATACTGGTGACTGATACCTAATGAATTACGTTACTGTAAAGATTGAGAAAAAAGTATTAAAGACGAAACTAAATGAAATATTCATTTTTTGTTGAAACAAAACAGAGAAAAACAGTGGCACATAGAACTACATCGCTGACTTAACAGTCAGTAACCTCTCTGGTTTATAATTGTTGTTATATGCTCAGTTTTATGAGCAACTTGACATTTAAATATCATAGTACATCGTAAGTATAGAAATTCCTTCGTTACGCGGGAGGTCTGCTCAGAAGTAATGAACTGTGTAATATGTGGTTACCAGATTCGAAGTAAATTAAATATTTTACTAATTGCTTAACGTAAGTTCGTCACACGACAGTCAACGATGTACTGAAGGGTATACTGCCGATGAAAACTCGCCTTCTTATTACAATTTTGGTTCTGAAAACCAATGTAAATAAGGTTTTAAACTGCAATCAGTTATGTTATTGAGCTTAATCAGCCTTGCAAGATAAGCACAGATATTAATCATGAGAATATTGTCATGTAATACCAAGCACTGATACATAGCCACCAGAGCATTCTATATGTATTAAAATATAGAGAGTACTTGTCAGCTGGCATTGCTATGTAGAATATGCCTGCAAAGACGGAATAGTATTATACAAGTAAAATAATCGACTGTTCTTGAAAGTGCCATCAATATCCAACACGTACTTGCAACTCATTTACAATATCTGGCATTCACTACAATTATGCGGGTCAGATGGGACTCTGCAAATAGTTGCTTGTTCGAAATTTCAAATTAAATGAAAATAGACTTCAGCTGGATCGGAGGAACACTAGGTACATCAAATTAAATAAAAATAGACTTTAACTGGATCAGAGGACCATTAGATACATAAACAGACTACATATGCATTTGGAAGTGAGGCAGAGTTGAAGCCTATCGTCAATGTTATTCAGTCTGCACATTGGACAAGCAGCAAGGGAAATTAAATAAACATTTGAGTATGAATTAAAACTCAGGGAGAAGAAATAAAGACTTTGAGGTTTGCCGATGGAAATGTAATTCTGTCAGAGACAGCGAAGGACTTGGAAAAGCAGTGGAACTGAATGGACAGTGTCTTGAAAAGAGGATATAAGATGAACATCAACAAAAGTAAAACAAGAATAAAGGAATGTAGTCGAATAAAATCAGGTGGTGCTAAGGGAATTATATTAGGAAACGAGATCTGAAAGTATTAGAAGAGTTTTGCTATTTGGACAGAAAATGACTGATGATGGCCGAAGTAGAGAGGATATAAAACGTTGACTGGCAGTGGCAAGAAAAGGATTTCTGAAGAAGAGAAACTTGTTAACACCGAATATAGATTTAAGTATTAGGAACTCTTTTCTGAAAGTGTTTGTCTGGAGGGTTGCTATGTATGGAACAGAAAGATGGACGATAGACAGTTTAGACACTAAGGGGAATAGAAGCTTTAGAAACGTGGTGCTACAGAAGAATGTTGAAGGTTAGATGGGCAGAACACTACTAAATAGGCACTGAACAGAACTGGGGAGTGAAGGAATTTATAACAAAACCTGACCAAAAGAAGGGATCGGTTGATAGGACACGTTTTGGGACATCAAGGAATCACCAATTTAGTACTGGAGAGAAGACTGGAGGGTAAAACTCATAGAGAGAAGACCGAGAGATGAATACAGTAAGCAGATTCAGAAGGATGTAGATTGCAGTAGTTATTCGGAGATGAAGAGGCTCGCACAGGGTAGAGTAACGTACAGAGCTGCTGCATCAAACCAGTTTTTGGACTGAAGACAACAACAAAACCATACATTTGCATATTTCGTCTTACATGTTGTGAGTGTGGGGTTGATCTGAGATTCTGTTATTCTGCGCAACGGATTAATCTGGGATGTACCCTTTACCCTGTGGCTCCTGCAAGATGCAATTTTCACCCCCACACTACTACAGAAGTCAGACAGACCCTCCTAACGTTCTAAAGAAAAATAAATGAAAAACTTTCAGCAATAAATATCTCCTGGAGTCGTCCGCTGTAAGGAAATGACACAGAAATTCACAAAATGGCTTACGTAACTAGTGGGATACTTGGGTGCTGGAGTAGTGCTAGTTAGTGTAAGAAAAACGTGAAACTAACGAAAGTTATTATTTATTTTGCAAAAATTCTGAGAAATCACAATGGCACTTTTAGTTATGAATTGAACAAGTTATAACCTGGTTGTTTTCGGAATGTGAAGTTACCTCTCAAGGATAGGATTCGCTAATGAAATTTCTATACAAAGTTTAAGATGGTTGTTGACTTGCCAGAATGGCTGAGAGGCGCGCCTACTCAACTTGAATAATTATCCGTTAGAATGTTGCTAGGTACGGTCGAGGCTGTCGCGTGTGAAATGCAGTGAAGTGTACTGTTGTGGAGGAAATATGGGGCTCGCAATAGCTGTAGCGCACAATACCGTAAGCTGCGATGACTGCTGTCTGCGCCGCTCGCTGCTGACAAATAAGATAACTCTCGTTCTATATGGATTGACCCTCGCCAATCACACTCTCCCTACGCCTTGATGAAGTCAAGGATTCCTATTCACCCCTAGTCCAACTATTGGTGTAGTACACCGGTCAGATAACCAGTCCACCACGATGCCACTCAAAAATTCGCTCGGAGGCGTTTAACTATAACTCTGTCCGTTCACACCGCACAATAAGTGTGTCGGCCAACACAGTGAACAACGCTTAACCGCGAGGACTCAACATAGAGAGTCGCACTTCGATTCGCTCTCGACAGAGGTGCTCTCTCAGTGAAGTACTGAGGAGAGACTTGTTCCTCAAGCGAAAACGGAACGGCGCCTCTTCATGCCAGACGTGAAGGGGTGTATCTTTCGGTCTCTTCTATTACTCCTTCAGCTCAAGGCGTCAGAAATATCGTCTGCCAGTCACCATTGCTCTTCTAAAACGGGAGAATGACGTTTCGTTTAAGGCGACCAATCCGGAAATCTGTAGTATCGGCGTTTGGCGTTTGCTGTCTCCCTGTGAAAATCTCTGAAACTGCGTGCTATGTATAAAGAATGCGTAGGCTGGCCGCTCCCACACAATGTAGCGGAATTTGCTTTTAAGCCAAACATGGGGTCGTTCCTCCTTTCCCTCGGGCGAACGCTGTCCGTTTCACGGGCGGCCACCGACCGACGTAGATGGGTTGGGACTGGCCTCCTGGTTTGCGGTTGCCTCTCTGGAACTAAAAGCTCCTGTGACCGTCGTATCTGGAATGTATGTGTGTACGCCAGCCTCGAGTATTTCAACCACGTTGCGCACTTGCGATTTATTAGTTATTTGCATATCGTTTACATGAATTCATACAACTTTGTCTTATCGAGTTTGGGTTCGAATGAAGCGTCTTGATGTGCGGAATATTATTGTGAGGGTGGAATATGTAAGCAATGAAGGTCAGGAGACCACGACATTTTACAATGTACATGTTTTTTATTTTCTATTTTTTTATTTTTTTAACGCTACAGGTTGTGGAATGTCGTGTGCTACTAAAACCTCTTTCCTTACGTACAATGCGAAAGTGTTAACCACTGTTAGGGTCCCCTTCACCACAACGCAAGAAGTGATAATCCTGATCCGAGCGTGCATACACTAGCGACTGTGATACGTAACTACGAAGGTGTTTTTCCATCACAATGAAATGTATATTCCTATTTTCTCCTTCACCAAGCGCTGCCCCTTCTTTACAATGTTCATCATGGGTATTTTGCGGCCACTCAACCTTCCAAGATTACAACAGCCATGTTGACAGCGCTGCAGGTATGCGTCCCTGGTATACCGAACACTCAAGCTACTTTCGCACCTCGACTTTCCCGCTAAATCACCCGATCTTAATACTTCAACAAATATCAGCGACTATTTGGACCAGCGTGTAGAACGAAGCAATCAGCATCCCCGCAATCAGGTAGCTTGACGCGATCTCATTGTCAACCAATTGATCTGGATACGGACTCCCTCAATGACGAACTGAGACAGTAAAAACTAATAACGCTACTAGTTTTTTTTTTCAGCGGCGAGCTAACATACTTAATTGTTTGGCCTCTGTCCTCATTTTATTTCTTCTTTAAGAAGGTCATCGATTCGCCTCGTGATTCTTCTATTGAAGTTGTGAAGTACTCTCTACCAAGCTTCCTAGTTGACCATGTTTCGGTGTTGCAAAGTGAAACTGGGCGAGTTATTAAGGTGCAGGTTTTTATTCTTCTTCTTTATAAGAGAAATTTCGATCTAAGAGTATTTCATAGGCTGAAGAATGAACTTTCTGCTTGTCTGATCCCATTTATATGAAGATTTATTTCATAACTTGTAATGCAAAATAATTGACCTGAAAAAAAATCCATTTGCAGATATATATATATATATATATATATATATATATATATATATATATATATCAATTTTATCCGCCTACCCACGTCTATGTCCTCGGTAAATTATCCAAGGTGATGGTTCCTTTGACAGGGCGCGACTGATTTGCTTCCCTTTCCTTCCCAAATCCAGGTTTGTGCTCCATCTCTAATGACCGCATTTTCGACGGGGCGTTATAGGCTAAATCCTCCTTCTGCAGTTGTTTTTCCTTAACGTCAGTAATTCGTCTTACTTCTATTGATGGTATGCAGATTCTATTGATGGTATGCAGATTCTGTTTAGCAGCCGGCCGCTGTGACCGAGCGGTTCTTGGCGCTTCAGTCCGGAACCGCGCTGCTGCTACTGTCGCAGGTTCGAATCCTGCCTCGGGCATGGATGTGTGTGATGTCCTTTGGTTGGTTAGGTTTAAGTGGTTCTAAGTCTAGGGGACTGATGACCTCAGACGTTAAGTTCCATAGTGCACAGAGCCATTTGAATCATGTTTTTCTGTTTAGCAGTATGCAGTGCTGTTTAGCAGATATTTGTCTCGGTTCTTCACCGCAATGATACGTTCATAATCTCAGCGTTTGTCACACCACTGAATTTGAGGTATTTGCATATAATTTATTTGCAGGTATGATGACTTATTTTAAGCACTTTTCGTTATAGAGATCATAATTTTACAGCATTCAGACATCGATTGCGACGCAGAAGTATTTTCACAGATTTACCACGCACATTGATAAAATGACATCTCTCGTGCAATTTACCAATGTGAAAAAATGTATAAACATCGTCAAATGACAAGCGAGTAACGTTGCATCATTTTCAGGTATTTCAGAGAATTTTCTGCATTTATTTCGTTGTTTTAAGGATCGTAAAAAATTAATTCACTGTCTTTGTCGTGGTTGTATGGACTGAAAAATTATTGATGCCGAATAGAAATAAAGTGTTTTATTAACACTCGCGAAATCACCAACGAGCCGCAAGTCGGAGGTCTGTGGGATAATTAAGATCGTTTTACTACCACTGCAAGGCCGGCGGCGTGAAAGCCTCATAAATTCGGGAAGGTCGACGAAAGTATACGACGGTAGTAAAACGTAATATTACACGAGGTAATATCTCCTCTTTCATAAAGTTACGCACCTGCAGAGAAACTGAGGCTGGACCTCGCTTGTATATTACGGTATCGAAGTATTTGTTTTTCGTTACTCAAATCGTCCGCGAAACTTTAAAGCCTTTCGCTATCGTATCCCGAGTTTCCCAATGCGTGTTGTCTTCTGTTGGAAATGCAGGCAGGGGGTGTGATCCTTCGAAAAGCCCTCACCCTCCCCGGTCCCCCTCCCCCCTCCCCCCAACATCCACGCATACTGACTGTCCTGTGTGCATATTTAGGGCGGAAGTACTCGCGAAATGTGTGCTCGTGGCAATACGGACACTGCAGTCAAGGGGAAAACGTTTTCTTCGCTGAGAGATTCACGTTTTCTTACAGCGTCGATGTTTTCGAGTTTCCTGGCTGTCCGCTCGCCTTTCCTTCCGCACATTTCCGTGCTTTTTGTTCTCCTGTCTTTTCAGGACTTCTCGCCGTGACAGGCGGCAATACGGTTTCCTCAACGAAAGTTCAGGGGGGAAGGAAGCATAAAACATTCTTTACTTTCACGAGCTGAGAGATCTCTCGTAACGTTGCTGAGTACGCGGACGTTGTAATCTACGTGAGTGGAAGTTAAGTCTTTGGATCATCACGCTAGAATAAATGCAGAATACGTCTGTGTACACATTTCTGTGTATTAGGCGGTACACTGAATCGCAGTGCTAACATAAATAGTCTCATGCAGCCAGATTAAATCTGAATACAAACTGAGTCATTACGTCGCTTACGCAGCCACTTGTTTTGAACTAAAAATGGAGAAGCAAATGGTATTACATCAGTGACCTAAGACACCTGCAAATGAAAGAGAATGTCAATATGGATAGCCATGGTCAATTTTTAACCAGACATTTGGATTTCCCAAGTAACCTTATAGTCGGATGTGATACTTCGACTTTTTCTTCATCTGTTTCCATCTGTCTACAAATAAACAAGGATTATACATATCATTGCCGGGTAAACTTTGTTTTTATACACACATTTTGATTACTCTGTGTGGCGTCTGTTACATTCCTGTTGTGAACAAATTGAGTGTTCATTAAGGCTATGATAATTTGAGCCGTGACTAAAAATTATTTCATTACCGCTAACAAGATAGTTCATTCGTCCAAATCCAGAACGAACGCACACACACACACACACACACACACACACACACACACACACAAACGTGTACGTGTTTCGAAACTGCGCTTCCACAAAACTCGTAGTAAGTGATTGAGCGTGTGTGAATAATCTCATTTACATTCTGGAAAAGGAACAAAAGGCTACACTACGGTATAGAAAACGTATCCGCTAATACATTTTCCGCTAAATTCCAGTGAGGTATAGTCCAGCTGGTTGGAATGACAAAACCATTAATTCAACGGTAACACTTATCTCGCAACGTTAGAAAATATAACTGAAGTTCAGAACGCTGTTACGGAACTTCCTTGTAGACTGAAATTGCACACGGAACCTTGTCTTTGGTGGGCAGTGTTCTTCCCGAGTTAGCCAAGCTTCAGTTCCGTCAGAACTGTTCTACTACTTTTCATACTTATTGAAAATACGGCTAAAATTATTCCGCCCGTGTGGAAAAATATCGGAACGATGGCCTAACTTCAGATTACTTGCCGTAAACATTTAAACTCTGTACAATGTTTTGCCACATGGTTATCATCAGTCACACAAACTACGTGTTGCCCCACATCAACATCTAGACCACACTCACGTGGGGAAATCCCCACCATATCGCCCCCCTCCCCCCCTCAGATTTAGTGGTAAAATGGACCACTGGATAGCACTTCAAAAACTGGCTACAAATCAAGCATGAAAACAGGAAAACGATGTGCTGAATTATCTTCTGGTAAACCTTCCGGGATGTAAGGTCGTGGTCCATGAAACTCTTCGGCTCCTAACGTTTCGTCCAGAGCTGCGCTGGACATCTTCAGAGGGGTGTTTCTCCTCCGGTGAGTCTTGCCGACTGACGGGTCGCTCTCAGACGTCCGACCCGTCAGTCGGCAAGACTCACCGGAGGAGAAACACCCCTCTGAAGATGTCCAGCGCAGCTCTGGACGAAACGTTAGGAGCCGAAGAGTTTCATACCTTACATCCCGGAAGGTTTACCAGAAGATATGTCATCCGGTCGTGAAAGCCTTCATACTATGTGCTGAATTGTTGAAAAGAAGTAAAATAGAAACAGTGACATGCCCAAGTTCGAGATTATTATTATTATTTACAAAATTATGAACTTCTCGTCCACTGATTGACGTATTTGTTCTCCTGTAGGTAGTCTTGGCAAGTGTCACACCGTACACTGCTTATTGAACATCAGTCATGTGGTAATAATATATTACCTTCCCAAGTAAATGCGATGAGTAGTGAAAGCACGTGAGATGCCTCATAGACCTCTAACAGAAAGAGAAATATGGGTGTGTTACAACAAACTAATTTAAGAGTCAAAACATCCAAAACAGAACGCAAGATTCATAACACGTGATACCTGTGTAGAACAAATAGGATGTAGGGTCTATGTACGTCTGGAGGTCCCTTTCTTACACCTCGCTGTTGCAAACGGACGTCACACCACGACACGGACACAGACGCAGACACAAACTTGAATACAGCGATCAGCCACGTCAATGACCTGATGGACAGTTCAGAATTTTGTGAAACAAATGTGGGTCACAAAGGAAATTTGGACATGGATCTCTCCCGCCCTCTCCCCTCCCCCTGTATTTCAAAAGCGTGACCACGTAACGACAACCCCTTGGCTGTTCTAATTCGCTTGATGTAGCACATCTTGAGTTTGGTCCGTTCGCTGTTTTTGTTTTCATGCTTGAACTGCGATCAGCTGTTGACGGATTTTCCACTAGGCTATCTTACCACTAAATATGAAGGGGCTGCCGTGAGGAGTTTGTCTTGTCAGCAACGGTGTGTGGCAGAGGTACTTCTGGTACCAATTCCCTGTTCCACTCGCGAATGGCGAGTGCGAAGAGTGATTCTCAGTAAGCCTCTTTTATCACCCTCTAAGTTCTCGAATTTTGTCGTCGTGGTCACTTCGCGACAAGTACGAGGTGTGGTCAAAAAACACTATGGGTAATTTTATTGATGGTCGCTGTGACCGAGCGCTTCTAGGCGCTGCAGTCCGGATCTGCGCTGCTCCTGCGGCCGCAGGTTCGAATCCTGCCTCGGGCATGGATGTGTGTGATGTCCTTAGGTTGGTTAGGTTTAAGTAGTTCTAAGTCTAGGGGACTGATGGCCTCAGATGTTAAGTCCCATAGTGCTTAGAGCCATTTGAACCATTTGCACTAATTTTATAGTAAACTACGTAACAAGCAAGCATAAGTAATAAGCTTACATGGAATTTTATTTAATCTCCTGTAAAGTACTGTCCTTGGCTAGCAATGTGCTTAACCCAACGCTGACTCCATGACTGGGAACTATTCTGGAAGACTGTTTTCGGGACGGATTTCAGCTGCTCTGTCGTGGCCCTCTCAATGTCAAGAATAGTGACAAAAAATTTTCCTTCGAGCACGGTTTTAATTCTTGGGAGGAGCCACCGAGAACTTGCGAATCATTAGCTAGGTTTGGCCTGGTGTGTTGTCGTGATGTTCTGGCGCTGCAGTCCGGAACCGCGGGACTGCTACGGTCGCAGGTTCGAATCCTGCCTCGGGAATGGGTGTGTGTGATGTCCTTAGGTTAGTTAGGTTTAAGTAGTTCTAAGTTCTAGGGGACTTATGACCTAAGATGTTGAGTCCCATAGTGCTCAGAGCCATTTGAACCATTTGAACCATTTGTTGTCGTGATGAAGAAGGGAGCCATTGGCCCATATTTCTAGTCTCTTTCTTCGTACATCGTTTCGAAAACTATACAGTACGCCCTTGTGAAATTCGTCGTAAACAGTTATTAGCGTTGGAAGAACATTGGCCCACTATGCCATCAATACTGAAAACACAGTGAGCATGACTCTGACATTCTACTGACGCGGCGTTTCAGGGGGAGGGCATTCACTGGTTTTCCATTGGGAAGTTTGAATTTTCGTCTCAGGGTCATACCCACATATACAAGCTTCATGTCCAGTTACTGTTTTAGACATGACATCCGGATCTGAATGAAGACGATCCTTCACCTCTGTGCAGAACTGACACGTGGTGTTTCTTCTGGTCATCACTTAAAAATCTGGAAACAAATTTTGCACTCATTCGTCTCATTAGCAAATTATCGGTTAAAATCGTTTGTACGGATCTGTACGAGATGCTAGGGTCTTCTGTAAGGTCTACTTATTCGCCAATGTGAACGAACAATTTTTGACACTTTGTGCATGTTTTCTTCTGTTTTCTGGGATAATGGACGTCCCGAAATTTGCTCGTCTTCTGCAGAATCATTTCCCATTTTAAATCGCTCACACAACTTGTAAACAGTGTTCAGAGTTACAGCATTATTGTCATACACCAATTTCAGCATTTCATGAGTTTCTTTGAGACTTTTTTTGCAACTTGGAACAGAATTTAATGCTCACGCATTGTTCAGGATCAATGATGCTCCACAGACCAGGTAAGCACAACCTCACTTTCGGGTCTCTGGACGCCGCCTGACAAGGCAGAACGTGTTCCAACTTCACACTGCCTATACCAACAAACAGGCTATCGGACAAATGGACAAATTACATCAAATGTTTGTGCCGTCTGAAGTTGGTGCTAAAAACATTCATTCAGCATATTTTTTAGTCACACCTCGTATTTGGGGGACTAAAATGATGTCCGACTGATCTTGGCAAGGGCTCTCTCGAAATTTCAATAGTAAACCTCTCCGTGATGCACAACGCCTCTCTTGTAGCGTTTTAGGCTAGAGTTTGCTGAGTATCTCTGTAGTGCTCTCGCGTGCGCTAAACGTTCTTGTGATGAAACGTACCGCTGTTCGTTGCATTTGAGATAATCCCACCTGGTAAGGTTCTACATCTACATCTACATACGTACTCCACCAGTCACCCTACTGTGCGTTGCGGAGAGTACCCTGCACCACTATTAGTCGTTTAGTCGTTAGCTTTCCTTCTCCACTCGCAGATAGAGCGAAGGAAAAACGTTTGTCTATATAACTTCGTATCAGCCCTAATTTTTTGTCTTCGTAGATCCATATTTAAACTGGATCAAGGAGGGAAACAGCTGGTATAATTTTTATGAAAAATGAAATTCCTCCAACTGTGCTTAAGATTTTTTATTTACTTCGCTATCTGTGTAGTTCTTACACGAAATGGATGTCGGCGGCAGTCAGCTTTAAATGTCGGCATTTTTGAATTTCTCAGTAGTGTTCCTCGAAAAGAACGTCACCTACCCTCCAGGGATTCCCATTTGAGTTCCCGAAGCATCTCCGTAACACGTTCGTGTTGTTCGAACCTACTGATAACTAATCTAGCAACCCGCCTCTGAATTGCTTCGATGTGTTCCTTTAATCCAACCTGGTGCGGATCCCAGACAGTCGAACAGTACCCATGAATAGGTCGCACTAATATGCCGTAAGGGTTTCCTTTGCAGGTGAACCGCACTTTCCCAAAATTTACAAAATAAACCGAAGTCGACCATTCGCCTTCCCTACATCAATTCTCACACGCTCGTTCCATTTCATATCGATTTGCAACTTCACGTCCAGATATTTAAACGACGTGATGTCAAGCAACACACTACTGATGCTGTATCCGAAAATTGCGGTTTTATTTTTCCTACTCATCCACATTAATGTGCATTTTTCGACATCTACAACTAGCTGCCATTCATCACACCAAATAGAAATGTTGTCTAAGTCAACTTGTATCACCCTAGAGTCAATATTGGACGCCTTCCCGAACACCGCCGCATCATAAGCAAACAACCGCAGATTGCTGCTCACGCTGTTCACCAGATCATTTATATATCGAGAAAGTAATAGCCGTCCTATCACACTTGCCTAGGGCACTGCTGACAGTACCCTTCCCTCTGATGAACACACTATCGAGGACAATGTACTTTCGTTAACCGGCTGCAGTAGGTTACCGTGTCAAATGCTTTTCCGACATCTAGAAGTAAGGAATTTGCCTCTTGCCCTTCACCCATAGTTCGCAGAATATCATCTGACAAAAGAACAAGCTGAATTTCACATGAGCGATGCTTTCTAAAACAGTGCTGATTCCTGGGCATAATCTCTCCCGCCTCTAGGAAATTTATGATACTGGTACCCACAACATATTCAAGAATTCTGCAGCAAACCGATGTAAAGGATATTGGTCTGTAATTTTGCGGGTCCTTTGTTTTTATCCTTCTTACGTTGAGGAGTCAATTGCGCTTTCATCCAGTCGCTTGGGGCTTTGCTCTGTGCGAGAGATCCCAGATCAATAAACAATACTCAGGAATTAGTCGAACAAGCGTCTTTGAGCCATTTCCTTCGTGGATGAGCTACATTTCCTTAAGATTCTTCCTATGAATTTCAGGCATGGTATTCAAAATAATAGCAAGTTGTTTGGCATGGGATGCTCGACTCTTTGGAATGTACTACACGTACTGAATACTGTAGACGTTGCGAGATTTCGGCAGCAAACATCTTTCGAAACAAACACACACACACACACACACACACACACGTCGAAACAAACACACGCACGCACATCACACACACACACACACACACACACACACACACACGCACGCACGCACTCACGCCATGCACATACACACACACACACACACACACACACACACACACACACACACACGAAGTAAAGGCCGCTATCGACAGGGAATCTCAAGTTGATTCCGGAAAGCTTTCGACACCATTCCTCACAAGCGACTTCTAATCAAGCTGCGGGCCTATGGGGTATCGTCTCAGTTGTGCGACTGGATTCGTGATTTTCTGTCAGGAAGGTCGCAGTTCGTAGTAATAGACGGCAAATCATCGAGTAAAACTGAAGTGATATCAGGTGTTCCCCAGGGAAGCGTCCTGGGACCTCTGCTGTTCCTGATCTATATAAATGACCTGGGTGACAATCTGAGCAGTTCTCTTAGGTTGTTCGCAGATGATGCTGTAATTTACCTTCTAGTAAGGTCATCCGAAGACCAGTATCAGTTGCAAAGCGATTTAGAAAAGATTGCTGTATGGTGTGGCAGGTGGCAGTTGACGCTAAATAACGAAAAGTGTGAGGTAATCCACATGAGTTCCAAAAGAAATCCGTTGGAATTCTGTAAGTAGACTGTTCAGTTTTTTTTATTGGTAACGTCACGTAGCGCTCTTTATGAAAATCACTGACTGTACTGTGTGCAGTCTGTGGCTGGTTTCCATTGTTGTAATATTCGCCATTGTAGTGTTGGGCAGTTGGCTGTGAACAGCGCATAGCGTTGCGCAGTTGGAGGTGAGCCACCAGCAGTGGTGGATGTGGGGAGAGAAATGGCGGAGTTTTGATATTTGTAAGAGTGGATGTTATGAACTCCTACATATATTATGACTTTTGATGACTATTAAGGTAAATACATTGTTTGTTCTCTATCAAAATCTTTCATTTGCTAACTATGCCTGTCAGTAGCTAGTGCCTTCCGTAGTTTGAATCTTTTATTTAGCTGGCAGTAGTGGCGCTCGCTGTATTGCAGTAGTTCGAGTAACGAAGATTTTTGGTGAGGTAAGTGATTTGTGAAAGGTATAGGTTAATGTTATAGTCAGGGCCATTCTTTTGTAGGGATTTTTGAAAGTCAGATTGCGTTGCGCTAAAAATATTGTGTGTGAGTTTAAACACAGTCATGTATAATTGTTCTAAGGGGACGTTTCATATGTCGACCCTTAGCCTAGGATACTTCACTGGAATCTTCTGATTTTTTTCTTGTAGTTTGTGTAATTAGTGTAGCTATTGTTTATTGCTAGCGCGTAATTATACAGAGAATTTCATTTGTAGTTGCAGTCTTTCATTGTTGTACAGTAAAACAGGTGTAGATTTGCACCAAGTATTTTGCAGCTACGCTTGCAATTAACTATGTTAATGTGTTCTCTTATTTTTTCTCTTCAAATTGTGTTTTTCTGTGTTGTCGTGTGAAATATTGTGACAATAATGGCGTGTGAAAAACGTAATACTAGGCTCCAAAGTAAACTGAGAAATGACAGTGAAGACGAAAGCAGTGTGTTAGCGCCACTGTTTAATGATTTAACTAATGTTAAACATAGTAATTTGGTAATTGTGCATAGGGAAATGGAGCGGGTGGCAAACAATTGCGTAGGCAGTGAAACAATTAGTGAACAGGGAAGCATTATCGATCGATCGGTCGGCAATAGCTCGCCTCAGGAATCTGAAATGACAGGACACAATTTTGCAAATACTGTAGATTCAGGTTTTGCGTCCTCACCGTTTTCTCAAATAAGTCAAGACACATTTTCTGCTTGTCAAAATGTGAATGTTGCCGGTGCAAATGCACTGCCGAAAAGCGTAGAGGAACAGATTCCAGACTCTAATGCATTGTTATTACAGCTAATGCAACAAATGGAACAAAATCAGAGACAAACACAGCAAGAGCTTCAAAAGTTAGACACAATGGAACAACACCAGAGACAAACACAGCAAAAGCTTCAAAAGTTAGACACAATGGAACAACACCAGAGACAAACACAGCAACAGTTAGACGCAATGGAACAAAATCTTTACACCACGCTTGAACAAACACGTGAAGATTTAACTACTGAGTTACATAAAATCGATTCGAAATGTCAAAAAGTCTGTAACGACGTAAAAACACAAATTTGTGAGCATTTTCAACCTATTTTTTCGCGGCATGAAAATGCATTACAGAATCACGAAGCACCCATAAAAGAACTGCAAACCATTGTTCATGAAAATCATGAGACCTTGTGGGCTAAAATTAACTCAGTTGCATCTACCGATTCGGTTACGCAACTTGCAAAAACTCAAGAAAACTTAAAGGACACAGTAGATTCAATTTCAACACAAATGGACACTCTGAAACTTGGTTCAGAAAAACACACTGAGGAAATGTGTTCACTATCGGAGAAAGTAGCCGAACTTTCGGATCAGTTCACTAACTTATCTACGAAGGTAGATGATAATCTGAATGACACAAAACCGGTAGTCTTTAATGACACAGAAGAGTGTGAACAAATTAGGAAATTCAAACAAAATCAGAATCAAATTAATACGCAACACAAAAGAGAAATCCGAAAAGTACAAGATAAGTTGGCACAAGTAATACAAAAATTACATATTTCAGAGGACACTCGCGCTCCAACATGGGAAGAGGGACTTAGAAATAAGGAACAACCACAAAATAATAACACAGGACACTTCGGAAATTACAAAAGAAATTGGCAAGGCACACCGAATTTTGAGATGGAACCGCCGACACGACGTAACAATGACCGACATGCGACTCGCCGACATGGTGATTTTGACTATAAGCTGTTCATTACTACACGTAAATTCAAAACGTTTAAGAATTCTGGCAACGACATTCATCCACAAGCGTGGCTCCATCAATTCTATCATTGTTTTCCTCCCAACTGGTCATTATAGCACAGATTAGAATTTATGTGTGGCTAATTAGAGAATGAACCAGCTGTAAGAATGCGATCAGTCATTCACGATTGCCACAGTGAAGGAGAATTTTACCATGCCTTCCCCTCAGCATATTGGTCTCAAGCTACACAAGACCGAGTAAAACATAGCATCATGATGATGAAACACTTTGAACAATCTGAATTTTCCAGTCTTGTCAAATATTTTGAAGACATATCTTTCAAACCCATACAGCCCTTCAGAACTCATCCGCATTTGCTTAATGAAATTTCCTGAACATTTAAGAAATATTATTTTGGCAGGACGTTGCAAAGACGACATTGAAGCTTTTCAGGGACTCTTACAACAATTAGAAATTGACACAGACAGTCGCGGGATGCGAAAACAGGAAAACAATCAATACAGGTCACATCTGTCACAATTCCGTGACGACAGAAACAATAACTGGACATGACAAGTCTATTCTTACAACGCAAATCGTGACCAAAACAGACACCACCCATATGACAACCACTGGCAGAGTAATAATAGTTACAGAGAACGATCGCATTTCCGTAGTAATGAATATGACAGAGATTACCATAGAAACAGACAATATGGGAACACAAACAATTATTATCAAGGGAGACAGAATAACTTCAGACGCAACAGTTCAGCGCGCAGTTACGATTTAGGAAGAAATTCCCCACCACGTTACCGGCAAGAAAGAAACTATGGAATCTACCGACATGACGACAGACGATGTGATCGTAACGACAGAGCTGAATTGCATCAGAACTGGCGAGCTTCAAACAGGGCAGGGCCTTCTCGGCAAGGTGAATTTGTAGAAGTTAGGTTTCCTAATCCCAATAACGACGCGCGCCAACAAAGACACAGACAATGACTCGCACCGCAGGCAGCCACGTGCGCCGGCTGGCTCAGAGAAAAATAACATAGACGCTAACTTTGAGAAAAAATCCAGCATTCTTTACCGACGTATACAACATGATAATTACTTAGAAGTTGAAACTCTGCGTACTAGAAAGGGTAAAGGATTGAACCACATTTCACATGTAAAACCGTTTATTGAAAGATAATCTGTTTTTTAACTTAGTCTTTGCCATAAAACTTTCACTTCACGCATTAGTACAATTTGTCACACTGAGAAACTGTTAACATGCAACAATGTTTTGAAGTTAACTATCCAGTCAAGAAACTGGGCAACTTATTAAGACGAGTATTACAAATGCATTGTTATAGTGAACAGACGTCACAGTTTTATTGTGTGTGTACATTCTTGCTTGTTAGTTGCACGATTAAGTAATGACTATAAGGCTGACATACTTAGAACATATACTGGTACTGCTAATGAGATTTTAATGCAACATTTTGGTTTACTTGAAAATACATTCTGGATTTAAAGTACTTTCTGTGAGATACCAGATGACACAGTGGTTAGTTTATGTGACAGCTACACGATTTTATCACGATGCTACTAATGAGTGACAAATTACAATGTTGCTTTTGGGGTGTTTCTGTTTTATATCTGCACAGTTTTTCTGTATTATTCTGGAAAGTAAAACATGTTTTAGTAGTAACTTTTGTGGTATAGCTACAATGAGACAGCCTTTTAAGTAGCACAACAATACGTTACAGCACAGTACTTTCTTCATCACGGCAATAAGCGTAATAACTAAGATATCTATACGCAAAGCATTTCACTGTTGTTTATTACGAGGTAAGTACATTGACTTCTGCAGAACTTAGCTTTCGGAGGACGATAACTACGAGACTTCCACAGAGATTGTCTTACGCACAGTTTAGCGCTACAGTACACGTATTTGAGTGATTAATTTTGTACTTAAAACATTTATTTTTAAAAATATTTAAAGTACTATGATACAAAGGTTTTCCGTAATACATTTCATTCCATTGCTGTAATCTGTAATACCTGAGGGTATAATTACATTAATCCTCAGGGGGTACACGCTTACTTTGTGTACCATGTGTTTGGCAAGCACAAGGAGCCCTAGCTAATATGGTATTTCCTTATACAACTTTACACATCGGTACCATATTTCTCTAACACATAAATTACACAGCTATCAGATCATTTAACAGAGAAACTAACATATTTTACTACATCAGTGACACATGTTTACGCAATTACACCGTTGGATAACTTCACACTTATGAAATTGTATTTTGTCTGTACATTGTGAACTGTTCATATTTTTTGGGAACCATTGATACTATGAGAGCTTTGAATGATATATTTGATATGGGATCATGATTTTTTTTATAGTACGTTTGAGGCAGATGACACTTTTGATATGAGCAGAGAATTTTTTTAGGCTTTGAAATTATTGCAGAAAGCTACAACAATTTTGAGATTTGATTGAGGTGTTATGATGTTATTTTTATGATGACGATGTGTATTATGCTGGTGAGGTATGTTTATGAACAATAAGCTGATGCTATATGAGAAATTTGATTATGCTACATATTTATTATGATGAAATATTGAAGAAATGTCGACGAATATTTATATGTGTAATAAGGTAAGGAGTAATGAATAGCGGTCAGGGACTCTGACTTGTGAAAAAGGATGTTGGAAACCAAGAATCGTACTTTAAGAGTTATGAAATGTGTGTAAATGCGTGAATGTATCACAATGCCAGCAAAAATTTTTTGGACACTGTTATATTCATAAGATTTTGTATCTACACATTTGCAACGCAAATTCTCGACCCATGATATTTTGTATATGTGACTGCCACTGTAGTGCAAACTGGTGTTGTAAATATTTCGGTAAGAAAGTTAAGTGACCACCTGCACGTAATGCGTCGTGGGCACCCAGCTGTGTCAGATGCCTGGAGAAAAAGCCATTAGTGTGTGCCTTTTCAGAGGCACAGGTAGAAAGAAAAAAAAAGGGAGGCCATTATCCTCGCTATTGACATTCCTTTGTAGAAAGCACCGCAAATACGACACACTCAAACTTGAAAGCATATGATTATACTGTGGAGCTCTTAATTTATGATATTTACTAAAATGCCTAATGAAACGATGAGAAACATTTCATGGCTATTGTCTTGCTAGTTGAGAGAAATGCCATATGGCTTGCTTTATGTATTTATTTACTCATTTTGTTTAATATCTAGTTTCTAGCTGCACTGCAGCATTGGTTAAAATAAAATTTAAAAGATGTACTAATATAAATATTTTATGCCTACAGATCCAGTAAATAATTTTATGATCTATTAAAAAAAAAACGAAGGAGCATAAAAAGACATTTCCCTTCACAGGAATTGCATACGGAATTTTCTTTTCAACTACTTGGTAATTTTTTTTTGGTAGAGTAAGTTTTTGTGATGCATCACTCTAGTGTTAAGATGTGACATAGGTATTAAACATGGCCATTTTTACTGTAATATTTTTTCTGCTTGAGCTTTGTCATGTTTAGATATAAGTTATTGCATTTGCTGCTGCTGTGTGCCAGGCGTAGTGCTACTGAATTTGACTTTGTATTACGCTGTTAAGCCAGTTTTACTATGGATTTATTTTCCTTGTTTGCTGCACAGTGCCTTATATTAGTTGTAATATAGCAATTGCTTTGCCAATTTGAATTTTTGTTCATTGCTGTTTGTGTTAATTGTTTTATGCTGCTGCATTGCCTCGTTCCTTAGTTTAGCATCTGAGCTCAGTAGATTTAAGTTAGCTTAAGAGGGGGTAGACTATATAAGAGAATGAGTTGCGATGAATTGGAAGAAATGCATTGAGAAGTTATATGAAAAAAGTACAGAAAGCAGGTATAGATAGGACCCTTTGGGAATAATGATGAACGAAGGGACATCTCCAAGAAGATAAAGGTTTTGTTTGCAAAATACTGCAGTACCAAATGTTACACTGAAAACAAACCCTGTCCTTTCCCCCTGTGTTTTTCTGCTATGTGTTTGTGTAC
Organism: Schistocerca nitens; assembly: GCF_023898315.1. Taxonomy (NCBI): domain Eukaryota; kingdom Metazoa; phylum Arthropoda; class Insecta; order Orthoptera; family Acrididae; genus Schistocerca; species Schistocerca nitens. The sequence goes on along the minus strand of NC_064615.1, from coordinate 148,606,970 downwards.
TCTTGTATATTTGTGTTTTTCCTGTCTATGTGTTTAGCTAATAAGATTTATGTTGTAGAATTTTTCAAATACTATGTTATTTTCTTCGTAAAGATGTTTACACATTATTTATTCTGTTTTGTTTTAATGATCAAGTGTGAAATTAATGTTTCATGAACTATTCTCATTATTTGATTTATTTACTTATGTCATAATTCCTGTAACACTGATGTATATGTCTATTTCTCTTCTTTTGTAAAGCCTGTATTACTACAAATGTTATCTGTATTGTTATGTTCTTTAATGTATTTTGTACCTTTGTCATTGTATTCTCATGTTATAATATTGTAATTGACAGCAGTTCAGCAAATTAAGTAACGCGTCGTAAGCATTCATTTCACTGCACACATTTCTGTTAGTCATAGTATATGGACAATATGTGAGAAGTAGGGACTGTTAGTGTTTGCATGGGTGTTGATAAATCAGCAAGGGATTGGTTAACAGCATTGCTGGTTCTGAGGACAATTCCAAAAACTTTGTGAGTGCTCAAGTGGTGGTTATGGACGTGCTACATTATCCGCAAGACTGTTCAATGGTGATTGTGCACAGTCACAACAGATGGCTGCTGGCCATCTCTACAAGGACTACAGTGGGTCTGCATCTTTGATGACCCACCAATACCATTATTTCTACAAGGACTACAGTGGGTCTACACCTTTGCTGACTCAACAGTACCATTATTTCTACAAGGACTGCAGTGGGTCTGCACCTCTGGTGGCCCACCAATACCACAATCTCTACCAGGACTACAGTGCGTCTACTCTGTGATGACCTACCTACCAGTATCCTTCAAAACTTCGACTGACTCTGCAGTGGGTTTGCTCTGTTGTGACCCATTACCTGCCTGCATGTCGAGAGTCAGCACTGTCTTTCCGTTGGAAGGACAACACTACTTCTTCATGACTGAATGGAAATCCACTACTTCCGCGTGCATTTTCTTTTACTGCTCCGCCTTTGAGAAAAACACTGCTATTTTACAGTGATGAATGATCAGGACTGTCTTTATGGACTGTGGGAAAATTTTAGCTTTTGACCAACATTGTATCAATGAGTGTGTGCATTTGATTTATTTGTTATTGTAACGATGAAATTTTTTTTCAAATCTGTATTGGCCACTGCCCAAAACAATTTGTAATTTTTTTTGTGGAGAGCATTGGGGCTATGTAAGTAGACTGTTTAGTTTTTTTTTTTTATTGGTAACGTCACGTAGCGCTCTTTATGAAAATCACTGGCTGTACTGTGTGCAGTCTGTGGCTGGTTTCCATTGTTGTAATATTCGCCATTGTAGTGTTGGGCAGTTGGCTGTGAACAGCGCATAGCGTTGCGCAGTTGGAGGTGAGCCGCCAGCAGGGGTGGATGTGGGGAGACAAATGGCGGAGTTTTGATATTTGTAAGAATGGATGTTATGAAATCCTACATATATTATGACTTTTGATGACTATTAAGGTAAATACATTGTTTGTTCTCTATCAAAATCTTTCATTTGCTAACTATGCCTATCAGTAGTTAGTGCCTTCCGTAGTTTGAATCTTTTATTTAGCTGGCAGTAGTGGCGCTCGCTGTATTGCAGTAGTTCGAGTAACGAAGATTTTTGTGAGGTAAGTGATTTGTGAAAGGTATAGGTTAATGTTATAGTCAGGGCCATTCTTTTGTAGGGATTTTTGAAAGTCAGATTGCGTTGCGCTAAAAATATTGTGTGTCAGTTTAAACACAGTCATGTATAATTTTTTTAAGGGAACGTTTCAATTCGATTACTCGATAAATAGTACAATTCGAAGGCTGTCAATTCTACTAAGTACCTGGGTGTTAAAATTACGAACAACTTCAGTTGGAAAGACCACATAGATAATATTGTGGGGAAGGCGAGCCAAAGGTTGCGTTTCATTGGTAGGACACTTAGAAGATGCAACAAGTCCACTAAAGAGACAGCTTACACTACACTCGTTCGTCCTGTGTTAGAATATTGCTGCGCGGTGTGGGATCCTTACCAGGTGGGATTGACGGAGGACATCGAAAGGGCGCAAAGAAGGGCAGCTCGTTTTGTATTATCACGTAGTAGGGGAGAGAGTGTGGCAGATATGATACGTGAATTGGGATGGAAGTCATTACAGCAAAGACGTTTTTCGTCGCGGCGAGATCTATTTACGAAATTTTAGTCACCAACTTTCTCTTCCGTATGTGAAAATATTTTGTTGAGCCCAACCTACATAGGTAGGAATGATCATCAAAATAAAATAAGAGAAATCAGAGCTCGAACAGGAAGGTTTAGGTGTTCGTTTTTCCCGCGCGCTGTTCGGGAGTGGAATGGTAGAGAGATAGTATGATTGTGGTTCGACGAACCCTCTGCCAAGCACTTAAATGTGATGTAGATGCTCCCGCCGGGCGTCTCCGGCTCCCTTTTTGTTGACGATTTTGCCATCTGTTGCAGTTCTCCACGGATCTGACTCATTGAGCGGCGTCTTCAGCGATGTCTCGATCTTTACTCATGGAACATCGACAATGGCTTTCGTTTTCCCACTGACAAAACCATGCATATGAATTTCTGGCGGAGCTATTGGTTTCTCCCACCATCTTTTCATCTTGAGCCTGTTGCTCTTTCGTTCGTTGAAACTACGAAATTCCTGGCGCTCATGTTCGATACGAAACTGCCTTGGTCCTCCCACGTGTCTTTCCAGGCAGCCCCTGTACGCGGTCCTTCAATATCTTACGTGTCCTCAATGGTACTTCCTAGGGTGGAGATCGAACAACCCTCCTACGTTTATACCTGTCCCTTGTCCGTTTGAAACTAGACTATGGGTGCTTTGTTTATGACTCTGAACGTCCGTCCCTCTTACGCCGTCTCAATACTATCCACTATCGTCGCATCCATTTGGCCACTGACGCCTTTTACACTAGCCCGGTTGAGAGTTTGTATGCAGAAGCTGCTGAACTACTGCTGTCCTACCGCCGTCGCTTTCTCCTGATCGGGTATGCACGCCATTTGTCTGCCATGCGTGGCCACCCATCCTATGCCTCCTCCTTCGATGCCACCTTTGCCAGTACGGGGCGCGTTCCTCTTCTCTGTTGCCTCCTGGAGTTCGCTTTCGGGTCTTGCTCCGGCGGCTTATCTTCACGCTACCTGCAACTTTCCCGGTGGGTGTTAACCCTTCACCACCTTGGCTTCGTGCGGCGGCCCATGTTGACGTTGACCTTCATTCGCTTCCTAAGGACACTACTCCACCCTCGTTCTGTCTCCAATTTCAAGACCTTCGCATGGAACTTCGCGATAGTACCCTTGGGTACACTGATGGCACTCGGACTGACCGTGGTGTCGGGTGTGCCTTCGTCATTGGCGCTAACGTTTTTCGAAATCGGTTTCCGGCACACTACTCAGTATTTACAGCAGAGCTCTTTGCCCTGTATCAGGCCACGGAGTACATCTGGCGACACATGCTTTTCAATTGTGTCCTCTGCTCAGACTCTCTCAGCGCGATTCAGAGTCTCTGTGCGCTGTACACTGCTCATTCCTTAGTGCAATGGGTCCAGGAAAACTGTCACTTGCTCATTCTTGATGGAGCCACTGTGCTGTTTATGTGGGTTCCTGGTCATGTCGGTCCTCCCGCCGTGAGGAGATGTTTTTAACTAGGTCACGTATTGGGAACTGCCTTTTTAGCCATTGTCATTTGTTAAGTGGCGCTCCCCCACCCCTTGTACGCACTGCGCCCAACTTTTAACTGTCGGCCACTTCCTGACGGAATGCTCATTTTTTTAACCGTTTACGTTCCCGCTTGGGTTTGCCGAGTGAGTCATCGGCCGTTTTAGTAGACGACGCCTAAGCTGTCGACCGGGGCCGGCCGCTGTGGCCGATCGGTTCTAGGCGCTTCAGTCAGGAACCGCGCGACTGCGACTGTTGCAGATTCGAATCCTGCCTCGGACATGAATGTGTGTGCTGTCCTTAGGTTAGTGAGGTTTAAGTAGTTCTACGTTCTAGGGGACTGATGACCTCAGATGTTAAGTTCCGTAGTGTTAAGAGCCATTTGGACCATTTGTTCACCGGGTTTTAATTTTTATCCGTTGTAGCAATATGGCGAAGGCCATTTAAATTTTGGTTCTGGACCTAAGGTTCTCTATGCGTATTTCATAGACCTTTCTCCACGTCCCTGTTTTTGGCTGTCTTCTCTTTCGTCGATTGGGATTGACATGTAGTTGTTTTTAACTCCTCTCTTTGTCTTCGTGTTTCGCAGTTTCGACATGGGCGCGTAAGACCCTAGTTGTTTTTTCACCCTAAAACGAAACAAATACATACGCCAGAAGTACAAAGCGAAACGCACATACAAAAAGGACACCAAAACTATTATGTCTTAAAATTTCGTGTGCATTCGCAAAATTCGTCTCACTTGATAATTTCTGCACAATTCACCATCTGCGTAGCATTGAGAGGCACACGATGCTGCTTAATAGCAGTCTTGGTTTTATTTGGTTACTAGATACTGCATGTACCGGGGTGTTTCTCAATTCTTTGGAAAATAAAAATTACAATCTCACCACAGTTATTTAAAGAAAATATGAACCCCGGGATCACTGGTGATTGACAAGCTTGTGATTGTCTTAGAATTTTAATTTGACTCAAAACAGACTTTACTATAGACTTCAATTTGGACATTTGCCCTCTTACTGATAAAGTCTACACATTTTTACTTTAATTGAATTACATAAACATGAATGAGGATCATATATTGCAACCGCGCCCGAAAACATAGATAGTAGGTAAGTGAATAATCAATCATAAACAATCGTTCTTGTTTAACCATATCTCAAAAGGCTAGTAACACTATACACTTGCAATCCAAAGTTACACAACCAAATAATACCACAACTACATTAAAAAAAAAACCAAAGATCTTAAAGCTTAATAAAATTGAACTGCCCACATAAAGGTCCACAGTGAAAACATGCTTATACTAAAAATGCAAAATGGGCCAACCAAGGTCGCGGCCCTGACAAGAATCCATAACCGCACCGACGCCAGGAAACGAGCAGACTCGTCACTTGCCGTGACAGATAGATTGCAATGAAAACAAGGTCAAAACTCAATCACACTGGAATATATAATAAGCAGGCCCCAAATTCTTATGGAGCAGTACTCTAATAGTACCAGCCTCCCAGTAAATTAGCAGGAAACTTAAGAAATCACTTGCAGTTGCCTTAAGGCACTTTCAGCATAAAATAAACATACCAAATCCTGCCGTGACAAGTAATTAAACCATTAACTCTACGGCTTCCGGGTGCGTACAGAACGGAAACCAGTCCCCAAGAGGCCACTATGTCCTAAAACAAGTTAAAACTTGCATGAAAACCACTTAAAACACGCACTCCGCAAATGATGGGAAACGAAATGAGGAACATCAGCCTCCTTAAAATAGCCAGTGTGGAACCAAGTTCAGAACTATTTCCGGCAGCTACCCATGCCACAATAAGTTTCAACAATCTTCTTAGTTAAACACAGAATAACTTGGGGCTTGCAAATTACGATCTGGGAAGTTGTTCGGCGTGAGACGACGAACCCACCACAATTTAGCACGTCAAGGCGCCCAGTGATCGGCCCGTACATCCGACGCGAGAAAGGACAAGGACGGCGAGCACGGCGAGGCCCATGCATCACGGTTAGGGACGCCGGCTTGTTTTGAACACAAGTTTGCTCGATGAACGGCGACCGGAGACTCTTCCGTCACACGTTCACCCAGAAAACCTGCCGGGGGTAGCAGTCAAAGACAGCAAGACAGCCGAATATCGATATCAGTGATGCAAGTAGAACACCCTAGCGCCAGCTGCCACGTCTCACTGCACCTAAAAATGTTTGCGTTGTTTTACTTAATGTACAGACTACAGCAAGCGTTCTCATTGTGGAAACGAATGTTACTGTGACGGTAACTACAGATTCTCACTGTAACCAAACGTACGCGCTATCTGTGTTTCCACAGTGATCGTAGTAATCTGTGTTTTCGATAAAACCTTATTCAGCCTTCGTAAACCAATTAACCGGTTGGTTCAAATGGCTCTAATCACTATAGGACTCTTAACATTTGAGGTCATCAGTCCCCTAGACTTAGAACTAATTAAACCTAACTAATCCAAGGACATCACACACATACATGCCCGAGGCAGGATTCGAAACTGCGACAGTAGTAGCAGCGCGATTCCGGACTGAAGCGCGTGAACCATTTGGCCACAGCGGCCGGCCCAATTAACCGTGGTGCTCCGAAAAATCAGAAACCGTCCGTTTAGCTTAGTGTCTCATTTACCTGCCACCGTAGTCTCCGTAATGCACAACACCTCTCTTGTATCATCGTAAAGCCCCAGGATCTTCTCTGTACACACCGAGAATGCTGCGTGGTGACCCCATGCCCCTCCATTCCGCAATCGCATAACCCTGTTGGCAGAGGGTGACACGGCGGTAGATCGGTGCCGATTTGCCCATCAGGGTACTTCAACATCTCCAAGTGGTATGCCATAAATTACCTTTACATACATCGATATTTTTTACCCTTTAAGAACGACGTGTTGAGTTCTATCCGCAAGGAAGTTCTTATCAAGTAAAAAATCTAGTCCTATACTCGTAAGCTCGTATTCTGCTCACCCAATGAAAGTGCGGAACTGTATCGACAGCCATCTGTAAGTGAAGAAACACAACGTCAATCTGAACGCCTTCGTCTACGGCGCTCTAGGTGTCACGGACGAACATAGCTACCTGAGTTTCGCAAAATTTCTGCTTGCGATTGCCTCTTTTAAGTACGTTCATCAGTGTCTACAGCATGCAGCTAATGAACTACATTATCAACGAAGAATAGATTCGACAGGTAAGATGATAAATGCAGCTGTCTACCTAACGGGGATCTCTCAAAGACGAAATTAACTTTACAAGAATGGTCTCACATCAACTAGAGGTGCATCTGTTGCCTGAGACCAGTGCAACTATCAAGCCCCTTGTTGGGATTACATGGAAATGATATAAAAAAAATGGCTCTGAGCACTATGGGACTCAACTGCTGAGGTCATTAGTCCCCTAGAACTTAGAACTAGTTAAACCTAACTAACCTAAGGACATCACAAACATCCATGCCCGAGGCAGGATTCGAACCTGCGACCGTAGCGGTCTTGCGGTTCCAGACTGCAGCGCCTTTAACCGCACGGCCACTTCGGCCGGCGAAATGATATCAAACGAGGTACAATATTTATTTGGTAAGGCATCGCAAATGTACTTTTTCCACTATGCCAGACAGTCCTACAAATTGGAATAATGAAGTCTCTAACCAGTTTCAAGAAGACGTAGGAGAGACTGCCTTTTGTTACGAAACTGGTCTTGATAAAGTCTCGAACAAGAACAATACAGCACACGCTCTGCGAAATATTTAAGAAATTATGACTTAAATTTCCCGCAAAACGAAGCGTGCTATTTCATTTCCCAACCCTCGTTGTACACGGATGCTGCACAATTAAAAAATAAAAATAATGAGTTAAAAATTCGGCCGAAATTAAATGAAGATTGAAACGTCCCCTTAGAAAAATTATACAAGACTGTACTTAAACTGACACACAATATTTTTAGCGCAACGCAATCTGACTTTCAAAAACCCCTACAAAAGAATGGCCCTGACTAACATTAACCTATACCTTTCACAAATCACTTACCTCACCAAAAATCTTCGTTACTCGAACTACTGCAATACAGCGAGCGCCACTACTGCCAGCTAAATAAAAGATTCAAACTACAAAAGGTACTAACTACTGATAGGCATAGTTAGCAAATGAAAGATTTTAATAGAGAACAAACAATGTATTTACCTTAATAGTCATAATTGACATCCAGTCTTACAAATTTCAAAACTCCGCCATCTCTCTCCCCACATCCACCACTGCTGGCGGCTCACCTCCAACTGCGCAACGCTACGCGCTGTTAACATCCAGCTGCCGCTGCCCAACACTACAATGGCAGACAACAATGCAAACTAGCCACAGACTGCACACAGCACAGCCAGTGATTTTCATACAGAGGTGGCGTTACCAATAAAAAACCTAAACAGCCTACTTACATAGCCCCCATGCTCCCCACAAAAAAAATTTTACAAATTGTTTTGGACAGTGGCCAATAATAACTTGATAAATTTTTTTTATAATTACAATAACAAAGATATCAATTGCACACACTTATTGATACAATGTTGGTCAAAAGCTAAACTTTCTCACAGTCCATAAAGACAGTCCTAATGTATCACAGTAAAATAGCAGTGTTTTTCTCAAAGTCTGAGCAGTAAAAGAAAATGCACACGGAAGTAGTGGACTTCCATGCAGTCTTGAAGAAGTAGTGTTGTCCTTCCAACGAAAAGACAGTGCTGACTCTTGACATGCAGACAGGTAATGGGCCACAACAGAGCAAACCCACTGCAGAGTCAGTCGAAGTTTTGAAGAATATTGGTAGGTAGGTCATCACAGAGTAGACCCACTGTAGTCCTGGTAGAGATTACAGTATTGGTGGTCCACCAGAGGCGCATACCCACTGTAGTCCTGGTAGAGATTGTGGCATTGGTGGGCCACCAGATGTGCAGACTCACTGCAGTCCTTGTAGAAATAATGGCACTGGTGAGTCAGCAAAGGTGTAGACCCACTGTAGTCCTTGTAGAGATGGCCAGCAGCCATCTGTTGTGACTGTGCAGGTGCACAATCACCATTGAAGAGTCTTGCGGATAATATAGCAAGTCCATGAACCACCTCTCGTGCACTCACAAAAAATTTTTTTTGAAATGTCCTTAAAACCAGCAATGCTGTTATCCAGTCCCTTGCTGAATTATTAACACACGTGCAAACACTATCAGTCCTTACTTCTCACGTATTGTCCATATACTATGACCAACAGAAATGTGTGCAGTGAAATGTAACTTACAAGTTACTTAATTTGATGAACTGGTGTCAATTACAATTTGTTAATTTGATGAACTGGTGTCAATTACAATTTGCTAACATAAGAATACAATTACAAAGGTACAAAACACATCATTAAATAACATAACAATACAGATAACATTTGTAGTAAAATAGGCTTTACTAAAGAATAGAAATAGACATATACATCAGTGTGACAGGAATTATAAGTACCTACATAAAAGATCAGAATAACTTTTGAAACATCAACTTCACACATGAGCAACAAAACGGAACAGATAAATAATGTCTAAACATCTGTACAAAGTAAATAACATATTATTAATGCAAATTATATTTGAGGATAACAGTATTCCTCATCATAGTGAATGTAGCTTAGTATTAGAAGAGAAAAAAATTCTATGAAACAGTACACAGAGACAGGAAGAAAACAAATACACAAGGGTACACAACACATAGGGGGATAACACAAAAGGAAAGGACAGGGTTTGTTTTCAGTGTAACATTTGGTACTGCAGTCCAACCTAAAACTTCATTCCATAGATTTTTCGTCTTATTTCAACATTTGTTTCCAACAAAAAAACCTATCCAAGCATGCTTTCTGTATTTATATGTTCAATTATTTCTTACCTCATTATTTATTTTCCATTATCTTACCTCATCATTTATTTGCAAGAAAATCCTACCTAAACCTGTTGTCCCTAAACCCTACATTTTTGGTTCATATCCTGTTTCAAAATACTTTTTTTTGGCCAAACCATTCTCTTATAGCTTCTCAGTGCATTTCATCCAATTCATCGCAACTCATTCTCTTATATAGTCTACCCCCTCTTAAGCTAACTTAAATCTACTGAGATCAGATGCTAAACTACAGGACGAGGCAATGCAGCAGCACAAAACAATTAACACAAACAGCAATGATAAAAAATACAAATGGCGAAGCAAGCAGCATAAATTACAACTAATATAAGGCAATGAGCAGCAAACAAGAAAAATAAATCAGTAGTAAACTGGCTTAGCAGAGTAATGTAAAGTGAAATTTAGTAGCACTATGCCTGGCAAACTGCATCAGAAAATGTAAAAACTTATATCTAAACATGACATAGCTCAAGCAGAAAAAATATTACACTAAAAATGGCCATGTCTAATACCTATGTCACATCTTAACACTAGAGTAAAGCATCACGAGAACTTACACTAGCAGATAAGTTACCTAATCGTAAAGAAATTATTTATGCAATTACTGTGAAGGGAAATGTCTATTTATGTGCCCTCGTTTTCTTGGCAGTAGATCATAAAATTATTTACTGGATCTGTAGGCATAAATTATTTATATTAGTACATCTATTAAATTTTATTTTAACCAATGCTGCAGTGCAGCTAGAAACTAGATATTAAAGAAAATGAGCAAATATGTACAAAGGACGGCATGAAACATCATTCATTAGCCATATGGCATTTCATAAGGCAGTAAAAATTCTCTCAATTCTCGAGAAAGACGCTTGTCATAATCAGGTGTGGAGATGTAAGTATCCTTCCAAGTAATGAGCCTGTCGTATTTGCGGTGCTTTCTACAAAGGAATGTCAATAGCGAAGATAATGGCCTCCCTTTTTTTTTCGTCTTTTCTACCTGTGCCTCTGAAAAGGCAGGCACTAATGGCTTTTTCTCCAGGCGTCTGACACAGCTAGGTGCCCACGACGAATTACGTGCAGGTGGTCACTTAACTTTCTTACGGAAATATTTACTACAGCAGGTTCCGCTACAGTGGCAGTCTCATATAAAAAATTTCAGAGGTCGAGAATTTGTGTTGCAAATGTGTAGATACAAAATCTTATGAATATAACAGTGTCCAAAAAATTTTCGCCGGCATTGTGATACATTCACGCATTTACACACATTTCATAACTCTTAAAGTACGATTGTTGGTTTCCAACATCCTTTTTCACAAGTCAGAGTCCCTAACCACTATTCATTACTCCTTACCTTATTCGTCGACACTTCTTCAATATTTCATCATTACAGATACGTAGCATACTCAAATAACTCATATAGCATCAGCTTATTGATCATAAACATACCGCAACAGCATAATACACATAGTCATCGTAATAACAACATTATAAAACCTCAGTCAACTCTCAGAATCGTTGTAGCTTCCTCCAATAATTTAAAAACCTAAATAAAATTCTCTGCTCATGTCAAAAGTTTCATCCACCTCAAACGTACTTTAAAAATCATGATCCCATTCCAAATACATCATTCAAAGCTCTCATAGTATCACAATGGTTCCGAAAATTATGAAGGGTTCACACAGTACACACAAAATAAAATTTCACAAGTGTGAACTTATCCAGCAGTGTAATTGCGTAAACATGTGTCACTGATGTAGTAAAAAAAGTTTATCTCTCAGTTAAATGATCAGATAGCTGTGTAATAAGTGTGTTAGAGAAATATGGTACTGATGTGTAAAGTTGTATAAGCAAATACCATATTAGCTAGGGCTCCTTGTGCTTGCCAAACACATGGTACACAAAGTAAGCGTGTACCCCCCTGAGGATTAATGTAATTATACCCTCAGGTGTTACAGATTACAGAAATGGAATGAAATGTTTCATGGAAAACTTTCATTGTAATTCAAAAATCTTGAAAAATAAATGGTTTAAGTACAAAATTAATCACTCAAATGCGTGTCCTGTAGCGCTAAATGTGCATCTTGCTGTAAGATAATTCTGTGGAACTGTCGTAGTTATCGTCCTCTGTAAGCAAAGTTCTGCTGAAGTCAATGTACTTACCTCATCATAAACGAAAGTGAAATGCTTTGCGTATAGATATCGTAGTTATTACGTACCTTACCGTGATCAAGAAAGTACTATAATGTAACATATTGTTGTGCTACGAAAAAGGCTGTCTCATTGTAACTATACCACAAAAGTTACTACTAAAACATGTTTTACTTTCCAGAAGAATTCAGAAAAACTGTGCAGATATAAAACAGAAACACCGCAAAAGCAACTTTGTAAATTGTCACTCATTAGTAGCATCGTGATAAAATCGTGTAGCTGTCAAATAAACTAACCACTGTGTCATCTGGTATCTCACAGAAAGTACTTTAAATCCAGAATGTATTTTCAAGTAAACCAAAATGTTGCATTAAAATCTCATTAGCAGTACCAGTATATGTTCTAAGTATGTAAGCCTTATAGTCGTTACGTAATCGTGCAACTAACAAGCAAGAATGTACACACGCAATAACACTGTGACGTCTGTTCATGATAACAATTCATTCGTAATTTCTGTTTAAATAAGTTCTCTTGGTTCTTGATTGGATATTTAACTTCAAAACATTGTTGCATGTTAACACTTTCTCAGTGTGACAAAGCGTACTAGTAGCGTCAATTGAAAAGTTTTATGGCAAAGACAAAGTTAAAAAGCAGATTATCTTTCAATAAACGGTTTTACATTTGAACTGTGGTACAATCTTTTACTCTTCAAAGTACTCAGAGTTTCAGCTTGAACGCAATTATCATGCAGTACACATCGGTAAAGAACACTGGAATTTTTCTCAAGGTTAGCTTCTATGTTATTTTTCTCTGAGCCAGCCGGCGCACGTGGGTGCCTGCGGCGCGAGTCATTGTCTGTCTCTTTGTTGGCGCGCGTTGTTATTGGGATTAGGAGACCTAACTTCTACAAATTCGCCTTGCCGAGAGGGCCCAGCTCTGTTAGAATCCCGCCAGTTCTGATGAAATTCACGTCTGTCGTTTTGTTGGTAGTTTACATAGTTTCTTGTTTTTCGGTCATGTGGTGGAGAATTTCTCCCTGAATCGTAACTGCGCGCTGGACCGTTGCATCTGAAGTTATTCTGTCTCCCTTGATAATAATTATTTTGGTTCCCATATTGTCTGTTTCTCTGATTATCTCTGTGATAGTCATTACCACAGAGAGGTGATCTTTCCCTGTAATTATTATTACTCTGCCAACGGTTGTCATACGGGTGGTGTCTGTTTCAGTCACGATTTACGTTGAAAGAATAGCCTTGTCGTATATTATTTCTGTCATCGCGAAATTGTGACGGATGTGATCTGTAATTGTTGTGCTCCTGTTTTCGCGTTCCCCGATTGTCAGTGTCAATTTCCAGTTCTTGTAACAGTCCCTGAAAAGCTTCAATGTCTTCTTTGCAATGTCCTGCTAAAATAATATGTCGGAAATGTTCAGGCAGTTTGATTAAGCAAATGCGGATGAGTTCTGAGGGGCTGTATGGGTTTGACAGGTACTGATTCTTGTGCAACATGTCTTCAAAATATTTCACAAGACTGGAAAATTCAGATTGTTCGAAATGTTTCATCATTATGATGCTATGTTTTACTCGGCCTTGTGTAGCTTGAGACCAATATGCTGAGAGGAAGGCATGATAAAAATCTCCTTCACTGTGACAATCGTGAATGACCGATCGCATTCTTACAGCTGGTTCATTCTCCAAGTAGCCACACATAAATTCTAACCTGTGCTCCAATGACCAGTTGGGAGGAAAACAATGAGAGAATTGATGGAGCCACGCTTGTGGATGAATGTCGTTGGCAGAATTCTTAAACGTTTTGAATTTACGTGTAGTAATGAACAGCTTATAGTCAAAATCATCGTGTTGGCGAGTAGCATATCGGTCACTGTTACGTCGTGTCGGCGGTTCCACCTCAAAATTCGGTGCACCTTGCCAATTTCTTTCATAATTTCCGAAATGCCCTGTGTTTTTATTTTGTGGCTTTTCCGTATTTCTAAGTTCCTCTTCCTGTGTTGGAGCGCGAGTGTCCTCTGAAATATGAAATTTTTGTATTACTTGTGCCAACTGATCTTGTACTTCCCGGATTTCTCTTTTGTATTGCGTATTAATTTGATTCTGATTTTATTTGAATTTCTTAATTTGTTCATACTCTTCTGTGTCAGTGATGGCTACAGGTCTTGTGTCATTCAGATCATCATCTACCTTTGCAGATAAGTTAGTGAACTGATCCGAAAGTTCGGCTACTTTCTCCGATAGTGTACTTATTTCCTCAGTGTGTTTTTCTGAACCAAGTTTCAGAGTGTCCATTTGTGTTGAAATCGTATCTACCGTGTCCTTTAAGTTTTCTTGAGTTTTTGCAAGTTGCGTAACCGAATCGGTAGATGCAACTGAGTCAATTTTAGCTTGCAAGGTCTCCTGATTTTCATGAACAATAGTTTGCAGTTCTTTTATGGCTGCTTCATGATTCTGTAATGCATTTTCATGACGCGAAAAAATAGGTTGGAAATGCTCACAAATTTGTGTTTTTACGTCATTACAGACTTTTTGACATTTCGATTCGATGTTATGTAACTCAGTAGTTAAATCTTCACGTGTTTGTTCAAGCGTGGTGTCTAACTTTTGAAGATTTTGTTCCATTGTGTCTAACTGTTGCTGTGTTTGTCTCTGATTTTGCTTCATTTGCTGCATTAATTGCAATAATAATGTGTTAGTGTCTGGAATCGGTTCCTCTATGCTTTTCGGCACTGCATTTGCACCGGCGACATTTACATTTTGACGAGCAGAAAATGTGTCTTGACTTATTTGAGAGAACGGTGAGGACCCAAAACCTGAATCTGCAGTATTTGCAAGATTGTGTCCTGTCATTTCGTATTCCTGAGGCGAGCTGTTACCGACCGATCGATCGATAATGCTTCCCTGTTCACTACTTGTTTCACTGTCTACACCATTATTTGACGCCCGCTCCATTTCCCTATGCACAGTTAACAAATTACTACTTTGAATGTCTGTTAATTCATTACACAGCGGTGCTGGTAAGCTACGCTCGTCGTCACTATTATTTCTCTGTTTACTTTGGAGCCTAGTGTTACGTTTTTCACACGCCATTATTGTGACAAAATTTCACACGATAACACAGAAAATAAGAGAACACATTAACATAGCGCTGAAAATAATATCTAGTTAATTGCAAGCTGCGAAATACTTGGTGCAAATTTACATGCGTGCCACACCTGTTTTACTGTACAACAATGAAAGACTGCAACTACAAAGGAGATTCTCTCTACAATTACGCGCTAGCAATAAACAAAATCTACACTAATTACACAAACTACAAGAAAAAAATCAGAAGATTCCAGTGAGGTATCCTCGGCTAAGGGTCGACATATGAAACGTCCCCTTAGAACAATTATACACGACTGTGGTTAAACTGACACACAATATTTTTAGCGCAACGCAATCTGACTTTCAAAAACCCCTACAAAAGAATGGCCCTGACTAACATTAACCTATACCTTTCACAAATCACTTACCTCACCAAAAATCTTCGTTACTCGAACTACTACAATACAGCGAGCGCCACTACTGCCAGCTAAATAAAAGATTCAAACTACGGAAGGCACTAACTACTGATAGGCATAGTTAGCAAATGAAAGATTTTAATAGAGAACAAACAATGTATTTACCTTAACAGTCATAATCGACATCCAGTCTTACAAATTTCAAAACTCCGCCATCTCTCTCCCCACATCCACCACTGCTGGCGGCTCACCTCCAACTGCGCAACGCTACGCGCTGTTAACATCCAGCTGCCGCTGCCCAACACTACAATGGCAGACAACAATGCAAACTAGCCACAGACTGCACACAGCACAGCCAGTGATTTTCATACAGAGGTGGCGTTACCAATAAAAAACCTAAACAGCCTACTTACAAGATCAAACCCACCACATCGATGTAGTATTGCGGCCATCTCGTCCTAGATGTCAATAGCTACTTTCCTTCTCAACGGTTCGAATAAACTGAGAATTTGGTGATTCTTTTATCAAACTGGATGAATTACCAGGAGAATTTTTTTGTAGGCGGTTTTAAAATGCCTATGATTTCATAAAACATGTCTACAGATAAACGGGACTACGTCAACAAAATGGAGAGACGATGTATGTGGTTGGCACTGCTGGTACGCTTAAATAATTCTTAATGTTCCGGAAAGTTTCACCACTCGATCACAAGACGCTTCAGATACGTTGCTCGATAGTAAGGCTGTAGTTGGTCAGCACGCCTTCCGAATGATTGTCCAATGTCTACAGCTTGTTATTTTTCAGGCTCCCTTTCTTATCATGCAACTGAAAAAAATAGTGTCCAAGGAGAACCATGACAAGTTGTTTAGGCGCCTTGTATGATTGAAGTGAACCCACCAACGAAAACTAAATGCAATGCAAAGCCGGTATTTTATTCTCTTTACATATTCTTATTTCACTGGCTTGCCTACGGAAGTCTGACCTGTATTATGCGCAAGTTTACGTAACTTATATAAGCAGGCTTGGTGTCGGAATATCAATTAACGGATCCGTAAATAAGAATAAAATCAAATAGAATATGCCACTGAAATCAAAACTTGCTATGTGATGACAACAACGAAAGTTCCATGTCATAGAATGATATTTCCCTTCCTTCAAAGTGTCTGCATTACACCTGCCAAACAGCACCTGCTTTCAATTATTTGTCTACGTCTGTACCCACAAAAGTCACTTTCCGGTGTGTTATGGAAGGTACTTGTGATACCACCGTCATTTCTCACCGCCAATCCCTTCCTTATTCTATCAGAGAATGGTACGTGGGAAGAACGATTGTTGATAAACCCCCATACGAGCTCTAATTTCAATGATTTTCTTTTCGTGGTCATTTCGCGAGATGTATGTGGAAAAGCGTAAATAGTTGTCCCACTCTTCGTGGAGAGCACGCATTCGAATTTTCAACAATAAACCTTTATGCGGTGCAAAACATCTCTAATATATGCCACCGTTATTTGTTGAGCATCAAGTAACAAGTTTTGGCTAAGATTGGATTCCTGGGGTCGACAAACTAATACTCTAATGTATGATTATAGACGATGAGAGTCAACCGACGTGCACGGAGAAAGTAATACCCCCAAACTGCACACCTGTGTGGCAGCCGTGTGATGTTTATTTCTATCGCCAGGTTAAAACTTTATTTCGAGGCTTCAAAATTGCACTGTGCTTCTGGAAACCCAGCGGGAATTGCACAACCGCACGGATGAAATAACTGCTCACAGCTTATTTCATAACCAACTTTCAGCACCGCTTTTTCAGGCAATGATACCGTACGCTTGGTACCCATGAAAATTAATTCCTGAAAAATAGATATTTTTAAATGTAAACCAAGTTTGTTTTCCGCCGACTCTTCGGAAGGAACAGTGTAGCTATCGAAATATTGGATTCATTAGATGTTCTTGATGCCGCGAGTATATTTGTTTCGAATGTTTATATGACAAGTACCATCCATATGGTTGTTTGAAGAAAATTGAGGACACGTAACAGTGATTGGAAGAGCCACTGTAAAGTGACCAGGAGTAACATTTTACTTGTTTACTATCCCAAGAGGTTTGAGAAATTTATTTACCTACCTTTTCATCATTCCTTATGGATTATTTACCTTACTAACCCTCCTACACCTATCAACTGAGATAAGGAAAAATACAAAGAGAAGAACAACATTCGCTAGGTTTCCTCGAGATTCAATCCCGGGTTATCCGCTTCCCAGCCAGTTACCTCGGACGTTGCCGTATCGGCGCTCTCAGCAAAATGCGTTTATCATGGGATACATAAGGAGCAGTTGTAAGAGTTTCTTTCCTCGATTTCTGGAGAAGTACGAGGTGCGACAATAAACTAATGAGACTGATGTGAAAAAAAAGTTGCTTGCTGTTTTAGTGAAGTTAAGCGTGGTCTCCTACAAAGTAGTTCCCTTCTGATTGCGCGCACTTTTTCCAGCGCTTCTGCCATTGACGGTAACATTTCTGGAACTCATCTTCTAGTAATATCCTCCAAGACCCTCGTCACAGCTTTTTGGACATCTTGTGTTGTTTGAAAATGGTAGCCCTTGACCACTGTATTGACTCTTGGAAATAGAAAAAAGCGATATCTGGTGAATAAGGTGGCTGTGGTAGTACTGAAATTTGTTTTGAGGTTAAGAATTGCTGTACTGACTGAGCATTATGGGACGGCGCATTATCGTGATGCAGAATCCAATCTTTCTTATACCAAGATCTTCAGCTATTACTAGACGAACCGTTTCTTGATTGATGTTCAGTTCTTCTGCAATCATTTTCACAGATAAACTTCGATCAGATCATACGAGTTCACGCACCCTGGCCAAGTTGACATCCGTCCGTGAGGCTGATGGTCGTCTACTGCAACATTCGTTCTGCCTTCACTAAACATTTTATGCCAACGAAAAACTTGATCTCTTGACATAACCTCCTCTCCAAAAGCCTTCTGAAGCTTACCGTGAGTTGTTATCGCGTTTTCACCCAATTTAAGAAATGGCATACCATTGGGCAATATTATGCGGTTCCATTTCTGTGACGAGAGACACAAACACATGTTAACTAATTACAGCCCAAATCATGACTGAGCAGTTGCATCGATGTGCCGCTTGGACTAGAAGCAGCTTATAGACCAAAGTCAAAGATATTGCGCCTACGCAAGCCTACAGGGCTGCCACATCTTGCAAAGAAAATCAGTCTCGTTATTTTATTGTCGCACCTTGTATGCATTTGTGGACTCCTTATTAGATGATGAAAAATGCTCTATTTACAATTATCTATCGATCCCACCTATTTTGAGTCAATTGCTCGTCATAACCTTTAGGTGTGATTGCTCAAAAATGGGAGAGTGTTGAGCCAAAATATCTTATAACCCTTCGTTCTAGGTTGTACACAAGCGACCTGCCAAATTTGAGCCCATTCGGTTGGCTGTGTCTGAGGCCTTCCCCTTATGAGTTTGTCGCCCTGCCAGTACTCTCTGCTACCGCCCTGTAGCACTACTGTTTAGCCTCTGCTAGAGTAATGCTTTACTGCCCCGCTTTAAAAATACTTTTTTTTGTGTAACGGGAAGCAATCCAATGCTTTCCGTTGACAGTGGGCGTCACATGGAGAACGTGATGAACAGTAGGGCCTTTGTTTTGGACTGACTCCAGTTACATATTACAAAAACGAAATTACAAGTATCTCCCGAAACTTTAGAAAAAATACACCCTACGACTCTGAGGAGAGACACCCGGTACACACACACACACACACACACACACACACACACACACACACACACACTCAAACTCACACGTGGTGTGTATGTATGTATGTATAGCGAAAAAATGGAAATTAGACCACAGACACATCACCCTCAAACTACACAGGATCATCAGAAACATCTGTGAAACAGAAAAGGCACTATAAGAATGGCAGTCAGCGATAATACACCCCCTCCATAAGAAAGGAGACAAAACGGATCCTAATAACTACAGAGGAACTTCACTACTGCGCATGACATACAAAATTCTATCAGAAGTCATATTAAATCGGATAGAGACTCTAATAGATCCACAGGAGCTCTCAGAAAGGGAAGATCATGCAGTGAACAAATATTGTGCCTGAGAACAATATTAACAACAACAAAGTCTAGCAACACCACAATAATATTCGTCGACTTCAAGAAGGCCTACGACTCCATAGATTAGGAAACAGTCTTCAGTACACTGGAAGAAATGAAGGTGGACAACAAAACCAGAAAGCTATTCTAGGAAACATGAACAAATACAATATCTAAAGTTAAGTGGGATAGATCTCAGAACCATTCGGAATCGAGATAGGAGTGAGGCAGTGTGATGCCCTGTCACCCATTCTATATAACTCGGTTTTGGAGAAACTAATCAAGTCATGGGACAAAGAAGTAAATGGGTAAAGATAGGGAGACGCAAAGATAGAGCCGTCAGCATAATTTGTCTGGCCCTTGCTGATGATACACCCATCATAACAAATAACAGAGAAGAAGCCGAGGAAGCTCTAGAGACACTACATGAAATCTCAACTAAGACAAGACTTCAAATTCGAAATAAAAAACGCAATATGTGGACACAAAATCCACAGACAGACACTCACTGGTAACAATGTAAGGAAAGATAACACAATTAGAAAGTTTCAAATATTAGGACCACACAGGAAACAGGACTGAACGTGACATCCAATAAAGAAAGGATTATAAAACTACAAAAAGCACGCAAACTTACATGGAACCATTACAAAAGAAGTACTTCCATTAATGCCAGATTAAGACACTACAGTCCAGTAGTATGCCTTAGAAACAACAGTAATCAAGGGAAGAAAGAAAATCAAGGAGAAGGAACAACAAGATAGGAATATACTGAGAAAAATCTACGGGCCAGTTAAGAAAGAGCGGATCTCGACAAAGAGACCGACAAAAGAACTGTATGAAAAGACACCAAGAAAACATCCGGAAAAGAATAGCAATGCTCTAAGGACCATACGTAGCATGCACAAAAGTAGACTGATGAAGAAAAATTTTAATATAATAACTAATAAAGTGAGATCAACTGGGTAAAGGAAACCATGGAAGATCTTAAGAAACTGAATGTCTCCATAGAAGACATGACAGACCGGAAAAAAAACACAGAGAAAAAAATCAGAAATCAGAAAATTCCCAAAGAGAAGAAAATAGAAAAGAAGTGGACACAAAGCAGGGAAAAGAAATGCGGAGAATTTATAAGAGGTTTTTGAGAAGTTAAAAGACAGCGTCAAAAAATGCCTTGAAAACTGCTTGTGATTTAACGTTCTCCTTAACAGGAAATTAACGTTAAATATCTATAAAGTGACTGCAAGGAAATCTCGATGTTTATGTAGAAAGAATGTGGCAATATTAATAAAAGAATTCATGAATTTAAGGAAAACCTGTCGTTTTTAGTGTACACCAGCTCTCACGAAATGCGAGTCTAGATGTACATTACAATAAGAGTTGCTTCTAAAGGGTAGGAAAGCTACTAAATACTTCTCCGTATCGTGCAACAGTGATGTTAGCAGAATTGCATTCGGGGGCTGGCCTAAACAGCTGCAAGCTGACTGAAAAGTTTCAGTGAAGCAAACGGCGTGGCATAGAAGTTTCCACTCTGAAGCTACAGGTCTGCGTATCTTGCGTATTGTTTATCCAGAGAGAGACAGCGAGGAAACAGAGAGTGGATATAAAACAGAGTAAATGTGCTCTCCAGCAAGGCTACAGTCCCAGCGGGCTTTACAGCGCAGAAAGGCTACGCTTTAAGCGCCGGTGACGTAGACGCGGCTCTGCCGCCAAGTACCGACGCCGTCAAAAGGGAAATGGAATATTTCTGCCCGGCGTGTTCTGAATTCCTGCTGACATGCGGGAATGGAGTCACTTCGGCACACTTTACTGCAATGAAAGCGCAGTATCGCCTCTGCTCCCGCACGCTTTGGTCGATGTCTGTGCTTTGTATTCCACACTAGCAGTTGGTACATTCTTCTCTTGCTGTTTTGTCGAACGATTCCTGATTTATGATACAGCGACGCATATTGTTTTAAGGTATTTGTTTTTCCTGCTCACCCGTTTTTGCCGTCAAAGCCGAATCTCCAAGCTGGCTGAAATGAAAGGCTAGGCAGTGCAGCAATGGGAATGGCTCTCTCAGCTCGATAAAGAACAGCGATAATAGCTCCTATAATACTTTCTACGACATAAACGATCTTAATGCAGCTGAAGCTGCGTAACTAGGTTATCACAGCTGGGGTGAATAGTTTGGATGCCTGTTTCATGGGGACACGGTTTTATAATAAACAGAAGATGAGGAATTGCAGTACAAAAGGATAAAAGCAACGACTAAGGAGGACGAGGAGGGGGAAAAGGAGGACGATGACGAAGGGGAAGGAGAAGGAGATGAAGAAGAAGAAGGAATAGAATTGGATAGCACTGAAATATGTGTAAAAAGAAATTGTCAGGAGATTCGGACTGGACAGAGCTAGGCAACTGTGGGGCGGCGGGTGGAATATTAGAATAAATGTTTTGTATTTATGCTGTTTGCTGTTCTCAACTCTGGCTCTCTAACTACAATACTGGCAACCAGAAAGTGATTAGCAAAACGTGAAGCCTGTAATTAGAATTCCTAGTGCCCACTTCATCTGAGAAATACATTTATAGCTACAGCTTATAGCTCTGAGGAATTAGGAGATTGTCTGGGATTCATAATCAAAAACCATTCTCTATAAAATGTTCACTATATTCTGAAAGTCACAGACCAAAACGAATCCACACAATCCAACTACCAGAGCAGTTCTGAGTCTAATGCGCTGATGCAACTATAACTGTTCAAATTAAATGTTTCAGTGAATGCACGCCATAATTTGATGATAATGTTCATCAAACGCCACGCTAATAATAGTGGTAGAATGTCTGTCCTGCGGCGGCATGTGAAAATACGACATACGCAAACTAAAGATAGATCATTAACGTCATCCCAAAATTAACACTTCACTCGAAAACGATTTCATGGTTACGCATATCCCGCGTAACTTATTACTGCATCCGAGGCTGTTTATATCAACGATACCGACGCGACGCGACTCCCGGCACAGGTGGTGCGCCAATCAGCGTCTGGAGAGAACTGGGGCCTTCCCGTTTCTCGCGCAGCATTCTTACATATAAAGCTGTGATGCGGACGGCTAAGGGAACGCCTGATCAAATCTGCTCTCCCGACTAGCCGCTGGGCCAGTAATGCACAATTTTAAGTTATCGAATAAATCATTGCTTCCTTTGCTGATGCCCGCATCTCGTGGTCGTGCGGTAGCGTTCTCGCTTCCCACGCCCGGGTTCCCGGGTTCGATTCCCGGCAGGGTCAGGGATTTTCTCTGCCTCGTGATGGCTGGGTGTTGTGTGATGTCCTTAGGTTAGTTAGGTTTAAGTAGTTCTAAATTCTAGGGGACTGATGACCATAGATGTTAAGTCCCATAGTGCTCAGAGCCATTTGAACCATTTTTTGAACCTTTGCTGATGGCCGATGAAGCTTTCAATTTAGATGTGCAATCAGCATACAGGTAAGTAATCATAATAAAAGTCTGACGTGGCTAAGTCAAATATTTTGGGCGAGATAATTAATTTAATTACACTACATGCAGCAGACGAGCTCTGAACTTGCCCTTTGGAGATACGCTATCGCTATAGTTTTATAGTTATTCAGTTGAAACTTCTCACATCTTTATGATTATAGCGGATCTCCCTTCTACTTAAATTTAAACATTCTAGCTTTATTTATTCGCCAACTTAATCCATCTTGCTTCCTTTATTTCTAAGACAAAAACCAGAAAATCGTGAATTTCAACTAAAATTTTAATTTGTGAGATCTAGAATACTATTTCTACTAAATTATTTTGCAAAATGAATCTAAATATAAGTTTTTAAGTTTCTAGCTCTTTTATGTTGCGCCGTTGATTTTTACAGAAAAACATCCAAATTTCGAAAATGGTTAAAGTTATTGAACTGATATCCAACACATATTGATTTAGTATTACTCCTGAGAAGCTAGAAACGTTTCAGGTTATTTACTTCATTTTAAAGTATTGCGCAATAATTATGACGTCAGAGCTAGTTACAGCGGACTGGGCTGGCACACAATGGAAAGACTGATGTGAATTTTATAAGGCGCTAGTATGCTGACTCCCTACATCACCCTCTACTTAATTTTTTTGAATGTAAATGAAAAAAGTTAATTACCAAAAAGGGAAGCTTAACTCCCTATGAAAATTAAAACTGAAATATAAACACATAGAAATATTAAAAGAAAACTTATTACCTACTTCAATTATTTAAATTACTGGCATGTTCACTGCCTCTTAATCAACATTATCACTCAAAATTTAAGCAAAATCAATGAAACACTTTGGCATACATATTGCCTTAGACAGACAAACACATAAAAATATGTAAAATTATGAAAATCTTAAATCCATTACATTGTCTGAAAATATTTTTACATATACAAATTCAAAGAAAATAACATAGTTATTCATGATACATTAACAGATAATTATATCTTAGCAGTCTTTTCTAAACCTGAAAGAAAATTTCACAAATCATGACAGTTTCATTTTTACACACGTGGTTGTAGCCACTTTGGCTGGCGTTCTATACTTCCATTCACAAGGCTAGAGGAGGGGAAGTTGCTAAGGTGTGCGTCCTTCACGTTCACTCTAAATTACATGAGGAAAGGGGAGGGGTCACTGTGGGTTGTGTCCAAGTCACTCCACACTTTCACGCAGCTACCAGGCTGACATTATATGGTTTGTCCCGTAGAACAAACAAAAGAGTGACTCAGACTCTTTTCACTTAATATCTAAGGGTGGGTCACAATGAAATGGGAATATATACGTTTTATCTTTCAATATGTTACTTGAACAAAGTTAACAGAACATTTTCAATTTTACTCTCGCGGTAAAAATCGGTAAACAAATGGCTCAAAACGCCGTTAGTCACGTACTAGATAAAATTTATGCTCAAGGCATACAATCATAAATCATATTTAATCACAATTTATTATTTCTGGGCCAGAACACTGAACCAATGCTCGGTACATTCTTGATACATTTGTGTTTTATTTACTTAGCTGACTCATCTTCGATTACATTATTCTTAGAGATAGTATGAGTGTATTTGATTAGTAGTTGTCTTCTCAGCTTCTTTGTACATGTGAGTAACTTGTGGTAATAGTACAGTTCTGAGTGTTCAAAACACACTATGTTTAGTTGACTAATAAATCCACTTATTGGTCTTCTGCTGCTGCGTCAGTTCCACATCTGCAATTATGTACTTACTTACTTTGCTAGTGTATGAACTTAAGTAATACTCACTCCATTAAAATTTAAAGCATAGGATAGCACATTTATTTCATATCTATAGTTTATTACAGCTGATTAGTTTGCTCACGTGGCAATCCATTTCCACTTGATCGGACGCTGAACCCATAGGTAGTCTCTCTTGACCTACCACTTAAGTGCATTAAGTAATTATGGACGAGCGTAATGCTAAATTTCTTAAACCTATAGGACACCATGAGCTGCTCTGTCTCATCTAACATGAGGGTACCTATGGTCTCATTCACGCCTCAAACTCATAACCTCAATACGTGTAGGTGTGTCCTGTCACACAATACACCAAATAACGGCCAGCTCCAACCTTATAAATATTTCAAGGACGTGTCCTTCACGTTTCAACCACAAACACAGTTAAATTCTATTACACTGCCATTCCTTGCTACACAATGTCAGTTCATTCTTACAACCTATCTGCATATTTTTCATAACACTAAGCAATCTCTTTTACTATTAATTAGTTAGCTCTACAGCATACAATAAGTTTCACTACCACTTCAGATCCTGCTTGTACACAAATTTGTATATCTTTTTAAATTACTGTTGGTGGACCATTTCCAATAAAACAACAACTTTGTACTCATAATATTACCAGGGTTCTATACATACTTGTTACTCAAATACCTTTGTATCTTAATTACATCATACTTCTCTGTTGTTTATGCCACTGTTACGTTTGTCACATTAGGTATTTTCTTCACTAATCGGTGGATAGAATGGTTACAGAACTCATGGCTTGATAGCCATGACGGAAAATTTTTGTATTGCAAAGAAGGAGTCGAAACTTTGGTGGATAGGAAAGATGAAGAATGAGTGAGACCTGAAATAGGAAAGAAGATCTCACCCAGCTGGGACTGAACAGCTGCGACACTGTGCAGAGGTTACAGAACAACCTCCTCCCTAGAGAATGCATTGGTTTCAGAAAATTTTCGTATTGGAAAGAAGGGGTCGAAATTTTTGTAGATAGGAAAGATGAAGAATGAATGAGACCTGAATGGAAAGAAGATCTCACAAAGCTGGGACTGCACAGCTGCCACACTGTGTAGAGGTTACAGAACACTCTCCTCCCTACAGAATTCATTACTTTATTATTGGCTTGATACCGATAGCGCAAAATTGAATATGTTGGAAAGAAGAGGTCGAAATTTTAGGTGGATAGAAAAGATGAAGACAGAGTGAAATCTGAAATGGGAAAGAAGACCTCACACAGCTGGGACTGCACAGCTGACACACTGTGTAGAGGCTACAGAAGAACCTCCTCCCTACAGAATTCATTCACTACCTATGAACTTTTTTTTAGGTCGATCGCGTTCCTGAGACAGAATAGCTTTTTACTCTTAGGGTACTCTAGCCTATATACATTAGCATGTGGTTTTCCTATGATCCTGAAAGGTCCTTGGTATACAAACATGAATTTCTTTGTTTCTGCATTTATTTTCTTTGAGTTTTCCTTGGTTTTGACAAGGACTAACTGACCTATTTCAAAACTGGTGGGTACAGCTTTTGCGTCATGACGCTTCTTTCTTTCTAATGTTCTTTTCCTTATATTTGCCCTAGCCCTTAACTTCTTTTCGTCTGTGGGTATTTGCGTTAGAATAGGGAATTCTACAATATCTGCAATCACATTGTGTGGTTCTTGGCCAAACATCAATTCGCAAGGCGCAAAACCAGTTGCATCATGCCTTAAGTTGTTAATTACATTCTCAAAAACTTCATGTGCTCTGCCCAACTTGAGTGTTTCCGAGCACAATAAGTCCTGCAAAGCCTATTCAATTCTCTCATAATACGTTCACTCATATTTCCTTGGGGGAAATACACAGATATTTTCAGATGTTTCACTACGGCCTTATCCAGACATTCTTTAAATCTATCAGAAGTAAATTGAGGCCCATTGTCTGACAGCAAATTCTTCGGAACGCCAACGTTCACGAAAGGAATCTTTTTCCAACTTTTCTACCAACGTTTTTGCATTTGCTTTTTTAATTGGGTATAGCTTAACATATTTACTAAATCCATCCACAACAACAAAAACATGGCTGCACCCACCTCTCTCAATAGCCTCTAACACTTCCTCTAATAAAACTACGTGTTCTTCCCAAGTAGGAGTTGCTACTAACAGATCATCTACGTAGACTGTTATTTTATTACTTAAGGCTGGTCCTAAAACATGGCACATCACACGTACGAAGGCACAAACAGAGATATTAAGTCCGAAATGTACCACACGGTATTGGTAACAAACTCCTTTGTACAAGAAAGCTGTGTACTTCCTTGAACTTTCCGTTAGTGGCAAATTCCAATATCCACACGTGATGTCCATAGAAGTTAAGAATTTTACTCCCCGGAACTTTTGCAATAACTCGTCCATATTCTGCGGTCTATCACTTTCCCTAACGACTATTTCATTCAACCAACGAGCGTCCAAGACCAATCTGACACTCCCATCTCTGTTTGGTACAACAACAAGAGGATTATTGTACTCACTGTCCGCTTTTTCAATCACATCCCACTCTATCACTCTCTGTATCTCCTTTCGAACCGCCTCCTACCTAGCTACATGTATTTGGTATGGCTTCCTGAAAAACACTTGGCCAGGTTTGTAAGACGTATGCGTTGCCGGCGATGGGCGAGGCATGACAGAGTCTCTGACCAGAGAGTAGTATGTCGTTAGTTGTTGCTTGTCGCTAGTCTGCACTTGTCTGTGCGAGTCGAGAGTAGTCTTGAGTCGGCAGGGGTCGGTGCGTGTCGGCTGTGTGCTCTGCTCGGGACTCTGGTCAGGACTCCGGAGGATGAGTATTGTTGTAGAAGGTAAAGAAGCAGCCTTGCGCATATCTAGTAATGTATATTAATCGTCATTTAATTTCTTTAAAAAATGCCCCAATAATAATTTTTACAATATAAAGTAACTTTTTTTAAAGAAAAGCATTCAATTTAAAGAATATTTCCAATGAATGATCATTCCTTCCAAGAACCAAAAAAAAAATATACCCTAGCATTGCACGAAGCTGTGTCAAAAAATTTCTACACAGGAGCAGATATATTTGCAGTTTTTTATTGAGGTAAGAATTTTTGCTTTTTTTATTCAGAATACAGGGCCGAAGGGCAGCGCTGCTGTCCTCATAAAATTTACCAGGTTACTAATTTTTTTATTATTATTTCCAGGTTTACGAAATGAATTTTGAGGTTACATTAAATGTGAATGCATTTCTGCACACAGACTATAAATGGGAGCCAATTTTGTTCAGAGGTTACAATATTAGAAAAATTCATTTAATTATTAATTTTGTGGGGAGTTTACGTATGATCCATTTTCATTATTATTTTTCTGTGGGGAGGTTACACTTGGCGACCCTGCCAGGATCGTATTTCTTTGTGAATCTTCTGAGAAGTAGTCATATATCTGCTCTTATTTACTTAAATGTAGTTTGCATCTGGCGCAACACATTTACTAATTTGTCACTCTTGCTTTCACAGATCATCAGCAATTTGTTGCAATTGTGTTTGTTGCATTTTGCATTGTCCTTGTTTCTTTTGTGCTTAATTGTGATTTGTGAAAAATTCCGCAAAAAACAGTTAACAGTACATCGCGATGTGTAATGAGTGAAATAGCCGACTCGAATAATTTGTCCGATAGTACTTGCGACACTCAGTGTAATGATGACAGTCCTTCAAATACAGACAATCAGTGTGTACCGACCACTAGTAATGATTCTAATGCTAATGAGGA
Source organism: Schistocerca nitens (assembly GCF_023898315.1). NCBI lineage: Eukaryota > Metazoa > Arthropoda > Insecta > Orthoptera > Acrididae > Schistocerca > Schistocerca nitens. The sequence goes on along the minus strand of NC_064615.1, from coordinate 148,578,553 downwards.
ACAAACAAATTCACTTATGTCCTCTGTTAATTTAATGACAATTGATGATGCAGCACGTTCTGTTACAATGAACACTGCCCAGTTTGACACACCCGGTTTGCAAAACTTATGTAACGAACAGATAATTTTTTCTAACGAAAATGAACAGTGTAATCAGAATACGTCATATTTATTTAATTCCGGTGTAGTGAATAACAGTGCACATCCAAGTGGCGAAGCTTTTCAAGGATCAGAGAATGACCAACGGGTTACACAAAACGCGACAAAAGCAGATACACCATCAAACAGCACAGAGAATAGAGTAGGTAATTTTGGCACGGATCGAGTTGTGGCATTATTGGTAAATGAAAAACAAGATACCCTTAATGAATCGAATAAACCACTTAATGAAAAACTTGACAACAAATCCAAACAGTTGAATGAAATAATAGACAACAATTACAAACAACTTATTGAAATGCTCAAGCAGTGGTATGAAAGTTTCAAAATGTCGAACGAAAAGCGCGACACCTTTGATGAACAGAACAAACAACTTAATGAACGGATTGCGGCCTTTGCTGTGCGGCGATATGATGCTGGGGAGGAATTACGTGACGAAATTGAGACTTGTGCTGGTAACAGTAGTGAAGAAATTAGATCTGTTGCACAGGAGTTGAGTAGTGCACATGCAGTCACAGCAGAGTCGCATGGAGACGGAATTGGTGCAGTCACCGAACAATGTTCAGAAAACGCAACACAGATATGCGACGAGTTTAATTTAAAGTCACCTGAACTTTCACACACTCTGGATACGGAAGTCGATAAGAAATGTGAACAACAGAACAGCCAAATTGAGGAACGTATTAAAGTAACATAAATGAAAAATATTTTAGCCAATAACACGTCACAGCATACGGCACATTCCGAACATTTGTCACACTAACACAGCCAGTATAATTTAGGTAATTTACAGAGACTACGCGACTTAAAATCCGAAAAGACACAGACAAACAGATTCTTATGCAATCGTGAACCTGTTCACACATTCAGTGATGATAACGTTGATTATAAGCAATTTGTATCTGTAAAAAAATCTAAGGTATTTGAAAATGACAGAGCACAGGTACACGCTTTGAACTGGATACGACAATTTATTTTTATACTTTCACCGCCATTGCCTGTAATGCAGAAACTAGAATTTGCATGGATACAGCAATTTGCTTTTGAATTTTCACCGCCATTGCCTGTAACGCAATAGCTACAATTTATTTGCAGCGCGTAATTGACCTCAGGGGATTCATTACGCTTTAATGAATATGTTCCGTAGCGTGCACAGGGCCCTGAGCCGTAGTAGTGCTATTTCATCTTTAGTTTTCTGCACTGCTGCCTTCTCTTCTACTATCCTTTATATGTATTAAAACAGCTCTTCAACTATCGCTCTACCTAGAATTAAGAAAAGTGTAAAGAAAAACTGATACGACAAGTTTTACCGAAAGTGACAGTTCTCTTTAGACACTCCCGAAATGACAACTACCAGCGTAATTTTAATATCAGAGAAAATTTTAATCATCAGTATGTTCAAAATTATCAGCAGCAGGAACCACATTTTGGTAACAATAGACGTTTTTCTCCGCAACAGCATGAAAGCCAACCGGTTAGCATTCCTAACCAACAATGTAATGTACAAGGTCAACCTAGCTTTAATGTTTCGCCGCGTGCACGTATAGCATCAGCTCCAACAAATAGTAACGCACAGCAACAAGGAAACCAGTACGTACAGAAAACACACTATTTCAATTCCTATCGCAGTGCACCGTATAGAAATGACTATCATGACAGACGTAAAAGTAATGAGCACAATTTACAGCGTACATTTTATAATAGTCTGTCTTATCAGCAGCAAGAACATCAGCAACAACATATTATCATGAACGAACCAGACAGTAGATATCATCCCGAATGTAATACGTCAGGAAGAAATAACAGAACAGTACAAATAGTGGAAATGCCGCAACATCCTCCCGACAATAATAACACGTCGGATAGAATTTGACTAGATACAGTAGAGGTTGCATCTTCCAGCAACGTAAGCAATACTTCAGATACACAGAATCATGTTCACGAAAATGTTATTTGAAACATGCCTTGTTGAATGCACCACTTTTATCACACCCAGATCTTATCAGAACTTTTTCCATTGCCACCGACAGTTCTAACACCGCTTTAGGCGTGCATATTTTTCAGGAAATTGAAGAAGATGGTTGTACAGTAATTAAAAACATCGCTTTTGCAAGTCGCGTTCTGTCACCTGCTGAACGCAATTATTCTGTCACAGAACTTGAAACATTATGTGTTGTATGGGCATTTACCAGATTTAGGCATTTTCTTTATGGAAGACATACTACCGTTTACACAGACCATAGAGCGATACAGTTTTTGTTTTCGGCTAAATTTACACACGACAGATTAAGCAGATGGAAACTTTATTTACAAGAATTTAATTTTACAATTGTTCACATTCCTGGTACACAAAATATTGTAGCAGAAAACTATCCCGTTCTCTCAGCAACAATCAACAAGACATCGCAACCAACTTCTGCAAAGCAAATTTCAGCGTCATGTACATTCAACAAGTTGCATTTGAAAATTTCATTTCGTCGTCATTACAAGACATAGCACAAGAGCAGAGTAAAGACAGCGCGTGGAAAGAAATTAAACATCTTTGGCAAGATAGGAATAATGTTACCATTAGAAACCATTACACTGTACGCAATAACGTTCTGTTTCGCCGCTCTCACCCTGACAGCAACAATTGGTTATTATGCATTCCTGACGAACTTGTTAACAAATTAATCTGGTATACTCATTTAAGTTACGCACATTACGGAGCCAGAAAATGTTTTCTTATACTGAGACAGAACTGTTATTTTGCCAACATGGAGAAACGTATACTACGAGTTTTAGCGTCATGTAAAATCTGCCAGAAAGCTAAATCAGACACGACTTCACATATTCCTCAATTACATCCCATTGTACCGATTAAATTGAGACATATGGCCGCTGTAGACATTTTTGGTCTGATTCTCAGAACTAATAGAGGTTTTTGCTACATCTTTGTCGCTGTTGAACTCTCTTCAAAATTTGTTACCTTCACTCCGTTACGCAAAGCTACTGCTAAAACTGTTTCGAAAGCATTTGTAAAACATTTTGTATTTGACGTAGGGCATGTGTTGAAAGTAATTTCCGACAATGGATCACAGTTTCGATCTGCTATATGGACACGTATGTTATGAGATAGAAACATTTCTCCGATCTATATATCCAAGTACCATGCTTCTTCGAACCCTTGTGAACGATTAATGAAAGAAATTGGTAAACTGTGTAGAATATACTGCCATAAAAACCGTATTGATTGGGACACATACATACTCTCATTTCAGGATGTAATTAATTCCATAGCAAATGAATCTACTATGCTATCTCCGTCTGTTATACTGAAAAATGTTGAACCACCTAACAAAATTAAAGAATTAGTAACCTTTCCTACATCTCGTCGACTACGACACCATGAAATAATTGACATTGCGCTCAACAACATGAAACGTGCCGCAGAGCGCCGGAGAAGACAGCAAAAACAGGTTTGTACACGCCGTGACTTTCACATTGGACAGAAGATATTAGTACGTACACACTATTTAGCCAACAGAGGAAAGAGTAGATGCAGTAAATTTGAGCTTCTATATGCAGGTCCATATCGAATTCGCAGCATTCTTCACCCCAATGTAGTACACGTCGAAACTTTGAGAACCAGAAAAACCAAAGGGAACCACCACGTCTCCGACATCAAACCTTTTATTGAATGAACATACTTTATGATTTATCACACTGTAATGCCATTTCCTAATTTTTTTTATGACCACTTATGCAATTATATTCACATGAACACTTACTGATGATTATCGTATTTCTTCTTGGCAAGTGCCCAGCAAGGTAAGGTTAGCAGGTCGCTCTTCTTGTCGTTACACATCAGACCGTGCACATTTTTCCAGATAAACTTACGTATCTTATGAATAATTATGCAATTCTATCAAGTGACATATTAATTTTATTAAATTCTCTCTCCATTAAAGTCTACAATTCTCGCCTCTAGTAACTACACAACATACAAGCTGAACACAAAGGAGGTCACATTTCTTGTCGTTATATATCAGACCGTGCATGTTTTCCATTTTTCATGTATGTATGATTGTTTTCCTGTTTTGTTTGTATGCTTTATCAAATATTTGAGATATAACAAACACCAGTTGAAGTTGACATTTTTGCCTTATGATATCTCAACATCGTGACTATTTTACATTTTTTTTTGCTGCTACATTGTGATACTCTGTGCACATTTTTGCACCTGAACACTGTCTGTGTTTTTGACATATTACGTTTTCTGTCATGCTATGCTGTATGCTCAATTATGTTACAATAAGCCAGTTTTTATTTAATGGGTGTATGATTTAAATGCAAGACATTAATCTTTGTTCATCATTTTCAGAAAGAAATAACGTGTAAAAGAAATAAATTAAACAGAAATGGGAATTTCCCCTTCGGAATGAACGAAAGAAGGTGCAATACCTCGTGACGAAGAGTAAATGGATTAGAATTAACAAGCATTAACAAGAATATACTATACACATCGTAGAATAGCAGTCTTAACTAATTTTTTCTTTCAGAATACGAGGCGACTGATGCAGGCTGTCAGAACTACGCATCTTAGTTTTAGTGATGAAATATGCTAGAAATAAGGAATAGTTGTATAATGAATAATGAAATGACTTTTTTGCAGATGATAATGAATGGTGATGAATAATGATGAAGAATATGCTACTATGGATAATGAAGTTTTTCTTTTTGATAATAATGGAGTTATGATAATATGGATAATGAAGTTTTTCTTTGCAGATGAGGATACTGTTGAAGTTTATGTATTTATTCTATGTAGTTATTTAAGTATTTGTTGCAGTTCGTTTTGACAGTATGTCTTGTGTCGCATGGTATGATGACTGAAGGTTTTGGAAAGGACATCTAGAGAACATATATATTTTATACACATTTCACTACCTGTTAATTCGAAGTTCACTACTTTTCAGCATAATATGCGTTTCTTCTTTCAGTTTAATAATCCATTTTGTATTTTTTTGCAGGAGAAATTATTCATGAAATTAATGTGCTATAAGCAGTTGGTCATTAAACCTGTGTCATTTATGAATGTGATCACATATCCTCTATTTGTTTCATAACCTTGCTACAGCTGACTCATGACGAACGACGTTACACATCTTCATTTGCAGCAATAACTCAAAACCAAATATTGTTATGCCCCAGTAATTAATTATCGATCTCAACGCAACGCATTGCTAGCACAAAAAAAAGGAGTAATGTTTTGTAGTCACAGACCTTGAATAATAGTTACAGTATGTTACATTTTCAATATGTCCTATGTCACTGGGATGATCAGTTCTGAGTAATATGTCATTTGAATGATGAATTCTGAGTAATACTGAATAATGTTTTCTAGTCACAGACCTTGAATAATAAGTTACAGTATGTTACATTTTAAATATGTCGTATGTCACTTGAATGATGAAGAATGTTTTGTACTCTTCAATACTTGCTATATGTTTTGTAACTGGACAATGAGTGTCAATGATTACTATAACTAAGTGAATTATGTTAATACTATGCCATTCATTGGCTCCTGTTTTGAAAGATGACTTCTGATGGTTGTAACTGGACAATGAGTGCCAATGATTAGTATAACTAAGTGAATTATGTTAATACTATGCCATTCATTAGCTCCTGTTTTGAATGATGACTTCTGATGGTTTGTAACTGGTCAATGAATGCCAATAATTATTTTAAATATGTCGTATGCCGCTTGAATGATGAAAAATGTTTTGTACTGTTCAGTATTTGCTATATGTTTTGTAACTGGACAATGAGTGCCAATGATTACTATAACTAAGTGAATTATGTTAATACTATGCTCCTGTTTTGAATGATGACTTCTGATGGTTTGTAACTGGTCAATGAATGCCAATAATTATTTTAAATAAGTCGTATGTCACTTGAATGATGAAAAATATTTTGTACTATTCAATACTTGCTATATGTTTTGTAACTGGACAATGAGTGCCAATGATTACTATAACTAAGTGAATTATGTTAATACTATGCTCCTGTTTTGAATGATGACTTCTGATCTACATCTACGTCTACATCCATACTCCGCAAGCCACCTGACGGTGTGTGGCGGAGGGTACCCTGAGTACCTCTATCGGTTCTCCCTTCTATTACAGTCTCGTATCGTTCGTGGAAAGAAGGATTGTCGGTATGCTTCTGTGTGGGCTCTAATCTCTCTGATTTTATCCTCATGGTCTCTTCGCGAGATATACGTAGGAGGGAGCAATATACTGCTTCACTCTTCGGTGAAGGTATGTTCTCGAAACTTTAACAAAAGCCCGTACCGAGCTACTGAGCGTCTCTCCCGCAGAGTCTTCCACTGGAGTTTATCTATCATCTCCGTAACGCTTTCGCGATTACTAAATGATCCTGTAACGAAGCGCGCTGCTCTCTTTGGATCTTCTTCATCTCTTCTATCAACCCTATCTGGTACGGATCCCAAACTGCTGAGCAGTATTCAAGCAGTGAGCGAACAAGCGTACTGTAACCTACTTCATTTGTTTTCGTATTGCATTTCCTTAGGATTCTTCCAATGAATGTCAGTCTGGCATCTGCTTTACCGACGATCAACTTTATATGATCATTCCATTTTAAATCACTCCTAATGTGTACTCCCAGATAATTTATGGAATTAACTGCTTCCAGATGCTGGCCTGCTATTTTGTAGCTAAGTGATAAGGGATCTATCTTTCCATGTATTCGCAGCACATTACACTTGTCTACATTGAGATTCAATTGCCATTCCCTGCACCATGCGTCAATTCGCTGCAGATCCTCCTGCATTTCAGTACAATTTTCCATTGTTACAACCTCTCGATACACCACAGCATCATCTGCAAAAAGCCTCAGTGAACTTCCGATGTCATCCACAAGGTCATTTATGTATATTGCGAATAGCAACGGTCCTATGACACTACCCTTTGGCACACCTGAAATCACTCTTACTTCGGAAGACTTCTCTCCATTGAGAATGACATGCTGCGTTCTGTTATCTAGGAACTCTTCAATCCAATCACACAATTGGTCTGATAGTCCATATGCTCTTACTTTGTTCATTAAACGACTGTGGGGAACTGTATCGAACGCCTTGCAGAAGTCAAGAAACACAGCATCTACCTGTGAACCCGTGTCAATGGCCCTATGAGTCTCGTGGACGAATAGCGCGAGCTGGGTTTCGCACGACTGTCTTTTTCGAAACCCATGTTGATTCCTACAGAGTAGATTTCTAGTCTCCAGAAAAGTTATTATACTCGAACATAATACGTGTTCCAAAATTCCACAACTGATCGACGTTAGAGATATAGGTCTATAGTTCTGCACAACTGTTCGACGTCCCTTCTTGAAAACGGGGATGATCTGTGCCCTTTTCCAATCCTTTGGAACGCTCCGCTCTTCTAGAGACCTACGGTACACCGCTGCAAGAAGGGGGGCAAGTTCCTTCGCGTACTCTGTGTAAAATCGAACTGATATCCCATCAGGTCCAGCGGCCTTTCCTCTTTTGAGCGATTTTAATTGTTTCTCTATCCCTCTGTCGTCTATTTCGATATCTACCATTTTATCATCTGTGCGACAATCTAGAGAAGGAACTGCAGTGCACTCCTCCTCTGTGAAACAGCTTTGGAAAAAGACATTTAGTATTTCGGCCTTTAGTCTGTCATCCTCTGTTTCAGTACCATTTTGGTCACAGAGTGTCTGGACATTTTGTTTTGATCCACCTACCGCTTTGACATAAGACAAAAATTTCTTAGGATTTTCTGCCAAGTCAGTACATAGAACTTTACTTTCGAAGTCATTGAACGCCTCTCGCATAGCCCTCCTCACTTTACATTTCGCTTCGCGTAATTTTTGTTTGTCTGCAAGGCTTAGGCTACGTTTATGTTTGCTGTGAAGTTCCCTTTGCTTCCGCAGCAGTTTTCTAACTCGGTTGTTGTACCACGGTGGCTCTTTTCCATCTCTTATGATCTTGCTTGGCACATACTCATCTAACGCATATTGTACGATGGTTTTGAACTTTGTCCACTGATCCTCAACACTATCTATACTTGAGACAAAACTTTTGTGTTGAGCCGTCAGGTACTCTGTAACTGGCCAATGAGTGCCAATGTTCTCTGTAAACAGATCATTTATGAACATTATTCTGTAATACTTCATACATGGTACAGAAATGTTCAGTACCTGGGCGATGAGTGCCACCAATTACTCAAATCAGTTGTTAGACTAGTGTAATTCTCAATGAAGACTAGTATGTGACTTAATGTCCTTCACCTTCTGACCTAATTACCAGAAATTACTGCAATATCCGTTTGTCCTGTCTATCCTCATGATCATGGAGCACTATATTTGGTTTTTGCACTAATTCTACGTTGGTGTACTTTACAAGAACGTGGTGTTGACACAACATGCTGTCCACCAACTTGAGCGATGGAGATGTTATTATGGTCCCACTGTTTGGTGTACCTAATGTACTACCAAAAGGATGTTGTTGTTGTTGTGGTCTTCAGTCCTGAGACTGGTTTGATGCAGCTCTCCATGTTACTCTATCCTGTGCAAGCTTCTTCATCTCCCAGTACCTACTGCAACCTACATCCTTCTGAATCTGCTTAGTGTATTGATCTCTTGGTCTCCCTCTACGATTTTTACCCTCCACGCTGCCCTCCAATGCTAAATTTCTGATCCCTTGATGCCTTAAAACATGTCCTACCAACCGATCCCTTCTTCTAGTCAAGTTGTGCCACAAACTTCTCTTCTCCCCAATCCTATTCAATACCTCCTCATTAGTTACGTGATCTACCCACCTTATCTTCAGCATTCTTCTGTAGCACCACATTTCGAAAGCTTCTATTCTCTTCTTGTCCAAACTGGTTATCGTCCATGTTTCACTTCCATACATGGCTACACTCCAAACAAATATTTTTAGAAACGACTTCCTGGCACTTAAATCAATACTCGATGTTAACAAATTTCTCTTCTTCAGAAACGATTTCCTTGCCATTGCCAGTCTACATTTTATATCCTCTCTACTTCGACCATCATCAGTTATTTTACTCCCTAAATAGCAAAACTCCTTTACTACTTTAAGTGTCTCATTTCCTAATCTAATCCCCTCAGCATCACCCGATTTAATTTGACTACATTCCATTATCCTCGTTTTGCTTTTGTTGATATTCATCTTATATCCTCCTTTCAAGACACTGTCTATTCCGTTCAACTGCTCTTCCAAGTCCTTTGCTGTCTCTGACAGAATTACAATGTCATCGGCGAACCTCAAAGTTTTTACTTCTTCTCCATGAATTTTAATACCTACTCCGAATTTTTCTTTTGTTTCCTTTACTGCTTGCTCAATATACAGATTGAATAACATCGGGGAGAGGCTACAACCCTGTCTCACTCCTTTCCCAACCACTGCTTCCCTTTCATGCCCCTCGACTCTTATAACTGCCATCTGGTTTCTGTACAAATTGTAAATAGCCTTTCGCTCCCTGTATTTTACCCCTGCCACCTTCAGAATTTGAAAGAGAGTATTCCAGTTAACGTTGTCAAAAGCTTTCTCTAAGTCTACAAATGCTAGAAATGTAGGTTTGCCTTTTCTTAATCTTCCTTCTAAGATAAGTCGTAAGGTTAGTATTGCCTCACGTGTTCCAACATTTCTACAGAATCCAAACTGATCTTCCCCGAGGTCCGCTTCTACCAGTTTTTCCATTCGTCTGTAAAGAATTCGCGTAAGTATTTTGCAGCTGTGACTTATTAAACTGATAGTTCGGTAATTTTCACATCTGTCAACACCTGCCTTCTTTGGGATTGGAATTATTATATTCTTCTTGAAGTCTGTGGGTATTTCGCCTGTCTCATACATCTTGCTCACCAGATGGTAGAGTTTTGTCATGACTGGCTCTCCCAAGGCCATCAGTAGTTCTAATGGAATGTTGTCTACTCCCGGGGCCTTGTTTCGACTCAGGTCTTTCAGTGCTCTGTCAAACTCTTCACGCAGTATCTTATCTCCCATTTCATCTTCATCTACATCCTCTTCCATTTCCATAATATTGTCCTCAAGTACATCACCCTTGTATAAACCCTCTATATACTCCTTCCACCTTTCTGCCTTCCCTTCTTTGCTTAGAACTGGGTTGCCATCTGAGCTCTTGATATTCATACAAGTGGTTCTCTTCTCTCCAAAGGTCTCTTTAATTTTCCTGTAGGCAGTATCTATCTTACCCCTAGTGAGACAAGCCTCTACATCCTTACATTTGTCCTCTAGCCATCCCTGCTTAGCCATTTTGCACTTTCTGTCGATCTCATTTTTGAGACGTTTGTATTCCCTTTTCCCTGCTTCATTTACTGCATTTTTGTATTTTCTCCTTTCATCAATTAAATTCAATATTTCTTCTGTTACCCAAGGATTTCTATTAGCCCTCGTCTTTTTACCTACTTGATCCTCTGCTGCCTTCACTACTTCATCCCTCAGAGCTACCCATTCTTCTTCTACTGTATTTCTTTCCCCCATTCCTGTCAATTGTTCCCTTATGCTCTACCTGAAACTCTCTACAACCTCTGGTTCTTTCAGTTTATCCAGGTCCCATCTCCTTAAATTCCCACCTTTTTGCAGTTTCTTCAGTTTCAATCTGCAGTTCATAACCAATAGATTGTGGTCAGAATCCACATCTGCCCCTGGAAATGTCTTACAATTTAAAACCTGGTTCCTAAATCTCTGTCTTACCATTATATAATCTATCTGATACCTATTAGTATCTCCAGGATTCTTCCAGGTATACAACCTTCTTTTATGATTCTTGAACCAAGTGTTAGCTATGATTAAGTTATGCTCTGTGCAAAATTCTACAAGGCGGCTTCCTCTTTCATTTCTTCCCCCCAATCCATATTCACCTACTACGTTTCCTTCTCTCCCTTTTCCTACTGACGAATTCCAGTCACCCATGACTATTAAATTTTCTTCTCCCTTCACTACCTGAATAATTTCTTTTATCTCGTCATACATTTCATCAATTTCTTCATCATCTGCAGAGCTAGTTGGCATATAAACTTGTACTAGTGTAGTAGGCATGGGCTTTGTGTCTATCTTGGCCACAATAATGCGTTCACTTTGCTGTTTGTAGTAGCTAACCCGCACTCCTATTTTTTTATTCATTATTAAACCTACTCCTGCATTACCTCTATTTGATTTTGTATTTATAACCCTGTAATCACCTGACCAAAAGTCTTGTTCCTCCTGCCACCGAACTTCACTAATTCCCACTATATCTAACTTTAACCTATCCATTTCCCTTTTTAAATTTTCTAACCTACCTGCCCGATTAAGGGATCTGACATTCCACGCTCCGATCCGTAGATTGCCAGTTTTCTTTCTCCTGATAACGACGTCCTCTAAAGTAGTCCCCGCCCGGAGATCCGAATGGGGGACTATTTTACCTCCGGAATATTTTACCCAAGAGGACGCAATCATCATTTAATCATACAGTAAAGCTGCATGTAAAGCTGCATGTCCTCGGGAAAAATTACGGCTGTAGTTTCCCCTTGCTTTCAGCCGTTCGCAGTACCAGCACAGCAAGGCCGTTTTGGTTAATGTTACAAGGCCAGATCAGTCAATCATCCAGACTGTTGCCCCTGCAACTACTGAAAAGGCTGCTGCCCCTCTTCATGAACCACACGTTTGTCTGGCCTCTCAACAGATACCCCTCCGTTGTGGTTGCACCTACGGTACGGCCATCTGTATCGCTGAGGCACGCAAGCCTCCCCACCAACGGCAAGGTCCATGGTTCATGGGGGAAGACCAAAAGGATAACATGGAATATTATTACGACATTTCAGCTTCTTGGCTACACTGATTAATACTTCAAGGAAAAGAAGTTCAGATTGTCTCACTTGGTGTTGTGCTTCTGTAGAAAGATAAGGACTTTCAGTGCAGCTGCGTGCAACCTAAAGTGCTACAACGATGACGCAATCCTTCCCATTCCTTTCCTAGTTCTTGTAAAATGGTAAACAGTTATACAGTGCGTTTAAATTCTTGTAAAATGATAAACACACATACAGTGCGTGTGCACTTCATTTCATTTGTTAACAGGATCAGTTCTCCTAAATATGCTAAAGACTTATACAGTGCGTGTGCACTTTATTTCACTCCATGATATGTTATGTAAAAATGCTAAAGACTTCTACAGTGCGTGTGCACTTTATTTCACTCCTTGATATATTTATTTGTTGTAAAAATGCTAAAGAGTTTTACAGTGCATGTGCACTTTATGCCATTTGTTAATATGATTTGTACTCATTACGTACACATTTTGTGCTTTCCTGATATGTTCTGTACTACAGTGCGTGTGCACTTTCGTCATTTTGTTAACATGATTTGTATTCATTGCATATACATTTTGCGATTTGCTGATATGTTCTGAACTACAGTGCGTGTGCACTTTTGTCATTTGTCAATATGATTTGTACTCATTGCCTATACATTTGTGATTTCCTGATATGTTCACTACCACAGTGCGTGTGAAATTTTGCCATTTGTTAATATGTTTTGTACTCATTGTGTATACATTTTGTCATTGCCTGATATGTTCTGTACTCAGTGCATGTGCACTATATTTTATTTCATGTTCTGCACCTGTATATATGTATATATTCTGTGATTGTAAAGTTAATTAATTAAGAAAAATTTGCTCATGGCAAGTCCAATTGCCTCACTATCGCTGCCAAATTTTTGCCCCCCCCCCCCACCAGTGGAGGGTTATGTAAGACGTATGCGTTGCCGGCGATGGGCGAGGCATGACAGAGTCTCTGACCAGAGAGTAGTATGTCGTTAGTTTTTGCTTGTCGCTAGTCTGCGCTTGTCTGCGCGAGTCGACAGTAGTCTTGAGTCGGCGGGAGTCGGCGCGTGTCGGCTGTGTGCTCTGCTCGGGACTCTGGTCAGGACTCTGGAGGATGAGTATTGTTGTAGAAGGTAAAGAAGCAGCCTTGCGCATATCTAGTAATGTATATTAATTGTCATTTAATTTCTTTAAGAGAAATGCCCCAATAATAATTTTTACAATATAAAGTAACTTTTATAAAGAAAAGCATTCATTTCAATTTAAAGAATATTTCCAATGCATGATAATTCCTTCCAAGAATAAAAAAAAATAATAATTATACGCCAGCATTGCACGAAGCTGTGTCAAAAAAAATTCAGAATACAGGGCCGAAGGACAGCGCTGCTGTCCTCATAAAATTTACCAGGTTACTAATTTTTTTATTATTATTTCCGGGTTTACGAATTGAATTTTGAGGTTACATTAAATGTGAATGCATTTCTGCACACAGACTATAAATGGGAGCCAATTTTGTTCAGAGGTTACAATATTAGAAAAATTCATTTAATTATTAATTTTGTGGGGAGTTTACGTATGGTCCATTTTCATTATTATTTTTCTGTGGGGAGGTTACAGGTTTCACCTTTAATTGACATTAATAACCTTTGAGCACGACATGTCGTTTTGAAAATACCTTATGATGCCTTTTTAAAACCTGTTTCAGTTCTTCCTTCTGATTAGCTGAAATTTTATCGATTTCCTGCAATTTAGATTCTATTTTGTCCAAAATAATGGCTTCTTCTTCTTCTGTGTTTAGCTTACTTTTACTAAGAAAAACACCTTCGTCCCAATATCTCCTATTTTTCAGAACTCGTATAGGCAGCTCCCAAGTTTCATCATTAGTTACTACATGTTTATCAATAAAAGGTACCGTAATTACTCCGGTTATCGGTAAGACCAATTTTAACTGACTTCTTTCAAAGACAACAGCACTCTGATATTTCGACAAGAAATCTATCCCAATTAAAACCTCAATACTGAGATTATTTACAAGTAAGCATGGATGATCAATTAAATTACCATTAATGTTAAAGGGCAGCAAAGCTTCTTGCTTTACCGTTTTTGACACCTTGACAGTAGCATCAATTATTCTCAGTCCTGATACCCTCATTACTGTAAGCTTGTCCTTACCAGGTAACGCATCAAAGAAGGACTGAGATATCGCACTCACCTCACTTCCACTGTCTAAGAGACAACGTACATTGATACCCAACATATTCACTATTATTATAGGCTTGCTTATTCTAGGTTGTGCAGGTGGCTCCTCAAACTCATCCAATAGTTCCTTTTGGATTTGTCTCCAATTAAAGTGATCGACATCTGTCTTCATTACATTTAGGTCAAAGTGCGTAGGGGTTTCCTGAACTTCATTTCCAGCTGCCGTTTCCAGTCGGTCTATTATTTTCAAATCGCAACACCACACGACTTCATTACATTTAGTTTGCTGAACAGGACCCAAATTACTATAGTCTGAGCGATTCTTCGCTTCCAGACCGGGTATAACACTAGTTACAGCTAAACCACTTTCACTATTATCGTCGGGTTCCTTCTCCAGTGACAACTGGTCACAGCTACTGGGTTCATCGACCCCCAACAGGCTATCCTCTACATTCTCACTTACCTCCTGTCCTAAATCTATTAGTACAGTATCAACATCCTGCACAGGCACTTTAGATAAGAGCACATCATCCTCATCGTAAATATAAGCATGAATTTCTTCTGCTTCTTCACCTGACAATTCAGTATTTTGTAGCTCTATCCTACCGTTACGCTGCTGCGCCTTCTCTTTCCCTTCCCGCTTAGAAAGCGTCTCTAACACGGTATCTATAAAATACTGTGAGTGGTTTAGTATTTCTGCAGTATCATTGGATGCTACCGACCCATCATCCGAATCCTCAGTTTGAGTATTCTGATCTGTCATACTAATTACTGTAATTACTGGCATAGGAAAAGCAACGGCCTGGTGAGCGCCAGTATCCTCATAGACGGGAACTAGTTTCCCAGCCTCTGCCTACTACTGTTACTTTTATTTGCATTATAGTTAACTTGCACAGCATTGCTTTCAACACTGTTGTTTACTTGCACATTATTGTTAGGAACAAAATTATTATCATTTGGATGCCATTGTTGGTTCTAGTAATTATTTCTCCAATTCCTACCTTTCTTAGGATGGCGAACACCTACTGTTCTGATGTTTACATTGCCATTCTGCTCGTTCTTAAAATTACTACTAGTGTTATTAGCATTTCTGTTATTACGTGCTTGCTCCTCATTGGCTGCCACACGCTCTACACATTCCAAATATTCAATGAAACGATCCATATTGTCCGTAGGGGCAGATATAATCCTAGTTTGCCGGTACCATGGCAGTTTGGCTTCAAGACCTAGTATTATCATTTCAGGTTTTAGCTTTTCGGCCAAGTGTGATAAACGTGAGATCAATGACCTGGCCAACTCTTTAATAGATTCCTTGCCTGCATTGAAGCGTTTTCCACTCCAAAATTTTGTCAACGCTTCATTTTGCTTATTACTAGACCAATACTCATTAATGAAAGCTGTTTTAAATTCCGCTAATGTTCTACACTTCAACATAACATCAGCTGACCAACGCATGGCGTCACCCGCTAAATGGCTTGTAATAAATGAGATTTTCTCTCGTTCAGACCAAGTTGGTGGAATCACGTCTTCAAAATCGTTCCAGAAATCTAGCGGGTGTATATTTTTATCTGGATCGAACCGCAAGAACTGCCGACACCCGATAAAAGCGGCGTTTGCAGCTACAACTTGTTGCATACTACCATTACCAGAAGTTACTGAAGCTACTTTACTCGCAATGTTAGCAATGTTAGTACTAATATTTTCTACTTGCATTTCAACATTATCTACTCTTTGCACAATATGAGTAGTATCAGTTTTCATTGTATCTACTTCTGCTTGGCATATATTTACTTTTATATTAACATCTTTAAACCTATCTGAGCACAGTTCAGATTCCGCCTCGATCTTTTCTGTTAACTTATGCTCCAGCTTCGCATCTTCCATTGGGAAGTCTTTGCGAACCTCGGCAACTTCGGATTTTACTGTTTTATACATTTCAGAAAATTGTTGAGCAACCTTTTTCTTAATATTCTCATGGTTGTAATCAATTTTATAACTCAAACTGTCCAGATCCTCTTTCACCTTATTGCAGCCAGTCTTGAAGGAAGTTTCTAATTCAGCTTTATTGGATTCTAATTTATTGTCCATTGCCTCAAACCGTTTATTAAAATTGGTTTGGCTGGCCACAATCCTATTATTTACCTCAATTATATCAGATTTTAACTCAGCTGTCATTCTAGCCTTACTGGGTGACATTTTTGCATTACTGGCAGCTATTGCTTGTAATATTACATTTAAATCAATAGTCAAAGTATCTTTGGGTTGCTCACTAGCTGGCTTTTTATCACACTCAGGTGACGAAAAACTGGCTCCAACACCAGAATCATCAAAACTAAATGAAACTTACGATTGATCTGTCATATCTAACTTCTCCTTTTTAAACTCTACCATCTCTGATGACTGTTTCATTTTTAATTCATCAGAGAAACTATCATCCAACAACTTAACACTTTCTGATTTCTGTTTTACTACAGGGGTCTCTACTATTGAATCATTGCCCTTTTTCACACCACTGTCAGGAGACACTAGTTCGGATTTTACTTTAACATTACTATTTTCATGCATATTTACACTTGAACCGTTGTCTGGATTTACAGTTCCTTCAACAGACATAGGTCCTGATTTAGGTTTAACTTCTGTTTCTTTTTGCAGTTCCATCGCCGACAGTCTTTTAGTGCAGGTTAGTAAAAGTTTTAACAGCTTTTCACTTAACTTAGTTCCTTCTGCACGACGTATCGCGTTGCCGGCACGGCGTACCAGGATTACTGACGTGACGCGGCGCGTTGAACTGCAGACGGCACCTCGACAACCGCTGTGTTGTGGGCGTAGCCCGAAACAGCAGACGCGGCTCCAGTCGCTCTGATGGATGACTGCGGTGCGGCGAGACTGACTTTTCGCGATGCCAGCAGTGCAGCTAGACTCAGCGGCAGCTCCGTCAATCCAGATGCGTTGTTAATCCAATTGCGTCGTCCATATGCACACGTAACACTGTCTATCACTGTTCCATTGCTCAGTTGCGTGTCGCATTTCACTTCCGAATCCGAATATTTAAAAATCACTTTCACTTTTACTCAGTTTGTTTCCCCGCCGATGCACCATATGTGGGGCGGCGGGTGGAATATTAGAATAAATGTTTTGTATTTATGCTGTTTGTCGTTCTCAACACTGGCTCTAACTACAATATTGGCAACCAGAAAGTGATTAGCAAAACGTGAAGCCTGTAATTAGAATTCCTAGTGCCCACTTCATCTGAGAAATACATTTATAGCTACAGCTTATAGCTCTGAGGAATTAGGAGATTGTCTGGGATTCATAATCAAAAACCATTCTCTCTAAAATGTTCACTATATTCTGAAAGTCACAGACCAAAAAGAATCCACACAATCCAACTACCAGAGCAGTTCTGAGTCTAATGCGCTGATGCAACTATAACTGTTCAAATTAAATGTTTAAGTGAATGCTCGCCATAATTTGATGATAATGTTCATCAAACGCCACGCTAATAATGGTAGAATGTCTGTCCTGCGGCGGCATGTGAAAATACGACATACGCAAACTAAAGATAGATCATTAACGTCATCCCAAAATTAACACTTCACTGGAAAACGATTTCATGGTTACTCGTATCCCGAGTAACTTATTATTGCATCCGAGGCTATTTACATCAATGATACCGACGCGAAGCGACTCCCGGCACAGGAGGTGCGCCAATCAGCCTCTGGAGAGAACTGGGGCCTTCCCTTTTCTAGCGCAGCATTCTTCAATATAAAGCCGCTGTGTGGACGGCTAAGGGAATGCCTGATCAAATCTGCTCTCCCAACTAGCCGCTGGGCTAGTAATGCACAACTTTAAGTTATCGAATAAATCATTGCTTCCTTTGCTGATGGCCGATGAAGCTCTCAATTTAGAAGTGCAATCAGCACACAGGTAAGTAATCATAATAAAAGTCTGACGTGGCTAAGTCAAATATTTTGGGCGAGATAATTAATTTAGTTACACTACATGCAGCAGATGAGCTCTGAACTTGCCCTTTGGAGATACGCTATCGCTATAGTTTTATAGTTATTCAGTTGAAACTTCTCACATCTTTATGATTATAGCGGATCTCCCTTCTACTTAAATGTAAACATCCTAGTTTTATTTATTCGCCTACAAAATCCATCTTGCTTCCTTTATTTCTAAGACAAAAACCAGAAAGTCATGAATTTGAACTAAAATTTTAATTTGTGAGATCCAGAATACTGTTTCTACTAAATTATTATGCAAAATGAATCTAAATATAAATTTTTAAGTTTCTAGCTCTTTTATGTTGCGCCAATGATTTTTACAGAAAAACATCCAAATTTCGAAAATGGTTAAAGTTATTGAACTGATATCCAACACATATTGATTTTGTATTACTCCTGACATGCTAGAAACGTTTCAGGTTATTTACTTCATTTTAAAGTATTGCGCAATATTTATGACGTCAGAGCTAGTTACAGCGGACTGGGCTGGCACACAATGGAAAGACTGATGTGAATTTTATAAGGCGTGAGTATGCTGCTTCCCTACACAGCCTTGCCAATAGTCACTCGCATATTTTCGACTTCGGCAGGGTACACGGAGCCGCGTTTGGTGTTGCAAGTGAGCCAATGAAATGGAATTGTAAACGTACTGTGCATCAATTAAAATTACTTTTCACGCTGCAAATGAATGTATTTAATCACCCAGATGTATATCAACTTAATTAACAAGTTATCACCTGCGGTTATGTGGAATGTTACATTCTGTGAGTTCACAGATGTCAACCATCAACAAATATTGACCAGTTACATGGAGACATAAACACAATATGTAAAGGGATAAAGAGATCAGCTTCACAATGAAAAAAGGAAAATGTTAATGACATGAACTTTTTACTCATAACGATTAAAAATAAATAAAAAAAATACACCACAGTTTTCAGATTTACCATAAATTCATAACACGTGGCGTCCAACTTCAAATCAGTCAACCCATCTGGTACATGTTCTGTAGACTCAACACAGTACTGCTCATTACAGAAATATACAAAAAAGAGCTAGACACTATCATAATATAAATAACGAGAAACAATCCATGGAGTAGTAATGTAATCTTAACATTAAACAACAAAATTAAAAAGCAAATAAAGTCAGTAAACAAAGAATACACAGATAACAACACAATATGATTCCATACAATCGACAAGCAAACATGTTGACAAAACAATACACACACACACAAACACACAGAACAATAAGAATAAAGGTTCAAGTTGTACACAAAAAAAGTTCATAAAATAGATAAGATTTTGAAAAAAAGAAATATGTATACATCATTTTCCAGCTCATAATTCAGAACAGAAGTAAATCCCAAAACCAAAAAAAGATACAGACATCTATAAAAAAGTAGGTACATACCAATTGAAAATAAGCACAGAAAATCAGGCTTACAACAAGACTAACCCTCAAACGTAAAAGTTTAGAGAAAAATGCAACCATCTGTTCCTGTAAACAGGAACTATCCAAACTGACATTCATCTCACTTCTAAATGATATTGTAAGTAGGCTGTTTCTGTTTTCTTATTGGTAACACCACGTAGCACGCTGTATGAAAATCACTGGCTGTGCTGTGTGCAGTCTGTGGCTAGTTTGCTTTGTTGTCTGCCATTGTAGTGTTCGGCAGCTGGATGTGAAAAGCGCGTAGCGTTGCGCAGTTGGAGGTGAGCCACCAGCAGTGGTGGATGCGGGGTGAGAGATGGCGGAGTTTTGAAATTTGTCATGAACTGCTATATATATATATATATTATGACTATTAAGATAAACACATTGTTTGCTCTCTATTAAAATCTTTCATTTGCTAACTATGCCTATCAGTAGTTAGTGCCTTCCATAGTTTGAATCTTTTATTTAGTTGGCAGTAGTGGCGCTCGCTGTACTGCCGTAGTTCGAGTAACGAAGATTTTTGTGAGGTAAGTGATTTGTGAATGGTATAGGTTAATGTTAGTCAGGGCCATTCTTTTGTAGGGATTTTTGAAAGCAGATAGCGTTGCGCTAAAAATATTGTGTGTCAGTTTAAGCACAGTCCTGTATAATTTTTCTAAGGAGACGTTTCATATGTCGACCCTTAGCCGAGGATACCTCACTGGAATCTCCTGATTTTTTCTTGTAGTTTGTGTAATTAGTGTAGCTTTTGTTTATTGCCAGCGCGTAATTATAGAGAGAATTTCCATTGTAGTTGTAGTTTTTCATTGTTGTACAGTAAAACAGTTGTGGCATGCATGTAGATTTGCACCAAGTATTTCGCAGCTGCGCTTGCAATTAAGTAGACATTATTTCCATTGCTATGTTATTTTATTTTGCTCTTCAAATTGTGCTTTTCTGTGTGATCGTGTGAAATATTGTGACAATTATGGCGTGTGAAAAACGTAATACTAGGCTCCAAAGTAAACTGAGAAATGACAGTGAAGACGAAAGCAGTGTGTTAGCGCTGCAGAGTAATGAATTAACTAATGTTCAAAGTAGTAATTTGGTACTTGCGCATAGGGAAATGGAGCGGGTTGCAAATAATGGTGTACACAGTGAAACAATTAGTGAACAGGGAAGCATTATCGATCGATCGGTCGGCAACAGCTCGCCTCAGGAATCCGAAATGACAGGAAACAATCTCGCAAATACTGTAGATTCAGGTTTTGGGTCCTCACTGTTTTCTCAAATAAGTCAAGACACATTTTCTGGTTGTCAAAATGTGAATGTTGCCGGTGCAAAGGCACTGCCGAAATGAATAGAGGAACAGATTCCAGACACTAATACATTATTATTGCAATTAATGCAACAAATGAAACAAAATCAGAGACAAACACAGCAACAGTTAGACACAATGCAACAAAATCAGAGTCAAACACAGCAAAAGCTCCAAAAGTTAGACACAATGGAACAAAATCTTCAAAAGTTAGACACAATGGAACAACACCAGAGACAAACACAGCAACAGTTAGACGCAATGGAACAAAATCTTCAAAAGTTAGACACCACACTTGAACAAACACGTGAAGATTTAAGTACTGAGTTACATAACATCGAATCGAAATGTCAAAAAGTCTGTAATGACGTAAAAACACAAATTTGTGAGCATTTCCAACCTATTTTTTCGCGTCACGAAAATGCATTACAGAATCACGAAGCAGCCATAAAAGAACTGCAAACTATTGTTCATGAAAATCACGACACCTTGCAAGCTACAATTGACTCAGTTGCATCTACCGATTCGGTTACGCAACTTGCAAAAACTCAACGAAACTTAAAATACACAGTAGATACGATTTCAACACAAATGGACACTCTGAAACGTGGTTCAGAAAAACACACTGATGAAATAAGTACACTATTGGAGAAAGTAGCCGAACTTTCGGATCAGTTCACTAACTTATCTGCAAAGGTAGATGATGATCTGAATGACACAAGAACTGTAGCCATCACTGACACAGAAGAGTATGAACAAATTAAGAAATTCAAACAAAATCAGAATCAAATTAATACGCAATACAAAAGAGAAATCCGGGAAGTACAAGATCAGTTGGCACAAGTAATACAAAAATTTCATATTTCAGAGGACACTCGCGCTCCAACACGGGAAGAGGAACTTAGAAATACGGAAAAGCCACAAAATAATGACACAGGGCATTTCGGAAATTATGAAAGAAATTGGCAAGGCACACCGAATTTTGAGATGCACGACCTAACAATGACCGATATGCTACTCGCCAACACGATGATTTTGACTATAAGCTGTTCATTACTACACGTAAATTCAAAACGTTTAAGAATTCTGCCAACGACATTCATCCACAAGCGTGGATCCATCAATTCTCTCATTGTTTTCCTCCCAACTGGTCATTGGAGCACAGGTTAGAATTTATGTGTGGCTACTTGGAGAATGGATCAGCTGTAAGAATGCGATCGGTCACGATTGTCACAGTGAAGGTGATTTTTATCATGCCTTTCTCTCAGCATATTGGTCTCAAGCTACACAATACTGAGTAAAACATAGCATCATAATGATGAAACATTTCGAACAATCTGAATTTTCCAGTCTTGTGAAATATTTTGAAGACATGTTGCACAAGAATCAGTACCTGTCAAACCCATACAGCCCCTCAGAACTCATCCGCATTTGCTTAATCAAACTGCCTGAACATTTACGACATATTATTTTAGCAGGACGTTGCAAAGAAGACATTGAAGCTTTTCAGGGACTGTTACAAGAACTGGAAATTGACACTGACAATCGGGGAACGCGAAAACAGGAGCACAACAATTACAGATCACATCTGTCACAATTTCGCGATGACAGAAATAATATACGACAAAGCTATTCTTTCAACGTAAATCGTGACCGAAACAGACACCACCAGTATGACAACAGTTGGCAGAGTAGTAATAATTACAGGGAAAGATCACCTCTCCGCAGTAATGACTATCACAGAGACAATCAGAGAAACAGGCAATATGGGAACCAAAATAATTATTATCAAGGCAGACAGAATAACTTCAGATGCAACAGTTCAACCCGCAGTTACGATTCTGGGAGAAATTCTCCACCACATGACCGACAAACAAGAAACTATGTAAACTACCGACAAAACGATGGACCTGAATTCCATCAGAACTGGCGGGATTCTAACAGGGCTGGGCCCTCTCGGTAAGGCGAATTTGTAGAAGTTAGGTCTCCTAATCCCAGTAAAGACGCGCGCCAACAAAGAAACAGACAATGACTCGCACTGCAGGCAGCCACGTGCGCCCGCTGGCTCAGGGAAAAATAACATAGACGCTAACCTTGAGAAAAATTCTAGTATTCTTTACCGACATATACCACATGATAATTGTGTTAAAGCTGAAACTCTGCATACTAGGAAGATTAAAGGTTTACACCACATTTCACATGTAGAACCGTTTATTGAAAGATAATCTGCTTTTTAACTTTGTCTTTGCCATAAAACTTTTAACTTCACATTTCTAGTATGCTTTGTCAGACTTAAGAAACAGTTAACATGCAACAATGTTTGAAGTTAAATATCCAGTCTAGAACCTAGGGAACATTTTTAAACAGAAATTACGAATGCATTGTTATAGTGAACAGACGACACAGTGTTGTATTTGTACATTCTTGCTTGTTAGTTGCACGATTCCGTAACGACTATCAGGCTTACATACTTAGGACACATACTGGTACTGCTAATGAGATTTTAATGCAACATTTTGGTTTACTTGAAAATACATTCTGGATTTAAAGTACTTTCAGTGAGATACCAGATGACATAGTGGTTAGTTTATGTGACAGCTACACGATTTTATCACGACGCTACTAATGAGTGACAATTTACAATGTTGCTTTTGCAGTGTTTCTGTTTTATATCTGCAAAGTTTTCTGTTTTATTCTGGAAAGTAAAACATGTTTTAGTAGTAACTTTTGTGGTATAGCTACAATGAGGCAGCCTTTTCCGTAGCACAACAATACGTTACAGTACAGTACTTTCTTCATCACAACAATAAGCGTAATAACTACGATATCTATACACAAAGCATTTCACTTTTGTTTATCATGAGGTAAGTACATTGACTTCTGCAGAACTTAGCTTTCGGAGGACGATAACTACGAGACTTCCACAGAGATTATCTTACAACATGATGCACAGTTTAGCGATGCAGTATACGTATTTGAGTGATTAATTTCGCACTTAAAACATTTATTTTTTTAAGATATTTGAAGTACAATGATACAAGGGTTTTCCGTGATATATTTCATTCCATTGCTGTAATCTGTAACACCTGAGGGTATAATTACATTAATCCTCAGGGGGGTACACGATTACTTTGTGTACCATGTGTTTGGCAAGCACAAGGAGCCCTAGCTAATATGGTATTTGCTTATACAACTTTACACATCGGTACCATATTTCTCTAACACACAAATTACAAAGCTATCTGATCATTTAACTGAGAGATAAACATTTTTTTTACTACATCAGTGACACATGTTTACGCAATTACACAGTTGGGTAACTTCACACTTACGAAATTGTATTTTGTCTGTACTTTGTGAACTGTTCATGTATTTTCGGACCCATTGTGATATTATGAGAGTTTTGAATGATATATTTGTTATGGGATCACGATTTTTAAAGTACGTTTGAGGCAGATGACACTTTTGACATGAGCAGAGAATTTTTTTTAGGTTTTGAAATTATTGGAGGAAGCTACGACGATTTTGAGAGTTGACTGAGGTGTTATGATGTTATTATTACGATGACTATGTGTGTTATGCTGTTGCAGTATGTTTATGATCAATAAGCTGATGCTATATGAGTTATTTGAGTATGCTACGTATCTGTTATGATGAAATATTGAAGAAGTGTCGACGAATAAGGTAAGGAATAATGAGTAGTGGTTAGGGACTCTGGTTTGTGAAAAAGGATGTTGGAACCCAAGAATCGCACTTTAAGAGTTATGAAATGTGTGTACATGCGTGAATGTATCACAATTCCGCCGAAAATTTTTTGCACACTGTTATATTCATAGGATTTTGCTACTACACATTTGTAACGTAAATTTTCGACCTGTGAAATTTTCATATGAGACTGTCACTGTATCGGAAACTGGTGTCGTAAATATTTCAGTAAGAAAGTTAAGTGACCACCTGCACATACTGCGTCGTGGGCATCCAGCTGGGCGACAGTCGCCTGGAAAAAAGCCATTAGCGTGTGCCTTTCAGAGGCACAGGTGGAGAAAAAAAAGGGAGGCCATTATCCTCGCTATTGACGTTCCTTTGTAGAAAGAATCGCAAAAACGACACGGTCGAACTTGAAAACATATGATTATACTGTGGAGCTCTTAATTTATGATATTTACTAAAATGCCTAATGAAATGATGAGAAACATTTTACATCTATTGTCTTTCTAGTTGAGAGATTGATCATTTTGTTTAATATCTAGTTTCTAGCTGCACTGCAGCATTGGTTAAAATAAAATTTAATATATGTACTAATATAGTTATTTTATGCCTACAGATCCAGTAAATAATCACTTTATGATGTACTTAAAAAAAACGAAGGAGCACAAAAACATTTCTCAGGAATCGCATATAGAAATTTCTTTTCAAGTACTTGGTAATTTCTTTTGTAGAATAAATTGTGATGCATCACTCTAGTATTAAGATGTGACATAGGTATTAGACATGGCCATCTTTACTGTAATATTTTTTCTGCTTGAGCTTTTTCATGATTAGATATGAGTTATAGCATTTACTGCTGCTGTTTGCCAGGCATAGTACTACTAAATTTCACTTTACATTACTCTGTTAGCCAGTTTTACTACTGATTTATTGTTATTGTTTGCTGCTCATTGCGTAATATTAGTTGTAATATTGCTGCTTGCTTGGCCAATTTGAATATTTTGTCATTGCTGTTTGTGTTAATTGTTTTGTACTGCTTCATTGCCTTGTCCCTTAGTTTAGCATCTGAACTCAGTAGATTTAAGTTAGCTTAAGATGGGGTAGGCTATATGAGAGAACAAGTTGTGATGAATTGGAAGAAATGCATTGAGAAGCTGTAAGAAAATGGTTTGGACAAAAAAAAGTATTTTGAAAGAGAATATGACCCAAAAAAGTAGGGTTTAGGGACAACAGGTTTAGGTAGGATTTTCTTGGAAATAAATAATGAGGTAAGAAATATGTGAACATATAAATACAGAAAGCATGCTTGGATAGGATTTTTTTGGTGGAAACAAATGTTGAAATAAGACGAAATATCTATGGAATGAAGTTTTGGGATGGACTGCAGTACCAAATGTTACACCAAAAACAAACCCTGTCCTTTCCTCCTGTGTTATTCTGGTATGTGTTTGTGCACTCTTGTGTATTTGTGTTTTTCCTGTCTTTATGTGTTTATCTGATAAGAGATATGTTGTAGAATTTTTCAAATACTATGTTATTTTCTTTGTAAAGATGTTTAGACATTATTTATTCTGTTTTGTTTTAATGCTCATGTGTGAAGTTGATGTTTCGAATGTTATTCTGATCTTTTATGTATGTACTCATGACATAATTCCTGTAACACTGACGTATATGTTATTTCGATTCTTTTGTAAAGCCTGTACTACAAATGTTCTCTGTATTGTTATGTTCTTTAATGATGTATTTTGTACCTTCGTAATTGTATTCTTATGTTATAAAATTGTAATTGACACCAGGTCATCAAATTAAGTAACTTGTAAGTTCCATTTCACTGCACACGTTTCTGTTGGTCATAGTATATGGACAATATGTGAGAAGTAGGGACTGTTAGTGTTTGCACGTGTGTTAATAATTCAGCAAGGGACTGGATAACAGCATTGCTGGTTTTAAGGACATTTCAAAAAAAATTTTTGTGAGTGCACAAGTGGTGGTTCATGGACTTGCTATCTTCTCCGCAAGACTCTTCGATGGTGATTGTGCACCTGCACAGTCGCAACAGATGGCTGTTGGCCGCCCCTACAAGGACTACAGTGGGTCTGCATCTTTGATGACCCACCACTACCATTATTTCTGCAAGGACTACAGTGGGTCTACACCACTGCTGACTCACCAGTACCATTATCTCTACTAGGACTGCAGTGGGTCTGCACCTCTGGTGGCCCACCAATACCACAATCTCTGCCAGGACTACAGTGGGTCTGCACCTCTGGTGGCCCACCAATACTGTAATCTCTACCAGGACTACAGTGGGTCTACTCTGTGATGACCTACCTACCAATATTCTTCAAAACTTCGACTGACTCTGTGGTGGGTTTGCTCTGTTGTGGCCCATTACCTGTCTGCATGTCAAGAGTCAGCACTGTCTTTTCGTTGGAAGGACAACACTACTTCTTCAAGACAGCATGGAAATCCACTACTTCCGTGTGCATTTTCTTTCACTGCTCAGACTTTGAAAAAAAAAAAACTGCAATTTTACTATGATGAATGACCAGGACTGTCTTTATGGACTGTGAGAAAATTTTACCTTTTGACCAACTTGTAACAATAAGTGTGTGCATTTGATATCTTTGTTATTGTAATTGTGAAAAAATTTTTAACAAATATGTATTGGCCAGTGCCCAAAACAATTTGTAAAATTTTTTGTGGGCTATGTAAGTAGGCTGTTTCTGTTTTCTTATTGGTAACGCCACGTAGCACGCTGTATGAAAATCACTGGCTGTGCTGTGTGCAGTCTGTGGCTAGTTTGCTTTGTTGTCTGCCATTGCAGTGTTCGGCAGCTGGATGTGAAAAGCGCGTAGCGTTGCGCAGTTGGAGGTGAGCCGCCAGCAGTGGTGGATGTGGGGAGAGAGATGGCGGAGTTTTGAAATTTGTCATGAACTGCTATATATATATTATGACTATTAAGGTAAATACATTGTTTGTTCTCTATTAAAATCTTTCATTTGATAACTATGCCTATCAGTAGTTAGTGCCTTCCGTAGTTTGAATCTTTTGTTTAGCTGGCAGTAGTGGCGCTCGCTGTACTGCAGTAGTTCGAGTAACGAAGATTTTTGTGAGGTAAGTGATTTGTGAATGGTATAGGTTAATGTTAGTCAGGGCCATTCTTTTGTAGGGATTTTTGAAAGTCAGATTGCGTTGCGCTAAAAATATTGTGTGTCAGTTTAAGCACAGTCCTGTATAATTTTTCTAAGGGGACGTTTCAATATACTCAACGCCAGAAAACATGGCATAGACAGAATATTTAAAGAGGTCGAATCAGATATAATTGAAGGAGAGAAAGATATGAATATAATTGAAATTGACAATGAAACCCACCAGCTAGTTTTAAAAGAAAACTATCACGTATACAAAAAAAGGTGGAACAGAAACTGTTCTTAAGTGTCCTGGCAAAACTGACAAACAGCTGATTGTTGGCACTAATTACTAACAAAGTAGACAAACTTCTCAACGAGCGATCATAAATACACCCCCCACTCACCTACGTTCCTTTCATGTGTACCAGTCAAGAGATACACAACAGATAGAAAGAAGGGGCAGCGCCACACGGGCACTAACACTCGCCCAACACCTCTCAGTTCCAAGCGGTGGCCTGCACATGGCACTCACAAACACGAACCTCTTTCTGCTTCCACACACATCCATTAGAGCATCGTATAAGTATGCTGATGGTGTGGGCAGCCACCAAAGAGGGCGCAGTCAACCACGGACTACACTGCTTTCTTCTTGCACTGGCGAACATCCAAGTTTTTGTACCGAAAGGGACAAAACACAACCCACTGTGGACACTCTCACTGTTCGAAACTAAGAGTTAGACAGTTCAGTTCAGTGCCGGCAGCCAGCTCAGTATAGTTCCTCCAAGACTACATTACGACTTAGCAGTCTCTATTTATGGAGTAATAGGGAAATGAGGAGTGATGTAGTGACAATATCGTAAACTGCCAATCTCCAGAAAAGTTGTTTGGATTTCTGCGTATTACCTTTAGAACATCTGAAGCCATACGTCACAGCGTTAAAAAAGGTAAGTAGCATGTTGTAACATTATTGTATTAAATGTTGATGGTTGTTTCTTACTTGGGTGCCATATTTCTGTTATAGTGCCACCCTGTCAAGAAGGTCTTTGATTAGTAAGTACGCAATCAGCCAACTTGAAAGGAATATAGTAGTAAAATGACTTTTCTGATATCACTTTTGTTTGCCCTGATCTACACTCATGCTCATAAATTAAGGATAATTGCAAATGTGGTGCCACACAACGTGGCACTACACAAAACTGGCGCTAATAGCATAAGCACATAGGTAACACACGCGACACAGATCTGTAAGTCCACGGTATTGTTGATAAGTTGAGAAAACTGCCCCGAATCACATGTCCTCAAAAATGGCTCTGCGCACTATGGGACTTAACATCTATGGTTATCAGTCCAATCACATGTCCTACAAAACGCCACTGATTCCTGCGCATTTGTCCCGACATCAGTATGGGATATGATCACCATGCACACGTACACAGGCCGCACAATGGTTTAGCATACCCTGGATCAGGTGGTCGAGCAGCTGCTGGGGTACAGCCTCCTATTCTTGCATCAGTGCCTGTCGGAGCTTCTGAAGTGTCCAAGGGGTTTGAAGACGTGCAGCGATACGTCGACCGAGAGCATTCAAGACGTGCTCGATGGGGTTTAGGTCTGGAGAACAGGCAGGCTACTCCATTCGCCTGATATCTTCTGTTTCAAGGTACTCCTCCACGATGGCAGCTCGGTAGGGCCGTGCGTTATCATCCATCAGGAGGAATGTGGGATCCACTGCAGCCCTGAAAAGGTGGACATACTGGTGCAAAATGACGTCCTGATACGCCTGGCCTGTTACAGTTCCTCTGTCATGCTGGGGTTTACCAAACCACGACCTCTATACAGGTCCCTACCAAGGACATTAAGGGGTTGGTATCTAGTTCCTGGTTCAAGCCTGATGAACACCCGGCGAGAATCAATTTTCAGACTATACCTGGACTCGTCCGTGAACATATCCTGGGACCACTGTTCCAATGACCATGTACTGTGTTCTTGACACCAGGCTTTATGGGCTATCCTGTGACCAGGGATCAGAGGAATGCACTTTACAGGTCTCTGGGCGAATAAACCATGTCTGTTCAGTCGTCTGTAGACTGTGTATCTCCAGTCACCCTAGTATTCTACCCCTAATAACTTCATCAATATGTGCTCTATGAGCCATTTTCAACAGATAGTCACCATTAGCACGGTTGAATACATCGGCACACTTACTCGCTGCACCTTACTCTGACAAGCACCAACACACCTCTGTTCATGTGACCAGTTGCCACTGCCAGCGTGCGACAACCGCAGGTCAAATTCACCGCGTGGTCCTACCCCGAGATGATTTAAACCCGCAAACCGCCCACTAGAGCTTTGTTTCACCACGTCTTAGCATTATACTTAATTTAAGAGCATGAGTGTAATAGTAACATTCAATTACAACATTCCCAATAGTTCTAAAGAAGCCTTCGAAACACACACAAAATACACACATGTACAAGTGCACCCAGAGGTAGAATATTGGCACCACTTACACGATCAAAGGACACCCAGGCACCAAGAAAAACGCATAAAGTAACATTAACTGTTAAACAATCGCCAATTAGAGTGAATCAACTACAGGAGATGCAAAGAAATTAGTGAAACATGAAAATTTCGACGTGAATGTCAGACACGCTTTTAACTGCAAGTACCCTTGCATTTCACGTAAAAATTGCTATGTCAATTGTTTTAGATCTGAAATCAATATTCGTAAACCAGCATATGTAATGCAGCGCTCCAGGACAACGACTGATGTTGGCTTGTTAATAAAGGCAAAACTGGTCTGGGTGATTAAAGACATTTCTCTTCAACATAGAAAAGGCGTTTCAGTTGATGCAGATTACACAGATGCTGCGGAAAAAGGCCACTACAAGAAAGTCGTTTGTGTATTGTGACTTTGTTTTGGTGTTTGCTACGTCTTTGTATTGATCAGCAGTTAAAACCAAGCAATGTGACGTTGTACTTGGGTGTTTCATGTTCAGCATTTAACACATAAAAAATAATTATTAAAATGTACACCTTTTATGTAATTAGTCCTAATTATTTAAGCAATGGCTCATTGCATTGACTTAACAACTTGGATTATTTGCTTGGTTCCAAGTTTGTAATTGGAAACACGGCAATTTCTTGTTGAAAGATCTGACGAAAGAGTTGTAGACATAATATTGCTCTTCACTACAATATTAAAGAGCCAATGAAAAATACACAAATAGTTATTTCGATTTTTTGATGATATCAAATGCAGAAAATTAGAATGGAGAATGGGAGAACTGAGGTGACGATGACAAGATACTGGTGGAAATGGTGTTCAGAAGCTAGGGAGAGTGGGCGTACTAGGGAGGGGACGTAATATGTGAATGTTCCCCAGGTGCCAATTACCTCAGTTACGTCACTATATAGCGTCAAGGAAATTTATAAAAGTTGGGGTTAGTGAGATTTATTTTTAGCCTGAGGTCTAGTGCTAGCTTTTCTTTAAACCAATAGAGAGAATTAGGAATAATACCAGAAATACAAGCAACAGTCGAGGATTAATATCAGTGTTCCATTAACTGCCATCATTTCCTAAAGAGCATGTTCTTGGATTTATACATTGTACTCAGATCAGACTATGTTATTGTTATCTACTTTGGCAAGAGCAATCAGACTAAGCAAAAGTTATTTGTGAACAATGTGCCATTCTTAGTTGAAACTGTTACATTCGTACTGATAATTTGGCAAGTTAGTGGGGCTGCTTGAGTTTGGGGTCTATGGGTTCTTTTTTTGGCACGCCGCGAGAGGACGAGAGTTATTCACGTGCCAGTTGTAAGTTTGTGTGCAACTGTGATATGGGTTGATGGTCTGAGCAGTGCATGGCTCAGTACGTTTCGTGATAGCAGCGAAGACGTTGATATTCCAGGACGCTGACTACTTGAAAATGCGGCAGGTTTTCCTGTTAGCGGATGATTATGTAATGGGTGGCCACATACGAGGTCGACGGTTCCTTCATTTCTAGTGGTGGTTTGGAGCATTCCACGTGGTGACTCCAGGCCCTAATTCTGCCGTGAAGCTATGTCATCAGTATGTACTTACTATAAGATGGTTATGGCAGTCACTACCATGAAACAACGGAAGTTAATGGTGAGCTCCTGTCTACTGGTGATCCCCTGTTGCTGTTTTACAGCTTAACCATGCTTAATTGTGCCAAAGGAGAGTGAACATACTATTTGTGGGAGGCAGTCTTGCAAGAGCTCATAGGAGATTGGCTGCCCCATTATTAAAGTGTCTGTTTTCGTGTTGTTTGTTGAGTAATCAGGTACTTAGTAGTGCAGTACAAGACGTCAGATTTATGTGTCCTTTATTTAAGAGTCTAAAGAGAGAGTTGTGGTATAAAGTCAGTTCTGGTGCACTTTTGATATCAAATTGATTTGCCAATTAATTAAATGTGACAGCTGACTGATTTCTGACCTTAATCTGTAGTTATAATAGTTGATTTATGACTCCCTGGAGCTACCTGTTGTTATGGTAACTTGATTTATAGCCCCCAGGGGATAATCAGTTCTTCCGAGAAATCCCCCACCCCTCCTCCTCTCCTTTTCCACACCCCTGGGAGAAGGGACACTTTTTTTGGGTCACCCCTTCCCAGTTCAGTTCTGAGCCACTTTTCCCCTCCTAGGAAATTCCCCCAACCTTCCCTGCCCTCCCCCAATTTCCTTCCCCTCCCCCCACTTTTGAGATGGTAGGATAAAGATTCAGTCTGTCCTGGGCTGTTGGTGTGGAAGGATCTACAATGCAAAATCAAATCAATTACCATAATATATTGCTGCATATTCTTATTTAATCAGCTTGTGGGAGGCAGGGATCTCCCACTTTGCAGGATGTAATACTTAAGAGGCTCACATGCATATCTGACAACTGGCCGGACACTGCAGGACACCAAGTGCAAGCATCTGCATGCCTTGGATGACTGAGCAAGTTCATAAACCTGCGGCAAAGGTCGCTTTAAATGGGTTTTATCCCTCCCCATCACCACCACTTCCCTCAGGAACCAATAGGAATGCAGCATTGCCCACTCCCCACCTGAAATTGGAAGGAAGTGGTAGGAACATGGGAACACACTTGCAGTCACATGATCGTGACAGTGGGGGATATAAGACGGATGTGGTCTCAGTCACAGTCAATCAGTGGAAGAACCATGATGCATCAACAGTAGCCAAGATCATCATTCGTCTCGATCTCGCAGAAGAAGCATAAACATAAGTACATATGGTTCATTTCCATGTCTTTGTTTGGAGATTCTTATTGTCTCTTCTTTGTTCAGCGACCTCCAGCATATCTGCACTGCCTGAAACCTCCAGCATGTCTGGACCTGCAGTTATCTCTGGTGTGTCTGGACCAGAAGCAGGCACTGCCAGCTCATCGGGACATCCTGTGACCTCTGGCCCATTGGGGCCCGCAGCGGCAGCAGCACTTGGGATCCTGTAGCACATCTGACTAGCAAGTTGGAACAGGACAAAGAGTTGCTACTGTGCCCCCCACTTGTCAATGAAGCTACCTAACCAGCCCCAACTGACAGAAGAAATGCACTGGGGGTACAAACATCATTGTGCAGGTCAGTACTGATGTCCAACCTATGCACCATCCCAGATCATTCCAGTGTTGCTGCAAGGAAAGAGTGTTGATGTGTTGGATGAGAAGCTGCTGATTCCACCCAGTGCCCTAATGCTATTCACTTCAAGTTATAATTTAACAGGTATTGGGGCAAAGCGTTTAAATATTGGTATAGAAGCATCAGTGGACAGTGACTGGTGTGTTGTGTTAGAGATTAAAAATGAAACGAGAAGTGCTAAGTAGCGGTTTACAGAGTTAGAATCGGATGAAATGTGCCATGCAAAATCCTCCATCAATTAACAGATGACCTCTCCACCCCTGGAAGTTTACTGTTCTGGGCTGTCACTGCCTATCACATCACTGTAAGACAGTACTTTACTCATGCTGAGATTGGTGGTCTGCCCATTTATTTACAGCACTCCATCATTATAAAATTGTTCATCCTACGGATAGTGTTATGCCTTGTGTTGGAAACACTGAACAGATGGCTGTCTCATGTTCAAAACGCGTATAAAGACATTGTGAACTACCCCCAGATGTATAGTGTGCATGTAGACAATTTACAAGAGTGCGTCAACACTATACCGAAAGAAGAACTTAAAAGAATACCCATCACCTTGACGAAAATACACGCTGAATTCTGTGCATACGAGAACGGTTTATTTGCCAAATTCTTTACAGGTTTGTTGATGAAGAAATAACAAGTTGATTTTGTTGAAGTTATGCATCCTGAACGTGACTATTGAATAAAAGCAGTATTTATATTACAGCAAAATCTGTTTTATTTTTGCCTACTTCTCATCATCATCATCATCATCAGCTAATTCAATCATTAAATGATGTCACCTCTTCGAGTCGTGGATTGAGATAGGCTTTCAGCAGTCCTCTGCAAGAGAAACAGTCTTGGGCAGTTTTCTGCCAGGTGCTACCAGTGATCTTGTTAATATCTTTGTCCCATCTGTCTGGTGGTCCCCCTCTAGGTCTCTGATGCTCTGTCGGACGCCACTCCAGTACTAGCTTCGTCCATCTGCTGTCTTTTCATCTTGCGATGTGACTAACCACGGCGATTTCAAGGAGCTTACTGTCTCTAAGATGTCCTTAACCTTCGTCACAGACCGGATGGATGTCATCTGCCCTTTTCATATCCTTTCTTGTATAGCCCAGCATTGATCTTCCCATGACTCTCTGTGCTGTCCTAAGTTTCCCTTTTGTGAATGAGCTCAGTGTCCATGTATCGCAACCATACGTCAGCACAGGTAGAATGCATTGATCAAATACTGTTTCCTTCAGATTTACTGGCATTTTTGATCCGAATACTGTTGAATTCCTCGCTAATGCTTGCCATACAAGCTTGATGCGCCCATAGATTTCTGGCCTCACATCTCCCTTCATATTTATGATCTGACCAAGATAGATATATTCATTGACCTTTCTAATGGACTGTCCTTGACTTTCACAACTCCAACCGGGACCCATTTGTTGGACATTACTTTTGTTTTGCAAAGGTTAATGTTCAAGCCAACCAACTGACATTAAGTTGCAAGATCTGTAACTTAGTTTTGGAGTTCTGCGAAGTCGTTGGCCAGGAAGGCAATATCATCAGCAAATCTCAAGTTGGTAAGCCTTCTTCCATTAATTCTAATTCTCTTACCTTCCCAGTTCAGCTTTGACATATCCATTTCCAGTACAGCCGAGAACAGTTTTGGGAGATGGGATCGCCTTGCTTGACATCCCTCATGATGCGGAATTCTTTAGTTGATTTGCCGTTATTAACATAAGCTGAAGAAGTCTCGTAGATATTGCTGAGCACTTCAATGTACGCTGCTCCCAGTCATTGCTAACACGAAGCTTGGAGGACAGCTATATGGCTAACAGAGTGAAACGATTTTTCAAAATCAACAAAGGCAATGCAGAGAGAAAGTTGGTATTCATGTGCTCTGCTTATCACTTCACTAACGGTCAGAATGTTGTCAATAATGTTAAAATTGCTTCGGAATTCAGCTTGTTCTACATGTTGGGCTGAATCTAGAGTGGAACTAACTCGATTTAACAGGTTCTGTGTGAACATTTTGTACAAAAGTGAGAGCAAGCTGATAGAACGATAGTTTTTGAGATTGTGAATACTCATTTCTTTTGTATCAATATAATCTGTGCCTTGTTCCACGATAGTGAGATTGAAGCATAGTTCAGGCAGGAAGTAAATACTTTTGCCAAGTGATTTATTATTACCTCTCCTTTCAGTTCCAGGATGTCAACATTGAGCTCATCATCACCCGTCACTGTTCCCTTCTTCAAATTTTTTAAATGGCTCTCAGCACTATGGGACTTAACATTTGAGTTCATCAGTCCCCTTGAACTTAGAACTAATTAAACCTAACTAACCTAAAGACATCACACACACCCATGCCCGAAGCAGGATTGGAACCTGCGACTATAGCGGTCGCGCGGTTCCAGACTGAAGCGCCTAGAACCGCTCGGGCACACTGGCCGGCTTCCCTTCTTCATGCTGTCCGATGGGAGTATATCTGGAGCACTAGGTGCATCATTTAATTTAGATATACTCAAATTTTCCCTTGGTTTGCTATACAAACTGCTATAAAAGTCTCTGATGAACTTCAAAACCTCCTCTTTTCCAGTGATTCGACTGTCATTCCTATCAAGTGCGATAATCTGCATTTTACCGGTTTTGAGTTTGCGTTTGGCTGACTTTAAACTTGTCTTGTTCACGAAGCTTGTTCGTAAGGTGTCTTTACTGATTGTTTGTATGTCAGTTTTCATTTCTCTTCGCACTGCCTTGCATAGTTCGGGATATGTAACCATGTCACGATCGGTTTAGATTTACATTTCTCTCCTCTGTTGTAAAAGGTTTTACAGTTTTGGCACTGAATTTCTTTGGTTGTTAATTCTTTTGGTACGGGCCACCAACTTCTTGTGCACAATCATTTCCACCAAATTTCCATCTTTAGTTACGCGGAACTTGCTTTGGAGGACTTCTTGGAATTTAGACGAATGTTCTTCCAGGTTTATGAGGTTGATTACACTTCTCTTCCCTTTCTTAGGTTTATTACTTTAATCTCTTACATTCAGTTCGACCCTTGTTCTCACCAGACGGTGATCAGTGCCAGTGTTGAACTGATTTAACATTGATACGTCTTTTACAGTCTGCAGAATGTTTGACAGAATAAAGTCTGTCTCATTTTTGACACTGAAATTTGGACTCCTCCAAGTCCATTTTTGATCAGGGTGCTTCTTACGGAACATATTCATGATGGACATATTGGTGTACTCAGCGAACTGGACTAATCTCTCACCTCTGTCGTTTCGGTCATCAATCCAACAGTTGCCCACCACTGTGTCACCTTGTTTCTTGGTGCCAACTCAATGGAGTTGGGTTCTTAATTAACAAGAATATTGCTGATAGAGTATTTGTCTTAGAAGGAAATTCCAGCAGATTAGCTCTAATGGTCCTTAAGGTGTCGAAAAGGTATAAAATACAGATTGTTCATGTGTACGCTCCCACTTCAAGCCACCCTGACGAAGAAATGGAATCTTTTTATGAAAGTCTGAATAGAACCTGTAAAAAAGGTAGCGATTGTCACTTCCAGATCGTTATTGGCGATTTTATACCTCTCATAAAAATAATAATGTTACTGTTCTCACTGTTTTCAATGCAATGTCACGAATACTGCAGTAGCAGCAAGCTGTCTGGATCATGTCATTACCGCAGTCAAAGTCTTCAGTCATTGTTAAGCTGAATGAGAGATTGATTATCCTGTTGCTTAGTTGATGATATATATGTTTCTATAAAAACCCATTGTTCGCCAATACGTGATGTATCAGGGTGGGGTGGATGAAACATCAGTTCATTGTTGTAAGTGACATCCAGTAATGGTGCAGAAGATCAGAAAAAGAAGAGGAATGGAAGACTCCTACCCTATAATATACTGAGTGAGCGATAATTGTAGGTCCTTTTAACTGTGGCAACACAAATGTTCTCATTTCACTGTTAACACATCCAGATATGTGTTTGAGCTGTTTCAGCAGAAAGTACCAGTTACTACAAAAGATACTTCGAAGTGTCGGTGGTGTAACATACACGATATTCAATCAAAGCAGTGAAATGCCCCTGGCAGGAAAAGTAGAACCAGATACTGTGTTCCAGGTGACCATGTTGCTGTGGAAAAGCAGGATCAAATTCTTCAGTATTCCTATTCTGTTCGTCATATGGGTGTTGACGTATCCTGAAACAGTTGATGAGGGACAATGAAAATCGTATAATAGCTTTTAAACAATACAATTTGAATTTATAATACATTTTCTGGGCTCATGTAGGGCCTGAAAATTATGTCACTAAATGATTTTGTAGAGGTGTGCACAGTCTGCTGGAACCACACACATTACGCTTTTCTCGTTAATGATAAATCAAGAAAACTGAATAAGAGTAGGTATAGACGGAAATTCCACGAATTTGTTTATATATAGATATGAAAAAAGTGATGGGTATGTTAGTTGGCATCACACAATGGAGAACTTCACACGTATGTCAGTCACTCAGCCCAAGAGGATAGGTGAGCATAACAAGAATGCGTCTATGCAGTGATGAAAAGTTTCAACCTCTCCAACGTATGCCCTGAATGATCGACTTAGATGCGAGGGTTAAGGAACCAGAGACATACACCAAATATACTGAGAAAGAAAGTTGACAACGCAGCTTTAACGATTGATGGAACTGAAGCGAAAGTACATGACTTCACTGTAAAGGTTGATACAATTGGATGAAATGTATATAGGGTACACGCTGCGAAGGAGTCCTCTTACTGTCATGTTGACTAAGCATAAGATCATCGATACAGGGAAGGCTGTTCAAGAGAAGTTACTACTACTAACGTTGGAACATCTAGATCAATTGAGCAAAACGTTCAAAAGAGTTACTGAATCTCTCTATGGGCTCTTCATGAAATTGCACAACGACGATGTCGTTGCTGGTGTCATCAACTGTTACAACGGTAATAGTCAGACACAATCTGTGAGGCATTCGCCTCGTCTGTCATTATGCCGATAACCTTCTTTTTCTGTGGAACATACCGTAGGATTATCGGCTGTGTATGAAGACGCCTTGAATTCTTCACGGCCGCCCGTTGTGGCCGAGTGGTTCTAGGTGCACCAGTCCGGAACCGCGCTGCTGCTACGGTCGCAGGTTCGAATCCTGCCTCGGGCATGGATGTGTATGATGCCCTTAGGTTAGGTTTATGTAGTTCTAAGACTAGGGGACTGATGAACTCAGATGTTAAGTCGCATAGTGCTCAGAGCAAATTGAACGATTTTTGAATTCTTCACCATGGCACCTCATTAGTTCATATGTATTACAATTCGCCGGCCGGGGTGGCCGAGAGGTTTTAGGCGCTACAGTCTGGAGCCACGTCCGCTACGGACGAAGGTTCGAATCTTGCCTCGGGCATGGATGTGTGTGATGTCCTTAGGTTAGTTAGGTTTAAGTAGTTCTAAGTTCTAGGGGACTGATGACCTCAGAAGTTAAGTCCCATAGTGCTCAGAGTCATTTGAACCATTTTTGTATTACAATTCTTGACCCAAAAGATGAAGCTATCTGTATCAACATAACGCGATGTGGAATCAGTGAAATGAGGTTTCGCAAATTCATAATGAACAGGTTTGGTTGGTTGGTTGATTCGAGGGAGGGGACCAAACAGTGAGGTCATCGGTCCCATCAGATTAAGGACGGACGGGAAAGAAAATCGGTAGTGTCCTTTCAAAGGAAGCATCCCACCATTTTTCTGAAGCGATTTAGGGAAATCACTGAAAACCTAAATAAGGTTGGCCGGACGCGGGTTTGAACCGTCGTCCTCCCAAGTGTGAGTCCAATGTGCTAACCACTGCACCACCCTACTCAATAATGAAAGCGATACATGTGGAATTTGGATAGTTCCAGTGTACCCATACAGATATGTTTCCCAAACTCTACTGCAACCTTCACCATCTTTACAGCACAAGTTAATCATTGAATATTGTGACCCGTTTAAAATTTGGCCTAGCGATTCATTTTATTACGTCTTAACACCAATCCCAATCGGTTCCAATCAAAATTTCACGATGTTCCCCCATATTCTCTTTTGTTTTACCCAAAACTGAATTAGTCATTAACTTAAAATCTTTCTTAAAGTCAGATGTTGGGGAAGCCCTCGGTGTCGTATTCAAATCAATATACTCCTCCAGTCAGGGGGTTTTCTTGATGAAGATAGCCCAGGTGATTCTAACCAGCCTCAACCACAATCTGAGTCAATGCTGGAGATTACGAGAGTGAATAATGTATCTCCGTTTATTCCCCAGCATTGTCATTAGTTTTGGGACTGAGTTTTCATGGAACTAGTTGGTCTGGACACAGCGGCGAATCGGCATATGCGTCATACAAACTAATGGGGTATCTGAGTTCAGCCTCCAGCACATACCCCACATCAGAATCAGGCGTTGTACTCACGATTTCAGCACCTAATACCTTACACTCTTCTTTGGGCAGCCATCGAAACTCCCCACTCTTGCAGCGAATGTTGCAAGGCATATCCGTGTAGGTTATTGACATCCAAGAGAATGATATAACACGAGTAAAGGGAGTCGTTGAACCTCTCATCCAAATGTAGGTTATTGGGCTTTGAGTGCCTATGGACACACTGTCACTGGATGCCTCTCTCAAAGAAAATAAGCATATCAGCATTGGTAAATAGGTTGATGCCGAGATTCATTTTCTCGAACGTAGCGCTCCAAGGCAACACAGGTACTGCGTAATAAATGGCGGGATCCAGAGAAAACGTGGTCATGCGTAGACTCTGCAATTTCTCGAAAATTTCCAAAAGGAAGTACACGTCTGTGTCTGTGTGAAGCTGTGCATACTCTTCTAACGTGGAGACGTTGAACCCCGACCAGACAGTCACAGCATACTCATGTTCTGCATCCATGGTATCGTCTGCAAGGTTTCTGGAGAAATTAGCTATGTCAGCGAGCCCGGTTTCATTGAATTTTTGCAATAGTATCGAGACAATCGTACGGACAAACTTCCTAGTCCCAAGTTGAAACTTTTCCTCGTCGGGAAATCCAGCTCGAGTGATGTGCGTATCCTTCAGAGGTAGAGTTTCACCAAGTTTCTGGTCCGCCCCCGGTAGCTGCGTGGTCAGCGCGACAGACTGTCAATCCAAAGGGCCCGGGTTCGATTCCCGGCTGTGTCGGAGATTTTCTCCGCTCAGGGACTGGGTGTTGTGTTGTCTTAATCATCATCATTTCATCCCCATCGACGCGCAAGTCGCCGAAGTGGCGTCAAATCGAAAGACTTGCACCAGGCGAACGGTCTACCCGACGGGAGGCCCTCGTCACACGACATTTCATTTACCAAGTTTCTGGAGCGGTGCCTGGATAAAACGGAGCGAGTCAAGTAAGCGGAACCTAATTGTTTGTAGCATTCGTTTGGAGAATGAAATATATTTCTCAAAACTACCAGAACGGACACTGACCTGATCCTACTCCATTCCGAAATGAGGCAAGTGCTCGACAAGAAAGTGAGTGTCATACCCGCTTAAATTATGGAAAAAGAAACGTGTGTTATGCGGTAAATGACACTTCAAGTTTCATGTATGCGTGTATGCGCCATGGGACTTCCCCGTAAGATGACAGTGGTCCATACAAGGAGTTTCTGCTTTTCTAACGGCAGCCCACATATATGTCAGTGAACCGCCCTCATGTACAAATCTTCATTCTCCTAGGATTTGCTCATGGGAATGTTGTCATTGTAAAGCTTTTCTATCTCCCATGAAAGTTTTTTCAAGCTCAAGGTTATCCTAGACATATCAGTTAAGACTTGAATCGTAGTGTGATGCAACTTTGTATGCTGCCGCATATGGTACGTGTTTTTCGGTGAAGCGCAACGGTACCTAACGGTTACGGCATGGTGTAGTGGCTTTTCCAAACAGCAGTCCATACTTGGAAACCAGTTACTCGTACTTTAGGTACTTGTACTATGCACGGCTCCGGTTAAAAGAACAACTCGATGTAGTTGCAGGGCCGAGTTGTGCATGTCTGCTTCCACGCACTGTAGATAATTCGCTGCAGATAATTACTAGTTGCTGTGATCATGCAGTCAAATAGTCTATGCGTCGGCCGGCCGGAGTGGCCGAGCCTTTCTAGGCACTACAGTCTGGAACCGCGGGACCGCTACGATCGCAGGTTCGAATCCTGCCTCGGGCGTGGATGTGTGTAATGTCCTTAGGTTAGTTAGGTTTAAGTAGTTCTAAGTTCTAGGGGACTGATGACCTCAGAAGTTAAGTCCCATAATGCTCAGAGCCAATTTTGAAGTCTATGCGTTAGCCAGATTT
The DNA here is from genome assembly GCF_023898315.1 of Schistocerca nitens. Taxonomy (NCBI): domain Eukaryota; kingdom Metazoa; phylum Arthropoda; class Insecta; order Orthoptera; family Acrididae; genus Schistocerca; species Schistocerca nitens. The sequence goes on along the minus strand of NC_064615.1, from coordinate 148,536,760 downwards.
GCGAACTGATAAAATATACAGAAGTACAAAATAAGAGATAAATGAAGGATTGAATAACAAGGGCTCTATTCTAACGTCTGTAACCGATGTAGACGACAGAGAATTATGTTGAATAATATTTGTTCAAGAAAGGAAATCTCTAATAAACGGGAAGTGGTCCTACGATATCAGTTAAGACACAGAAATCACCCTTATCAAATGGAGAAAAGTTAAGTTGAGAGAGTTCAGAGAATGGTAGCAAAATCCCCAAACTAAACAGTCATCAAAGACTCACAAAAACGAATACTATTTCATGTTCACATTACATGAAAGATTTGCCCGTTCAAAATAGTTCAGAGTTCATCATGACGATTCACAAATTACCACACGCGATGCAAAGAGTAGTAACTCATACTCTGCCTATGCGGAGTTTAGTGCTGCAAGTGGAGAAAGTTAGAGTCCTACTCTGGAGCAGATTCACACCACTCGAATTATAAAATCCCTTCAGAAGTATGATAGCCGCCGGTCACCGCCCAGAATCAAACACTTCCACGACTGAATCACGCTCGTTACCAGAGGCAGCTCTGTCTTCTTCCAGCATTCGACATAAAGTGTTCCGAATAGCTCCCTTGAGCTCTTCACTGGAGAAGTCCCAGTCTCCAATTTGACTCCAGGAGTGTTCCGCCCCTGTCCAACTCTCACTGGATGAAGGTCATCCCCACCAAAAATACATCGTTCACCAGCTCAACAGACATCATCAGATTCAACATGACCACTTTCTCGGACTAAACTAACATATTCTAATAATATAAAGAAAAGAAATCTTACAAACATTCGGTTACATTCACACCATTTAAAATAAATAAAAGTAATATTTGGTACACAAATAAATAAGCCAACACTCGTGCACAAGTGCGCTCGCGTTAAATGAGAACGATTTGTCGTTAAATATAGTTTAAACACTTATGTAGGACAACTTGCATAAAGTGTCTTTTGGCATTTTTTTACAAAGATGGTGTGCACTAACACGTGCGATTGACCACTTTTAAAATAGCACAGTTTTTAATAGCACTTGCAACCAACATTTAAATAAAGTTACGGCAAACTAGCAAACTATTCATTAAATAAAAGTATAACAATATATGAGGTGTTCATGCTGCATTCATTTTCTGTTTGAATGTGGAGGATACGATCTTCTGACAAACATTTGCATAATGAAAAGATAAAAAAACGTCGTAAATCAATGAATAAAATAGATACAAATACATAGCTTAGAGGGGTGGTAGTTAGAGTGCAATATTATCATCTGAGATATCGTTTGTTGAAATCGCATGAAGTAATTAAAATTTGTTAATCCAGATGTCCGTTGTGTTAATGTTTATTCACTGTGAAATATTAACTTCTGCACTTGTAAAGATATTGAGATACTGTTGTGTTTTTGGATGTGCCTCATTTTTCAGAGCGTAGATGTATTCAGATTTGCGCTAATATCTGACTGTGAGATATTGTCGAATCTCGCAGAGCTGCAACTCAGCCATCTTTAAGATTTTCTGACACTCCGCCATTTCCTGGAACATATCCTGCACAAATAATATGTGAGTAACAGCCGTCCAAATCCCCAGCTTCGGGATTTTCTCCACATCCGGTCCTTTGCTAACATACGTGGCGGCCAGCCCGGCTTCTTCGTTCTATCGGCCCTGGGGCCGCACAGCTTTGCAAACAAATTTCGCCGTACCTTGTACTAATTTTAGGCGGCCGATTAGCTCGCCTACAAACGCATATCGTCACAGAAGGTAGTATGTGAGGCTGTAGGGTGACAGGGGTAAGGAGGCTTTCAGAGTCGGGATACACCACAAACGGGCATCGCTCCTGATGGTGAGCATTCTTAAACTCCATGAATTTCCTTTCCTCACTAGGCATAATGACACGTACCAGGTCCTTTGAAGCACAATCTACTAAATGCTTTGCCAGAAACTCGTTTAAGGAAAATTCATTCGGATGCCTCAAGCAAATATACTGTTAATGCACGTGTTTACTAATTTGGGAGGAAATAAGTCAGGACATGTCCCTGATCGAGCGGTAATGACAATTGTCTTTCTTCTTATTTTACTCATCTAAGAATAGCAGCCTATTCATATGCTTGCTGCACTCCCCAGAAAAAGTTGAGAAATGGAGGAATCCGATGACTATCTATTCATCCTGGCTGTTCTGCTCATGTGACTTGAGATTCTGCAGATCATATACATTAACCGATTTACTGGTACTGAGTGCCCCAAATTTAGGATGTCCTGGATCTTGACGGTGAAGTCAATACCATCAAATCTATATCATTGACGAATGTCAATACCTACATCGTATTGGGATGTTTGCAATGTATTTGGTTTAATATTTCTCTTGAAGCAAGGACTGACCATGCAAAACAAGCCTGGTCGGATTTATTTTTGATATTAATACATAACTTCTTATCAGCTATGTCCTTAGGAAGCTTGATATAGATAGACCCTCCATTTACTAGATCACAGACATGTGTGTGGATGTCAAGGTGTAGTATTCGACTTAGTGCTTTAGCGGGCCTGTACCTTCCATATCGGCAAACCAGTCCAGTGTAGCACTCAAGGTGGAGTCATAAAACCACTTGGAGATTGATATGCTCCACGATATCACACCATTTCCCAACCCCCCTTCCCCCCTCCCCAAAAATAGTGACGGCTGGTCTCTTCACTATCAGAGTCTTCTCTAGGGCCTGCGACAGTTCGTTGCACAGCGAGATACCGTGGCTCATTAACAATCTTCAGGAGCTCCGTTTCCAGAACAGGAAGACAAGCTTTCAGAAACCCTACAGAGTCACGGTAAGCTACTGAGACTTTGGTTGTAGTGAACGACATTCGCTTCTCAAAGACGTCCGCAATCATCGAATATTCTACACTACTGGCCACTACAATTGCTGCACCACGAAGATGACGTGCTAAAGGCGCGAAATTTAACCGACAGGAAGAAAATGCTGTAATATGCAAATGATTAGCTTTTCAGAGCATTCACACAAGGTTGGCGCCTGTGGCGACACCTACAACGTGCTGATATGAGGAAAGTTTCCAACCAATTTCTCATACACAAACAGCAGTTGACCGGCGTTTCCTGGTGAAACGTATTGTAATGCCTCGTGTAAGGAAGAGAAATGCGTACCATCACGTTTCCGACTTTGATAAAGGTCGCATTGTAGCCGATCGCGATTGCGGTTTATCGTATCGCGACATCGCTGCTCGCGTTAGTCGAGATCCAATGACTGTTAGCAGAATATGGAATCGGTGGGCTCAGGAGGGTAATACGGAACGCCGTGCTGGATCCCAACGGCCTCGTATCACTAGCAGTTGAGATGACAGGCATCTTATCCACATGTCTGTAGCGGATCGTGCAGCCACGTCTCGATCCCTGAGTCAACAGACGTTTGCAAGACAACAACCATCTGCACGAACACTTCGACGACTTTTGCAGCAGCATGGACTATCAGCTCGGAGACCATGGCTGCGGTTACCTTTGACGCTGCATCACGGATAGGAGCGCCTGTGATGGTGTACTCAACGACGAACCTGGATGCACGAATGGCAAAACGTCATTTTTTCGGATGCATTCGGGTTCTCTTTACAGCATCATGATGGTCGCATCCGCGGTTGGTGACATCGCGGTCAACGCACATTGGAAGCCTGTATTCGTCATCGCCATACTGGCTTATCACCTGGCATGATGGTATGGGGTGCCATTGGTTACACGTCTCGGTCATCTCTTGTTCGCATTGACGGCACTTTGAACAGTGGACGTTACATTTCAGTTGTGTTACGACCCGTGGCTCTACCCTTCATTCGATCCCTGCGAAACCCTACATTTCAGCAGGATAATGCACGACTGCATGTTGCAGGTCCTGTATGGGCCTTTCGGGATACAGAAAACGTTGGACTATTGCCATGGTCAGCACATTCTCCAGATCTCTCACCAATTGAAAACGTCTGGTCAATGGTGGCCGAGCAACTGGCTCGTCACAATACGCCAGTCACTACTCTTGATGAACTGTGGTATCGTGTTGAAGCTGCATGGGCAGCTGTACCTGTACACGCCATCCAAGCTCTGTTTGACTCAATGGCCAGGCGTATCAAGGCCGTTATTACGGCTATTGGTGGTTGTTCTGGGTACTGATTGCTCAGGATCTATGCATCCTAACTGAGTGAAAATGTAATCACATGTCAGTTCTAGTATAATATATTTGTCCAATGAATACCGGTGTGTCATCTGCATTTCTTCTTGGTGTAGCAATTTTAATGGCCAGCAGTGTAATTGCGGTGGTGATGTTACTAATCTGATGTACTTTTCTGAAAGAATTGGGCAGAAACTGTCGTTAGCCATACGATTACTAGTGCTAGTATAACACAACTTGTTCTCGATGATGTTGTTGATGGCTGGGCGAGGAACACGGAGGTCGGCGTACCTTGTACTTCGGGCGAGAACATGGCGAGGAGGAGATGGTGCATTGCCCCAGTGTGGGAAGCCGGGATGCAGCTGTAGCTGCAGCTTCAGAGATGGTTGATACCATAACCCTGAGCCAGTTGCAGGAGGGAGGCTGGCCATGGACGCCAGGGCAGAGCTCGTGCGGGGGCGGCAGCGTGGGCGGCTAAGCTCTAGGTGAAGCTGCTGCAGCTTACCGTGCAGTGATGTATGTCGTCTTACAAGGCAGAGGATGCTACGCAGGACCTCTTCTAATTGGTTCTTTCTTCAACACCCCCTGTACCACTGCTACAGTGTATTGTACTGAGACATCTGCTGGAAGAAGAAAAATAACGAAAAAGATTAAGTATAACGTTCTAGACATTGCTTGCTGCTGCTGCAGGTTCATCATTATAAATGCTGAGTGTGTATATAAGTACCCATATCACTCTGGCTCAGTGGCATATCCCTCCTGTCACTGGGGATCACCTCTGGCATTTCCTCACACTGACGCAGCTCGCTCTCCATCTCCTGTACCCACTGTGGCACCTCGTCATTCCCACTAGAACCACCGTGGATTCACTGATCCAGCTCACCTATACCATCTACAACATATTCAGCTAATAAAAAACCTATACATACAACATCACGAGGAAGAAAACTTTTGATAATATCTTAAAACATAAATTAAGACTTAATATTAGCAGTAATGCAGAGAAATATGCTAGTGCAGGGGTACATACTCGTAAATTAAAATGCTCTGACTGTGATTTTGTGTATGCAGGACAGACATGTAGAATTTTTAATAGTAGGTTTAGAGAGCATATATACGGACAAAATAACACTGCTTTTCAATGGAATTGGAAAGATACTAAACACATGGTAGGTGACATCAAGCGAAGTATGGGTATATTACCCAGAGAAACAAAACGACATAGATTGGATCTATTAGGAAATATTACTATATACTGTTTGCATGAAAGAGAACCTAACAAAATTTTAAATGAACAGGCTGAATTTAAATATAAGAATTTTTTATTATCTTTGACAAAGTCTTGTAGTCTTATCTATCAATCATTGATTTATCCTAATATGTGAAATGCGTAATTGAACTTCCCTGGTTATGGTTAATTTATGGAAGTTATGTCGTCTGAATGAAACTTCTGTTGTTTCGTACTATTCTTATCACTTCTAAATTACTGTGCATTTCGTAAATATTGTATTTTTGTATGTCAGTATGTCATGGTACTTTGTTAGTATAATGTATGTCTCATCATATCCCTAGCATACACTGTTACTGAAGCGTTGAATTCAGTTTACCATCACTGCAGTGTGTGTATCTGGTTGCCCACCTAGTTTTTTTTCTCGAACAGGAAGATACTTTCTGTCACAGTAATTATAACTTTATGATAGTATACTGTATTATACAATTGTTGTTCAACCACTTATACTGATTTATATGCAACAACATAGATCTCAAGCTACTAATAACATTACTAATAACATACATATCCAGTAGCATAAACCTCGAGCTACTTACTACTTTGGTATTATTGTTATGACCTAATACATTTATGTTGATGTTATATGATGTCAGTTTGCATTTTCCACGGTTCTGTATTATGAATCAACATCTTATTACATGTCTAGAACCTGCTGGTATTAAAGCATTGTCTTTGATTGTGCTATCAGCGCTATTGCATTCGTTGTTTGCGCTTGTAGTTGTTGTGTAAATAACAAGATGCTTATTGCCACGTTACCTATTATTTTGGAGATCGTATTACATTCTTCACTTGTTATTATTCATGAAAATATATAGGCTGCTTACCAAGTTTGTAAATGTTAAGGTTACTTGGCGTCACTTTGGCGCAGTCGTATACTATGTTGCGCACTGTACTTATGCACTAACATAGACCTTGAGCTGCCTACCATACGAATTGGAGTCTGTCCTACTTTTTAGGATTTACTGTTTGTTTGCCTTGTTTACAAGTATTTGTGTGCTATGATTTTACTTTAACATTATGAAGCAATAACTTATTACATATTCTATACTCACTGTTGCAGGTTGTATGTCCCACCTTATAAGATACCCTGGTTTCCTGCCTTACTTACAAGTGTGATTGTGATATGTCACTTCCCTGTCTTACTGTGAAAGATGCTATTGGTTTGCCTTGTGTATAAGTGTTGTTATGACGTGACATTTTGATATAATTCAGTATTATGAATCAATATTTTTATTGTGTATTCAGTATGTACTGTCACTGAGGTGTTATCTTCAGTTCAGTTTTAGTGGCATTGCATATATTTACTTGCCTTTGCAGCTATTTGTGGAAACAAGGAAAGGCATATTGTCAAATAGCCTATAATTTTCGATAGTATATTATATGTTGTGATATGAAGTTAATCAGACCTGCAGCTACCTACTTTGCACAAATGCAATAGCATAGAGCTAACGCTACCTACTGCATTTTTGTCTTCAATGTTATTATTTAAAAATATAGGTTATCTGCCTCATTTGCCAATGTTGTAGTTATATGCTCTCTTTTAGACATGGTTACATACTACGTGCAAATTACATACGTGGTATCATAGACCATGAGCTTCCTACCACTCAATTTTTGTCCTTACATATATTTCATTATTATAAATTATACAGGTTGTCTGCTCTGTTTTATGCTGTGTAACATAGTGTCACTGTGACACTGTTCTGTATTGGCTGCACATTTGTTGCACCTTAGGTCAAACACAAAAAAATCAAGAACAAATTAGATTTTAAATACTTTCCCCCGCCCCCAAACCTTCCTTTTCCACTTAGTATAATTAATGTACTTTTGTATTGTCACATTGCATTACAGATGTAATAAATTTGTATTGACTGCTTATTCTGTGCATAACTATGTAATAGTCAGTAATAGACAGCACTGTAATGGTTAGCATTGGATTATCACTTCATACCGTATTTACAACAATATTTAGGTTGCCATAGCACTGCACTGTGAGGAAATGTCACCGTGGCACTATCATGTCCTTGCTATACAGTTTTTGCTGTATAGTCAAAGGCAAAAAATCCAGTATGAATCACTTGTTTACTCCCCCGTCCCCCAACCCCTCCCGTTCTATTACATGTGATAGTGGTACTTTTGTATTAACACAGAACATTACAGATGTAATTAATTTGTATTAATTGCTTATTCTGTACATACCTATTTAATAATGAGTGACAGGTGGCATTATAATTGTGAACATAGGATTATCACTTTATACTGTATTTATAACAATATTTATGTCGGCACAATGCTGTACTGTATGGAAACTTCTTGGTGTAAGTTCTTATAAGTCGTCTTCCACGATCATGCACTCTGTCAACCGTCTTTAAACGTTGTAATTAAAGAACTGCACCATCTGCTTAGTGTTTTGTTTTAGCAAGAGGCATGTTCGTAGAAATTTGACAGCGGCGTATTTTAGCGCTTGTTACTGTAAACCCTAGATAGATCCTTTCTTGTCTCCTGTTTTTGTATGCTAAACATATGCCCTCTAGTGATTTGAAGTATAGCAAGTCAACTGAAGCGAAGTCATGCTTTCAGATTACTCTTGTGTTAGCCCCAGATAGGAACCCATCGTCTTTGTGAGATTTCATTAACACAACACAGTACGATTGCGTGCTGTGTTCTAGTTTTGGGAATTTTGCACGTTATAAGATTATGGTGAGGGAATGATAACTACTTATCTCGTGGCAACTTTGCCCGTGATATTAGTTAAATGCGCGTATTTTTTAATTTTTCTGACGTGTGGGCCTTTGTTGGCAGGACGTGAAGAGAGAGTATGTAATATCTTTCATCCCTATGCAGTTTTCGTCTACACTGCCTTAAGATGTGAAATGACTGATCAACCAAAAACTGTCACGACGTTTTGTGACCAGTTTCTGCTGCCTTTGCCTCAGTTTACTGGTTGCAGTGTATTTTGCGTAATATTTGAAAGAAGTGCAGTGGCAATTAATAATACAGTTTTCCCGGTTTTTAATTGCATTTGAAAATGACAAATTCAGTACGTCGAAACTAGTTACGTAACCTTTTAAAAATTTAATTGTTTTAGTGATTGTGGCTCGACGACCGTTTGTACTCTCAAATAAACCTTTTAAAAGAATTTGTTTCGGACTCATAGGCCACTAAATAACAACGATATATTTAGTATACAACAAGAACAAAATAATTTTTAGTGTATACTTTCACGATAGCTTTGATGTGGATGGCATCACAACCTCTGTCTCATCCTGCTCCCGATCCTCGAAATCATCTACAAGAACAAAGAATATGCCCCAGACTTGTTGATCGCGAAATATCAACATGTTATGTATATAGAGAGCTATGACGAAATTTTAAAAAGAATTTTTTAACGAAAAGAAGATACGTCACCAATATATTGCTTATACACACAGCACTACGAAGAAGAAAATATTTAATTATAATGCTGATGCTGCTGTTGCTACCATTGCTGCCTCTTGTCTTACAGCTGATCCATTGTTTCATGTATATATGTTGAAACAATAATAAAAGAAAGATATGTGTACTAGGTTACGGCTTTCAATCTGAATGTGTACTCTCTGCTTGTCTAGCACGTTAGTTACTGGCACTGCTGCTGTTGTGGGCTGAGCGTTTCATCTTGAAATGTAATCGAGTAGCAAACAAACGAAGATTAGGAACGCTGAAGCACACAGACAACCTGATGGAGCCACAAACGATAGCATGATGAGGATAAAAGCAGAGGTGGAGCTTTATGTAGGTTCACTGATTCGGTACTAGCCAATCGGAATGCAGGAACAGCGACCAACAAGTTCGGACAAGTCAGCAGTTGAACGCTGCACCAAACACATTGTAAGTCTTTGTCCTACAGGCAGGGAACTGCCTATGTGTAGGTGTTCCCATCGTATTTGGCAAGCACAACCTATCGAATTCTTCTTCTGACTGGTCCAAAACCTTTTGAAGTAAATCGCTAGCGAGATAAGTTGGTATGTTACAAACAAAACCGTAAGTTCCCGTATAGAGTTGTAGTTAACTGCATACTTCCGGCATAGTCCTTCCTAGGAGAAGATCAATACCATCGCAGGCACTGATATATTTTTCTCTGTTTCAGACAAAGATGCTCTCATGCTGGCAGAGTGTTGGTAGCACACGAAGCAGGTAACAGAATACTTTTCCTGGCTCCTTCTTGGAAAGAAATTGGTATCATATCTGAGCACGAAATATGTAGTCCTGTTTCAGGCAGAGCTATGGTTTTCCTGGTAAACTCGAAACATGTCTGGGATACATTGGTTGTCTGTCGCAAACCTTCCCCCGAAATCAACCTTCATCAATCTGCCGCAAACAAATGCACGGGCCGGGAAACAATAGGAACCACGAGCAGGTATTAGGACTCCACCTGGGCGGCGTCTTGTCTGCTTTGTGCTGAAGCCTGAGCTGGCAGTCATTTGGTTAAACGGTTCAAATGGCTCTGAGCACTATGGGACTTAACATCTGACGTCATCAGTCCCCTAGAACTTAAAACTAATTAAACCTAACTAACCTAAGAAGGTCACACACATCCATGCCCGAGGCAGGATTCGAATCTGCGACCGTAGCGGTCGAGCGGTTCCAGACTGAAGCGCCTAGAAACCCTCGGCCATACCGGCCGGCTCCAGCTTCTGAATGAAGTTTTTCAGAGTTAGGCCTTGACGCTCGTCCTCGGTCATTGCCCTCCTTTTGGTGTCACAGATAGATTCTGGCTTGTAATTTGATTCTATAATTGGAAGTAGGTCAGTTATGAAGTTTTGAATCCATGGAAACTATAGTGTTTGATTTGATTACTGGCACCATTAAATTAGCTTGATGTTCTCCATCTCTCTTTTAACTGATTTACTGATATTATATTACCTGATTTGCTGATGAAAATTTTTTTAAAATAGTTTTGACGTTATATTGTCTGATTTGGTCATCGGCCCCTGCAAATAATTTTTTGATGATATGTTCTCCGATTTGCTCACTGGCTCCTCTTAACAGTTTTGAGGTTTATGTATTTGGTTTAATTTTTAGCACTTTCAGACAATCCAATTACTATCTGATGTTCATTTAAATTGATAGCTAAATGTCCTCAGACTACCAGTGTATGCCTCATGTAAATTGTCTGTGTTGAAATAAATTGTGAAAACTTTCTGCTGAGTGTGGGCTCTGTCGTTTACACTCCCACATAGCCTCATCATTTCAGAATTAATTAGGACATCCATCGGACAATACAGCCTTATGCGGGAGGTATTTATATCCACGGTGATTTTTGTGACTTGTACGTTAGAAAGTGGTCCAACGTACGTTCCTGTATCTAATGCTTCGAGTGCTTCTGCTGGAGATATCCTCGTAAGTTTCGATTTTTAGCAAGCTTGGCATGCTAAATTGTTTACTTATAGCCGCGCAGCGGTAGCGTCGTGCTGTCATCAGGAAAAACAAAATTGACGTTCTACGGATCGGAGCGTGGAATATGACGTCAGCAATGTTGCACGATCATGTAACAGCAATTATAAATATCGCGTCATAAATATCATATCATTAGCTCGCTATTCTGCTACAAGGCAGCGCCTGGGCGCATTGGATTTGTTCGAAGCGATGCTGGTTCTCCTTAGAGTGGGTGAAGTGAGAAAATCTTTTGAAGTTTAAAGTAACTTTCCGTACAAACTGTAGTGGAAGCACTACTGGTAATCCGTGAGACTTGCCCTGCAGACTACAGGTGGACAACAGCAACCTATTTTAAGCAAAAAAAGAAAAAAAAGGAATTTAAATGAAAACAGCTGAAAATCTGATGAGTGGGAGAACAATACAACGAAACAGCAAGATACGGTTGACTATGAATCCTACTCGTCGAATGGGTCACATTCTCTTGGCTGAAACTTGTTGATATGCAGGCAGCGAGCACACACATGAGCACTAAACTTGAAGATGAGGACGTCAAAATAGTGTTCGCTAAATCTGATACGTCAAAAAAGACTGGAAGTGCGCAGACAAATAGATCCTTAGTCAGCACCGGAAATCATGTATTAAACAGACATGTCTCACTGTTAATCACAGCTAGAGGTTACACTACAGTAGATCATCCAGCGAAAGCTGCCATTACTGATCACTGTCTGGACTTCGAACACGGCATGAAATAAGGCTGTTTGAGGCTCTACAATTAAAGATGTTTGGAAACACGTGCAGATAACAACTAAATTGATAGAGATACTTTAACTCATGTCAGAAAAGTGTGAGAACTAGCGTTGACGATGGTAAGACATCACTAACTGCAGAGGAAGTAATCCGGGGAGAACGCGCAGATGGGTAATCGAAGACAAGACGGCTAAGTGAATACACTGAGGTCCGAGGCCTGCTCCGATCTTCTAACCCGTCCTCCCCCTCTTCTTCTCCTCTCAGTGTAGGGTCAAAGCCCGTTTCTCTTTACCTCATCGTCCTCTGCTGTGTTATTACAGCCCCTTCCAGTGGCCTGTGTTTTCCTAACGAACCTGCATACCAATTAGCTCATCACTACAACTTTTTACCGTGGTTATTTCGGTAACAAAAAAGAAATACTGTTAACAGGAAAAGTTCAACTAATTACAGATAACTGTGTGGTTTTCCAAATAGATAAAACTATAGACTGATAGAACACAATAGTGTTAAACTTTGAGTGAGCGCTGGATTTGATCCAGATAGTAAAGAGGCTCATGTCTGCAACAGCTCTAAATAATTCAGCCTGAATATATCGAATATCCTCTCATTGAAATAGAGTGCAGTTTGTATGATAATATCTGACACTTGTAAAATGTAAACTTTCACGGCCGGAATTGTCGCAATAATAAAATACTCCGGGCTATTATGCCGTGGTCTAAGGGATTTAACTTCAAAACCCGACGTTTCGTCCCCATCTGTGGATGGCATTTTCAAGGGGGATCGTAGATTTGTTGACTGTCCGATTCACTTCTTGGCTCGCTAATGACTCAGTAGCCAGCCATGGTGTGAATCGAACATTCAACAAAGCTACGATTCCCCTTCAAAATGTCCTCCCCAGATAGGGACGGAACGCCGGGTTTTGAAGTGAAAACCCTTAGACCATGGCAAAATAGCCCGGAATATTTTATTAACTGTAATATCCGACCCTACCCACAAGAAACGCTGAGACTGTTAGGACGTTGCCTTCAACCATTTTCAACAGCTGCTTGCCTCTGTTGAATGTCCAGTTTTGTTGCCCCCCACTTGGATTTTATAGATATAATAGGCTTGTCATCTACTAAACCTTATAGTTGAGAAATTAGAGGTGATTAGTTAACGTTCTACCGTCAGCACATAGAAGAACGTGGGTTGTGAGTAGAAAACATGAAAGTACCCCATATACATATTCAGTTTACAGTGACGACACACAATGAGAATCCTACACACGCCTAAAAAAATCCGAAGCACCAGAGGTAGTTTATCTTAGTTTATCTGTAACAACACATGCAGCAAATGTTAGGGAGCCTTGCTGTCAGGGACAATACAATTTTGGCACAGTATGCATAAGAAAACACCCAGTATGGTGGGCAACTGCCACTTCTGTCTGCCAGTAATTCGAGAGACAGTACAAACCTGAAATGCTGGTTACATTATATGTTGCCATGTGCGAAAACTCGTTACACTATCAGTTTCAGTATGTTCACAGCCTACACAGGTAGTACTTCCAAAACTGTGTTTCAGTTTTGGTTGGATAGATATTATTTTATAAATGGCTTTGAATAAACTTTTCGACAACGATAGCCCATGTAATTTGTACGAAAATTAGGTTTCTGTAGAGAGTTTATGCAAACAAGCTCCACCTCAAAAACGCAGTACTGAGTTTTTGCTGTGTGAATAATACGAATGTGTCCATTTATAGTACAAATGTCACCCAGTGCGTGTTTCGATATACCAGGATGCCTAAATTTAAGGGAAGTTGTAAGAGTCATCACAACCACTGCCCAGCTCATCATTCAGCACTGCCTGGTTGCGTTGCGAGTGCTTGACGCCGTAACTAAATTAAAAAAGAGGAGTAGGGACAAATGGGGAATCATTATAGTGACGATACTGGCCGCAAATGGGGAAATACAGGGTGATTCAAAAAGAATACCACAACTTTAGGAATTTAAAACTCTGCAACGACAAAAGGCAGAGCTAAGCACTAGCTGTCGGCGAATTAAGGGAGCTATAAAGTTTCATTTAGTTGTACATTTGTTCGCTTGAGGCGCTGTTGACTAGGCGTCAGCGTCAGTTGATGCTAAGATGGCGACCGCTCAACAGAAAGCTTTTTGTGTTATTGAGTACGGCAGAAGTGAATCGACGACAGTTGTTCAGCGTGCATTTCGAACGAAGTATGGTGTTAAACCTCCTGATAGGTGGTGTATTAAACGTTGGTATAAACAGTTTACAGAGAATGGGTGTTTGTGCAAAGGGAAAAGTTCTGGACGGCCGAGAACGAGTGATGAAAATGTAGCACGCATACAGCAAGCATTTGTTCGCAGCCCAGGAAAATCGACTCGCAGAGAGATGAAGCAACTTTCCACACTAACGGGAAAGTCAACCGTCACAATGTCTGTATATGGGGCACTGAGAATCCGCGGGAAACAATTCAGTATGAACGTGACTCGCCTAAGGTGAACGTTTTCTGTGCCATTTCAGCCAATAAAGTTTTTGGTCCCTTTTTCTTCGAAGGTGCTACTGTAACTGGACTACAGTATCTGGAGATGTTAGAGAATTGGCTGTTCCCTCAGCTCGAACAAGAAGCACAACAATTCATATTTCAGCAGGATGGAGCGCCACCACATTGGCACTTATCTGTCCGTAACTACCTGAACGTGAACTTCCCGAGGCGATGGATCGGCCGCCAGGCAGCCCGTGACAGAGCACTTCATCACTGACCTCCAAGAAGCCCTGATCTTACCCCCTGCGATTTTTTCTTATGGGGGTATGTTAAGGATATGGTGTTTCGGCCACCTCTCCCAGCCACCATTGATGATTTGAAACGAGAAATAACAGCAGCTATCCAAACTGTTACGCCTGATATGCTACAGAGAGTGTGGAACGAGTTGGAGTATCGGGTTGATATTGCTCGAGCGTCTGGAGGGGGCCATATTGAACATCTCTGAACTTGTTTTTGAGTGAAAAAAAACCTTTTTAAATACTCTTTGTAATGATGCTATATTATGTTTCTTTCATTAAATACACATTTTTAAAGTTGTGGTATTCTTTTTGAATCACCCTGTACATTGACGTAAGCGTCCTTGAGAATGGGTAGACACTGATAAACTTCTCTCGAGTTTCCTGCCACATCAATTGGTTTAAAATCCACGAGCTTTCGACCGAGTGCTCCTCGGCCTTTCGGGCACTCACTGTCGAATGACTGCTGTTGCCCTACTTACACAGCCGAGCTACCTTCGGTGACGTCACTGGTGCTCGCTCCAACGCCACCATACGATGCGCGTTTACCGTGTCTGCTTCAACCTTCCGATGGAGATGTTTAGCTACAGTTTGCTGTCTTCATTGAGGACGTTGTTGCTCGCTCCAACGCCACCATAAGATGCGCGTTTACCGTGTCCGCTTCAACCTTCCGATGGAGATGTTTAGCTACAGTTTGCTGTCTTCATTGAGGACGTTGTTGGAAATTTTTATTTCGATCGCATCTTTTATGACGGTGTCCCAGAACCTACCAGTCCATGTAGCTACAGATGTCTCGGTAAATGCCATACGGTGGCCGTTTCACAAAGCATTTTCCGCTACCGCCGATTTCTTAGGATACCGCAAGCAAATACATCTCTCGTGTTCGACACGGCGTTGTTGAGTAGAACGTACAGTCTGTCCGACATAAAACTGTCCACAACAACATGGTATTTTATATATTCCTGGCGTTCTGAGACATACATCATATTTCACAGGCCTCATGAGTTTCTGAAATTTAGCTGGGTCCCTTAAGATCGAGTAGATTTTATGCTTCTTTAGGAGCCGGCTAATCTTTCCTGTTATAGAGCCACAGAACGGCAAAAACGCAAGCTTCTTCGTATCATCCTAGGGGACCGTCTGCTTGCTCGTCACTGAAATGGCTTGTGGAAATCTGGCGGTTGTTGTAGCCGTTTTCTTTGAATACTCTTCGCAAGTGATTGAGTTCCTTCGGAAGGCTTTCAGTATCAGAGACGGCTTTTGCTCGATGCGCGAAGGTCCTCAGAAGATTCCTGCGAAAGGTGGTTATAGCCGATAGCACGTAGATATCAGTCTGTCTGAGGGTTTCCGGTAAATGCGCAGAAACACTGTAACGGGACATAGTCCTCTAGCATTACTTTTCCTCAATAGTAGTTGTCGGTATCACTATTTTTCGAATTTTGGACAGGTCAATATTATATCAACTGCTTTTCTGAAAACTTTCATATAATTGTACACAAAATGTGTTATATTTCAAGTGAAAATTTATGAAAAGGAATCACTTTATTTTCGATGTTACAGTCGATAAGTACTAGCTCTGAACGTACAGTCAAAATTAGTTTTTGGAAACATTTGAAATTACGAATTATTTGGCACACTTAAAATTTCTGTTATTAGTTGCGCAATCTAGTAGTGTTGACTATGTTTATTTCTTGATTCATTTATAAAATAACAATCGAAGTTAATAGAAATTCACTAGTCAAGAAAAATTGTAAACCCTTTGGAATTGATCTATAAAACTCTTCTGGGTCTGTGACCGCATTGTCAGCTATAAAATTCCGACGTTTCGGCGACTATTGCAAGACGCCTTCATCAGAGTGTATTGCTAACACACGAAACGTCGGAATTTTATAACTGACAATACGGTCACAAACCCAGAAGATTTTTATTGACTGTGACAACGACCGTGTAAGCCTACGTTTACCTTTGGAATTAGTTATTACCGCAGTGTGAAGCAGTAGTAAGCATGCCTTTGATGTGATCGGACGTATTTTTTGTATGGGCGAACAATGTAATTACATATTTTTTAATGTGAAAATTCAAAAGACTGTGTGATATACGATAATGACAAAATATATTAACGTAACAACAAAAATTCTGAAACAACAATCTTCAAATTTATTTAGATCAGTTCAGCCACGAGGACCTAAAATGTGAGGATTTCAGCTTCAAGAGTCAGACCTCTGGACAAGAGGAACTGGAGCCAACTCTATACGGAAAGCTACGTGAACTAGAAAGTTTATTATAATCTTCGCTCTTCTCAAATTTTTCATAAAAGATTTTGCTTATTGTGGACAATAACTGGAATTAGGAAGGGGGGGGGGGGGGAGATTAGAACAACCATTTTCTTTACAGCGGACGAGGAATTCAAGAAAAGCAAGGCACTCTCTGTCTCTGTCTCCATCGCGAACCAGGTGTTGTTATGGATGCTGTTGGTGTGGTCCAAGAATTCTACCAGCTTTTCACGTGCAGGAGACTAGACAACAAACGTGTTGTTGATGTAACGATAAAAGCAACTAGGCTTTGCAGATAGTCATGGCTTGGTACCTGGGAAGGGGCATCTCAGAAATGGTGAATCTGGTCGGCAGTTCTCGAGCTACTCTCGTGAGCATTGACAGAAAGGGATTGAAGCACCGTGAAAACCATGAGGACGTGACAAGGTTTCTGATGTCCACGCCGCACCACAGATCTTGCAGGTTGAAGGCTTCCCGGCTCTATAAAGCAGGACAGGCGGCAGTCTGCGGCAAATCTGACGACAGAGCACAATGCTGGTACATGGACAAGCGTTCCGGGGTACACAGTTCACTGCACGTAATTGAGCATGGAGTGTCTCAGCAGACGATCCTAAATGTTCCCATGTTGCCGCTACGACATCATCAGTTACTATTGCAGTGGACACAGGATCATCGAGACTGAATCGGAGATCAGTGGAAGCGTGTCACCCGGTCGAATGGAAACGTTTTTCTGTTACACCAGAGCGATGATCGTGTACACATACGCCATCATCCAGGTAGACAATGTCCAAAAAATGACCACGCCACGCATGCAGGCCGCTGTGGTCTGTATTATACCGTGGGGGGTCATTCACCTTGGCTTCCATGGGACCTGTGGTGTAATCGGAGGCATCATGACAGCTCCTGACTACATAAACAATTTTGTGGACGAGCTTCGTCCCTTCATGTTTAATATCTTAGCCGACGAAGATGGCGTCTCCCAACAAGATAATTGTGCATGATACACGGCCAAAATAGTGACTGTTGTGTTCAGGAGCATTAAAGTGAACTCTCGTTGATATCTGGCCCACGTAATACGTCTGATGCGAACCTGATGTAAGACATATGGGCGCCACATCAGATCCTTCAAAGCACCGGTCCGTAATTTACGATGATGGCGTGACTCGTACGTAGACATAGGGTGCCACACATCTCCGGAAACCTACCAAAGAGTTTTAGAATCCATGCCACTTGGAACGCTGCTGTATTGCTTCCGAAGGTTGACCAACACACTATTAAGCAGGTAGTAATAATGGTTTGGCACATCAATGTATCTGAGTATCAATACCTCTTTTTATGTTTTCTCTCTTTTTATGTGAACTGTACCTGAGGTAAGAACGCTATTTCTGTCCACCATTTGTACGGCTATGAAAGAGCGGTACAATTGCTGTAACACATTTTACATCAAAATATATCTTCCTCCTCTATCTCTACAAGGTTCCATGCGAATTTTCCATTGATGGAAACAGTGCTGGAAGTATTCCTCTATAAACTCTTGATGACGCGTGCCGCTTTTCCTTTCACCGCTTCAACGGACTGAAACCTTGTTCCTTTTAATGCAGAATCGACCTTGGGGAATAGATAAAAATCACATGTAGCTAGGTCAGGCGTATAAGATGGGTGGTGTAACACTGGTATACCGTACTTCACTAGTAACCTACAGCTTGGGCATGTGCGTCGTTCTGATGCAGAACCAATGTCTTGTTCTTCCACAGTTTGGGTCGTTCTTTGTTTCTTATTGCCTCACGAAGTTGAGCAAGAACCTCAGTGTAGTAATGTTAATTACCAGTTTGATCCTTAGGTACCCAATGAAGATACACAGTTCCATGAATATCGAAAAAGAAACAATCGTCATCGCTTTGATTCTTGATTTGTTCATTTGAGCTTTTTTGCCTCTCGGTAAAATTGGACCTTTCGAATGCATGGATTGACCCTTACTTTCCGGATCATAAGTGAAAACCCGAGATTCTTCATGCGTTATCACTCTCTTCAAGAAATGGGATAATATTTTCAGTGGTATTCAATGTGTTAGTATAAACATTTTCACGGGCTTGTTTTTGTTCGATGGTGAGAATTTTCGGTACCAGTTTCGCACATTCTTATCCCTAGTTAAACTGGTTATGCGAAATTTGCCTTATGCATTCGTTGTCACCATTCTACTGAATACGTAACCTACTGTCAGATCGAATCAGACTACCTACCTTTTCGATATAATCATCCGCTTTTTGTTGTGGAAGGTCGTCCCATGCGACAATCATCGTCAATGCGCCTCGGTCATCTTGGAAACGCTTGAATACTCAGAACCTCGCGTATTTGATAAACAGTCATCACCAACACTTCTTTTAATAAGAGATAGTTTTCAGTAGCAGTGTTTCCGAATTTCGTGTGAAACTTCACAAGAATTCGTCCCTCTATTACTACGCATATCATTTTTTTTCCGGCAAAACAAATTAACAGCTTTTACACAAACGAAGGTCAAGATCATATTGATTTGGCAATAGACACCAGAGATGCTGCACCCGACAGAGAAGGCTTCATGCTCCACAGATATTTGTCGCTCATCTTTGGCGCATGCCTACTTACTCTATGACAGCATCAGCCCAGTTATTTTATAGCCAAAACTCGGATATGAGTTCAGGTAACAGCCTGAAAGTCACACTGAGGTTGAGCAGCAGAATCGACTTGGAACGACTTGGCAATATTACTCACCTGCAAGAACTGATTTTCTTACTGCATAGTGGCCTGTGTAGTGGTACAATAAAGACTTATTAGGAAAGAACATAAACTACGAATTGACCGATTTATGTGATTAAAAATTTCTTTTCTTTGCTTTGTGATTGGAGCGAGCAAATATCAATGTGACGTTACTCTTAGAGTCTTGACTAATATCTGTCGTGTTCACAGGTAACTGTTCATAAATAAAAGTCCTTAGCAAATATTAGCGCTTAAATTAGCAAAATAAATTTCCTCTGAACGTTGTCTTCACAAATTAAACGGGAATGTATTAACGTATTCAAAACATGAGTACACATTACTGCTTGGGGCCCGTAAATCATTAATCCTACAAGCCCATCGTGGTCGTCAACTGGCTCCGATAAGTTCTCATAGATGACATGAACCTAATTTACTCATAAACTTGAGTAAATTCATCTCGGGTGCTAGGCTGCATCATTATGAAACACTGTTATCATTCGCATGGCACACACATGCCATATATTTATAATATGTAACGAACATCATTGCATAAAACGAAAGCAAAACGACTGAATATTAGAATCTAGGTTTCTGATCCATTCCACCGCTGCGGTGTTGGCATTCATACAATCATTCCACGTCCTCTTATAGCATCCTAGGATGCAGTCCTAACTTATATGCCTGATAGATTATTTCAGTGCACCACAGTCACAGCTAGGAGACTCCGCAAAAGCCCATGTATAGAGCGAATCACAGCACCGACCAACTTCATTATTATCATATTTAATTTGACCCACAGTTTTATGTCAATTTCGAAATCCACACTACCAGACTATATTTCTCGAACTATTCCCATTCTCGGTCATTTCCGCTGTGTTGACAGTTCTTGTTCCAGAGATATCTTACTGAGGAGTTCAGTGTACAGTAGCGGCGGGTGACTCGAACGTAGCCTATTTCTTCGTAAGGCAGGTATGTCATGATTAATGGGAAGTTCCTTATTCTCTTTTATGTTGTGATAATCTCTAAGCAGGGACTCAGTTCCGCGAATGTGTGGTGGGTAGACATTGCTTATCAGGGGAAACCAATAGACAGGAGGATTGTACGAGTAACCATGCGCATCGTGTTGTTGAGCGCCGCATCGATGAGGCTGATCTAACAACTACTACTCCACAGTCAAGCCCAACACTCTGCTGCCGAAAGAACCAGTGGAAGAGCCGATGTACCCACAGTCTCCACTGAAGCCCCACAGGTAGTGTCATAGAGCTTCTGAATGAATTTTTGCGAGTTTTTATCTTGACTAATGCGTTTTCCCGATTCTTTTATAAGATACAGTGCTTTCTAGTGTAATGCCAATGTACTTGCGGTACTTATTGTGACGGACAATATTGCCATCAAATTGCAACTTGAGCTTATTTGTTGTTAAGGTGAAACGTACAGACCTCGCTCTCGCTGGTACAGGGCTTCAGTCTCCAGTTTTTTAAATGTGTATTAAGGATCGCCGAGTCCTCTGTTAGTATTCCCTCTCATTCACCAAGCTCGCGTCCTCAGTAAAATACTGTACGTGCACCCTGGGTAATGCTAAATGAGCTAAAGCGTCTCGGCACCCAGACTTCTACTGGAGTTCCTGGCCACAGTCATGCAGACTAACTTAGGCTGCCAAACACTAGCAAAGGGCCCTTTCTAGGACCAAATGACTAAGAAACTGGGACCTTCAGTACTTGTTTACCAACTAAATACAAACGGAAGCAGCCGAGCTAAAAATGACTACATGTCAAAATTATAAAACATTAAACAACTATACCACCGACCTTCCCACCGCCATTCCAGCAGTCCCTTTAAAACACACAGCTCTAAAGATGGTCGAAACGTCGGTTGCACTTTGTTCTAGTGCTTTACAATGACGCAGCCTAGCATCCAAAATGATTTTATTCAACTGTATGATTAAATTATTAGACTGATGTTGTCTTTGATTATTTCATCCGAAGTAACAACCACTGTGGAAACCTAAAAAGTTATATTATTCATAAATACTTTAGTAACTTCTACTGTACGATTTTGGCACGGCAAATTTTAGACAATTTAGCTTAACACAGAGTTTGGATAACTTCGTTCAACATGAAGAGAAAAAATATGTACAAGATTTAGACAAAACATTAGGACCTGTGAGAAGAAATGACGATTTCTGAACATGACATCAACAAATGGAGTACAATATGACACAGATGGCAAAATATCAATTAACTTGATTAACAGTACGTAAAATACGTTAGTTTAAGCGAAAGTAAGTTATGTCTCTGGTCTAACAAGGTATGCCTGCAACAACGGAGATGCAGCGTGGGCGATTTAAATCTCATTGTTTGGATCTAAATCTCTGCCATTTTATATACCTTTTCTAGCTAACTTCGTCTGACACAGATTATATTTTGTCTTGAAACACTGTACTGGTAAGAAGGGAATATTTGTTACACGTGATTAAGTGGACACTTTGAGAACAGAGGCTGAAGACAATTAAAAAAATGTATTCTGGAGCAGAGCAGAAGAATTAAGAAAGAACCTCATTCTAATGTACTGCCTCTTACGAAATAAAACCTAATAACCTCTAACACACTTTAAATAACTTTCATCTCTATATTTTACATAAGTAGTGTTTATCTTGTCAAAGGTAAAATTACACTATGCTAATTCATTATATATTGAGACAATAATTTCATATAGGAAGAAGGCTTCCTTTCTGGAGGAGAATTCTTCAAAAACCGGCAAATAAAGAGTATCGAGATGATTGTAACTCATAAACGCTGTTATAATGCTACTTGTATCACATTTTTCATTTCAACAGCTTCTGGGTGTTACACATTTAAACATGAAACAATCATTCTCGTGGTGCCGCTATGAAATAATAAATTTTAAAAATTTACCGAGAAGGAAACATTCAAAACAACTGTCGGTGTTTTATCTGTATGGATAACTGAAACAGGTACAATTCGATGTTACCTCCTTATGGTGTACTGTTTGATTAATTTGCGCAGTGAAACAGGTTAGGCCTGTGTTTGTTCGAGAGCAGACTAACGAATGTAAAACCAACATATATAACCATGAAAAAATAATTATAATTAGCACATAAATTCTGAAGAATTGTCCAAGGGCATCATTCTGCTTGCTCGTCTGTTTGTGCCATTTATTATCCGATTTAAGCTCTTTTTAATGACTCTGACAACTGTTATTTCAGTGCTACACAATTTATCGTCCGTGTTTCATATGCATCAGTCAAAACGATATATGTGATATTAATAACCGATTGATTTAAATAATTGAAGTAGCAAACGCAGATTAAAAACTCATTGGTCTGTAAATTTATTCCGCGCCTCGTAAAACCGAACACTTATACTGCCTGTCAACGTGAATGTCATTACGCTACTAATGTATTTTAATTGCCGTTTCAGTGGGACCTTTGATTCAATAAAATCTTTAGAACTTTTATGAACGTTAATTGTTTAGTAAAAGCGCTCACTTCCATTGTAAATGAACCTAACAGATAATTATAATTCACTATTTACGTAAAAAAAATTGGCAAGCAATCTAAAGTAAAACTCACAAAGCGAGGCTGGAGGGAAAGGAGAAGTATGGTGAGGAAGAGAGCAAGAGAGAGGGGATACGGGGCAGAAAAAAAGGCAGTCTCGACATAACAGACGTCAGTTTTATGTTCTATATATCAGATTCGCAGTAGCTATGTCAGAGAGGAGAAGCGAAAATGTATTTTGAAGGTGTTAATTAACAACTGAAGGTCAAAGGAAAAATAGCACAGATTTTACAAACAGGCTGCAGTAATATATTAATTGCATGAAATTAATTTAAACATGATACATCGAATATCCTATTTCATATCTATGAGGAAAAACTATTCACATATTCCAACAATTTCGTAGAAGTAATTATGTAGGTCAAATAAACGCTGCTGATGAAGCAATATTGAGTAGTGTTGCTTGAAAGGAAGGAAAAAATGAAAAATAAAAAAGGGAGTTTAATTACAGTGTGCAGAAGCGTTTTAGTTTTATCGGCGTCAGACAAGATGGAATTGACCAGATAAAATGTGAAAGTACATGATGAAATTCAGATTTTCTAGAAACGATGGCGTTAACATCTTTTGGTGTGCTGCGGAACATTAGTGCTCTCATGAAACAATGTCGGAAGTCCCATTTTGAACTTCTGTGCAGTTTTTTTGTGAGATATGCATGTCATCCATGTCACACAAATGATCTATGTCAGCCAAAGCCTTTCGGTATAATTTGTGCTGTATTGCCAAGCACCATGTCAAAGAAAGTGGAGGGACGAGCAGAGGTTCAAGGCACCTTCTTCCCCTTGAGGTGCGAGTTTACCGCAGACGTAAATGTGGCCGGTATAAGCGTCATGATGTTCTCTAAATTGGCAATAGAACCCACATTAGTCGCCCATACCGATCTCCGGGACTGGACTGTCAAAACAGTGGTGAATTAGAAACAGCTAGAAAGATAACACCCTACAAGGCCGAATGTGGTAGAGAAGCTAGTAAATCTGAAAAGGGAAGTGTGAAATCTAGATCTAGCAGGATTCCGTGAAGTAACATGGAAAGACGATAAAGTTCTATGATGTAATGGAATTAGCATTCGTTGTGAATAGGCAAAGATAGAAACACTTTGAACAGTAGAGTGATAGGGTTATCCTATTCCGAGTCGGAAGGAAATACATATCACCATCAATAGTCCAGGTATGCATGCCGATGTCGCAAGTAGAAGCTGAAGACAGAGTGTATGAGAGAAATGAACGAAAGATTCTGAAACGCCTCTGTCAGAAACGTTTCATAAAGCTGTGCTGGGCCAGAATGATTTCGCACGTTATGACGACGTAATTTCTGTAAAGTTTGTTTCACTGTATTGAAACAGCACGAGACAAATAAAATATGGGAATAGGAACAAGTAACAATTTGTAATTTTCTTTATGTAATGTATGTCTTATGTATCTGTGTAGACACTAGAGTACCTTGTACATCATGTCCGGGAAGCGGCGGCAAAAATCATCCGTTAGTCCGGAGACAACCGCAGAGCGCTAGAGCAACAAACCATCGTGCTCCAGCTGACTGGTAGAACAACGACGACGGCTATACATTGCTCATTGATAACTCTACAATGGTGGCACCGTAAAGTTTCAACGAAGTGGTTGAGCCATGGTTTTATGCTCAAGGAAAGTAAATCACTATCGAGGAGCAGTGAAAAATACTTCGTTGTAGAAGGTCGGAAGGAGCGGATATGTAGTTGCTGTTTGTTCGCTAACCTGAGCTGACTCAGTTAGCTATCGATATTAATTAATCGGACAGTTTAACGATTTATGATGCAGGGGCCAAGTTTTCTCAGATTTTCTAAAATACTTCTAGTAGGACTGAAAGTGTTTGTATTTCGGTATAAGACAGCAGCAGCGGGTATAGGGATGGATATTTACGGAAGTAATTTAATTTTATTGCACTCCTCGATTTTAATTGAAGCATTATCGCAGTGACGCATTCTTCAATTAGCTGAGTGGGGGTTTAAGTTTTGCGCTTGTAAGACGGTTACGAGTTTTCTAACGATTGTGAATCTTGAATCGAAGAAGTATTGTTTGATTTCAGCGATCGTACTGAAGCTATTTGAGTCCGGTTCCGGTTATTGTGTGTTTGTAGCACGTCTATAAAGTGAGTGCTGTAATTAATTGAAAAAGTCGACGAAGGTTTTCTCTGAGATGTAGAGTAACGACCGTGAATATATTGGATGGATGTGGTATTTGTGGTGATATGTGAGTAGATTTTGTGGGTAGTCAATTACTTTATTTTCGATCGGAGTTCTCGATTTTGAAGAGATTTGAAAATTGTTACAGGTACACCCAGACCAGTGGTTTCCCCTTAAATAAGTTTAACTCTTTCTGAGTTACGGTAGTAACGATTCGTGTTGATCCAGACCCTAGCTGAACTATATTTAAGAGGAACTGTAGTGCAACCTTTTTCCTGTAGTTAATAGTTACAAGTAATATTATTATTGAGGTTTTATTGGTGGGTTCGCGGACCGCTAACACCTGAAGTGACTGATAATTTAAGAATTTTGCGATTTGTGATTTAAATTGTGTTAAAAATGGTGCTAGCATCTAGGATTTTTGTTTGATTTTTTTTGTTGCTTCATTTCATTTAGAATGGGGATTTAGTTTTGTTTGTCACTGGATCACTCACTAGCGTTTGTCTCTGTTCGTAGTTAGTAAAGGGAAATAAATAAACTCTTATTTTGTTTGAAAGTCAAAACCTAGTTCCCACGTTGTCATTTAGCTCGAAGTTACTAAATAATTGCTATGAAGGTACGATTTTGTAGATATTGAATTATTTTACTGTCGAGCAGAGTTATCGATTTTGAAGAGATCTGAAGATTGTTAGCGCAACACCTACACCTGTCAGCAACTTATTGTTAACCTGACTGTGCAATTGTCGACACGTTTAGCTGCCTTTGCTGTCATAGAAAACTTGTGGATGATGTTCTTCAGAAAGTAATTGTACTTCTCCAGTTTCAAAGATTCTACACACTTATTCGAATAGTCCTTCTGTTGATATATCCCCCAATTACCTTAGAAAAGCTGAAGGAATGTTATCTGTATCTCCCGCCCTGTTGTTCGCTGTTCTTACAGACCTCTGTTAAATTCTGACGTTAATACTGGATCCTTGTATGTCTTTCAAATCGATATGCATTTCTTCTGTCACGCCAACAAACAAATCCACTCCCATGTACATGCAATGCAGGTGCTCTTCTCACGCGTCCACTCGTTTCCGAGTGTCGTATCGTAGAGACAGAGACATTATTTATATAATCGACGGGAGTTGCCGTAGCAACAGAATAGATCGCTGACTGTATCTGTCAGTATCTATATATTTGAAATATTGTGGATTTTTGTTGAAGGTAGTACGCGTAAGTAAGAAGGTAACGAAATATATCAACCTGTAGGGAAGCAGCCTACTCACGCCTTATAAAATTCTCATCAGTCTTTCCATTGTGTGCCAGCCTAGTCCGCTGTAACTAGCTCTGACGTCATAAATGTTGCGCAATACTTTAAAAATCAAGAAAATAACCTGAAACGGTTCTAGCATGTCAGGGGTAATACTAAATCAATATGTGTTGAATGTCAGCTCAATAACTTTAACCATTTTCGAAATTTGGACTTTTTCTGTAAAAATCATTGGCGCAACAGAAAAGAGCTAGAGACTTAAAAATTTATATTTAGATTCCTTTTTCATAATAATTTAGTAGAAACAGTATTTTGGATCTCACAAATTAAAATTTTAGTTGAAATTCATAATTTTCTGGTTTTTGTCTTAAAAATTAAGGAAGCAAGATAGATTAAGTAGGCGAATAAATAAGGCTAGGATGTTTAAATTTAAGTAGAAGGGAGATCCGCTATAATCATAAAGATGTGAAAAGTATCAATTGAATAACTATAAAACTATAGCGATAGCGTATCTCCAAATTGCAAGTTCAGAGCTCGTCTACTGCGTGTAGTGTAATTAAATTAATTATCTCGCCCAAAATATTTGACTTAGCCACGTCACATTTTTATTATGATTACTTACCTGTGTTCTGAATGCACATTTAAATTGAGATCTTCATCGGCCATCAGCAAAGGAAGCAATGATTTATTCAATAACTTAAAGTGGTGCATTACTAGCCCAGCGGCTAGTCGGGAGAGCCGATTTCATCAGGCGTTCCCTTAGCCGTCTGCTCCGTGGCATTATATATAAGAAAGCTGTGTGAGGAAGTAACGCCCCAGTTCTCTCCAGACGCTGAATAGCGCACCATCTGTGCCGGGAGTCGCGTCGCGTCGGTATCATTGCTATAAACAGCCTCGGATGCCGTAATAAGTTACTCGGGATACGTGTAACCATGAAATCATTTTCGAGTGAAGTGTTAATTCTGGGTGACTTTAATGACCTATCTTCAGTTTGCATATGTCGTATTTTCACGTGCCACCGCAGGACAAACATTCTACCATTATTTAGCGTGGCATTTGATGAACATTATCATCAAATTATGGCGAGCATTCACTTAAACATTTAATTTGGACAGTTATAGTTGCATCAGCGCATTAGACTCTGAACTGCTCTCAGAATATAGCGAACGTTTTTACAGGATCGTTTTTGATAATGAATCCCAGACAATCTCCTAATTCCTCAGAGCTATAAGCTGTAGCTATAAGTGTATTTCTCAGATGAAGTGGGCACTGGGAATTCTAATTACAGGCTTCACGTTTTGCTAATCACTTTCTGGTTGCCAATATTGTAGTTAGAGAGCCAGTGTTGCGAACGGCAAAAGACAGCATAAATAATAGGAACATTTATATAACAATTAATTCCACCTGCCACCCCACATATGGTTAATCAGCCGGGAAATGCATCTCTTCTACAAATCAAACATTTATATAAACAACAATTATTCCACCTGCTGCCCCACATATGGTGCATCGGCCGGGAAAGAAACTGAATAAAAGTGAAAGTGATTTTTAAAAATTCGGATTCGGGAGTGAAATGCGACACGAAATTGAGTAATAGAACAGTGATAGTGTTACGTGTTCATGTGGACGACGCAATTGGATTAACAACGCATCTGGACTGACGGAGCTGGCACTGAGTCTAGCGGCGCTGCTAGCATCCCAAGAAGCCAGTTTCGCCTGACAGCAGTCGTCCGCCAGAGCAACCGGAGCCGCGCCTGCAGTCGATGGCCACGCAAACACGCAGCAGCCGTCGAAGTGCCGTCTGCTGTTCAACGCACCATGTCGCATCAGTAATCCTGGTACGGCGCGCCGGCAACGCCATACGTCATGCAAAAGGAACTAGGTTAAGTGAAAAGCTGTTAAAAATGTTACTAACCTGCACTAAAAGACTATCTTCGATGGAACCACCAGAAGAAACTGAGGTTAAACTTAAATCAGAACCTATGTTTGTTGAGGGAACTGTAAATCCAGACAACGATTAAAGTGTAAATATGCATGAAAATAGTAATGTTAAGGTGAAATATGAAGTATTGTCTCCTGACGATAGTGTGAAAAGGGGCAATGATTCAGTAATAGAGATCCCTGTAGTAAAGCAGAAATCATAAATTGTTAATTTATTGGATGATAGTTTCTCTGATGAATTAAAAATGAAACAGTCATCAGAGATGGTAGAGTTTAGGAAGGAGAAGTATGATATGACTGATCAATCAGAAGTGTCATTTAGTTTTGATGATTCTGGTGTTGGAGCTAGTTTTTCGCCACGAGAGTGTGACAAAAAGCCAGCTAGTGAGCAACCCAAAGATACTGGGGCTATTGATTTAAATGTTATATTAAAAGCAATAGCTGCCAGTAATGCAAAAATGATAGCTGAATTAAAGTCTGCAGTTTTGGCCAGCCAAACCAATTTTAATAAACGGTTTGAGGTAATGGACAATAAATTAGAATCCAATAAAGCTGAATTAGAAACTTCCTTCAAGGCTGGTTGCAATTAGTTGTAAGAGGATCTGGACAGTTTAAATTATAAAATTGATTACAACCATGAGGATTTTAAGAAAAAGGTTGCTCAACAATTTTCTGAAATGTACAAAACAGTAAAATCCGAAGTTTCTGAGGTTCGCAAAGACTTCCAAACGGAAGATGCGAAGCTGGAGCACAAGTTAACAGAAAAGATCGAGGCGGAATCTGAACTGGGCTCAGATAGGTTTAAAGATGTTAATATAAAGGTAAACATATGTCAAGCAGAAGTAGAGGCAATCAAAACTGATATTACTCAAATTGTGCAAAGAGTAGATAATGTTGAAATGAGAGTAGAAAATATTAGTACTAACATTGCTAACATTGAGAATAAAGTAGCTTCAGTAACTTCTGGTAATGGTAGTATGCAACAAGTTGTAGCTGCAAACGCCGCTTTTACCGGGTGTCGGCAGTTCTTGCGGTCCGATCCAGATAAAAATAACCACCCGCTAGATTTCTGGAACGATTTTGAAGATGTGATTCCACCAACTTGGTCTGAACGAGAGAAAATCTCATTTATTAGAAGCCATTTAGCAGGTGACGCCATGCGTTGGTCAGCTGATGTGATGTTGAAGTGTAAAACATTAGCGGAATTTAAAACAGCTTTCATTAATAACTATTGGTCTAGTAATAAGCAAAATGAAGCGTTGAGAGAATTTTGGAGTGGAAAACGCTTCAATGCAGGCAAGGAATCTATTAAAGAGTTTGCCAGGTCATTGATCTCACGTTTGTCACACTTGGCCGAAAAGCTAAAACCTGAAATGATAATACTAGGTCCTGAAGCCAAACTGCCATGGTATTAGCAAACTAGGATTATATCTGCCCCTAGGGACAATCTGGATCGTTTCACTGAATATTTGGAACGTGTAGAGCGTGTGGCTGCCAATGAGGAGCAAGCACGTATTAACAGAAATGCTAATAACACTAGTAGTAATTTTAAGAACGAGCAGAATGGCAATGTAAACATCAGAACAATAGGTGTTCGCCATCCTAAGAGAGGTAGGAATTGGAGAAATAATTATCAGAACCAACAATGGCATCCAAATGATTGTAATTTTGTTCCAAACAAAATTATGCAGGTAAACAACACTATGGAAAGCAATGCTGTGCCAGTTAACTATAATGGAAATAAAGGAAACAGTAGTAGGCTGAGGCAGGAAAACTAGTTCCCGTCTATGAGGACACTGGCGCTCACCAGGCGGTTACTTTTCCTAAGCCAGTAGTTACGGTAATTGGTAAGACAGATCGGAATACTCAGACTGAACATGTGAATGAGGGGTCGGTAGCATCTAAGAATACAGCAGAAATATTAGATCACTCACAGTATTTGATAGATACCGTGTTAGAGACGCTTTCTAAGTGGGAAGAGAAAGAGAAGGCGCAGCAGTGTAACGGTAAGGAAGAGCTACAAAATACTGAATTGTCAGGTGAAGAAGCAGAAGAAATTCATGCTTACATTTACGATGAGGATGATGTGCTCTTATCTAAAGTGCCTGTGCAGGATGTTGATACTGTACTAATAGATTTAGGACAGGAGGTAAGTGAGAATGTAGAGGATAGCCTGTTGGGGGTCGATGAACCCAGTAGCTGTGACCAGTTGTCACTGGAGAAGGAACCCGACGATAATAGTGAAAGCGGATTAGCAGAATCGCTCAGACTACAGTAATTTGGGTCATGTTCAGCAAACTAAATGTAATGAAGTCGTGCGGTGTTTCGATTTAAAATTAATAGACCGACTGGAAAAGGCAGCTGAAAATGTGATTCAGGAAACCCCTACGCACTTTGACCTAAATGTAATGAAGACAGATGTCGATCACTTTAGTTGGAGACAAATCCAAAAGGAACTATTGGATGAGATTGAGGAACCACCTGTACAACCTAGAATAAGCCACCCTATAATAATAGTGAATATGTTGGGTATCAATGTACGTTGTCTCTTAGACAGTGGAAGTGAGGTGAGTGCGATATCACAGTCCTTCTTTGATGCGTTACCTGGTAAATACAAGCTTACAGTAATGAAGGTATCAGGACTGAGAATAATTGGCGCTACTGGCAAGGTGCCAAAAACGGTAAAGCAAGAAGCTTTGCTGCCCTTTAACATTAATGGTAATTTAATTGATCATCACGGTTCTAGGCGCGCAGTCCGGAACCGTGCGACTGCTACGGTTGCAGGTTCGAATCCTGCCTCGGGCATGGATGTGTGTGATGTCCTTAGGTTAGTTAGGTTTAAGTAGTTCTAAGTTCTAGGGGACTGATGACCACAGCAGTTGAGTCCTATAGTGCTCAGTGCCATTTGAACCATTTTTTTTTAAATTGATCATCCATGCTTAATTGTAAATAATCTCAGTATTGAGGTTTTAAGTGGCATAGATTTTTGTCGAAATATCAGAGTGTTGTTGTCTTTGAAAGAAGGCAGTTAAATTGGTCTTGCCGATAACCGGAGTAATTACAGTACCTTTTATTGATAAACATGTAGTAACTAATGATGAAACTTGGGAGCTGCCTATACGAGTTCTGAAAAATAGGAGATATTGGGACGAAGGTGTGAATTTAAGTAAAAGTAAGCTAAACACAGAAGAAGAAGAAGAAGAAGCAATTATTTTGGACAAGATAGAAGCTAAATTGCAGGAAATCGATAAAATTTCAGCTAATCAGAAGGAAGAACTGAGACAGGTTTTAAAAAGGCATCATAAGGTATTTTCAAAACGACCTGGCGTGGTCAAAGGTTATCAATGTCAATTAAAGGTGAAACCTGGCCAAGTGTTTTTCAGGAAGCCATACCAAATACATGTAGCTAGGAAGGAGGCGGTTCGAAAGGAGATACAGAGAATGCTAGAGTGGGGTGTGATTGAAAAAGCGGTCAGTGAGTACAATAATCCTCTTGTTGTTGTACCAAAAAGAGACGGGAGTGTCAGATTGGTCTTGGACGCTCGTTGGTAGAATGAAATAGTGGTTAGGGAAAGTGATAGACCGCAGAACATGGACGAGTTATTGCAAAAGTTCGGGGAGTACATTTCTTAACCTCTATGGACATCACGTGTGGATATTGGAATTTGCCACTGACGGAAAGTTCAAGGAAGTACACAGCTTTCTTGTACGAAGGAGTTTGTTACCAATACCGTGTGGTACCTTTCGGACTTAATATCTCTATTTGTGCCTTCATACGTGTGAGGTGCCATGTTTTAGGACCAGCCTTATTTAATAATATCACAGTCTACGTAGATGATCTGTTAATAGCAACTCCTACCTGGGAAGAACACATAGTTTTATTAGAGGAAGTGTTAGAGGCTATTGAGAGAGGTGGCATGAAACTAAAGATTGAAAAGACAGAGTGCGTTAAAGAGGAAATTGGTTTCTTGGGATATATGATAAGTGGAAAAGGTATTCTGCCTGACCCAGGCAAGCTATCAGTCATTGAAAAATTTGAGGCTCCCAGAAACAAGAAGCAGTTGAGATCGACGTTCGGTCGTTTCGGCTTATATCGGCGTTTTGTTAGTGATCAGGCTTTTAATGCGCCCTGTCTTCACCTCCTGCTGAAAAAGAATACCCCTTGGGTTTGGACAGCAGAATGTCAACAGGCGTTCGAGGTGCTTAAACAATCTTTAATTAATAGTCCTATTTTACATCATCCTGATTTTGAAAAACCATTCTGTATGTCCGTTAATGCTAGTGGCTATGGTATCGCTGTGGAGGTATTCCAAGTAGAAATAGAGAACGAACAAGAACTGCACAAGACTATAGCCTTCGCAAATCGATCTTTACAGGCAGGAGAGAGAAATTATGGCATCTCAGAACTGGAAGCATTGGCAATTGTATTTGTGGTACAGAAGTTTGAGCAGTATCTATTGGGTCACAAGATAATTGTTTACAGTGACCATAAGACGTTGACCTTTTTAAAGACCTGTAAATTGAGGAATGCTCGTTTGGTAAGATGATCATTGTATCTCCAGCAGTTTGACCTTGAGGTTAGATATATTCAAGGGAACGACAATCTGGTAGCTGTTGAGTTATCTAGAAGTGCTGAGCTCTGTGATGACGCGGGAATTACAGCACAGACCTAAGTGAAGTACGAATGTTTGCGTTGCGCGAAGGCAGAAAGTGCATTAAAGAGGGTGATTAAGAACTTGAGACGTGAGCAGAATGCAGATGACCAGCTGAAACTAGTAACGAGCTATTTGGGAGATGCGAACTATCATAAGGTTTCGCAATACTACTGTCTGCATAAGGGTATTCTGTTTAGGAGGAAAAAGGTAGGTGTTTTTGAGTGGAAGCTGTGATTTCCCTCACAATATGTAGACTTACTAATCGACTATGTACACCTGAGGTATGGGCACTACGGTGCAAAGAAGTGCATTGCAAAATTAAAAGAGAAGGTTGTGTTTGACAACATGTACCGCCGTGTTGCCAAGCGTCTAGCATCTTGTGTAGTGTGCCAGAAAGTCCGTGCTGCTAACACCAGAATACAAAGGGATATGCATTCAGTAGAGCCAACTGAAACGCTAGAATTACTGGCTTGTGATTTGTTTGGCCCTCTTCCTCTTCGAGAGGTGGTTGCATCCATGTTTTTCTTGTTGTGAATGGATTTAGTAAATATGTTAAGCTATACCCAATTAAAAAGAGCAAATGCAAAAACGTTGGTTGAAAAGTTGGAAAAAGGTTTCTTCGTGAACGTTGGCGTTCCGAAGAATTTGCTGTCAGACAATGGGCCTCAATCTACTTCTGATAGATTTAAAGAAGGTCTGGATAAGGCCGGAGTGAAACATCTGAAAATATCTGCGTGTTTCCCCCAAGGAAATATGAGTGAACGTATTATGAGAGAATTGAATAGGCTTTGCAGGACTTATTGTGCTCGGAAACACACAAGTTGGGCAGAGCACATTAAGTATTTTGAGAATGTAGTTAACAACTTAAGACATGATGCAACTGGTTTTGCGCCTTGCGAATTGATGTTTGGCCAAGAACCGCACAATGTGATTGCAGATATGGTAGAATTCCCTATTCTAACGCAAATATCCACAGGCGACAAGAAGTTAAAGGCTAGGGCAAATATAAGAAAAAGAGCATTGGAAAGGAAGAAGCGCCATGACGCAAAAGCTGTACCCACTAGTTTTGAAATAGGTCAGTTAGTCCTTGTCAAAACCAAGGAGAAAACAAAGAAAATAAATGCAGAAACAAAGAAATTCATGTTCGTATACCAAGGACCTTTCAGGATCATAGGAAAACCACATGCCAATGCATATAGGCTAGCGCACTCTAAAAGTAAAAAGCTATTAGGTCTCAGGAACGTGATCGACCTAAAGAAGTTCATAGGTAGTGAATGAATTCTGTAGGGAGGAGGTTGTTCTGTAACCTCTACACAGTGTGGCAGCAGTGCAGTCCCAGCTGTGTGAGATCTTCTTTCCATTTCAGGTCTCACTCACTCTCTTCATCTTTCCTGTCTACAAAAATGTTGACCCCCTCTTTCCAGTATGAAAATTTTCTGAAACCAATGAATTCTGTAGGGACGGGGTTGTTCTGTAACCTCTACACAGTGAGGCAGCTGTGCAGTCCCAGCTGTGTGAGATCTTCTTTCCTTTTCAGGTCTCACTCATTCTTCAACTTTCCTATTCACCAAAATGTCGGCTCTTACTCTCAAATACTAAAATTTTCCGTCATGGCTATCAAGCCATGAGTTCTGTAACCATTCTATCCACCGATTAGTGAAAAAAACCTAATGTGACAAACCTAATAGTGACATAAACAACAGAGAAGTATGACGTAATTAAGATACAAATGTATTTGAGTAACAAGTATGTATAGAACCCTGCTAATATTGTAAGTAAAAAATGTTGTTTTATTGGAAATGGTCCCACAATAATATTTAAAAAAGATATACAAGTTCGTTTACAAGCATGATCTGAAGTGGCAGTGAAACCTATTGTATGCTGTAGATCTAAGTAATTAATAGTAAAAGAGATTGATCAGTGTTATGAAAAATATGCAGATAAGTTGTAAAAATGAACTCACCTTGTGTAGCAAGGAATGGCAGTGTAATAGAATTGAGTAGTGTTTGTGGTTGAGACGTGCAGGACATGTCCCTGAAGTTCAAAATGGTTCAAATGGCTCTGAGCACTATGGGACTCAACTGCTGTGGTCATTAGTCCCCTAGAACTTAGAACTACTTAAACCTAACTAACCTAAGGACATCACACACATCCATGCCCGAGGCAGGATTCGAACCTGCGACCGTAGCATGTCCCTGAAGTATTTATAAGGTTGGAGCTGGCCATTATTTTGGTGTAGTGTGTGACAGGACACACCTACACGTATTGAGGTTATGTGTTGGAGGTGTGAATGCGACCATAGGTAGCCTTACATTAGATGAGACAGAGCAGCTCATGGTGTCCTATAGGTTAAAGGAATTTAGCATTACCCTCGACCATAATTACTTAATGCACTTTAGTGGTAGGTCGAGAGAGACTACCTGTGGTTTCAGCGTCCGATCGAGTGGAAATGGATTGCCACATGAGCAAACTGATCAGCTGCAATGCACTATAGATATGGAATAAATGTGCTATCCTATGCTTTAAAATGTTAATAGAGTGAGTGTTAAATACGTACATACACTAGCAACATAATTGAGTAACATAATGGCAGACGTGAAACATTATTGATAGCTCAGCATAAATACACTTCAAAGTAAGTAAGTACATAATTGCAGATGTGGAACTGACACAGCAGCAGAGGACCAACAAGTGGATTTAGTTATCAATTAAACGTAGTGTGTTTTGAACACTCAGAACTGTACTATTACCACAAGTTACTCACATGTACAAAGAAGCTGAGAAGATAACTACTAATCAAAGATACTCATACTATCTCTAAGAATAAGGTAATCGAAGATGAGTCAGCTAAGTAAATAAAATACAAATGTATTAGGAATGTACCGAGCATTGGTTCAGTGTTCCGGCCCAGAAATAATAAATTGAAATTAAATAGGATTTATGATTGTATGCCTTGAGCATAAATTTTATCTAGTACGTGACTAACGGCGTTTTGAGCCATTTGTTTACCGATTTTATGACAGTTAAGTAACTGCAAGAGTAAAATTGAAACAGTTGTGTTAACTTTGTTCCAGTAACATATTGAAAGATAATATGTATATATCCCCATTTCATTGTGACCCACCCTTCGATATTAAGTGAACAGAGTCTGAGGCACTCTTTTTGTTTGTTCTACAGGACAAACCAGATAATGGCAGCCTGGTAGCTGCGTGAAAGCGTGGAGTGACTTGGACACAACTCACAGTGACCCCTCCCCTTTCCCCATGTAATTTAGAGTGAACGTGAAGGACGCACACCATAGCAACTTCCCCTCCTCTACCCTTGTGAATGGAAGTGTAGAACGCCAGCCAAAGCAGCTACAACCACGTGTGTAAAAATGAAATTGTCGTGATTTGTGAAATTTTCTTTCAGGTTTAGAAAAGACTGCTAAGATATAATCATCTGTTTATGTATCATGAATAACTGTGTTATTTTCTTTGAATTTGTGTATGTAAAAATGTATTTAATGGATTTTAAATTTTCATAATTTTACATATTTAATGTGTTTGTCTGTCTAAGGCAATATGTATGCCAAAGTGTTTCATTGATTTTGCTTGAATTTTGAGTGATAATGTTGCTTAAGAGGCAGTGAACATGCCAGCAATTTAAATAATTGAAGTAGGTAATCAGTTTTCTTTTAATATTTCTATATGTTTACATTTCAATTTTAATTTTCATAGGGAGTTAAGCTGTACTCTTGCTTCCCTTTATGTAATTAAATTTTTTTTTCGTTCATTAACATTCAAAAAAAATGTTCAGTAGAGGGTGATGTAGGGAAGCAGCCTACTCACGCCTTATAAAATTCTCATCAGTCCTTCCATTGTGTGCCAGCCTAGTCCGCTGTAACTAGCTCTGACGTCATAAACGTTGCGCAATACTTTAAAAATCAAGAAAATAACCTGAAACGGTTCTAGCATGTCAAGAGTAATACTAAATCAATATGTGTTGAATGTCAGTTCAATAACTTTAACCATTTTCGAAATTTGGACTTTTTCTGTAAAAATCATTGGCGCAACAGAAAAGAGCTAGAGACTTAATAATTTATATTTAGATTCCTTTTTCATAATAATTTAGTAGAAACAGTATTTTGGATCTCACAAATTAAAATTTTAGTTGAAATTCATAATTTTCTGGTTTTTGTCTTAAAAATTAAGGAAGCAAGATAGATTAAGTAGGCGAATAAATAAGGCTAGGATGTTTAAATTTAAGTAGAAGGGAGATCCGCTTTAATCATAAAGATGTGAGAAGTTTCAACTGAATAACTATAAAACTATAGCGATAGCGAGCTCGTCTACTGCGTGTAGTGTAATTAAATTAATTCTCTCGCCCAAAATATTTGACTTAGCCATGTCACATTTTTACTATGATTACTTACCTGTGTGCTGATTGCAAATTTAAATTGAGAGCTTCATTGGCCATCAGCAAAGGAAGCAATGATTTATTCAATAACTTAAAGTGGTGCATTACTAGCCCAGCTGCTAGAGTGGAGAGCCGATTTCATCAGGTGTTCCCTTAGCCGTCCGCTCCGCGGCTTTATATATAAGAACGCTGCATGAGGAAGTAAGGCCCCAGCTCTCCAGACGCTGAATAGCGCACCATCTGTGCCGGAAGTCGCGTCGCGTCGGTATCATTGCTATAAACAGCCTCGGATGCTGTAATAAGGTACTCGGGACACGCGTAACCATGAAATCATTTTCGAGTGAAGTGTTAATTCTGGGATGACTTTAATGATCTATCTTCAGTTTGCGTATGTCGTATTTCACGTGCCGCCATGGGACAAACATTCTACCATTATTTAGCGTGGCGTTTGATGAACATTATCATCAAATTATGGCGAGCATTCACTTAAATATTTAATTTGGACAGTTATAGTTGCATCAGCGCATTAGACTCTGAACTGCTCTGGTAGTTGGAATGTGTGGATTCTTTTTTTTTTTTTTTTTTTGATCTGTAACTTTCAGAATATAGCGAACGTTTTTACAGGATCGTTTTTGATAATGAATCCCTGACAATCTCCTAATTCCTCAGAGCTATAAGCTGTAGCTATAAGTGTATTTCTGAGATGAAGTGGGCACTAGGAATTCTAATTACAGGCTTCACGTTTTGCTAAACACTTTCTGGTTGCCAATATTGTAGTTAGAGCCAGTGTTGAGAATGGCAAAAGACAGCATAAATAATAGGAACATTTACATAACAATTAGTTCCACCCGCCGCCCCACATATGGTTAATCAGCCGCGAAATGCATCTTTTCTACAAACCAAACATTTATATAAACAACAATTATTCCACCCACCACCCCACAACCTTTGCTTTGAATTTACTAAACGTTCAATAGGGACGTGAGCTCATCTGAAGTCTGTGATTTATGTTAAAGAGCGTTCTGATATGTATATTGCGAGTAGTGAATATTTGCTACTGTAAAGGGTTACGAGGAAGAAAATTAAATTATTTATGTTATAAGAACAGTTCTAGAGCGCTACCTCTTAAATAAGTGTTTAAACAAAATAATTTCAGAATAATTTCGATCAATTTGTGATATTTAATCGCTGGTATTACTGGAAAGTGTACGATGTGCAATTGCATTTTCCTCTAGTGTGTTGATATCAATATAGGAGGAACTACCAACCAAAAATCACTACTGTAGACCTTAAAATAATAAAAACAATAACGGAAAGGTATTTAAAAACTTTATCGATAACAATCTACTCAAATGGCAGTCGTTTGTGTGCTCAATTGCAATTCCCCTGAACCTGAGCTTCTGTATAGCGAGGGTGTTACAAATGCATTCCTTCACATCACAAATCTTAATTCTTAAGACTTTATGAAAATATATTTTGTACTCGATTTCTTCTCTTATTGATGCTCGTTGTGTCTTCTAGCAATAGGTCTAGTTACTTGAAGGTACGGGCAACAGTTCTGGCACAGTGTTTAGTGCCTCTTGTGTTACGTGATATTCCCACTCAGAATTCTCACCTCGAATTCTCGGTCATTTCTTGGTTCAACTTGTGGGAAGACTGAGCCATGGGACATTCTAAATTAACTGAATGTTACAGACATTCTGAATCCTGCGTCTTCCAAAAAGTATTTATATATGCATATTTATGTTCCCACAGAAATATTCAAAACTATTGTAATTGCTTATATTTTGTGCTTCCACATTTGCATTTTGCCCTTATTCTCGGTGTGAAAGAGTCAATAAATGTGTGTGAGTATCTTTTTTTCATTTCAGTGGTAGTTAGTAGTGAAACACTTTGATGTCTGCTGTAGTCACAATGTGGCCATCTTCAGGCGAGACAAAGAATTTTTTGCCCTTTATGAAATCACTCGACAATATCCAGGTTGACGGCAGAAGGGACCCATATGGTCGGTTCTGGCTACGTCGAGAAATTTGCTGTTCTGCACGAGCACTTAAGAAGTCGACGCCAGGCAGGTGGTGAGGGTGAC
Organism: Schistocerca nitens; assembly: GCF_023898315.1. Classification (NCBI taxonomy): domain Eukaryota; kingdom Metazoa; phylum Arthropoda; class Insecta; order Orthoptera; family Acrididae; genus Schistocerca; species Schistocerca nitens. The sequence goes on along the minus strand of NC_064615.1, from coordinate 148,497,297 downwards.
TCGTAGCTTTAAGAGTGAGACTAGGGATCTCGATTTAGTATGAGTCTGTATTAATCTTCAGGCTAACTGAATAATTGTAATTGATTTTCTTGTATAGCATTTGGCTCAAAATTATGTTTTATACTTAATAAGGGTAAACAACGGTGTTATTCAAAGGTTTTCTTAAGCTTTTCTAGTATTACTGTGCTCTACCAGAACTTAGAGTATGTAAACGCATTACACGACGAAACGCTGAGGTATCCATGGAATGGTTTCTGCTCAGTATGAAAGCATAAGTGACTTTATTCTCGTGCGAATGTATGTTCCTCTCTTGTTGTGAATTCATGTCATTTTATTAGTAAGTTATCAACATCCTCTTATGTTTCACACCATGTTGTAGTGAATTCCTTCTATATGCTCTCAGAGCATTCCGGTATTACTTCCTTTAGTGAGCCCTCGTGGTATTAGATGCTCAGTTTGAGTGGGCGTGTTTTGTGTGTTTTTGTAGTGTAAAATTAAGATCTTGAAGACTTGCTTTGTTCACTTTGATCAAGGGCTCAGAGGAACCCATTGAGCCCCTAGCTCTTCGTGTTCATCGTTTGCTTATTTCCACTGCAGTTCAATCTATTTTCTAATCGTTGTTCGTATCTGTTTGATTAATTTGTTAGTAATTATTTAGATAGTTCGAAGATGCCCCACTTTATTGAGTTTTGTACGAACGTGGTTTCGTTTTTGGACAGATTTCCTTTGTGTGAGGATACTCTATGCTGATTCACTTATTGTAACATTACTACATCGCAAGGCGCAAATCTCTTGTTGATTAGTTACTTAGTGAAGGGCTAACTTCATTTGATCTCTTTTTATTTAGTGTGAATCCGGTGTGCATGTGTGAATTTATCCTGTCCTTTCAGTTTTCTATGAACTGCCCTCACGAGTCCCTCAGTATCTAGCATTCCATTTAATGAAAAGATGTCCCTACATAAATACAAGAAACGGCAAACGTTTATTCTGTTTTATTTTATTACTTACGCAATGGTTACACCCCTTTTATGAAAATAAATTGAGTTAAACGGTAATGACTGTTTCCCAACACAACCTGCTCCCCTTTTCAGACTAATATTAGGTCATCCAACCTGGAGATTCCGATGTGCAATACTTCTTGTAAGTCTAATATTTTCATGTTTTTCAGTGAGAGTTTATTATATGTTGTGGAAGCTTAAATTCTCGTTGTCTTTCATTCAGAAAGAGCATGCGCATTATTAATTTTATTTCAGTTCATACATTGGAGAAAGGAATTAAGTCTTTGCAATTGATGTGTATTAAAGTCAGTAATTAATTATCTTGCTACGGTTAAATGTTCTCAACTCAGCTGGATGGCGACCCTGAGTAATGATGAATAGTGAATGTCCGAGTAGACCTCAGAGTTCCCCAGTTTTCCAAATAGTCAATCCGAAGTTCACACGAAACATTGTAAGTTCCCCTGGGTAAGATCTGAATCTAAGCAAGTTCACAGAACCCATTTAATTCAGTATGTAAATGGAGACGAAAATGAAATAGCCGTGGGAGACTGAAATGACTCTCAGAAGTGAGAATCATTTTGTTATAAATAACTACCAAAAGGTTTTAAAAGTGTGTATTTTTATTATTTGACAGCAATATGCAAAGAGGTCATCAAATGGCAAACGTTTAGACTATTAGTATCTTAAGGGTTGAAACTACTTGCAGTGTATTTTATGGATGGTATGATGCAAGACTTTAAGATTAACAGAAAATTACTGGAGAATACTGCATCAGTAGTAGCAGCAGAAGTACTGAAGACAGACAATGTCTGCTTAAAATTAACTGACACTGTAAATTAGGCGATAATGAAAAGTGCAGTAAACAGTTCGATAGAACGGAAAGGGATTCATTTAGAAAGGGAAATCACGGAAGTTTGTAAAACGAATATGGGAACAAGAATGGTAAACTCTCAAAGCCATTAGGTAACACAAAAATATCCACAGAGGGAAATTAAAAAATGTTCAGATAAAGAAAGTCACTAAGTGAAATCAATAAAGCGTGCAGGAGAGTCGATAAGAATGGAACATCTAGATATAAATATGGACCAGCAATGTAGTTTTTGTCCCCTACTAGTCAACCTGCAGGTCCAAGAAGTAATAACGGAGACAAAAGTTTCACTAGTCGAAGTACAATTCAGGGTGAAAGGATATCAATTTTAAGATTGGTTGATACTATTGCTATCCATAATGAAATCGAGGAAGAATTGTAGGACCCCCTGTGTAATGGAATGAAAAGTTTAATGTGCGCACAGTATGAACTGAAAGTATGAAAAAAAAAGTCGAAAGTAATTCAGAGTAGGAGAAATGAGATTAGCGATGAACTTAACATAAAAATAAGGGACCAAGTAGCAAATTCAGTGACGGAATTCTCATATCTTCGAAGTAAAACAAACCATCGCAGTTGAAGCAGGTGTGACCCTCTCTTGCCTACGATTATGTATACCTGTGTTACCTGAGAGGCATGTAAACCGAAATGATGCTGAAAAGTATACAACTAACCATAGTACTATAAGTAGATACGCTGCCCAAGTAACGAATGAGTCCAAACATACATAATTAGAAAGATTAGTTATGGATAATAGTCGAATTTTTCATCAGTGAAAGAAACTTCAGTTAATTAATTTTAAACTACAAACTTATTTATTTGTCATCTGTCCTAAAGTGAACAATTTATTTGTGAAATTAACTGTATTTAATTGAATTTAAGTGTACATAAAAAAGTATTTAATCAATTCCTAATACATATTCAAAACTTCAGATTTCATTAAAAACTGATGGAAAAATTAAAACTAAATAGCTTATTACATCACAAGATGCAGTGATAACCATGTACCATAACCTCAAGGTAGTCTTTACTGCAAGTAATTCTGAATAACCAACCTAAGTAATGTAACCCTTAAATTCGAATGATTTCAAAACAAGAACCGTACCGCTGAAATATGATAGCCGAGACATCGATTCGTAAATTTACCAAACACATAAAATTAATTAGCATAGCTGAATAAAAACTGCTTTCCGTATGTTCGATAATTTCAAAAGTTATGAAACATCACTTTGAAAAAGTTAGTTGAGACCGTTGTACAGATGACACAAAAATGAATTCTTAATGACAATGATTAATCAGTGAGAAGTGGGATTTCAATTTAAGAGAAAATTTGACAATGTTGTCTGGCAAAATTATCTAGTTTTATTACATTCTTTCATTAATGATGTGATTATCAGTATTTAAGATAATAGAATATGGGCCATGTCTGTGGTAGAAATGAGCTGAGTTATTGACCAGAATACAATTATTAATAAGATTTATGCAGTTAATGTATTGTCCATTTTCCACTGGTCTGCACATTTTCCTTGACTTCTTTGTGTGCAAAAGTGGTGTTTCTTAGTGTGGAGTAGTCTGTCTCTCATGTCTCTCCATCCTTCTCCTTCATAACCTCAACAATTTTATTAGGATTGAGTACCATCTTTCTTACACAACTGGCTTACTTAATTTCGCAAACTTCATTACTATTGACCTCTGTCGTTCTTAATTTTAATTCTTATCCCTCTATTCCATTGTGCTAACCTGTCATTATATCTGATCAGGTAGCTTTTGTTCCTCCCTTACTTCTAATGTTTCGTCATTATCTTTGACAATTGGCTCTGCCTCTTGCGGATACTCGAATACTACTGGAGAGTCAGGGACACTAGTGCACAAAGACACATTGTTGCTTCAAAAATGTGTGAATTTTGCTTCGATATCAATTAACTTCTTTATAATATGAGGCTCAGAGCCCCTCTATGGATGTTTTCATGTGTTTTTTTCCACATGAAACTGTCCACATTTGCGTAAATTATTTTTCTCATTGTTAATAATTATTTTGTTGTTATTACTATACTAATGTCGATGCTGATGGATCAACGCGCCTCTGTTTACTCCAGTTCGCTGTGCTGTGTCGTATCTGTCCATTTTTGGAACAATTAACTCTGTGAAATTGTTTATTACTGTCTCCACTTACTCTTCTCCTTTCTCTGTCTGCTCATGAAAATCGCACACCATATCCGGTGCTTCTCTTATTGTTGTTGGGCTTGTTCTGATTATTATTATATCTGCTCTCATTAGTTCTATACCACCCCTCGAGCTCAGCTGCTCTTTTCAAAACTTTGAGCCTATCGTATTCTTCTAAGCCGGTATAACCTTGGACATTCAAAAGCAATTTTCTCTGCAGCATATGTAACAGATGATCTTGTGTAACAAGCTCTTTTATGCGTTAAACCTCTCTGCACAGTTTGTTGTAGTTAGACCTCACATTATTTTCTCCACCTCATAGAGTAAGGACGAGCATACTTACTGTTACCAATATGCTGCTTGAAATGTACACACAAATTCTTCTGATGTTTCACAGCTTTCTGAAGCGCGAATTACTCAAAATCGTGCACCTCCACTGAGTTTTGTTTCCGAAATTTAAACGATTTGAAGACCACACGGAAAGAAGGGGTTAAGTCCATTTTATAGATTTTCAGGAGAGCAATTTTAAAGTTTAAAACGTTACAGTTTCATTAGTTATTGAAATATGCTTTTGTAATTCATACAGTAACTTCAAAGACCTGTTCTTTAGGACTCCTTAAAAGTGGAAAGGACGTTATTAAAATTTGAACCCTGTATGTCGTTTTATCTCAATGTCTATTTTTTAATTTCTTTATATAAAGCACTAATTAGATTGTAATTGTCAGAATGTAATGTGATATTGGGATGATACTTCACTAAAAAACTTCCCTAGAACTCCCCTGACAAAGATCTATTCATCTTTGAGTCTAGTCATTATTGTACAGGACGTTCATGACTAATCAGGTTTTAGGGACAGTATTGTTTATCAATATTAAGTTATTATTTTCATTGCACTCATGTGAATTATAATGATTAATGAGCCCATGTCTCAACTTTTGTATCTTTAAATGACCTCATATACAACTACCAACAATTATTAGTAATAGTTATAACATATAGATTAAAATACAGTTAATAGGACGTAATTTTAGTTATCAGCATAAATCACAGTTCTTATAACCCAGTCTTCATTTCTCACTTTTTACTCATTACAAACAAATAACACAAAACATGTTTGTAAATTCACTGCCAGAAAGTAATAATTGTATAGTATTCTTGGGCCCTGTGTCACAGAACACCTTCAGTTCTTGCAGATTGCGATACTTTTCCTTGGTGATAGCTAGCAGTCATGAAACATTGGACATGTGGCCTCTTATTAGTATGGTATCTCAATAGATTTGTTATAATAAAGCAGAACCTGCTATTTTACACATCGATACGATCTAGTTTCATTTCATTACTGTGACTAAAGTCTTTACCAGCCTACCGTTGTAACAGGGTGAAGGAAACAAAAATTCACCTTCTGCAAGTTCTGGTTCTTCTTCCATTCGTCCAGCGGGGGCATTAACAATTGATGTGATCCAAGATTCGTTGTAAGTGTCATGATGAGTGATAACCCTTGGATGGTGACATTCTGTCTTCATCTACTTAATAATTAGCGATGGGAATGAACATTTTGGCCTATATCGTGGTTGTAAGAAATCAGTCCAGTCACGTATCATTGATCCATCAACTTCAACAACTTGAAAAGGAATTAATTTCATGTGCACATCTTTAATTGTGTCTGTCCAGTCCCTTGGGACCTCAGCTTCTGTTTTACGTCTGGTGAGGCCCATGTCTTTGTCACTTTCCAGGTATGAATGTCCTCTTACTGGGAATGTCACTCGAATTCATTCAAATTGATTCGCATGATGGACGAGATAATGGATGAACCTGAAAATGGTGTAGTTATTGTTTTGACCACCACATGAGTCACAGAAGTTATTCAAATTTTTAACGTCAGGATCCAGAAACTAAGTAACATAATGATGCAGCAAAGAAACTAAACCATTTGAACCTTTCTTCCCTATAGTTTCAGGACAAACATAAAACACTCCATTACTGTCTGAGAGCCGATGTGTGTTGAAATAGGTATAGAGAAAGCTGTCGCTTATAATAGATAACGTTGGTGCTGATGTTTGTACATGGAAGATTTCGTTGGAAATCCATACATGTCGATTCTGTGTTTGTAAACTTTCTGCTTCTCTGTCGAGATTGTCTTTTACGCTGAGAGAATGCATCAAGTTTACGGTGGTGCAGTTCATATTCAATCTTCTCTCTCTTAATATCACTCTGATCGACTGATCTTTCCTTTATATCTGTTGCATGTGTGAGTTGTACCTCTAGAGCTTTGAAAATTACAGAAAACTTATTACAAGTACTGCATGTACCACCTCGAGGGAAACCGAATGAGATATTAAATTTTGTATTAAATTTTTTACGAGTTTCATATGATACGGAAGAAGTAGAATGGCGTCTCTTGAAACATCTGAACATCATCTTGATTATGAGTTCTTCAGGTAAATACAGTTTCTGTGTTTTATTTGTGCTGTAATGACTGGACTGCCATTTAAACAGCTCGATGTGAGCGCAGATGTTTTTCTCCATTTCTGTCGAAAGTTTATGGACTCGGTTTCCGTGTATCCCTTTCTTATCAAATGGCGCCATGCCTTCATTTTTTAAGGAATTCCTCATACTTTCTAATCTTTCCTTTGAAATACCATGCAGTGATATAAGGACCTTTTGACAAACAGACAATTCTGTCACAGTATTGTCCCTCATTACTCTGACCTTATAATGATATGTATAACCACGCAAAGCAGCTACTGTCTCATCTCTGTGAGGCCTTCGGTGTTGTACATCGTCAACAGAAATCAGTCCTGTCAGGTGACAACGTCGCTCATTCCAGTACTTTAGCAAACTGAAATTAGATATTAATCTAGACTTCTCTGCATCAGTTAACAAATCAGTACAATTCTTCTTGCAGTTACAATGCTCTCCTATTTCATGCGCCATTGTTCTTAGCCTTTTAGATACTTCAGACTGTCTACCATAGCTCTGTCTTTTTCTAGACTTACCACCGCATCTTGACTCTGGATATTCCATCACCAGTTGAAACACCGACCTCAGTTGAATTTTACACGAAATTCAATTCTGCATAAATCACGGCACGAAATTCAGTTCCACCACAGCATAAAGCAAAGAAACTAATGTCAAATCTGCTCCGTGTTAGTTTCGACAATACATAAGGAAGATCAACAATGGCATTGGATTTAACAGTTCAACAGTAAGACTTCCGTAAAAGCAGAAAAAAAACCAATACAGCTCCGAAATCCGCATCTGCTGAACTTCAACCTTTCTGTCCCTATATTGTATGGACCTGACCCGTTTTCTCCATATAGACCATATTTTAATCTGGCTATAGCTCCGTGACTTCACCCATCACATTCATTTACGTTCACTCAACTAAAAGTACATCTGATGTACTTCATAATGATATCACTAACTCATTGTCGTGAGAATTGGACTTAACACAATCTTTCCATGTAGTCTTCATTTCTTTTTAGGGAGTTCTAAGGAATTAATTTCGTTTATACTGGACGAATTATCCCTTTCAGGTGGAACTTTTCTAGTTTGGCACTCACTTGGCAATGGGATACATCTCCTAATGGGAAAGTAGCTGCCAGCCAACTAATACTTTCTAAACTTTCAAATTGTTCATTAGGTTTTAACGTCAGGGATTTCAAATTTTGTACTTATTTGCCTTTAAGTTCTGTAATCTATTGATTTATGTCAGTTTCAAGAGTTTGTTTTCATCATGAATATCTGCTTATACTGCTGGTACTGAATCAATCAATTTTTTGTAAAATATTTTCTCAAAATCTTTTAAGAGCTTCCCTATGTTGGTTTGAATTTGCACAGTCTGTCCATTTAGACGATATACAAATTGATTAACTTCAGTATCAATTTCATTATTATGATTTCTTATTTTTTGTTCACCTTTCTATTTTCGTGTTCTATTTTTTCTCAAATTTATGGCAAACAGCTTCTTTAGGCCAGTTTCTACATCTACATCATACTCCATAAGCCACCTAATGGTATGTGGCGGAGGGTACTTTCCGTAGCACTATCTGATCCCTCCAACGCTGTTCCACTCGCGAATACTGTGTGGGAAGAATGATTGTCGGTAAGCCTCTGTATTAGCTCTTATTTCTCGAATTTTCTCCTCGTGGTCAATACGCAAGATGTATGGGGGGAGGGGATGGGGGTGTAATATGTTGTCCGATTCCTCCTGAAAAGTGCTGTCCCGAAATTTCAATAGTAAACCTCTCCATGATGCACAACTCCTCTCTTGTAACGTCTACCAGTGGAGTTTGTTTAGCATCTGCGTAACGCTCATTCGCCAGCTAAAAGCTCCCGTCACCAAAAGCGCCGCTCTTCGTTAGATCTTCTCTATCTCGTCCATCAGTCCTATCTGTTAGGGATCACAGATAGATGAACAATACTCCAGAATCAGGCGAACAAGCGCCTTATAAGCCACTTCCGTCGTGGATGAGTTACATTTCCTTAAGATACTTCCGGTGAATGTGAGTCTGGTGTCTGCTTTTCCCACTATCTGTTTTATATGTTCATTCCACTTAAGGTCGCTTTGGATAGTTACGCGTAGATATTTTACGGCAGATGCTGTCCTCAGCTGTTTGTCATCAGTAATGTAGCTGTACAGTAGTGGATTTATTTTCCTATGTATGAGCTATATGTTACATTTTTTTTACCTTCAGGATCAACTGCCAGAGTCTGCACTATTCATCAGTTCTCTGTAGGTCGTTCTGCAAATTCTTACTATCTTCTGGCGTTGCTACTTTGGTATACACAACTGCGTCATCTGCGAAGCCTTAAATAGCATCCGACACTTTCTACTAGATCATTTATACATACTGTAAGCAGCAACGGTCCTACCACACTACCCTTTGGTACTCCGGATATTACCTTTACATTTATCGATTTAGTTCCGTTAAGAGCGACGTGTTGAGTTCTATCTGTAAGAAAGTCTTGAATCCAATCACAGATCTGCTCCGATATTCCGTAAGTTCGTATTTTTTTCATTAAATTGCGAGGTGCCGGGGCTAGCAGTGTATTTATCACTAAATTCTACTAGAATCCACATATGTAAATCATGCTCTAAGCCCCCCCCCCCCTATTTTAACTCCGACTTTTGCTGTTGCACAAGGATAAAAAAATACGCGAACTGACTCTAATCAACCCTGCCAGTGGAGTAGAAGAGAGTTTGGCACCTGCAATAATTTAATTTGATAAATAAGTTAAATAAGCAAAGGTTTCATTAGCATAGTGAGGAATGATAGGGTTGCTCTATCGATTAACAGAATGAAAGTTCTGTCCAAAATAACAATATGATTTATTAAGACTAAACACAGAATAGTAAAAGAAACACAGTAAATATTTATAATACATCAAATTGGCTCACATTGGAGATTCATACAAACACTGTAAAGGTGAAGTTGTCCCTAAACTAGATCGTGAGGTTTAAGACGAAGTGGTATGTGGAGCCAATTCCTTGCCACTCAAATTTCAAGAGAGACACACAGCTAACCCAACAGTAATTGCTGCTACTCAAGACAGAACAAAGTTAGAAAAAGACGAACAGGCGCGCTCTGCTGAGCTCTGATTATCACCTAGGAAAATCCCTGTCTGCCGGTGCTGCGGACATACATTACCAACTGTCTTCTTGACTGCCAGGACACGATCTGGCGTACCGGAGCCGTTGGCTGGTTGCTTCGACGTCCTCGACCGAAAGGCGAGAGCCGACTACCTAGAGCACCCGTACAGGCCGAACACACAACATTCCCGCCCCCACGACAGTGGCCGTGGTTACGTTCCAATCGGCAACTCGAAAACCGGCGGAAATTCCACTCCATTGCCGGAGCACTACCATTCCACCAATGGAGATTCTTGGCGCCAATTTCTGTGCTGATTTTGCTACGTCACGGAGCTATGCCCTGAGCAAGCCAATCCCAGTTACTATTTTGCAGAAAGCGCGGGAATTTTCCCGCCACAGCTGCCTGGGTACATAAGTCATTCCCACGCCTCGCTGGTAGCCCGCCAGAAAGTGTTTTCGCTAAGCTTCTGCGAAGCAACGGAACCTCCAGCCCAGCCGCCACTTCCGGCCCCAAACGGGCGCGTCTCCTGACAATGCCGGCGTCCGGAAAGCATTCACTCGACCCCCCACGCCTGTCGGCCTACCCTTTCAAAGTCAGAAGAGCCTGCCTGTCACTGGACCACCCGGGTGACGAGAGATGCTGCATGGGAAGTCCGCGTGTGAAGGAATAGCAACCCTCCACCGCATGCAACTAGAGAGGACAATCGTAAGATAGAAATATGAGAGGGGGCTCATGCCACCTCTCAAAATGGCCATGCTGTACGGTGTAAAATGCCATACTGAAATCAAGGAACACGGAATAAACCTGAGCGCCGATGTCCACTGCTCTGTGGATCTCATGGAGGAACAGACCGAGCTGGGCTTCGCAGGATCTCTGCTTGCGGAATCCATGTTGATTTTTATAGAGGAGCTGTTCATTTTCGTAAAACGTCATAATTCTTGAGCATAAAACATGTTCCATAGTTCTACAACAGATTGACGTCAACGGTATAGGTCTATAATTGTGTGACTCTGTCGTACGGCCTTTCTTAAAAACAGGATTGACCTGCGCTTTTTCCCGGTCGTTAGTTACCTTTCGTTGCTCAAGTGATCTACGATAAATTACTGCTAGAAGGAGAGCAAGTTCTTTCGCATAATCTTTATAGAATCTTACAGGTATCTCGTCTGGTCCTGAAGCCTTTCCACTATTAAGAGATTGTAGCTGTTTTCCATGGCCGGCCGGAGTGGCCGACCGGTTCTAGGCGCTTCAGTCTGGAACCGCGCGACCACTACTGTCGCAGGTTCGAATCCTGCCTCGGGCATGGATGTGTGTGATGTCCTTAAGTTAGTTAGGTTTAAGTAGTTCTAAGTTGTAGGGGACGGATGACCTCCGCTGTTAAGTCCCATAGTGCTCAGAGCCATTCGAAGCATTTTTTGTTTTTCAATTCTGCGATCGGTTATCTCAGTATCTGCCATTTAGATGTTTGTACGACAATTTAAAGGAGGGACAGTGTTACGATCTTCCGCGGTGAAACAACTTCGGAAGGCCGAATTCAGTATTTCGGTTCAAATGGTTGAAATGGCTCTGAGCACTATGGGACTCAACATCTTAGGTCATAAGTCCCCTAGAACTTAGAACTACTTAAACCTAACTAACCTAAGGACATCACACACACCCATGCCCGAGGCAGGATTCGAACCTGCGACCGTAGCAGCCCCGGGGTTCCGGACTGCAGCGCCAGAACCGCACGGCCACCGCGCCAGGCCCAGTATTTCGGTCTTCTCTCTGTTATCTTCCGTTTTGGTGCCATGGTGGTCGCTGAGAGAATGAATCGGTGATTTTGACCGACTTACTGATTTTACATACGACCAAAATCTCTTAGCGTATTTACTCAGGTCGGTTGACAACGTTTTTCTTTCAAAATCGTTGAACGCTCCTCTCATTGCCCTCCTTACTCTCATTTTCGTTTCGTTCAGCTTTTCTAGGTTTTTGCTTCTCTTGAATCTGAGATGAAGTGCTCTTTGTTTACGTAGCGCTTTTGTAACACGGCTATTAAAGCATGGTGGATCTTCCCCATCCCTTAAAACCTTACTCGGAACATACTTGTCTAGGGCATATTGAACCATGCCTTTGAATTTTGTCCATTTGTTCTCTACATCTTCGTCCGTCCTCATCACTGAAAGTTTGATGCCGACTGCTAAGATATTCTGAAATTTGTATCCTGTCACCCTTGCTGAGTAAATATACCTTCATCCTTTCTTAACATTCCTTGTAGGACCCGTCGTCATAGATGCTGTCACGGCCTTATTATCAATGATATCTTCCTCTACGTTAACTGATTAGATACGTTCAGGTCTGTTTGTTGCCAGGTGGTCTAAGACGTTACTTTCTCGAGTTGGTTCTCTAACTATCTGATCAAGGTAATTTTCGGACAAGACTTCCAGAACAATGCCACACCATTCTCTGTCTCTAGCGCCAGTTTTGATGGCTTAACACTCCCAATCTATACCTGGAAAGCTGAAGTCACCCACTATTAGAACGGCATGGTCAAGAAAATTAGTAATGATTTTCTGCAAGTTCTGTCTTAAGCGCTCTATAGCTACACATTCTGACCCAGGCGATCTATAAAAGCATCCGATCACCATTTTTGACCGTTCTTTGATTCTCAGTTTACACAGATTAATTCACATCGGAATCCATGGTAACCTCGCTAGACTTTATGGAATTTTTTACTGCAATAAACACCCCGCCACCATTGGCGACTAACCTATCCTTACGATAAACATTCCAATCTGAACTTAGGATTTCGTTGTCACTGACGTCTGGTTTCAACCAGCTTTCTGTTCCCAATACTATCTGTGCATTATAACCTTCAGTAAGCGATACTAATTCTGGGACCTTTCCTTGGATGCTCCTGCAGTTTACTACAATTCCAATACTATATGTGGATTATAACCTTCAGTAATCGATACTAATTCTGTTTTTGATCCCAACGGAGGGTTTCTCTAATCTAAAAAAGCCCCATGTGCACGCCACACGTACCCCTCTACCCTAAAAGCCGCTTCCTGCGTGTAGTGCACGCCTGAACTATCTGAACTATTAAGGGGAACCCTACAATTCTGCATCCGATAGCGGAGGTCGAGCAATTCGCATCCGAAACTGTCGCAGAGTCGTCTGAGCCTCAGGTTTAGACCTTCCACTCTGCTCCAAACCAGAAGACCACGATCAACCCTGGGTACGATGCTGCAAATAGGCAACTTAGCGTGCACTTCGCGTGCGTTGCTAGTTGCCCTCATCAAATCAACCAGCCGCCGAAAGGAGCCGAGGATGGTCTCAGAACACAAGTGGCAGGCGGCGTCATTCGCGCCGAAATCTGCCACTACATGCAGCCGGTTTCACCCAGTGCGCACGATAGCCGCCGCACAACCTCCTCCACATCACGGGTGAGACCTCCCGGCAAACATACCGAATGCACACTGGAATTCTTTTACGCCTTGCCTGCTATCTTCCTGAGGGGCTCCATCACCGGCTAAACTTAAAGTTTGTGATTTATCCCTTAAACTTTCGGTCCATTGATTCGCTGAAAGAACCTACCTAAATTTCTAATTTACTGTCGAGATATCCTAAGTTGTTAGCTAAGATCTGAATAATTTTAATTATTGTATTACAGTCACACATTTTGTTTTTTACTGATTTAATTTTCATTCCCGCATCTCCTGCGTAATCTCTGCCTCTTCCGACCTCTTGTGATCTAAATCTGCAGTATCTTATTTCTTATACGCTTAACTTGTGTTTTTCATGACTCAGAAGTTACCATTTTGCTCTCTGCTTAACACTGAAATGTGGCTTTCATTTGTGACATTCATTTCGCAGATTATTTTGCATATTTGAAGTAAATAAACCCATATAATGGTTAATTAGACTTCTTATGTGGATTAGAAAGAGAGATACGTGATGATTAGACACATGTCTGAAATAATACGGGCTTTGGTAATGATAACATTTAGTTGCATGCTGTAGGTGTAAGCAAAGTGGATTTGCCAGTGGAGGCGGGGAGGCGAAGGCCGGTGAGCGCCGGAAGAGCATTGTGCAGGGGCCGGGGGTCCCAGGGGTGCGGCCACTGACCTGCTGTAGTGTAACGACGTATAGATTTGTTTAAATGATTTTCTTTCAACATATGACCATGTGTAGACTTCGTCACCTACGTCAGTTACAACCCACTTCAAAAATTATTTATATTCTTTTTAAATTGTCTCAGAATGGTTCTTGAACGAAACTGTAAAACATCATTTGAGTCGTATGCACAAAATTACGTCACTCGGGCCAATCGGTTTGCGTAAACTTTTTCAATTTTTAGATGTCGTTTGTTTCTCCTCAGAAATTATATTGATGCACGTTATCTGATTTAATCGACAATAGAACCACATTGAATAAACTTTTTGAGATTTAAAGTCGCGATGAACGCTGTCAAAATTCAATAATCTTGTCAAATATATTATTAATTCATTCACATAATTCTTCATAAATAAACCCTCGGAACACGTATTTCAACTTTAATAGCATCCACTAGTTTATTATCTTCCTACATACAGACGTGAACCTGAGCCTTGACAAGACAAAAACTAACATTATCAATAAGATTAAACTCTCTACGACGTCATTGTTGTACAAAACATTACAAAATATTCATTTTCAATTTTTAGAAGCACGACGCAACAAATCGGTTTCAGAATCTTCTGTCGCTCTTTTGCTGTCGACCCGTGACGTATAGTGGCCAGCAATTTTCTCTCTGGTCCCGGCACCGAAGATGCTGTCTCCGTTCGTTGCGCCGCCCTTTCCGTACATGAAACATAAAAAATAAATACAAAACTTTAGACAATTCACAAATATTACAAAAATTACATAAACAAAACTAAATTAAACTTATATTCACCTGCAAACTGGGCTGACACTGGTGGATGTGTGACGCTTCAATAACGTGCCCCACTACATACCCCACCCACAAGCTCAGTTTGTCAGGTTTTAACCGAAAACTTTTTCTATATACCATATTTAACTGTTAATACATTTTCCTCACATTTTACGTAATCTAGAGTTCTTGCTCTTAGATAGATTTAATCCTTTTAATACGATATTTTTGTGACTATTTGTCATTTACTCTTAATTGTGCTATTATGGTAATTCATAACCGAATATATGGAGATTACTCCTCTTCATTTAATAGTTGCTAATAAATACTAATTTAGTACGTTCTTTAACGTTGTTACATTAGGACAGAGCGTTCAAATTATGATAAATTAGTTTTAGTTTTATTCACTTACTAGAGTTATTCTTTCCAAAATTGTATATTACTAATAAGTTTCTCACAATAACTAATGGTACTATTTACTTTACGTCATTCTTTTCCCTAATGCCCTATTTATGCCTGAGGTCAAGAAGAAATCAAGCAAACCTTTCTTTAGAATCTCGGCACGGCTTTCTTTACCTTCGGACTCTCTGTTGTGTAATGGCAATTTATTTAGGAGAAACAAGCGAGAGAGCCCCGTTTGGTGTGTTCTATATTAACACTATTACAAATCTCTATTAAAGGCACTCTGCTATGTTCTCGTGAGCCATTCAGCTCTGGACGCCCATGGTCCCTAAAATTATTAACCATCCCCTTTGGTTCCTACTGTCCGAGTAAATTTAAAATATACAAAATTCCTTTTGACCTAATAGCAAAATTTCTTCCATATAAATCCCCCTTTTGGTTATCTTTCTCTTTTTGAAGTACCAGTAGATTATTGTAGAACACTTGTTTAAGCTTTCTGTTTAATTCTTTAAAATAATACGTAACTATCACGAAAAACTTCACATGAATAAATTAAGAACGCTCTTCCGTGTGTAACCTATACTAAATATTAACTTATTTAGGAATGAAGGGTTTCATTTGATCATCACTATATAATCCTTTAATTACACCTGATGAAGGTTCCATAAGAAGTAACGCTTTGGGATGTACAATCTTATGTACAACATATGGACCTTCAAAGATAAAGAAGAATTTTCTACATTCCTTATCGATCTTAGAACTTTTAGGATGAGATCGTACTAACATAAGATCTCCTACCTAAAATGAGGGTTCTATAGCATGTTGATTATAACTTTTAATTGTCCGTTCGGCATTTTTTACAATGTGTTCGCAAACTTTTTCGTCTGGATAGACAATTCGTAGAGTAACATTTTTCTTTCCTTTATATAATACGGTAACCTACTAATTAGGACTGGTATTAGATGACTTTCAATAATTGGTTCTTCAATTAATTTAGCACGGTTTAAATGCCATTCAAAATAATTCCTATAACCTCCCCACCGTTTAGAATAAGGAGGAGGGTCTAACAACTCTAAAGTTAAGTGTTGTTGTTTCCCTCTTGACCAATAATTTTGTTTAAACTGCTTAACGAAATCATCCCAGTCTCTAAATTCAGTTCTATGCAGTACTGCCCATTCCGCAGCTTCTGCTTCTAAATGTCCTATTACAAATTGAATCCGTTTCTCATTACTCCATTTAGGAGATAATGAAGTTTCAAAAGCTTTTATAAAGATTATAGGGTGAAGTGCGCCTCCTGGTTTGAATACAGGAAATCGACTTGCTACATTTGAATTTGTCGTTATATCATCCCAACATTCTGCGAGAGACATAGTTGGATTTTGTTTAGATTGCAGAGACGGAGTTGCATCGGATTGGCTTGCCGTGATTTCTTTATTTGTATTGTTGTCGTCCGAGCTAGCAAACACGATGCGACTGTTGTCTCTGATTACGTTATTACTTCTACTACTTGAAATGTTTTCATTATTATCTAATTCCGATAACCGTTTAGTAATTTCCTGTATTCGCATTTCTGTATTGGATACGCGATTAGCTAATATCGATTCTTCACTGTGTTCACGATGTGAACGCTCTGTACCTTCGTCAATGTTATTATCTTTGGCAGTCTCAAGGTTACTGCATATTTCAGTAATTAAAAATTTCATGTTTTCCATTTCGGTATGATCTTTTTCTACTCGATGAGTTAATATCTCTAATTCTACATTATCTATTGAAGAAATCTCTACAGGTTTGGTAGAAACCTCTTTAATAGATTCTAATAATTCTCTACGAACAGTTTCTGTTTGCATAGAAAATTCATCTCGTAACTTATCGTTATTTTTCTCTATTTCATTTACAACTAAGACATTGACATTATCTAGTCTCTTGGTTAAGTCAGTAATATCATTTCGCATGCGAGCTTTTTCCTCACGCGATTCCTGGATATGTTCTTCTAACCTTTTACAATTATCAGCAATCTTGTTACTAAGTCCTACTAGTTTTTCCTGCATTTCGACTTTAGAAGCCTCTATTTTATCACTTAATTCTCGACTGGTTTCATTAAGATGTTCCTGTAACCTGTCTGTCGATTTTGTTAGCTCCCCTTTTAATCTAGCATTTGACTGTTTTAATTCCTCTTTCAATCTAGCAGTAGATTCTTCGTTAGACTGTCTTAATTCCTGTTTTAGTTCCTCTTTTAATCTAGCAGCAGATTCTTCGTTAGACTGTTTTAATTCAGCTAAAAAATCCCCGTTAGATTGTTTTAATTTAGCGATCGCCCTAAAAAAGGATCTCATGCTCCTATCGGACGTAGATTGATCTGGGTCAACAGAAAGGTCCGATCTTACTCGTCGGCTTTGACCCGTGACGTAAGCGTGTTGTGGTGTGTGACGTCATTACGGCGCGGAAAACCTAATACATGGTTTGATGTACTCTTGTTTAAAGAACATGTATACGTAATATGAAGCAATTTGATGAACATATTGATCTGTAGCGTAGCCCACTTGAGGTTAGGTTGGGAGTTTTTTTTTTGGAATGCGGCCGCGGCAGCGGCCGCCTATGATTCGAAAATATTGATTTGACACTAATGAAGCCTGTGGGGGGATGGGGGGGCACTGCAGACTCCCCCCACCGCATAACGACATATTTAGTTTCTCCCCACCCAAAAACCCCCAATTTCCCACGCTTGTCCCGTTACAGTCATTAGGCTTTTTGTGAAACTTGTGTATTTCAGTGTTTACAATACGTATTCCATGTTTTTATATCCGCCATATTGGAATTGTTGTTTATGGTCGTTTCCGCGGTATTTGTGACGTCATGGGTCAAAGCCGACGGGTAAGATCGGACGCTTCTGTATTTCCATTGATCTTCGTCTGACATTTCACTTCTCGACATTATTGTAAGATATTAACTAGTTACACTCGCAGACTTGTAATCAACAATCCTGTAAAAGTACACTCCCTATGTACAACACTCCACTTCCAACTTGAAACAAAGTCACCGGACACTAATATTGTAGTTTGTAGTTCTCGGTGATCAGTGTGCTGCTATGGGCTGCAGAAGTAACAGCCGTCGATGCAGCCGCTGAGATGCTGCGACCACGCTTCCGCAACCGGCAGGACGCTGAGTCGAACACCGGAGACGTCACTGGCTGCAACCACGCCCGGCCCACCGTTGACAGGCGAAGCCCTCAGCAACACCTCTAATACCAGCCGGAGGAATGCCCCCCCCCCCCCCCCCCAGCTGACGTACTGGGCCTGTTAGTCTAGGAGAAAAAGGTTGTCGGGGTTTGCAGCGTTCAGCTGCTGCCCGACAGATGCGCCTTCTCGTGGAATAACTGCGTGACCGTACTGCTTGGCTGCGCTCCGTCAGATGCCCACACCCGCGAAGTTGCCGCTGGCTGGTGAAGGCTCCACGAAGACTCGCGTTGACTTCCGAAGGACTCTTGATGTTTTAATTGTCTCGTACCTGTGTGCCTTAGATGCACACAAGTCCTGTTTATAAGGTCGCCATGGTGTAGTGTAACGACGTATAGATTTGTTTAAATGATTTTCTTTCAACATATGACCATGTGTAGACTTCGTCACCTACGTCAGTTACAACCCACTTCAAAAATTATTTATATTCTTTTTAAATTGTCTCAGAATGGTTCTTGAACGAAACTGTAAAACATCATTTGAGTCGTATGCACAGAATTACGTCACTCGGGCCAATCGGTTTGCGTAAACTTTTTCAATTTTTAGATGTCGTTTGTTTCTCCTCAGAAATTATATTGATACACGTTATCTGATTTAATCGACAATAGAACCACATTGAATAAACTTTTTGAGATTTAAAGTCGCGATGAACGCTGTCAAAATTCAATAATCTTGTCAAATATATTATTAATTCATTCACATAATTCTTCATAAATAAATCCTCGGAACACTTATTTCAACTTTAATAGCATCCACTAGTTTATTATCTTCCTACATACAGACGTGAACCTGAGCCTTGACAAGACAAAACCTAACATTATCAATAAGATTAAACTCTCTACGACGTCATTGTTGTACAAAACATTACAAAATATTCATTTTCAATTTTTAGAAGCACGACGCAACAAATCGGTTTCAGAATCTTCTGTCGCTCTTTGGCGGTCGACCCGCGACGTATAGTGGCCAGCAATTTTCTCTCTGGTCCCGGCACCGAAGATGCTGTCTCCGTTCGTTGCGCCGCCCTCTCCGTACATGAAACATAAAAAATAAATACAAAACTTTAGACAATT
Organism: Schistocerca nitens; assembly: GCF_023898315.1. Taxonomy (NCBI): domain Eukaryota; kingdom Metazoa; phylum Arthropoda; class Insecta; order Orthoptera; family Acrididae; genus Schistocerca; species Schistocerca nitens. The sequence continues at coordinate 148,478,084 of NC_064615.1, read as the reverse complement.
CACAAATATCACAAAAATTACATAAACAAAACTAAATTAAACTTATATTCACCTGCAAACTGGGCTGACACTGGTGGATGTGTGACGCTTCAATAACGTGTCCCACTACACTGCAAGCATCAAAAGGAACGCCGCCGGGTGCCAGGTGAGATAGAGAGGGGAAATGTCGAGCAGACAGAGAGCGTCCAACGTACGCGCTGGCGCCACCCGGTCGCGCGCAGTTTTAGCGGCAAATGGGCTGAGCTCTGGTTGGGCAGTTCATAAGAACGTGCGGGAAACGCTGAGGGTCAACGCCCGCTGTTTGGGCAGAGAAATTTTTGGATAGGTGGAGAAATTGTATTACTCCGCGAGGGAGATGTAGGAGGCCTTTGCAGCATTGAGATTGGCTGATTAGAGTTTGGCGGCAAGATTGTCGCAAGAGCATCGTGAGAGCCAGGCAGGAGGAGAGCGTCTTGTGCCGTGAAAGCGGACAGTCGCAAAGTTCGATAGCTCTGAGATAGGGACTTAGATTCTGAAGACAGTGCTGTGTGTGGTCTAGAGTCTGCAGCCACAGTAGGACATCAGCGTCCACGATAGGCCTTGCATTGACTACTAGTATAATTGCAGATGATTCCACCTTATAGGCTGGCAGTCAGCATTGAACGTAGTCAACCAGTGCACAGAGCTATCATACTGGTATTGCACGTTAGTACAAGACACACTGGGCTGCACCTTAAAGGTTGTTGAGCCAGTCTTGAAAGCGTTGTATACCATTTAGAGGAAATATAGGGCTTGTGGTATAAGTAGTTTCTGAGTAGTTTATTCTGCTCAAGATACTTGAGAGACTTATCTTAATTCAGCGACTACGCAGCTGCAGTCGTCGCCCCAGCAGTGTCGACGGAGCCAGCACGCTGGTAGACAGTATAGTAAAACTTGCTGCAGCGGCAGTAAAGTTCAGAAATAGTTGTTGGATCGTGTTCTTGCCATCCACTGAGCATCCGTGCAGTTTTGCTTACGATTCGTTATTGGTTATTTGTCTTTTTGCATATTGTTTGGTTTGTTTCTTGGTGGTGGTGTCCGAAGTGCGTATTATTTCAGACACAAAAGAGATTATAGGAACGCAGTCAGATCGCACTTACCATTTGCTTATCCCGGGGCATCATTAAATCTAACTTCGCATCAACTTAACATTGAGATTATAGGAACGCAGTCAGATCGCATTTTCTATTTGCTTGTCCAGGGGCATAATTAAATCTAACTTCGCATCAACTTAACATTGAGATTATAGGAACGCAGTCAGATCGCATTTTCTATTTGCTTGTCCAGGGGCATAATTAAATCTAACTTCACATCAACTTAACATTGAGATTATAGGAACGCAGTCAGATCGCCTTTACCATTTGCTTATCCAGGGGCATAATTAAATCTAACTTCGCATCAACTTAACATTAAGAGCTGAGAGCCAATCTTACCAGTGTAGTATATCTAAGAACAGTGTACAATTCGTTTAATTTTTTTTTCATTCATGATTTGTTCAATATGATCTAATTTCTATCGTGAGATAATTTACAATAAATACAAGTTATTTACAATATCGTTTTTGATTCAGTAATCAGTGGTAGTTAGCCGTCACTCTCACTTTAATATATTTTATTCTTGTTTAATAACGGCCACTACCCCAATGGGAAGTCGTACGCATGGCTTTACCCTGCCAGAATCGATATTAAAACTGGTAATTAAGAAAGACAGGAAGAGAGGCCAACTAAATGACGAGAAGAATTGACACAGTGGAAAATTTTCAGTAATTGTGATCCAACATTTGCTTGTTCCGCGAGATTTATAATTATATGTGCATTGTATTCTATTACGTTGTTTATGTTTTATTTTCTCTTGTGGGGAGCGTCGTGTATAATTTTGCTATAGTAAATAGGAGTGTATTTGTTTGCGTGTGACTTTGAATGCAGGTTCAGATTATCAGATTATAGGATACGTAGTTATGTCAGGTTGTACACTAAACTTAATGTGTGAATTACGGTTAGTGTGATAGTTCATTATATGTCAGAGAACAGATTTAGTCGTGAGTAGTACATCTACGTTACGTACAAAATCAGTGGGGTTGTAGTAAGGGTAATTTGATGATTACAAGGGCAAGAGCACGTAAATTGGCAGACGATATGAGTCGGGAAAGAAATGAAATGATGACAGACAATCGGGGTAGAACTGATAGTTTACACGAATTACGTGAAATCAACGACGAAAGAGAGAACAGTTTCGGCAGCGTGAGAGTCGGTGCAGTGGAATTTAGTGAAGCAACAACGTTCGATCAGTCAGCTCGTGGCCAATTAGCCAATCAGGAGCAAAGGGAGCAATACGTAGAGCCGGTTATTGTAGTGCATGAGTACGGAGAAATTTCTCGTAGAGGGCGGAGAACACCGACAGAAAATTTCAGTGAGGTTCAAAGATATAGTTCAGGACGTAACAGTCCGACGCAAATGTATCGCGACGAATTTTGTGCAAGTCCAGAATGAGTAAGACAAGACGGGAGACGAACACCCGCGAGTTATGACGGAGGGCAACCCAGTAAGAAACAAAATCTAGGCGTAGGTGTGGCGAGCATTTTGGACTATTTAGAACGTCTATCACAGGATGTCCGTACAGAAACACAGGCGACGAGAGAACGTCTATCACAAGAAGTGAAGACACTCCGTACAGAAGTGCAGGCGATACGGACAGAAACATCTGAAGTTAAGGACAAAGTCAGAGCGATGAGAATAAAACTAGAACGGGAAATAACGGAAGCAAACCGGGCGGCAAAAGAAGCAAAGATAATTGCGAAAGGCGCAAAAAGAATAGCTAAAGAGGCGAAAGAAGGAACAGAAAGAACGACAAAAGTGGGGAAGGTAGTCACAAGAAGATAACAAACGGGAGTGAAGAAAATTGAGGAAACTGTAACCAGTAAACATACGGAATCGGAAAACGGATCGTTTTCGGCAGAATTCTCTGAATTTAAGAAAAAGATCGAAACGAATTGGAAGTATTATCAGCTGACGGTATGTCGAAAGCAAGATCGGGCAATGTAGACACTGAAACCGTTCAAAGAGTGCAAATGACGTCGACAGTAGAAACAAACGCAGGGGTGAGGCGTGCAGAAAGAATTCTTGAGGAACGAGTCGTACATCCGACGGAAATCGACACGCGGTCGCACAATGAAGAAAGAGAAGGAGGAAGTAACGGACAAAGTTATCACGAAAATCAAACGATTAGCTCATCTATGGACACGAACAGGATTATCAACTCGCAGTACAGTAACGGATTGTCCGGGACTAACAATTGTAGCCCACTGCGACGTACTGCAACGGTGTGAACGGTTTCAAGAAACGTACAAGAAATAAGAGGAAATGTAGAGCTCGAAAATACGCGCAAAGAGGCAATGAACAACAGCAACTATCTGGTGACGAGGCAAAATGGATACGACGAAGGGTCATTTGACTACAAGCACTTTCTTTCTGTAAGAAAATTTCAACACTTCAAAGACGACAGCAATGTATTGCATCCAAAAACTTTCATTGGTCAATTCGACTTAACTTTACCACCGCAATGGCCACTGATCTACAAGTTAGATTTTGTATGTTCGCACATCGAAGGTGCCTCTGCAGAAAGTATGCGGAGCATCGCAAGAGATTGTTCATCATATAAAGAATTTAGAGATGCTTTCATGAACCGATATTGGTTGCGTGAAACGCAGGACGGTATAAAGCAAGAAATCTTAATGACAAGGGACTTCGAAAATTCTGGCTTCAGAAGCGTTGTGAAATTTTTCGATAATATGTTAAAAAGGAACCAGTATCTCGATGACCCGTGTAGTCCCGGGGGAGATGGTCAGAGTTTGTTACATGAAGTTGCCGTTGTCTTACCAACAGACATTGGCAGGACGATGTGGGAATGACGTGGAGACTTTTAAAAGTATTGTATGGGAATTGGAATTTGTATTTAGAGAGCAGCAAGTTCGGGTGAAAAGAACAGCAAAGGAGACACAAAAAGAGAGAATAAATGAAAACGAAAATAATAATCAAAGCCAAATTTGGCCAGCCAGTGCAGGAAATAGGCAAAACAACTTTGGAGGAAACAGAAATGGAGATAGTCAAAATCATGACTGGAGGAATAATAATAGACGGAGAAATCAAGAGCTACAGAGCCCTGGGTGGCAGCAACAAAATAATTTCCCATCACGAAACTTCAACAGAGAGGACAGGCCGCGAGTCGAGCAGAATTGGAGATCACAGGCACACCAGAATGCATATCAACTGGAAGCAATCAAAAGTGGTAAATCGCTAGGGGTGCATCATGTTAGTCGTCTCAAGCCGTTTGTGAGGTAGGTTTGGATGGCAAGACACTGTGACAAATGTACATATAGAGTAATTAAGTGTAAGTAAAATAAGACGTTATGTGTAGATTTCTTTAAAGTAATATGGTATAGAATAATATTATATGTTTTGCTGAGGGGGAATTCTTAACAAACATTTTGAATTGAGTCATAATTTAACATAACATTTACTGGAATTGTAGCGTAACATATGTTAACCATTTAAATTCCAGGTACTGTGTAATTTTTTCCAAGATTGTAACTCTTAGAGTATTGTTTGTCATGTGGTGAATCGAGGTAGTGAGTGAGTGTTAACTGTGATTGGTCTGCATTGCGTCTCACCGTAGTTGTGGGTTTGATTTGCGTCTGTAGAGACGATATTAGGTGGCCTTTCTTACAGCTTAGAGACGTTGGTGGCCAATTCTAGCAGGAGCGAAGAAATGCACCATTTTCGAGGGTATTTTGAGTGTGTTGTTGCGTCCACAGAGACGTGCGGTGATCTGTCTAGTACGGAATGTCTGGACGCACCGAATTCGAGGCTTTAATGTAGCGATGTGGGTTGTAGCGCCCCGTGGTTTATTTGTATTTGTCTGGTATATTCCACGTGTGGTCATGTGAATGCCGACAAGGTTGAAAGAGTAGGTTATAGAAATAATCACAAGACAAACATTCTCAAGGATGCGCAAGGCTGGAGAACTTGATTACAAATATGTAACAACTGTAAACATGAATACTAAAAATTTAATGCAATTTTTCGGGAATCAGCGTTATTAAAAATTTAATGGTGTGCAAAAAGCATAAATACTAAGGAAGATTGGGCATGAAGAAAATAAGCAAAGGAAAGGTATCAGGAAGAAAAGCAGAGATGTCGGTAATTGATAACTATAACTAATCTGGGAAAGAATCTGTTTTTTGTTTACAGGAAATGTGGGGTGTCCATTGTTGACAGCAAGGACGGAACGAAAGATAACTTCCCTTCCTTTTTCCTTAGTGCTAGTTGGCCAACAATTTCCCAACACATCGTAGAAACATTATATTATGTCTGCATGATGAATTATTGAAGTAGAAACTACCAGTCATTTACATAGTATCTATAGTAGAAAGTGAAACATTGTAGTAAGAATTGGTGGTGGTAAATATTCTAACGAAATGTTCTCTTTCCCTACAGCAAAACCAAAAAAATGAGAATGATGTTATTTTGTTTAAATGAGTTAAATTGATAAAATTGGCAGATATTAATATTATTGACAAGAGTAAATGTATGTAAAATATGTAATTTAAGTCTAGAGTAGAGAGAGTAAACTTCGTAAGGGATCCTATAAAATGTAACGTTTTACTTTGTATAAAACTAAAAAGGATGGAAATTGTTGTAAACAGATGGACGTGGATGTTTGGTCTCAGAAGACTGGCACGCAGAAGAGGGAGAGTGTTTGGCTAAGTGGAGTACCGGCCGCAGAGGGACGACAGCGAGGAGAAATCACTGTCGCTTTCCGTGGCCGAAATAGGTAGCCAGCTGGCGGGCAGAGTTCACAGGGAAGGCACCCCTTCCACCGGAGCGCTCCAGCTGACCGTGAAAGGGCCAGCGTGGCGAGAAGGACCCGTGCGGCGGCCTGCGGTCACAACAATCGGCGGCCGACACAACAGCTGTCCGTCATAGTGGGGAGTCCAAAGCTTGAATGGCCCAGCGGAGAGGAGGGCACCTCAAGGCCGACTGCCCATTCTCTCGCTGCAGACAACGAGGTTGTAGTGGACGAACACTGACTGAGAGGCAACAGTAAACACAGCTCATGTGTATGCATGCAAAGCCTTCTACACTACGGTATTGCAGCTGTATACATAAGCATAATAACATCTCCTGATCCTGTCACAAAATTGCCCTATCCAAAAACAATAGCTGATGAAACGTAACATGAAGAAAGAAGACTAGGAACACATTTGAGATTGGAAGAACACGAAGAAAGAAATAGGAAACAGTAACACAGGTCCTTAGTCGCCAAAAAAGTGTATAGGTTCCTAAAGCCCTGTCAGTACACAGCACAACATCTGTGCACTATTAATTAAATCGTCATCTTACACCTCTTGTACCAGCCATAGTTCTGGAAGTCCTGCAGCCAATTGAAGAGGCCTATTGTACGTCGGAGGAGATTCCTGAATGATTACCATTGTTGCTGAACCACCATCGAGCCGTGGGTCCGGGGGTCCATCAGCACCTTTCTACAGCGCCACAAATGTATTGATCTATAAGTGTAAAGTGTTGCGATAGTGCCAGTGAAAACAACATGTTAGGTCGGTGAATACCAACGTCTTTGTGTAACTAAATTCAACTGATGTGGGTTCTAAAACTTTTTCAGGTTCAGCAAAGGACATTATAAAAACGACAATAATTTATCCATGAAATAACATATGTATGTCTTATTGTATTTTGTATTTTATCTTTTGTTTTCATATTATTATAGATGTATTTTTCTATTATGTTTTGTGTCTTAATATTTCATTGTGCAGTGTCTATGTATGCTTTATATGTTTATTTTTGTCTGATTCAATGATATGTTTTAATGATATGTGTGTTTCATGATAGTAGAGCGGCCACGAACTATTAAATTGATATTTATCTTGTATTTCACATGTCTACACATGATACAGGTACTGGGCCTGTTCAGAACATATTAAAAAGTATTGTATGTTTGAATTTCAACACAAACATCAGAACAGTAAAACGCCCAGAAACAATAACACGTTTTCTTAAAGTTAACTCAGATGAGAATGTTATTACTTGTTTAAAATAATTGAATGTCGGTGGTCACTCTAAAAAATTTACTTACGTAGGGAAGGATAAATGAAGAGTGAGAGGACCGTAAGTCTAATGCTAAGATCTGCCGTTTCATAAGGAGTTAAATTTCGTAAACATTGCTTGCTTGCTTTTCCTTGAACATTTTTGTAAGGATATGAGACAGTATTTGATGCAAGTCGTAACTCGATATTGTGAAAGAAAAAGAGGCGACATTAAATGTAAATGTTCTTATGCCAAATATTAAAATCTAAGGCAGTACTCATGATTGAATGGCGGAATGAATGAGATTAGGAATGAGATAGGCTCTTAATTGTTCTTTGCTCGGGAAAATGATAATTTTACACTGCGCATAATGACCCTATGACAATCAACCTGTTTATATAAAATTTCTTGGAAGGAAGGGGTTATGAAAGGTGGCTTTCATTTGTGACACTCATTTCACAGATCATTTTGCATATTTGAAGTAAATAAACCCATTAATGGTTAATTAGTCTTATTACGTGCATTAGAAAGAGAGATACTACTGGGGTGACGACTGCAGCTGCATAGTCGCCGAATTAAGATAAGTCTCTCAAGTATCTTGAGCAGAATAAACTACTCAGAATTAGACACATGTCTGAAATAATACGGGCATTCGTGATGATAACATTTAGTTGCATGCTGTAGGTGTAAGCAAAGTGGATTTGCCAGTTGAGGCGGGGAGGCGAAGGCCGGTGAGCGCCGGAAGAGCATTGTGCAGGGGCCGGGGGTCCCAGGGGATGCGGCCACTGACCTGCAAGCATCAAAAGGAACGCCGCCGGGTGCCAGGTGAGAGAGAGAGGGGAAATGTCGAGCAGACAGAGAGCGTCCAACGTACGCGCTGGCGCCACCCGGTCGCGCGCTGTTTTAGCGGCAAATGGGCTGAGCTCTGGTTGGGCAGTTCATAAGAACGTGCGGGAAACGCTGAGGGTCAACGCCCGCTGTTTGGACAGAGAAATTTTTGGATAGGTGGAGAAATTGTATCACTCCGCGAGGGAGGTGTGGGAGGCCTTTGCAGCGTCGGGATTGGCTGATTAGAGTTTGGCGGCAAGATTGTCGCAAGAGCATCGTGCAGAGAGCGACAGGTAGGAGAGCGTCTTGTGCCGTTAAAGTGGACAGTCGCAAAGCTCGGTAGCTCTGAGATAGGGACTTAGATTCTGTAGACTGTGCTGTGTGTGATCTAGAGTCTGCAGCCACAGTAGGACATCAGCGTCCACGATAGGCATTGCATTGACTACTAGTATAATTGCAGTTGATTCCGCCTAATAGGCTGGCAGTCACCATTGAGCCTAGTCAACCAGTGCACAGAGCTATCATACTGGTATTGCACGTTAGTACAAGACACACTGGGCTGCACCTTAAAGGTTGTTGCACCAGTCTTGAAAGCGTTGTATACCATTTAGAGGAAATATAGGGCTTGTGGTATTAGTAGTTTCTGAGTAGTTTATTCTGCTCAAAATACTTGAGAGACTTATCTTAATTCAGCGACTAAGCAGCTGCAGTCGTCACCCCAGTAGTATCGACAGAGCCAACACGCTGGTAGACAGTAAAGTAAAACTTGCTGCAGCGGCAGTAAAGTTCAGAAATAGTTGTTGGATCGTGTTCTTGCCATCCACTGAGCATCCCCGCACTTTTGCTTACGGTTCGTTATTGGTTATTTGTCTTTTTGCATGTTGTTTGGTTTGTTTCTTGGTGCGTATTATTTCAGACACAAAAGAGAATATAGGAATGCAGTCAGATCGCATTTACCATTTGCTTATCCAGGGGCATAATTAAATCTAACTTCGCATCAACTTAACATTAAGAGCTGAGAGCCAATCTTACCAGTGTAGTATATCTGCTACACAATAGTGAAATCAAGGACACAGTAAAACTTCTGCTCACACACACCTTTATTCTCATACGTCCATTTTACAGTTGAAATATATCAGCTGCAGAGGGCAGCACAAGGTACAGACTTAACAGAACACCAACAGATGGCGTAGGAGTCTTCATTCCCCGACATCCTCCCCACCCTGGTCCATCTCGAGGGGGATGACCAGCTGGACCGGTCGACAGATCTTCATACCATCTGGCTGGCGGAGGATGATGCACCGTATTTTACCGTCTCTGCCATGCCGCACTTCTTCTACCGCAGCCCTCTTCCACAAGTGCCGTGGTTTGCTGTCTTCTTGGAGCAGAACAACCTCTCCAATACTAGGTTTCCTTTGTGAAGGGTAACCCTTCACCTCATGTATTTAATTTTTTTTTCATACATGATTTGTTCAATATGACCTAATTTCTATTGTGAGATAATTTACAATAAATACAAGTTATTTACAATATCGCTTTTGATTCAGTAATCAATGGTAGTTAGCCATCACTGTCACATTAATATACACTCCTGGAATTGGAAAAAAGAACACATTGACACCGGTGTCTCAGACCCACCATACTTGCTCCGGACACTGCGAGAGGGCTGTACAAGCAATGATCACACGCACGGCACAGCGGACACACCAGGAACCGCGGTGTTGGCCGTCGAATGGCGCTAGCTGCGTAGCATTTTTGCACCGCCGCCGTCAGTGTCAGCCAGTTTGCCGTGGCATACGGAGCTCCATCGCAGTCTTTAACACTGGTAGCATGCCGCGACAGCGTGGACGTGAACCGTATGTGCAGTTGACGGACTTTGAGCGAGGGCGTATAGTGGGCATGCGGGAGGCCGGGTGGACGTACCGCCGAATTGCTCAACACGTGGGGCGTGAGGTCTCCACAGTACATCGATGTTGTCGCCAGTGGTCGGCGGAAGGTGCACGTGCCCGTCGACCTGGGACCGGACCGCAACGACGCACGGATGCACGCCAAGACCGTAGGATCCTACGCAGTGCCGTAGGGGACCGCACCGCCACTTCCCAGCAAATTAGGGACACTGTTGTTCCTAGGGTATCGGCGAGGACCATTCGCAACCGTCTCCATGAAGCTGGGCTACGGTCCCGCACACCGTTATGCCGTCTTCCGCTCACGCCCCAACATCGTGCAGCCCGCCTCCAGTGGTGTCGCGACAGGCGTGAATGGAGGGACGAATGGAGACGTGTCGTCTTCAGCGATGAGAGTCGCTTCTGCCTTGGTGCCAATGATGGTCGTATGCGTGTTTGGCGCCGTGCAGGTGAGCGCCACAATCAGGACTGAATACGACCGAGGCACACAGGGCCAACACCCGGCATCATGGTGTGGGGAGCGATCTCCTACACTGGCCGTACACCACTGGTGATCGTCGACGGGACACTGAATAGTGCACGGTACATCCAAACCGTCATCGAACCCATCGTTCTACCATTCCTAGACCGGCAAGGGAACTTGCTGTTCCAACAGGACAATGCACGTCCGCATGTATCCCGTGCCACCCAACGTGCTCTAGAAGGTGTAAGTCAACTATCCTGGCCAGCAAGATCTCCGGATCTGTCCCCCATTGAGCATGTTTGGGACTGGATGAAGCGTCGTCTCACGCGGTCTGCACGTCCAGCACGAACGCTGGTCCAACTGAGGCGCCAGGTGGAAATGGCATGGCAAGCCGTTCCACAGGACTACATCCAGCATCTCTACGATCGTCTCCATGTGAGAATAGCAGCCTGCATTGCTGCGAAAGGTGGATATACACTGTACTAGTGCCGACATTGTGCATGCTCTGTTGCCTGTGTCTATGTGCCTGTGGTTCTGTCAGTGTGATCATGTGATGTATCTGACCCCAGGAATGTGTCAATAAAGTTTCCCCTTCCTGGGACAATGAATTCACGGTGTTCTTATTTCAATTTCCAGGAGTGTATTTTATTCTTCTTTAATAACGGCCACTACGCCGATGGGAACTCCTACAACACTTCTGAGCTTGCCATGGTGCCCTTGTAGTAACAGCTCCAGCTCTGTTGTCGACTTCAACCTTCTTGCTACTGTATCAAAAATAATACATTCGCAAATCGAAATTAAAATTTAATTCTAAAAGATGGCTCTGAGCACTATGGAACTTAACTTCTGAGGTCATCAGTCCCCTAGAATGTAGAACTACTTAAACCTAAGTAACCTAAGGACATCACACACGTCCATGCCCGAGGCAGGATTCGAATCTGCGACCGTAGCGGTCGCGCGGTTCCAGACTGTAGCGCCTAGAACCGCTCGGCCAACTCGGCCAGCGAAATTTAATTCTGTGTGATCGACAGAATTAATTGTACCTAAGCTATCGGGGAAGCATCGATTCAACAATTCAGTACATAGTCCAAATGACGAATGAGTGCAAACGTATGGAATTAGAAAGATTGAATAGTAATCCAATATGTCATCAATGAAAGATAATGCAAGTCAATGACTTTTAATATATAAAAATAAAATTATTTCCAGTACTAAATGGGCTACTGGCTCCCGAAAGCAATTGGATTAGTCTGAATTTAATCAAATGTAACAATTAGTAATATGCATACAACCATTAACGGTAATTACGATGTGGGAACAAATTCATAAAAGCCGTAGAAACATTTAGTCAAATCCTAATAAATATTAGAAATATTAGCATTCTTAAAAGAACTTAAGGAAAAAAACAAAACTGAATTACTTATTGCATTATGCAACGCATAGGGTATCCTCATGGTGAAATGTACTGTTACAAACTTTGAGTAATGAAACCTTCGAAATATTTACTACTCACTCTCAATAATATAACTAATAAATGTGAACGACCTTAAAAAAGGCCAAGGCAACGCAGAAATATAACGGTTGAGTTATGGATGCAAAAGTTTTGCAAAATACATCAAATTAATTAATATAGCTGAATAAAGTTCACTATATTTCGCCAGATTCATAGATTCATAGTGTTAAAATATTAGTTTAAAAAAGTCAGTTAAGAGTGTTGTATTGATAATACCAAGAATTTCGTACTGACTTTGTTGATCCACAAGAAATGAAACTTCAATTTATGAATAAATTTAATGACGCTGTCTCCCAAAATTACCTTCTTTTACTGTATTCTTACATTTATGACGTCATTCCCAGTATATAAGATAGTAGGATACACGACCTATTTATGGAAACACTGTCTTTGCTTAAAGACCAGAAATGAATTTCGATTAAGGTTCATAGAGTTAATGAATTGTTAAAATGGTTCAAATGGCTCTGAGCACTATGGGACTTAACATCTATGGTCATCAGTCTCCTAGAACTTAGAACTACTAAAACCTAACTAACCTAAGGACATAACACACATCCATGCCCGAGGCAGGATTCGAACCTGCGACCGTAGCAGTCGCGCGGCTCCGGACTGAGCACCTAGAACCGCTAGACCACATTGTTAAAAAATAGCTACAGTGCACCGCAAGTCTTTTAACGAACTGCGTGTCCATAATGAACCAGTTGGTCTTGCTGCGGTAGCAATAATAATAATCACGGCTCATCTTCAGGTTGTAGATATTTCTCATGTGTGCTTCGACCAGACGGTAGCTACTTTTCCATTCTAATTCTTTTGCAGCGTCCTCAGATATTACCACTGAACTGTGGCACACAGGAACCACAATGCCTCTCACAGACACGACCCTGCTTCACTCACAACCACCATGCCGGAACTGTGTACACACTTGCGTCCTCTCTCACTGTGCACAGACAAGTCCTATCCATTCTGTTTAGCTACTCACTGCCAACACCCTATTTTCTGTATTTGCGCCAAAGTCTTTAACTTACCATTCAGACAATATACTTGGGTACTTTATAAACTTTACCAAAATTGTTTCGAATTATTTATGAGAAATTAATTTCACAACAATGCAATTGACCATACATAACAAATAAACAAAGAAAATATTTACAGCCGTGAAAATAAATAGCATTTAATAACACAAAAGCAATAGTAAATCATAGTGTGACATTCTCGTGCTACACAACAGCATACACGTGACAGACTAGAATATGCAAAGAGAGCGGTTTTCTCCAAATGAATTCTATCTGTTTAAAATGAAGGGCTAATAATGTGGAAGAAATTGTTGAGACTTCGTCCCGAACATTGTACTGTGTGGAAGTGAAACTTGGACAGTGGAAAATCTGAAAGGAAGGGAATCTATGCCACATCTAAATCTACGTCTATACGTATGGTCTCTGCAAATCACTGTGAGTTGCATAACAGGTGATACAACTACACAATGATTATGAAAATTAAGTGAACTACTAAGATCAAAAATGAGGAGATTGTCCATTGAATCATCGAGTCAAGGAATATACGGTAAACTCTGACTGCTACCACGAACAGGATGAGAGATCAGGTTTTAAGACGTCAGAGAATATCTCAGATGATGTTAGGAAGCGGCATAGGGGAACACAAAGGTTGGAGCAATACATCGAACAAATAATTAAGGTCGTGTGGTGAGCATGGAACATGAGGGGAAGGCGTGGCGTGCCGCATCAAACCAGGCAACAGACTTTTGTCAAACGTCAAATACGTAACTTCAATTTTAATCATGACGAAAGGTGTCGTGTTTGATTTTACGCATGTGATCCGAACAGACGACGAACAGTATTCTTGGTCCCAATATTTCTTTTTTATAATAATGAGAAAAATGGAAGAATGTCAGCAATTTCGTTTTTCGAGTGAACTGCGGAAATTGTTTTTCGGTACTTGTCAGAACAACTGGTTATGGGTATATGGGAACCCTGGATTCGTTGAATTTATGTGTAAATAGTTTTGCAGTAAAAGGCTATCATGACGTCCTTTAATGAAAAATAACAAAAAGTTTTATGACTGTAAACCCAAGCCACGAAAAGTTACATCTTCAGATGGTGATAACTGTTTTCCGAGAAAATTAGTTTTCTTTTTCTTGTGTGAAGAACAAATAAATAGCGTGTATGTTGTCCTCTCTAAATCAGTAGGACGCTCTTCAGCGCGGCAAAATTTCCCGACTGCGCGGCCATAATTATTTTTTATTCTTACTGCGCAGCTGCTAAGAGCCGTTAGTCGTCTGCCATGACGTTAGACCGTACAAGGGAATAACACCTTTAGTTTCTCTGCCCTTCCGCAAGATATTTAACAAAGTCAAGCGTTTCTCGTTTCTTGTCTTGAGTCATACGGTATACCCTTATGGAGCACTTGCACCCTTATTTCAATTAGCTCAAAGTGGATCTGATTGCAAGGCTTCCTACTTACGCTATGGGAAAGAAATGAGAGTTTGCGTAATAAATGAGACTAGTTCTTTGGGATGTTGTCGTAAAGTACAACGTTCTGGTAGGAAAGACGGAAGATGGTTGACTGTTACAGGAAATATCGAGGTATGCAGCGTTTAAAGGTAGAGGAAAAATTGGAAGGTAGTCCGTATTTCAAAGTCACCGACACTGGACAGTGGAAAAGCCCTTCGGTCTGTCTCATTACTTGTTTTCGCATCTGATCGGCCACTGGAGACTTCCAAATGCATATATTAAAAATTGACTGAATTGTCCTATAAAATGTCGGAAGAACTGCCGGATGTCTGTAACTTCCTGGCATGATATTTCGGCGCAGAGTCTTCTGGCCGTCTTCAGGTGAATACTGATGAGTAATACACTAAGATCCTCTATTTAAGATCCAGCAGGCACATGCGTGGTATCCTAGATGGCACTGCACATGCGTTGCTTGAGCGCAGCGTTTCTGTTGTAAGTCTGTGCCCGGCTCTGCGCAACCTCCCTTGTGCAAAGCTCGCCACTTCGATATCATTAATCATTGTTAGCACACGGTAAGATCGCAGGACGACGTCGTTTAGGCAGAGCAAAATTTAAACGGATACCGTCGTCCCGATTCAAGAGTGATTCAGACACACGTTCTTCCACTGATTCGTTGACGGTTGAACTACAAAATTTTGACGTATGGGCCCAAAATTTTTGTTTTATTATATTTTATCGAATGCCCTGTGGAAATACAGTGTTCAGGGATATCAGAGTTATTTGCTTGGAGAAGACGAGTATGCCGCTGATATTCTGTAATGCAATCCCACAAAAGCTGCTTCGCTCGCGAAGACTGTATGGCCCTCAGGGATGTCTTTTTTTTATTTAATTGAATTTTTATGTTTTTCATAAATTACAAAGCCTTCTAAGTTTTTCACTCTAATTAAGGCCATATAAGATTGGTCTTTCCCGAATCTACTTCTGATCAAAAAGCGGTTCTGGTAGCTGGAGTCCAAAGTTTTTATTAACCATAAATTTTGCGTTCTTGTGGAAATATTTCCGTAGAAACTTTCATCCCATAACAAATATTTCTTTATATATAACCGAGAAGTGAAATACCAATTTTGATAAATGTGGCTTCAAAATTATTTTTAATGTAACAAAATATTTTCTTACAAATTTTCATCGCCTGTTGCACTCCCTCAGGGGCTGAATATCCAACTGAAATACTTATTAGCTGCTGGTAAACCTTTCAAGATGTGAGGTCGTGGTCCAAGAAACTCTTCTGTTCCTGACGTTTCGTCCAGGACTGCGCTGGACGTCTTCAGAGGCACTCCTGCGCTGAATCTTGCCGACTCAGCGGAGGTGCGCCTCTGAAGATGTCCAGCGCAATCCTGGACGAAACGTCAGGAGCAGAAGAGTTTCTTGGACCACGACCTCACATCCCGAAAGGTTTACCAGCAGCTATGCCATCCGGTCTTGAAAGCCTTCATTCAATGAAACACTTATTTTTTTTTATAACCAAGAATTCAAATACCAATTGTCATAGATGTAGCCGTAAAAATCCTTTAGTATTTCTTTAGCAAATATTTATTTTCAACAAACTTTCACCCACTATTTTACCCCCTTAGTTGTTGAATTTCCAAAAACACTGAAACACGATTTTCTTCATCCCTAAATGAGAAGCCAAACATCAACAAAGATTTAGCTTTAAACACGCTTTCGCAGTCAAATATTTTCGTAAAGTGTGAAACTTCCCCTTAGAACAATTATACAAGACTGTGCTTAAACTGTCACACAATATTTTTAGCGCAACGCAATCTGACTTTCAATAATCCCTACAAAAGAATGGCCCTGACTAACATTAACCTATACCTTTCACAAATCACTTACCTCACTAAAATCTTGGTTACTCGAACTACTGCAATACAGCGAGCGCCACTACTGCCAGCTAAATAAAAGATTCAAACTACGGAAGGCACTAACTACTGATAGGCATAGTTAGCAAATGAAAGATTTTAATAGAGAACAAACAATGTATTTACCTTAATAGTCATCAAAAGTAATAATATATATACGAGTTCATAACATCCATAACAATATCATAATATCATAACATCCATAACAATATCAAAACTCCGCCATTTATCTCCCCACATCCACCACTGCTGGCGGCTCACCTCCAACTGCGCAACGCTACGCGCTTTTCACATCCAGCTGCCGCTGCCCAACAGTACAATGGCAGACAACAATGCGAACTAGCCACAGACTGCACACAGCACAGCCATTGATTTTCATACAGAGCGCTACGTGGCGGCGGCGTTACCAATATAAGAACCTAAACAGCCTACTTACATAGCCCCCATGCTCCCCACAAAAAATTTTACATTTTGTTTTGGGCAGTGGCCAATAATGATTTGATAAAATTTTTCATAATTACAATAGCAAAGATATCAAATGCACACACTTATTGATACAATGTTGGTCAAAAGCTAAAATTTTCTCACAGTCCATAAAGACAGTCCTGATCGTTCATCACAGTAAAATAGCAGTGTTTTTCTCAAAGTCTGAGCAGTAAAAGAAAATGCACATGGAAGTAATGGATTTCCATGCAGTCTTGAAGAAGTAGTGTTGTCCTTCCAAAGGAAAGACAGTGCTGACTCTTGACATGCAGACAGGTATTGATCCACAACAGAGCAAACCCACAGCAGAGTCAGTCGAAATTTTGAAGAATATTGGTAGGTAGGTCATCACAGAGTAGACCCACTGTAGTCCTGGTAGAGATAGCGGTATTGGTGGGCCACCAGAGGTGCAGACCCACTGCAGTCCTTGAGGAGATAATGGTACTGATGAGTCATCAACGGTGTAGACCCACTGTAGTCCTTGTAGAAATAATGGTATTGGTGGGTCATCAAAGATGCAGTCTTGAGGATAATATAGCAAGTCCATAACCACCACTTGTGCACTCACAAAGTTTTTGGAATTGTCCTTAGAACCAGAAATGCTGTTATCCAGTCCCTTGCTGAATTTTTAACACACGTGCAAACACTAACAGTCCCTGCTTCTCACATATTGTCCATATACTATGACCAACAGAAACGTGTGCAGCGAAATGGGACTTACAAGTTACTTAATTTGATGAACTGGTGTCAATTACAATTTTATAACATAAGAATACAATAACAACGGTACAAAATACATCATTAAAGAACATAACAATACAGATAATATTTGTAGTACAGGCTTTACAAAAGAATCGAAATAACATATACATCAGTGTTACAGGAATTATGACATGAATACATACATAAAAGATCAGATTAACTTTCGAAACATTAATTTCACACATGTGCATTAAAACAGAACAGAATAAATAATGTCTAAGCATATTTACAAGGTAAATAACATATTATTAATGCCAATTATATTTGAGGATAACAGTATTCCTCATCATAGTGAATGTAGCTTAGTATTAGAAGAAGAAAAAATTCTATGAAACTACACAGAGACAGGAAGAAAACAAATACACAAACACATAGTGGGATAACACAAAAGGAAAGGACAGGGTTTGTTTTCAGTGTAACATTTGGTACTGCAGTCCAACCCAAAACTTCATTCCATAGATCTTTCGTCTTATTTCAACATTTGCTTCCACCAAAAAAATCCTATTCAAGCATGCTTTAACATTTGGTACTGCAGTCCAACCCAAAACTTCATTCCATATATCGTCCCTCTTATTTCAACATTTGCTCCAGCCAAAAAAAAAAAATCCTATCCAAGCATGCTTTCGGTATTCTGTTCACATCCTCTTTCAAAAATAGTTTTTCTCCACTGTGCACTACTTTTTTGGCTAAACCAGTTTCTTATAGCTTCTCAATGCATTTCTTCCAATTCATCATAGTTAGTTTCTTATATAGTCTACCCCCTCTTAAGCTAACTTAAATCTACTGAGCTCAGATGCTAAACTAAGGGACGAGGCAATGCAGCAGTACAAAACAATTAACACAAACAGCAATGACAAAATATTCAAATTGGCCAAGCAAGCAGCAATATTACAACTAATATTACACAATGAGCAGCAAACAAGAAAAATAAATCAGTAGCAATACTGGCTTAACAGAGTAACGTAAAGTGAAATTTAGTAGTACTATGCCTGGCAAACAGCAGAAGCAAATGCAATAAATTATATCTAAACATGACAAAGCTCAAGCAGAAAAATATTACAGTAAAGACAACAATGCAGATAAGGTAAATGTCTATTCACATCTTAATATCTATGTCATTAAAGTGGTGCACCACAACTATTTCTACAAAAGAAATTACCAAGTACTTGAAAAGAAAATTATATATGCAGTTACTGTTATTAGTCCCTCCTTATTGTTCTTTCCATTCCAAGAGCTCCTTTTTCGAAGAATGTGGATCATAAAATAATTATTTAATAGATCTGTTGACAGAAAGTGTTCACATTAGCAAATGCATTTAATTTTATTTTATAAAACCAATGCTGCAACACAGCTGGAAACCAGATATCAAATGAAATAAGCAATTACGCAAACCAAAGCATAAAAATATCATTCAATAGTCATGTGACATTTCATAAGTTAGTAGAAATTCTCTCAACTCTCGTAGGAAGATGCTTGACATAATCAGGTGTGTAGATGTAAGTATCTTTCCAAGCAATGAGAGTGTCGTATTTGCGATGCTTTCTACAAAGGAATGTCAATAGCGAGGATAATGGTCTTTTTTTTTTCTCTCCACCTAATGGCTTTCTTTTGTCAGAAGACTACCTCTCAGCTGGGCGCTCAAAACGCATTACGTCAAGGTCACTTACCTTTCTTTCTGAAATATTTACGACAGCAGCTTCCGCTACAGTGACAGTCTCATATAAAAATATTTTCACAGGTTGAGAATTTGCGTTACAAATGTGTAGAAGCAAAATCCTATAAATATAACAGTGTCCAAAAAATTTTCGTCAGCATTGTAATACTTTCACGCATGTACACACATTTCATAATTATTAAAGTACGATTCTTGGTTTCCAACAACCTTTTTCACAAACCAGAGTCCCTAACCACTACTCATTATTCCTTACCTTATTCGTCGACACTTCTTCAATATTTCATCATAACAGATACATAGCACACTCAAATAACTCATATAGCATCAGCTTATTGACCATAAACATACCTCAGCAGCATAATACACATCGTCGTCGTAAAAATAACATCATAACACCTCAGTCAAATCTCAAAAACGTCGTAGCTTTCTGCAATAATTTAAAAACCTAAAAAAAATTCTCTGCTCATTTCAATAGTGTCATCTACCTCAATCGTACTTTAAACATCGTGATCCCATACCAAATATATCATTCAAAGCTCTCATAGTATCACAATGGTTCCGAAAAAAATATGAACAGTTCACAAAGTACAGACAAAATACAGTTTCATAAGTGTGAAGTTATCCAAGGGTGTAATTGCGTAAACATGTGTCACTGATGTAGTAAAAAAAATGTTTATCTCTCAGTTAAATGATCAGATAGCTGTGCAATTTGTGTGTTACAGAAATATGGTACCGATGTGTAAAGTTGTATAAGCAAATACCATATTAGCTAGGGCTCCTTGTGCTTGCCAAAGACATGGTACACAAAGTAGGCGTGTACCCCCCTGAGGATTAATGTAATTATACCCTCAGGTGTTACAGATTACAGCAATGGAATGAAATGTATCACGGAAAACCTTTGCATCATTGTACTTCAAATATCTTTAAAAATAAATGATTTAAGTACAAAATTAATCACTCAAATACGTGTCCTGTAGCGCTAAATGTGCGTCTTGCTGTAAGATAATATCTGTGGAAGTGTCGTAGTTATCGTCCTCCGAAAGCTAAGTTCTGCAGAAGCCAATGTACTTACCTCATGATACACCAAATTTCAAGTAAACCAAAATGTTGCATTAAAATCTCATTAGCAGTACTGGTAAATGTTCTAAGTATGTGAGTCTTATAATCGTTACGTAATCGTGCAACTAACAAGCAAGAATGTACAAATAACAACATTATGTCGTCTGTTCACTATAACAATGCATTCATAATTTCTGTTGAAATAAGTTCTCTTGGTTCTTGACTGGATATTTAACTTCAAACATTGTTGCATATTAACAGATTCTAAGTCCGACAAAGCCTACTAGCAATGTAAAGTGAAAAGTTATATGGCAAAGACAAAGTTAAAAAGCAGATTATCTTTCAATAAACGGTTTTACATGTGAAATGTGGTGTAAACCTTTACTCTTCCTAGTACGCAGCGCTTCAACTTCAACGCAATTATCATGTGGTATACGTCGGATTCTGTAAGGTCCATTGTAAACTAGAAAGAATTTGTGACTCAAGTGTTTCTTCTTATGTGACAATGAATGAGCTTTAATGAGAACTTTCTGACCAATATATAATTTCTTTGCATTTGCTTTACCGTGTAGTTTTCTCCTTTTGTCTGCTGCAGATTTTATATTTTTAATAGCCAAATCAATTATGTCTTTGTGTCGAAGTTTACGTGTATTCGGGAAAGGTACAAGCTCTCTGATTCTGTTCGGTGGTTCTTCATTCTTCAGTACAAGAGTAGGTGGTAAAGCAGTGGAGTCATGAGGCATTTCATTCAGCACGTTTTGAAATAAGTGTAAATATCTGTCCCAATGCTGATGCTTTCTGTGACAATAAAGTCTGCAAAGCTTATTGATTTCTTTCATAATCCGTTCGGAGGGGTTACAATGTGGTGAGTACAATGAAATAAAAACAGGTTTGATTTTATGGTTGCGAAGCATGAGAGACCAAACAGCAGATCTGAATTGCGGTCCGTTATCTGAAATGACTTTACTAACGTGTCCAACTTCACGTAAGAAATTTTTAACAAAGGCGTTGGATACAGACCGTCCAGTGGCTTTACGTAACGGTGTGAAAGAAACAAATTTTGAAGTAAGTTCAACAGCGACTAGAACGTACGAAAATCCATTAGATGTTCAGACAAGCGGTCCCAAGAGATCAACACCAGCAAATTCTTTTAATTTAGAAGGAATGATAGGAAACAGCGGAGCACGATGGGAGATAGTAGATGGTTTCGCCTTTTGACAAAGTTTACAAATAGACAAGACTCTTCGAATTCTCTTTTCCATATTGTTAAAATAACAAGTCGTTCGAAGAATATGATAACATTTTCGTGGGCCAAAATGTGCATAGCTGAAATGAATGTACCAAATGAGCTTATTAACAAAATCGTCAGGAATGCAAAGTACCCATAGCTTGTCATCAACAGTGCAGCGTTTGAACAGTATGTTGTTTCTAACCAGATAATAATGCCGAATCTGTGTGTGTGTCTTTTCATGCCATTTGCTCTTGATGTCTTTCCAAATCGGATCTTTATCTTGTTCATGAGCAATGTCCTTTAAAGGTGTGGTGATGAAGTTTTCAAAGGCGACTTTCTGAATGTAAAGAATACTGAAATTTCTCTCGACGTTGCCTTCTGTGTTACTTTTCTCAAGCCCAGCCGGTGCTTGTGACAGTGCGTCCGCAACAATGTTCTCCTTGCCGGGAATGTAGACTATTGTGAAGTGGAATTCTTGCAGAAACAATGCCCAACGTTTTAACCTGTCATGATTTAATTTTGAAGACATAAGAAATTGTAATGCACGATGATCACTGTATACTTTTACGTGCTTACCAGAAAGAAAGAAACGGAATTTGTTAAATGCCCAAACGATAGCTAAAGCTTCTAATTCAGTAACGGAATAATTTTTTTAGATTTTGTTAGCACTCGGCTAGCAAAAGCAATGGTTTTCTGAATGGTAGTGTCATTTTCTATGGCTTCTTGAAATAAATGGGCACCAAGACCGACTTTAGAAGAATCCGTGCTAAGGCAGAAATCTTGTGACAGATCTGGATGAGCTAGTATTGGCGCGTTAAGTAGCGATTCTTTCAAAGAATTGAATTCCAACTGTGCTTGTTCGTACCAGTTCCAAATAGTATTTTTTCCAGTGAGAGAACGAAGTTCTGGTGTATCTAGAATTTGCATATTCAGAAAACGACGGTAAAAATTTACGAGACCTAGAAAACTGCGGACTTGTCTTTTTGTGGATGGAACTGGAATGGCTCTGATTGCTTCTAACTTTTCAGGATCTGGCTGAATGCCTTCAGAAGAAATAATATGTCCCAAAAACCTCACCTTTGACCTACCGAACTCAGACTTTTCCAAGTTAACTGTAATTCCAGATTCTGCAAAAATACGTAACAAACTGTTGAGGATGCGATTGTGTTGTTCCCATGAGGCTTCTGCTATCAGAATATCGTCCACATATAAGGTGATGTGACGTTTTAAGAACTCAGGTAATATGGAATTTAGCCCGCGAATGAATGCTGCCGAAGAAATGTTCAAACCAAAAGGAATTTTCCGAAACTGATAACAAACGCCGAAACAAAGGAAAGCTGTGTATTTTCTACATTCTGGATGAAGTTCGATCTGATGAAAGCTGGATCTGAGATAAATAGAAGACAACACTTTTACACCATTAAAATTTTGAAGAAGTTCTTCCAACGTTTGCGGCCTGTCTGTTTTAGGAATAATGATATTATTGATTTATCTCGAATCTAAGACAAGCCTGATCGATCCATTTTTCTTCTCAACAACATGTAATGGATTGTTGTATGAGCTTACTGCAGGCTCAATAATGCCCTCATCAAGCATAGATTGTATTTCTGTTCTAACACGGTCCCTATAATGTGCTGGAATTACGTATGGTCTAACACAAAATTTAGTATGCTCACGAACACGAAATTGGTATTGAAATCTCTTGATTGTTCCTGTTTTGTGAGTAAAAACTGTGGAATGTGCTTGTAAAATCTCAAAAAGGTCTTGCCTATCACTGTCATTACAATTCTCAACTGTTTGAATTTTTTCTGAATTAACTCATTAGTATCAAGTGCGCTGTCGACATCATCCCTGTCAGTACTTGCAGAGTGATTGTTAGTGTCAAGTTCCGTGTAAAATTCCGAACTGTTGTCTAACAGGAGGTAAAGCCGATTAATTTCTTCGTCATGGTTTGAGAGCCAATCTTCAAATTTCAAAGCTACTGACTTACCTTCTTTTTCTAAACTTATTTCAGCATCGTGAAAGCTTAAGATTGCTTTGTATTCATTCAAAAAGTCTACTCCCAGTATAACTTCCGTCGACAATAATTGAACAATAAGAAAGTTCATAGAGAAGCTGTGGCTTTGGCAAAAGAATTCTAAATTGGTTTGTTGGCGTACATCTACACTTTTTCCAACGATTGCACCTTGTAATTTAATCTTACGTAACGGAAGTGTGGGGCAATCGTTCGATATGTTGCATTTTCTAAAAGCTGTTTCACTATTTAATAAAATGGGACTGCCAGAGTCAAGTACTGCCGTAAATTTTACGTCATTTACAGTAATGTGAATCACAGGATATGCAATGTTGTTACTTTTTACGTCGTGTTCCTGGAGTAAGATGTCCCTAATGTCTTCCATTTTTACGTAATTACTAGCTACGGCAGCTGCGTCGTCAGTTTCATAAGTACGTTTTGTGGCTGCCAGCGGTATGAGTCATTGCCTATTGTGTCTTTGTTGGCGCGCGTCGTTATTGGGATTTGGAGACCTAACTTCTACAAATTCACCTTGTCGAGAGGGCTCTGCTCTGTTTGAATCCCGCCAGTTCTGATGCAATTCAGGTCTTTCGTTACGATCATATCGTCTGTCGTCATGTCGGTAGATTCCATAGTTTCTTTCTTGTCGGTCACGTGGTGGAGAATTTCTCCCTGAATCGTAACTGCGCGCTGGACCGTTGCGTCTAAAGTTATTCTGTCTCCCCTGATAATATTTATTTTGGTTCCCATATTGTCTGTTTCTCTGATTGTCTCTGTGATAGTCATTACCGTGGAGAGGTGATCTTTCCCTGTAATTATTACTACTGTGCCAACGGTTGTCATATGGGTGGTGTCTGTTTTGGTCACGATTTGTGTTGTGAGAATAGCCTTGTCGTGTCCAGTTATTATTTCTTACATCGCGGAATTGTGACAGATGTGACCTGTAATTGTTGTGCTCCTGTTTTCGCGTTCCGCGATTGTCAGTGTCAATTTCCAGTTCTTGTAACAGTCCTTGAAAAGCTTCAATGTCGTCTTTGCAACGTCCTGCCAAAATAATATGTCGTAAATGTTCAGGCAATTTGATTAAGCAAATGAGGATGAGTTCTGAGGGGCTGTATGGGTTTGACAGGTACTGATTCTTGTGCAACATGTCTTCAAAATATTTCACAAGACTGGAAAATTCAGATTGTTCGAACTGTTTCATCATTATGATGCTATGTTTTACTTGGTCTTGTGTAGTTTGAGACCAATATGCTGAGAGGAAGGCACGGTAAAATTCTCCTTCACTGTGACAATCGTGAATGACCGATCGCATTCTTACAGCTGGTTCATTCTCTAAATAGTCACACATAAATTCTAATCTGTGCTCTAATGACCAGTTGGGAGGAAAACAATGAGAGAATTGATGGAGCCACGATTTTGGATGAATGTCGTTGCCAGAATTCTTAAATGTTTTGAATTTACGTGCAGTAATGAACAGCTTATAGTCAAAATCATGATGTCGGTGAGTCGGATATCGGTCATTGTTACGTCGTTTCGGCGTTTCCATTTCAAAATTCGGTGCACCTTGCCAATTTCTTTCATAATTTCCGAAATGCGCTGTGTTATTATTTTGTGGCTGTTCCGTATTTCTATGTCCCTCTTCCTGTATTGGGGAGCGAGTGTCCTCTGAAATACGTAATTCTTGTATTACCTGTGTCAGCTGATCTTGTACTTCCAGGATTTCTCTTTGGTGTTGCGTATTAATTTGATTCTGATTTTGTTTGAATTTCCTAATTTGTTCGCACTCTTCTGTGTCATTAAAGACTACCGGTTTTGTGTCATTCAGATTATCATCTACCTTCGTAGATAAGTTGGTGAACTGATCCGAAAGTTCGGCTACTTTCTCCGATAGTGAACACATTTCCTCAGTGTGTTTTTCTGAACCAAGTTTCAGAGTGTCCATTTGTGTTGAAATCGAATCTACTGTGTCCTTTAAGTTTTCTTGAGTTTTTGCAAGTTGCGTAACCGAATCGGTAGATGCAACTGAGTCAATTTTAGCCCACAAGGTCTCATGATTTTCATGAACAATGGTTTGCAGTTCTTTTATGGCTGCTTCGTGATTCTGTAATGCATTTTCATGCCGCGAAAAAATAGGTTGAAAATGCTCACAAATTTGTGTTTTTACGTCGTTACAGACTTTTTGACATTTCGATTCGATTGTATGTAACTCAGTAGTTAAATTTTCACGTGTTTGTTCAAGCGTGGTGTGAAGATTTTGTTCCATTGCGTCTAACTGTTGCTGTGTTTGTCTCTGGTGTTGTTCCATTGTGTCTAACTTTTGAAGATTTACTTCCATCGTGTCTAACTTTTTAAGATTTTGTTCCATTGTGTCTAACTGTTGCTGTGTTTGTCTCTGATTTTGTTTCATTTGTTGCATTAATTGCAGTAATAATGTATTAGTGTCTGGAATCTGTTCCTCTATGCATTTCGGCAGTGCATTTGCACCGGCAGCATTCACATTTTGACAAGCAGAAAATGTGTTTTGACTTATTTGAGAAAACGGTGAGGCCCCAAAACCTGAATCTACAGTATTTGCAAAATTGTGTCCTGTCATTTCGGATTCCTGAGGCGAGCTGTTGCCGACCGATCGATCGATAATGCTTCCCTGTTCACTAATTGTTTCATTGTCTAGGCCATTATTTGCCGCCCGCTCCATTTCCCTATGCACAATTACCAAATTACTACTTTGAATGTCTGTTAATTCATTACACAGTGGTGCTGATAAGCTACGCTCGTCGTCACTATTATTTCTCAGTTTACTTTGGAGCCTATTGTTACGTTTTTCACACGCCATTATTGTCACAATATTTCACACGATAACACAGAAAAGCACAATTTGAAGAGCAAAAATAAGAGAACACATTAACATAGCACTGAAAATAATATCTAGTTAATTGCAAGCGCAGCTGCGAAGTACTTGGTGCAAATCTACATGCATGCCACAACTGTTTTACTGTACAACAATGAAAAACTACAACTACAAAGGAAATTCTCTCTATGATTATGCGCTAGCAATAAACAATAGCTATACTAGTTACACAAACTACAAGAAAAAATCAGAAGATTCCAGTGAGGTATCCTCGGCTAAGGGTCGACATATGAAACGTCCCCTTTGTACAATTTTACAGGACTGTGCTTAAACTGTCACACAATATTTTTAGCGCGCAACGCAATATGACTTTCAATAATCCCTACAAAAGAATGGCCCTGACTAACATTAACCTATACCTTTCACAAATCACTTACCTCACTAAAATCTTGGTTACTCGAACTACTGCAATACAGCGAGCGCCACTACTGCCAGCTAAATAAAAGATTCAAACTACGGAAGGCACTAACTACTGATAGGCATAGTTAGCAAATGAAAGATTTTAATAGAGAACAAACAATGTATTTACCTTAATAGTCATCAAAAGTAATAATATATATACGAGTTCATAACATCCATAACAATATCATAATATCATAACATCCATAACAATATCAAAACTCCGCCATTTCTCTCCCCGCATCCACCACTGCTGGCGGCTCACCTCCAACTGCGCAACGCTACGCGCTTTTCACATCCAGCTGCCGCTGCCCAACAGTACAATGGCAGACAACAATGCGAACTAGCCACAGACTGCACACAGCACAGCCATTGATTTTCATACAGAGCGCTACGTGGCGGCGGCGTTACCAATATAAGAACCTAAACAGCCTACTTACAAATGTTTCACTTCCCATTTCACCTCCTAAGTGGTTAAATTTCCAAAAGCAGTGACTTACGTATGTTTTATTTCTAACATAGAAGCCAAATGCACAGTTTCATAGATTTAGCTTCAAAAATGCTTGCACAATAAAGTATTTCAATAGCAATTTTCATCCCGCATTTCACACCCCTATGGCTGAATTTCCAAAAACAGTGAAACACGTATTCTTTTATCCCTAACTCAAAAGTCAATTTGAAATTTTCATAGATTTAGATTTAAAATTGCTTTCATAATAAAGTATTTTCGTAAAAAATCTCATCCTCTATTTCACCCCCTTAGGGGTGCAGTTCCCAGAAACCACTGAAACACATAACTGTTTTATTTGCAGCCGAGAAGAAAAATATAAATATTCGAAGGTGTGGCTTTAAAAATACTTTAGTAGTTCTTTAATGACGCTATCTTTTCAAAAAACAGCTTTCACCCACCATTTCACCTTATAGGGTTAAATATCAAAAACTGCTGAAACACGTATTTCTTTATTTCTGACCGAGAAACAAAATACTAATTTTCATAGGTCTAGCTTGCAAATAGCCTTAATAGCGACGTAAAAAAACTTGATCCCTATTTTACCCTCTTAGGGTTGGAATGTCGAAAGATCCCTTCTTAAGTGACGTCTACAAAATAAGATCCACACCTTCTCCAAATTTCAAGTTTCTGTCCTTAGCGGTTTGGGCTAAGCAATGATGAGTCAGTCAGTGAGGACATTGTCTTTTATATACAGCATGAGTCACGTAAGACAGAACACCCCTTTTATTTCTTGAACTGTTACACATATCTAAACGCTGTTTTCAGAAAATGTTAAAACGTCGCGGAGCACGTATTTTTTTGTTTCGTCAAGGTTTTTTGGCTGGTATCGCCGAAGATATTGAAGCAAGTACCTTCTCTATTTAATGGAACCATATACGTTTCTTAACAGCATTCGATGGCTTTTGAGAAGACGATTACAGTGATATAGTTTTTGTTATGTGGACATTTAAACGTGTCGTAAAAGAATTCGAGAAATTCCTAAAATGTGAGAGCACAGTGGCCGAAATCGGCATAAGCAGTGCAGACACCGCCAAGCAGAGAGCTCTTGTGCCACGTTGTGTCAGAATGTGAACACATCTGCCTGTTTCCGTGCACGTACTGCAGGCCGCTCATTTCTGCCTATACATTCGTTACGTGCAGACATGTACACCTAGGAGGAGAAGTTGCATATGGCGAATGTAAAAGTAAAACCAGTGCAGCGCTATAGAGCTGTTTATCCGGAGCTCCAATGTCCGACGCGGCACGCAGTTGCACAAATTATTAAGACCCTAGTGCGGATAAGTTACCAGAACGTAAAAAAGAGGACAAAGAAGAAGAGTACACCAGACAGAGAACACGAAGAAGCTGTTCTGGCTACGACGCTAATGAATTCGCAGAGTGGTACAAAATATATTGCCAAGGAATGTGGAATCAGCCAGACCGGTTTTATTCGCATTCTGCATCGACAGAATTTCCATTCCGATCAGCTGGTCACAACATCAGGCGCTCAACGACCGTAATTTCGAGTGTCGTACAGAATTTTGGCTGTTTGTCTTTCAGAAACAGAGAGATGACCCTACCTTTTTTCTAAGTGTGCTCTTTCCCGATGAAGCAACGTTTACTAATCACGCTAATGTAAATTTTCATAACATGCACCACTGAGAAGCCGAAAACCGACCCTGGCTCCGTTAGTTGCAACACCAACGGCATCATAGGAAATTACATAGTGGAATATTATTTCATCTCAGCCGTTCTAGAAAAGGCATCACTGTATATTCAAAAGTGTATATGGCTGCAAAATGACGGTTTCCAGCTCACTCTTCCCGTGTTGCAACGCAGATACTGAATGATAACTTTCGTGGACGTTAGATAGGACCAAATTCTGGAAGATGATGGAAGGTGTCATCACCGCTCGGAAAGACATCAAGCATGAAGGGGCGCACATAGACTGCAGTAATGTTCACGTAGATCACGACTGCTGTCATGATGCCTTCGACTGGCCCCACTACCGCAAATCCCATGAAAGGCAAATTATCCACAGTCCAGTCTAGAGTATCTAATGGCAACAGCAATTGTAACTGGCGAAGTCGTGGGATCAGAATCGAAACTTGTAGGATAATTTTGCAGCAAAAACACGTTATCAACAATGTCCTACGAACACTGTGCTCCGAAATACTAATGGCTGAACCGCCATTGTGCTCTGTCCTGAGTTTTGCCACAGGTCGCCGCTTTTTCGCTGTGCAGACCGGGCAAGCGTCCGACCTCCACGATTTGTGGTGAGGCATGGATATTAAACATCTTGTAGTGTACTCGTGCCTTCACCGTCCTAGATGCCCACGACAGCAGCCGACCGGATTTGCTATTTATGAGATGCTCGATCCCAGGTATGAAGTCATAACTGTCTCACCTTTGTTCAAAGGTCCCTATGTCAGTGTATTTCCCCATTGCAGCCTGTATTGTCGCTAGATTGACTCTTTCGTCTCTGCTTCGCTTATGTACACTCTTTGACATAAAACTTGACCGGCGGCCGGCCGCTTCAGAGGCTAAGTCCGCGCCGATCGCGACATGGGACAAAAAAACTGGCCAACTCGCTAATTCTCTAAGTCCGGTTATCTGCACAATCTGGCAACACTGTAGACTGCGGCACTTCCTGGAGGAAAACTTGTCCCATGATAGAGAAACTCTAGGCTGATTACGCCTGTGGTCTAGCGGTAGCGTGCGTTGTTTCTGTTCATAATGTCAGTGGATCGAGAGCAGCTGGCATAAAATATTTTTATAGCCTCTTCTGTCTGAATGCTGAAGACGTGAATGTAATGGTAGCGCAGATTCAATCTACTTCGCTTTGTGACACACCGATATCAAAATTTTATCCAGTAACGATTTTGCGGCAGATTTCCTGCAGACTGTCCTCTGGACGCCGTATGCGGCAAAGCTCCGGGATCCATTTGCTGGCTACTGGCAGCGGCCGTGGCGACAGCAGCGGCGCTGCACTCCCCCGTTCTTTATCGAAAGCGCCTGCTACCGCTCTTCGCTTTTGGTGATTTAAAACGCTTTATTATTAAATGTTGCTCCACAGAAAATTTCTACAATTTCCATTCACGCTCAAAAGCAACGGAGACAGACGCACTGATTAGTAGGCGGGTATTATATTACATTAATCGGCAAGAGCTGAGTATGGCCCGAAATTAATTTTATAGACTGGGACGAAATTAAACCACCTCACTACATTCGATGAATTTATAAATGCTTCATACCTCGTTTCTTTTCCTTTCAAACTCAATTATTTGTGCAACTTTTGGTCAATGTTTGGATGTTTTCGTCAAGCCAGAGTGAGCGTCTGTGGTGTAAAGTGTATTACAGTTCTTTTTTCATTCCTTATGGTAAGTCTATGCGATAAACTGTGTGAATACCTTGCAAAGCATACTCTGTAGCAGTGCAGGAACACTGCACATTTGGAGTTCCATGTATGGGTTCATGAAGTATTTATTGTTGATCGGAAGTGATAGTTAAGGTCATCCATCAGATTTAAACCAGAAAAATTTGTCGTTTTGAAGGTTTCAGAGAACGGAAAGGAATTGCTAACGCCGGTGTTAGAAAACGTCTACAGTTAAATGCTATTGCAAAAATTTAGAAGAAGGGAACTATATTAATGAACATGTGCACTTCATAAACAACCTTCTGACATGTTAGACCTATATGACGAACAAAGCTCAAATTTATATCGTTGACAGTCGGTTTGAATCTTTTCAGGGTCTATTTTACAGTGAAGCACCTTGGAATTTGCAAAGCAGAAATCCATGACATTAACTTAATTTACTAAGTCGAAATCGGACGAAGATTGATGTTTAAAGGCATCCTTCAGATTTCGCATAAGAAATTTTTACTAGCAGTTTGCAACTCCATTAATTAAAATGGAAAATAAAAGGTTGTAGTCAGCGGCTTCTACCGTGATTCGGACTGCTTTGTCTTATAGTACAAGCACTGCAACGCACAAGGGAACCTCTGAGCTAACGACACACTGGCGGCCAGAGGCGGAATATAGTCACTGCGATGTTGCCTGAGCCTCAAAACGCAACCTTAAACACACGAACAGAGGAGGTGGAGATTACTGTTTTAACGTCCCGTCGACAACGATGTCATTAGAGACGGAGCACAAGCTCGGATTAGGGAAGGATGGGGAAGGAAATCGGCCGTGCCCTTCCTAAGGAACCATCCCGGCATTTGCCTGAAGCGATTTAGGGAAATCATTGAAAACCTAAATCAGGATGGCCGGGCGCGGGATTGCACCGTCGTCCTCCCGAATGCACACACAAACAGGTGTTACTTATGTGAAGAACGCCGTTCTTGGAGTCCAGAAGTTAAATATACTTTCTAATTGTGTCATCTTGCAGTGGATTATATCGTACGAGTCTTCGATGTGGAAAACGAATGTCAAGTGAATTTAGCGAGGTAACGCCGACCTACACCCGGAAGTAAATGCACTATCAGAGTGTTGACAAATACTTGCTACGACGCTGCCATTTCTAGGCTCTCTGACGAGGCAGCTCTTCAGCGAAATGCTTTCCGTGATTCTCCGATACGGTTCTTCAGAGTGGAGACGCGCGCGCACGTTTGGTTTTTATGCGGCGTTGTCCCCTGATGGTTTCTGACGTCGCCTTGTGGGCTATGTATACATATGAGACATTCAATTATCATTAATCCAGAATCATACAAGTTTCAGCTTCCGGCGTGGAAGAAGGCTGTTGACGCCGACATTATATCATTTCAACGTAGGGAAAGCAAAACGGATCATTCAATGTTTCTCATTCAACATAAAGCATGTGAGATAATTTTCCGTAACGTTCATAATCATCTAAAAATACAAACGAAGTAAAAATACACCGGAAGCTTATTCGAATTGAATATAACGCTTTGCACCTCGATGTCGAATTTGTCCACTTGCAATCTTTTGCAGCATACACATAGAATGTCATGATTACCACGAGAATGAAGAAATATGTTGGTAAGGATGGAAGCAAGAAGAGACGCAGTCAACAAATATTCTATTCCTCATGGCATTCATTTCATTTGACACGTAAGAAGAGGTAAAGCGGGAATTTACTTTCGTTAACACGAAAGATATGCCGCACATATTGATAACGAGGAAGTCTGTGTCTTCATACGTTTCATCCTTGAAATCTGTATGCTCTATTATATACTAAGTAGCCCGATCATTGTTTCAGTAATGTTACCCTCTTGTTTGACCCCGTAACGATGAACAGATTCCAAATGCATGTCTCCCTTCCTGGGTTGTTTTTTGTGTTTTATTGCTTGGAATTCCTGAAGCAGACCACTGTGCCTTCCCCCCTCGTGGGTTAGGTCTCAAAACTAAACCGCTTTGTATCCAATGGCATAATTTATTCAGACAGCATCAGCATAAGACTATCAAACAAAGCCTTCCATTTACAGTTGCAGCACTCTAACCAGCACTGACCAAAGTGTAATCCACGGTCATGGTCCTAAATTACCAGCTGTCTGCTACTGTGGCAAAGTCCGTACTACACTTTCGATTCCGCAGCACCATTTTATCTGGTAACACTGTGTAGTTGCACAGTTGTGCTACCAGGTCTGTCCTCACACTGTCAACTTTATGTATCTCACTTCTCCTGTAGCGTAGATCACGAGGAGCCGAAGTAAATGAGTGTATTCTGCATGACGTAACATTCAGTATTCCCTTCTTTCATAGCCACTCTTCATGTGCATCGATACCAAATAGGAATGCGAAAACTCTTGCGAGTGAGAGAATGACAATAACAATCGTAACAAGAACAAGCAAATAATGAATGATGTTTATTCCAACGCAGAACGAGAATGGCTTTAAATATAAAAATCTGTATCTATATCTATATCCATATCTATTGATCTTTGAGTTGGCACAATGCAAATATATTCTTAGCATTTAGTTACTGAATTTAGTTCTGGATGTTTGCAGAGAAAAGGAAAAGTCGGTACTTCTCGCTAGTGTAATATAATGTGAACCAGCAACTACCGTTTCCTTAGAACACGACTCAAGCAGGTCCTCAAGTAGGTAGCAAGGCACTGCTGCATTCTGTTCCCTGACATTGCTCTGATGACGGTTAATGCAGATAGTTCCGATTATGAAATACAAAACGTATTGCAGGTTAGTTCCTAGGATAGTAACATTAAATTTGCGTTGTAGACGGCACATGAACGTGATGACTATCCATATTACTCATCAATATGAAAAGACAATATTTTGGGAATTTAGCAGGATTACTCAAAATGAATTCTGAAATTGGGTGACTGACTGCACAGGTGCTAAACGTCGTCAAGAGTAT
This sequence comes from Schistocerca nitens, assembly GCF_023898315.1. Lineage (NCBI taxonomy): Eukaryota > Metazoa > Arthropoda > Insecta > Orthoptera > Acrididae > Schistocerca > Schistocerca nitens. Next base: position 148,444,512 of record NC_064615.1, on the reverse strand, counting down.
ACGATGTCCTAATCGCATTAGGAATATGAAGATCGTCTTCGACAGCTCGCAACTTTCACATTGCTATCTCCACCCTACTCCAGACAGCCCTCGGTGGAGTTGCACTACGTTGCCGATGTTATAGAAGGCCTTCAAACCGACAACAGACCACATATTGAAAAATACAAGCGAATTCTCTTGCAGCGTAAGCTTATTGTAACTAATCTAAAAATTATTGGAGAGGAACATTGTCCTATTCAAAAAAAGTAAAATGTTACACACTGTTGACGTCAAACGGACGTTATCTATGTCCTGTCTTGTGTCCTACTCATCTATAATATCAAGTGTACTATGAAAATGATTATATATAATGGATGATAGGGTAATGCATTGATACCAGATGGTGGGGGCCGGCCGGTGTGGCCGTGCGGTTCTAGGCGCTTCAGTCTGGAACCGCGTGACCGCTACGGTCGCAGGTTCGAATCCTGCCTCGGGCATGGATGTGAGTGATGTTCTTAGGTTAGTTAGGTTTAAGTAGTTCTAAGTTCTAGGGGACTGATGACCTTAGAAGTTAAGTCCCATAGTGCTCAGAGCCATTTGAACCATTTGAACTATTTAACACAAAATGACATTAAAAATTAAAGTTATTCACGAGCAGCTAGTTGAGAATATGTATGAACATTAAATGACACGACGAACTGAAATAATATGACGAAGAGTTCAGCGCTCACTGGGAATAGAGCCCCACACATATCGTTGTTGACTACACACAAAGAGACGTCAGCTACCGAATTTTTATCCACCAGCTGCTCAGAATAGCATCTTGAACTTACAGTCATCTCGCAAATAGTTCTGTGTCTCACTGGGAGTTAAAAACGTCAGATATCGTTAGTGTTGACAACGAATGAAAATACATTAAAAATCAAAATTATTATCCACCAGCAGATAGGTGTTCTCATGATAGAGCTTGATAATACATAATTAAATATTTAGTGCCGGGCCAGGATTCGATCCCATTCACGCGTAATATGTGAAGGTGTTGAGGAATCTGCAGGTTTGAACAAACAACAAATTGTAGCCGAGCTGTATTGCCACGAAGGGATCAAATTCCGCGTTAAGGGCGGTCTGAGTTGCATTCCCAGTTTAGAACCAATTTTATCGACATACCGAAGCTCAAATAAAAGATGGAATAAGTGTCCTGTGACCATACATAGCGTTTGTGTCGTCACTTGAAATAAATAACTAGTATAAGAAAGGTTACTGGTGATAGCGTTTCTACATGTCGCCACTCCAGACTTTATTGTGGTTCAACCTACCGTCTACTTGGTAAAGAAGGAATATCATCTTTAATGTGAATTTTCAGACCACGCAGCCATTATATCTCCTTCACTTGGTGTAGCCAGGAGAGAATGGAATCTGTCTCTCCCTATCTAAAATCATAGACGGAAGGGGGAATCGAACCCAGACCATAGGTATAACAACCTACCATCCGTCCAACAGACCACGAAATCCTCTTCTGTGCGAGTCATTTTTCTATCGTAACGCAGTTGCGCCACACTGGATGAGAATTCTGACACACAGGCTCCCTGTAGTAATTTGCAGCATGTTCAGTAAATTCATTTACTTGGTTGACCGAATCACCATGAACTAGCTGCCTCGGCTACCCAGTGCATACATTCGACTATTTTGTAATCACAGAAATAAAATCACGTAACTGCCACCTACACACAACTGCCAACAGTGTAGGATGCAGAAGTTTAAACAGGAAGTGTTCCTTTCCACTTGAGCTATTCTATTGCGCTATCTGTTACTAGAAAACGTCGTTCAGTCCAAAAGAAAAGCTGTAACTGTTTGTCTCTCAGAAGTCAAGACCTGGCCATATGCATAATCTCACAGTGCTGTGGAATCCAAAAGTTCTGGAGGAATAGTTGCCGAGCTCTGGAGCTGCTGTAGCTACGTGTCAGCTTGTAGCATAGATAAGATGTCGCGAGTTCGGATACATTCAGTGCTACATTTTTTAAAACGCAATTCTGCTCTCTGCTGAAGGTATCAATCTAATGGAACTTTGAACATAATTCCCTTCACTTCTCAACCCAAAGTAGTCGCATGTGGAAAAAGGGCTAACTACTGTGACATTTTGTTCTATTCAGGTTTAATAGACAGCAGGCAGCAGATGCATCTCGAAGATGTGCAGGGAGAGCGCATCGTGCCATAATATGTCAGAAAAGTATTTTCTACATTATCCGTCGTGTGGTAGTGATATTTTATTCTTCTTCAAACTTTGTTTGACAGCTTTAACTCAGAACAAGTTTTCTACATGCATGTAATCAATAAACTGCATGTGCATTGTCAGACTGTCATAGGTAACATCAGAGAATTCGCATATATCGTTGATGATTAATTTCTCTCTCATGTTTACTATTGTTTTAACAACACTAAAGGAAACCTTACGAAAATTGTGCACTGTATTATAAGAAATGAAATAAAACTAACCATGATAACCTTACGACGAAAGTATCTGTACACAAGCATGCTTCTATCGACACGAATTAGTAAAATACTACTCACTTAGATTTTGATTGGGTCTGTGTTTAATTGGTATGCTGTGTCATACTCAAGAGGTATGCAAATGTGGCATTTCATAAATATAGTTACGTATTCCTAGAAACCCAAAATTCGCTTGGCAGCAGCGGAAAGAGGCCTTACCTGTTGTGCAGCATTGTAAGTTTTTCAACATTGCACTATGAGCTGAAAGCATTTTCTTGCGATTTCCTTATTGGTGTTTGATCTGACTCCTTGTAGCTCTTTCACAGAAGGGATAAAAACGTTACAGTCAGTGAGACTGGAACTGCGAACCGTAACAGACGCTTTTTCACAGGTCAGCACGTTACCACAGAGCTGGCGAGGAGGTATGGGTCTTAGCTTCCTATTACCAGGGCAATAGTAACTAGAACTCGTAAACCGCTATTTGAAGGTCGAGATTAGTTGCGGTTTCCACCTGCAACGACTTTCCTGGGCTGAAAACCGTAAATTTTCAATCTTTTGTTACCCTTCAAGCGATAATAACTCAGATTATTCAATGGAAATGACAGGTAAAATCAAGTGAACTTTGAGGCTTAATTCCGTGCACACCAGGAAGTAACTCGTCGATCACAGAGTTGCCAAACATACGTTGCCTTGTTGCCAAATCTCAGTTACAGTACCAGCAGGAAGAAGACGAACCGATGTGATCCTACGGCGGTCTGGGAAGTGACCATAGCTGGTGTCTCCAAGTCGCGGCTGCTACGGCCTGGAATACGTAATGCGTCTGATTCGCTTTCTGTAACTAGGTTTAGGGACTGGAGCGTAGTTACTAATAATACTCAGAACTGACTGCAAACTGAGCATCATAAATCAGTAACTCTCATTGTTGTTTTTATATTTCTTTCGTAAGTGTACTCAAAACTAAGAAAGTCATTCACAGGCGTTTTCGTGCCTCGCCGATAGTCGAGCACAACATACAAATAAAAATTAAAAAGAATGTGTGTGTGTGTGTGTTTGAGAGAGAGAGAGAGAGAGAGAGAGAGAGAGAGAGAGAGATAAATAAAAAGCAATGAGAGAGAGAGTAAAAAATTGTTGTAAAGAAATTGAATCATGGTATTTAAAGAAATCTTTCATTAAAATGACACGTTCCACATCATTACGAAATGTCGTATTCATGATCTATGGAACAAGAGTTAATCTAATGTAATCTAATCTAATCTAATCACATCATATTGATGATTAGCCATGAAGAGTCATGAATTACCGAAATTTTTGCCAATACCAGTAACCAAATCTAAACTTGAAAATAAAAGACGACAATTTTTGTAATAAACCGTGACTCCTATCAAGACCCTTTCGTCCCTGTTATCTAACCACGAAAGATGTCTGATATACCTCCATTCTGAAGTAACAAAGTGTGCATGCATTTAAAGATGAAGTGCATGATGTGAAGTTCTGTGACGGAGATACGAACCCAACACGTAATCCGATTGTTAACTAAGAAAAATCAAATGTTACGTATCGGTTTTTCTTACGAGCCGCTAGGTGTCTGAATCTAAAATAAGGATACAAACTTCTGTGCCTAAGCGACAATCGAACTGCACACCTACCGTGCATCCACGAATATAGCTTAAGTATCAGTTGCTTACTCATGAACAGTAAGATGTGTGCGTGTTTGACCAGAAATAACGACACCTGTTGCGATTGTTGGAAACACATGAACAGACATGGAAATTGCGCGTTAATTTTCACTAGCAGGTGGGTGTGCACTTGATAAAGCTAGAAATGAAATTATGAATATTTTTGCACTGGATCAGGTTTCAGACCCACATACTTACCTTTGGAGGAGACCTAGAGAAGATTGCAGTCTTGGGAAAAGGAACGAAATGACTGAACTATACTGTTCCGAGAGATTCAGATCCTCGAAAGAGGAGATACGAATTCGAATCACAGTCCAGCACCAAATTTTTAAACGTCTCTAGTTCAATCAAGTACAAGTAAAATAAGAGCCCTGTCTCTTTAAATGGCTATCGGTTCATCAAATAAAATAAAATTTCCTAATGCAAGTAAGCTTACTGGCGACTGTATTTCTGTTTACCATGACTTCCGCTGTGTCATTTCCCAACGTAAACCGGCTCTGCCCAGTTGGTAATGAAGGAACGTGATGTTTAATGCGGATTCTGGATTATAACGTCTTTCTCTTGAGGTTACCAGAGGTAAAATAAATCTGTTTGTGCCTCTTAAAAGTAAATGCCTGAACCCACGCATTGCACCTGTGATAGCTCGTTCCACCATACCATTGTGGCCACATTACCCAGCCCCAAGAGTGTGCTGTAACGGATGATGTGCTTAGCTTACAAAATTAGTCACGGTGGAAAAAATGCGAGTCTATTAAATGGTCAAGTAGAAGCAAGCTTCTGACGCAGAGATTATGCTATTCTCATGTCAGCAGGATGTAAAGACTCTTCTAGGCATCATAGGCTGGATGTGAAGCCATTTTGATTTTTCACAAATTCAGCAAATTTCTTAGTTCGAGAAAATCCACTGTGAAGTGTGAAGTTGCCGGATAATTCGATTATTACTGTTATTATTACTATCATTTTATTCATACCGCTGCTGGAACACAAGTGCTTGAACATCATTTAATGCCTTTTGGTCACTATAGATGTAGTTTCCCAAGAACAGGTTCTTTCCCTGTCTACGGAATCCTTTTCATGTTAATATCAAACACCAGCAATTACTCGTAGATTACTTTAAAACTCAAGTAATTGACGAAGACGTTACTTGGTAACAAAAACGCACTGCCTTTCTTCATTTACTTTCGCCTAGATATGGCTATCGAGTACTGACAAACCAAAAGGCAAGAGATCTTACTGCCTTGCGATATACGTTGCTGTTAGTTCTTCCACATGATTTGGTCGACATGACCTGTTTCAAGTTTTGTATGACAGACAGTGTTTTAGAAAATCTATTGTTTCCCTTTGAAATAAACAGAAGTATTTTCATTCTAAGCTGTCCAAGAACAAAATTTTCGCAATATTAGTTCAAATTTAATATTCGCTTCTATAATGTAGGAAAGTATTTCACAGTCGCAAAACTCGCATCCGAAACGTTGACCTTACACTTAGTCGCTGACCATACATTCTAGCTCAGAGTGACACCAGTTTAAATAACCTAATGTAGCGAAGACTGTTTGCCAGTGCTCTTTCTCACCGGAAAATACGCAATTCACTCATTTGGCTCCATAAGTACACTGTAACAGTAATTTCTGTGTGAAATTTGTCAGTAAGCTTTTGCCTTCCAACCGGCAAAATACGGCAGAGTACGGCCGGTAAACAATTCACAAACCACGATTTAGTGCCAATAAGACGATTTCTTTAAACATTGTCGAAGCTGAAGGAATTTAGTTTCTGCTTAAATCGTCTTAAGCAGCAACGTTCACAGATATCTCAAATAGGAAAAAGCTGAATATCCAGGTACGAAGGTTGTAAAACAAACTTCCCACAGTTTGTGTCAGGTTGATCTTTTCGTCTGATAACACTGTTTAAGTATTTTGTCTAAGAGGTATCACAAGTAGTATCCCTGTAGTTGTGGGAATCATTGGTTGAAAACGAGTTTAACACCAATGGGTACAGTGCTGCTAAATTTTCACAATTATTATCAACCTAAGTCTGAGTTCATCCACAAACTGAGGCGTATTTATACTATTGGAGCTAGACTGTGTATCCTTGTCTTTCTTGAGTGGTCATTGGAAGGCGTTTACACACACGTATACAATACTATGAATACTTCGAACGCTATGGTTAACGTTGCTCTCATAAACTACTTTTTTTTTAATTCTTCTGGGTCTTCAGCGTGCAATATGTGTTGTAGATACAGTCTCAGACCAAAAAATTGACCGCCGAGTCGTTCACGTAAGGTGGACAATACAGTCGTGCTCCTCTCAGGATTCTATGTCTGGCAATATGCTCGATCTAGCAACATGTAGACTGCGGCACTTCCCAGACGAAGTCTTGACTCCAGTCTTAGTACATTACTCTTGACTACGACCGTAGTCTTGAGGTAAAACGCGAGACCAGCTAATATGATATTGTAGATTCGCTTGAATTACACTCTTAGCTTCAGCACCGAGAGGAAAGGGGCGATAAAAATTTTGTCGATATGTGCTTTCGGTCGCCAGACGTCATATTAGCTGGTCTCGCGTTTTACCTGAAGACTACGGTCGTGTTCCAGCAGCGGTATGAATAAAATGATAGTAATAATAACAGTAATAATCGAATTATCCGGCAACTTCACACTTCACAGTGGATTTTCTCGAACTAAGAAATTTGCTGAATTTGTGAAAAATCAAAATGGCTTCACATCCAGCCTATGATGCCTAGAAGAGTCTTTACATCCTGCTGACATGAGAATAGCATAATCTCTGCGTCAGAAGCTTGCTTCTACTTGACCATTTAATAGACTCGCATTTTTTCCACCGTGACTAATTTTGTAAGCTAAGCACATCATCCGTTACAGCACACTCTTGGGGCTGGGTAATGTGGCCACAATGGTATGGTGGAACGAGCTATCACAGGTGCAATGCGTGGGTTCAGGCATTTACTTTTAAGAGGCACAAACAGATTTATTTTACCTCTGGTAACCTCAAGAGAAAGACGTTATAATCCAGAATCCGCATTAAACATCACGTTCCTTCATTACCAACTGGGCAGAGCCGGTTTACGTTGGGAAATGACACAGCGGAAGTCATGGTAAACAGAAATACAGTCGCCAGTAAGCTTACTTGCATTAGGAAATTTTATTTTATTTGATGAACCGATAGCCATTTAAAGAGACAGGGCTCTTATTTTACTTGTACTTGATTGAACTAGAGACGTTTAAAAATTTGGTGCTGGACTGTGATTCGAATTCGTATCTCCTCTTTCGAGGATCTGAATCTCTCGGAACAGTATAGTTCAGTCATTTCGTTCCTTTTCCCAAGACTGCAATCTTCTCTAGGTCTCCTCCAAAGGTAAGTATGTGGGTCTGAAACCTGATCCAGTGCAAAAATATTCATAATTTCATTTCTAGCTTTATCAAGTGCACACCCACCTGCTAGTGAAAATTAACGCGCAATTTCCATGTCTGTTCATGTGTTTCCAACAATCGCAACAGGTGTCGTTATTTCTGGTCAAACACGCACACATCTTACTGTTCATGAGTAAGCAACTGATACTTAAGCTATATTCGTGGATGCACGGTAGGTGTGCAGTTCGATTGTCGCTTAGGCACAGAAGTTTGTATCCTTATTTTAGATTCAGACACCTAGCGGCTCGTAAGAAAAACCGATACGTAACATTTGATTTTTCTTAGTTAACAATCGGATTACGTGTTGGGTTCGTATCTCCGTCACAGAACTTCACATCATGCACTTCATCTTTAAATGCATGCACACTTTGTTACTTCAGAATGGAGGTATATCAGACATCTTTCGTGGTTAGATAACAGGGACGAAAGGGTCTTGATAGGAGTCACGGTTTATTACAAAAATTGTCGTCTTTTATTTTCAAGTTTAGATTTGGTTACTGGTATTGGCAAAAATTTCGGTAATTCATGACTCTTCATGGCTAATCATCAATATGATGTGATTAGATTAGATTAGATTACATTAGATTAACTCTTGTTCCATAGATCATGAATACGACATTTCGTAATGATGTGGAACGTGTCATTTTAATGAAAGATTTCTTTAAATACCATGATTCAATTTCTTTACAACAATTTTTTACTCTCTCTCTCATTGCTTTTTATTTATCTCTCTCTCTCTCTCTCTCTCTCTCTCTCTCTCTCTCTCAAACACACACACACACACATTCTTTTTAATTTTTATTTGTATGTTGTGCTCGACTATCGGCGAGGCACGAAAACGCCTGTGAATGACTTTCTTAGTTTTGAGTACACTTACGAAAGAAATATAAAAACAACAATGAGAGTTACTGATTTATGATGCTCAGTTTGCAGTCAGTTCTGAGTATTATTAGTAACTACGCTCCAGTCCCTAAACCTAGTTACAGAAAGCGAATCAGACGCATTACGTATTCCAGGCCGTAGCAGCCGCGACTTGGAGACACCAGCTATGGTCACTTCCCAGACCGCCGTAGGATCACATCGGTTCGTCTTCTTCCTGCTGGTACTGTAACTGAGATTTGGCAACAAGGCAACGTATGTTTGGCAACTCTGTGATCGACGAGTTACTTCCTGGTGTGCACGGAATTAAGCCTCAAAGTTCACTTGATTTTACCTGTCATTTCCATTGAATAATCTGAGTTATTATCGCTTGAAGGGTAACAAAAGATTGAAAATTTACGGTTTTCAGCCCAGGAAAGTCGTTGCAGGTGGAAACCGCAACTAATCTCGACCTTCAAATAGCGGTTTACGAGTTCTAGTTACTATTGCCCTGGTAATAGGAAGCTAAGACCCATACCTCCTCGCCAGCTCTGTGGTAACGTGCTGACCTGTGAAAAAGCGTCTGTTACGGTTTGCAGTTCCAGTCTCACTGACTGTAACGTTTTTATCCCTTCTGTGAAAGAGCTACAAGGAGTCAGATCAAACACCAATAAGGAAATCGCAAGAAAATGCTTTCAGCTCATAGTGCAATGTTGAAAAACTTACAATGCTGCACAACAGGTAAGGCCTCTTTCCGCTGCTGCCAAGCGAATTTTGGGTTTCTAGGAATACGTAACTATATTTATGAAATGCCACATTTGCATACCTCTTGAGTATGACACAGCATACCAATTAAACACAGACCCAATCAAAATCTAAGTGAGTAGTATTTTACTAATTCGTGTCGATAGAAGCATGCTTGTGTACAGATACTTTCGTCGTAAGGTTATCATGGTTAGTTTTATTTCATTTCTTATAATACAGTGCACAATTTTCGTAAGGTTTCCTTTAGTGTTGTTAAAACAATAGTAAACATGAGAGAGAAATTAATCATCAACGATATATGCGAATTCTCTGATGTTACCTATGACAGTCTGACAATGCACATGCAGTTTATTGATTACATGCATGTAGAAAACTTGTTCTGAGTTAAAGCTGTCAAACAAAGTTTGAAGAAGAATAAAATATCACTACCACACGACGGATAATGTAGAAAATACTTTTCTGACATATTATGGCACGATGCGCTCTCCCTGCACATCTTCGAGATGCATCTGCTGCCTGCTGTCTATTAAACCTGAATAGAACAAAATGTCACAGTAGTTAGCCCTTTTTCCACATGCGACTACTTTGGGTTGAGAAGTGAAGGGAATTATGTTCAAAGTTCCATTAGATTGATACCTTCAGCAGAGAGCAGAATTGCGTTTTAAAAAATGTAGCACTGAATGTATCCGAACTCGCGACATCTTATCTATGCTACAAGCTGACACGTAGCTACAGCAGCTCCAGAGCTCGGCAACTATTCCTCCAGAACTTTTGGATTCCACAGCACTGTGAGATTATGCATATGGCCAGGTCTTGACTTCTGAGAGACAAACAGTTACAGCTTTTCTTTTGGACTGAACGACGTTTTCTAGTAACAGATAGCGCAATAGAATAGCTCAAGTGGAAAGGAACACTTCCTGTTTAAACTTCTGCATCCTACACTGTTGGCAGTTGTGTGTAGGTGGCAGTTACGTGATTTTATTTCTGTGATTACAAAATAGTCGAATGTATGCACTGGGTAGCCGAGGCAGCTAGTTCATGGTGATTCGGTCAACCAAGTAAATGAATTTACTGAACATGCTGCAAATTACTACAGGGAGCCTGTGTGTCAGAATTCTCATCCAGTGTGGCGCAACTGCGTTACGATAGAAAAATGACTCGCACAGAAGAGGATTTCGTGGTCTGTTGGACGGATGGTAGGTTGTTATACCTATGGTCTGGGTTCGATTCCCCCTTCCGTCTATGATTTTAGATAGGGAGAGACAGATTCCATTCTCTCCTGGCTACACCAAGTGAAGGAGATATAATGGCTGCGTGGTCTGAAAATTCACATTAAAGATGATATTCCTTCTTTACCAAGTAGACGGTAGGTTGAACCACAATAAAGTCTGGAGTGGCGACATGTAGAAACGCTATCACCAGTAACCTTTCTTATACTAGTTATTTATTTCAAGTGACGACACAAACGCTATGTATGGTCACAGGACACTTATTCCATCTTTTATTTGAGCTTCTGTATGTCGATAAAATTGGTTCTAAACTGGGAATGCAACTCAGACCGCCCTTAACGCGGAATTTGATCCCTTCGTGGCAATACAGCTCGGCTACAATTTGTTGTTTGTTCAAACCTGCAGATTCCTCAACACCTTCACATATTACGCGTGAATGGGATCGAATCCTGGCCCGGCACTAAATATTTAATTATGTATTATCAAGCTCTATCATGAGAACACCTATCTGCTGGTGGATAATAATTTTGATTTTTAATGTATTTTCATTCGTTGTCAACACTAACGATATCTGACGTTTTTAACTCCCAGTGAGACACAGAACTATTTGCGAGATGACTGTAAGTTCAAGATGCTATTCTGAGCAGCTGGTGGATAAAAATTCGGTAGCTGACGTCTCTTTGTGTGTAGTCAACAACGATATGTGTGGGGCTCTATTCCCAGTGAGCGCTGAACTCTTCGTCATATTATTTCAGTTCGTCGTGTCATTTAATGTTCATACATATTCTCAACTAGCTGCTCGTGAATAACTTTAATTTTTAATGTCATTTTGTGTTAAATAGTTCAAATGGTTCAAATGGCTCTGAGCACTATGGGACTTAACTTCTAAGGTCATCAGTCCCCTAGAACTTAGAACTACTTAAACCTAACTAACCTAAGAACATCACTCACATCCATGCCCGAGGCAGGATTCGAACCTGCGACCGTAGCGGTCACGCGGTTCCAGACTGAAGCGCCTAGAACCGCACGGCCACACCGGCCGGCCCCCACCATCTGGTATCAATGCATTACCCTATCATCCATTATATATAATCATTTTCATAGTACACTTGATATTATAGATGAGTAGGACACAAGACAGGACATAGATAACGTCCGTTTGACGTCAACAGTGTGTAACATTTTACTTTTTTTGAATAGGACAATGTTCCTCTCCAATAATTTTTAGATTAGTTACAATAAGCTTACGCTGCAAGAGAATTCGCTTGTATTTTTCAATATGTGGTCTGTTGTCGGTTTGAAGGCCTTCTATAACATCGGCAACGTAGTGCAACTCCACCGAGGGCTGTCTGGAGTAGGGTGGAGATAGCAATGTGAAAGTTGCGAGCTGTCGAAGACGATCTTCATATTCCTAATGCGATTAGGACATCGTATACTCTTGACGACGTTTAGCACCTGTGCAGTCAGTCACCCAATTTCAGAATTCATTTTGAGTAATCCTGCTAAATTCCCAAAATATTGTCTTTTCATATTGATGAGTAATATGGATAGTCGTCACGTTCATGTGCCGTCTACAACGCAAATTTAATGTTACTATCCTAGGAACTAACCTGCAATACGTTTTGTATTTCATAATCGGAACTATCTGCATTAACCGTCATCAGAGCAATGTCAGGGAACAGAATGCAGCAGTGCCTTGCTACCTACTTGAGGACCTGCTTGAGTCGTGTTCTAAGGAAACGGTAGTTGCTGGTTCACATTATATTACACTAGCGAGAAGTACCGACTTTTCCTTTTCTCTGCAAACATCCAGAACTAAATTCAGTAACTAAATGCTAAGAATATATTTGCATTGTGCCAACTCAAAGATCAATAGATATGGATATAGATATAGATACAGATTTTTATATTTAAAGCCATTCTCGTTCTGCGTTGGAATAAACATCATTCATTATTTGCTTGTTCTTGTTACGATTGTTATTGTCATTCTCTCACTCGCAAGAGTTTTCGCATTCCTATTTGGTATCGATGCACATGAAGAGTGGCTATGAAAGAAGGGAATACTGAATGTTACGTCATGCAGAATACACTCATTTACTTCGGCTCCTCGTGATCTACGCTACAGGAGAAGTGAGATACATAAAGTTGACAGTGTGAGGACAGACCTGGTAGCACAACTGTGCAACTACACAGTGTTACCAGATAAAATGGTGCTGCGGAATCGAAAGTGTAGTACGGACTTTGCCACAGTAGCAGACAGCTGGTAATTTAGGACCATGACCGTGGATTACACTTTGGTCAGTGCTGGTTAGAGTGCTGCAACTGTAAATGGAAGGCTTTGTTTGATAGTCTTATGCTGATGCTGTCTGAATAAATTATGCCATTGGATACAAAGCGGTTTAGTTTTGAGACCTAACCCACGAGGGGGGAAGGCACAGTGGTCTGCTTCAGGAATTCCAAGCAATAAAACACAAAAAACAACCCAGGAAGGGAGACATGCATTTGGAATCTGTTCATCGTTACGGGGTCAAACAAGAGGGTAACATTACTGAAACAATGATCGGGCTACTTAGTATATAATAGAGCATACAGATTTCAAGGATGAAACGTATGAAGACGCAGACTTCCTCGTTATCAATATGTGCGGCATATCTTTCGTGTTAACGAAAGTAAATTCCCGCTTTACCTCTTCTTACGTGTCAAATGAAATGAATGCCATGAGGAATAGAATATTTGTTGACTGCGTCTCTTCTTGCTTCCATCCTTACCAACATATTTCTTCATTCTCGTGGTAATCATGACATTCTATGTGTATGCTGCAAAAGATTGCAAGTGGACAAATTCGACATCGAGGTGCAAAGCGTTATATTCAATTCGAATAAGCTTCCGGTGTATTTTTACTTCGTTTGTATTTTTAGATGATTATGAACGTTACGGAAAATTATCTCACATGCTTTATGTTGAATGAGAAACATTGAATGATCCGTTTTGCTTTCCCTACGTTGAAATGATATAATGTCGGCGTCAACAGCCTTCTTCCACGCCGGAAGCTGAAACTTGTATGATTCTGGATTAATGATAATTGAATGTCTCATATGTATACATAGCCCACAAGGCGACGTCAGAAACCATCAGGGGACAACGCCGCATAAAAACCAAACGTGCGCGCGCGTCTCCACTCTGAAGAACCGTATCGGAGAATCACGGAAAGCATTTCGCTGAAGAGCTGCCTCGTCAGAGAGCCTAGAAATGGCAGCGTCGTAGCAAGTATTTGTCAACACTCTGATAGTGCATTTACTTCCGGGTGTAGGTCGGCGTTACCTCGCTAAATTCACTTGACATTCGTTTTCCACATCGAAGACTCGTACGATATAATCCACTGCAAGATGACACAATTAGAAAGTATATTTAACTTCTGGACTCCAAGAACGGCGTTCTTCACATAAGTAACACCTGTTTGTGTGTGCATTCGGGAGGACGACGGTGCAATCCCGCGCCCGGCCATCCTGATTTAGGTTTTCAATGATTTCCCTAAATCGCTTCAGGCAAATGCCGGGATGGTTCCTTAGGAAGGGCACGGCCGATTTCCTTCCCCATCCTTCCCTAATCCGAGCTTGTGCTCCGTCTCTAATGACATCGTTGTCGACGGGACGTTAAAACAGTAATCTCCACCTCCTCTGTTCGTGTGTTTAAGGTTGCGTTTTGAGGCTCAGGCAACATCGCAGTGACTATATTCCGCCTCTGGCCGCCAGTGTGTCGTTAGCTCAGAGGTTCCCTTGTGCGTTGCAGTGCTTGTACTATAAGACAAAGCAGTCCGAATCACGGTAGAAGCCGCTGACTACAACCTTTTATTTTCCATTTTAATTAATGGAGTTGCAAACTGCTAGTAAAAATTTCTTATGCGAAATCTGAAGGATGCCTTTAAACATCAATCTTCGTCCGATTTCGACTTAGTAAATTAAGTTAATGTCATGGATTTCTGCTTTGCAAATTCCAAGGTGCTTCACTGTAAAATAGACCCTGAAAAGATTCAAACCGACTGTCAACGATATAAATTTGAGCTTTGTTCGTCATATAGGTCTAACATGTCAGAAGGTTGTTTATGAAGTGCACATGTTCATTAATATAGTTCCCTTCTTCTAAATTTTTGCAATAGCATTTAACTGTAGACGTTTTCTAACACCGGCGTTAGCAATTCCTTTCCGTTCTCTGAAACCTTCAAAACGACAAATTTTTCTGGTTTAAATCTGATGACCTTAACTATCACTTCCGATCAACAATAAATACTTCATGAACCCATACATGGAACTCCAAATGTGCAGTGTTCCTGCACTGCTACAGAGTATGCATTGCAAGGTATTCACACAGTTTATCGCATAGACTTACCATAAGGAATGAAAAAAGAACTGTAATACACTTTACACCACAGACGCTCACTCTGGCTTGACGAAAACATCCAAACATTGACCAAAAGTTGCACAAATAATTGAGTTTGAAAGGAAAAGAAACGAGGTATGAAGCATTTATAAATTCATCGAATGTAGTGAGGTGGTTTAATTTCGTCCCAGTCTATAAAATTAATTTCGGGCTATACTCAGCTCTTGCCGATTAATGTAATATAATACCCGCCTACTAATCAGTGCGTCTGTCTCCGTTGCTTTTGAGCGTGAATGGAAATTGTAGAAATTTTCTGTGGAGCAACATTTAATAATAAAGCGTTTTAAATCACCAAAAGCGAAGAGCGGTAGCAGGCGCTTTCGATAAAGAACGGGGGAGTGCAGCGCCGCTGCTGTCGCCACGGCCGCTGCCAGTAGCCAGCAAATGGATCCCGGAGCTTTGCCGCATACGGCGTCCAGAGGACAGTCTGTAGGAAATCTGCCGCAAAATCGTTACTGGATAAAATTTTGATATCGGTGTGTCACAAAGCGAAGTAGATTGAATCTGCGCTACCATTACATTCACGTCTTCAGCATTCAGACAGAAGAGGCTATAAAAATATTTTATGCCAGCTGCTCTCGATCCACTGACATTATGAACAGAAACAACGCACGCTACCGCTAGACCACAGGCGTAATCAGCCTAGAGTTTCTCTATCATGGGACAAGTTTTCCTCCAGGAAGTGCCGCAGTCTACAGTGTTGCCAGATTGTGCAGATAACCGGACTTAGAGAATTAGCGAGTTGGCCAGTTTTTTTGTCCCATGTCGCGATCGGCGCGGACTTAGCCTCTGAAGCGGCCGGCCGCCGGTCAAGTTTTATGTCAAAGAGTGTACTTATCTTACCACTCCATGTGCCCACATTGCCAGTAGCTGATATTCTATCTAGCTATCGCAGTGGTCATGGTGTCCTGTCTCATCGTTGGACTTTCTCTGTGAAAAAAAAAGCACCGCAACAAAATTATCCTAATGGGACGGAAATCGGTGAATAGGACGTACAGTCATGCTCAAAAATATCCGAACGACCTGAATTGCATTTCGCCTGATACGCATGCAACCCACATAACGCAGCTGTCTAGCAGTTCCTCTAATCGCTCCTTGGTACAGTCGTTTGACTACTGAAAATAGTTCCAAGAAGTCACCACTAGAAAACTCTGCTCTGTATCGCAAGAACTCAAGATGGAAACTAATACCACGATACTACAAATATCAGGGAATACCTTGTCACAGATAAAACTGTCCTTAAGGCTTCTAGGCTCACATTTATTGCAATAAATGACATACCTGAAATGTTACTATTCCCATTATTACGTCAGATAGGAAATGCACCTAGTACGTTCGTCGTATTCATGATTTCCTCTTCAAAGTAACAAACCGTACTTATTATTTAACACAAAATGACATTAAAAATTTAAGTTATTCCCGAGCAGCTAGTTGAGAATATGTACGAACTTCAAATGTCACGACGAACCGTCTCGTTCTGCATATGGATTCAAACCCAGGTCATGCAGACTAAGATTTCATGACTGACGGAAACTAACAGTCATTCCTGACTAGGCATACAGAGAGTGATATACCTCAATTTTAGACGGTATCAGTTAGCAAATCTCAACTTTAAATTATATAACGTAAACATTTTTAACGGACGCGAGTTCCTACCCAGCAACTATTGTCCCTGTTAACGAACTACGAGAGATATTAAGTAATGCTTCTTCACAAGTAACTTACTTGAAATGGCGAGAGGTAGAGCTTTGTGTTGGACAGGGATTCGAACCCAGAACGTAATCGGATTGTTATCGAAGCACAATCAACTGTGACATATCGGATTTTCTCGGCAGTAGCTAGATGTTTTAACTAAAATGACGAGACGAAACATTAACTTTTTCCTTCTCAGGACTCCAACCCGGCACCTATCGCTGTTATAATCTAGAGAAAACGAACGTTAAATATCGGTCTGTTACACCAGCAACGACATGTGAGCATGTTCGAACTAGAAATAATACGACGAAGAGTTCAGTGCTCACTGGGAATCGAACGCCACAATATCGTTGTTGACTACACACAAAGAGACGTCAGCTACCGAATTTTTCTCCACCAGCAGCTCGGAATAACATCCTTGAACTTACAGTGATCTCTCAAATAGTTATGTGTCTCACTGGGAGTCAAAAACGTCAGATATCGTTAGTGTTGACAACGAATGAAAATGCATTAAAGATCAAAATATTACCCAACAGCAGATAGGTGCTCTCATGCTAGAGCCTGATAATACATATTAAAAACTTTAGTGCCGGGCCAGGTTTCGAACCCATTCACGCACAATATGTGGACATGTTGAGGAATATGCAGTTTTGAACAAACAACAAATTGTAGTCGAGCTGCATTGTTGCCAAGGGGTCAAATTCCGCGTTAAGGGCGGTCTGAGTTGCATTCCAAGCTCAGAACCAATTGTATCCACATACAGAAGCTCAAATAAAAGATGGAATAAGTGTCCTGTGACCCTACATAGCGTTTGTTTCGTCACTATAAATAGGTAACTAGTATAAGAAAGGTTACTGGTGAATGAGTTCCCACATTTCGCCACTCCTGACTTCATTGTGGTTCAGCGTAACGTCTACTTGGTAGAGAAGGAATAAAATGTTAATGTGAATTTCATACAACAATGCCTTAATACTTTTTGCACCTGGCGTAGCCAGAAGATAATAGAGTCTGCCTCTCCCTATTAAAAACCATCGACAGAAGCTACAATCGAACCCAGACCACCAGCATAGGAACCTATCATCAATCCATCAGACCACCAAATGTTCCTCTTTCAGACTCATTTTTCTATCATAACACAGTTGCGGCACACTCGATGAGAATTCTGACACACAGGTTTCCTGTGGTGGTTTGTAGCATGTTCAGTACATTCATTTACTTGGTTGACCGAATCGCCATGAACTAGCTGCCTCGGCGACCCAGTGGATACATTCGACTCTATTTTGTAATCACCGAAATAAAATCACGGAACTGCCACTACACAGAACTGTCAACAGTGTAGGATGCAGAAATTTAAGTAGGAAGAGTTCCTTTCCATTTGTTGAAAACGTCGCGCAGTGCAAAAGAAATGCTGTAACTGTCTGTCTCTCAGAAGTCTAGATCCGGCCATATGCATTATCTCACAGCACTGTGGAATGCAGAACTCCTGGAGGAACTGTTCTTGACTTCTGGAGACGATGTAGCTACATGACAGCTACTAGCATAACGGTAAGCGTCACGCACTGTTGATAAGACGTCGCGAGTTCTATTACATTCGCTGCTACATTTTTAAAACGCAATTCTGCTGTCTTATGAAGTTATTAAGTTAATGGAACTTTGAACATAATTCCCTTCACTTCTCAACCCAAAATAGCCGCATGTGGAAAAAGGGCTAACTTCTTCAACATTTTGTTCTTTTCAGGTTTAATAGACGGCCAGGCAGCAGATGCATCTCGAAGATTTGTATTATGTATGGGGCGAGCGCATGGTGCCAAAACAATCAGAAAATTATTTTCTACATTAGCTGTCGTCAGGTAGTGGCATTTTATTCTTCTTCAAACCTTGTTTGACTGCTTTAACTTAGAACAAGTTTTCTACATGCATGTAATCAATAAACTGCATGTGCATTGTCAGACTGTTATAGATAACATCATAGAATTCGCATATATCATTGATAATTATTTCTCTCTCGTGTTTAATATTGTTTTAACAACGATAAAAGAAGCCTGACGAAAATTGTGCACTTTATTATAAGAAATGAAATAAAACTACCCACGATAACCTTACGACGAAAGTCTTTTTTAATAAAACTGAGTATCTGTACACAAGTGTGCTTCTATCGGCACGAATTAGTAAAATACTACTCACTTAGATTTCGATTGGGTCTGTGTTTAATTGGTTATACTCAACCTATTTGTCAACCAATGTGTCATACTTAACAGGTATGCAAATGTAGCGCCTGCCGGCCGCGGTGGTCTAGCGGTTCTGGCGCTGCAGTCCGGAACCGCGGGACCGCTACGGTCGCAGGTTCGAATCCTGCCTCGGGCATGGATGTGTGTGATGTCCTTAGGTTAGTCATGTTTAAGTAGTTCTAAGTTCTAGGGGATTGTCCGACTGAAACGTTAGATCGTCAAAATTCCGAGCTGCTTGGAGGGCCCGTCTCTTCGGCCTGGAATATCATTGACTGGAGTATAACTGTCTTCATTAATGAGTCCCGCTGCTAATTAGGCCCCAATGACCAGACAGACGTGATTGGAGACGCTCCGGACATCAGTGGGATACTAGCCAAACGTCATCCGCCATATGGCCCGACATCCAGGAGCGAAGGCCTGGGGTGCCATTTCGTTTGATAGCTGGACCCCTTTGGTTGTCATTCGCTGTACCCTTACAGCACAGCCGTACGTCGACGATATTATATGCCCCGTTTTGTTGCCCTTCGTGGAAAGCCATTCTGGGTTTACGTTTCAACAAGATAATGCCCGCCCGCACACAGCTAGAGTTTCTATTCTTTTGTCACACTGGACTCGCATTCGGGAGGACGACGGTTCAATCCCGTCTCCGGCCATCCTGATTTAGGTTTTCCGTGATTTCCCTAAATCGCTTCAGGCAAATGCCGGGATGGTTCCTTTGAAAGGGCACGGCCGATTTCCTTCCCCATCCTTCCCTCACCCGACCTTGTGCTCCATCTCTAATGACCTCGTTGTCGACGGGACGTTAAACACTAATTTCCTCCTCCCCCTCCTATTCTTTTGTCTCCGTGCTTGCCAGACCCTACCTTGAACAGCAAGGTTGCCGGATCTCTCCACAACTGTGAACGTTTGGAGTATTATGGGCAGGGCCCTTCAACCACCTCGAGATTCTGATGATCTAACGCCAAAATTAGACTAGTCTGTCAATCAATGCCAAGCCCAATATCTGCTTGCATAAGGGCCGGGGATGGACCAACGCGTTATTGACTTACTCAGTTTGTGAAGCTCTTTCTCTTGAATAAACTATCCAATTTCTCTGAAACTGTTATTTTGTGCTTGCAGATATCCAACATATCTACCGATTTCCATCCCATTTTTAAATTGTTCGTGGTGCGTCTTTTTTGTGGGGGAGTGTAAGTATGCCATTCAGCACAATACTGTTTCCTAGGTAGCTCTTTTGTTCACCCACTAGGTTTTGTACCCAGTTTTGATGTTTCTGCTGAGCATGCTGAAGAAATAATAAGCAAGACGTATTCATTGTTATCAGATTACATGTTTTCAGGCCACATTGAAGAACTATTTATATTTTAATTTTATCCATATTTTGCAGCTTAAAACGTGACTGTATTCCAAACATTTGAGGTCTGAATGAAACAACGCTTTCAGTCACAACTTTTTCGTGTTTTATTAACCACTAGATGCTTTCCTTGGATGATGTGGTTAGTTTACACAGCTCATTTTCCACTATTTTGCACATAGTTTCCGCCTTCGACTTCGAAATTGATAACCTAACATTAAACCTTTTCCTGACAGCAATATGCAGTTCAACTCATTCAGGAGCAGAAATAAAACCTCTATTATGACAAATTACACCTGACGATGGACACACAGGATCCGAAATGCATCGTGTGGTTAATAAAACACGAAAAAGTTGTGACTGAAGGCGTTCTTTAATTCATACCTCCACTATTTATAATATTTGTTTGTTATTTGTGTTCACTGTGAATAACTTTTAAGAACAGTAGAAATTCTTTATATGACAGACTAATTTTCTGAGGCGTTTCCCGCGACACGACACATAATAAAATGTTAATTAAATCTGGTGGAGCGGTATGAAAGTGATATCGGAGAGAGGCACGAAGTTTGAAAACTTTCAACATACCCAACTTGCTGTCACGAATTATCATTTCACAAACTCCATTGAACATAGAGCAACACAGACCCAACCTCGTCAGTTATTACACAGTATCCGTATTTTTTCTTTTTTTTTTTTTGCATTCGACATCATCACAAAGAAGGAATTTGATTTTTTGTTGGGAAACGCGTACTGCTTTATTTAACATTGGAAATGCACGGTACCAGAATCCTCCTCTTCCCCCTACCCTCACCACCCTCAAAAAAAGAAGTGCATATACACCACAAGAGAGACAGAGAGAGAGAGAGAGAGAGAGAGAGAGAGATGAAGTGATACACGCTACCATGCACCTGCTTTTTCCCAGCTCTGTTCTGCAGGTACCCCAGAAAAAAGAAAAAAGTGGTAATTCTGCTTTATTCACCGCACCCGTTTTTGGCTCGTTAAGCGCTTCGGGGAATGCGTGGTGTTAGAGCGACCTCATTTAAATAGGAACTGCGCGGAAGCCATTAGGGGCGCAGTCCGGCCAACTGTCAATGCAGCCCCATAAATGACGAACGGCGGCTCCGCCGGTGTAGATATTCACTCCCAGCTCTAGGTTGCGTTATTACGCTTCCACTGGCAGATAAGCTGCTTGTGCGTGTGTATGTATGTGTGAGTGTGTGTGTGTGTGTGTGTGTGTGTGTGTGTGTGTGCGCCTGTGCTCTTAAATTCGTCTGTGCTAATGGTCTGCTCTTCATTATGATATGTAATCAGCCTATCGTCTACTGAAGCTGAAGCATGATACGGTGGACCTAATACAGGCGCGAACAGGGAATCGGCAGTAGTCTCTAATCCTGTAATCGAATTTGTGTTCAGCTACGCTTACGGGCCTACAACTTTTGGCACCCACCATCGATCCTGTCCCATTAGTGTTTAACTTTTTTGCGGGTTAATTACTCCTATCTGGGCTGCCAACAATTTCCTATGCCTTTTGGGGAAATAGGAGAGACCAGGGCAGTTTGATGATGTTGGCAGTTAGCTATTTTTAATAAATTAGTGTATGGAAATAATCTGTTTCTCTTCAAGCGCAATAAAAACTGGCATCTTATTGTCTTGTACGTACTTGTACAAGTTTTTATTATGATATAACTATACACTACTGGCCATTAAAATTGCTACACCACGAAGATGACTTGCTACAGACGCGAAATTTAACCGACAGGAAGAATATGCTGTGATTACAACGTGCTGACATGAGGAAAGTTTCCAACCAATTTCTCATACACAAACAGCAGTTGACCGGAGTTGCCTGGTGAAACGTTGTTGTGATGCCTCGTTTCCGACTTTGATAAAGGTCGGATTGTAGCCTATCGCGATTGCGATTTATCGTATCGCGACATTGCTGCTCGCGTTGGTCGCGATCCAAAGACTGTTAGCAGAATATGGAATCGGTGGGTTCTGGAGGGTAATACGGAACGCCGTGCTGGATCCCAACGGCCTCGTATCAATAGCAGTCGAGATGACAGGCATCTTATTCGCATAGCTGTAACGGATCGTGCAGCCACGTCTCGATCCCTAAGTCAACAGATGGGGACGTTTGAAAGACAACCATCTGCACGAACACTTCGATGACGTTTGCAGCAGCATGGACTATCAGCTCGGAGACCATGGCTGCGGTTACCCTTGACGCTGCATCACAGATAGTAGCGCCTGCGATGGTGTACTCAACCTCAACGACGAACCTGGGTGCACAAATAGCAAAACGTCCTTTTCGGATGAATCCGGGTTCTGTTTAAAGTATGATGATGCTCGCATCCGTTTTGGCGACACCGCGGTGAACGCACATTGGAAGCGTGTATTCGTAAACGGCATACTGGCGTATCACCCGGCGTGATGGCATGGGGTGCCATTGGTTACACGTCTCGGTCACCTCTTCTTCGCATTGACAGCACTTTGAGCGGTGGACGTTACATTTCAGATGTGTTACGACCCGTGGCTCTACCCTTCATTCGATCCCTGCGAAACCCTACATTTCAGCAGGATAATGCACGACCGCATGTTGCAGGTCATGTACGGGCCTTTCTCGATACAGAAAATGTTCGACTGCTGCCCTGGCCAGCACATTCTCCAGATCTCTCACCAATTGGAGACTTTTGGTCAGTGGTGGCCGAGCAACTGCTCGTCACAATACGCCAGTCACTACTCTTGATGAGATATGGTATCGTGTTGAAGCTGCATGGCCAGTTGTACCTGGACACGCCATTCAAGCTCTGTTTGACTCAATGCCCAGGCGTATCAAGGCCGTTATTACGGCCAGAGGTGGTTGTTCTGGGTACTGATTTCTCAGGATCTATGCACCCAAACTGCGTGAAAATGCAATCACATGTCAGTTCTAGTATAATATATTTGTCCAATGAATACCCATTCATCATCTGCATTTCTTCTTGATGTAGCAATTTTAATGGCCAGTAGCGTAGTTTTTTAGTTGCTTTTGAAACGCTAATGTAAAATTGCCAGTAGGGCAAGATTACATTGACTACGTTGCAAGATCACACTGTTAAACGTTGAATAAATTTTCGTTCTCATAAAGTGTCAGCAAGTAAAATGATAATTCAACATCGCTATGTACACTCAGGTGACAAACGTCTCAGGGTAGCGATATGCACATACACAGAAGGCGGTAGTAATGCGTGCACAGGGTATAAAAAGGCAGTGTACTGCGGAGCTGTTGTTTGTACTCAGGTGGCTCGTGTACAACGTGATTATCGCCTCACGACGGCAATTAACAGGCTTCGAACACGGACTGATAGTTGGAGCTAGACGCGTGGGACATTCCGTTTCGGAAATTGTTAGGGAATTCAATAGTACGAGATCCACAGTGTCAATTGGTTGGAGCTGATGGTATGGTTCGAGTGAGGACCAGACCCCACGAAGTCATGGACCCAGGTTGCCAACACGACACTGTGCAAGCTGGTGGTGGTTCCAAAATTGTATGGGATGTGTTTGCGTGGAATCCACGTGGTCTTCTGGTTCAACTGAACCTATCATTGGCTGAAAATGGATAGTTCGACTACTTGGAGACCTTATGCAGCCATTCATGGACTTCATGTTCGTAAACATGTCACTGGGCCACAATTGTTCGTGACTGGTTTGAAGAACATTCTGGAAAATCACGAATGATTTGGCTATCCAGATCACCCGAAATAGAAACTCATCAGATATTTATGGGACATAACCAGGAGATCAGTTCGTGCACAGAAACCTGCACCGATAACACTTTAAAATAATGGACGGCTATAGAGGTCGTACATAAGTACAAAGCAAAAAGGAAGTACAAATATGTTCAAAGAAATTCACGAATACAAAAATACAAGCCACTGAGGAATGAAATAAATAGGAAGGGCTGAGAAGCTAAGATGATATGGCTGCGTGAAAAATGTGAAGAAATGGAAAAAGAAATAATTGTCGGAAGGACTGACTCGGCATACAGGAAAGTCAAAACAACCTTCGGTGAACTTAAAAGCTTGGGGGATAACATTGAGAGTGCAACGGGAATTCCACTGTCAAACGTAGAGGATAGAGCGAATAGGTTGAAAGCATCATAGAGATGAGGGGGAAGATCTGTCTGATGTTATAAAGGAGAAACAAGAGTCTTTATAGAAGAGATAGGGGATCCAGTATCACAATCAGAATTTAAGAAAGCGTTGGAGGATTTAAGATCATATAAGGTAGAATGGGTAGATAACACTCAATAAGAATTTTTAAATCATTGCGGAAGTGACAACACAATGGCTACTGACGTTGGTGTGTAGAATGTATCAGTTTGGCGATGTACCCTCTGACTTTCGGAAAAATACCATCCACACAGTTTCGAAGACTGTAAGAGCTGAGAAGTGCTAGAATTATCTCACAATCAGCTTAACAGCTCGTGCATCCAAGTTGCTGACAAAAATAATATACAGGAGAGTGGAAAAGAAAATTGAGGATGTGTTAGATGACGATCAGTTTGTCTTCAGGACAAAGACACCAGTGAGGAAATTCTGACATTGCGGTTGATTATGGAAGCAAGACTGAAGAGAAATCAAGACACGTTCATGGGATACGTTGACCCGGAAAAAGCGTTCGACAAGGTAAAATGGTGCAAGATGTTCGAAATCGTGAGAAAACTGGGGGTAAAGTATAGGGAGGGACGGGTAGTGTACAAAATGTACAAGAGATAAGGGCAAATAGTAAGAGTGGACGACCAAGAACGAAATGCTCGGATTAAAAAGGGTGTAAGACAGAAATGTAGCCTTTCGCCCCTATTGTTCAATCTGTACATCGAAGAAACAACTATGAAAATAAAAGGAAGGTTCAGGAGTAGAATTAAAATCCAAGATGAAAGGGTACCAATGATAAGATTCGCTGATGCCATTTCTATCCTGAGTGAAACTGAAGAAGAATTAAATGATCTGCTGAATGGAATGAACAGTCTAATGAGTATAGAATGTGGACTGAGAGTAAATAGAAGGAACACGAGAGTAATCAGAAGTAGCAGAAATAAGATCAGCGAGAAACTTAACATCAGAATCGATGATCACGAAGTAGATGAGATAAAGGAATTCTGCTACTTAGCAAGGAAGACATCAAAAGCCGAATAACACTGGAAAGAAGGACAATCCTGGCCAAGAGAAGTCTACGAGTATGAAACATATGCCTTAATTTGAGAAAGAGATTTCTGAGAATGTACGTTTCAGGACAGCGTTGTATGGCAGTGAAACATGGACTGTGGGAAAAGCGGAAAAGAAGAGAAGCGAGATATTTGAAATGTGGTGCTACTTACAAGGTTCTACACAGAATCGGAAATCTGTGGAAAATATGTGGAAAAATCTGACAAGTAGAAAGGAAAGGATGATAGGTCATCTGTTAAGACATTGTGACGCTACAACGCAGTCCTTGCCATGAATTTTTTCGCTTACTTAACACATGAAATTGTTTGTGTACGATGTATTGTCTAGTGTAAATATGTACAGCAAATACTATGTTTAAATTATGTAATATTTAACACTGGCAAGTCAGGGCATATTTAGTTAACGTTGAAGTCAGAGAGATTGTTTTGTCGTGCTCCTGGGCGCGGGAGCGCGCCAGCGGGTAGTAGTAGCAGTGACGCCGTGCTCGGAGTAAGATGTACAGTCGAGTGAGTACTGCTAGTCCTAGCTGTGTTACATCTAACGGTTAGTGTGTGGATCTAAGTACGACGGGAAAGTAATGGTTGGTATATCTGGAAGCATGGCCGGGCAAGTTATTTTGGATTAATGGGCACAGTGCTGAAGAAACGAGGACTTAAATGTGAAGCGTACTGCTGGCCCAAGTCGCAACAGTAAAAGCCCGCTGCCACATTGTGTCGCTGCTGTGGACTTCCGTCGATCCACCGACAACGAGGGAAGTAAGATCTACGTAATTTTCGTAGGATAAAATTGTAGAGGGCTTGCCAGTGACTGTGCTTTTCTCTGAAGTTTAACAATTGATAACAAGCACTTTATAATCGAAGTGTTGCAGTTACATTCCACCCGACAATAACACCAAGTAGGTTCCTTCCGATCCTTACCTTATTGAACCGAGTGTGTCACGCCGTTATCAAGAGAAAAATATTCATTATCAAATTATTTGCATAGACGGTGAAGAGTAAACTTCAGACTGGTCGTCGTAGTTAATTGTTGCACTTAATAAGCTTACGCCAACCGTAGTAACTTAATAATAGACTGATGTAATAAATTTGATTATTAAGATTTATTTCAATGCATATTCAGCTAAAGTTAGTTCAAGGATATTTCATGAAGCTATAAAGCTTATTCCACCTGACAATCCCCCAATTAATTGATTATTATCATTCAAAACATAGTTAATCAATTATTGGCAATATATTTCACTAACAGTAGATTAAACTGTGCAAAGTACCTAATTTTAAAGACAGAATGACAGTGCATTATTCAAAATCTCGATAGATAATTATCTGTGTTGTCAGCATTGCACTTAGCTGACAAATTATGAACAAAATAATTAGCAAAATACTTATTGAAAGTCAACCATTAATGTTTAAGTGAAGTTAGATTGTTACGACATTGTTTTATATGACTACTGAGCCTGACACAGCGCTTACGTAATAGTTCCCGTTCCACCTGCTGCGCTATAAAAAGGTAAACTTTATTTTTGACACAATTATTCACGTACTTAACAGTACTGTCGCTCATCAGTTGAGCTGACGACTGATTTTTTAATTGATTTTACAACTTAATCATTTCTTTCAGCAAAATTTCCATTGGTAAAATTTATTTCCAAATTATTTCCATTACTTCATTTACCGATCGTTATTGAATAAAATTACTCATTCAATAACGATCACCTTATAACGTCTCCTGTTTCCCGCGGAATAATCATTATTTACTTCGGATTCGGATGCCTTATCCCAACGCCAGTCAAAATTCATAATTCACGGTCATTGTCAAGTAGTAATTTCACGAAGCCCTGGAAGCAGGGGGGGGGGGGGGGGTTATAACATCAGTGAATGACTTCCATGGCACTACAGGGTTCTCTAGAAAGCAAAAACTGTAGAGGAAGGCAGAGACTAGAATACATCCAGCAAATAATTGAGGACGTAGGTTGCAAGTGCTGTTCTGAGGTGAACAGGTTGGCACAGGAGAGGAATTCGCGGCAGGCTGCATCAAACCAGTCAGAAGACTGATGACTCAAAAAGGAAAGAAAGAAACGGGGATACCATGGCTCAAATAATTCTGCAGAGGACTTCCAGTGACTTGTTGAGTCCATGCCACGTCGAGTTGCTGCACTTCGCTGGGCAAAAGAAGTTCCGACACGTTTGTAGGTGGTATGCCATGACTTCTGTCACCTAAGTCTAACAAAAAATAATAATGAACTTATGCATAACGTCTTAAAAATTATAACACGTCAAGCAATGTATCTGACAGTTACCTTAAGCACGAGGAATTGATGACAGTCGCTTCACAATGCAAGTTTATACTGCCAAACCGTGTGAAGCTTTAGTACACGACTTGACAACTGCTAAGGAACGACCGACACTTGCTAAAAAGCACTGCCAATTGCTACGGAACAACCAGCAATTGCTATGGAACACCCGAATTGGACAGAACGTGTTAACTGTGCACGAATTCTCTTCATGCATTGGACAGTTCGTGCAGTACTGTGCTTGACGAAGTTTGTTGCGGAACAGATTTGTGCAACTTTCCTTGTAGTAAGATAAAATATCTGCAAAACATGATGTACTATCGT
Source organism: Schistocerca nitens (assembly GCF_023898315.1). NCBI lineage: Eukaryota > Metazoa > Arthropoda > Insecta > Orthoptera > Acrididae > Schistocerca > Schistocerca nitens. Next base: position 148,416,556 of record NC_064615.1, on the reverse strand, counting down.
GCAGGAACAGTTGGACGGCTCGAAGTTGGTCAAAGAGCACTACGGTGGCCACAGTGATACGTGTGTCCAAAAGTGTTATCTTGCGGTTGAAAAAGGCCGTTGAAAGTGAAAAATGCTATGTGGAAGCATGCGGTAGTAGTAGAAGGACCATCACACCGCAACACGATCGATACGTAGCCTTATTGGCAAAAAGGAACAGATATCTTTCTCCTAGGCAGATCGCTACCGTACACGTGCCTCTGCCAGAACCACATCGTTGCGATCAAATCAGGGTGGTTTGTATGCTCGGAAGCCTTAAATTCATTCCAGTTCAATCACGCCGTCGTCGAGAAACAGTTCAATGATGCATGGTCATATATAGGAATCAGGTGATTTGGGCCACCTGTTACTGCGGAGAAACGGCCAGCCCGAGTGGCCGAGCGGTTCTAGGCGCTTCAGTCTGGAACAGCGCGGCCGCTACGGTCACAGGTTCGAATCCTGCCTCAGGCATGGATGTGTGTGATGTCCTTAGGTTAGTTAGGTTTAAGTAGTCCTAAGTTCTAGGGGACTGATGACCTCAGCAGTTAAGTCCCATAGTGCTCAGAGCCATTTGAACCATTTACTGTGGAGAAAGAGGAGAACACTTTACAATCCACAGAACGTCCATGAACGTCGTCTGCATGACCTAGGCGTTACGGCATGGGCAGGCATTATGCACAACGGCCGAACACCGTTGAATATCTTTGCACCAGGTATCGTTACAGCATAGTGGTGTAGCAGGGAGATTATTGTGGATCATGTCATCTCTTTAGCGGCAAGGCAGGTGCACTCTTTCTGTTTTGCTGCGACAGTGCGCGCCACACAGGACGACTGAGGTAGCGGACACATTGGAAAGTAAGGATACTGAACGTATGGAATGGCCTGCGTGCTCCCAGAACCTGAACCCTGTAGATAATGCCTAGGATGCTCTTGGCAGACGTGTTTCTCAACGAACACCACCTCCCAGAATCATGAAAGAACTGAAAACCGCCTTGAGAGAGAAGTGGATAATATCCCCCAAGGGCTCCTCACCAGTTTGGTAACCAGCATCAATAACAGGCGCAAAATGTGCGTTAGTTCCCGGTGAGGGCATATTCCCTACTGAGCGTCCGAAACCGACGTTTATGCCGGGAGACTGACATGTATAAACATGAACGTTATTTATTTCTGTTATCTTGCTTTCTCATATGGTTATACCTGTAACACTTTTCGTTATAAATATACCAATCCACATCTATTACATATGTACAGAGCTTCAAGTCATCCATCATAACCTTCATTATTCCCGTTCAACAATATCTTTGTTCCTTCAGACCCAAACTGTAAAATTTGGTATAAAGTTTTTTTATCTTTCTTATGTAATAAAGAGATACTCAGGGATGCTAATTGTGATGGTTGCCGCTTTGGCATCCTTGAGCAATTCTTTAAGACGTAATTTTATACAGTATTTTGAGACGTAACATCGAATACAGACAAATTATTAATTATTTTTTAATAAAGAAACAATCCTTCAATATTCGATATTTTATAGTTTTACATTTACAGTTAAATTCCACTTTTGTGCACCAGGAGATTATACTAATGTTATATATCTGACAAGAGAAACTTTGTTGACGAAGATAAAATAATACGTTTAAATACGGTTTCGCTGTGTTTTGTATGATGTTACATTTTTTCACATTATGTTATGGTATCTGTCAAAATTTTTCTCAAGTTTATAGCCTGTCAAACCGTCAGTATCATCGTCAAAGATGACTTTCATCACAGCTGATGCAGTCGTTGCTGCTACTGGTGGCCGTGAAAATACTGACATACGTCTCTGTAAATTCACATTTACAATATGTTGTGCAAGGTAAATTATAAGATTTGCAACTGCAGTTACTTTACTCGCAAGTCATACATATACATGCTACTAATTCTATTAATTCAGGAGGACCTACAGAACTCATTCGGGTTAAGGGTATGCATGAATCATTTTCTACTTTTCAAACATAGTCCGTGAGATACAGTGCAGGAGACAACTTCTGTCCAGATGTCGACTAAATGACTTGAAAGTGAGCATGGGTTTTCTTTCATTCTTAATTTTTTTTTAAAATCAGTATTTCGACTAGTTTGATGTGGTCGCCACGAATTCCTCTCCTGTGCCAACCTACGTCCTCAGTTATTTGCTGGACGTGTTCCAGTCCCTGTTTTCCTCCTTAGTACCTTGGAAGTTATTACCTGACGTCGTAAGATATGTATTACCATCCTGTCCCTTCTTACTGTAAGTGTTTGCAGGACTTCATATCTAATCGAAAGTAACTTTAAGTTAGAAAAGAATTCTCTTTTGGTTGTAAACAATCGGTGTCGTAGTTGAATCATTGATTCACATGTTCTGTCGTTAAACATAAGTGAAAAAAGTTGATACCCAGCCTTCATTATTTGATGTTGTTGTTGTTGTTGTTGTGGTCTTCAGTCCTGAGACTGGTTTGATGCAGCTCTCCATGCTACTCTATCCTGTGCAAGCTTCTTCATCTCCCAGTACCTACTGCAACCTACATCCTTCTGGATCTGCTTAGTGTATTCATCTCTTGGTCTCCCTCTACGATTTTTACCCTCCACGCTGCCCTCCAATGCTAAATTTGTGATCCCTTGATGCCTCAAAACATGTCCTACCAACCGATCCCTTCTTCTAGTCAAGTTGTGCCACAAACTTCTCTTCTCCCCAATCCTATTCAATACCTCCTCATTAGTTACGTGATCTACCCACCTTATCCTCAGCATTCTTCTGTAGCACCACATTTCGAAAGCTTCTATTCTCTTCTTGTCCAAACTGGTTATCGTCCATGTTTCACTTCCATACATGGCTACACTCCATACAAATACTTTCAGAAACGACTTCCTGACATTTAAATCTATACTCTATGTTAACAAATTTCTCTTCTTCAGAAACGATTTCCTTGCCATTGCCAGTCTACATTTTATATCCTCTCTACTTCGACCATCATCAGTTATTTTGCTCCCTAAATAGCGAAACTCCTTTACTACTTTAAGTGTCTCATTTCCTAATCTAATCCCCTCAGCATCACCCGATTTAATTTGACTATATTCCATTATCCTCGTTTTGCTTTTGTTGATGTTCATCTTATATCCTCCTTTCAAGACACTGTCCATTCCGTTCAACTGCTCTTCCAAGTCCTTTGCTGTCTCTGACAGAATTACAATGTCATCGGCGAACCTCAAAGTTTTTACTTCTTCTCCATGAATTTTAATACCTACTTCGAATTTTTCTTTTGTTTCCTTTACTGCTTGCTCAATATACAGATTGAATAACATCGGGGAGAGGCTACAACCCTGTCTCACTCCTTTCCCAACCACTGCTTCCCTTTCATGCCCCTCGACTCCTATAACTGCCATCTGGTTTCTGTACAAATTGTAAATAGCCTTTCGCTCCCTGTATTTTACCCCTGCCACCTTCAGAATTTGAAAGAGAGTATTCCAGTTAACGTTATCAAAAGCTTTCTGTAAGTCTACAAATGCTAGAAACGTAGGTTTGCCTTTTCTTAATCTTTCTTCTAAGATAAGTCGTAAGGTTAGTATTGCCTCACGTGTTCCAACATTTCTACGGAATCCAAACTGATCTTCCCCGAGGTCCGCTTCTACCAGTTTTTCCATTCGTCTGTAAAGATTTCGCGTTAGTATTTTGCAGCTGTGACTTATTAAACTGATAGTTCGGTAATTTTCACATCTGTCAACACCTGCTTTCTTTGGGATTGGAATTATTATATTCTTCTTGAAGTCTGTGGGTATTTCGCCTGTCTCATACATCTTGCTCACCAGATGGTAGAGTTTTGTCATGACTGGCTCTCCCAAGGCCATCAGTAGTTCTAATGGAATGTTGTCTACTCCCGGGGCCTTGTTTCGACTCATTTCTTTCAGTGCTCTGTCAAACTCTTCACGCAGTATCTTATCTCCCATTTCATCTTCATCTACATCCTCTTCCATTTCCACAATATTGTCCTCAAGTACATCGCCCTTGTGTGAACCCTCTATATACTCCTTCCACCTTTCTGTCTTCCCTTCTTTGCTTAGAACTGGGTTTCCATCTGAGCTCTTGATATTCATACAAGTGGTTCTCTTCTCTCCAAAGGTCTCTTTAATTTTCCTGTAGGCAGTATCTATCTTACCCCTAGTGAGACAAGCCTCCACATCCTTACATTTGTCCTCTAGCCATCCCTGCTTAGCCATTTTGCACTTCCTGTCGATCTCATTTTTGAGACGTTTGTATTCCTTTTTGCCTGCTTCATTTACTGCATTTTTATATTTTCTCCTTTCATCAATTAAATTCAATATTTCTTCTGTTACCCAAGGATTTCTATTAGCCCTCGTCTTTTTACCTACTTGATCCTCTGCTGCCTTCACTACTTCATCCCTCAGAGCTACCCATTCTTCTTCTACTGTATTTCTTTCCCCCATTCCTGTCAATTGTTCCCTTATGCTCTCCCTGAAACTCTCTACAACATCTGGTTCTTTCAGTTTATCCAGGTCCCATCTCCTTAAATTCCCACCTTTTTGCAGTCTCTTCAGTTTCAATCTACAGGTCATAACCAATAGATTGTGGTCAGAATCCACATCTGCCCCTGGAAATGTCTTACAATTTAAAACCTGGTTCCTAAATCTCTGTCTTACCATTATATAATCTATCTGATACCTTTTAGTATCTCCAGAATTCTTCCAGGTATACAACCTTCTTTTATGATTCTTGAACCAAGTGTTAGCTATGATTAAGTTATGCTCTGTGCAAAATTCTACAAGGCGGCTTCCGCTTTCATTTCTTCCCCCCAATCCATATTCACCTACTATGTTTCCTTCTCTCCCTTTTCCTACTGACGAATTCCAGTCACCCATGACTATTAAATTTTCGTCTCCCTTCACTACCTGAATAATTTCTTTTATCTCGTCATACATTTCATCAATTTCTTCATCATCTGCAGAGCTAGTTGGCATATAAACTTGTACTACTGTAGTAGGTGTGGGCTTTGTGTCTATCTTGGCCACAATAATGCGTTCATTATGCTGTTTGTAGTAGCTAACCCGCACTCCTATTTTTTTATTCATTATTAAACCTACTCCGGCATTACCCCTATTTGATTTTGTATTTATAACCCTGTAACCACCTGACCAAAAGTCTTGTTCCTCCTGCCACCGAACTTCACTAATTCCCACTATATCTAACTTTAACCTATCCATTTCCCTTTTTAAATTTTCTAACCTACCTGCCCGATTAAGGGATCTGACATTCCACGCTCCGATCCGTAGAATGCCAGTTTTCTTTCTCCTGATAACGACGTCCTCTTGAGTAGTCCCCGCCCGGAGATCCGAATGGGGGACTATTTTACCTCCGGAATATTTTACCCAAGAGGACGCCATCATCATTTATTCATACAGTAAAGCTGCATGTCCTCGGGAATATTTACGGCTGTAGTTTCCCCTTGCTTTCAGCCGTTCGCAGTACCAGCACAGCAAGGCCGTTTTGGTTAATGTTACAAGGCCAGATCAGTCAATCATCCAGACTGTTGCCCCTGCAACTACTGAAAAGGCTGCTGCCCCTCTTCAGGAACCACATGTTTGTCTGGCCTCTCAACAGATACCCCTCCGTTGTGGTTGTACCTACGGTACGGCTATCTGTATCGCTGAGGCACGCAAGCCTCCCCACCAACGGCAAGGTCCATGGTTCATGGGAGGGGGGGGGTATTTGATGATGATCAATGTAAATCTCGCCTAGTAATTCCAAGAGAAGATATTCACGTCTGTGCTACAAGGTGCATGGAGCAGTCTTGCCTTTCCGGAAAGTGTAAGAGATCTCGTTAGAGCTTTTACTGCAACGATATTCTTATACTTGTCACCCAGATTGTTAGCACTTGCTATAATGTCAGTTGTTTGCCCATTAAGTCTCTTTATAATAAAACGTGCTGTAACTGTCTGTTTCCAATAAATGCACAATATTAAAACAAACACGTCTATATCGCCATGAACTTTTAAATGTTTTTCTTATCACACTGGAAAAACCTGTATAGAGCATAGGGAAGTAGTATAGCATCAGCTTCCTCATGAGCGAAATGTACTTGATTACCTCAGTATTCGATGGAGCATAACAAATCAATAAGCTGTCCCTCATTTCGGATGATGCTTAAATGAATATCAATGTAAGGAGAAACTGCTTAGCAGCACGAGCAGAAAGCAGAAAGGCGTCTTTCTTGTTCATGGTTTTTAATAGATGGAATCTCATTTTTTTATATATATATATATATATATATATATATATATATATATATATATATATATATATATATATACACTCCTGGAAATTGAAATAAGAACACCGTGAATTCATTGTCCCAGGAAGGGGAAACTTTATTGACACATTCCTGGGGTCAGATACATCACATGATCACACTGACAGAACCACAGGCACATAGACACAGGCAACAGAGCATGCACAATGTCGGCACTAGTACAGTGTATATCCACCTTTCGCAGCAATACAGGCTGCTATTCTCCCATGGAGACGATCGTAGAGATGCTGGATGTAGTCCTGTGGAACGGCTTGCCATGCCATTTCCACCTGGCGCCTCAGTTGGACCAGCATTCGTGCTGGACGTGCAGACCGCGTGAGACGACGCTTCATCCAGTCCCAAACATGCTCAATGGGGGACAGATCCGGAGATCTTGCTGGCCAGGGTAGTTGACTTACACCTTCTAGAGCACGTTGGGTGGCACGGGATACATGCGGACGTGCATTGTCCTGTTGGAACAGCAAGTTCCCTTGCCGGTCTAGGAATGGTAGAACGATGGGTTCGATGACGGTTTGGATGTACCGTGCACTATTCAGTGTCCCCTCGACGATCACCAGTGGTATACGGCCAGTGTAGGAGATCGCTCCCCACACCATGATGCCGGGTGTTGGCCCTGTGTGCCTCGGTCGTATGCAGTCCTGATTGTGGCGCTCACCTGCACGGCGCCAAACACGCATACGACCATCATTGGCACCAAGGCAGAAGCGACTCTCATCGCTGAAGACGACACGTCTCCATTCGTCCCTCCATTCACGCCTGTCGCGACACCACTGGAGGCGGGCTGCACGATGTTGGGGCGTGAGCGGAAGACGGCCTAACGGTGTGATGACGGAGTGGAGGAGGGACACATGGGAACCAGTTGACCGTTTCGTATGGTACATCAATGCATTGCCTTCAACGTGCTGAGCACCTTGAGAATGAGCTACTGAAGTAATGACAGCAAGTTTTCTTTTTGCTTATTACCATGTACATTACACAATGACAACGGAGCAGCAGACAGTTAATATTTAAAAACGTGTAACGTATTTATCTTCATTTGTTGAGAGATAACTAATAAGCTAGCACGTATATTTCCTGAATCATATGCTTCTTTCTTCTCCTATAATGCTCTCTTCATTGTAGCCGTGGCTGTACTTCATTATGAATCGCGTCATAAAAGCCAGCAAGTAATTTGTTTTTTGCAAGCAGTGGCCTTCCCACGAACAAAAGCTAGAGCATCGTAAACATTTACCCTGTTATCAGCTTTAGGGCCAGTGACAATGTTGACTGTAGAATCTTGCTCAATTAAAAAAGGATGCATGTGAGAGAGAATTCTATATTCTTATAGCCGTGGGCACCTGAGGTTTGTCTACGATTTCCAGTCTCTTTAGAAGTGGCTACTGTTACTCTTGATGTTTCATACATTAGGCCCATTGACATCGATACTTCATTACATATGTGCTGTGAAAGTACCCATTCAGCAACCTGATAAGGAGACAGTATCATCTCTGCAACGCTTCCTATCGTTTTCCCATGGTGGATATCAGTCTGTTCACCAAAGTGATCGAGAGGTACAGAAATCCAGAATCCGAATTTGTATCGACGTAGGTGTTCTCCTTATTTTACAAGAATTTTCTTATAATCTGGCAATGTATTTTCAATTTCTAGTACATGAATTGTCATATGTCTTGCATAATTCCAGTAGCCGGTTGCAAAAAAGTATGGAAGCTTACATTTTAAACAATGCACTTGTAACAACCAGTCTCCTCTTTGCGATCTTATGAAGAAATGGACGATTGTTACGGGATAAATAAGTATATGTATCCATAACCTACCGGCTGAATTATCACTACATCTCTTCAATGTTTTCTGAAGTAAATATGTTTTAGTGAGATCAGTAGTGATGCAAGTACGAAGGAGAACTGTCACTATCACATGTAAACCTCTAACGGTTTTTGGCCACTCATTGCCTGACATGTTGGAACACACATGTGGCATATATGTACAAGAAATAACATCAGTCATAGGTCAATTCTGTATAATTTTCCTGGTAAATTTGAATCTGCATCAAAAAGTAAAATGTGTGATATTCTGTATAATTTTCCTGGGAAATTTGAATCTGCATCAAAAAATAAAAGGTGTGATTTAAGATTTTAAAGTAGGCCAACGCAACTCCACTCCTAATGGAGTGGAGAATTTTTGCATCATTGTATTTCCCACTGTGAGTCCTAATAGATTTTAAGACTCACTTTCTTTGATCGAATGCGTAGTTTTCGAGAGCCTGCAATCTTCAGTAATATTGAGCACACCAAATACTGTACGTGATAAGGCAAAATATATGATGCCATAAAAACTTCCGCTCAAGAGTGCCAAAGTGACACACGCCAGAATATGAATTCTTTCACGTCTAACGACCATCTGAAAAAAAAAAACAATCTACCAGATATTACAGTGTCACTACTGCTGGACTATTAGCAAATGCCCAGCAGTATAGTATCCACATGACGACATTAACTAGAAACATGAACCAAGAGTAAGTGATTAGTAATCTCACCACGCTCATCAACTTGCCCCAGTCTCGCCAACGTTAATACTTTGTTACAGGTTGACAACAGAATTTTGAGGCTATAAGTTACGGATAAGTCCAGTTATTGAAATGGTGATATTCAAGCGCTGCTACTGTGAGGGAATAACAGTGTTCTCCCTAAAACATAATAAAGCGCTTCCCTTCCTGACACGAGGAACTGTAGCTGCCATCCTGTCTTTAAAATGCAAAAAGTAATATATTCTTATTAATAGTAAATTGATACATAGAGGAATAAAGGAATAAATGAATTTACCAGCTGAGGGTACGAGTTCGTACTTTTTCTTAGTAGGAGAGGTGGTGTACCGCCACTCCGTGGACTGCTGTATTGTTTCACGTTCGAAGTGATGAACCCATGTTTCACCTCCCGTGACGATGCTCGATAACGAGATTGTCACGATCAGCTTCGTAACAAGCCGTTCTTTATCGTCTTTTGCTAGGTGGCGAGGAGCCCAGCGTGGCACACATCTTTGAGTACTCCAACTGGTGAACGAGTGTGTCGAGTGTGTCAGCGCTTCCAACAGAGACGTTCTCACAACTCTACCACAACAAAGGTCAAAAATTAATTATGATTGTCGTGTTGCTCATGCTGCTAAATACTGCGTTTTCAGGCAACAACAAAGTTATATTATGTGGCAGGTGTCATTAGAGCACAGTTAATAATGTCAGTTCATGAAATAATGGATAAAGTAGGCATCCATCTTTTCGTGTTTCCCACGCTGGTCTCGTTGTGAACTCATGGCTCAATCGTCGAAAATCTAGGTGGTGATGATTCCAAGCTCGGATGCAATGAGGCCTAGGTGTTATTCTGCGATATTCAAAAGTTTTATAGATGTGTTTCATAAAACATTGTTGAAGATTAAACTTTTGCAAGTTAGCACAATGATGATGTAAAAAAGTAATCAGCACTCTGAATTTAAGTTACACTTCTTTTTTATTACTTTTGTTGCAATATCACGTAACTCACAAAACATCATTTCACAATATAAAACATACTTGAAAATATCTTCCTCACTGTTAAAGTTCACATTTTATAAACTGACTACAATTTGCGTCTTTTTAACATGTCGACCAAGACTTGACTCTCTAATAACCGCTTACGCGCCCAAAAATCAGAGTTACAAGTACGTCAAAGATCATAGTGACAAAAGAAAGAATTCACATAAGAATAATATCATTGCAATATAAACATATCGATGTATCAAAGTACCTCTACAGTAATGAAATCAAATCTGAATATTGTCTCAGAAATATGTTAACTACTTTACAGAAACACAGTAGAATATTGCTGGTATCGAGAGTTGAGGTGAGGTGCCGTAATGGTTACGTAATTCAAGTACCATTACAACGTCCAGTTGTGCTTGGAGGTCTTTGATTGTGATCGTCGATCACCTCGAATGAGAGTGTCGGCATGTCCCAACTCTACCAGGATCACAGCTATGTGGAGCCGGTCAGCATGCGGGAGATCGAACAGGTTTCGTGACCTTCTTGCGACGATCACAGATGCTTCGCCCAACAACTCACCGTGCTTTTGTTCACTACCAGGTCCCTGTAGACATTCTGGCGCCTATGAATATTTTCGATGCTTTGGTTTTCCGCTGAAAGCAACTCAATGCTAGGAACGCATCTCCGTTAAAGACACTATTTTGAAGGCTACGCACACAGCTGCCAACAATCAGAACTTTGTGAAACTGCAAGGACTGAAGCGGGAATATTCGACACTGTCTCACAACAAATTCCGCATTTCTTATCAGAGAAAAAGAGTGTTGTATTACTTATTGAACGGCACTCGTACTTTCATCTCAGTAAGTTTGACATTGATTTTACGTTTATTCATTATAACAGTAATTTGGTAAAGAGGTACAGGAATCTTGATTTGCAATGTCGGTTTGTGAAAAAGAGCGAGATTTGGTCCGTTAAGAATTTGAATACGACGTTCGCTGACAGTCTGGTACCAGGGGCCCAGCTTGCAATTTGTATCCGCTGACTTTCGCACTGCTTGTCCGCTTCCTGCCAACTGTGGGATGCCCTTGATCTTGGATTGTGTAAGGCTACAGTCAGGGTGGTGCTTTCAGTAAACCCCCATTTGGTACCCAGAGCCAAATGATGAGAGACCCGCTCACCGGATGAATATGAACGGCGAAATAATAATGCCGTCAGCCTCCCATTGATAGTGCAGCAGCTGTTCGTTCGTTCAGTCCCTATCTTGGTCACGCAGTACCTAGAAGTTCTACCACACAAATTTGCCGTATTAAATGATATTCAGATTAGGAACTTTTCTTTCCTGCAGGAAATTTGTAAACAGTAAACCTACCTGTAGCGCCGGCCGCGGTGGTCTAGCGGTTCTAGGCGCTCAGTCAGGAACCGCGCGACTGCTACGGTCGCAGGTTCGAATCCTGCCTCGGGCATGGATGTGTGTGATGTCCTTAGGTTAGTTAGGTTTAAGTAGTTCTAAGTTCCAAGGGACTTATGACCACAGATGTTGAGTCCCATAGTGCTCAGAGCCAGCCTACTTGTAGCTTCCTGTGTCAACCATCCTGTACTCGCAGATGTAAGCAAGCTCAAAATTTTGCTTAATTTCAATTAACATGATTAAAGCTACTATTGGAAATAAAGTATAAGTATGGAACTTATACCTTAAATATGAGTCGTCTTCATACTCAAACTGATGTGTCACCACCCCCAGAGGAAGTGTAACTCCAACAACTTAACTATATTATATAATAGATCCCTGTACAAGTCTAATCAATTGGCTGTCTGAGAATCAACGTCCATCTGAGGTATAATTTCCAGCTACTATTGCGTAGGGCTTGTATCTTCTTCTAAATGACTGACGCTGATCTACAAATCTTTGTATATGCCAAGATCAATGCCAATGTACGTTAGACGACGAGCAGCGGATTTTATTTGAACAATAAAATCGTAATACTCTAGGCTTGAAGTTGAAAATAATTGTTCAAGTGTCTTTATTCCGTACCAAATATTTCTTGTGCACGAAACCTCTTCGTAGCTGGGATGGTATACGACCTCTGTAGTAAATTCTGAGTTCCGAAAAGGACTATCAGTCACATGTGATAGGAATGCGATCTACGTTGCTAGGATGGGAGTAGGATGGTCTTCGTGAAGTCAATACCAACCGCATTCTAGGAATTCTAGAATCTCAGATTTTCAGTTTATACATTATAAAGTAGCTGCGGAAACCTGCAAATGCGCAGATAATTTTAAATAATAAAAAAATATAATGCCTCGCAGAAACAAATATTTTAATAATTAAAATGGACCATTAATTGTAAAGTCTCATTATTTCTGGCTATAACTGGCTTTTAATTAGGGTTGGACGTTCTAAAATGAATACTGTTCACGAAATTTAATATCTCGTTCAACGGACAATGTTCCGTGTATAAGAGTACAGTTTGATTCATTCATTGCATCACTCTAAAAGCAATTTAAGATGGTTCCTTTGAGTGTTTTAAGCTTTCATAGATTTTCAAGAGGCCTTTCCCCAGTTCTGTTGAAACTCATTGTGTAAGGAAGGGTTCGTCTGTTTTCCGTTGCTCATTATCTCGTACGATCCGACGTTGAGGTTATAATCACTTTCACAATGGAAACGATTGCAAAAGGGCAAGATTTCATCCCTAGCAGTCTGCTATTCACGGATTGGCGATCTCCTTTAAATGAAACTAATTATCAGACTTCACAGCAAAAGATGATGTGAGACTCCTTTATTCTGCAGTGCGCCGCCTTACGATCTCTCATTACCAGCTTCTCTTTTGCGCCCGGTCTGTACCTCCCTTCGTCCCTATCATCAGTGGCTGCACAATTTTCATTATTTCTTATGTCAGTATTTCGTCGTTATGGTATGAACAATTGTCACACCGAAGTAGCGGTTCTTTTTAGAATTACGATCGTTAGGAAACAATATTGAATGTAATATAGCTGGGTGCCTGTGCGTCTATGAATAGGAAAGCTTATATATTACAGACAATTGTTTGGGGGAAGAAATAGAATTCAGTACGAACAACAATACGACAGTTGTTTTTTAAATATTGACCTAAGAACGAAAAACATTAATTCAGCTGCAAATGAAGTACACACGCTAAAATTTTCTTGTAGGTATAAATAGATATATTTGTCACCAGGATTTAGGGGTAGTGTCTTTGATTACTAATCAAAACAGGCTAGCGTCTTTGATTAGCAATCAAAACGTCCTACATCCGGTTTCGAATATCGCTGCAGCTTAAATTCCGGATAAAAATTATCAGCAATACCGGCCGAAGACCTCCGGCACAAGAGGTTACTCTCGTTCTGCCAACCGCTTGTCAATGAAGCGCAGGAGCGGACAGATGTTTGGGGCACTCTCCTGCACTTGGGGTGGAAACTGCTATTAAAGGCAGAAAAATCGGCAATGATCAATGGCATGATGATGCATAAGGCAATGGAAACCACTGCATTAAAGACACATAATCAGAATCTGCAAGACATGTGGCCTGTAACATGATCTCTCGATTGGGAAAAGATTCCTGATTAGACCCCTTTTGGATCTCGGGGAGGGTAGTGCCAAGAGGGCGGTGACCAGAAGAAGAATACTGAATAACCAACGAAAGGCTAACGTTTACGAGTAGGGGCGAGAAGTTTGAATGTGGTACGGAAGCCAGAAAATCTAAGGTAAGTGCTAAGGCTCAATTCAAATATAGTAGGGGCCATTGAAGTGAAATAGAAAGAAGACAAGAAGTTCTGGTCAGACCATTATTGGGTAATATTACAGCAACAGAAAATGGTGTAACAGGAATAGGATTGGTTATGAATGGGAAGGTAGGGAAGAGTATGAGTTACTGTGAACAGTTCAGTGACAAGGTCATTCTCTTCAGAATCGACAGCAAAGTAACACTGAAAACAATAGTTCAGTTATACATCCCTATGTCGTAAGTAGAAGATAAACAGACAAAGTATGTGAGGGTATTGAAAGGGTTATTCAGTACCTAAAGGGAGATGGAAATGTAATAGTCATAGGGGATTCTAATAGGGTTGACGGGAAGGAGACGAATAAAGGGTTACAGGGGAATAAGGGCTTGGTAGTACGAACGAGAGACGAGAAAACCTTACATAGTTCTGCCATAAATTTCAGGTAGTAATAGCGAATAAGATGTTCAAAAATCACAAGAGGAGGAGGCATGCTTAGAAAAGGCCGGAAGATACGGGAAGATTCCATTTGGATTACAACATGGTCAGGAAAAGAACCCGAAATCAGGTATGCGTTGTAAGGCCTACCCAGAAGCAGATATAGACTCAAATCACAATTTAGTATGAAGAATAGACTGAAGTTTAAGAGACTAGTCAGAAAGAACCAATGTGCAAAGGACTGGGATAGAGGAGCACTAAGGAACGAAGGGATATGCTTCAAGTTCTCTTAGGCTGCGTGTACTGTGATGATGAATAGCTCAGTAGGCAGTTGTTGAAGAGGAACTGGCATCTCTAGAAAGAGCAATCAAAGAAGTTGGGAAGAAGAACATCGGTACAAGGAAGATAACTGTAAAGAAACCATGGATAACAGAAAAAACAATCAGTTGATCGACGCTAGAAAAATTACCGGATAATTTACGAATACAGAAATACAAGTCACCTAGGAATGAAGTACGCCGGAAGTTCAGGGAAGCTAAGAGGAAATGTCTCCAAGAAAAATGTGAATCTAAGAAGAAATGATTGTCGGAAGTTAAAATAAATCAGTTGGGTTGATAACTAAAAGCGTTGTGGGAAGTGGTAACAAAACGACTGTTCACTTTGGTGTGTAGAAACTTCCAATACACCACTAGGCTCTCGGAAAAACATCATATACACAATTCCGAAGATTGCAAGAACCGACAAGAATTATCTCACAGTCAACATAGTATCAACGTACTGACAAGAATAATATACATAAGAACGGAAAAGAAAACTGACTATGTGATAGATGACGATCAGTTTGGCTTTAGGAAACGTCAAGGCTCCAAAGAGACAGTTCGGGATGATGCGGTTGATAATGGAATCAAGACTAAAGAAAAATCAAGCCACTTTCATAGGTATTTAGACCTGGAAAAAGCAATTGACAATGTCAAGTGGTGCAGGATGATCGTAACTCTGAGAAAAGAATAGGGAAAGACAGCCAAGATACAGTATGTACAAGAAGAAAGAGGAAATAATAAGAGTGGAAGACCAAGAACAAAGTGCTCTGATTAAAACAGATGTAAGGCAGGGATGTCGTCTTTCACCCCTGCTGTTCAGTCTATACATCGAAGAAGCAATGACGGAAACAAAGTAAGGGTCCAAGATTGGAATTAAAATGAAGAGTGAAAGGATTTCAATGATTCGCTAACGACGTTGCTATCCTCATTGAAAGTGAAGAATAATATTACAGTATCTGCTGAAAGGAATGAACAGTATAATGAGTGCAGGATATGGACTGAGGGTAAATCGAAGAAAGACGAAAGTAATGAGAAATAAAGGAAATGAGAACAGCAAGAAAATTAAGATCAGAATTGAGGATCACGAAGTAGGCTGATTCAAGGAATTCTGATACCTAGGCAGCAAAGCAGCCCATGATCGACGGAACAAGGAGGACATAAAAAGCAGACTATCACTTGCAAAGAAGGCATTGTTGACCAAGAGAATTATACTGGTATCCTACACAGGCCTTAATTTAAGGAAGAAAATTCTATGAATGTACGTTTCGAGCACAGCGTTATCTGGTAGTGGAACATGGACTGTGGGAAAACGGGAACAGGAGAGAATCGAAGCATTTGAGAAATGGTGCTATAGAAGAATTTTGAAAGTTAGATGAACTGATAAAGTAAAGAAAGAGGAGGTTCTCCGCTGAATCGGGGAGGAGATAAATATACGGAAAAAGAACTGACAAGTGGAAAGGACGGGATGAATGGACACCTGAAAAGACATGAGGGATTAACTTTCATGTTACTAGATGGAGTTGTAGAGGCCAAAAACTGTAGAGAATACAGACACTGAAATACATCCAGCAAACAACTGAAGAAGTAGTTTGCAATTGCAACTCTGAGATGGAAAAGGCTGTTGCAAATATTTAAAGAAATCGTTTTCCTGTGTGATAGTGTTTTTACTTGTAATAAAAACTTTATTTTGTTACATTAACGATTAGCTAATTTCACCCCCTCAGAATTTTTAATACCTTATTTGACTACGTATTAGCTACGGTACCAAAACTGGGCCAAAAGAGCCAAAGTGGTCTTCATCTGGTCACTTTCCTCCTCTGTATTTTCTTGTATATTTCATTTCTTAGTAATCAGTATGCATGCGACGGCATGCTTATCAATGAGTTCCGTAACGCCGCACATAAAAACGCCATATTCCGGTGTTGATACCTCGGGTTCAGTGGAAGATAAAAAGGTAAATCCAAGTGCTTTGGACAATCCCTTGGGTTAGATACCATTTGTATAACCAACAGAAGTATCGTCTTTGTGTCACTATCCTACAGTACCGGGCCAAAGTATGAATATTACACACTTCCTCCTGCTTAGGCAAATGCAAATCGGTTTATCCTTTTTGCATTGGCTGTGGTATACGGTGGTCTTGATGGGGTTTACGGAGGCACCATTAGTTTATGGGCGGTTCCTCGGAAAACCACAGATAAATCTTCACTAGATATTCGCCGTCATTTCCGGACCGAAATTCAGTCTATGATTTCAAGATGGTTGTGCACAGCAGTGGTTGAAATTTTCGCCCTGTGTTCCTGAAATCCTGATCTCGAACAACCTTGCAAAAATTCTTGATGTCTTTGTCCCTTTCCCAGATACAGAGATTCAAAAGTAAGCCTCCTCATACATATAAAATATGTTCGTAAAAATTAAATAGATTGATTGATGACAGGTATACTCGTGACAGACCTGCGATTTAATTAAACCAACTTATATAGCCGTAAACAAATGAATGAATGAATCAATAATGCCTTTATTTAAATTTACGTGTGGCTCAGCAGGTGCTGACACGTGTGAAAATTACCGAACTATCAGTTTAATAAGTCACGGCTGCAAAATACTTACACGAATTCTTTACAAACGAATGGAAAAACTGGTAGAAGCCGACCTCGGGGAAGAACGGATCGGTTAGTAGGACACGTTCTGCGTCATCAAGGGATCACTAATTTAGTTATGGAGGGAAGTGTGGAGGGTAAAATTCGTAGAGGGAGAGCAAGAGATGAATACACTAAGCAGATTCAGAAGGATGTAGGTTGCAGTAGTTACTCGGAGATGAAGAAGCTTGCACAGGACACAGTAGCATGGAGAGCGGAATCAAACCAGCCTCTGGACAGAAGACCGCAACAGCAACAACGTGCGGTTCCTGGTAGAACCAAAAGGAAACGTGTCACCGTTTTCTTGCCGTCAGCAGCGGAACAAACCCAAGCCGCAGATGCCAAAACGTCTATGCACAGAAAATGACTGACACTTTTACAATACATCCCTAAGATACCAATCTGGTACTACCTTGAAAATTTTCTGGATATCTTTATCCGTTTCAGAGATGCTGAGATTCAAAGCTACCCTACTTCCGCACGTAAAACGCGGTATGAGGCGACAACATAGTTTATACAGTGACCTATCACGGAGAAATATGATGTGAAGTGTCTCCGTTTTCACTGAAAGGTTCTGTTAATTCCATGTCGCAGTACCGAAGCACACGCAAAAGTTTTGTGCACGTACACCGGGGTGTAAGGTGTAAAATTAGTTCTACGCTATTTCAATTTCACATAAGTAAAGTATCAATATTTTACTGACCGATCCAGTTCTTTTCATACAAGTGACAAACCATACTGTGGCTGTGGAAAGAAGGAAACTGGCTGAGAAATTCTGTTATCAGAACACGAAAACGCGAATATGCTCCTCTTTATTAAAAGACCGACTGAAAATGTGATACCAGATGCCTCATGCTACTTCTCGCAGCACCTTTAAAAATATATTCGCTTTTTTTATGCTCAGAGACAAGGAGAAAATGGCATGCGGGAAAGAGACGGAGAAGTAATAAATACTGAAAGATAATAGACAGTGGTTGTGGTACAGGAAGAGCGAAGGAGACAAGGGCAGTGTCAGAGAAAGAGAGGCACACAGTGGCAGTGGAACATAGTAGATAGTGAGAGAACAGTGCTAGGAAAAGTGTGACGAGACAATGCTAGTTGGAGAGGAATAAAGAGAAGGAGAAAGTGGAAGTGGGGCAGAGCCAGTGATAATGAGAGTCTATGACAATGACAGCACAGAAGAGATAGTGACAGTGAGAAGAGAAAGAAACAGTGGGAAGAAGTGAACGAGATAGTAACAGTAAGAGAGGAGTCTGCGACAGTGACAGGAGACTGTGGTGGAAGGACGGAACGAAGGCGACAGCGGCTGTGTGACAGAAGGCAGTGACGGTTGGAGAGCCACAACGATATAAGCAGAATGAGTTGGGCTGAATGAGTGGGTGAGAATAGGCAGTTGGGAGTCGATGGCCATGAGCGACTTACAGCGATGGGCTAGTGGGTGTGAGCGAGTTACAGTGAGCGCAACTTGTAAGAGTGAGAGGTGAGCTGCGCTTTAAAAAGAGTTTATTCGCATGCTAATATTTTTGCGAAAAATTTTAAAGGTGATGTGAAAGGTAGAATGTTCTATCTGATATCCCACTTCCCAGTCGGATTCTTTTAATAAAGAGCAGTATATTCGCGTTTTCGTGCTCCAATAGGAGCATTTTTGAGCTGATACACAATGTTTCTGATGGAGCCGGTCATCTAATGTTTCTTATACAAATTGCTGAAACATTTCTTTGCAGCCCAAAGCTTTACATTGTATCTCTGGCACCCCATTAGTTTCCGTCCATCACGAAAGCCCTTAACGCTTTTGATCAACTCCCCGAATCATTTTTGGAAATCTTTTAGTCTACTGTCTAGCAGCCAGACGCCAACAGCTGCGAAGGATTTCTTATTAACCTCAGATAAATGTGCCACATGTGAGTCCACATGCTATGGGCGTGGTCAGGCATCGATCTCTGGCCCAAGAAACGCGAAGTTTCGGCGCAGCAACTGGTCCTGACGGTAGGGTGTTGCTTACGAGGAGAACACGGCAAATGCCATTCCCCTATTTTCTAGAACGTTTGCTCAGTGAAGAGGGATCAAAATAACCTAACACATGTCACGGTTTGTCCATAGATACTCGACCGTTTCTGAAGAAACGATAGTAAAGTTTTCGAGGTACTTTCCAGGTACTTTTATGCAGAAAATTGTCACACGAATGTTTCTCAGTGTATACTGATATAACGTTGTTGTTATTCACCTACAAATTGTATATCAGATGAATGAATTATTAACCTGCCGGAGTGGCCGTGCTATTCTAGGCACTTCAGTCTGGAACCGCGTGACCGCTACGGTCGCAGGTTCGAATCCTGCCTCGGGCATGGATGCGTGTGATGTCCTTAGGTTAGTTAGGTTTAAGTAGTTCTACGTTATAGGGGACTAATGACTTCAGATGTTAAGTCCTATAGTGTTCAGAACCACTTGAATGAATTATAAAAAAATGAGAAAATTGTTCGAAATTGTTTACGTTGATATTCGTGTAGTATATCTTGATTCATCATCAGCTGCAAGCACAATGTTGCAAAAAGTGATCCGTCACGCATCACGAAACTGTCAATGCGTTTTTTTCCGAGTGAGATTCATACGAAGAAATGTCGCTATGGCAAACCAGCGATCATGCGATGCTCTTGGTGTTCGGAAAATCTGTGTGTGTCGAACGATTCTACGATCGCTATCATCGAAGGGAATCCATCAAATAATCGTGAAAAATAAACATAGGAATAAAATATAAAAATATAAGAACTGATTTTATTGTTCCTGTGGTCTTCTGTCCAGAGACTGGTTTGATACATCTCTCCGTGCTACTCTATCCTGTGCAAGTCTCTTCATCTCCGAGTGACTATTGCAACCTACATCCTTCTGAATCTGCTTAATGTATTCATCTCTTGTCCTCCCTCTACGATTGTTACCCCCCCACGCCTCCCTCCAATACTAAATTTGTGATTCCTTGATGCCTCAGAACGTGATCTACCAATAGATCCCTTCTTCTAATCAATTTGTGCCCCAAATTCCTCTTCTCCCCAGTTCTATTCAGTACTTCCTCATTAGTTACGTGATCTACACATCTAATCTTCAGCATTCATGTAGCACCACGTTTCAAAAGCTTCTATTCTTGTCTAAACAATTTATCGTCAATGTTTCACTTCCATACATAGCTACACTACATACAAATACTTTCAGAAAGGACACTTAAGGACACTTAAGTCTATACTCGAAATTTAAAAAAAAATTATCTTCTTCAGAAAGGCTTTCCTTGCCATAGCCAGTCATTATTTTATATCCCCTCTAATTCGACCATAATCAGTTGTTTTACTTCCCAAATAGCAAAACTCGTTTACTACTTTAAGTGCCCCATTTCCGAATCTAGTTCCGTCAGCATCACATGATTTAATTCGACTACATTTAATTATTCTCGTTTTGCTTTTGTTGATGTTCATCTTATATCCTCCTTTCAAGACACTATCCATTTTCTTCAACTGATCTTCCAAGTCTTTTGCTGCCTCTGACAGAATTGCAATGTCTGCGAACCTCGAAGTTTTTATTTCTTCTCCAGGGATTTTAATTCCTACTCCAGATGTTTCTTTTGTTTCCTGTACTGCTTGCTCAGTTTACGGATTGAATAACTTCGGGGATAGGCTACAACCCTCTCTCACTCCCCTCTCAATCTGCTTGCCTTTGGTGAACGTCGACTCGACTCGACAGCCATAAGGTTTCTGTACAAATTGCAGACAGCCTTTCAATAATGGTTCCAATGGCTGGGACTTAACATCTGTGGTCATCAGTCCCCTAGAACTTAGAACTACTTAAACCTAACTAACCTAAGGACATCACACACATCCATGCCCGAGGCAGGATTCGAACCTGCCACCGTAGCAGTCGCGCGGTTCCGGACTGAGCGCCTAGAACCTCACAAACAGCCTTTCGCTCCCTATATTTTACCCCTGCCACCTTCATAATTTGAAAGGGAGTACATGAGAATGAAATCCCAGAAAATTAGAATTTAAAAAGATTGTAACTTCTTGACGTAACACACATGTACATATTATATAATAAATGTGTGTCTGATATTGTGAAATCCAGTTGCAATTTTACAGTTGCTATAATTCCCTTGTATCTCCCATGTATCCCGTAAATTGATAAGAATCATTCGTACCTATTATATGTGAATGGTAACAATAAAAATAAAATAGAGGAAAACAATAATCGGGTTTCGAACACGGAGCGCAAAGTTAAGAAGCTGTATTCCTAACCACTGAACCACCATTTAGCTTCCAGATATCGAAACCGCCTTGAAAATTTGATCGTCTTTTTTTCAGAAACTGTCTAGTATATACAGATAAGATGAGACTCGTGTTCAGTTTGTAACACCATAGCTCTAATGCTCTACTGATTTATTTTGCTTTTGTTTCATTTAATATTACATCGTTAAGCTTCTGTAAATATTGTTTGATTGAACGATAACACAAAACTGTACACTCCTTTCTTTGTTAAAACTTTGATGTCATGATTTGATCCTATGCTATGTAGTGTATCTGTCATTTAAATTCTTTGTCCTATTTGGAGGGAACAAAACTTACTATATATAATTGTAATTTCTGTGTGAATAATTTTTTGTAGAAATGTCAATATGTGCAAATCTTCTGTTTTATTTAAAGTCTTTGGTTGCTGTTATGTAAGCTGCTGATCCTCACTTAGGGTTCTTAGTTATTCTGTATGTAAAAGTTGTTGTGGTTCCACTCGTGAACGGAACTGTGTAGCGCGCGCAAATTGTGGTTGGCCTAGTTAGAAAAGGTGGAACAAGAGTCAGTCGGGGACGAGCTATGAGTCGGGGACGAGCTACCAAACTGTGCACTGCCATGTAAAAGATGCATATTGTGCTGGTTCCGAGAGAGGCTTTTTCTGCTACTTTCCAATGCCTCGGATGGATGAATAAATAACTGGAACTATTCTGGAATTTGTATGTATCATCGCCACCAAGAAATGACACAGTCCAGCAATTCTACCTGAAATTCCACCTACCAACATGCAGTTGCTACCAAATTGCGCAACCGTTGCATCGGAATGCTACAATGATGTACAGTGAAGGATCAGCTTAATGGATGTGTTAGTGTGCTCAAATATAAGGTAATTTATATCTGAATTTATGTACTTACCTTGATTTTTCTCCTCATCATAACACCTCTCAGGTTCCTCTCCGTTTGAACTAAAGTGATATGCGAGTGTCCTTACTGAAAGAATATTAAAGCCCAGTGTTTTGCTAATTGATGCCTCTTGAACATAGTAAAAAGAAAGTTAAAGTTAATGTGGCTTGCTGAAAATACTTTTCCTAGTAAAACTGCTTATTAAGTGTTGTTGCCAACTTCAAAATTAAAAGTTCTTAAGACTGAGGCTTATAAAGTTTTGCTTAGTAAATGATCACATTGCTGCCTGTTGTAAATCGTAGAAGGTGAATCAGTATCTTGCAAATTTGTCAACATTGTGTCTCACTGTAGTAAAAGTCGTGAATTGCATTTATGGAAGGTTATATACTCGTTTGCTAAGTGTTTGTCTCTTTTGTGTATTGGAAGCGCATATGAATAGTATAACAGGATCCACAGTTTGTCTATTCTGTTAATGCTCGGTAACAAGTAACGGAAAGACCACTGATTATGAAAACCATAATTTCTTTATTCAAATGATAGTGGGAAGCAACCTGTTAGTGGATTCCAATTAACTTTCATTTTAAATAGTAAAGTATATAACTGATAGAGACTTAACCTATGTCCAATTTATGATCCTGCAGTGAATGTTAATAGTAATGTTATAAAGACCGTTCAGTTTGAACAAGCCCTGAAAGTAATAGTGTGTTTCGGTATCTGTTATATGTTTGCAAATAGTTTGTGCTGCTCCAGTTGTTAGCTTCGATCTTAAAACATATGTATGTGTCAAAGTTCATTGCACTCGCATGTGGTCAAGTCTAGGTTGTGTTTGTCCGTTATAGTTACTTATACCTACTTGCTTGAACGAGAACGTTATTCTTTCTCTTGCCTAATTAGGCTGGCGACCGTTTTCCTTATTCTTTAAACAGTAAAGCTAAGCAAAAATATTGTTTGTTACTGTTCGAATATTTACGTAATTCTGACTTTCATTTCCGATAAGCCATTTCCGTTAGGTACAACACGGTCAACCTAGCAAAATTCCTCTCAGAGGGTAACATTGTTCTGTTGCGTTATACCATAATTGCTTTAAGATTGTTTTATTTCACAACCTGCCTCCAGATTCGAGGTTATGGTGTAGCAGTAGCAGACGGAAGTGTTATAAGTTGTTTTGACTCATCTTCCACGGCTCGAAGTTCCTGGGAGATCGGGTGATGACAGTTGCCGTGTTCTCCTCATCAGTTATGAACCACGGCCGCCCAGAGAATACGGAGTGGATACAGGATCCGGGTGGCAGCTTGACGAGACGGGGCGCAGCACCTGTGTGGTCACCGGGGCTGCTGGCTCGAGGCCTTATTGGCTGCATGGATACAGGATCCGGGTGGCAGCTTGACGAGACGGGGCGCACCACCTGTGTGGTCACCGGGGCTGCTGGCTCGAGGCCTTATTGGCTGCATGGATACAGGATCTGGGTGGCAGCTTGACGAGACGGGGCGCAGCACCTGTGTGGTCACCGAGGCTGCTGGCTCAAGGCCTTATTGGCTGCATGGATACAGGATCCTGGTGGCAGCTTGACGAGACAGGGCGCAGCACCTGTGTGGTCACCGGGGCTGCTGGCTCGAGGCCTTATTGGCTGCATGGATACAGGATCCGGTTGGCAGCTTGACGAGACGGGGCGCAGCACCTGTGTGGTCACCGGGGCTGCTGGCTCGAGGCCTTATTGGCAGCATCAGCCTGCGTAGATTGCGCTTCGGCGACTGTTGGTGGCAGCGTCATGCGGCGACGTGATGTAAATCTTGCTCGGCACTTCTGTGTCGACATGCTGTCAGGATGTTGTAATACGGACAATCGTGTCATGTGACATCGCGGTATCTTGTGGCTGTTTTATTGTATGCTATTGTACATGACTATGTACATTTTACTTCTGTGCTCGTTTTTACCAGATGGTTAGTATCATTTCCCTATTGTATTACATAAATCCGGCTGCTTAGCTTAGTGGTAACATGCTTGTCTACCATGCAGCAGGAGGGGTTCGATTACCGAGCGAGGTGCCGCAGTGGTTAGCACACTGGACTCGCATTCGGGAGGACGACGGTTCAATCCCGCGTCCGACCATCCTGAATTAGGTTTTCCGTGCTTTCCTTAAATTGCTCCAGACAAATGCCGGGATGGCTCGCAGTTTGGTCTCTTCCCCCAAACAACCCAACCCGGGTTCGATTCCCGGCAGGGCAGCAGATCTTCTCCGCTCCAGGACTGGGTGTCGTGTCGTTATCATCACCGACGCGCAAGTGGCGTCACCTCAAGTAAGGCTTGCAACTCGGCAGCCGAACTTCCCCTCCTGGCCAACAATGCCATGTGATCAATTTCTGTATTCCACAGTACTATATTGAAATAAAGTGAAAAGCAAAAATAGGATACAGAAAATACATTTGTGACTGCTATTATTGTATTTCTTTCATTGTAATTTTGGCGCGTGTGTCTTTCTATCTGATTGCATATTTTTGAACTTGTTTTTTGACCTTGATTTTGACTTTGTTCTTTGACTTTGGCTTGTAGCTTCTTTGGTCAACAGATGTGTGTTAACCTATCGTATGTTTTTGTGCCCGAGCAATAGTTCTGTGCACTTACTGCTGTACTGCTGTTACATGGTTACGTTTTTCAATGTTTTCTTCTTGCTTAATCCGGTATTATGGTGTGAAGTGTCTTTTTATGACGTTTGCAAGTCAACTATGGCATCATTTCTGGTTAAATAGTATGGGTGTTGAAAAAGTCTCTCTGCAGTTACCTATGATTGTTAGCCGTGCGTGCCGTACGCCGCAGTGAATATACCGAAATGAAAGTCAGTGAAATACAAGTTATTAATTTATTGAATATTCATTTTTACTTAAAAATTTTCACATTAAATGTTGAAAGTGCCCCCCCCCCCCAAAGGCGTTTAATACACAATTAGATTCGTCTAATCATGTTTCCAAACACAAGCTGTAACATTTCTTCTGTAACAGAAGCAGTGAAAGTGGATATTGCCGTTTTCAATTCATCGATGTATTTTGGACGGTTTTGATAGACAGTTGCTTTCGCTGCTCTCCAGAAGAAAAAGTCAGGTGATGTTAGGTCAGGCGATCATGGAGGCCAAAGTCCCTGTGAAATTATGCGATCACCAAAAACATCAGCAATTAGTGACATTGAAACGCGAACTTTATACGTGGTTGCACCATCTTCTTGAAAATAACCGTTCAGTATTTCACTTAACACAAGTTCTCCTATGAATGGGTACACAATATCACTGCAGTATCGTTGTGCTTTTATTGTTTCGTTGAAAAATATGTGTAGTGTCGGCAGACTTGCCAACACTACGCACACTAATTGAAAGAGGCGGCCAAGATGCACGCGCTAACTCACGAAGGATGGAGTGAGGTCTGAAACAGGAGACTTAATGAATGTGATAAAAAAAATACGTATCTTTGGAATATACTTAACTTTTAATACATCCTTGTATACATCGTTCTTGATGAGACATCTGGAGATTGTGGCGATACAAGTGACTCTTTATATACAAGCTATTTAAGGCTAATGGCGCCTTGCTAAGTCGTAGCCATTAACTTAACTGAAGGCTATTCTAACTGTCTCTCGGCAAATGAGAGAGATGGCTTCGTCCGTATAGTCGCTAGCAACGTCGTCGTACAACTGGCACGAGTTCTTGTACGTCTCTCGAGACCTGCCGTGTGGTGGCGCTCGGTCTACGATCACACAGTGGCGATACGCGGGTCCGACATGTACTAATGGACCGCGGCCGATTTAAGCTACCACCTAGCAAGTGTGGTGTCTGGCAGTGACACCACATTCCTCCCCCGCAAATCGGCGAACGGTCGTGTTATAAGGCTTCCGCCCGCCGTGGGGAGGACACCATGTTGACGTATGCGATGAGGTGGGGAGCCTAACAACAGGCGAGGCTGTGCCACCCGCACCCGGCCATTCGGTCCGAGGGGAGCTAGGAAACGCCTGAAAACCTAGTCCAGGGTGCACGTCAACATGCGGTGTATGTGCCCGTAGAGAGACAGGAGGGGCCGAAGGGTCGACCTCCATGTGGTCGGTGCACTCGTCGTGCGAAGACGACATCGGGTCCGGAGCGGGCAAGAGTTCCATGGTGGAGGACAGCCGGTCACGGGAAGCGAGCGGCGGCGCATGACCCAGGGAGGCGCCAGGCGGTTGCAGCGACGCGTCCACTGCGGGCGGCGCCGGCGGGAGAACAGGCGGTGGCGGCGGCTTGACGCCATGAGGCAAAATGGAAGGCAGCGTCGGTAACACCTGGGGATGAGGCGAGCCAGTAGATGGGTCCCCAGGGCGCTGACCGGACGGAACCGTCGCTGAAAGCAGACGGGGAGCGGCAGAACCCAGGCGACGACAGAGGCGCAGCTGATTGAGATGCCGACGCACCTCACCCGAGGCCCCCAAAACCAAATACATCGCGCGGCCGAGGCAGCGAAGAATGCGCTTCGCGAGCCAACGCCGTGAACCGCGATAGTGGCGATAGAATACAACGTCGCCAGGAGCAAAAGCAGTAGTCTGCCGCTGCACTGGAACCTGATGCGGCGGATGCAGCAAAGTCATCAAGGTTCGATGAAGACGACCGTGGAGCAACTCAGCCGGCGAGCGACCATCGCGGGGCTGAGAGCGATACGAAGACAAAAAGAGCAACAATGCGTCCTCCCTAGAATGCGACTCTTTCAACTTCAACATCTGTGACTTGAAAGTCCGGACCAACCATTCAGCGGCACCGTTTGACTGAGGCGAAAACGGCGCGGACGTCAGATGTTGAATACCATTAGCCCTGCAGAATGAAATTCTGCGGACATGAATTGTGGGCCATTGTCGGAAACAATAGTCTGGGGAAGACCTTCAATGCAAAAAATAGCAGACAACGCTTGGATGGTGGCAGATGACGTCGTGGAAGACATCCGGACAACAAAAGGAAAATTACTGAAGGAATCCACCACAACCAACCATCGAGCATTCCAGAATGGACCAGCAAAATCGATGTGCAAGCGTTGCCAAGGGGAAGTGGCTGTCGGCCATGCAAAGAATTTCCGCGGCGGGGCGGATTGTCGTTCGACACACGCCACGCAAGAAGAGCAGATATTCGCAATCGCAGCATCGATTCCGAACCAAGTACAGTGCTGACGAGCAAGTTGTTTCGTACGCACTATACCCCAATGTCCGTGGTGAAGAAGCCGTAAGACAGAGGACTGTAACGAACGTGGGACCACGACTCTGGATTGATCATCATCCGAACGCAACAACAAAACACCACGTTGTACAAAAAGTCTCTCCTTGTGAGCAAAAAATCGGCGAACCAACGGATCCTCGATCCGTGACTTTGACAAGGGCCATTGCGTAGCAACAAAACGCAAAACAGTAGCAAGGACAGGGTCAGCAGCTGTGGCTGTAGCTACACGACGAAAATCAATCGGAAATGATTCGACCACGTCATCGGTTTCCGAATCAATGAACATGCAAGCAAGTTCGGAGGAATCGAATGCTTTATCCTCAGCAACAGGCAAACGGGACAACGCATCAGCGTTTCCATGCGTAGCAGTGGACCGATACAAGATATCGTAGCGGTACTGCGAGAGGAAAAGAGACCAGCGAATGAATTTCTGCGCTGTACGTGGAGGGACAGGCTTGTTCGGATGAAAAAGCGATGTCAAAGGTTTGTGGTCTGTGATGATTGTAAAGTGACGACCATGCAAGAAATCATGGAACTTAGTAACACCAAACACGAGAGCTAAAGCTTCTTTCTCTATCTGGGAATAATTGCGTTGCGCAGACGAGTGTAATTTTGAAGCAAAGGCAATAGGACGATCATGTGATCCATCTTTGTGCGCAAGCACAGCACCGATCCCGAAATCCGATACATCTACCATCAACAAAAGGGGTTTCCGGGGATCGAATGGCGTAAGGCAGGTATGAGAAAGCAACGCCGATTTCAACTGGCGAAAGGCGCGTTCGCATTCCGCCGTCCAGATGAACGGAACACCTTTACGGCGTAAGCGATGAAGCGGAGCTGAAATGGAAGACGCGCGCGGCACAAACCTGGCATAGTAGTTAAGTTTTCCCAACACACTCTGGAGCTGTTTCAAGTTCTGTGGCGAAGGCAACTCCTGTATGGCACAGAGGTGCTCTGGACTCGGATGTATGCCTTGGGCATTTATGACATGGCCCAGATATGGTAAGTCACGAGCAAAAAACACACATGTGTCCTTCCTCAAGCGAAGACCATTTTGTCGCAAGACCTGAAATAACGTTCGTAGGTTGGCTAAATGTTCGGCTTCTGTCCTTCCGGAGAGCACAAGATCGTCCAGATAGTTCGCAGCAGTAGGGACCGACGCACAAACAGTTTGTAAATATTGCTGAAACAATGCAGGGGCGGACGCACACCTGAATGTCAGTCTTTTGAATCGGTACAATCCAAGATGCGTGTTAACCACCAAGACGCGCTGGGATTCTGCGTCCACCGGTATTTGCAAGTACGCATCTGCTAGGTTCAATTTCGAAAAATACTTTCCCGGGCACAGTTTGTCAAAAAGATCTTCCGGGCGTGGCAAAGGAAAAGTAGCAGTCACAAGTTGTGGATTCACAGTTGCCTTGAAGTCCACGCAAAGTCTCAATTTTCCGGAAGGTTTTGGCAAAATTACTAAGGGTGAGGCCCAGAGAGAAGCCTGCACACGTTCAATTACACCTTGAGATTCTAAATCGTTTAATGTTCTTGCGACCTCATCACGCAATGTGTGGGGAACATTGCGCGCTCTGAAAAATTTCGGTTGCGCATCCACTTTGAGTTCCAAATGTGCTTCATAGTTCTTAGCGCAACCAAGGCCCGGTGCAAAAATGTCTGCAAATTCTTCACGAAGATTAGAAACACTGGCGGAAGGCACAGTCTGATTCACTGATAGGACCTGATTTACTATAGACATGTTAAACAACTGAAATAAATCTAAACCAAACAAGTTCACTGCCGTAGAAGAATGAAGAACGTAAAATGACACAAGTTTTGTTTGTCCCTTGTATGTGGCAAGAAGGCTGCACTGTCCTAACACAGGTATCTGCTGTCCTAAATAACTATTGAGCTGAACAGTTGCGGCACGCAACGGAGGCTTGCCCAGCTGTTTGTACGTGTCTTGATTGAGCAATGAAACTGCAGCTCCGCTATCGAGCTGGAATGGTATCACTTTGCCTCCAAAGTCTAAGTCTACAAAAAGTTTATTGTCCTGCTGATGACAAGAGCGACTTTCACGTGCAATTTGAACTGATACAGGTACAGAAGCACTTGCGACTTTACGGGAGTTCCGGCGACGTCGACGCACACTTTGTGCAGGACGAACACAGTCACTGTGAGATAAAGTGGCACTGGACAGGGTGGAATTAACGACATGAATGTCCATGGGCGAAGGTCCACGAGCCTGATTGTCCGTGGTTCGATTCCGGCGCGAAGCAAAGGGCCTGGAATGGTTTTGATTGTCTGATCTTAGCTTTTTCTGGCAAACACTTTGAACATGTCCTTTCTTATGACAGTAAAAGCAAATAGCTTGGCGTGATGGGCAATTGTCACGCGAATGTGTAGTTGCACACCGCGGGCATGATTTGAGCATGGCATTGGCCTGCGTACGCGGCACACGTGTTTGCGAGCTAGGCTGCAGCTGTGCTGACGTGCGCGAGGGCCGTTTAACGTCCCGTGCTGCGCGCCCGGCGGGCCGGTCAATGCGACACACTGCTGGCGAAGTTTCAAACGATTCCTGAGCAAAGTCAAGTGTGTCTTGTCTATCCAATATGTCTATCACTTGTTGAAGGGAGGGATTAACTAGTTTCAAAATCTGTTCCCGTATGCGAACATCAGAAACGTTCTGTGCAATTGCACCACGCACCATAGTATCTGAATACGGAAGTCCACATTCACATGCAAAATCACAATCCCTAGTAAGTCCTTGCAATGTTGCAACCCACTCCCTATTAGTCTGACCGGCCGTACGTTTGGTACAAAAGAACGTATACCTTTTCGCAACTACATTAACTGTTTCTTTGAAATAGGCATCTAAAGCAGACAAAATTTCTTCGTAGGGCAGAGTTGCTATGTCGCGTCGGGGAAACAATTTCACTATCACACGGTAGGTGGACACACCAACACAAGAAAGCAAAAACGGCTGCCGCTCATTACCTTGAATTCTGTAGGCGGCTAGATGGAAGCCGAATTGTCGGGACCACTCAGTCCAAGACTCGTGGGCTGCGTCGAAGCTACGAAACGGAGGTGCAACGGCGGGTCGTGGCTGCGGTAGCGATGAAGCGGCGGCGGCCGCATCGTTTTGCAGCGCACGTTGACCCTGGACGAGCTGTCCAAGGGCATCCAATAACGCCTGCGTCTGCTGATTCTGCAAGCGATAAAATTCGGACAGTACATCTGGCGAAGCCATGACACAAGTAATGTAAGCAAAGCAATAAGAACGAAGACCGTTTTTACGCTCGTCGCCAAAATTGTAGTGTCGGCAGACTTGCCAACACTACGCACACTAATTGAAAGAGGCGGCCAAGATGCACGCGCTAACTCACGAAGGATGGAGTGAGGTCTGAAACAGGAGACTTAATGAATGTGATAAAGAAAATACGTATCTTTGGAATATACTTAACTTTTAATACATCCTTGTATACATCGTTCTTGATGAGACATCTGGAGATTGTGGCGATACAAGTGACTCTTTATATACAAGCTATTTAAGGCTAATGGCGCCTTGCTAAGTCGTAGCCATTAACTTAAGTGAAGGCTATTCTAACTGTCTCTCGGCAAATGAGAGAGATGGCTTCGTCCGTATAGTCGCTAGCAACGTCGTCGTACAACTGGCACGAGTTCTCGTACGTCTCTCTAGACCTGCCGTGTGGTGGCGCTCGGTCTACGATCACACAGTGGCGACACGCGGGTCCGACATGTACTAATGGACCGCGGCCGATTTAAGCTACCACCTAGCAAGTGTGGTGTCTGGCAGTGACACCACAATATGTTACCCACAATACGACGTCTAGAAATTCCAATCAGAACTTATTTTCACAGAATGAAGTGGTCTTTCATGAATACACAATGGATTTGCAGTACACCACATATGAGACTTTTGGAACTTCATGTACCAGGATAAATGAAACCACGCCTCATCAGCGAAAAACTTTTCATTAAGAATGCCCCTTCCATTTTGTTCAACGAAATTTTTGAACCATTGACAATGACGCAGTCTCTTGCCATTATCAGTATTTTTCAGTTCTTGCACGACTGTCACTTTGTATGGGAAAAGCTCTAATTTTTTCCTTACAGCTGTGTGGGCCGTTCCGACACTAACGTCGATTTCCTGAGCGAGTTTTCTTACTGACTTGTTCGGACTCACGGACATTTTATCGGAAATATCGAGTAGTTTATCTTTAGACAAAACGCTAGGACGACCACTTCTCGGTGCATCTGTCACTGAACCCGTACTTCGAAATTTGTTAATCAAATCTTTCACAGTATCGCGATGTGGGAGTGTTGTCTCCAGGAAAATGAATTAAATGTTTGACGAACTGAAACTCTGTATTTACCGCCAGCTTTGAACACTTGCTCGACTAAAAACACATGTTCTTCAATGGTTAGCATTTTAACAGTGACAAAAACGAAACAAATGAACAAAGGAACTAAAGTAAAACTTTCTCGTCAACACGTAACGACACACAACAACGATACTACTGACGCTGGCTGAGATAAACGAAACAGTGGGATGTTGGGAGACTCCACTTGAAGGGAAGTAACCCAGGCAGGAGATCAATCATACGGTACGCGCGGCTAACAATCGTACGGCACTGCGGAGAGACTTTTTGAACACCCCGTATGTACGACATGTGAGTTTGTCGAAAAATATTTTGGAAGTGTACTTAATTCTTCCGACTAATAATTCTCATGAAAATGTAATTTGAGTTGATATTTATAGTTTTCACTTTGTTTTCGTTCATGTGCCAGCACTGTGAAGATGATCAGTGATCAAAACCGGTTGTGAGTAAATATACTGTAAGACAGAACAGCGTTTGCCATGCATTTCTCCAAGTGGTAGCAGAGCGGACAGAGAGTTGGGAAGGGGGGTGGGAGGCAAGGGGCAGAGAGATGTGGGAATGGATGCGGTGGAAACAGAGGGGACAGATGGGGCAGATGGAGAGAGTGGAGGGGGCCAAGCGGGCAAGAGAGAGAGGAGAAGGGGGATGAGAGAGATGGGGGCAGGGGCAGAGAGATGGTGGATGGCAGAGGGACAAAGCGAATCAACCCAATGAAGAAGGAAGAGTGTGTAGAAAATCGTGTCACCTATTTAGTACATCTATTTCTAACAAAGTGTAGGAAGAAGAGACGTGATCAGTCAACCGAACATGCAAGTATTCCATAAACGTTGTATACATGCGTTACTCACTAGAGTCGTCTAGATATTTTAATATATGCGATGTGTTCACCTACATCACAATAGTGGAGTAGAATATGATCACCAGACAAAATATTAGTCACTCCCTTTACAGAGCCCTTAAGGTGTCACTGAGTCTTGTACGTGATGCGGGACTGGTATTGGGCAGTGATTTGTCGCTCAACCGCTGGCGCAAGTCATTGCCATGACCTGACGTGTATGTACCAGTCGAATGTATGGAATCAGCGCGCCAAATGGTGCTTCTTCTCACGTAGTGAGATACCTTAGAAACGACCCGTTCCAAATCAATGATGGGAAGGTTTATAACAACACAACAGGACGTTAGCTGAACAAAAAACTTCTTTTTACAAAACTTAATATCAAACTCTTACAGGCTTCTAACACGTATTCGCCTTCCCACTTGAAGGAAGGAGAACGCACTCGGCAGCATCTGACAGAGAATGTGTACTTCTCGGAGTCGAGGTTGGCACGGTTCGAGGTCCCGCGGGCTCTGATTGAAGAGCTCGTATTAGCCTACGGAGAACTTCCGAAGGGATGGCCGTGGAACTTGAAGTCCTCTATCACCCTCCGAGGATGGGAGTTAAATGGCGAAGAAACGAGCTGCTCCGCTATAAATAGCCGGTGCACGGGGGTATACTTCTGGACCTAAAGGGTATTTCACAATTCATTTCACTCGCTTATAGGGCATAGTAGATTAAGTTTCACACAGGAATCCATGTCCGAAAAATGTTTGTTTCCATGTTACAAAGCAAACATGATGTACAGATTTGATTCGTATTTACTGTGATATTCCAACAGCTCTTCGATATTACGACCACAAAGTTCGGGCCACACAGTGTACCTTCGCATAAACTCTGTCCATCATGCGTGGCGTATCATTAATCAGTTCTGTCGCAGCCATGATCTGTGCAACCAGATCTTTGTCCCACTGGAAAGGGGTCTCGTAAGCAAGAGTCTTCATGTGGCCTCACAAGATAAACTCCAAAGCGTTAAATCTGAGGATCTCGGTGGCCAAGCGTGCGGTCAACCTCGAGCGCTCCACCAGTACACGCAAACTACGTTTAGATGGTTTCGGACGCCAACTGCAAAATGTACTGCCGTGCCACGATGCTGGAACCAAAATTCGTGCTTCGTGCCGAATGTCCAATGGCACTTCTTCCAAAAAATCCGCCTCCACTTCTTGCAGGAATATCAAGCATCTGGCACCCATTAGCTGGGAGGAGGGATTGACGGCGTAGCCATACGACCATCGCAGATAACTGCCAGACGCCCTTGTCAAAGGTGTGCTGAAACCTTCGCGTACACGTGGCTTGGGATCCCAGATGTGGCTATTTCGAGCGTTCAAACCACCCTCTCCTTTGAAATGCGCTTTGCGGTGAATGAAATTCGCCTGAGGAAAATCCCCACAACGATGTAAAAACCAAGTACAAAAATTGACACGTGACACAAAATCCACCGGAAGCATGGAGTATCCCTTCTGAGAGTGATACGGGTGGAGTTGCTGTTCACGCAGAACGCGCCAGACAGATGAATGAGACACATGTAGGTTACGTGCAGTGGTTCGGGTACTCGTCGGTGGGTTCTATTTAACTTGATGAAGCACTTGCGATACGACAGTGGGCCGCCTTCTTGGAGCACCACAGTTTGCTCTGTCACTTGTGAATTTTCCACTTTCCCCGTTGTCCTACTCTGGCAAACAAGGAATGAGATGGAGTCACACGATTTGTAAAGTACTCGTGGTACAGACGCTCCTTCTCTTCCACTCTTTACGCTTCACTGTAAATTAGCAATATATCGATTTATTTTGTGAACGTATACTCACGCATCCTGTTACGCCAGAACTAGTTATCGTTCTGTCAACTGACGCGTCACCAGAAAGCTTGAAACAAGGCGGATAAAACAGAGGACATCACATACATCGTGTCATCGTACCATTCATGAATGTGAGTAGCCTACCATAACAGTCAAAATGCGCAAGAAACATCCAGCGCGGTTGAGAAGCTCTTGTTTTCCTTGGAACATGGAAGCTGTTTCCAGACGTGGGTTCCTATGTGAAACTTGAGCTGCCGCCCTACAATCTCTAGACGTGTGTAACATGAACTGTCAAACACCATCTATTTCCGCGCACCTCACTCGGGGCGGGGGGAGGGGGGAAACAGAGCCCCAGAAAGAAGAATCTCTGGTTGCGTCAGTCCCGCTTTTTGTTAGTTGCGATACGACACTCGCCGATGGCCGAACTCTTGGGAGAGGCCGAGCGAGGTGGCGCAGTGGTTAGCACACTGGACTCGCATTCGGGAGGACGACGGTTCAATCCCGCGTCCAGCCGTCCTGATTTAGGTTTTCCGTGATTTCCCTAAATCGCTTCAGGAAAGTGCCGGGATGGTTCCCTTGAAAGAGCACGGCCGACTTCCTTCCCCATCTTTCTCTAACCAGATGAGACCGATGACCTCGCTGTTTGGTCTCTTCTACAAAATCAACCCAACTCCAGTCTGCCCCCGGTAGCTGAGTAGTCAGCGCGACAGAATGTCAATCCTAAGGGCCCGGTTTCAATTCCCGGCTGGGTCGAAGATTTTCTCCGCTCAGGGACTGGGTGTTGTGTTGTCCTAATCATCATCATTTCACCGCCATCGGCGTCAAATCGAAAGACTTGCACCCGGCGAACGGTCTAGCCGACGGGAGACCCTACTCACACGACATTTAACTCAACTTCAACGCCTTGGAGGTACGCATGTGCGCGATGCTTGTCCATCCGCAGGTTTGGGATCCGTCACGCGTGTAATGGTATATGACAGGTGGGTTAACGTAGAGATGTGACTAAATGACTGAAAGATGCTATTGTGTTTGGATGCGTTCGTGAAAGAATTTTATGCAATGAATTGTATACCACTCGTAGCCATTAAACACAGCGTAAGAACAATTACTGTAAGATCATGACAGACAGAGATTACAGACAAATGTCACGGGTTTCCATCCTGACAGGAAGTACTGATGGCAGTAAATACATGTCCATTCCAACACGGTTGCCAGTGAAAATTGCGAAGGCAACTGCATGTATTGCATATGTGCAGTGGGATATCTCGCAAAAGGCCATTGATAACAGGGGCACAGAAGAGTGAAGAGTGTAGAATAGCCCAACGAATGGTGTTACTTTTTATGTTTGTCAGTTTTCTAACTGGTTTACTGATTTTATGTGACTCGCCACACGCCCGCATCTCGTCGTCGTGCGGTAGCGTTCTCGCTTCCCACGCCCGGGTTCCCGGGTTCGATTCCCGGCGGGGTCAGGGATTTTCTCT
The DNA here is from genome assembly GCF_023898315.1 of Schistocerca nitens. Classification (NCBI taxonomy): domain Eukaryota; kingdom Metazoa; phylum Arthropoda; class Insecta; order Orthoptera; family Acrididae; genus Schistocerca; species Schistocerca nitens. The sequence goes on along the minus strand of NC_064615.1, from coordinate 148,380,642 downwards.
GCCTCGTGATGGCTGGGTGTTGTGAGCTGTCCTTAGGTTAGTTAGGTTTAAGTAGTTGTAAGATCTAGGGGACTGATGACCATAGATGTTAAGTCCCATAGTGCTCAGAGCCATTTGAACCATTTTTGACTCGCCACTCCTGTGCCAACTTTTTCATCTCAGTGTAGCGCCTGCAGCCAATGTGCTCAATTATTTATAGGATACATTCTTATCCCCGTCCTCCCCTACAGTTTTCGCCATCTGCAAATCCGTCTCAACAAATGATGCCAGGTATCGAAGGCACCGACGGCCGAGTCAGGCGTCCCTGCTGCCTTGTGTGGATGGGGTGGTTCTATGATGTTTTAGCAGTGATTTCTTTGCCATAATTCAGTCCAGGAATTTGGATCAGGATGTTTATTTACTCTCGGTTGACAAGTATTTCTCTTTCTACATCTTCACGATGAGAATACTGTGGACACGCACTTGTTCCAAGAAGACGGCAGCCGCATTAACAGGTCTGCACTCATACAGTGACGTAAACTAAAGGACCCAACTGCATCTCGACTGGCCTGCTAAATCTCCAGATTTAATTTTATGGAAACGTCTGGTAATATTTCGTGCAAGTGACGAAATAAAACAGCCATCATCGCGCAGTTTGGTAGCTCTACTAGATGTAAACATCAGTAACTTCCTTCACATGGTTGTGGCACACGTGAAGAAACTAGTACTCTTCCTTGCTGAATGGTGACCATAATCATGGCTAAAGGTGGAGTTTCACGATTTTAGTGTGACACCTGTTGATGGTGACTAAGTTTTTGCGATGACTTAATAGTGCGTGGCTCACAATTTCTGATAGTACAGAACTGACACTGAAATTTGAGAACCTATGTTAATCCAAGGTGACAGGGTGAGGCAGTCTAAACAGGATGATTTTAGTTCTGTATGGCTGTGGCGTTATGGGCATGAGGTACTTTACGTTGGGTGTCTGGACAGTTGAAAGTAGTCATGCAGCGTTGGTCAAATGTGCAATGCGCGTTTGACATAAAGACGAATAAGGAAACCTCAGATGGTTTCGTTAGGGCCCGAAGCACTTTCTGTGATCTTTCAGCGCTATAAACCTTAGGGTGAAAACTTTTAAGCCACCTATAGCACTCAAAAGAAAAGATGTAATGTAAGCATAAGCTGTACCCAAGACAATATTAATGGTGTGTGCAGCTATATGAAGACTATAGACAACTTGCCATTCAATGGAAATTAGAGAACGCTAAGCACTGTTTTCTTCAATATGCAGCTCGCTGCTATGTAAAGTCCATGTTATATGGAAAAGTGCATCCCACTGAATAACTACGCATCGAAATTTTGTCTTTAGGATACTCTGTAAATCTTGGGCATCCTTTAACTGTTCCAGAAAGATGGTGCAAGTAGCCACACTGCGGCAATGCCAGTGTAGACTCGCATTTCCTGGTCACCTCATCAACAGAAATGGCGGTACCCCGTGTCCTCCCCGTTTACCAACTTCATTGCCTCCAGACCTTTCACTCTCGGGTTTCCGCAAGTCTAAAGTTTTCCGGGAATCGGTGAACAAGAACCAAGAATCAAAGATGGTTTGAAGGAGCGAATTCGTCAAGAGGTAAACAACATTTCATTGGAGATGTTACACAGAGTCATGGGTGAATTCACTCAGACAAAGTGTGATAAATCATGGGCGCCATCTCAGTGACACATTACGAGGGTGAGTCAAATGGAAACCTTAAATATTTTTTTAAGTATTATTTATTGTGCAGAAGTGGTACAAAGCTGTATCACTTTTTAACATAATCTCCCTCACGCTCAATGCAAGTCCTGCAGCGCTTACAATGTGCATAAATTCTAGAAAAAAATTCTTTTGGTAGTCCGCGCAACCACTCATGCACAGCGTGGCGCACCTCTTCATCAGAACGGAACTTCTTTCCTCCCATTGCGTCTTTGAGTGGTCTAGACATATGGAAATCACTTTGGGCAAGGTCTGGTGATTTTGGTGGGTGAGGAAGACACTCAAAATGCAGGTTTGTGACTGTTGCAACTGTTGTACGGGCAGTGTGGGGCCTTGCATTGTCATGTTTCAAAAGGATACCTGCTGACAGCAATCCACGTCGCTTTGATTTGATTGCAGGCCGCAGATGATTTTTTAGGAGATCTGTGTATGATGCACTGGTGACAGTGGTCCCTCTAGGCATGTAATGCTCCAAAATGACACAATTTGCGTCCCAAAGGAGAGCTAGCATAACCTTCCCTGCCGATGGTTCTGTTCGAAACATCTTTGGTTTTTGTGATGAGGAATGGCGCCATTCCTTGCTCGCTCTCTTCGTTTCCGGTTGGTGGAAGTGAACCCACGTTTCGTCCTCAGTAACGATTCTTGCAAGGAAGCCATCACCTTCTCGTTCAAAGCGCCTAAGACGTTCTTCACAAACATCGACACGTCATTCTCTCATTTCAGGAGTCAGCTGCCGTGACACCCACCTTGCAGACACTTTGTGAAACTGGAGGGCATCATTCACAATGTTGTGTGCTGACCCAAGACTAATCTGTAAACATTCTGCAATGTCATTCAGTGTCACTCGGCGGTTTTCCATCACTATGGCTTCAACTGCTGCATTGTTCTGTGGAGTCACAACGTGTTGTGACTGACCTGGACGAGGAGCATCTTCCACTGAAGTCACACAATTTGCGAACTTCTTACTCCATTCGTAGACTTGCTGCTGTTACAAACATGCATCACCGTGTTGAACCTTCACTCTTCGATGAATTTCAGTTGGTTTCACGCCTTCACTACGCAAAAACTGAACTGAACGCTGCTATTCTCTGGTGCAAGTCGCAAGTGGGGCGGCCATCTTTATACTGATATTGCGACGGTATGTGTGCATATGCACTATGCTGCCACCTACAGGCCATTATGCACGCTGTTTGTAGCACTCTTACCAACTTACAGAATAACGGCGCGAAATTTTGATATGTTATTATAAATTTAAGGTTTTCATTTGACTCACCCTCGTACTTAATAACGATGAATATTAATTTACATGCCGCAGAATTTGTAGCCAGGGCAGTCACAGCCTGGTTAAGACCACTTCAGCTATAAGCCCTTTACATTAAAAAGCGTAACCGGTTTCGTAGCATTTTATCTGAATCTTCAGGTGATATGTGTATAAATTAGTAGACAAAAACTGATGTAAGGCAAGAACATTTAAGAAAACTGAAAAGGTGTGAGGTATGAACATACTCAGGAAATTAAGTCAGGTATGGATCGAAGTAATGGACGTCAAATATAAAATAGCATAAAATAACATATAACACGTGATACATAAAAGGACGAAAGCTAAAAATAAGAAATTCTTAATAAAAAACTTTGAATTACGTAAAATACTACTAAATTCTACTCACCATAAGTATCAGTATCTAGAGACATAACGGATTCCCATATACCCAAAAAGTGATCAGAAACCTACTGTATGAGACTATTCATGGGATTATGTAAAATTAACCAGCTCAAGCTCCGTCATCTACCAAAACGGATTGAACATCATACTAGTAAAAGCCACAGTTATTCAATCTTAAACAGTGGTTCATCCAGTTTAAAAGTATTTCAAGATTTAGCACGACACTGACATGATGTGAACTAAGGCTCACTTTGAACTCTGGGTCATTTCAGTCTCTTTTCTCCGTCGGAACAGGACTTGATTTTGTAAGAATGTCCATCCTGCATACCTTTTCATTTTAGTTACCTTTTCTTGGCTTACTCTGAGATGACAAAAGTCATGGGATATCACCTATTATCTTGTCGGACCCACTTTTCCCCAGAGTAGTGCAACAGCTCTACGTGGCATGGGCTCGACAAATAGTTGGAAGCCCTGCAGAAATACTGGGCCATGCTACACCCAACCATTATTGAGAAAGTGTTTCCGGTGCAGGTTTTTGTAGACGAACTGACCTCTCAATTATTTTCGATAAATGTTCGATGAGATTCATCTCTGGCAATCTGGATGGCTAGATCATTCGCTAGAAGTATCCAAAATGTTTTTGAAACCAGTCGCGAACAATTGTGGTCTGGTGTCTGGGAGCATGAAATCCATGAACGGCCGGAAGCGGTAAATGGGCGGTTCAGTTTGGCCAGGGGACCCTTTCCGTTTCATATATACGTAGCTCACACCATTATGGAGCCCCCATCAGCGTACACAGTAACTTGTTGTCAAATTGGGTGCATGGCTTCGTGGGATCTTCGACATACTCAAACCCTACCATCAACAGGAATAGCGACTCATCTGACCAGGTCACGGTTTTCTCCGTCTAGGGCCGAACCGCTATCGTCAGACGGCCAGGAGTGACGCTGCAGGCGATGTAGTGGTATTAGCGAAAACATTCGCATCAATCGTCTGCTGCCAGAGCCAACTAACACCAAATTGCGTTGCATTGTGCTAACGGATATATTTGTCGCACGTCCTATGCTGATTTCTGCGGTTATTTCATGCACTGACGCTTGTCTGTTAGCACTGAGCACTCCGTACAACTGCCGCTGTTCTCGGTCGTTTGTGGAGGCCGCCGGCCACTGCGTTGCCCCTGGTGAGAGACAGTGCCTGAAATTTCGCATTCTCGGCACACTGTTGGCAGTCTGGATCTTGGAATACTGAATTCCCTAACGATTTCCGAAACAGAATGTCCCATATATCTAGCTCCAACTACCATTCCGTGTTCAAAGTCTGCTAATTCCAGACTTGCGGCTATACTCAGGAAAGCGTTCAAATGAATCACCTTTGAACGAAAGACATCTCCGAGAATGTACTGCCCCTTTACACCTCGTGTACGCCACACTAACGCCATCGGCAAATGTGAATATTGATATCCGATGAATTTTATCACCTGGACGTACGAGAATTTTTGTCTATTAATTTGTACAAATTCCAACTGACGAGGCAGTTACAATGCTGCGAAACCGTGTAACACCGAAAATGCAGGATGCATGCCACCTGCTACCGATATATAGCTTTTTTTAAAATTGTATGAAAATATTTGTAATTGAAATGTTTTCTTTTAATAAGTAAGGACATTGCTTTACTGTATGTGTACATTTAGGTAGGAGGCTGTTGACGTTTCATTGTATTTATCTCTGTTTTACTGTGAAACTTATAAGCTCTGGAAAAAAGCCGGTCTAAGGCGCTGCAGTCATGGACTGTGCGGCTGATCCCGGAGGAAGTTCGAGTTCTCCCTCGGGCATGGGTGTTTGTGTTTGTCCTTAGGATAATTTAGGTTAAGTAGTGTGTAAGCTTAGGGACTGATGACCTTAGCAGTTAAGTCCCATAAGATTTCGCACACATTTGAACATTTTTGAAAAAGCCAAAGGAATTGTTATTTGCATCGACTAGCAACGATAATAGCAGTGCTTGTGCGTTGTAAAATCTTTGGGTAGGGAGTTGTTGCGCAGAGTGCGCGGAGAGAACGGGAGACGGGTTCCAGCGCTTGTAGTGTGCGGAAGTGTGGTGTTAACACTCTCGCAGTAGAGAGTACCATTTTCGGTGGCAACATGTACGCGCGCTAGCCAGATGTCTATAACAGGATTACGGACAGTGGACGGGCGGAAGAGACTGTATTGAGTACGATTGCCCGTTCCTATAATTAGCCTTGGCTCCACGATATGCTACCGTCTTCAACAACAGCAGCAGTTCCAGCAACACAGTTTCGTCGTCGACTCCGAGTTTCATCGTATGCACAGCACTGAAATAAGACTGTTCACTGGTAGAAAGTATTAACGGCTAACGCAGCAGCACAACTAAATGTGATTTCATTGTTAAGATTTATTGAAATAATAATCAGTTAAACTCAGGGCGACTGTGTCCTCATTGCCACCAGACATTGTTACCAAACAGGATCCTTGTCCCTTTTTTCCTAATATGCTAACTGAGTGTTATAAGAATCAAATTGAATAGTTAGAGCCAGTTCATTAATGAATAAATTCTCTTTTCAGAATTTTAGCCTTAGACTACTTTCCATTAACTGTTGTACAACAGAGGCCCCAGTATATGACCAAAGTAAAGCCATTTCATTCTTCAAGTTTGAGAATCAATTATTGGAAAAAATCCAAATCGAAAGAAATGCACAAATTAAGAGTGCGGAAGTATTATTTTACATATAGCTTGGTGCAGATGGCTGTTTGGTTTGGTACGTATTCTAGTATTTAAATCTGTTCAAGTCAGTAAACAGGCTCAGTTGTCCAGACAATAATATGACATCAAATTTGGAAAATAAGTACAGCAAAGTAACAGGTGCTTGCTTTTTTCCTACATTTCTTCGATGACGTTATGCTGCGGTCACTGAAAGTCATTGTCTACTTAACGAAGTTCAGTACTAATATACAGTTTAATTACATATTTTCAAATCATTACTGGATTGCCTTATCCAAAATTTAATGCCATACATAACGTAGACTAACTTCTCACTTTTCTTTATCATTACATACTCACTTAAAATTAGTGTCAAAAATAGTGACAACCTTCATTTGCCACGTCAGTGTTTAGTTTAATAAGGCATGTTTTTCTTTCCCATCATCTTGTACAGGATTTAGGATGTAAATTGCCCTAGTGGGCTGAGGACAGTTAATTACGTCCTTTTCGGTCATTAGTGTAGCTTTTGGATTCATCATGATAAGTAGTACCCCTTTCTCTCCAATGTTATTCGTGAGTGAATGCACAAAATACACTTGCTACACTAAGAAGAAATGCAGATGATAGACGGGTATTCATTTGATAAATATATAATACTAGAACTGACATGCGATTACATTTTCGTGTAATTTGGGTGCATGTATCCTGAGAAACCAATACCCAGAACAACCACCCCTGGCCCTAATAACGGCCTTGATACGCCTGGGCATTGAGTCAAACAGAGCTTGGATGGCGTGTACAGGTACAGCTGCCCATGCAGCTTCAACACGATACCACAGTTCATCAAGAGTACTGACTGGCATATTGTGGCGAGCCAGTTGCTCGGCCACCATTGACCAGACGTTTTCAGTTGGTGAGAGATCTAGAGAATGTGCTGGCCAGGGCAGCAGTCGAACATTTTCCGTGTACAGAAAGGCCCGTACAGGACCTGCAACATGCGGTCGTGCATTATCCTGCTGAAATGTAGGGTTTCGCAGGGATCGAATGAAGGGTAGAGCCACCGGTCGTAAAATGTCTGAAATGTAACGTCCACTGTTCACAGTGCCGACAATGCGAAGAAGAGGTGACCGAGACGTGAAACCAATGGCACCCCATACCGTCACGCCGGGTGATACGTCAGTTGGGCGATGACGAATACACGCTTCCAATGTGCGTTCAACACGATGTAGCCAAACATGGATCCGACCATCATGATGCTGTAAACCTGGATTCATCCGAAAAAATGACGTTTCGCCATTCCTGCACCCAGGTTCGTTGTTGAGTACACCATCGCAGGCGCTACTGTGTGTGATGCAGCGTCAAGGGTAACCGCAGCCATGGTCTCCGAGCTGATAGTCCATGCTGCTGCAAACGTCGTCGAACTGTTCGTGCAGATGGTTGTTGTCATGCAAACGTCCCCATCTGTTGACTCAGGGATCGATTCGTGGCTGCACGATCCCTTACAGCCATGCGGATAAGATGCCTGTCATCTCGAGTGCTAGTGATACGAGGCCGTTGGGATCCAGCACGGCGTTCCGTACTACCCTCCTGAACCCACCGATTCCATATTCTGCTAACAGTCATTGGATCTCGACCAACGCGATCAGCAATGTCGTGATACGATAAACCTAAATCGCGATAGGCTACGATCCGACCTTTATCAAAGTCGGAAACTTGATGGTACGCATATCTGCTCCTTACACGAGGCATCACAACAACGTTTCACCATGCAACGCCGGTCAGCTGCTGTTTGTGTATGAGAAGTCGGTTGGAAAGTTTCCTCAGCTCGGCACGTTGTAGGTGTCTCAACCGGCGCCAACCTTGTGTGAAAGCTCTGAAAAGCTAATCATTTGCATGTTACAGCATCTTCTTCGTGTAGGTTAAATTTCGCGTCTGTAGCACGTCATCTTCGTGGTGTAGCAATTTTAATGGCCAGTAGTGGAACTTTCATTTTCCAAATTATAGCCCAGTTCGGTTTCATTACTTTTATTTTTAGTAGACTTTCCATCAGAAGGGTCAGTTGTACACTTCTCTCCTACTTATCGGTGTGATTTCTTCGCTAAAGATAGCCTTTTACAATTAGAAAAAATCCATTATGCATACACGCGATCCACGGTCACATTGTATATCGCAAGCAGGAGAGGCCGGTTAGTAAGAGGGAGGTTACAAACAATGGTTCAAAGGGCTCTGAGAACTATGCGACTTAACTTCTAAGGTCATCACTCGCCTAGAACTTAGAACTAATTAAACCTAACTAATCTAATGACATCACACACATCCATGCCCGAGGCAGGATTCGAATCTGAGACCGTAGCGATCGCGCGGTTCCAGACTGCAGCGCCTAGAACCGCACGGCCACTCCGGCCAGCGGGAGGTTACAACCGATCGTGATTACAAATAAAAGGCTTACAGCTGAAGCGCTCTTACCGTCAAAAATTAACTATTAATTTCGATCCGTGTCTACTGGATTCAAGAAAACAAAAATTGTTTCCGCATCCAATTTCTGCGAATTTTTTAAATCTTCTCGTTTGACCGCCCATCACCGTAGCTGAAACAGCTCGTGGCCTGTGCGTGACACCCGCGAGGTAACGCCTCCAGCAAAAGAGAGGCGCCGCCGCCCCCGCGTGTGGTGCTCCTAAGTGGGACCACTTTGCCGGCGTTTTCCGTTGTCAACAGACGGCCCGCGTCCCGCCGATTACCGCCGCCGCGGGCCTGTTTGGCGAGCGCTCCGTTCCGCTCCAAACAACGGAGGCTGCTCCCGAGGCCTCGGCAGATGGGAGGAAATGGCTCCGGGGCGGAAAGGAAAGGAAGGGAAGGGGAAAAAGGAGCCCGGCCGGGGGAGACGGAAGGCTGTCACTTCGTTAAAACAAACCGCAGGGGGCGCACACACAAAGCCGGCGGCAAATGAGATTACGGCACCGCCCGCCGGGTCGGGGGATGCTCCGGCGCGCTGTCCTCTGCCAGCCGCCGCCGCAAGACGACCCCTTTCGCTTTCCTTGTTCCTCCTCCGTGTATTGGATGATGCTGATTTGACCAAAAAAGAAACGACGAAAATAAAGAAAGAAAGCAGCTTGCGTTTATTCACTTTTTCCCTCGTTTCACAAGCCTAGAATACCCTACTATGAGATTCTCCCTTTACAATATGGAAAATGTTCCTAAATTCTCTTATGCTTTGTTGGACGAGTGCTTAATGCTGTGACAAAAACTTTTATTTTCCCTTTCAGTCGAGGGGTAGCTGTATCTTCTGCATCCTTTCAGTACAAAAACGTGTACGATATTTACGCACTGTCGCCTGTCACAAACCATTATTTCTGCACATACAGACGTATCTTGGCCTGTGGTGGTCTAGCAGGTAAAGCCCTGAAGGACTTGGATTCAGTTCCGGATAGGGGCGGCGATTTTTCTTCTTTCCGGTTCCCCAGGAAGGCCCCAAGAACTTTTATGCCGCTAAGAGGGGGCTTGGGCGATCGACCCGCCAACCTCCACTCCTATGGTAGCGGTGAAGAAAAGCTGCCAGGCCCTTAGTCCTTTCACTGGCCATCGCCTCAAAAAATTTGAAGAAGGTCAAAATGAAGAGACCAAGGTCCTAAAATACAGAAATGGGAAATCGAGAAAGCAATTCAGAAGAACTGGGAAAAGGAAACACAGTGACGGAACACCATCTCAAGCAGTGAAAGTATTACACTGAGACGACAAAAGTCAGGGGACTGGGACATATGCATATACAGATGGCGGCAGTATCGCGCACACAAGGCATAAAACAGCAGCGCATTGACAGGTGATTGATGCGAAAAGGTTTCCGACGTGATTATGACTGCAAAGAAGGGAATTAACTGAACGCGGAATGGTAGTTTGAGCTAGACTCATGGGATATTCCATTTCGGAAATCGTCAGGGAATTCATCATTCAGAGATCCGCACTGTCAAGAGTCTGCCGTTAGTACCAAGTTTCGGCCGTGGCCTCTCACCACGGACAACACAGTGGTCGACGGCCTACACTTAACGACAGAGAGCAGAGGGGTTCGTGTACAGTTGTCAGTGCTAACAGGCAAGCAGAACTGCATAAAATAACCGCAGACAACAGTATGGGACGTACGACGGGCGCGTCGGTTAGGACAGTGCTAGAAAGTTTGACATTAATGGGGTATGGCAGCAGACGATCGACGCGGCTGCCTTTGCTCACAGCACGACATCGCTTGCAGCGCCTCTCCCGTGCCCGCGATCATATCGATTTGACCCTAGACGACTTGAGAACCGTGGCCTGGTCAGATATTTCCCGATTTCAGTTGGTAAGAGCTGACGGCAGGGTTCGAATGTGGCGCAGATCGCATGAAACCATGGACCCAAGTTATCAACAAGGGACTGTGGTAGCTGGTGGTGGCTCCATAATGGTGTGGGGTGTGTTTACCTGGAATAGACTGCTTCTTCCGGTCCAACTGAACCGATCAATGACTGGAAATGGGTACGCCCACTTCTTGGACATAATTTGCAGCCATTCATAGACTTTATGTCCCCAAACAACGATGGAATGTTTATGAAAAACGGTGCGTCATGTCACCGGACTACAACTGTTTGCGATTGGTTTGCAGAACATTCTTGATGATTCGATCGAATGATTTGGCTACCCATCGAACATTTTTGGGATATAATCGAGAGGTCAGTTCGACTACGAAATATTGTACCGGTGACAAATTTGCAATTATGGATGGCTGTAAGAGGCAGCACGACTCGATATTCCTGCAGGGCTTCCAACCACTTGTCGAGTCCGTGAAACGTCGAATTGCTGCTCTACGCTGGGCAAAAAGGGGTACGGTATGATATCAGAAGGTATCCCATGACTTTCGTCACCTCACTGTAGATCCAAATTCGATAGCCAGATTGACCAAAGTAGAAAACAGAATTTATGAGGAGGTAATTGGATCTTATTATGTACTTAATACCATTCTAGTTCATTTACGTATAAAGGATGTGCATACCGTAAGACAATCAGTCTTATCTGCCACATAAGAAAGGCTATTACGTGAATCATACTAAGGAAAACTACAAAGATAATTGAGCAAAATATCGAGGAAGGCCCAGTAGGGTTGGGAAAGGGTAAGAGAACAAGAGATACCATAACTTGTCTGAGCATGATTGGAGAAATAATGACTGAGAGAAGGCTTTCTATAGAGTCAACTGGAGTATGCTGCTGAGAATTTTTTAAGATACAGATGTAGGCTGGAAAACAGGTTCATGAAGAAAATGTATACAAAGCAAAAAATAACAGAATAGGGAATAAGGAGATGGAAGAAATGAGCATTGGAAAGGGTGTAAGGCAAGGATGCTCACAGTCACCGCAGCTATTCAGCATATATGGAGAAGACCTGTTAGGTAAAGCCATACAGGATGCCACAGGCGTAATTGGATGAGAAAGGACAAAGAATACAAAATACACAGATGTCCCTTCAGTGCTGGCGGAATCCGAGGAGGAGTTACAGAAGATGTTGAAGAGTACTGCGAGAGCAGGAGAGCTTCTGTAAAGTTTGGAACGTAGGAGACGAGGTACTGGCAGAAGTGAAGCTGTGAGGACGGAGCGTGAGTCGTGATTGGGTAGCTCAGTTGGTAGAGCACTTCCCCGCGAAAGGCAAACGTCCCGAGTTCGAGTCTCGATCCGGCACACAGTTTTAATCTGCCAGGAAGTTTCATATCAGCGCACACTCCGCTTCTCAGTAAAAATCTCATTCCACAGCATTCAGTGTTTGCAACAGTGTTTCTCCATTTGTGTGAGACAGGGTCGTTTCAGGAAGCAGGAAATTATGAAGGACGTACCTACAATGTTCGGACACTACACTTAGAGGAAAATGTGATTAACACTGTGGAAGGCGACCGTCGTGTCAGTACCAGGCAGTTGGCCCGCCAGTACAGGGTAAGGCAGACGACCGTGTAGAACATTTTCCATGACAATTGTTACTACCCTTATCACTTACAGCGAGTGCATGGCTTACTAGCGACAGATGTTCCATATCGACAGCATTTCTCTTCGGCAAGGCAACCACAATTTCGAGATTTGTGTTATCCATCCTATTCACAGATGTGGCACCTTTGCGCGGACTGGTATCTTCAACTTTCATAACAGTCATCTGTGGGATAGTATGCAGAACCCCTAAGGTATGGTGACATTGTATCATCAGCATCGGTGCAACCGGAATGTTTGGACCGGAGTAATTGGCGACCGTATTTTGGGACCAGTCTTCCTTCCACGTCGCCGAACAGACAAGAACTATCGGCATTTCTTGCAAATGACTTTCCTTCCCCTGCAGGAAGAAGTGCCATTGATCATTCGAAGAGTTGTCTGCCTGCCTCATGATAGTACTCCAGCCCACATTGCCGATGACGTCCGGACGCATCTCAATAGTGTCTTCCCTGGTCGATGGATCGGACAAGGGGGTCCAGTTGCATGGGCTGCTCGTTCGCTGGATCTCAACCCGTGCGATTTACGGTTATGGAGTCATCTCAAAAATATCGTTCATGCAGAGCCCAATCCATATGTGGAGACACTGGAGCAGCGTATTCATACTGCCTTTGACAGTGTTCGGACACAACCTGGCCGACGCGAACGTGTGGGGCAGCACATGTTGCAGCGCGCACACGCATGTGTTGAGGCACATGGAAACCACTTACTGTAACTGTGACTGCATGGTACAGCGCTTATTAGACCCCAGTCTCTCTAACAATGTAAGACTGAATAAATGGTCCCTAGCATGGAAACCACGCACTTCCAGCCGTAACTTCACAGACCTCTGTTTGTTACGCATCCTCTCATCGATCAGTGCCTAGAATTTGTACACGCTGGAAAAAATCACACTGTATAACTATTTTAACTGGTCATCGATATCCTGGATACTGACACGGGGATAAAGTTGACGTCCGAACTGGTTCCAGACACGTTCTTTCGGGGACAGATTTGGGGAACTTGCTGGTCACGAGAGCACCTCAACATCACCCAGGTAGTTCACAGAGACGCTTGTAGAGTGTGGATCTGCATTGTCCTGTTGAAAAATGTCCCCACATACTGTCGCATGAGAGGTAACGTATGTGGATTCCAGATGTACAAGATGTACCACTGTGCTGTCATATTTCTCTGAAGCACTACCACCCTCGATCTGAAGTCATACCTGACGACTCACCACACCTTGACGTTAGGAGTAACACAGTCGTTACCTGTCCAAAGTCGCCTGCACACACGTCGGTGATGGTCGTCCAGGGTACTACAGAACCGCAATTATTCGCTGAACACAATGCACCGCCATTCGTCAGGACCCTATGCATCCTGGTTACACCACCACTCCAAACTCAGGCATTTGTGATATAGTGTTAATGACAGCATATGCTTGGGATGGTAATTTCCAAGTCCAGCTACTACTAGTCTCCACACAGAATATGGCAGGGAGTTTATTGTTTTTTTTTATTTTTATTTTTTTTCAGAAGGCGGTCGCAGGTTTGAAGGAGTTAGGATGTGCTTCTTGCAGAATACCGTGATCTTCCATCGTCGTGGTTAGACGTGATTTATGTATATGCCTTCCCTTACGTTCCTGTGCAATCCAACATCAGGACACTGTGTGAGCCTTGCGCGGCTCGTGTTCATTCCGTTTATTGTTTTTCATCGTCTGTTACCGTGCTGCCGCCTCGTTTTCTTATTCCATTTACTGGCGTCACTAACTTCCTTCCTTACCTGCCCGTGAGTGGCAGCAGCAGCGCCTATCGACAATTGCTCTGTCGTACTATCTCTGGAGCGACCGATAGTATTTCCGGGTCGTCGTGTGTCTGGAAGTCAGTCGGGCACGGAGCAGCAGTCGGGGACGGAGCATCAGTCGGGAACGGAGCGCCAGTGAGGCGCGGACAGCCAGTACTTGCCGACCGCTGGACACACACATGAACTGTCCGATGGAAGGAGATTGGACCGGGAACGACCGCCGGTTAGTCGTTCGGTTGGTCGTCTCATTGAACGACGTGTATCTGGTCTTTTGACCGTTTCTGGGCGTCGTCAGTTGGTCATCTTGCCGGACATCGGTTGTTTCCTTTCTCGTGCAGAGATGTCGTCGCCGATGGGCAAGAGTTACCTCTGCATGGGTGGGTCCGAGCCCGTGTGCCCGGGCCGCCTGTCTCCGAGTTCCGAACGGACTTCGAGTTGAGTCGAGTTGGAGGTGCAGTGAGCTCCGGGCAGCGAAGACTCGCCCGACCGTTGCCGACACTCATAACTCGAGTGGGGACGGCCTTGATTGGTCGTTCGGTCGGTCTTCTCATACGTCGACGTGTATTTGGTCGCCAACCGCTCATGGAAACTCTGTGTGTGTGTGTGGCTTGTCATTTCTCCTTGTTGTTCCAAGGTGATTGCTTTTAGGATTTGTCGGAGTTATTGGTACAAGTGTTTCCGTGGAACTGTGTGTAGTTTCTACGATTTCCACTGAGCAGATGAATGCTGTCTGCGTACTGGAGTAGCCAGTCGGTCGGTTGGGTCAGAGCACCGAGTGTGTGTTTCCTCGCCATGTTGATGCTGTCCGGCACGGCGTGTAGTTCGACAGCCTTTGGTGTTTGTTAATATTTTGAGTGGTTATTGTGCCTTGGCTGTATTTAGACGCCAATATTATCAAGACGTAGTGCTGCTGAGATCTTCGTCCTCGCTGATATTTTCGGTTGTCGTGCCGTTGGTTGGGTGGAAGGGAGCTGATTAGGTACTTGGTTGGTTCGTCAGCAGTCCATAGGTCGTCCTGCAACCCGATGGTTTAGTGTTACGCTTGGCTGTCTGTCTCACCTAAACTGTTGTTAGAGTTTCCTCCCCAGGCAGACCCTTGAAACACTTCTGAGCTCCACTGTTTGTGATTGTCATTTTACTTGGTCGCAGGTACTGTGCCAGGCCTTCAGCCGCATATTACTACTGTCTGTTTTATGTTTAGTATATGGCCTTCAGCCGAACTTCATAATAACTTTAAGATTAGGCCTTCAGCCGTGTTTCATTTAAAATTCTTGTTGCTCTGTATTTAGGCCTTCAGCCACGTTCTGTAAATGTTTATCTTAAGGCTGTATTTAATTATTCTCGAGTAATTACTTGGGCCTTCAGCCGACAAGATTCTTCAAGTTTTCTTAAGATGTTTTTCTGTTGTACTGTGTAAAAGCTTATCTTTAAAGCCTCTTCTTTATTCCGTAAGGAAAATTTCTTTTTATTGGGCTTTCAGCCGAAGAATTAACTTGAATTTTCCTTAATATGGCCTTTAGCCGGAATTTGTAAATGCTTGGCTTTTAAAGAATTGCCTTAGCTAATCTGAAATACTATTTAGGCCCTTAGCCGAGAAGATATTGTAAGTTTGCTTAAGTAAGGCCTTCTCTAAAGCCTTGTGTTTTAAAAGGAGTTATTTAAACTTTATTATTGAGAAGTTGCTTGGGCCCTCAGCCGTGAATTGATCTTTGTTGTTTTAAATACAAAATTGTGCATTGGTTTGAGCAATAAAGTTGTGTGTGTTCTTGTATAACTAACAGTAATTGACCTTGGCCCCTTTCCACAACCTCATCCGCTCTGTACTGCGAAACCAGATTTCAGTCACATCTGAATCCAAATGAATTGCTCGAGTCAACCAGCCAGCCAAACGGAGATCACCAATGAAGAACCATTCAAACCATTTCAGGTGTTGATAACGCTGTCTCAGATGAGTCTTTCAGTGGTCAATCAAAATCTGACGCTGTGTCATGCCCCTTATACACCCTACAATAGAGGAGCCATTTGTACTCTATAACAAAATATCGCATCTTATTTTGGCCAACTCTTCTCTATACTTTTTCAAAACAATTAACTACATGAAAATACTTTATTTCACATTAGCTGATTTTTTTCTAGGATTCATTTTCCGTTAACCGTTAAAAGATCACAAAAATCGATCATAACACTTGATGATGCCTTGACTGAAATTTGCTTGCATTTTTGTAGCCATATTTTAAATTTCTTTACCCGAACTGTAAAGTGCCTTGAAGGCTACCACATAACAATTTATGAGCTGTCTAACATTAAAAAAATGACATGTCTTCACTGGATATGAAACAGGTCAAAAAATTAAACTCTTGTCTTCACCTGAAGTAACTAATAAAATTCACTGAAAGCTTTTACTATTTGTTGACAAATCTTTAGAGTACCTAAACAAATGGCTTGAGTTTAGTCACAAAAACATGTTACAGAGGATACTCGACTAATCAGATTAATTATTGTCGTAAATGATTCGGGTAACCGAAAATCTGGATGACTGATAGTCTGATAAGCGATTTTTGTATTGTTAAATATAGAAAGATAACCTACGTTCCCCACATATGGTTACCATTTAGGTTGCTTTCATATGGTTATCTTTCTAGGGTTAATACATAATGCTAGGTATTTATCTCAGCGGACTGGCTACAATCCGACCACGGAAAGATTGTGGAGATTGCCGAATACCCTACACAGAGAACAACAAAGCAACTACGAGGTTTCCTAGGTGCAGGAAATTGCTGTAATTGTTACGTGAATTTAACCTTATTATCTACATCTAGCCTGTGCACCCTAACAGGAAAAAATACGGTCTGGGACTGGGACCAGCACGTGCATGACGAATTTGCCTTATTGAAGGATGCCTTGGTGAATGCACCTATTCTGGCAAAAAAAGGTTCAAATGGCTCTGAGCGCTATGTGACTTAACATCTGAGGTCATCAGTCCCCTAGAACTTAGAACTACTTAAACCTAACTAAACTAAGGACATCACACACATCCATGCCCGAGGCAGGATTCGAATCTACGACCGTAGCGGTCGCGCGGTTCCAGACTGAAGCGCCTAGAACCGCTCGGCCACGCCGGCCGGCCCTATCCTGGCAAACCCAAGTTTAAAGCAGGGTTTCTGCCTAATGGCGGACAGTTCGTTGGCTGTACTCCGAGTGGTTTTTCCCTTCAAAGAGGAGACGAGAGTGATCCATCAACATGGAAAACAATATTCATCACTAGTCGCGTTCTGTCTCGATGTGAGAAGAGCTACTCAGTGACAGAGCTGGAGGATGTCGCAGTCATGTGGACCTTCGACACGTTCCGAAACTACCTACATGGGAGAAACGTGAAAGTGCTCATGGATCACCGAGTATTAGAATTTCAAATGTCGACAAAACTGAAACATGGGAGAGTGACTCGCTGGGACTTTTCTCTTAGGAACATTAGTTTACGACTAAATTGTTTTTGGCGAAAAGAACATTACTGCGGACGCGCTTTCAAGTTCTCTGTTCGGCATGGTGCAAGGCGGCGAAGAAAGCCTGCGAGAAAACAATTTCAGTATATTACATCTCAAGAACGTAGCTTTCTGGTACTTCATTACAGTGCCGCTGCAGAAAATCGGCAGCGAACAAGAAAAGGACCTGGTATTGTGCGAGACCTAGGAAAAGTGGCGGGATAAGAGTCAACCAGCGATCCGAAAATTTTATTTGATTAAGGACAACATCCTTTTACGCCGTAGATTGTTTCCGGTAATCCAAAAGAGCTTATGAACAAGCTAGTGTGGTATACCCACCTTAGCCAAGGCCATTTAGGAGCTAAGAAGTGTTTCCAAAAATTACAGTAAACATGCTACTTTAGTGACACGTTGCGAAGACTGTATCAGGTCATTAGTTTATGCAAGCCTTGTCAAAAGGCTAAGCGTGTGGATGTGTCATGAGCCACACCCAGATACCCAATTACACCAACAAAATTACGTGATATTGGCGGAGTCGATCTATTCGGCCCAATAACGGAATGAGATCGGGGTTTGCGTATGTATTTGTGGCTGTGGAACTGAAGTTTAAATCAGTGTAATTCTCTCCAATGAGGTAGCCACAGAGAAGACAGCCGTAGCGGCGTTAGTGAATGGATTCTACGGAAAGTAGGCCACTTGACTTGGATGATTTCGAACAATGGGCCTCAATTTCGGTCGAGACACTGGTCGTGGGCACTAGAGAGAAAGGTAAGCTAGTGTTTTCCAGTGTTTATATCATTGTAACACCCGAGCGCGAACCATTCTGAGTGGCTGATGGAAATTGTCAAGCTCTGTAGGCTCTACTGTCACAGAAAACACGACATGTGGGACATCCATCTTAAGTCTTTCCAATGAGCTACCAAACGCATAAACTCTGTTGCCGCCACTGTTGGTGCTCAAGAACAAAGAGGGGACCAGTAAAATAACAGAAAATGTGTTCCGGTAACAAAGGTAGAGAGGTATGGAAATCGTCCATATGCCATTGAAAATATTGAGGAAGCAGCAGAAAAGAAAAAAAGACATGCTGTTTGTCAAACCAAAAAAATAGGTTGAGTCAGTTACTATATGTATATATGAATATGTGAGTGATAACTGGTAATCATTGCCTTACTGGCTGCCTCAATTATTATTGATAATTAAGTAATTCAAGATCTAATGTTTCATGTTCAGAACTATAGTTCCTGAATCTCATGCATAACGACTCTGCTGAGAAGAGTTGACGGGAGAGAAGATCCTTAATGCAGTTGTTTGCAAGATCGGTAACCCTGAAGGTGAAGTACGCCAGGGTGAGGATAAGCTGCCAGTATCGATTCCACATGGTCTGTGTGAACGTACTCTATCATTAGTAGAATTAATTGTATAATAGGTGTGTGTAACTTACTGTGTGTAGTAGCTTAGTTGTATATTAGATGTGCTTGTGATGCACTAAAACTTGTAAATAAGTTATCTGTAATTAGTACTAACAGTTCTCCTATTTTTCCATTGTGTGAAGAATGTGAGACATTTATGTGCGTGAATGCGAACTTTCAGATTTGAATGAATACATGGAACTGAGTACATATGCGTATGGGTTAATGAAACATAATCGTACACCCACATGAGTTCCTCGTGATCATTAAAATGTAAATTAGAAACTTAGAGGAGTTCAGGAATGACAGAAAAACCAGGTCAATTATTCAACAGCCATTGACAGATACAACCTCCAAAAATAAATTCATGGGAGAAACATCAGAAGCATTTCATATCCACACTGGTGTTCGCCAGGGAGATGGAATGTCCCCCCTTCTGTTTAACATGGTTCTGGAAAAAATTGTGAGGACATGGGAAAAGGAAATAAAAGGAATTTAGCTCGGGTTTAAAAAAGAGCAGAGAATTAGGCTGAAGTGTCTGGCTTTCGCGGACGATCTTGTCACTCTAATGAACAATAGAGAGGAAGCCAAACTTGCATTGGAAAAGCTACAAGAAATCTCACAGAAAACTGGGCTACAAATCTCCTACGAGAAAACACGGAATATGGAAAACAAACATGTAGATAATCTCCCCATTACTACTCAGTACGGGAAAGTGGCACAAGTTGTCCACTTCAGATATCTGGGAGAGATAATCCACCCATCAGGACTGAATAGCCAATATAGATAGAAACTCCAGATTCCAAAAAGCATATAAGCTCACTTGGAATCACTATAATAAGAAATCTATTCCTGTCATTGCGAAACTAAGGCATTACAACACAGTAGTACCACCAGAAGCACTTTATGCTGCAGAAATTACAGTGTTTGATGATCATACTAAGATCAGAGAGATTGAAAAGCAGGAAAGAAAAATTCTGAGGAAAATATATGGACCAGTGTTTCGAGAAGGAATTTGGATGAAGAGGCCAACTAGAGAGATTTACAAAGACATAGAAACAGTAACAGACACCACTAGAAAGAGAAGGATTAAATGTTATGGACATATCAGCAGGATGAATAAAAGCAGGCTCACAATCTTTGAGATAGTAAACAAGACCAAACCAAGACAAAGTGGATCACTGAAGCAGAAGAAGACATTAAAGAAATGGGAATCACGCAAGACAACATAAACAATAGAGAACAGTTTAGAAACAACATACAGAAACACACACTTAAACAAGAACATACGGAGAACAGAACGGGAAAAAGATGGTCGGTAGAACGCAAGAGAGAACACAGTGAACATATGAAGAGAATTTGGGAAGAGCGAAGAAAGAAGTATATTGACTTTATTATAATAGAAGTATAACAGTAGCCTTGAGAAGTTTCTGATAGGAAGGCCACTTACAATGTTATGCTTTGGGAGAAAGCAGACACCACTGTTAAAGAAATTACGTGATGCATCCTACGAGAAAACACGGAATATGGAAAACAAACATGTAGATAATCTCCCCATTACTACTCAGTACGGGAAAGTGATATCTATTTTGTGAAGTCCATCCTATGGGAATATCTCGTAATATTGTGAAACTCTAATGTAGCAAACATTTATGTGAGTGAATTTACATCGTTAATCCTATATAGTAAATGACAATGTCAATGTTTACAAGTCTCAGTAAACCAATCTTGAAAAATCTTTTTTTTAAATAAATTATTAAAGCATAACTCGGACATGTGAGAGTTTCTAGGCCAATCAGTGAATTTGTTCTACTATGCTTGTCTTACGGCTGTACATGCCTATGAGTCTTGACCGTCAAGTAGCGTGATGGTCCCATGACTCATGCATTGGGATCCCAATTTGGGCCGCACAGATGGGAGTCAATGGCTCTGACAGCGACCAACTGTCAGCAAGACTAGAGCAGCCGGCCAGTCCCGGCAGCTCTGACGTCACGGAATCCCCTGTCTTAGGGTGGCCCAGATCTGCAGAATTGCAGTATCCGGATGACCTTGGGCGTCTTGTCTGTCACGGAAGATCAGTCAACACACTGCCCATCAACCTGTCGTTCCTGTTTACCGACGGACGACGAATGCGGGCATCGCACATGCACGACGCGCAGACACACAGTTCCCATCGAGAGCCATCCGTGTCTCAGCCAGGCGATGCGGGGTTGTGGAGGAAGTAGATGTCTGATACACTGAAAGGGATGTGTCCGGGGAGGCTGCTGTCACTGTCTCCATTATTCAGTAACTCACCACCCGCCTATCACCCGAACTCCCATAACTCACGAAGATGCGAGCAGCGTGTATAAGCGACTCACGCACACACAATGCCTATAAAGAGGCGTGCATGACCCGGCCAGTCGACGTGGGGTTGTGGAAGAAGAAGTCTGGGACACAAAAAGGATTGTGTCCCTGAGAATGGGTATCACTGTCACCCTCATTGAGACGCCATCAATGAGCTGCACCAATGTGCGACTTGCCTCTCACACAACAAACTGGAGGCAGGCATGGCTCTCCAACACAGATACACGCCACATGATATGCTGATGTTTTTCTACATGCCTCTTGGTCCACGGACGTCGCCTCTGTCTTCACAGCAGACAGTGAAGTGGACATAGATACAAGGGGAAGGTCATTTGAGAATAGGAGTGATGAGGTGGCTAATGTAACAACTGGAAGCCAGTAATCAGTGACAGCAACATCGAGTCCCATTGTCCTCCAAGTAGGCCGCGCGAGAACTAACGATTTTCCCTGTCCTCTTGCGTTCTGTAGGTGACAAGTTAAATATTTAGTGCAGCAGCGAAATCAAACATGGTGTGTCTGTGTCTGTCTGTCTGTGTGTGTGTATGTACAGCGACTATGAGCATGTTCATTTAACCCGATCATTAAATCTTGAATAATGTTTAAAAAAAAGGATTGATCCTCAAGTAAAGTCTTTTAATTTTTAGTAATCGTTGATGAATTTATTTTAATTTGGCTCAGTTGTTGATTGATGTAAAGTGAAGAACACTTTTCGTCACAATCTGCAATACAATAGACCATATTTCTTCTTACTGCTTGTATATTTTGTGGTATGTTATGTGTCACGTGGTAGATAATATTTTTGCTATTTTTCATGAGTTGATTTTATTAACAAAAGAGTTTCTCGAAAAGTAGAGAGTGATGCTGGAGAAATGACTTGTAAATCACTTTTCCATAGTCACAACAAGAAATCACATAGCTACGAAATCAAGTAGTTTGTCAGGATCATGCTTTTCACTGTAATTACGTTAGATTATTAGTGTTTTTGAATGCAAGCCATACTGTATCTGGTTAGTGATGTATCGTGTATTGTACAATCAATGTGTTTTATTTCTATTATAATTTTGTTAGTATACCATTAGCCCGAACGCAGTTCATATTATGCCTGTGTATTGACGTTCTTTCTGATGTATCTTGTGTTGTAATTTTATCATAATTATGAGTTTAATTAAGTTTCTGTGGTATTTCTCTGTTTAATTGTTCATGAATGATGGTTTTGTTGCTGTACTATTCGTAATTTTTGCTGGTCGATAGGGGACCTAAATTAATATTCACACTTAAAACAAGAACACAGATAAATATAGAATTTCGACACTAGAGATTAATTATAATGTAAATGTGTTTTGGAGTGCTGGATGCGATTAATCTCCTTACCATATTCGATATATTTTGTGTTGATTCATTGGTTATGCCGTTGTACATTAACAAAAAAGTGCTTGGTAATGTCCTTCCATGACAAGGCCACTCCCAGCTCATTTTTCTCTCTGGGAACAGGACGTTATGAAGGGTCTGTATGAAGTCGCTCCATTGACCTTTTGGATTGATGCTCACTTTTATATTTCTGAACAGCACCGCTTACATGTCGGTGCTCCTATAAATTCAAACAGAAAGGAAGAGGATCAGCTGGGTGAAAAATCTGGCAGCTATAGTGATATTTCTTTCAATACTAAATAACCATATCTGAACTGTATTTCATATCTAAATACTCTTCCACATTAGCTAGATGCATATTAAGGGTTTGATTGGATACAGAAAAGCAAATAATCATATATTTGCGTTGTGACCATATGTTTTCCTTGTTCCATTCCTGTGACTGTCTGCTTGTAAGCGTGTTTGCCGTCTGCTGGAGTTTCCATGTGGGCTTTGTAGGGCTTGTTTTTCTGAATTCAGGGACAGCTTACCCAACTTTGTGTCTAGCAAAGAGGAAACTCTTCTCGGTTACAGAGAAACCAGCGACCGATGACTCGTCGCTTTTGTTAAGTTGGCACTGGTAGGATATGTACATTGTCTGTGTGCCGGCTTCCGGTCCGCGGTAGGGACTGTGGGTGAGTAGCGAGCAACCTCAATGCTCCGGGAATCGTCGAAAAGGCGACATCTAGTTTTAGTCATTAGTATTTTAATTTTGTGGATGTCTACCTGAACTGAGTCCTCTATTCATTTCTTAGTAAGTTTCAGCTGCTATAGAACAACTCAGAATACTTAGCGTAGGCAGGAACTGAGAATAATTTCGTGATGTTTGGAATTTCTTTGTGCTCTGGAAATTTGTGGTTGTGGTGCACAAGGCCGAGTGGACCTATGAGAGTGACTAGGTTCCCGAATAAATCATGTGACTGATTATGAGCAGTGTGTGTGGTTCTAACATTGTGTGCGGTTCTAACATTCGACAGTCATATCTAAAAAATAAATAAATAAAGGTGCAGATTTGAGTGAGTTTTTCTTTGTGCTTGGTTGGCAGCCGTTACCACGTGTTTGTTCTTAAGATTGTGCTTTAGTATTCTGTGCCAGAAAATGAAGCAGTTTCCTTGGGTAAATAAATTCTCATGTCTTATTGTTTGATTTCATGATCTTTCTTGTCGTGAAATTTTACATTTTATGGATTTTTCTTTGCAGTGGGTAGCCACATAGTTACTTGTGATTTTCGGCGACCTCCATCTTTCTGAAGAATTGTTAACAGAGCGCAGTTTCTATTCACTGTTCTTAATTTATTGCAACCTCACGTATTTTTTTATAAATTTTGGAATAATTTTCCTGTTAAGATATCCATCGTGGCTAGTCTTTCTGTAACCCAATTTAGATCTTGTTTCCTTTATTAAATTATTTAATAACTGGTTTTTCTGTGAAGAATGGTTAGTCTGAATGCGTGCATGTACATGCTATCTTTACCACGGCACTCCAGATATCCAAAATGTTCATTCTATTCATGGACGTTTTTCAGTCCGTTTCACGGGCAATGTGCAGCACCAACACTGCATGGTAGATTAAGGTTTTTCTATTAAATACGCGTTTGTTCTTGTGTTTCCACTTAAAAATTAATCACGAAATACATATGTTGTAAAAGCCATTCCTGATGTTCAGTAGCTCATTCGCTATTTATTGCGTAGGTGCCTATAAGGTTTATCTGCATAGACAGACGAGATGTAACAATTGATACAGGCGCCAGTTGAAACCCCCAGAGATATTCTAATTCGTATTGCACCGCGATAATGTAATCTGAGAGGGCGATGGAAAAATTAAAAACGATGTATCTTCAGATTTTTTACAACACCTTGTTACAACCTCTCTTGTTTTAATCTGTTCTCGTTTATGGTGTTCTACAGACACATATTTGTTTTCTACGTGTCTGACAACCTAAAAATGGATAGATCGTGAAAGAAAAGTAATTTATTTCTATGATCTTCAAGTTCACCTGTTTCCCTATATGCACATCGTGAACCATTGCGGATGCACGGGAATAATCCTCAAGAAGACGATCGCGGCATCGTCAGCGGCATTGTCGTCCTACGAGAAAGGAAAGGTAATTATCTTTTGTAGGAAGAGAACTTTCAAGACTAATCATTTCGACTTTATGTTGCAGAAGATTGAAAGCAGTACCTATCTTCATGTCCTGGTGCTTGTGTAAAGGAAAAAAAATTACCAATCGACAGGCTCTGCTTAGTACGATACTGTCATCATATCTTTCTCTCTCGTCAAATTAATTGTATTTTTATACATTATACAAGTCCCTCCTGAAGCTCTTCCAGGCCAGCCTGGAAGTCTTGTATGATTGTTTAGTGTATTTAAGACACTTTCCTAATCTAATTTTCGTAAAGAATTAATAAAGAATTATCAGGGACATAAAAATTACATTAATTTTTCCTGAACTGAGGACTATCCACTAATAGTTTTATTTTCATGAAAATATTCAGAGTACTTAAGTGATATGTCAATTCAGGTGGCGACCTGAGATACCGTCTGTTGTAAAATCCCAATTTAAATTCGCATATTAATGTACCAGCCTACGTAACAGAATACTTTTCCATCAGCAAACCTATCTACATTAATAAAGAGATACGTTACATTATCAAAAACCGCTGAACTCAGTATTTTTTAAAAGATTAGAGAGATATTTTCGTGTTTATATACAGGTTTTCTTAAATTTAATAAAAATCCTTCAACTTAAATTATGAAACACCTATGAAAAGTAGCATAGGATGATCACTGCGGTGTAATTTTATTTAAGGTATTTGGTAATTGTCATCTAATGTAATTTTTTGTCTCTTCATTGCTTCTACATTTCGAATTTGTTTTAACTATCGTAAACGTGTGGTACCACACTCTGTTTTTCGAACCATTTTGGAAGCTGTTTTAGGGTTTGAAATGCTACTGCTTGCAATGGTTCTGTATTTCCCGCTGTTTGTTTATCTGTAATAGAGTTTCAACAATTTCCTCATCCGTCACGATGTGAGAACCTCAATAAATACTGACACAGTTGAACCACTCCCTTATATCACTAGTATCACATTCCTGGAAAATTTGTATGTTTGTCATTAGCTCATTCGGGTCTTCCAAAACAGAATCGTCCATATTGGTTATTGAATTTTCGTGCCCCCGTTTTAGTATTCTGTTCCAAGCTTTGTTCAGAGTCTTCCTTTCGGTCAAATCCTAAGAAATTACAAGCAAGTAACACCATTTCTTTAAATTCATTTGCTTGAAAAATGACGTAACTACTTCTACTTTAGCGTCATCAACAGATAATCTATGCAAAAGTTGTTTTCTATAAAGCAGTTTTTATGTTCCAGTAACACTTTCATCCATTGCTAATAGCAAGGATGGCGTGTTAGAAGGTAAAAATTTTGCTATAGATATTCCATTTTCTCTCTCTAACAGTTTATCCACAGGACTGGGTGGCAAACTATCCAATGAAAATGGGACTTTTCCTTGTCTGCCAATTATCTTTTGAAATTTTTTTCTTCAGGGGTAAACTTATTGTCATACCTGTGAATGAATATCGGTGTTCATCCACGCTCTTTTTTGATTTTTATAAATTAAGGGAACCCCGATATTTTTAATAAATCTCTGACTTTTTGATTGTCTGATAAGTGACATAGGCATGTAGTTGGCCTTTGTTTGTGCAAACTAATATTGTTATTCATGCTTTACTAGTTTTATACCATGGAGTCGAACACTCTCGACGAGAAGCAAAACATTTCGACGATTTACAATTTGGTCCGGTTTCACCAAAGTTGTAAATAAAGTCCAAGTTATAGTCTTTTCGCCTAGTTCATTTTAAAACAATCTTTAAAAAAATTTGGTACATCTATATCAGCAGACATTTTTCTCCTTATATTTCCAATTCGAGAGTTTCACGACGAGATCTAAATATATACAGCCATATGTGACTCGCTATAAACGATTCATCGCTACCTAATTTTTTATTTAAATGTAATGTCTTTTTACAGAGTGTAATGGTACTTGAATTACGTAACCATTAGTCACCTCATCTGGACCTCTCGATACCAGTGATATTCTACTGTGTTTCTGTAAAGTACTTGACATATTTCTGAGACAACATTCAGATTTGATTTCATTAATGTAGAGGTACTTTGATACATCGATATGGTTATATTGCAATGATATTATTCTTATGTGTATTCTTTCTTTTGTCACTACGATCTTTGACGTACTTGTAACTCTTGATTTTTGGGCGCGTAAGCAGTTAGTTAGAGAGTCGGACTTTGAGAGAAGTCTTGGACGTCATGTTGGAAAGACGCATATTGTAGTCAGCTTCTAAAATTGAACTTTAACAATGAGGAAGATGTTTTCAAGTATGTTTTGTATTGTGAAGTGATGTGTGTTACGTGATATTGCAACAAAAGCAACAAAAAGGAAGTGTAACTTAAATTCGGAGTGCTGATTACTTTTTTACATCACCATTGTGCTACCTTTGAAAGGTTTAATCTTCAAGAATGGTTTGTGAAGCGCATCTACAAAAATTTTGAATATAGCAGAATAAAACCTAGGCCTCTTTGCATCGGAGCTTGGAATCATCACCACCTAGATTTTCGACGATTGAGCCATGATTTTACAACGAGACCAGCGTGGGAAACACGAAAAGATGAGTGCCTAGTTTATTCATTATTACATGAAATGACTTTATTAACTGTGCTCTAATGACACCTGCCACATAATTGTTGTTGCCCGAAAATGCAGTATTTAGTAGCGTGAGAAACACCACAATCATTATTAAATTTTGACCTTTGTTGTGGTAGGGTTGTTAGAAGAGGAACCGTTTTTGTAAAAATCAACAATACAAAGCTTCTTCTAAAAGGTCCTTTTTCGGTTTCTTCATCACTTTTCAATGTTTGCTTCCATCTGTACCATCAAATTTGCAGGTGTACTGAAAAATTAAATCGGTATTCTTCACAATATCAGTTGTCGTAGAAGTACCTACACCATACATACCGGATAACTTACTGCCAGTTTCACTAACGTTTATTTATCTTTAAGCGATAACACCACTCATTTGTGCTTTGACATTTTTAAGGTCAAACGCGACATAGCGCAACGCAGTAGCGATAGGTAACTGTCTAACTCAAACAGTAAAATGAAACACGCGCTTTCTAACTCTGCCGCAGGCAGACGTACATGACGCGGGGCGCGGGCGAGTAGTGCCAGCGTGACAGGTCCGTGGATGCACGACTAGACAACAAAGATATTTTCCTGCGGTTGACAACCTGGATAGTCACGAACCCGTAAACCGAAGTTCGGGAAATCGGGTCCCCACAGTATTTATATTAAGCAAAATAATTTAAATAACTATGTTGAAACTGACTATTCTGTTAATATAGTTAAAAAATTAAATCTGCAAAATCTCAATTTAAATGCGGATGGTCTTTTGGAGAAATTTCATTACTAAACAAATAATGTGATCAAATATAGCACCCAAAGGCTTTGCAGAACTATCCGTGACACAGAAATGGCAAAAAAATTTGACATTAAAAATTATGATGATTTTATAAATTTGTACAAATTAATTTCATTTCCACTGTTGATTCCCGTCTCTTCAGCACTCACAAAGAGATTTTTCAGTGGCGAGTATTAAGTGGTGGGACAAAGGAAACAAAAAAAGCGATTCTCCATTTAATTAAGTATTTCCTTATCTTAAATATAAATTGCAAAGATGCTATAAAGCTGCTGAAGAGTTTTGAATTTTGGTAAAAAGGTAAACATATGTATATTTTAAACAAAATAATTAACCAAAATTTTGAAGAAATTGCATTACTAAACAACTAATGTGATCAAATATAACACCCAAAGGTTTTGCAGAACTATCCGCTACACAGAAATGGCAAAAAAATATTTAACAATAAAAATTATGATTTTATAAATTTGTACAAATTAATTTCATTTCCACCGTCGATTCCCCCCTCTTCAACATTCTCAAAGATAGTTTTTTCAGTGCCGAGTATTGAGTGGCAGGACGAAGGAAACATTTAATTAAGTATTTACTTAACTTAAACATAAATTGCCAAGATGCTATAAAGCTGTTGAAGAGTCTTAAATTTTGGTAAAAAGGTAAAAGTATGTATATTTTAAACAAAATAACTAGCGAAAATAAATAATACTTTATTTTGATATGATAAACATTTTGCCAACCTGTAATAAGTAACAAACTTTATTCACTCAGAAAAAGGTGGCAACCTTAAAAGGCCTGGTAACTACACTAAACATGAGCATTACTGCAGCTCTAATCATTTACCTACCAGCCGATGGTTGTACGTGTACAAAGATAAACTGATATACAACCACAGCTTCTGAATGTTTCCCTTTTCTTGCTAGCCAGTGCAAAAATAAACTAGTAAATTTTAGTGTGCTTCGTTGCGCGTGTAACGTCCTGTTCAAAGCCATTTTAAAGTTAGGTAAATTTTGTTGTATTAAGAGTGTTTTGCCAAAATTACTCAGCGGAGTAATTCAGGCATTCTAAATTCAGTAATCTTAGGGAATATCTGCGTTAGTAATCACAATACAAAATTACGTAATCAGCTTGTATACGTAACTGAAGATTGTACTAGGGCTATTCGGAAAGTAAATTCCGATTGATCGCGAAATGGAAACCACTTTCAAAATCAGAAATATTTTATCTGCGACAGTTAGCTACAGCTTCCAGCCACTGCTCTACATAGTCACCATTTCGACTTAGACATTTGTCGTATCGTTGTACCAACTTCTTTCCAATACCCTCGTCATAGAAGGCAGCCGCCTGTGCTTCCCGCAAATTCTCTACGCTCAGTTACA
The DNA here is from genome assembly GCF_023898315.1 of Schistocerca nitens. Taxonomy (NCBI): domain Eukaryota; kingdom Metazoa; phylum Arthropoda; class Insecta; order Orthoptera; family Acrididae; genus Schistocerca; species Schistocerca nitens. Next base: position 148,351,257 of record NC_064615.1, on the reverse strand, counting down.
GTTCATTGTCAGCGCGAAAATGTTGTCTTCATAGCCAGTAGTTAATGTGAACATAGATGAAACACAGAGGGAGCCAATTACGGGCTGTAGTGTGGGTGATCAAACACTTCCCATCGAAAGCGCTACAGGAGCATTTTCAGTGCCCCTGCGGATTGCGACCGAGAATTGTCACTAAGTAAGAACCGTATGACAGTTCTCTAATGTGGGCTGCATAACATCAGGTGAAATCTCTCGCTAGGTCCTCATACTTGGCGGGTGACACTATTTTCTACGCATCTTTATGCGTTCACCATGCGCTCAGAACTGAAAAGAGCGAAGTGACGTGACCGACAGGCATACTAGAGACACTGTCGAACACGTATGTTCAAAGCTTTATTAGATTTTCACAGTGGTTTCCATTTCTGGAACGAGCGGAACTTACTTTCCGAATATACCTAATATATGCCACTGTTGTAATTAACTGGTTTCCCAGTGTTTGTCCAAGTTCATTACAGCAAGCTAAATTATTTAGCCAGAGCAAATATTTATGGCCAGGAAATTTAGCAACAACTTAAGTCCTTTTTATGATTAATAATTCCATATCAAAACTACTGTCATAGTTGAGTGAGTTGTATACGTTTCTCCATTTCAGTTCGATTTCATTCGGAACCGACAGTCTTGTTCCTGAGACTTTTAGATAAGCAAACACACTGCCAAGAGCTTTAACCCATCGTAATATGTGGAGTTACATTTTTTCTCTTCAGCTTTCACTATAACTTCCATTACGGGGTGCCATTCACGCTGTATCTGATCTGCTACACATCTGGACCATGAAAACGTGCGAGAATGGGTCTACTGCTAGCTGACATACTGAATTAAAATGTGCTGTTACTCTTGTTGTTGAAAAAGCGTGGTTAGTGTTGTACTAATCTCATTTTGCTGTCTTAATATGACTTTTTTAACGGTACATTTTATGTAATGGGACGAATAATGCAACCAAAATATCCCATGGGCAGCAATATATGTCAATGATATTACACAGCTTTTGATTCTTCTGCACTCATTTCTCTTGTCGACTGTACTCTTTAGGGTTCTTTGAAGGGACGTTGTGGTTTTCTCTCTACCGTATCTAAGGATGAGTTTATCTGAGCGGTCCAGGTAACCATTGTGCGTGGAAGCTCTTTCAGAAAAACTACTACGCAATCCAGGAATAACGTCTACTGAAAAAATTTTAGCTGTGTTCTCCGGGGGTTATCTAAAGTTATACTATTCAAGCTATTGATTTTTTTTTTAAATTTAAAATTAATCAAGTGATTGTACTAAGGTACAAACTGTATTTTTTGTGAAATATACTTGTCGTAGGGCAGTTTCATTAACGTGATTTACGATTCTTATTAGGAAAACAACAATAATTTGTGATTTGTTTCAAGCAAATTGAAACGGTATATTATTTAGTCATATATTTATCAATCTCTGATGGAAACAGCAGGTTGTTTAGCGTAAAGAATACTGCAGTTGTCGTGTCTTAAATTTCGCAAGTGATAGCAAAAAATAACCTAATGTTCAGTATTATCAACACTAATAAATAATGTCAATATTTTCATTATTTTAATTTTCCTTTTTACATTACTTAAATTTTCCTTTCTACGTTTGAATAGTATGCCTTCGTGACTGTTGATGTACTACCATGAACTTTAAACTTGATACATTGATAATCAGGGAAAGCGGCTAACTCCCCCTATCCCTTCATCTCAACCCAACCCCCTACTTCCTTTCGCTTCTCTTTGAGCCTGACGGGGCCTAATGGAAATCTGTTAATGTATGCGAGGCTCCATTTCAAAGTTTTAACGAACCGAACAATATTTTATGCATAGACGCAAAGGGAAAAGCGACGTTAGTTTTCAGGTACAGTCGATAAAATGTTATCACCTCTCCTGGTCATTATTAACAAACGATGACGTTAGTTTATAATGAGTACTACTATAACAACTACAAAAGTCATAAGGTTATGGTATTTTTATTATAACACAATAAATACAAATTCCTCAAAAGTTCTCTGCAATTTTTAATGCTGGCCCTACAGGGTGGCCTACGTGTCTCACTGATACAGAGAGTCGTACCGCAAGTGCAGTTACATCTGAGGCACATGTGAAGAGATCAGACAGATACGTAGTGCCTGAAGAGGGGCAGCAGCGTTTTCTATACTTTCAGGGATAACTGTCTTCATAAATGCTTGATCCGTCGTTAGATCATCAAACAATATGGGCCAGTTATAGGTCAAAAGCCGATATACAGAACATACTCCTGGGCAAAATAGCCACAAGGGAAAATAATGCACCAATGGGTCTTTTAGGGAACTACTCATGATGATCTTGAATAATAACCGTTTGGCTGCTCTTGTAAATAATTTATTTAACGACCGGTTTCGTAGCCTAAAAGCCACATCATCAGCTCAAATATGGTGTATCATCACGTTAAAGTTGCAAAATGGACAGGACCGAATATACCTGGCCTATGAGTGAGTGACACAATTAGCGGACCGCCGAGTAAGCGGAAGATATGGCCCCAAGGTTCCTGAAGTGTGCCATGAACCCAAGCGGACGACAATAAGCCGAAAGGGCCAACATATCGGTTAACGTATTCATCTAAAAAACAACCTACAGAACGTAAGCGGAAATACATACGTTTAAGTTTGACCCAGTGGAAATTACGGAACTGCGGGGAAGAAACGATTTCTAGTGAGGTAAGTCCCGTGTTAACAACGGAAAAAATTAGAGTAAAGTAAGAGTAGAAGTAAGAGCGAAAATGAAATAGGAATGCAGTTGAACGGCGTAGTGAATAGGTTATCATTGCCAAGATGGACATAAATCCAACCTCCTACCACGCAACACAAAAATGTTGACCTACTAACTCAGCAGCTGAAGAGTAACTATTAAAGAACCATCAGTTTAACAAGTCATGTTTTGACAATGTTAACAGAATTACCTACCGATGATTCGGACGATTGACAGCAGCTGACCTAGGACAGGTTTATCATTCGTTTCGGAGAAATGTATGGACACACAAGGTAGTGTTGATGTTACGATGTATGTTAGAAGATAGACTGAAGAATGGTAAAGATTCATTTGTAGTATTTGTAGATTAAAAATCAGCTTTCGACGTTTCTGACTGAAACATATTCTTTGAAATTCTGATGTTGTTAGGGACAAATTAGGGGGAACGAAAGCCATAGACAACATATAAAAAGAATGCAGTTACAAGAGTCGAAGTACATGAAACGGATCGTTGGTTGAAAAGGGACTAGTAAATGTATACATTTAGCAAGCAGTAAAGGAACCCAGAAAATTTGGAAAAGGGATTTAAGTTCAGGGAGAATAAATAAAATCTTTGATGCTTGCCGATGACACTGTTATCTAGACACGAACAGCAAGTGACTTGAAAGAGCAGTTACAGATAATAGATTTCGTCTTGCAACCTAGGTTATGAAAGGAATGTCAGCACAAGTACGACAAGAGTAACACAAGTTACTCGTTTTAAATTAACTGATGCTCACACACTTAGACTAGGAAATGAGACAAAGTAATAGATGAGTATTTATATTTAGGCAGCAAAAGAACTGATAGTGATCGACGAAAAGAAGATGGAAAATGTAAAGTGGAAATAGGAAAGTAAAAGATAAATTTGTTTTATATGAAAGTGAAATGTCAACGATAACCAGTAGAGGCGGGAAGAGAATAGAAAATTGTGAGATGTAGTATTACGAAAAATGCTGACGATTAGAACAGTGGATTGATTAATGAAGAGGTAGTGAATCGATTTGGAGGGAAACGTGCTTTATTGAATGAGACGATATCTTTGTACAATACATTCTGAGGCGTCAAGGGATACCTGATTCCGCAATGGAGAGAACGCGGGTGTGTGTGTGTGTGTGTGTGGTGAGGGAGTGAAAATTATATAGGATGACCTAACCTTGAACAAGTAAACACGTTCAGGTAATAGTAGGGAGCAATAGTTAAGTAGAGAGGAAGGGACTTGCACATGATATACCTACATGGAAAGCTGCGTCAGAGAAAGGCAAAGGTCCCGAGTTCGAGTCTCGGTCCAGCACACAGTTTTAATCTGCCAGGAAGTTTCATATCAGCGCCACTCCACTGTAGAGTGAAAAATCTTATTCTGGAAACATACAAGAAGTTTATATCGAAAAGTAGAGCCTCACCGCTTGCCATACCTGGAAAAGTATATGAGCTGAGCGGAGACGAATGGAAACTTATTCTAGTGACGATAAAGGCCGCAAATGGGAAGGTGTACTGACATAAAGAGTTGGTGTCACAAGGCAGCAGTCACGCTAAAGTGATTTGAGGAGACTGATAGTACCTCTCGTTGATATCGTAGTTAGGAAATTCACCAGACCTGAATCCGATGGCTCTCATCTGAGAAGGTACTGGGTGCCAGCTCAGCACGAACTAACAACCAGCCCTTAATTAACTTGTCTTGAGTGAACTGTGCGTAGACTCCTGGTGTCAAATACCTACGAAATCTTTAAGAAATTTCGAATCCAAGTCACCCTGAATTGCTGCTCTATTGCGTTCGATAAATGGACCAACAAACTAGTGAACATGTTTGTTATCAGTGTACATGGAATAACTAATAAAGAAAAGTCATAAATTAAGCCAGTTAGTAGTTTATCTATGAAGGCTTTGACCAACGTTTCAAGTTTCTGCTCCTAGTCAGCACTGCAGCCACCGGAAAGTCCAAGATGGCATTGGTGTCAAATTACGAAACGCTAGAAGGTGGATAGTGAAAACTTAAAAGATGCAAGGTGGTGGAAAAATCTATCTCCTAAACCTCAGCCTCCCTCCTTTCCCCTCCCCTCTCCCCTCTCCCCCACAATCACTTGTGGTGTTAAAAATAGCCAGCCACCCAGACTGTAACTGTGAAATTATGGGTGCTTCATTTGCGCCAAGATTGAAGATATGCCTTATTTCTGGAAAAAGTTATGCAAGCTTCCCTCGAATAGGCCCCATGATCAAATATATTTACTTAAAATGGCGAAACCTTCAAACATAATTATATATGAACACACACACACACACACACACCACATAATGTTCACCTCCGTGAATACTGCACTGCCTCATCTTTAAATTTCATGTCACAAGTGTGCATAAAATGTTTACACATTTGTCCCATCGACATCTCTCTATCTTTCCACACTTGCCTCATTATAAAATTTCTTAAAAAAATTCGTATAATATTTCCACGCCTGCCTGATTATCATCATCATCTCCATGATTTATATATCACAGTTAATTTAGAATTTCTTTCCACCCCAGCCTCATCTTAAAATTTCATCTCATGCGTGAACATGCAGCATTAAAAAATATTTCGAAATTTGTCTCATTATCAAAGTATCGTATTACAAAGGAAATGAAAGGAAAAAAACACAAAGCGAAAAATTTGTACCTGTAAATTTGATTATAAAAAAAGTCATACAATAAATCACAGTGAATGTGGCTTACAGAAACAGTCGTTTGACATTTTGTGCTCACACACACAGTGCAACCATATGAATTGGTTATAAATTCTACTCTGCTTTCACAATTTTAAGTGTATGTTCTATTAAAAATAGTAGATTTCTATAATTTATGTAAATATTTGAAGCATTTACATTAGACAACCAAGTTTTGACTGTCGTATCTGTCTTAAATGGCGAAGTGGCAATGAATTGCACTTTGTGGCCACACTGTATACAATCTGAATAATGTATACTTAATGTAACAACCAACTAGACTGTTGTATTAACACAGCAACGGTTCAATGGAATAAATACAGTCGTACCTTTTGTACACTTCAAAAATAGTAGCTTGCTGCTTAGCTTCTCGCAATTTCGACACCTCTCTGCTTTCTTTCTACTCGCTATTTCTCCATGGACTTCAGCCAGTTTGTCACCACTACTTCCCTCTTCAGTAGTTCTGCCTCGGGATGCTCCCTCTGAATTTCTGGTTACCTGATTCTTTTCACAGTTTTTACGTAGTTTATTACTTCCTCGATTGTCTGGGGTAATAACCGAATATTGGGCAAAAGATTTTTCTACAAACTTGCGTTCGTTCTCCTGATGTTCTCCTCACCATCACGGTTTTCAGAAATCGTCCCTGCATAGATTCAAAGTTTTCTAGTTCTTGTATGCGGTATAATACCCAGAACCTTCATCATCTCCTGTATCAACTTCTCGTAAGTCCTGTGCATCCTCATACATACTCCTGTAACTCCTTTAGCCAGTCTGTGACACTCAGCACCCTGCCAGAAACTTGTGAATGCTTCCTCTATTTGTCTCACCTCGATTCACATTTTCCATGCGTTAAATACCACCTGTATCATCCAGCGGTCATTGGTGGTCACCACATCTTCTTGCTTCGCGAACAGAACTCCTCCTTCCAATGCTGGCTTCTGCTTCAGTGACAATCAGTACATTGGCCACGGTCCACAACATGTAGTATTGTGATATACCTAACCTGAGAACAGGGCTACATGTAAGACTTCCTTTTCCTAAAGTCCCATGATGGGACTACCCTATATCCTACGTTATGCTTATACCTACCAAACACCAAATATGAAACTACTCTCGTCTTCCAAGTTTTAAAGTGTACGGACTTCTTCTAAATGGTTCATCTAAAGCTTCTCGCTTTCTCCCCTTCACCTTTCTTGTCCACTTTTCCCTTCTGGTCAAAATCCATAGTTCTTGGAATAACTTCTGAACTTTCTCAAAACAGTGTCAGACGTCCTACATGGACAACTGTTGCTCTCCTCATCAACTGAATCTTGACATTCACCGGTGACGTTGTTACCACAACTTGATAAGCCCATTATTACTTCGCAAAAAAAAGTATCTTCCTCTTTGGATAGTAGGAAGCCGATAACAAACCCCACTGGCCAACTCTGTATTATGTCATCCTTGCAGTACGACTTTCTACTTCTTCACGCTTTTCTGTATGGCTCACTGCTTCTTCATGCTTTCCCAGCGCTCTGGTATTAGCGTCGCGGACCCTGCTCTTTACTTCCTTTGTGACTCTCGCAAACTCTTTAACCGATTGTCCTCCTATAATTCTTGGTTTTTGACATGTCGAACGGCGATGGCATCTTACGACCATGTTCTACCTCGTAAGGTGACAGTCCTGTATTCGTATGCTCTTTCGAGTTGTACAGTGAGACCAGATACTTTAAATAAACATTCCAGTTGGTTTGTTATGCATCCGCGTAGTATCCTAGCATCTTCCCTATAGTTCTACGCAGTCTTTCGGTTCTTCCATTAGCTTCAAAATGAAGATTACTCGTCCTAAGTTTCTTCACACATAACAGGTTACACAGTGCCTCGAACAAATTCGACGTAAAGTTGATCCCTGATCTGTCATTATCGTTTCAGGTACACCAAATTTCAGTATTCAATTGTTTAGTAGCCCCCTTACTATGTTGCTGGCTCTTGGTTGATCGTCGCGACCATTTCCACGTATCTCAAATCATAATCTATAACCATGAGTACGTGTTTATCCCCTGAAGGTGTTTTGTTGAAAGTACCTAAAACATCAATCCCAAGCAGCTGAAACGATGCTACTGCTTCAGGTAACCTCTGCGAACGAACTCTCATCCGACACATACCCGCTCTCTGCTGACACTGAATGCAGTTCCATACATATTGGTCCATGTCCGATTTTCTGTTCTTCCACCAGTACCTCTCCGCTACTCTCCTGTTGGTAAACCTACGTCACCCATGACCTACTAATAAGTGGTCTTGTGTCTCCTGCAATACTCTATCTCTCAGTTTTGGTGGCAGCTCCATTTATGGAAACAAGTTAGTTTCTTTGCACAATAACCCATATTGTACACAAAACTGCGACTGCTCGCTAAACTGTTTACATTGTATGGCATTCCTGAAGCTCATTACCACCTTTTCGTAACACAGCTACTTTCCTGCTGAACCTCTCTGTGTTCCCAAGCTTTTTACAGATTTATGTATTACGTCTCAATCGTACTGCCCATCGTGTCAACCTAGCAGATGGATCCTTCAACATCACGAATCATGTCAGCGCTGCATGATCTGTTACTACATGAAACTTTTCATATACAAATAAGACTTGGAGTAGGTGATTCCATAGATAAGCCCCAACATTATTGTTGTGGAGTAACTCATCTCCGCTGAATTCATTTCCCTTGACGCGTAGACCACCAGATATTCTATACGCTCTATTTAGTAAGACAACACAAAACCAAGTGCATTGCTGAATGCTTTACATGACAGAACAGATTCCATTATGGAATTTGTACACATTAGTATCGGACTCAACGTCAAGGTTTCTTTCATTTTCTCGAAAGTATGTCGACAATCCTCTGACCAAATAAATTTTGAACCTTCCTTCAGAACTGCGTTAATGATCTGGCAACATTCATAAATATTTTTACAAATATTCTATAACAATTTACAACACCAAGAAATGACTGCAGTTCCATCACTGATTCACGTACAGAAAATTCACATGTGGCTTCAACTAACATCGAAGTGTGTCTAACCCCATATTTACTAGTTAAGTGACCGAGGTATACAACCTCTCCCAACATAAAATTACACTTCTCTATAATCAACGTTAAATTCGCGGCTTTTAGGCTGAGGAATACTTCCCTTAGGCGTTGCATGTGCTGCTCCATATCACTCGTTACATGGTTATATCATCAAGTCACGCCATGCACATGTTTTCAGTCCTCTGGGAACTCACTCCAGCAATCTTTGAAGCGTAGCAGGCGCTTTCTTCAGTCTGAAAGACATCCTTCTGAATTGATAAGATTCCCACGGCTAAGAAAATACTGTAGTTGTTCGGTCCTCTAGAGCGACTTCTAGCTGATGGTAACCACTCTTTTAGTTCATCATTGAAAAATACTTGCTCTAGCGTATTTAGTCTATGAAATCCGTAATGTGTGAAGGGTAGACATCTGTTATGCTATTGGTATTCAGGTGTCAATAATAGCAACAAAACGTATATTTTCATGGTCCATCCACTGATTTCTTGGGCACAACGACCTTTCTGGCCAACAATGGGCTAATACTTTTCTAAATAATCCAATTCTTTAGCTCCTGATGATGAATTCCTCCAGAATCGGCTCTAAGTGGAAAGGGCAGTCAACTGAAGACCAAACACCCATCACAATTGGACCATTGAATGGTTCAGTTCAAAAGTAATTACCATACTCGTTCAGATAATTAACCCAATGGGAGACGAAACGATGAATTCCTGTTCTGCAGATCCTAGTCAGTCGCTGACGGATCCACAACCACACTTACTCCTATAGTTCTCGTTGGACTAAAACATGTCTTTCTTCAGGTCGCCAAAGATGAGAAAATCACACGGTGAATGATCAGGGCCGTTCGGAGGATGTTGCAGTATTTCCCAACCAAATCGCTGAAGCGTTGCGTTTGTCCAGTTGGCGGTGTAGGGGCGACCGGATGATTCCGTCCGACAGCATTCCTGAGCGTTTTGACTTTACGGCGCGTCGCAATTTCTGAAAAGTGTATTCATAGTGCTGTGCTGCGTATTGATTGTGGTTTCACGCTAAAGGAACTCGATGGGCAGAGGGGCCCTTCAGTCAAAGAAGGTCATCAAGACCTTACTGGAACTTACGTAAAGAGCTTTGGATTCCTTTTGCGCGAGAGATGTGAGATCTTTCCAATGTTGCCGAAATGCTGTCAAACAGAAACATCCGGATGCACTATAACGTCCGCTCCCACACAGCCAATACGAAGATGGCTACACTTCGGAGATTTGGTTTGGAAACACTTTTAATGTCCTCCGTACAGCGCAGATCACTCACCGCGTGATTTTCACATCTTTGGCAACCCAAAGAAAGACATGTTTGAACGTCAGTTTCAGACAGACTGGTAAGTGTTCCGTTTTCATTTGACTGTGCTCGTACCCTGAAATTCTGTAAGGTTTGTGGTAAACCCGCGATTAATTTCTTGTTGGCACTCGGTGCTGCGTAGTACACGTTGCTGGCAACGGCCGTTTTGGAAAAAAGCAAATCCCTAAATTCCAGCAGTAGCTCTTCCATATGTACCTTATCACTCCCCTTTAGTTGCTGTACTATCCCTTGTGATGAGGTTTCAATGGCTCTTGACGTCTGTATGTGGCCGACAACCCCTGTGCCTCACTCTTCCGCTTCCAGGATATCTACATTAGCGATCAACAACCCTTTTGTCTACCTTAATTACTCGGCGCTGAAATTATCCACAAACACAGACACAATTTTTAAACCATTTACCTTCTGTGCACTTGCTATGCTTCTTTTCACTAAGCAACTCGTCTTCTCAAATAATTCATTTACTTCCAAAAGTTCCACCACATACGACATTCCTACTGGTAAGTTAGACTGAACATAAACACCATTAAATTGTAAATGCTTAGCGCCGAAACGGTAAATGCTGAATGGTAACGCTAAGTGCTCCGCGCTAAACAATAAATGCTAACTGCTGAACGCTGAACGCTGAATGCTGAACGGTGAACGGTAAACGCTAAACGACCATGGCATTCCCCCTGTTGATTACTGAGGATCAATGATCACTGACTGTCATTGATCACTGACCGTCAGCAATCAATTACCATCGTTGGTCACTCGGCATCTTTGTTCACTGACCGTCAGTATTCACAGACTACCACTGTTGAAAGACCATTGACACCACTGACCACAACTGACCATTGATTTGATCACGGCATGTATAATTGCAGATCTCTATGTAAATTTATGCTGGTGTCAAATTATTTCCGTGAAAGTCAAAGATGAACGTGAACATAAGCATATTCCCAGGCATAATACTATCAAAAAATGTTTCCAACGTAAAAACGATTTACATCTTTTTGACGTACACACATACGTTCGGACATGTCCGAAAGAACAGATGCCATCTTCATATATATAGTTTAGGCTCACCGGCCGTTTGACCATCTTCTGTGCGGATGCACACACATTGTCCGAACTTTTACGGGAATCGGTTAAGCCGCGAGTAATGAGTGTAATGGGCAGGGGCAGTATGAATATAGTACGGTTCAGTAAGTTGGAAATGTGGGTCTCACGGGAGGCGTGCCAGAGATAAGTCCCTGTAGTCGCACTATGTTTCCTCGGTAGCTTAGATGGATAGAGCGTCTACCATATAAGCAGGAGATCCCGGGTTCTAGTCTAGGTCTGGGCACACATTTTCAACTGTCTTCGTTGACGCATATCAACACCTGTATGCAGCTAAGGGTATTCATTTCATTGTATTGATGTAATTGTAAATTCATTGTGTATATTAGTTTAACTCATAAAGGTCTAGCGTTCTTTTTCTGCTTTTTGTTTTCTAAAAAAATTTCTATTTCTCCACATCCCATGAACCATGGACCTAGCCATTGCTGGAGTGGGTTACGTGCCTCAGCGATACAGATAGCCAAACCATAGGTTCACCCTCAACGGGAGGGGGGGGGGGTAAATGTTGAGAGACCAGACAAACGTGTGGTTCCTGAAGAGGGGTAACAACTTTTGCAGTAGCTACAGGGGCAACAGTGTGAATGACAGACTGATTAGGACTTGTATCATTAACCAAAACGGCCTTGCTGTGCTGGTACTACAAACGGCTGAAAGCAAGGAGAGGCCGGCCGGAGTGGTCGAGCGGTTCTGGGCGCTACATTCTGGAACCGCGCGACCGCTACGGTCGCAGGTTCAAATCCTGCCTCGGGCATTGAAGTGTGATGTCTTTAGGTTAGTTTGGTTTAAGTAGTTCTAAGTTCTAGGGGACTTATGACCACAGCAGTTGAGTCCCATAGTGCTCAGAGCCATTTGAACCATCTGAACCAAAGCAAGGAAAAACTGCAGTCGTAATTTTTTCCAAGGATATACAGCTGTACCGTATGGTTAAATGAAAATGGCATCCTCTAGTGTAAAATATTCTGGCTGTAAATTAGTTCCCATTCGGATCTCCGGGCGGGGACTACTTAGGAGGCTGTCGTTATCAGAACCGTGGAATGTCTGACCCCTTAATCAGGAAGGCAGGTTACAAAATTGAAAAAGGATGGATAGGTTAAAGTTAGATATAGTGTGACTGAAGTTCGGTGGCAGGAGTAAGAGGATTTCTGGTAAGGTGAGTATAGGGCTATAAATACAAACACAAATAGGGGTAATGGCTGAAATGGCTCCGAGCACTATGGGACTTAACTTCTGAGGTCATCAGTCCCCTAGAACTTAGAACTACTTAAACCTAACTAACCTAAGGACATCACACACATCCATGCCCGAGGCAGGATTCGAACCTGCGACCGTATCGGTCGCACGGTTCCAGACTGTAGCGCGTAGAACCGTTCGGCCACTCCGGCCGGCTAGGGGTAACGCAAGAGTAGATTTATTAACAAATAAGAAAACAGGATGTGAGTAAATCACTATGGAGAGCATAGTGAACGCATTATTGTAGCCAAGATAGACTCGAGGCCTACACCCACCACAGTAATGAAAGCTGATAGGCTCACAAGCTTCACAGATGATGAAGAGATTGAAGAAATGTTTGTTGAGACGAAAGAAATAACACAGATAAGGGAGAACTGGAATTCGATACTAGGAAGAAGAAGATAAGGGAAAGTAGTACCTGAGTATGGACTGGAGGAATGGAACGATAGAGGACGCCACCTGGTAGAATTTTGCACAGAGAATAATTTAACCATTGCTAACAATTGATTTAAGAATCGTGAAAGAAGTTATACACGTGGAAGAGACCTGGAACCGGAAGGTTTCAGACTGATTATACGAGTATAGTGGTAAGACATAGATTCCGTAACCAGCTTTCAAGCTGTAAGACATTTCCAGGGACAGATGTGGATTCTGACCTCAATTTATTGGTTATGAACTGTTGATTAAAACTAAAGAAACTGTAAAAAGGTAGGAAATAAAGGAGAAGGGCCTGGATAAGCTGAAAGAACCGGAGTTTGTTGAGGGTTTTAGAGGGAGTATTAGGCAACGACTGAAAGGAAAAGAAATGCATTAGGATACAAATGGGTAGGTTTGAGAGAACAGACTGTCAATACAGCAGACAATCAAATAGTTAGAAAGACAAGTCCTAATAGAGATGCTTGGATAACGCAGGAGATACTGACATTAATTTATGGAAGGAGAAAATATAAAAATGAGTAAATGAAACAGGAGAAAGGGATAACGAGATTATCAGGAAGTGGAAAATGGCTAATCAGAATGGCTAGAGGACAAATCTGAGGATTTAGAAGCATATTACACTAGGGGAAAATGGATACCACCTACTGGAAGCTGAAAGAGATCTTTGGAGAAAAGAGAAGCAGCTGTTTGAATAGCAAGAGCTCAGATGAAAAACCAGGCCTAAGCAAAGAAGGGAAAGCTGAAAGGTGGAAAGAGTGTGTAGAGGGTCTATACAAGGGAGATGCATTGAGGGAAATATTATGCAAATGGAAGAGGACATAAATGAAGATGAGACGGGAGATATTATACTTCGAGAAGAATTTGACACAGCACTGAAAGACCTAAGTCGAAACAAGGCCTCTGGAGTAGACGATATTCCAAGTGGGAATATTAGCGTACTATCATTTTAATTAGCTATGGTTGCTAAATACCGACACGGATTCTTTACAGGAACATAGAAAAACTAGTTGAAGACGATCTCGGGGAAGACCAGATACCGCGGGGAATATCATATTGGGTTCCGGAGAAATCTAGGAACACGCGAGGCAATACTGACCCTTGACGATAGGTTAAGGAAAGGCAAACCTATGTTAATAGCATTCGTACACTCAGGGAAAGTTTTTGATAATGTTGACTGGAACACTCTCTTTGAAATTCTTAAGGTATCAGGAGCAAAATACAGGAACGAACGGCTATTTGTATTCTGTACAGGAACCAGACGGCGGTTATAAGAGCCGACGGGCACGAACGGGAAGCAGTGGTTGAGAAAAGAGTAAGACGTGTTGTAACCTACCCCCGATGTTATTCAATCTGAACACAGAGCAAGCAGCAAAGGAAAGCAACGAAAAATTTGGAGTAGATATTAAGGTCCAGGGAGAAGAAATAAAAATTTTGTGGTTTGCCGATGACACAGTAATTCTGTCAGAGACAGCGAAGGACCTGGAAGAGCACTGGAATGGAACTAACAGTGTCTTGAAAGGAGGATGAACATCAACAAAAGCGAGATGTGGATAGTGGAATGTAACCGAATTAAATGAGGCGATGCTGAGAGAATTAAATTAGGAAAATAGACTCTTAAAGCAGTAGATTAGTTTTGCTGTATAGCTATTGAAAAGAAATTTGTTAACATCGAATATAGATATAAGTGTCAGGAAGTCTTTTCTCAAAGTATTTGTATGGAGTACAGCCATGTATGCAAGTGAAAAACAGACGATAAATACTTTAGACAAGAAGAGAACAGAAGCTTTTGAAATGAGGTGCTGCAGAAGAATACTGAAGATTAGATGGGTAGATCATGTAACTAACGAGGAAGTACTGAATAGAATTGGGGAGTGAAGAAATTTGTGGCTCAACCTGACTGGAAAAAGGGATCTATTGATAGGACACATTCTGAGGCGTCAAGGGTTCACCTATTTACAGAAGGGAAGTGGAGGGTAACAATCGTAGAGGGAAACCAAGAGATGAATATGGTAAACATATTCAGAAGGACGTAGGTTACAGTATTTCTTCGGAGACGAAAAGCTTGCACCGGATAGAGAGGCATGGTGAGCAGCATCAAACCAGTCCTCGGACTGAAGACCATAACTACAAGAAACATATGAACGCTAAGTCAATCCATAATGTATTCTCTGTTTTTGTTTACAGCTTGTTCCCAACGTTCAACAGCATGTTAATTCCTCGACCGTAGAAACCTCCAAGATTCCATCCTAGGAAATCGTGCAGCCACGCCTCCCATTCCGTATCATTACTAAGAGAAAAGACACGCAATGCATTTGAGAGGGCTCGGAGCAGACAGAAATCGGAAGCCTCTAAGTCAGAAGAGTACGGATGAGGCAGCACTTCACAGCCAAGCGTTTGAATGGCTTCCTAGGCAGTGTAGGGAAGCTATCGTGTCGCCGATAAGGCTGTTTTTGCTGGATAGCTTTGTTGAGACGTTGCATTTGTTGGACGTAATTTTCTGTATTCACTGCTTGGTACCGATGAAGCAGTTCGTGGTGGATCGTGGGTATCTTTGAGTTCGAAACTGCCATCTCTGAATCGCCGTCATAAGAGGTATCGCTTCTTCGCCGTACATTTCACAAATCTCTTGCGCAGCCTGTCGCTTTGACACCTCGATTAACGACAAAAAGCACAGCGTGTAGAAAAATACTCTTTCGTGTCAACTCGACTGGACACTTAAGTGACCAGAAAAGAACAAACGTTTATCAGCATAAAAAAGCTAAGCACATCATTTTGTAGAGCACACAATTCTCTGTTGAACAACATAAACCACATTGCCAAAACGTTTTAATTTCCACGGAAAATTTCACTTAAAAACTGAAGGAATTAAAGGCCAACCCAATATAATACGGAACAGCTACGCCAGTCGACGAATATTATTACTCCTACACTGAATAAGAAAATCATAAAATAAGAAACGACGGATAAATCAAGAAACGTACAGTAACATATTACAAATTTTAATTAATGAGAAAGAAACTGAACTGCTCACATCAACTGCGTGGCATATTTTCTTCATTAAAAATACACTGCTGCTAATTTCTGAAAACATCTTATCTATATGTTTCTCCCAAGTAGTGAATCCGTCTAACTGTCAATCGCAGGAATTTCTTTCTTTTTGTGTTTCTGTTACTAATGTGCCACTAAGTCTTGCATGGAGTTTCGACGCACTATGAAGGAATTAACCGAATGGGACGGCGATCGGTACATGTGATGTACATGTAAAGGCAAATTTCAGAAAAATTTGATGAGTTACTCTCTAACGCTTTGGTCCACTTCTGGCCCTAGCGCAAGGAGTTGTTCGGCTTGGTGTTGACTGATAGTGTTGTTGGATGTCCTCCTGAGGGACATCGTTCCAAATTCAGTCCAACTGATGCAATAGAGAGTCAAAATTCCGAGCTAGTTCAAGGGCCCTTACCTTAATACTCCAAACGATTTCAGTTTGGGAGAGATCTGGCGGATTTTCTGGCCAAGTTAGGGATTGGGAAATACGGACACAATCAGTAGTGTCTCTCGCCGTGTGCGGGCGGGCATTATCTTGCTGAAATGTAACCTCAGGATGGCTTGCCAAGAAGGGCAACAAAATGTGGCGTAGAATATCGTCGACGTAACGTTGTGCTGAAATGAAATGATCATATGGCATCGTTGGCCGGCATGATCCAGTCGGGTTCGGCCGCCATGTGCGAGTCTTATTTCAGTCGGCGTCTCATTGGGCGACTTATGAGGATGACTTTATGATGAGGACAACGCGACATCCAGTCCCCGAGCGGAGAAAATCTCCTACCCCGCCGGGAATCGAACCCGGGCCCAGTGCATGGGAAGCAAGCACGTTACCACGCAGCTAAGAAAGTGGATCAAAGGGTGCTTCTGATGACAGCTAAAGGGATCCTGGTATGAAAAGAAATGGCACCCCAGACCAGCCACTATGGTAGGCGACAATGAGATTGGTATCCTCCGCTCTCATGGACGTCTTCAGGCACAACCTTCCTGGTTCGGGGTTCAGTTCAAAGACAGACTCATCAATGAAGACAATTCTACTCCTCTACTCCAGCCAATGAGATTCCAGGCGGAAGACATTTCTGGAGATGCCCCGGACAGCAGTGGGATACCAACACGAGTATCGCCCGCGATAAGGCCTGACAACAAGAAGTGCCAGGGGTACCATCTCTGTTCAAATCACGACCCCTTTAGTTCCATCCTTACAGCACAGAGGTACGTCGAATATATTTTACGCTCAGTTTTGTTGCCCTTCGTGGAAATCTACCCTGATCTTACGTTTCAGGAAGATAGTAGCCGCGACGGCCGTTGTGGCCGAGCGGTTCTAGGCGCTTCAGTCCGGAACCACGCTATTGCTACGGTCGCAGGTTCGAATCCTGCCTCGGGCATGGGTGTGTGTGATGTCCTTAGGTTAGTTAGGTTTAAGTATTTCTAAGTCTAGGGGACTGATGACCTCAGATGTTAAGTCCCATAGTGCTCAGAACCATTTGAACCATTTTGAATTAGATAATACCCGCCCACACATGGCGAAAGACTCTGCTCCTAGTTTTCATGCTTGGCAAATCCTACCTTGGGCAGCCAGGTCTCCTGATCTCTCCCCTATTGAGAACTTTGGGAGCATATGGACAGGTTCCCCCCAAACAATCTCGTGAGTTTGTCCATAAAATGCGACAGATGGACAGAATTTGTCCCGATATCCCTCAAGAGAATGTCGACTCGCTCAGTTTTTTGAGTTTATTCTCTTGAATAAATAGTGATAAAAAATGGCTCTGAGCACTATGGGACTTAACATCTGAAGTCATCAGTCCCCTAGAACGTAGAACTACTTAAACCTAACCTAAGGACATCACACACATCCATGCCGAGGCAGGATTCGAACCTGCGACCATAGTGGTCGCTCGGTTCCAGACTGAAGCGTCTACAACCCCACGGCACACCGCCCGGCAATAAATCATCCAGTTTTGCCGAAATTTAAATCATTTGTCTTCACATGTTTACCACATCTACTGATACCAGTCCCATTAAGATAATTCTTTCGGGATGTGCCTTCTTTTTTGTCTTAGAGTTTATTTTATCCAGGCACAGGCACTGATTCGAGACAGAAAACAGCATCGCAGTAGCTATCTGCTCTCACGCTGCTTCTTTTCGTGTGGTAAATTATTTATAGATGATGTCGGAAACGTGTGAGCAGATCACACCGGTGGATAAAATTTTGTGCACAACTCAGCTGCCGCGTCTTATTTCTCGGCCGAGTGGCTGCGTGGGTGGACGGCCTGCCGTTGCAGTGCGAGTGGTAGGTGGATGGTGGTGTCTGTGGGGGTGGGGCGGGGGGAGTAATGGGAGGGAGTGGGAGTGGAGATTAGCAGGACGGGACGTTGCGTCGCAGCGCTCCTGCGGAGAGCCGGCACAGCGCGTCAAAGCGGCGAGCGCGTTCCCAAGGAAATCTCTCGCCCGGTGAGTGGCAAGTTGAAAGTAAAGCCGGCAAACTCGGCGCGGAATTAGCGATTCTGTGTCTGCCTGAGGGGCGCCGGAAAAAAGCCCCACGGTCGCCAGAGGACGCCGGGCGCGTCTCCCACTCTGGCGCTCGCCGAAGGCACTGCCGCTGCGCGACAGCAGGTCGAGCGCGTGTCAGTAACAGCCTGAAATAAAAGAATGTGTCACGAGCGCTGTTGGAGCTCAGGGTGTCTGCGTTGTCATCAATGAATGTCAGGGAATTACAATCGTTGCTGAATCAAACTAGCAAAAAATGGTTGAAATGGCTCTGAGCACTATGGGACTTAACATCTGAGGTCATCAGTCCTATAGAACTTACATCTACTTAAACCTAACTAACCTAAGTACATCACACACATCCATGGCCGAATCAGGATTCGAACCTGCGACCGTAGCAGTCGCGCGGTTCCGGACTGAAGCGCCTAGAACCGCTCGGCCACGACGGCCGGCAATCAAACTAGCAGACTATGGCATCTCCGTCTCTTGAAAATGAAGATTCAGTAAATTTGAAAGTACCTGATTTAATTAGGTTCGAGCGGTATAGTTCAGTAACAGTTTAGTTCCTGTAGCGTGTTTCAGGTGAACCACCACAATAAGAGGCCTAAAAATTAAAAACAAAATTACCCCTGATACATTCCAAGTGTAAACATTTTGACTGGGTCCCTAGATTTAGCACCTCACTGCACTGTAAAATGTTTCACCGCACCCGACGGTGCTGCAAACAGAACAAACAATGTTTATTCAAAGAGCAAAATCAAACGCAAAACCACCAACACTACCTGCTATTTTCACCACTGTCCTTTCCAGACCAAAAAAATTTCTCTCACACAGGCTGGCCACCCAGGGACAGGATATATGCGGTGACAAGAACTCCTCTGTCCTATATCCCGAAGGTGTCACAAAGTTATTCACAGAAAGACGCTATCATCCAAACCTAGTCCACAAATAGATTTTCTGTGCCATATCGCCATACACCAAATCCTCCCACCACTCCCAAAACCAGTCACAAAGGAGCACACCCTTCATCACCGAGTTCAAATGGTTCTGAGCACTAGGGACTTAACATATAAGGTTATCAGTCCCCTAGAACTTACAAGTATTTAAACCTAACTAACCTAAGGACATCACACACATCCATGCCCGAGGCACGATTCGAACCTACGACCGTAGCGGTCGCGCGGTTCTATCATTATCTATCATCATGCCCTGAAATGAGGGAAATCCTGCCCTGCAGCGATTTAACAACTGCAGCCTACGCGAAATACAACAAATAAACAACCACTTTCCACATCTATATTAGTTGAAAAGTAAACCATAGATCACTGATTTTAAACACAACATGTGCTTCAATAACAGTACAGGAACTTGAAAATTGTTAATGATAGCTGCAATATGTCTAGCCTGAAGAAACTTCATTTCTTTCCGCAGGCAGCCGCCACTCGTGGACGCCGTACTCCACTTAGACCATTATTACGCGCCTGCACCTCATTGACATGTTTCCCAGGTACTGCATTCCCTAGAAGGCGAAGCTGTAGTCGAATTTGCCTAAAATAACCTCTGACAGCAGCCCTGTTGCCAGCTTCAGCTGCGAAGCACAAACGGTTTCAGTCGTAAACAGTTAGCACCTGTTGAGCTGTGACAACGCTGAGGCGTGAGTCATTTAGAAAGTGGCGTTTCGTGATGTGATTGGTTGAAAATGTTCAAACGTGTGTGAATTTCAAACTGCAGAGGTCATCGTCCCCTAGACTTACTCTACTACAACGGTCAGGGACCTTCTTACGCCGATTCGACTATGGGTGGCGACAATAGCATTTGTAGGACTGAACATTAAAGAAACTTATACCAAAATTTATAATAAAAGTGTTTTTTACCTCTTTTCATTCTTCTTCCCACACTAACAAGGGGAGGCCGCCAATTGTGAAATTCAGATTCGATTCATACTGCGCATAATAAGAGCTCATGGCCAGAGGTGTAATGTGGCAAAGCACCAAGATGCACTTCTCAGCCGCTGTCGAGAAAATCGACAGTTAAAAGAAACCGTTGCGGTGAAATAATCTCTACGATTAATAATTTTCTACAGCGTCGTGGCGCAGCGGTAAGCGTTCGGGTTTGTAATCCGAAGGTCGCCGGATCGAATCTCGCACCATGCGACTTTTTTATCATTAGTTTTTTGTAATTATATATATATATATATATATATATATATATATATATATATATACTATTAATGAATTGCTTATGCATCTTGGTGAAGGCGGATCGCTCTCCAGTTGTACCGCTTCCATTTTTCCGTTTGTTTAACAGGGTGTACCAAAGCTCTCACGTCCGCACTGATTATATATATATAATTCCCGGTAATCAGTTGCAACAATGCAACAATTATCCATATAATAAGTTGTTGAAAGTCGTTTGTCGTGGAAAAACTGGCGACTTCGAACATCATTATGTTTTCCGCAAACAAACTTGTATTTCACAACTGTTATTAATTGTCTTCATAATGTTAACCACGTATAGTTAACGGAAGACGTAGAAACGATATTCCGAAACGAATACGTATAGCGTAAGTCAAACGTTCGAATTAGAATACAGACCCCACGAACACAAATTTGCTGTGGCAGGTATGAAATATAAACTCCGTTACTCGCTCGTTACACTTGAAGGACAGATGTTGAATGGGCCGAAACGAGCCGCCGCATAACAGCGTAGTTGCCTGCTAACTTCGATAGAAGGTAGATGCGGTTCCTAGCGCAACTTATAACATCGTCGAAAATCAGTGCGGACGTGAGAGCTTTGCTACACCCTGTTAAACAAACGGAAAAATGGAGGCGGTACAATTGGAGAGCGATCCGCCTTCACCAACGTGCATAAACAATTCATTAATGTTTAAATTACAAAAAAGTAATAATAAAAAAATTGCATGGCGCGAGATTCGATCCGGCGACCTTCGGATTACGAACCCGAGCGCTTACCGCTGCGCCACGACGCTGTAGAAAATTATTAATCGTAGAGAGTATTTCACCGCAACGGTTTCTTTTAACTGTCGATTTTCTCGACAACGGCTGAGAAGTGCATCTTGGTGCTTTGCCACATTACACCTCTGGCCATGAGCTTTTATTATGCGCAGTATGAATCGAATCTGAATATCACAATTGGCGGCCTCCCCTTGTAAGCCAGAATTTAATATTGATTATACTAGCTTCATACTCTGTACCGCCAAACAAACAGGTATGTGCATGAGTACTCAAATGTAGAGGCAGGATACAGTACTGCGGTCGGCAACGCCTATATAAGACAAAAAGTGACTGGCGCAGTTGTTAGATAGGTTACTGCTTCTACAATGTCAGATTATCAAGATTTAAGTGAGTTTCAACGTGGTGTTATAGTCGGCGCACGAGCGATGGTACACTATTTCACGAGAGTACCGCGAATATCAGGAATCCGGTAAAACATCAAATCTTCGAGACCGCCGCGGTCGGAGAAAGATCTTACAAGAACGGGACAAACGACGACTGAAGAGAATCGTTGAACATGACAGAAGTCCAACCCTTCCGAAAATTGCTGCAGATTTCAAAACCGGTCCATCAACAACTGTCAGCATGGAACCATTCAACGAAACATCACCCGATATGGGCTTTTGGAGCCAAAGGACCCCTCGTGTACCATTGATGACGGGGCGACACGACGCTTTACGCCTCGTCTGGGCTCGTCAACACCGACATTGGACTGTTCACGACTGGAAATATGTTGCCTGGTTGGACGAGTCTCGCTTCGAATCGTATCGAGCGGATGGAAGTGTTCGGGTATGGAGATACCTCATGAATCCATGGAGCCGGCCGATGTCGCCGAGCGGTTCTAGGTGCTACAGTCTGGATCCGCTCGACCGCTACGGTCGCAGGTTCGAATCCTGCCTCGGCCATGGATGTGTGTGATGTCCTTAGGTTGGTTGGGTTTAAGTAGTTCTAAGTTCTAGGGGACTAATGACTTCAGATGTTAAGTCCCATAGTGCTCAGAGCCATTTGAACCATTTGAATCCATGGACACTGCATGTCAGCAGGGGACTGTTAAAGCTGGTGGGGGCTCTGTAATGGTGCGGGCGTGTGCATTTGGAGTGATATGGGGCCACTGACACGTCGAAATACGACTCTGACAGGTGACACGTATGTAAGCATCCTGTCTGATCATGTGAATCCATTCATTTCCATTGTGCATTTCGACTGACTTGGGCGATTCCAGCAGGATGATGCGACACCCCACACATCCAGAATTGCTTCTGAGTGGCTCCAGGAACACTCTTCTGGGTTTAAGCCCTTCCGCTGGCCACCAAACGCCCCTACACAATATTAGGCAGATGTACCAATTTCTTCGACCCTTCAGTGTATTTGAAATTAATATTTTAGCAAAAGGACATTTAGACGAAGCCCTGGAAAATATGTCGATAAGATGTTCCAGTCACAGGTTATTTAGGGTAACAATGGGGATACTCCTTTGCATCTGGTTTATGAGGGTAGTTGGAGGATTATGGGCATTTAACCTGACCGCTGTAAGTCTAATAAGCACACTATATGGATGAAGGCGAATCAAAGAAAATATATCCTTTTTTTGTTTTTACAGGTTTCCAATCTATCCTGACCACCTTGAGTAACTACAATTCGGAAGAAAAATGTATCAAGCAAATGTTAAGCTGCCAGAAGGATTATAACCAATATGATTCCCTTTAATGTTACTTTACTTTGTTATGATGAAGTGAACACACTTACGAAGAAATGACGACAGCCATATACAATGAGGTTACAAAGCTTAAGGGATACCTCCTAATATCCTCCTCCTGCCCGGTGTAGTGCAGCAACTTAACATGACATGGTCTCAACAAGTCGTTGGAGGTTCCCTGCAGAAATACTGAGTCTTGGTGTCTCTATAGGCGTCCATAACAGTGAAAGTGTTGCCAATGCAGGATTTTGTGCACGAACTGACCTTTCGAATATGTCCCACATATGTTCGATAGGTTTGATGTCGGGAGATCTGCATGGCCAAATTATTCGCTCGAATGTTTTTTAATAGCTTGTGGTGCGCTATAAAAGGTGCCTGTGCTCCTGACCGAAATATCAAGCAGTTCGATGTGATACCGAAGGCAGAAGCAAAGAGAGAGAGCTGAACATCGATTTGTAAAAACTGCTTATACGTCATCTATCTCTCAAAAAGCGATATTGGACGTACATAAAAGTTTAATTACCTTTTTATGTTGATATTACACTTACAATTTTTTAAACAGACCCCTATATACATTATTCGGTAATCAACTTCCTCTTCTCAAGACCTGTTCAAAAACGTATGACAGTTACCATTCACGCAGAAATGACGTAATTAGAAACGTAACACGTAACTGGTTTTCTCTCTCCAGTACAGATATCCGGGGTAATGTAACTCGGCCACTTGCTTGAGCTGAAAGTAAACAAATGGATCCACAAATAAAACGCAGACCGGTCATTACTCTACTCCTAGCTTAGCTTATCCATAAAGAACAGCACAGTAGCATTTCCACCTCCTCTTGGCTGGTGTGCATTTTACTAACATAAACCTTCAACTGAAGACTGGTGACTGAATCACCGGTGTGCATTCCCTTCGATTTTCAACATATTACTGTCAACCCCGGCTACCTCCACTGCATGTCCAAAGAGTCAACGTCAATTGTTAACAACGTCTTGCTTGCTTGAATAGCATGCAGTGATACGTTTTTGGACTGGTCTTAAGAATAGGTACGTGGCTCATCGATTAAAAACACAGAGTTCTACTTAAAAAAGACATCATTGTGTTCATATCATCGTAACGAACAAAGTTACAAGAATGACAATGATGCTGCTTAATGTCCACCTAATGTCTAAAGAACATTTGATTGCTACCTTTTTCATTTCGCTTCTGCACAAAATGTTATTTAGTGTGGTCATGATAAATGGGACGCCCTGTATACATGGAGGAACAGTAATTATTTCAGGTGGTGATAATACCGTCTAATTCGAATAAAACCTTTCATACAAAATGTATTCAGTTTCTATTGTTTACAGAGGTACTTCCGGTTACTAAGATATTTCATTTCGCGTGTTGGAACTCCAGTTGTTTTCGGTTTATTTATCGATGGACATTTTTTGTTTTGAAGTGCAAGTTGTGAAGTTTAGTTTACATAACTGTGATTGTGATATTTTGGTCTATTTTACCGTATCGTTTAAGCACGTTAGATGTATTAAGAAATGCTGAGCATGCCGATACAGCATTTGTGTACGGGTTTTATAACGGAAACGCTGATGCCGTTTGTAGAGAATGAGATAGACGATTTCCTAACCGCACAGTTCCAGATTCAAGAGAGTTTACTCGTGATTTCGAAAGCCTGCTTGAGATCTGCCGTGCCCAGCAGTCATATTTCATCTAAACACGCAAATAAACTGCCTGTGGTGAAGTACAAGACATTATTCAGTTTGTGAAACATAGCCCTACAACAAGCGTACCGTAAATTTCTACTCAAATCGCTGTTTCGTATACAGGAATATGGGGGACATTACGGACGCGCAGTACCTGTCATTACTTACAGTGGATCCAACAGCTTCGAGAAGGAGATGAAGATAAACGACTGGACTTTGTTGTTGGCTAGTTCCAAATCCTCGGGTAATCATAGTAATACTGTTTACTGATGAAGGTGCCCTCTCTCGTGACGTTATCAGTAAAAATTCTCTCATCGATGATCCGACGAAAACAAACACACCTTTGTGAAGTAACATTTTCGAGAGCACTTATTCGTAAATGAATGATGTACGGTGATAGACAACTGATGGGGGTCTGTTGTGTTACCGCATCGTTTCATAGAGCTTCGTTGTATAAGACTTTCAAGAAACCCAGCTTCCAGCATTATTGGAAGAAATACCTTTAACTACAAGGATGAGTATATTCTTCCAGCATAAAGGGCCCCCGCAGTTACTTCTTGTTAGGTGAAACATACTATTCCACACGAGATAAATTGACACATTTGGCCGCGTTATCGGGCCACCGGGATCCACGGACCTATGGGACTGGTTGAAAGACGGAATCTGCAAAGACAAAATAAACACAAGAAACTAACTGATCTTTCGGGTTATGAATACTGTTGTCCCAATAAAAGAGCGCCAAGGGCACCTTGGAAGAGCTGCACGTGATGTTATCAAGGGAGTTGGAGTGTGCCTTGAAGATGGAAGTGGACTTACGAAAATAAGTTTTCAAATTCATTATTTGCCTTTGCTTAACATCTCCTGTGACTGTTTATTTGGATTACATTCAAGCAGCTGTCTCTCTGTAACCAAAAAAATTGGACAGATGTTATATGTAATGTTTTATTGGAATTAGCCTATACTAACACCTAAAACATTTACTGTTCCTCCTGAGGCTCTATATACACTTAAGCTGCCTTCTAGAATGTGTGTTTTGAGGAAACCAACACATGATATTTCAAGTGCATTCATAGAGCAACGTCCGTTTCATTCTAAATGGTGAACATTAATAAAACCAACAAACTTTACGGGCGGATTCCTGACTGGAAATGGAGGAAAAGAAGTCCATGAACACGTGTCCGGAAAGGCACCGTTGCCATAGTAGATGGCGTTGACGAATGAAAGTAGCAGTGACCACGTGCCGTGTGTTTCTTGTGTATCGTAGGTTGTGTGATTGACGCAGTGTACTGTAAGCACCAGAATAGTCCGGTATTCATGTCGAGAAAAGCCGAGATATTGTTTGTTTACGGTCAAGCAGATGAGAACTGTCGAGAGGCAGGACGGCTATACCAAAACAAGTACCCTCGGAGACACCAACCACATAAGACATTGCATGCCCATTTTGGGCGTTTATGCGATCATGCGTCCTTTCAAAGGGACGAACGTGCAGGGAGGCAGCAGGCTAAGCGTACACCATGAAACGTCCCCTTAAAAAAATTGATGAATTACTGTGCTGATAAACCTCTTACATTATTTGATTTTCAAAAGGCTGAGCAGAACTGAACGTACTCAGACATTTCGCTCTTTACCTATTCTGATTAACACTAAACTGACACACAATATTTTTAGCGCAACGCAATCTGACTCTCAATAATCCCTACAAAAGAATGGCCCTGACTAACATTAACCTATACCTTTCACAAATCACTTACCTCATAGAAATCTTCTTTACTCGAACTACTGCAACACAGCGAGCGCCACTACTGCCAGCTAAATAAAAGATTCAAACTACTGAAGGCACTAACTACTGATAGGCATAGTTAGCAAATGAAAGATTTTGATAGAGAACAAACAATGTATTTACCTTAATAGTGTTCAAAAGTCATAATATATATATATCAGTCCAAGATATGCAACATTACAAATTTACTCTTTCTGATGGACACACGTCCAGATCGTCCGCTCTCAAAATTCCGCCATGTCTCTCCCCACATCCACCACTGCTGGCGGCTCACCTCCAACTGCGCAACGCTACGCGCTGTTAACAGCCAACTGCAATGGCATATACTCCAACAATGCCAACCAACCACAGCCTTCACACAGCACAGTCAGTGATTTTCTTACAGCCTACTTACAACCAGATTTGGAGGACCGGGCTCTAGAGGATATCGAGGCGAACCCTAGTAAAAGCTCCAGGTAAGTGGCCCGTCAACGTGGTGTAAGCCACAGTACGATTATGTGTATGTTGCATGACAACCGCCACTACCCCTATCACCTACAACGACGGCAAGAATTATCAGCAGCGGATTTCCCTCTCTGGGAAGACTTTTGCTGATGATTTTTGCACCAGACCATCACAATTCCGCTCCAAAAAGTGCGCACTTACGGTCTATCCGATGACATATGCTGTTGGCAACAGAAACAAGCGTAACTTCACGTCTGCCCCAAGGCAGCGTAATAAATCCGCTGCTTTTTACGATTTGCATAAACGATCTCATTGATGGTACTGACAGCGGCATTAGACTGTTTGTCGATGATGCTGTAGTCTACACGAAAGTAGTATCACACGAAAGTTGTGAAAAAATCAATGAGGATTTGCAGAAAATAAATGCATGGTGTAACGTCTGGCAGTTATCTCTCAATATTAGTAAGTGTAACCTAACGCGTATAAAACGGCGAAAATCCCCATTAATGTACGAGTACAAAATAAATGCCCAGTCTTTGGAAACGGTAACATCCGTCAAGTATCTGGGTGTGATGATATGAAATGGAATGATCAGATTACACAAGTAACGGGCAAGGCGAACTTTTAGATTTCTGTTTATTGGTAGAATCCTGAAGCGATGTGGTCCTTCAACAAAGTAAATTGCTTACAACACGTTAGTTCGTCCAGTCTTAGAGTATTGTTCGTCTGTATGGGACCCTTACCAGTTGGATATGATCCAAGAGATTGAGAAGGTCCAAAGAAGGGCGGCAAGATTCGTGACTGGTACATTTAGCCATCGCGAGAGCGTTACAAATCTCATTGAAAGTTTGAAGTGGGACGCACTTGCAGATAGACGGAAGGGGCTGCTCACTGAATTCCGAAATCCGAACTTCGCCGAGGACGTAGAGCAACTTTCAAATCGCGCAATGATCAGCATTCAAAGATGAGGGAAATTAGAGCTTGTACTGAGGCGTTGAGACAGTAGTTTTTCCCTTGTGCGATCCGCGAGTGGAACAGACGGGGGGGGGGGGGGGGGGGGGGAGGGGGGAGGGGGGAAATATGACTTTGGCGCGAATTGTGCCCTCCGCCACACACCGCTTGGTGGCTAGCGGAGTATATATGTAGATGTAGAATTATGCGATTTCTGTCATCACCCCTCTTTACCGACGAAGTAACCTTTAGCACTATTGGCATCGTCAATCTGGATTGCAGTCATCTCTGGGCTACAGAAAATCGTCTGGGAATGGTTTAGGAGTCTAATCAGAATCGGTTCAGCATCAATATGTGGGTAGGGATTCTTCGCGGCCACATGCTTGGACAACTTATAATTCCACAACGCCTCGATGAAGGTACGTACCTGACCTTCCCGCGAATTGCTCTTCCAGAGCTATACGATAATGTGCATTTAGCAAGACGACAGATTATGCAGTTACTTTGTGACGGAGCAACACCCCACTTCTGCACTGCAGCTAACCGAAACCTCAACAGTATCTTCCCCGGGCGCTAGGTAGGACGCGGAGACCTTGTACCATGGTCTAGGTCATCGGATTTCATCGCCTGGGTTGTTACCTCTGGGGCGTCCGAAAACCGTTGTGTATGCTGAACCAGTTCCTGATGTGCAAACTCTGGATGTTCGAGAGACCGGAATGTGCGAAAGAGTGCAGCAATCCATGATGTGACCTGTGAATGAGTCCACTGCATCGCATGGAGGTTACTTCGAACAACTGTTGTCGCGTATATGAAATGCAGTTCTGTTCTGTGTTCCGGGATGCTCTGCTGTTGCACGTACACAGTCCATTTCCGGACACTTGTTCATAGGATCTTTCTTCCTTCTCTTCCAGTCAGGAATTCGTCTCTGCAGTTTCTTGGTTTTATTATTGTTCACCCTATATAGGAAGGTATTCAGGTGACAAAGCGACGGGATGTGGAGGAATCATGATTTAAAATGCATAGCCGCCCAATGAATCGTTAAACAATGTTTGGTTGAAGTATAGCCAGCAGTACGTGTTTGGTACAGAACAACATGCAGCGCTATAATGGGCTCAGTGGACGGAACCACTTAACGTTTTGTTGGGAGATCAAGCTTTTCATATCATCTCACCGGCACATTTCTGTCACTTTTTCACCTGATAATGCTCGTATAGAATGAAACCAGTCGTGGTGTAATCAATGTGAAACATCCCCTTAGAAAAATTAAAAATGACAGTGCTGGTAAACCTCTTACGTTATTTGATTTTCAAACAGCTGAGCAGAACTGAACGTAGTCAGACATTAATCTCTTTACTTATTCTGATCAACAGTAAACTGACACACAATATTTTTTTTTTAGCGCAACGCAATCTGACTTACAATAATCCCTACAAAAGAATGGCCCTGATTTACAATAACCTATACCTTTCATGAATCACTTACCTCACAAAAATCTTCGTTACTCAAACTACTGCAATACAGCGTGTGCCAATACTGCCAGCTAAATAAAAGATTCTCACTACTGAAGCCACAAACTACTAATAGGCATAGTTAGCAAATGAACGATTTTGATACAGAACAAACAATGTATTTACCTTAATAGGTTCAAAAGTCATAATATATATATCATTTCATGACATCCGGTCTTACAGATTTCGTTTTTCTGACGGACACACGCCCAGATCGTCCGCTCTCAAAACTCCGCCATCTCTCTCTCCCCACATCCACCACTGCTGGCGGCTCACCTCCAACTGCGCAACGCTACGCGCTGTTCACATCCAACTGCCCAACACTACAATAGCAAATATTTCAACAATGCAAATCAGCCACAGACTGCACACAGCACAGTCAGTGATTGTCATACAGAGCGCTACGTGGCGTTACCAACATAAAAACCTAAACAGCCTGCTTACAAATGGACTTACAATAACAACTGTGATGGTTTTCTTAACATCTCTATTAGTCAGTTGTGGAAGAACAATATGATCAAATCTATTTCCTATGGAGTGCTCTAAATAGTACTTGCAAACATATTTGCTGATAAAATTCATGTAATCATCCACTTATGTGACTGTCGTAACCAGTATATAAAATTAGATCTAAGGCCAATCGCTATTGCCAGCTGCAGAACATCAAAATTTATGTGCTGATTACCACGATGATATAACTGGATGATTATATAAATGTTATCAGAAATGTCGTTCGAATGTAATAGGGAATCGATGTTTACATATGGGGGGCGATCAGCACCTAATATATACACTCCTGGAAATGGAAAAAAGAACACATTGACACCGGTGTGTCAGACCCACCATACTTGCTCCGGACACTGCGAGAGGGCTGTACAAGCAATGATCACACGCACGGCACAGCGGACACACCAGGAACCGCGGTGTTGACCGTCGAATGGCGCTAGCTGCGCAGCATTTGTGCACCGCCGCCGTCAGTGTCAGCCAGTTTGCCGTGGCATACGGAGCTCCATCGCAGTCTTTAACACTGGTAGCATGCCGCGACAGCGTGGACGTGAACCGTATGTGCAGTTGACGGACTTTGAGCGAGGGCGTATAGTGGGCATGCGGGAGGCCGGGTGGACGTACCGCCGAATTGCTCAACACGTGGGGCGTGAGGTTTCCACAGTACATCGATGTTGTCGCCAGTGGTCGGCGGAAGGTGCACGTGCCCGTCGACCTGGGACCGGACCGCAGCGACGCACGGATGCACGCCAAGACCGTAGGATCCTACGCAGTGCCGTAGGGGACCGCACCGCCACTTCCCAGCAAATTAGGGACGCTGTTGCTCCTGGGGTATCGGCGAGGACCATTCGCAACCGTCTCCATGAAGCTGGGCTACGGTCCCGCACACCGTTAGGCCGTCTTCCGCTCACGCCCCAACATCGTGCAGCCCGCCTCCAGTGAATGGAGGGACGAATGGAGACGTGTCGTCTTCAGCGATGAGAGTCGCTTCTGCCTTGGTGCCAATGATGGTCGTATGCGTGTTTGGCGCCGTGCAGGTGAGCGCCACAATCAGGACTGCATACGACCGAGGCACACAGGGCCAACACCCGGCATCATGGTGTGGGGAGCGATCTCCTACACTGGCCGTATACCACTGGTGATCGTCGAGGGGACACTGAATAGTGCACGGTACATCCAAACCGTCATCGAACCCATCGTTCTACCATTCCTAGACCGGCGAGGGAACTTGCTGTTCCAACAAATGGTTCAAATGGCTCTGAGCACTATGGGACTCAACTTCTGAGGTTATTAGTCCCCTAGAACTTAGAACTAGTTAAACCTAACTAACCTAAGGACATCACAAACATCCATGCCCGAGGCAGGATTCGAACCTGCGACCGTAGCGGTCTTGCGGTTCCAGACTGCAGCGCCTTTAACCGCACGGCCACTTCGGCCGGCCCCTGTTCCAACAGGACAATGCACGTCCGCATGTATCCCGTGCCACCCAACGTGCTCTAGAAGGTGTAAGTCAACTACCCTGGCCAGCAAGATCTCCGGATCTGTCCCCCATTGAGCATGTTTGGGACTGGATGAAGCGTCGTCTCACGCGGTCTGCACGTCCAGCACGAACGCTGGTCCAACTGAGGCGCCAGGTGGAAATGGCATGGCAAGCCGTTCCACAGGACTACATCCAGCATCTCTACGATCGTCTCCATGGGAGAATAGCAGCCTGCATTCTGCGAAAGGTGGATATACACTGTACTAGTGCCGACATTGTGCATGCTCTGTTGCCTGTGTCTATGTGCCTGTGGTTCTGTCAGTGTGATCATGTGATGTATCTGACCCCAGGAATGTGTCAATAAAGTTTCCCCTTCCTGGGACAATGAATTCACGGTGTTCTTATTTCAATTTCCAGGAGTGTATTTTGCTGCCAGCCGCTGTGGCCGAGCGGTTCTAGGCGCTTCAGTCCGGAACCGCGCTGCTGCTACGGTTGCAGGTTCGGATCCTGCCTCCGGCATGGATGTGTGTGATGTCCTTAGGTTAGTTAGGTTTAAGTAGTTCTAAGTCCAGGGGACTGATGACCTCAGATGTTAAGTCCCATAGTTCTTAGAGCCATTTGAACCATTTGAACATATTTTGCTGAAAGCATATTAGTTGTATTCAGCATTCCAGTACACTGCATTATTTCCAACTGTTCGGGCTACAAAACCCTATTCTTCAATGGAACCTCTGTTCAACTAGACGGTCTTACGCCACTTTACTGAGAAGGCTTGCTTGCCCGCATGGTACCACTCTACGGGTAGAGCTCGGAAGGAATGTCTTGCTGTATCAATAATCTCCCTATCATGCACACACTGCTTCTCGCGGAGTGTGTCCTTCATTGGTTCAATTAGTTGGAAGCCGGAAGGAGCGAGATCGGGGCTGTAGTGTGGACGAGACGAAAAAAGCATTCTGAGCTCCTCTCGGGCAAGGAGACCTATATGACGCCTTGCGTTGTCATGGCCAAGGAAGTTCATTTCCATTTTTGAGTCGACGAACGCGATGAAGTCGTTTCTTCAGTTTTCTGAGGATAGCACAGCTGTGTGTGGGCGGCCGGCACACGGGAGATCGGATACGTTTGCGCGACCTGTTTTCGATTTTGGCAGACGCCAAATACCGTGCGTTTGTTCACTGCCAGATCTCTCCAGGCATTCTGCAATCTCCTGTGAATATCTGCGAGTCTCTGGATCTCCGCCAACAGAAAATCAATGACAACTCTCTGCTTGGAACGCATTATCCGTTACGGACTGAGGTGCACTGCCGGAGCTGTCTTTGGTGGTCAGGTGATTCATGTGGAAAGGTTTTCGACATGGTACTGGCCGAAAGATGGGAATTAACAGGCTCTGAACGTGTAATGGTAGCTGGAGCTGGACGTATAGAATATTCCATTTCTAAAATCGTTAGCAAATTCAATATTCCTAGGTCCACAGTGTCAAGAGTGGGCCGAGAATGCCAAATTTTAGGCATTACCTCTTACCAGAGGCAACGCAGTGGCCGACACCCTCTACTTAACGACCGAGGGCAGTGGCGATTACGTAGAGTTGTCATTGGTAATAGACAAGCAACAATGCGTGAAGTAACCACAGAAATAAATGTGGACGGACGACGAACATATCCATTAGGACACTGTGGCGAAATTTGGCGTTAATCTACCAGGGCAGCCGACGACCGACACGATTGCCTTTGCTAACAGCAGGACATCGACTGCCGCACCTGTCCTGGACTCGTGATCATGTCGGTTGGACATGGTAGTATTCAAGCTGGTGATGGCTCCATAATAGTGTGGGCAGCGTTTGCGCGGAATGGACTGTATCATCTGGTCCAACTGAACCAATCATTGGCTGGAAGTGGTTATGTTAGGCTACATGGAGACGTTTTACAGCCATTCATGGGCTTGATGTTCCAAAACAACGATGAAATTTTTCTGGATGATAATGCGCCGTCACCTACCGAAACTTTATGAAACTATAGGTGATGAGGCAGGAATGTTCCATAACTAATCAGGCATATTTTCTACGAAATTTGCCAGTAAAAAGAACGTGCTGCATTTCTTAGTGAACGACCTTCATATACTGATTGCCGGTACTAAACCTTCATCTACATGACTGATGTGTAATTAACATTTCAAGTCCTTGGCAGTGTGTTGATAGATCCACTTTCGAATTCTTTCCTGACCGTTCCACTACCAAAGAGAACATAGGAGACATGACTACCTCAATCAATGTCTTCTGTTTTATCATGATGATTATTTTCGTATGTGAATGGGAGATAACAAACATTCACATTCGGAGGAGAACGTTGCAGGGCTGAAATTTCGAGAAAATGTCTCACGGCAAAGAAAATCATCGTTGTTTTAACGACTGATTTCCATTACCATGTGTGAGTTGCTCTCTCCCCTATTTTGCGATCACATCAACCGCGGTGCTCTTTGTAACAAATCATAAACTAAATCACTAGGTACCGGACTCTTAGTAGACAAATTGTCAGATACCACTTTTGGTCGAATCCCCGCGATCATCAATTTTTGCACTGAAACTCAGTTTTTCGTTACTTTTGTCCTGGTTTTCTATTTCAATAACCATTTTATGAATTATGAAATCGTTTTAGTATGGTTTACATAAAATACAGTTTGACTCCAACAAGGTGCTCATCCAGATATTTATCGCGATCATTTTAAATTATGTTTTACTGTAACCAACTATTAAATGAAATCAGAATTCCATCCATGTTGGCCGGCCGAAGTAGCCGTGCGGTTAAAGGCGCTGCAGTCTGGAACCGCAAGACCGCTACGGTCGCAGGTTCGAATCCTGCCTCGGGCATGGATGTTTGTGATGTCCTTAGGTTAGTTAGGTTTAACTAGTTCTCAGTTCTAGGGGACTAATGACCTCAGCAGTTAAGTCCCATAGTGCTCAGAGCCATTTGAACCATCCATGTTGTCAAAAACACGGACAGTATACATGTGACTGAAAATGGATACATATCTCTGATTTGTGAACTCATTAGAGTTCTATCCGCTCCTTTACTGCGTTTAGTTAGTTAGAAGTGGGTTTTGAAAATAAAAGGAGACTTATATGTTCCTCCGAAATTTTTAATCAACTGTTATCATAAGACTGTGAGATGAAGAGCTAGAATGTATGGAACTGTATTTAAACGTGATGTCAAATGTTGTTGGTGTCGAAACAAAGATTTCGTAACGAATTGGCGATGTGAACATGGCACTAGTGTTCACAGTAATTTCAAGTGGAAAACCAGGTACAAATAATTTCAAATTTTGAAGAATTTGAGTCCATCCCTGGAAGACTGCAATCATTGCTAAATATAAATATTGCCAAACATAGTGGGTGTACACCGATAAACCAAAACAGTATGACCACTACCCACTGCGTGGTTGGATGTCGCCTGGTGCGGTTGCGGGCACGTGACGCGGTAGCAAAATATGTAAGCGGAGCGGACACGGACGGCGGATAACCCTAGCGGAGATTGGGCTGAAAATGGGGAAATCCAATGAGATAAGCGACTTTGAAAAAGGGAAGATTATTATTTCGCAGAGCCTGTGAACATATCTCGGAAACAACTAAGCTGGTCGAATGTTCACGTGCTGCTGTCTGAGCATCTACGGAAAGAGGTAGAAGGACAGTGGAACTACCACTAGGTGGTAAATGGTTGGACGTCCACGACATTTCGCAGAACGTGGAATTCATAGGCTTGTCTGCTCTGTAAAATATGATAGGTGGTGATACGTAGCACTGCTGCCGAAAGAGCACAATTCTGGTGCACGCAAAAGGGTTTTGGAGCACACCGTTCATTGTACATTGTTAGACATGTCGCTCCGCAGCATACCGCCCTTACGTGTACACATGTTTACCCAACGACATCGTAACTTATGTCTGCAGTTGACTCGGGGCCAGAGGCGTTGACCGTCGATCACTGCAAACGTATTGGCTCTTCGGCTGAATGACATTTTTGCTACACTAGATCGATGGTCGTCTCCAGAAACGCTTGCAAGGGACCTGTGGTAATAATCGAAGACACGCTGACAGCTGCGAACCATCTGCATGACTTCATGCTTGATGTTTCCCCGACGGTGATGTCGTCTTTCAGCAGTGTAGCTGTCCGTGTCTCCGAATCAGAACCGTGCTACAGTGTTTTGAGGAGAATTATAGTGAACGCACGTTGATGTCTCGGCGACCAAATTCGCCGGATGTGAATCCTACGGAACCCATCTGGATTCTATAGGGCGCCGTCACCGCTTACGAAAATCAGCGGCTCGTTATTTACCCGAATTACATGACCTGTGCGTAGACATTTAATGCCACATACCTCTGCAAAGATACCAACAATCTGTCGGAACCCTGATACGCAGAATGATGGTGTGTTTCGCTCCAAAGACGGACAAACAAGCTATTAAGCAGGGTGTCATAATATTTTGCCTCATCAGTGTATAAACGTAAGTGCAGCTACTCATGTAGGTACAGTGTGGGCTGTAATTATCGTACGACAGCGAAACGTGGTAGGTACTCTGCGGTAGCCTCCAGAGATCGCAGTATCACGCCAAATTTAGCAGAGATTATCGATATCACAAACGTTGGTAGGGTCTCGCTGCATTCCGCAACGACAAATGGCAGTGCCTAAACAAGATACGCCCTGTCGTGTCCCACTGACGCGTCCTGAGAGGGAGTAGAAGGACTGCAGGAATGCGCTTCAAAGAACTTACTTGACAGGAGGTCTCGTGGTCGTGGGCAGCCTTCTGTGCAACTGTTCCACTGCAAAGAGGGATGTAGGGTGAGTTGGAATACGGAACTCGGCTGGGATCTCAGGGTACACTGGATGCAGTCATAAATCAGTGCATGAGGATATACACACTAGAAGCACCCCTGGCACATCCGTTTTATAAACAGTTCTATATACAAAGTCTAATAACGGCCATCTTGGTAGTGTAACTTCTAATAGTTCCCTGAGTTTACGTCCCAATATATCAGAGGCGGGGATCGCCGGACTAAGTGTTGACTACATGGAAATAAGTCTAAGTCTCCTCATAGTTACGCAGCACTGCACTGCGATCTCACAGCATCAGAACTCCAGCTAATCCATATCTGACCGACCGACATGCAGCTCCATCACTGCCATCAGTACGATCAATGTCTCAACAATATGGCGGCTAGCCTTTTTATAGAGGTAGTGCACCCGGCACCACGTGTTCTAGAAGTTTCCAGTACTCTTGAACATTGCGTGTGTGTCACGCTGTAGCACGTGAGGCCTACGTGACGAACAGGCCGTACGCCGCTGTCTAAGGGTTGTGTCTTGCGACGGCTCTCGAGCCTCGTCGTGTGGCATAGTCGGCTCTTGCTAGCAGTGTAAACATTACACATAAGCTACGTCTGGTCACGTCCGCCTCGCTGGTAGAAAGAATTTCCAAGCCTACATCTTACTTGACTTTTAACTCTATTTTCTATCATTCGCGACAGATGCTTTGATAATGAATGACCATTATAAATATTCTATGTACTTCTGTGGCAAAGGATTGTATCAAGTTCAGTAAATTTTTTGTTCATTCATGTAATAAAGTGAAATAACATTTCATAAGTAGTAGTTCGATAAGCCCTCTCCCAGAGCAATCAAAAGAACCCACAGTTATGGCTGAACAACTGTAGTTTCGTCTTGTCATAACTTATTCTAATGCGTTAATGTCGAACCGATTCACCCTCCAAAAATAGTTCCAGTTTTGGTCACCAGGTGAAAATCTGGCGCTGTAAATGCAGGAACGGCTTATGAAAATGTTGCCATATGTAATGGATTAGGACCGGGACGTGGGTAGAAAATGTCAGACAAGTGAGAAAGGGATAATTTTGATTTTATTATTAGGAGCTGCTTACATAATTTGTTCAGTATGAGTATCGGAATAGTCGACGAAATGCTGCATCTGTAACAGTTGTTCGCAGCAGTTCTGGTGGAATGCAAAGCGTTCCTGTATACTGGCCTTAGACCAGGTATAAACTGAACGTGTCTCTGGTAAACACGTTCTTTTAGATATCCCCAAAGTCAAAATTGAAGTGAATTGAGATCAAGTGATCCTGCAAGCCCTGCATCTGGAAAACCTCTGGAGATAACGCATTCGTGGAAGGTTACATGAAGCGAGTGACATGAAATGTTGCCCCACTTTGCATGGAAATAGTGGTTTCCTGAAAGCTGCACTCTTTCAAAGCAAAAATAATACCGTGTAACGAGGTATCGATGGCGTGCAGATGTCACGCTACGCCTGGCAGGCCCTCTGCGTTTGTTCTCTTCAAAGAAGAACGGACCGAGAATAAAGGTGCTTGTGAGCCGACTCTACACAGTCACATACGGCAACGCATTGGCTCTTCGTGCACACCACGTGCTTTGACAGTATCCCAGATTCCGCAGTTCTGTGTACTGACTGCACCCTGTAGTGTGAAATGTGCCTCGTCACTCCATAGGATATTGCCACATGTCATCAACTTCGACCCGTTCCAGGTGGTGTTGATGATGTTTGGTTTGCGGGGCGCTCAACTGCGTGGTCATCAGAGCCCATAAAATGTCCAAATTTTTACATAGTGTAATTTTTACAAAATCCAGTATATCCTCTGTCCGAATGATGATAATGATGATGATGAAAGTATGAGGACAACACAAATACACAGTCCCAGGAAAGATAAATCCCCAACCCAGCCAGGAATCGAACTCGGGACCTCAGCCAGGAATCGAACACGGGACCCCGTGTTCCAACCTGTTTCAGAAACCGAAGAGCAAAGTCAGAACGTTTCTGCTGATCATGGGGTACAGTTGCTGCACCGTCTGGATCTCATACGATACCTCTGTAAAATAGGCCGCAAATACAGGGTTATTACAAATGATTGAAGCGATTTCACAGCTCTACAATAACTTTATTGTTGGAGATATTTTCACAATGCTTTGCACACACATACAAAAACTCAAAAAGTTTTTTTAGGCATTCACAAATGTTCGATATGTGCCCCTTTAGTGATTCGCCAGACATCAAGCCGATAATCAAGTTCCTCCCACGCTCGGTGCAGCATGTCCCCATCAATGAGTTCGAAAGCATCGTTGATGCGAGCTCGCAGTTCTGGCACGTTTCTTGGTAGAGGAGGTTTAAACACTGAAACTTTCACATAACCCCACAGAAAGAAATCGCATGGTGTTAAGTCGGGAGAGCGTGGAGGCCATGACATGAATTGCTGATTGTGATCTCCATCACGACCGATCCATCGGTTTTCCAATCTCCTGTTTAAGAAATGCCGAACATCATGATGGAAGTGGGGTGGAGCACCATATTGTTGAAAGATGAAGTCGGCGCTGTTCTGTCTCCAGTTGTGGCATGAGCCAATTTTCCAGCATGTCCAGATACACGTGTCCAGTAACGTTTTTTCGCAGAAGAAAAAGGGGCCGTAAACTTTAAACCGTGAGATTGCACAAAACACGTTAAATTTTGGTGAATTGCGAATTTGCTGCACGAATGCGTGAGGATTCTCTACCGCCCAGATTCGCACATTGTGTCTGTTCACTTCACCATTAAGAAAAAATGTTGCTTCATCACTGAAAACAAGTTTCGCGCTGAACGCATCCTCTTCCATGAGCTGTTGCAACCGCGCCGAAAATTCAAAGCGTTTGACTTTGTCATCGGGTGTCAGGGCTTGTAGCAATTGTAAACGGTAAGGCTTCTGCTTTAGCCTTTTCCGTAAGATTTTCCAAACCGTCGGCTGTTATACGTTTAGCTCCCTGCTTGCTTTATTCGTCGACTTCCGCGGGCCACGCGTGAAACTTGCCCACACGCGTTCAAACGTTTCTTCGCTCACTGCAGGCCGACCCGTTGATTTCCCCTTACAGAGGCATCCAGAAGCTTTAAACTGCGCATACCATCGCCGAATGGAGTTAGCAGTTGGTGGATCTTTGTTGAACGTCGTCCTGAAGTGTCGTTGCACTGTTATGACTGACTGATGTGAGTGCATTTCAAGCACGACATACGCTTTCTCAGCTCCTGTCGCCATTTTGTCTCACTGCGCTCTCGAGCGCTCTGGCGGCAGAAACCTGAAGTGCGGCTTCAGCCGAACAAAACTTTATGAGTTTTTCTACGTATCTGTAGTGTGTCGTGACCATATGTCAATGAATGGAGCTACAGTGAATTTATGAAATCGCTTCAATCATTTGTAATAGCCCTGTACTTCCGTACTGTTTACCGAGGGGTGGAGCATTCCCGTGACACTGCACGTGCAGTAGCACTACCCGGGGCACGTGGTGAATGACAGTTTTACCAACAGCAATGGCGTCAGTAACGACACTGGGGTAGAATGCCTTCCTCTTCCAGGTGCCACAGCAAGCTCACTCAGTGCCACGGATGGAGGCTGGTGGGAGCAGAATTATGCTACGGAAGTTCCCTGCACTTGCATGGGACCTGTGGTAATGCGTCCACACACGGACGCTGCGACCTATGTAATACGTTGCACTTTCCTGCTTGTAGACGTCATCGTGCCATTTAGTGACATCAGGTCTCTAAAATAAATGGTTCAAATGGCTGTAATCACTATGGGACTTAACATCTGAGGTGAGCAGTCCCCTAGACTTAGAACTACTTAAACCTGACCAACCTAAGGACATCACACACATCCATGCCCGAGGCAGGATTCGAACCTGCGACCGTAGCAGCAGCGCAGTTCCGTTCTCAGGCGCCTAGAACCTCTCGGCCACAGCGGCCAGCCATCAGGTCTCTCCTAGACCTTTCAGTCAGTAATTGCTGCCGGTCACATAAAATAATGTCGCTGACTGCTAGACAAGCTGTTCACTCACATTAGGGTTTTCAATTGACAGCGTGGATGTCGTACCGTCATACAAACAGTGTTCGCGGCCACAGTTGGGCCTAATTTTTTATTCCAGTAAAAACTGGCTCCGCTTTAATGCATTGGCTTATCTACCAGCTTTCGCTGCATACGATAGTTACAGCCAGCACTGGATCTCTGTGGAAAGTGCACTTTAATTATAACCAGCCGGTATAACAGCCACAAACGTTATTGTTATTCACGGTGCAAATTAGTGATGAAACAGTAAAATGTAAATTGTGATTTTGTTCAATTATTGGTTGGACATCTATTGTGTGTGCACATTACACCTTCTACAAATTTTTCAGTGTTATTCGGCAGTCATATCCGTTAGGAATCACATATCGCTCAGGAACACTCGCGAAGAGAAAGGACATGGGTATTGTAGACAGATATATTTGTTGCATCTCGCATCTTGTATGTGTCCTTCCAAGAAAAAGCAGTATTTTATTTGCCTTCCCCACAACACTTCTATGTGATGGTGGCAAGTTACGTTGTTCGTAATTGTAATCCATGGTTATTTTATTGAATCGACCAATTTAGAATTTGTATGATCTGTCATCTAACCGAAATTCAACGGATTATTTTTATTACTCACGTGGAGCACCTCACACTTTGTTATTGTTCATGGGCAAATGTCCCTTTTCGCACCGCATAGTAATCTGGTTGATACTAGTCAGGCAAAAAAAAAAAAAAAAGGAAATAAATAAATAAAAACTCTCTATAGGACTATTTTCAAGGTGGATGTAGAGAACCTGCAAGCAAAAGTAAAGAACTGGAATTGAATCATACATTGTGGAAACAGGCAAATAAGAAAAGCGATGTGTTTAAGATATGGTATTACCGAAGGGTGCTGAAAATTAACTCTGCTGTACAGGTAAGAAATGAGGTTCTACGCAGAATGGGAGAGGAAAAGAATATGTGGCAAACAATGAACAGAAAAGCTGCAGGATGACAGGCACGTCTTAGGATAACAAGGAATAGCTTCCTTGTTACCAAGGAGAGCCGAAGATTAGATTAGATGTACTTTTCGTTCAAATTGATCCATAGTGAGGAGATCCTCTGGGATGTTGAACGTGTCAGAAAACAAGACACATAGTAACTATTTACAGAATAAGAACAGGTAACGGGATGCCAGTTCCTTAAACAGCCCTGTGCAGGGCGTTCTTCAGTTTACGCCACAAATAACCCGTACTGCACGATTTCGGGCTCGGAAAACTTCAGCGTGGCTTGAGGAGTTACCCCCCGAAAATAATCCCACTATGAAGTGAACTTAAGCACAGTACACTAACTTTTCTATTTTTGTATCACTTATGCCTGACAACATTCGCATAATAAATAGAGATATGTTTGTTTAGGTGCTTCAGCAATTCTGTGGTACAATATTTCCAGTTAAATTTATTATCAAACTGTAATTCCAAAAATTTAACACAGTCTATTTCTTCTATCTAGTTGTCATACTTACGTATATACTGGCAAGGAACCTTTTACAAATCCTGAATTACATGTAGTACGCTTTTTCAAGGTTTAGTGACAGAGAACTGCTTAGGAGGCATTTATTAATGTCCATGAAAATTTTATTAGCCAACCTTTCTAAACCTATTCTTTATTTCCTATTTGTATCATCTGGAAACAAAACAAACTTGGCATCTCGTAATGTTACTGGTGGAAGGTCATTGATATACGCAAGAAGAGGGAAAAACCTGTAGGGGTAAAGCGGAATACACCTAACAAATGAGAAATTTGGGTGTAAATGCACAGTGAAAGAAACGAAAACTGCAATATTTACGTGTAATTTGACTTTATTAGTGAGCTCTTGGTCTACAGACACGATAATACTTATAGGGTTATGTAGTAAAACTGTCAAATATTATTAAAACTGTGGTGAAGAACGGTGAAATATAATCATAATGCTTTCACACACTCCAAAATGGCAAGATTTGCCTCTACTGTAGACAAGTGCAATGTGTTGCGAATACATAGAAAGAAAGATCCGTTATCATTTACCTACAATACAACAGGTCAGCCACTGGAAGCAGGGATTCCATAAATTATCTGGGAGTAGGCATTAGAAGTGATTTAAAATGGAATGACCATATAAAATTAATAGTCGGTAAAGCAGATGCCAGACTGAGATTCATTGGAAGAATCCTGAGGAAATGCAGTCCGAAAACAAAGAAACTAGGTTACAGTACACTTGTTCGCTCACTGCTTGAATACTGCTCACCGGTGTGGGGTCCGTACCAAGTAGGGTAGATAGAAGAGATAGAGAAGATACAACGGAGAGCAGCGCGCTTCGTTACAGGAGCATTTAGTAATCGCGAAAGCGTTACGGAGATGATAGATAAACTCCAGTGGAAGACTCTGCAAGAGAGACGCTCAGTAGCTCGGTACGTGCTTTTGTTGAAGTTTCGATAACATATCTTCACCGAGGAGTCAACTAGTATATTGCTCCATCCTACGTATATCTCGCGAAGAGACCATGAGGATAAAATTTTGAAGA
Source organism: Schistocerca nitens (assembly GCF_023898315.1). Classification (NCBI taxonomy): domain Eukaryota; kingdom Metazoa; phylum Arthropoda; class Insecta; order Orthoptera; family Acrididae; genus Schistocerca; species Schistocerca nitens. Next base: position 148,308,610 of record NC_064615.1, on the reverse strand, counting down.
TTAGAGCCCACACAGAGGCATACCAACAATCTTTCTTTCCACAAACAATACGAGACTGGAATAGAAGAGAGAAGCGACAGAGGTTCTCAAGGATCCCTCCACCACACACAGTCAGGTGGCTTGCGGAGTGTGGACGTAGATGTAGATGTAATGAGCTGTTTCTTGAGCTAAAATTCATATTTAAAAAAAGAGTAAAGGAGGAACACAATCCTTCCCTTTTCGAGATGATACACTGTTCAGTGATGTTCATGTGATCACTTGTCAGGAGCCTCAGTAACCACCTTTTGTAGTGCGGTATGTGCACGAAGAGAGACAGTGAAGTTCCAGGAGGTACCGAATGAGATGTCTAAGTCCCGTGCCGTGGTATGTTGCGCTGTTTCTCGGAGGAAACATACACGGCGCGAACAGCCCGATGGAGATGGTCCCACATATTCACGATTGTGTTTAAATCCTGGTAGGCTGATAGCTAGGGGAGTACGGTAACGGCATCGTGGTTCTCTTCGAAACACGCACGGACGTTGCGGCTTATGTAACACGTTGCGCTGTCCAACTTGTAGATGCCATGGTGCCGAGGAAAAGCAATCTGCATATAGAGGTGGACATTGCCCCCAAGGGTGGATGCATACTTATGTTTAGCCATTATTCCTTCCAGAATGACTAGCCAATCATGGAGTCCCACGAAGGTATTCTTCAGACCGTAACGCTCCCTCATCCGGCCTGGACCCTTTCGGCGATTGTTGCAGGGTGTTTATTTACATTCATTTCGTTCCGATGGAGAATAAAGCGTGATGCGTCTGAAAAGGTCACCTGTCGCCACTCAGTAGGTGCCCGGTTGCAATTCTCACGTCCAAACTTCAGTCATCGTCACCAATTAACAGCAATCAGCGTGGATGGCATGCATGAACCAGCCGCCTCGTGCGAAGGCCTATACGCAGCAACGTCCGCTAAACAGTCGCTGAGGAGACACTGTTGGTAGCCCCTTGGTTCATCTGGGCGGCCATTTGCTCAACGGATGTGCGTCTAGCTACCAGCCTACCAGGATATTCTCCCGCCGAAATCTCCGCAGCCATCGTTCAACCGTCATATATAGCCCGTGGTTACCACAGGTGCCTCAGCACAGGTTTTGGATAGCGACGTTTTACCAGGCACAGTATGCATTAACCACGGGCGGGGGAGGGGGGGGGGGTGGCGGTGGACGAACAGATTACAAAATGAACTGTTTCGTAAATGCTTGCACCTTTGGCTCGAAATCCAATGATCGTGCCCTTTTGGACATCAGATAAATCGTTCCGTTTCTGCATTACGAGAACGACTGCACTGTTGTCCTCGTCCCCCGGATACGCTCTGTATAGCCTCCACTACTATTGACGCCATCCACATTCTGTGAATGGTTATTAAACATTTACATCGAACACAGACGGTGATAAAATTAATGTGACTCGACCGCTTATAAGATGAACACGAAATCAGCTTTCAGTAGGAATCAAAACTACGCAAAGTTCTTTAAATAAATGAAATATATACCCCATACAGAAACCAGGCATTACATAATAGCGTAGAACATTACGAAGGCCAGTTAGGGGCGTAAAGAATACGAACTCATTTGTAACTATGAAAACGATGAACTAATGAACTGGTACCCAACATAGCTCTTAGCAAAATATAAGTCGAACTTCTAAGATCTTGATAGCGGAATCAGTTACTGAATGCTGCAGTGGAGGAAACATATATATATATATATATATATATATATATATATATATATATATACACTCCTGGAAATGGAAAAAAGAACACATTGACACCGGTGTGTCAGACCCACCATACTTGCTCCGGAGACTGCGAGAGGGCTGTACAAGCAATGATCACACGCACGGCACAGCGGACACACCAGGAACCGCGGTGTTGGCCGTCGAATGGCGCTAGCTGCGCAGCATTTGTGCACCGCCGCCGTCAGTGTCAGCCAGTTTGCCGTGGCATACGGAGCTCCATCGCAGTCTTTAACACTGGTAGCATGCCGCGACAGCGTGGACGTGAACCGTATGTGCAGTTGACGGACTTTGAGCGAGGGCGTTAGTGGGCATGCGGGAGACCGGGTGGACGTACCGCCGAATTGCTCAACACGTGGGGCGTGAGGTCTCCACAGTACATCGATGTTGTCGCCAGTGGTCGGCGGAAGGTGCACGTGCCCGTCGACCTGGGACCGGACCGCAGCGACGCACGGATGCACGCCAAGACCGTAGGATCCTACGCAGTGCCGTAGGGGACCGCACCGCCACTTCCCAGCAAATTAGGGACACTGCTGCTCCTGGGGTATCGGCGAGGACCATTCGCAACCGTCTCCATGAAGCTGGGCTATGGTCCCGCACACCGTTAGGCCGTCTTCCGCTCACGCCCCAACATCGTGCAGCCCGCCTCCAGTGGTGTCGCGACAGGCGTGAATGGAGGGACGAATGGAGACGTGTCGTCTTCAGCGATGAGAGTCGCTTCTGCCTTGGTGCCAATGATGGTCGTATGCGTGTTTGGTGCCGTGCATGTGAGCGCCACAATCAGGACTGCATACGACCGAGGCACACAGGGCCAACACCCGGCATCATGGTGTGGGGAGCGATCTCCTACACTGGTTGTACACCACTGGTGATCGTCGGGGGGACACTGAATAGTGCACGGTACATCCAAACCGTCATCGAACCCATCGTTCTACCATTCCTAGACCGGCAAGGGAACTTGCTGTTCCAACAGGACAATGCTCGTCCGCATGTATCCCGTGCCACCCAACGTGCTCTGGAAGGTGTAAGTCAACTACCCTGGCCAGCAAGATCTCCGGATCTGTCCCCCATTGAGCATGTTTGGGACTGGATGAAGCGTCGTCTCACGCGGTCTGCACGTCCAGCACGAACGCTGGTCCAACTGAGGCGCCAGGTGGAAAAGGAATGGCAAGCCGTTCCACAGGACTACATCCAGCATCTCCACAAGCGTCTCCATGGGAGAATAGCAGCCTGCATTGCTGCGAAAGGTGGATATACACTGTACTAGTGCCGACATTGTGCATGCTCTGTTGCCTGTGTCTATGTGCCTGTGGTTCTGTCAGTGTGATCATGTGATGTATCTGACCCCAGGAATGTGTCAATAAAGTTTCCCCTTCCTGGGACAATGAATTCACGGTGTTCTTATTTCAATTTCCAGGAGTATATATATATATATATATATATATATATATATATATATATATATATATATATATATATATATCCCGAATTTGCTGTTCCATGCCTTCGTGGATTTATATATATATATATATATATATATTCCACTGCTTTATTCAGTAACTGATTCTCTCCTATATATATTAGGGCTTTCGTTGTTATCATAGCTATTACTTTATAATTTTTACATCTCCTTGAAGAAGAGGTTACGGCAGAGAGAGCATTATCTGGACAGGGCAACATTTAGGAAGGAAGTCGGACACATTCTTTCCACTGCACTGTATTTCGGCTTCTAAATTTAAGGTAATCACGGAAAATCTACAGAATACTGTACTAAAACACAGTGTCATAGCTATGTGAAGTACTGCATGTAATTTAATACTATGTATTGCAAAACCAGTACATTACTTGCAGTACTCATTCTGTTTTGATGGTACCTATCTAACATTAATGTGAGATGTGCTGTTTAGCTTACTAAATTATAAAATATTTCTTATTCAGTATCCGCAGCAGAATGTTATTTATCACTTCTCTTTAAACCATACATTGCAGTTGTTTGCTGTTTTCAAATGTTTAAGAATTTCTAGGTATTTAGTTTATACACAACATAACTATTAATTATGTGATGTTACTTTAAATGATAGGTGGAAAATTTTCATATGTGGTAAACTGACCAAAGCATTCATTGTTTATTTGCGTACCAAAAAATTTAGCTAGGTGAAAATATATTGCTTCATCCTGGCTGTTCCGTGATCTTAAACCGTATTCCACAGAGTCAGCATGATTAAAGTCATACTATGTAAAATCCTTTATTTAACTGTTAGGAGACATGAACAGATTGTGCCCTTGTGTAATCCGTGTAAATTAAATTTAAGCTAATATTTGTGCAGTTTCTAGAATAACCGTAGATATTCAGGCAGTCATTATATTCGTCATACCGTTCTTAGTTACAAAAACTGAAAGTAAGTTTGCGACCCAATCCCGAGTACCACACGGGTGTTTGGGATCCACATCAGGTCGAATTAAAGGAAGATATCGAATGAACTCTGAAGCAAGCTGTTAGGTACGTCACCAGTAGATGAGATCAACACATGAGTATTACGGAGATACTTCATGAAGACAACTGGGAATCCCTGGAGTGGAGACGACGTTCGTTTGCTAAACACTATTAAAAAAATTAGAGAATAGGCACTTGCGGGTTACTGCGGATTGATTCCACTGTGGCCAACGTATATTTTGCCTAAAGTACGCGAAGACAAGCGAACAGAAATTAGGGCTCATACTGAGGCATACAGTAGTCGGTTTTCCCTCGGTTCATTTGTGAGTGGGACGGGAAGGTGAAATAGTAGTGGCACATGGTACCCTCTGCCACACAGCATCTGATGGCTGGCAGAGTACCTATGTACATGCAGACGTAGATGTAAAGCCGGCCCGACTCATGTCAACTCGATCGATAAAGGATATGAGTCTTGCAACGTAGTTACGTCCAGTAAGAGCGTAATTTCGTCGTCTCCTCTTGCCGCTCGAGGCTATGAGTTAATATCGATACTAAATTGTTTGCGTGGGCAGGTAATCAGGCTGCAGTTTGCTCCTCTAATTAGAGGTGCAGCTCAGTGTTTAAATATAACTTATAGGCTATTAAATCTTTTTGTGTTAGCAATTTCAGCACCGCATCGTGTCTAAACATCAATTTCAGTAGCGAATCATTACAACTCAAAGCGTCAATAGTAACGTAATGAAATTAGGTGTCTAGAAGCGAATAAAATGCGCAAAACGTCAACTCTAACGTGAATTTGGCTGTCACTTAAAATGCCTATTGATTTAACATGGTTTTATGGCGTCACTGGGCGTTCTGTAGACGAATGAAATTTGAGTAACATGGTAGGTATTCTGGTAAGTTTAGACACCAGCTCTGGTCTTGTTGTAGGTGCGCAATACTTTCGCTATAGGTTACTGACTGGTAAAATTGAAAATACGGGTCTCTTATCGACTGTACAGTAGAATTTTAATACATTATAGTATGTCCACCACATGTGAGTTACGAATTACGCTCAGAGAAGATTTTGCTGCTTTATCACATGCCACAATTTTAAAAATGTGTGCATGCATACACCAATTATCCCAAACGTAGGTGTTCTTTCTGATATCCAGCCATCAGACGCGGTAATTACAAATATATGTATGAAGAATCGTTGTGTATGTACTATACATTCTAAACCGAAGAAATTCTTAGTTGCTGCTAAAGTGAACAGCTAGTTGGTTTATCTGCAGAAAATGTGTGAGGCACAGACTATATTTTTCAAAGATTCAAGTCCGTTGTATTGTGGTGCACATATTTTAGGTCTAAAACCTAAAATGAATCATTGTATTAAATATTTGTCATTTATGTGTACTATGAAAATGTTTATGGCGCTTTGTAAAAAGAAGTCAAAGAATAAATTTAAATAAAATCGATTGTATTCCAACTCAATTCTGCGTTGCACTTATTTTTCTTCTTATTCGAATTGGGACCATTTCGACCTAAAGAGATACATTTTACGGAAGCAAAATAAACTGTTCTGCTGCTACTAAAGTGTCACACATACATGATATCACACTGGTCTAGGCATTCTTCCTGATTCCAACAAATGGATGTGATCATGATTTACAAAAGTGTCAGATATTTCAAAATTTTGGCGCGTGAAAAAGGTAAATTGTGCCGTATTCCTCTTGTAAATGGCTAAACGGCAGAAATTGCAATAGCCAGTTTTACGAACAAATAATTTTTGACATTCAAAGGCGACGATAACATCTTTTAAAAGTTATATTTTTGTTGACCAAATGCTATCCATTTGATAGCAGATGTTGGGTATAAAGTTAACTGCGTTTAATTCAGGTCACCACGTCTGTATAATGATCGTTGAGTTTCTATTGGTTACCGCATTGGCACATTCGGCCACGGAGTGGTGCAATTTGTGGTACATGGCTGAATTAATTACGTGATGCTGTTTGGCTCCTGATACTGATCGTTGATAGATTGAAAGTCAAGGATTTTTGCGTTAGGAGGGAGTTATAATATTCCTTCGGTAACGAATTAATCAAGTTTTATGTTAATATTTATGGTTCGTGAATTCTCCACTTGGTTACAAGGTGTGTCCGTCATAATGATACGAATTTACAGTGACAATAGAAAAGGCTATCTCTATCAGACGAAGATAGGATACCATTGTTTGTCAAGGACTGAATCAAAAATTATAGACAGAAGTTACAAAATTTCCAATTTGCAATTAATCTGATGTTTATGTAAAACTCCACGTATGCACATTTTTGTGTTTAGTGTAAAACTAAAAAAAAACAATTTTGTTTTTGAGTTTATCTACATGAAACATTATATTCAAAACAGTCGTTCGAGATGAGACTGCTCTCACCCCCCCCCCTCGCCCCCCCTCCCCCAGACACACACACTTTCTACTGTATGTAGGTGAGACATCTTCGCACGAAGCTGTATCCAATCGAGCAACGACAGTATTTTCAGAAGGAATCTTTCACTCTACAACGAAGTTTTTGATATTTTCGGAATTTGCTAGCGTATTAAACCTGTGTCCCGAACCCGGATTCAAACTTCTGCTGTAGTTTCCCTCATCGACTGATCCATCCGGAAATGACAGACGACTCACCCTTATAGGTTTACAGATACACTGGCTGAAGAAAAGCTCTGACGGCGGACGTGGGTCGTAACACAATGGTAAAGCACTGCCCGCTAATGGTGAGGTTCCACGTTCCAGTCTCGGTCAGGCAAAGAGTTTTGGACGGCCAGGAAGTTCCAAAAGGCTAGTGTTATCTTTATTAGAAATTATAACAGACAGCGAGAATTGCTGACAGTGGATTCTCTTCAGTTTCGACAGGCCTATGGAACATAACATGCCACAATGAAGACCTATATGGTAACAGGCCAGATGAATGACCTAGCTGTAGGTTCTCCTCTGTCTCTTTTTCAATAGGGACTGTATGATTTCACGAATGAGATGCTCATTTACAATGGCACTCCATATAAACAGTCTGATCAAAAGCATCCTGAACCTGTTAGTGGACATTAATATGGGCTATGTCCACTCTTAGATTTTTGGCGGCTTGAACTCCACTGAGGATAGTTTCATTGAGGTGTCTGAATTTCTGTGGAGGAGTGGCAGCAATTCTTCCTAAAGAAGGTCGTGATGTTGTACGCTGTGGTTTGGGGCGAAATCGACCGTGTAACTCATGCCAGAGGTGCTCCGTTGGGTTCCGTTTGGGACTCTGCGCAGTCCAGTCCAGTCCATTTCCACAAACCAAAGCCTCATGGGTGCTGCTTCATGAGAGGGTGCATTGTCATGCTGACACGATGACAGTCTCCGAACTGATCGTCTACTGTAAGCAGTGAACAAAGCTGCAAAATGTGTTCATGTCCTTCCACATTTAGCGTTTTATTAATGGGTACCACCCCCTAACAACCAGAAGTACACCCATAAAGAAACACCACTTCCTCTGTACTTCACATTTGGCAGTAGTGTAATATTGCTACACCACGAAGATGACGTGCTACAGATGCGAAATTTAATCGACAGGAAGACGATGCTGTGATATGCAAATGATTAGCTTTTCAGAGCATTCACACGAGGTTGGCGGGAGCGACACCTTCAATGTTCTGACATGAGGAAAGTATCCGACCGATTCCTCATACAAAAACAGCAGTTGACCGGCGTTGCCTGGTGAAACGTTGTTGTGATGCCTCGTGTAAGGAGAAGAAATGCGTACCACCACGTTTCCGACTTTGAGAAAGGTCGGATTGTAGCCTATCGCGATTGCGGTTTATTGTATCGCGACATTGCTACTCGCGTTGCTCGAGATCCAATGACTGCTAGCAGAATATGGAATCGGTGGGTTCAGGAGGGTAATACGGAACGCCGTGTTTGATCCCAACTGCCTCGTACCATTAGCAGTCGAGATGACAGGCATCTTATCCGCATGGCTGTAACGGATGGTGCAGCCACGTCTCGATCCCTGAGTCAACAGATGGGGACGTTTACAAGACAACAACCATCTCCACGAACAGTTCTACGACGTTTACAGCAGCATGGACTATCAGCTCGGAGCCCATGGCTGCGGTTACCCTTGACGCTGCATCACAGACAGGAGCGTCTGCGATGGTGTACTCAACGACGAACCTGGGTGCACGAATGGCAAAACGTCATTTTTTTCGGATGAATCCAGGTTCTGTTTACAGCATCATGATGGTCGCACTCGTGTTTGGCGACATCGCGGTGAACGCACATTGGAAGCGTGTATTCGTCATCGCCATACTGGCGTATCACCCGGCGTGATGGTATGGAGTGTCATTGGTTACACGTCTCGGTCACCTGTTGTTCGCACTGACGGCACTTTGAACAGTGGACGTTACATTTCAGAGGTGTTACGACCCGTGGCTCTACCCTTCATTCGATCCCTGCGAACCCCCACATTTGAGCAGGAAAATGGACGACCGCATGTTGCAGGTCCTGTACGGGCCTTTCTGGATACAGAAAATGTTCGACTGCTGCCCTGGGCAGCACATTCTCCATATCTCTCACCAATTGAAAACGTCTGGTCAATGGTGGCCGAGCAACTGGCTCGTCACAATACGCCAGTCACTACTCTTGATGAACTGTGGTATCGTGTTGAAGCTGCATGGGGAGCTGTTCCTGTACGGGCCATCCAAGCTCTGTTTGATTCAATGCCCAGGCGTATCAAGGCCATTATTACGGCCAGAGGTAGTTGTTCTGGATACTGATTTCTCAGGATCTATGCACCCAAATTGCATGCAAATGTAATCACATGTCAGTTCTAGTATAATATATTTGTCCAATGAATACCCGTTTATGATCTTCATTTCTTCTTGGTGTATCAATTTTAATGGCCAGTAGTGTAGTTACTGTTTTCCAAGTATTTGGTAGGCTCATATTCTTCCACCGGATAGCGACAGGGTATAGAGTGATTCATCACTCCAAGTCACAAGTTTCCAGTCATTACACCAACTCGAGCGTCACTTGGCACTGTGTACAGATACGTTTGGGGTATAAGGAGCTGCTAGACTGTTATTTCCCATTTTTTTTAGCTCCTTACTCAGAGTGATTGCGTTAAACGAAATGCCGATAGGACTTTGGAACATACGAGTGATTCCTACTTTCTTGCATTTTTTTTACAACCACCCTCCGCAGTGCTCGATGGCCACTGTCCATCAGTATGTAAGGTATGTGCCTGGTCTTGGTTTAGCTGCGAGTTTTGCTTCGCGTTTTCACTTCACAATCGCGTTATCTGCAGTCGACTCTGACAGTTTCAGAAAAAAAAAATGTTCAAATGTGTGTGAAATCTTATTGGACTTAACTGCTAAGGTCATCAGTCCTTAAGCTTACACACTACGTAACCTAAATTATCCTAAGGACAAACACACACACTCATGTCCGAGCGAGGACTCGAACCTCCGCCGGGACTACCCGCGCAGTCCATGACTGCAGCGCCTTAGACCGCTCGGCTAACCCCGGGAGGCACAGCTTTAGAATACTTAAAATACCCCTCAGCTGCCCCAGTTCGAAGTCTCTTAGCTCTCCTGACGGACTCATTCTGTTGTTACTGCTTCTCTACTGACAACACGATACTCTCCGTCTGCTTTTGTACTGGCGGAGCCACCTCTCCCTACATCTAGTGCTAAGTTTGGCATTACATAGACCTGTCCGGATATTTTTGATCAGACAGTGAATGCACAGCTATTAAGTGGTATATTTTGCAACAACACACACACAGATGCAGTGATGTGCAATAAGCAGATTTGTATCTAATATCAAATCGCTAACTAAACTCATTAACACAGTCACTGAAAATCCGTGTTGATGGCAGTTCCCAAAGAGAATCTGTAAACAACCGGGAAGTGCATGTCGGAGAGTGACAACGTGTGGTCCTTCAGCACAGATCGGCCATCGAGATGATCGAAAGCAATTTTCTGGGAAAATTTTAATGACAGTGTCACAAAATGAAAGAAATAATTAAATATTTCCCATTGTGTCGTGTATCATAATTTCTTTCCTTTTGATTCACACGGTGAGTGTAGGAAGGAAGATTGTGTCAGCACCTCTGTGTATCTTATCTTTTAAGTATCTAAGGGAACTGAACATAGGATTTCCAGGAACTTCGGTTAACTTTAGTTCTTCGTAATTTGTCAGTATTCTTTCGCGATTTCTTTTGTATGGGTTCGGCTGAACTTTCAACATACTCCTATGGATGTCACAAAAATCTGCGTGTGTTGGACTGGCTGTCCGTGCCTCATATACAATCAATAAAATAGCTGCCGCTCAACAGGGAACTAATAGGATGGGAGTGGCCATAGAAAACATGAGACATTGGTGTATTACTTCACAAAAGATAACAAATAGGGTGTTTATTAACTATGAAATGATACAGTGGACCATAGTGATCTCTGTACATTACGAAGTTCTCTACTGACATATATTTGATTATCAAATTATTACTGCATCAGCTCAATTACAAACAATGCAGAGAATTAGAAAACTTCAATCGTTGTAGGTGAAAATACAAATATATCCCGTGAATCCCTTAGCAAAAACTGAATAATTCGGGTGAATGGGGCAAGACTGTAGTCTGTACATGATTTATGGTGATGTGAATCTACGGTGATTGCGCACTGATTGTTTGTGTCTGCCAGAAAAACGAAAAAATCCCTGTCCTCCCTCTTGTAAGAAGCATTTCCGAGTGATTCGTAATTAGGCTGCAGATGCTTGCGAAATATTGGTGGTCGAAATGCGGTTAGCCTTAAAAGCGTGCCTACAAACGGATTTCAATCTTCGCAGTGTGCTCGCTATCGTTATGATCCCTCTCCATATGCAGTTCCCGGATGTGTGTTGCGAAGTGGATGCCATGATATGCTGCAGACACTAATACATCTGTTTGTCTCTATGTCAAGTCTTCTCTTCAGTCTCCAGAATCTAAGTCTGCTCTCAGCCGTGCCTGTACTAGACGTGTCCTCGAACAGAAGACGCCTTTTCTATTGAAACTGGGTTCGTTCTCCGTCATGTAAGTCCACACTTCCTGAAAATTGATGCCTTGACATCCGCTACTCAGCTATTTGTTTAGGTTAGCCAATGAGGAGACCTCTTAACTTTTTAGGCCAGAGATCATCCACATTGCTGAGAGTGATGAAAGATCGTCAGCCCTGAGCTATACAAAAAGAAAACGATTTCTGTTAACAAAGCCGACCACCTACTTCTCATGGAACGCTAAGATGTTTTCCATCACCTACTGCCTCTCACAAGGTGTTCCCAGAAGGCGAGAACTCAGTGGAAAACAAAATTCCTTTTAATTGGTTGAACATTTATCATCACCTTGAAGTAGGATCTTTAGAATGGTCTTTAAGCATGTGTAACCAATTCATCCAAAAGCATATTTTATGATTCCGAAGCGAAGCTATTAATGAACATGAACCCTCCTAGCCTGTATAGGCTTTCTGAACTACATATGCTAGATGTAGCTATCCGTGCAGTTGTTCGTCACTCACTGCTCCAAATTACAAACTCTCTGGTAAGTTGCACATTTTAATTAAAAGCAAGACTAAATGAAAATAAAAAAAAATGTTATTTCAAACTCAGTAAAAAGATAAAAGATCTATCTTACACAGTGATTAATTATATCCTTTCATGTCTGCAGTAGGTTTTTAAACCAATACACCAATTTGTTGGTATTCTGTCACAGGTAATGTTCAAGTCTAATGCTAACCCTATAGAATGACTGGAGACTGGCCACTCAGACATGCATAGCACAAAACTATTTTCAATTCCAAGGGACTCGGTATAAACAAGTGAGTGGCTTAGCTATTGGATCTGGTCTCACTCCACTTGTGCCAGAAACAATCATGGACCATTTTAAACAACACTTTTTAAATAAAGAGCCATTGAGTTCAAATATAAAATACTGGTTCAGATATGTAGATGATGTCGTGTGTCTGTGGACAAGCTCTACAAGACAACTTTTCATAAATTAAACTGTAAACAGAAAAAAAAATATTCAGTTCAAAATGGACATTGACAAGAAATCGATAAACTTCTTAGACTTAACCGTTGACACCATCACACAAACACATTGTTTCAAAATTTAGGAAAAACTACAGTTACAGGCAAAATGACTCCGCTTTGCTCTCAGTATTATTTAATACAGAAACTTAGAGCTTTTCACTGAATGGCGCACCGTTTCATTTCTATTCTCGTGTTCCAAAGGAGATTTCAGATCACAGTTACACTAAACTTTATCGATTCAACAAGTGGCTAAAATCCTGGCTTGACTGAGCACATTTTGCACAGGGAACAAAAATTGAAATTAATACAACTCCTCTTTGCTCCTTCTGCTGCTCTTTCCACTGTCTGCAGGAACGAGAGCATGATAACACACATAGGAGCGTGGCAAAAACAGTGATATGCTGCAACTACAGAACTTCGTACTCTCTGAAGAACCCCACATCTTTGTATATTTTCAATAGCAAAGAGTAAGGAACTCGTGGTGTTGTGGTTAGCACTTCTGCTTTCCGACAGACCCTAGGTTAGATTCCTGGTCGGGTCGGGGATTTTCTTCACTCGGGACTGGATATGTGTGTTGTTATCATCAACATCATCATCGAGGCGCAAGTCGCTGACGTGGCATCTTCTAAAGAGATTCTCACCAAGCGGTAGAATTCCCCAGAAGGGGACGCACATTTCATTTCATCTCAGTAGCATATATAAGACCCAGTTACTAGCCAACACTGGAGTTCACATAATTACTTGCCCTCATTAAGGTAAATTTTATGTTGATTACTCAGGCAGAGACATAGAAACTAGGCTGGCTGAACATGAACGCAGCTGGAGATTGCAGAATTATGGATTCACATTTGCTGAGCATGTATGCCTACTGAGTGAGGGCCACAGTTACCAGCCACAGTCCATTGGCGTTCACGTATCAAACAAAGAACAAATCTCTCCTCACATACTAATTTTTTTTATTGGGATTGTTAATTTAGTGCAAATTGTTATATATACACTGTTGTTTCTTAGTTTAGTGTTAATGTTTTCCTGGTTTGTTCCCTTCATATTTACTTACTGTTCAGCTTCTTATCTTTTTAACTTCAATACCATCACATTGTCAAAGATGACATTTACTAAGCGTTCGTGCATCAGTCTACATAAACAACATGTTTTCCAGTGTTGCTTATAAATGTTGAAACTTCTTGATGACGAGATTAAGTTAAGGCTTGATAATGGCCTTGTAAGCCAAAAACAGGTAACTAAATAAAATGCTCCTATAGAACATACCTAATATTTTGCCTCTCGTTTATTAAAAGAATTCCAGTTGCGCTCTGCACAACTGCAAATCAGCAATAGGCTTGCACGTAAGTTATATTCAATGATAGTAAACACAACTGAAATTACATTAGATGAAAAAGATGCATACTCCAGAAAGGTTTTATATACAACTTATAAAGAACAAAACACGTATTAAGGACATAATAATAGCCACAAAGAATGCTGTGGGTGCTGCCAAAGTTGACATTAATACAAAACATGGTTCAAATGACTCTGAGTGCTATGGGACTTAACTGCTGTGGTCATCAGTCCCCTAGAACTTAGAACTACTTAAACCTAACTAACCTAAGGACATCACACACATCCATGCCCGAGGCAGGATTCGAACCTGCGACCGTAGCGGTCGCGCGGTTCCAGACTGTAGCGCCTAGAACCGCTCGGCCACTCCAGCGGGCAACATTAATACAAAAATTGCAATAGCACAGAAAATAAATGGCATATTAGAAATGTGGTAGGTATATGATTAAGAAATGGAAGGCTGGGCTTAATTGCTGGCACGGTTAAGTTAAACATTCTTTATTCAAATTTCGTAAGAAAAATAGAATGTACGCCGAAGCATAGGCGCATCTTTCGCCAATAGCAACTTCACCATATGAAATCAGGTGTGAGGACTCTTGCGAAAAGGACCAACTGTGTAGTCAGGAACAGAGATCTGTGTGAGTCGCAGGCCCTTAACTGGCAGCGCCAACAACAGTTCATTTTTTGGCTTCTGCCATAAAGGAAGAAGGCAGGCTAAAGTGAGCTACCAAAGACGCTGTGACTTTCAAACTCACGATTTTTTGGCAAAGATTCTCTCTTCAGCTGAAAACAACTCATTACTACCACTACGAAATTTCAGATTTCTAAACTGACTGCGATACTTAAATCGGAATTTTTTGACCCTAAAAGAATTTATCACCTTACAATGAACACCAAAACTGAAAATGTTTCGGTAACTTAAAAGGGAGCTCTATGGTTTGAAGGCATAAAATAACAAGATCTTCTAAATATTTAAATTAGTTGAAACTTGAAAATTGGCAAGTAAACCGAATTAATAATAGACCACGACTTAGATGATACAAGTAGTACACAGATAAACAGAGAACCAATTGTACCAGCCACTCAACGACACCCAGTATCTAGTATTACATTTACCAATCTGACCCACTAACAGGAGCATACTTAGCCTCAATGTAAAAGCACTACTGTGCATCATATGAATAACTGCGTATTAGGCAGTTCTAGGTTTTTGGCAGTAACCTGGTAGTAACGTACCTAGCCTGAGGTGGAAAACGCGCAACATGTAATCCCTTAGTCAGTAACCAGAGGCTGGATCTATTCACAATTAATTGATAATTGACCTTATCCTAGGACTACAGAGCTCACTCAACATATCTGAGTGTCGCCACACTATTAGCTTGCGCTAAGGAACCAGAAAACTGTCTGCTTATTACGGGTAAACAAGTCAGCAACCATGACATGGCTGCTAACGTCGTTTGCAATAGCCAGCACAGAGGACACAAACTGACACTCAGACACACTCACAGAGTAGCCTCTCCACTATAACGGTCAGCACAACCTTCGGGTTACACATACAGTAATGAAAGCAAAAATGACTTAACAGTTAAATGAGCAACTTCCGAAAGCAACTACTTAATGCAGAGACCTCCTCAGTGCGGCATTCACAAACTTAGCTAAACACACGTAATGCCTAAACCTGGCCGAGTATAAACGACGCAACGAAAGTATCGACTCAGATCCCAGTTCAACGAGGTAATGACAGTAGCAACCTGCAATGGTAACAATGAAGAGAAAAGACAAACAATTTAAAACAACGCCCATGATTCAATTTCTCTGCTTGTTCTACTCAGTACATCCGTACTGGAAAGACCTATTAGCCCAACAACGCCGCCTCTGGCAGTCATTACCAGAAAACTATCACTGTCCAGCAGGCGTTGCACACCCTCCCAGACCACATGACGAAGAGAGACTGCTGCCAATGGCCGAGCGCGCCTCCTCAGCTTGGAGTGCTCACATGACCACACCAAACCCTGCTGCATGAGTACGGCACCACAAGAACGGTGCCACGCTCCATAAATGTGGCGATTCAAATTGCAGGATGGATGAACACCCGAAACAGAAAGAGAAATCAATACCAGAAAATTCAGTACATTTAAATCGAATAATCACAGGAGAATATAGAAAAACAAAGCCTGAAACAGTAGATACAAGGGTGATGTGGGTAATACATTAGTAATTATGTATGAGGAAACACACATTGAGAATACTTTAGAATTTTTTGAGGAAATTACAGAACAGTCCAAAACAGACTAAATCCACAAATTTCAGGATGAGCTCAGGCCACACTTAAAGGAGACTATCACCTGTTGAGAAAGTAGTAATCGCATACTGTTATTGAAGGTCATTGATTAATTGTGGTACTGTAAATTTGCACGAAGAATAGGTGATGAAATGATGCTTGGATTCAGTTTGCAGCTGACGTCGCAGTCACATTAATACATACAGGGTGGTTATAATTAAACGTCCGCTACTTGAGAGCGCCCCCATGGAAAACGTGTGATCGCAGGACAATGAGTCTTTGTGGAAACATTTGAAACGACGCACGGAAGATAAATAACGAACAAATCATTGACTGAGTTACATTTTAATTTAGATATGAGAGAGTAACATTTGTTGATATCGTACCATGTTTACTTCCAGGTTACAAACATTGCTCATTGTGACGACCATCAGCATCCACAAGAGACTGGAATCGCACTAGAGACACACTGTCACAATTACAAGCAACACTTTTCGAACGGTGGACCATGAAATACCCCGCTGTCGTCACACAGTTTGTGCACTCCTTCAATATCGCTCATTGCGTCCAGCGTTCTCAGCTATGGCAACCGTAAGTTTATAACATTCCTGTCTGCTACGGCTATACCATAACCCTAAAGTTGGAGGCAGCTTGCGAAATAAAACTACCTTGTTAAAGAAATTATGGCATAACGCAACATAGCACTGTTACCCTCTGAGAGGAATTTTGTTATATTGACCGCGTTGTACCTAACGGAAGTGGCTTATCGGAAATGAAAGTCAGAATTACTTAAATATTCAAACAGTAGCAAATAATATTTTACCTAGCTACACTGTTTAAAGAATAAAGGAAACGGTCGCCAGCCTAATTAGGCAAGAGAATGATTAACATTCTTGTTTAAGAAAACAGTTATTAGTAACTTTAACGGACAAACACAACCTATATTTTAACACACACGAGTGCAATGAACTCTGACACGTGCATATGCCCACGGTTAAGACTGGAAGCTGACAGAGCAGGACAGACTATTTGCATAAATATAACAGATAACGGAACACACTATTACTTTCAAGGCTTATTCAAACCGAATAAGTTTTGTAACGTTACTATTAACATTCACTGCAGAATCATAAATTGGACATAGGTTAAGTTTCTCTCAGTTAAATACTTTACTGTTTAAAATGAAAGTTAATTGGAATCCACTAACAGGTTGCTTCTCACTATCTTTTGAATAAAGAAATTGTTGTTTTCATAAATAGTGGGCTTCCCGTTACTTGTTACCTAGCATTAGCACAATTGACAAACTGTGGATCCTGTTATACTATTAATATGCGTTTCCAATACACAAGAGAGACAAACACGTAGCAGACATGTAACTTTCCACGATTGCAGTTTTCCACTTTTACTACAGTGAAACACAATGTTGACAAATTTGCAAGAAACTGACTCACCTTTTAAAAATTACTACAGGCAGCACTAAGATCATTAACTAAGCAAAACTTTATAAGCCTCAGTTATGAGAATTTTAGTTTTTAAAATAAACAACAAATTGTCTGTATTACCACAGTCTTCTGCTTTCAAGTAAATGATTAAATAGGTGACTTTGAAACTTCAGAAGACTACATTTACTTCCTCCCACAATTTCATGAAATCCACAGTAAATCTGAATATTCCCTTCTTACCAAAGATCAAAGAACATTATTTATTTGGCTTTGAGGCTTTCATTTTTCCTACATACTAGGATACTCGGTAATCATAGTTCAAATGGAGAGGAACCTGAGAGGTGTTGTGATAGGGAAAAAATCAAGGTAGGTACATGAATTCATGAATTCAGTTATAAGTTACCTTATATTTGTGCACACTAAAACATCCAATGAGCTGATCCTTCACTGTACATTATTACAGTATTCCGTTACAGTGATTGCGGAATGTGGTGGCAACTGCATGTTGGTAGGTGGATTTGTAGGCAGAATTACTGCACTCTGTCCCTTCTTGTTGGCGATGATGGATACAAATTCCAGAATCGTTCCAGCTATTTATCCATCCATCCGAGGCATTGGGAAGTGGCAGAAAAAGCCTCTCTCGGAACCAGCACAATATACAACTCTTTCGTGGCAGTGCACAGTTTGGTAGCTCGTCTCCGACTGACTCTTGGTTCCACCTTTTCTACCTAGTCCAACCACAATTTGCGCGCGCTACACAGTTCCGTTCCCGAGGGGAGCCACAACACCTTTTATATATAAGATAACTAAGAACCCTAAGTGAATGTCAGCAGCTTACATAACAAGAAACAGACATTTTAAATAAAACAGAACATTTGCACATATTAGTATTTCTTCAAGAAATTATTCACATAGAAATTACAATTATATACAGTAAGTTTTGTTCCCTGCAAATGAAACAAAGAATTTAAGTGGCAGATATACTACATTGCATAGAATCAAACCATGACATCAAAGTTTTTACAAAGAAAGGAGTATACAATTTCGTGTTATCTATTCAAACACATTTACAGAAGCTCAACGATGTAACATTAAATAAAACAAAAGGCAAAAATAAATCAATAGAGTATTAGAGCTATGTTGTTACAAGTTATTCAACGATTTGTGGCGCAATTGGCAGTCGGCCTCTCTCAGGAGCTATCCCCATATAGCCAGTTAATTCGAGTTTCCGGAAAATGTTCTTCTGCCCCGTTGCAGAAAGAGGACCACCGCGTATTCCTTTACTGCATCGATACTTGCGGAGAGCAGCGGCACTGTTGCTGTTGCTTTGATAAAACAGCTTTGCTAGTAAAGCCCTCCTCATCCAGTCCAGACCAGTGTTGGCTGCCTGCAACCGTAATCCACAATGATGCTAGTGTTTGAACACTACGTCGCCGTACCAGTAGCGGGCCTAACGACGACAAAAAAAAAAAAAAAAAAAAAAAAAAAAGGCTCTGAGCACTATGGGACTTAACATCTTAGCTCATCAGTCCCCTAGAACTTAGAACTACTTAAACCTAACTAACCTAAGGACATCACACACATCCATGCCCGAGGCAGGATTCGAACCTCGAACGTGCGACCGTTGCAGTCCCGCGGTTCCGGACTGCAGCGCCTAGAACTACGCGGCCACCGCGGCCGGCTAGGATTCTTAACATTTGGTAACACTAACTACATTGACCAACAGGAGAAAGGGAGCAGAAGGACTAATGGTACGGGTGGCGCATCGTGCTTGCTCGCACTTCAAATCAGCAGCCTCTGTGCAAGTGAACGCTAGGGCATTAAGTCCGCCTGGCCGTGGACAGCACACACTGGGCTAAATCATTAGGCGAGGCAGCACTGGTCGTCTTAGGCAACAGCAGCCAAGCTGCGCGAAGTGTATTCGCGCACTGCCTCGCACACCGCAACCCCTTTCAGACCACTCGAACGGGCAACGCACCTGAAGGGCTCTGCTAAGTACCGTAAACTTCTGTTTAGATGTCCCTGCGGCCGTAGTGATAACGCCGCTGTAAACATTTGCAGGAGGGGACTTGGCAGCAGTGTCCGCGAGGGGCAAGTCGTCGGCAGAGGGGCAGCAACGTTCTTGCTGCCCGCTGCTGCTACTGGCGCATCCAGCCAACTTCCGATCGGCGGGCGCCAGCGGACGCTAAACCGATTACTGGCGCCAGTCCGGCTGCGACTGCTCCGCACTGCTGTGCTGTGCTGCTGTGGCGAGCACGAGTAGAGAGAGAGAGAGAGAAGGAGGGGGAGAGACGGACAGAGACAGAGAGCAATGGCCGGCTCCTGCGAGCGTGGCCGAGTTCTGCTGGCCGCTAAGAGGATTACCTCACGGTGTACCGTGGGCCACCGGGTCGCGAGCTGCAGTTGTAGGGCAAAACTGTCGATCTCAATCTGTACTTGCTCCCGACCCACGAATCTCTGCGCTCAATTGGGACGTCATTTTCAGCATGGTTAACCGAGAAGCGGTCACTCGTACCAGTGAGGCTCTGTGTCCCTTCCTCTGCTCCCTATGAGTGCCCCTTACCTGAGCCACAATACTCGTTAAATTCTGGCAGCAGATGGACAGAAATCGGTTGTAGCGCTACGGTACACATCTAAACTGTTGTACGTGCCACAGATGGCAAACGGGATGGGAACATCCCCGATATCACCTGTTATAGTTTGTAAAGCAT
This sequence comes from Schistocerca nitens, assembly GCF_023898315.1. Taxonomy (NCBI): domain Eukaryota; kingdom Metazoa; phylum Arthropoda; class Insecta; order Orthoptera; family Acrididae; genus Schistocerca; species Schistocerca nitens. The sequence goes on along the minus strand of NC_064615.1, from coordinate 148,288,561 downwards.
AAAAAAGTAAATCTGAGATCAACCCTAAACCCGATTTGAATGCTGCACTGCTCCATTCTGCGGGATTTTATTGGAGGTAGTATTCCCTTGTTTTCCCCCGAATTTTTAGTCTACTCACTCAGCCACTCATAAGAGGACCTACAGTTTAAAAAGTACTCAAAAACCACAGTATTTTCCGCATTAACAGACACTACCAATGGTAAAAGAAGCGGTAAGTTACGGGTCCTGTACTCGCCCTCTGGTGGTTGGCTGGATGTTGACTGGACATTAATTTCTGATTCATTGCTACCTAGTCTCAGTGAAGTTTCACTTGTTTCGTCTCGTCCACCGTTAAATACACTAACGGAAGAAAAGTCGCTACACCAAAAATGATCAACGCAGAGTAATGAAATTTCTGGAATACTTTAGTGTATCCTCCTTGGTACACAAAACGTGTTAGAACACTGTTGCAGAAACACCGAAACAAACGTGCCAAATTTAAACAGACACAAAATCTCCAATATTGGCGATCTCTTACAGAAGCTCAAAATTTAGCGTGGACCTCAATGCGCGATGCTTATAACAGTTTCCACAACGAAACTTTGTTTCTAAACCTGGCAGAAAATCCAACGAGATTCGGGTCGTATGTGAAGTATGTTAGCGACAAGAAACAATCTACGCCTTCTCTGCACGTTGGCAATGGGGATACTGTCGAAGACAGTTACTAAGCTGTGTTACTAAACACAGGTCCTCCTACGACTGGCTGAGTCAGTACACTAAAAAGTCGGGGGAAAGCAAGGCAATACTACCTCCATTTCGAAAATGCCTTCACAAAAGAAGACGAAGTAAATATTCCGAAATACGAATCGAGAACAGCTGCCAACATCAGTATGTAGAAGTAAATATCCTCAGAGTAGTGAAGCAACTTAAATCACTTAATAAAAGCAAGTTTTCTGGTGCAGACTGTATACCAATTAGGTTCCTTTCGGAGTATACTGATGCATTAGCTTCATACTTAAAAATCATATACAACCGTTCGCTCGACGAAAGATCCGTACCCAAAGATTGGAAAGTCGCACAGGTCACACCAAAATCAAGAAATGTAGTAGGACTAATCCACTAAATTACAGGCCCATATCGTTAACGTCGATATGCAGTAGGATTTTGGAACGTATATTGTGTTCAAACATTATGAATTACCTCGAAGAAAACTGTCTATTGACACACAGTCAACACGGATTTAGAAAATGGTTCAGATGGCTCTGAGCACTATGCGACTTAACTTCTGCGGTCATCAGTCACCTAGAACTTAGAACTAACTAAACCTAACTAACCTAAGGAAATCACACACATACATGCCAGAGGCAGGATTCGAACCTGCGACCGTAGTGGTTGCTCGCTTCCAGACTGTAGCGCCTAGAACCGCACTGCCACTCCGGCCGGCACGGGTTTAGAAAACATCGTTCCTGTGAAACACAACTAGCTCTTTAGTCACATGATGTGTTGAGTGCTATTGACGAGAGATTTCAGATCGATATCTGATTTACAAAACACTTTTAACAATGTATCACACAAGCGGCTTGTAGTGAAATTGCGTGCTTATGGAATATCGTCTCAGTTGTGTGTATGGTGGTCTTCAGTCCTGAGACTGGTTTGATGCAGCTCTCCATGCTACTCTATCCTGTGCAAGCTTCTTCATCTCCCATTACCTACTGCAGCCTACATCCTTCTGAATCTGCTTAGTGTATTCATCTCTTGGTCTCCCTCTACGATTTTTACCCTCCACGCTGCCCTCCAATGCTAAATTGGTGATCCATTGATGCCTCAGAACGTGTCCTACCAACCGATCCCTTCTTCTAGTCAAGTTGTGCCACAAACTCCTCTTCTCCCCAATTCTATTCAATACCTCCTCATTAGTTATGTGATCTACCAATCTAATCTTCAGCATTCTTCTGTAGCACCACATTTCAAAAGATTCTATTTTCTTCTCGTCTAAACTATTTATCGTCCATGTTTTACTTCCATACATGGCTACACTCCATACAAATACTTTCAGAAACGACTTCCTGACAAATCTATACTCGATGTTAACAAATTTCTCTTCTTCAGAAACGCCTTCCTTGCCATTGCCAGTCTACATTTTATATCATCTCTACTTCGACCATCATCAGTTACTTTGCTCCCCAAATGGCAAAACTCCTTTACTACTTTAAGTGTCTCATTTCCTAATCTAATTCCCTCAGCATCACCCGACTTAATTTGACTACATTCCATTATCCTCGTTTTGCTTTTGTTGATGTTCATCTTATACCCTCCTTTCAAGACACTGTCCATTCCGTTCAACTGCTCTTCCAAGTCCTTTGCTGTCTCTGACAGAATTACAATGTCATCGGCGAACCTCAAAGTTTTTATTTCTTCTCCATGGATTTTAACACCTACTCCGAATTTTTCTTTTGTTCCCTTCACTGCTTGCTCAATATACAGATTGAATAACATCGGGGATAGGCTACAACCCTGTCTCACTTCCTTCCCAACCACTGCTTCCATGTCCCTCGACTCTTATAACTGCCATCTGGTTTCTGTAAAAATTGTAAATAGCCTTTCGCTCCCTGTATTTTACCCCTGCCACCTTTAGAATTTGAAAGAGAGTATTCCAGTCAACATTGTCAAAAGCTTTCCTTAAATCTACAAATGCTAGAAACGTAGGTTTGCCTTTCCGTAATCTTTCTTCTAAGATAAGTCGTAGGGTCAGTATTGCCTCACGTGTTCCAACATTTCTACGGTATCCAAACTGATCTTCCCCGAGGTCGGCTTCTACCAGTTTTTCCATTCGTCTGTAAAGATTTCGTCTCAGTTACGTGACTGCATTAATGATTTTCTGTCAGAGAGGTCACAGTTCGTAGTAACTGACGGAAAGTCATCGAGTAAAACAGAATTGATTTGTAGCGTTCCCCAAGGTAGTGTTATAGGCCCTTTGATGTTCCTTATTTGTATAAATCATGTGGGAGACAATCTGATCAGCAGTCTTACGTTGTTTGTCGATGACGCTGTCGTTTATCGACTAATTAAGTCATCATAAGATCAAACCAAATTGGAAAATGAAAATGTATCCGAATGGTGCGAAAATTGGCAATTAACCCTAAATAACGAAAAGTGTGAGGTCATCAACATGAGTTCTAAAAGGAATTCGTTAAACTTCGATTACACAATAAATCAGTCTAACCTAAAAGTCGTAAATTCAACTAAATACGTAGGTATTACAATTACGAGCAACTTAAATTAGAAGGAACACGTAGAAAATGTTGCGGGGAAGGCTAACCAAAGACTGCGTTTTATTGGCAGGACACTTATAAAATGTAACAGATCTACTAAGGAGACTGCGTATACTACGCTCGTCCGTCCTCCTTTAGAACACCGCTGCGTAGTGTGGGATCCTTACCAGATAGGACTGACGGAGTACATCGAAAAAGTTCAAAGGAGGGCAGCACATTTTGTATTATCGCGAAGTATTGGAGAGAGCGTCGCAGAAATGACACGGGATTTGGGCTGGACGTCATCAAAAGAAAGGCGTTTTTCGTTGCCACGGAATCTTCTCACCGAATTCCAATCACCAACTTTCTCCTCCGAATGCGAGAATATTTTGTTGACTCCGACCTTCATAGGAAGAAACGTTCACCACGATAAAATAAGGGAAATCAGAGCTCGTACGGAAAGATACAGGTGTTCGTTCTTTCCGTGCGCTATACGATATAGGAATAATAGAGAATTGTGAAGATGGTTCGATGAACCCTCTGCCAGGCACTTAAATGTGATTTTCAGAGTATCCATGTAGATGTAAATGTGTAGGTAATATATTTCAGTGGCAAGACCAAACGTTATATAGCCCAATGTGAAATGCTGGTACATTTATAAGCAGTGTAACCGCCAGAATGTTGAATACAAGCATGCAAATATGTGTCGTACATGTGCCGGATGCCAGGTTTTTCGGGGTGGAGATCCATGCCTGTTACATATGGTCCGTCAATACAGGGACAGAAAGGCTGTTTGTGGATGACGCTGGAGCTGTCGTCCGATGATGTCCCATGTGTGCTCGACTGCAGAGAGATCTGGTAATCGACCAGGCCGACGCATCATCTTGAAATTCTGTAGAGCAATTTGGGTTACACGAGAGGTATGTGGGTGACCATTATCTTGTTAGAAAACACCGCCCGGAACTCTGTTCATCAGTGGCAGCATAACATGTCGTATCAAAAGATTGTACACATTTGCAGTCAGGATGTGTGGGATAACTCAGAGAGTGCTCCTGCTCTCATACGAAATCGCACCCCAGACCATAACTACATGTGTAGGTCCAGTGTGCCTTGCACACAGACAAGTTGCGTGCGGATCCTCAACTGGCCTGCTTCTAACAAAGACGCGGCCATCACTGGAGCCAAGGCAGAACCAGCTTTCATCAGAGAACACATCAAACATCCAGCCTGCTTTCGGATGAGCTCTCGCTTCACACTACTGAAGTCGCAAATGGCGGTGGTTTGGGGGCAGTGGAAAGCACGGTCAGGGCATCTGGCTCGGAGATGACCTTGCAGTAACAGTTCGGTGTCACTATGGTGTCAACTGCTGCCCAAATTGCTGCTGCAGATGCAGTATGATGCGACAGAGCAATATCCCGAACATGATGGTCCTTCGTCTCGGTAGTGTTACGAGACCATGTGGAGCCCTGTCTTCTTGCGGCCGTACTGTCCTGTAACCACCGCTGCCACCAAACATGTACATTGGCTACATTCCTGTCAAGTCTCTTTGCAGTATCGCAGAAGGAACATTCAGCATTTCACAGTCCTATTACTTGACCTCGTTCAAACTTTGTGGAATATTGATAATGGCATCTATATCGCCTTAAAGGTGTTTCTGTTAACATCAACTCAAGACATCTAATATCAAAGGTAACTAACGCTCACGACTGTTACAGCGTGTATTTAGAGTAAACCTGATTTGCATCCTCATTGTTGTGTTACTAGTGGCACTCTGACGCGCCTGGCGTGAAATTTGAACAGACATCGTCTTTCAGATGTAGAAACACTCCTACCAACTTTGGTTTATGTATCACAACTCCAAATTGCTATTGCAATTTTTTCTGTCAGTGTAGTTGTAGTTAGTCCAGTTCCAGTTCCACCCAAGCACCACTAAGAGTGTTGTACTTTGAGGATAGTACACCTAAGAAAATATGAGGTTCCGTGGTAAGCGTTTCAATCTAGTGAACGATTCTAGAATCACATGAAGGAATGCACGCTAAAAATCTCCATAAGCAGTTTCTAGCATTCCCAATTCTTCATTTTTCCTACAGATTTAATTGCTGTACAATATTTTTAACATATCTGTAACATACCGTTAAATCTTCAGTAACAGAACTTTATGGTGTGCAAAATTCTACGGAAGCTATTTGGAAAGTAAGGTCCAATCGATCGCGAAATGGAAACCATAGTGAAATTTCGGGAAGCTTTGCATAGATGTGTTGGACAGTGTCTTCAGTATAACCACCGATCGCACCACGTCGCCCTTTTCAGTTCCGAGCTCACAGTGGGCACGTAAAGGTGCCTATAAAGTGGTGTCTCCCGCCAAGTATGATTGCCTGTGAGAGATTTCCCCTGATTTCACGCAGCACACATAACGTAGCTGTCAAGCATTTCCTTCTCCATGACGATCGTCGACCACACCCTGCAGGGGCAATGAGGACGCCTCTGTAGTGTTTTCTATGGGAAGAGTTTGATTACCCACCATACAGCACAGATTTGACTCTCTCTGATGTTCATACCTCCTCGCATGAACCACTCACCAAGAAGAAAAATTTTGACACAGACAACAAGCTGTAGATTAAGGAATTGACGGAAAGCACAGGTGGTTGCTTTCTATGACAAGAGTTTGGGAAACTTGGTACAGTGCTACGACAAATGCCTCACCGGAACAGCGACTATGTAGAGAAGTAGCTGGAAGGTGCAGATAACTGTGGCAAATAAAACGATTTAATATTCGCTGTGGTTTTCATTTCACCTTACTTTCCAAATAGCCGTCGTAAATAAGAAAAAAATTATATAGCATATGGATGGTAGAACTATATTTCGTCAGTCGTGCACCATATTGTACCTTGAAACGGAAGATATTCTACAGTGTAACATGAAATATTTGTATGTAGACTGAGTTTCTTTAATGTTGAAAACGCATACTCAGGTTAGTTTCCAATAGCTTCTATCGCAATATATATTTATCTTGTAACTGGTTTTGATGATACATCTGTTTAATTTGATTCCCCTTGCTGATGACTGGTGTGTAGTAGACTATTAATGTAATAGATAGACTATCAAATACAGTACTGATAATATTTCTTTATTGAAACACTTTTAAATTTGAATAGAATATTTTTTCCTAGATACGTGACCATTTTGAACATTAGAATATTTTTTCACGTTTGGGAAAACCTTACTTCACCGGAGTAGTTTTCAATATTTCAGAAGACAGCACCACATCAATAGTAAATGCAATCATTTAAAAATAGAACAAGAAAATGTATTAATGTTCTATTAGAGGGCTAACTAGAGTTGAAAACCTGAAAATTGCCCCAAGGTATAAAACTCTGCGCCACGGTTTTCCGTGGTTCATATGAATCGATTACGATTAATGCTGCAATGATTTCCTTACCAAAGATAGAAATGATTTCTTTCATTATCGTTGTCCTATCCGATCCTGTTCTTTCTCTGACGATCTCACCGATCACGGGACGTTAAGAATTTATCTCGCCTTCTTCGCTCCATAATATGTTACTGCAATTATTTCGTTCATATCCCGAGGACACAAAAATCATTTAAGGGATCCATAATTATTAACATGTATTAAACACGATAATTCGTTTTCTTTAATTCAACAGTTCCAGATCCAAAAAGCGTATCCCAATAATGTCATTTTACCAGCAGTTCCGAAACTGTTGTTGTTCTTCAGTGAAATGCAGTTAAACAACACAATTTTTTAAAAAAACTGACATTCTCTTTTTTGGAAAAAATCTGCAGTTAATAATTTATGAACAACAAATTTCATTGTTTATGGCGTAGCATACAACGATATTGTTCTGTGTTCTAGCATGCAACTTTGCGCATAGAAACACAAGTTTCCTCTTGCAGGCACCATTCGATCTAAAGATAGTTTCATGTTCTGGCTCAAATCGGTCAAAATTTACGTGTATGCTGCCATAAAAAAAGACGACATCGATTTTGAACTGATGAGGGCATATGCCACCTGGGGTTGTAGTAGATGTACTGATAATCGTTTCAAAGTCGTTAGCAGACAGGTAGCGTAGTGGTATAGCTGCCAGAACTCCACCTCTGTCTATCCTTTAATAGGAAATGCTCACAGCCAGAAGGCTGAGGGTGGTGCAAACGTGTGAAGCAAACAGGCAACCAGGCCTCACAGACACACTCGTGCTTCCTACAGACAACAGAGGGAGCATGAAAGGGGTCACATTGTGCCCTTCCGACTGGCGGGATGGTCCTTTCGGAGAACTGCCACGAATCGTGGACGTACTGCGTCAGTTGTGCAACGACGCTGGTATCAGTGGTCTCGTCAACATTCTCACACCTGTAGACGAAGCTCTGGAAGTCCACGCAGAAGAGACACCCGCCATGATCATCACATTATAAGGGCAGCAGTGGCACATCGTACAGGTATCATAGCACTGTCAAAAGGGCTTGTAAGTACAGACATGTCAGCACGAACTGTTGCGAACTGGTTATTAGCAGTGGGAGTACGAGCACGCATACCTCTTACCAGTCTTCCACCCACGCCCCAACAGCGACGTGTACGGTAGACTGGTGCCAATCACTACGAAGATGCCAGAGGTGTGTTGTGGTCTTTGCCGGCACACAAGTAATGGTCGTTTGTGCGTACGACGTAGACCTGTTCAGGCTGTGTCGCAGAGTTCATTCGTCCATGGCACACTGGCGTCACCCCTTGCCTTATGGTCTGCTTTCCGATAATCTACAGCCCATCTGGAGGGGCTGCTAACTAGCACTCGGTATGTGCAGAATCTTGATAGACCCGTTCATATGCCATTCTTGCATCGGGATAATGCTCGTCCACACACTACCCGTGAGACTCAACGTGCTCTGCAAGACGTGCGGCAACATCCCTAGCCAGCACAGTCTTCGGAATTGTCTCCAACCGAGCACCTATGGGATATGAAGGGACGGGAAGCGATTAGTGCAACTCGTCGACCAACAGCTCTTACAGAACTACGGAAACAGTTCGAGCAGTCGTGGCATTACGTATCTCAGGACAGTACTTGACATCTGTACGATCGATCAGATGTCAGAGTCGGTGTCAGCATTTCCGCCCTTGGAGCACACACCAGGTAATGTTACATGTCTTTCAGCGTGGGTCGATACCTGGTACCTCCGAACCGCTTGTGCTATTGATCTGTAAGCGTTCGTAATCATTTCATGTATTGTATATGCACTGTTGCAGTAATAAATCTTGAGTGAATTGAAACCTCTAAATGAGCATACTATTTCTTTACGGCAGTGTATACGCAATGAAGATAGATAATATGACACACACATACTCTTCATGAATATTAATTGCTTTGTAGTATTAGTATTCAATTTTTAGTAGTAAATTTGAAAGATCCTACAGTGAGGGACCAACGGAATAACACAGTTTCGTTAAATTTGTGTGATGGATATCAGTAGTTATTTGCACACCTCGCCGGTTGTGTGTTTGGCACCGCGAAAAGAGAGCTTTCGAGGGTAATATTAACTGTAAGTCGGTAAGACAAATGATACAGATTTTATGACAGCAGTAATAGTGTTTTAGCCCGTAAAGATATAGGACTTACTGGAAAAGCGACAGAAGGAGCCGCTGCCTCACACGCTTGTGTATAAGATGCTGCATAGACTGGGGTCCGCAGCTTTGCAGCGGCTGGGTACCACGTCGCTACACCACTATAAGTTAGCTTTTCACTACTTTTGTGACAGAGAGAGACAGTCAACTTCTTATTACTTTTGTGGTTAGAGTCTCCTTCCAGAAGAATTATTTGAGTAACATTTTGTAAATTGGTGCATGAAATTGGGAATTAAGGCCTTTTCTTGTTAGTTCCTTCTAAGCCCACGTGGCCCTCCACTGACCCCTTAGTTACTACTTTACCTTGCCTGTTCATCATGTTATAAGTGCTGTGACGTGCAGCATTTCGTTACATTTTATTTCTGTATCTGTAATGCTTCGTGAACTATCGTACCAAGATGGTGGATAGAATTCCTCGCCATGTTGTCTTGTGTAAATTCAAATGCCGATTCTCTGACCGCATTATGGCTATATATTTCGTGAATAATTATATCTATTTTTGTGATGTTCATATTCTCCTTGGCTGCAATACTGAGTAACGTTCGAATAGTCGGCATTTTCGCCATAGGTCTGACAGTTTGTTCATAATCAGTTCCTATCTCTTGACAAAATCCTTCGATAAGCACTCGTGCTTTCAGTCTGTCAAACTATCCGTCAGCAATCTTTCTCAGTTTGTAGATCATCTTACTCGGAATTGCCCTTTTTCCAATAGGTAAAGCTTCCGAAGCACAAGTTCCATTTTCTTTATGTGTCTCCTTTTCTTGATCCATTGCTGCTTTCCAGTAGTCTCGTTGACTCGAGTTCATGCCGTCACAATAAAATTCTTATTCCTCACAGATCATTAACTGCATCAGGGCTAAGTAATCTTGAAGCCTTCTTGGATGTTTCAGCGTTAAAGGTTCACACAGTTGTGCCCCAATCCTTTCATCGTCAGACTGTTCTCTTCAGTTTCTTCCTGCAAATCATCGTAGCAAAAGAACTCATTTTCTCTCGGGAAACTAAATTTCACTATGCTCTCAATTTCTTCTGACTGCTATTGGGACTTCCGATGCGGGAGATCAGTATCCACAGGCATTACTGGACTTGCTTTTTGCATAATTTTACCTTCTAAAATAACATCACATGATCTCATTAGCAGACATTTTTCTTCACACCATATCCGATAAGGATCATTATGGTCATATCCAATTAGAATCTTATTTACTGGTTTTTGATCCATTTTCACCCTCAATTGTTTTGGAAAGTGAACATAACATTTAGAGCCAATTATATGTTGATGCCTCACGCTAGACTTCTTTCATACCATATATTCTATAGAGACACTCCTAGAATACTGGAAGGTCCCGTTCGATTATGAATGTATTTTGCAGAATTTACCATTTCCTCCAAAAATGGTTGAGAATTTTTCCGTGAGCATGCATTATAGCCCTACCTGTTTCAACAAGTGTACGATTTTCTCTTTTAATGCAACCATTTTACTGTGGAATGTACGGCATAGTGACACGTTGGGCTTTGCCCTCCTTTAGTAGAACCTTCCTTCTCTGTTTACTGTTGAACTCTCCACCATTATCAGTTAAGGCGTTTATAAATATATGCCCAACAGTCCTTGTTTCCGTTATAAATTGTCTTGGTTGATTAGAAAATAAACATCTCGAAATTTACTATAATCATCTTTGACTATAACAAAGTAACGGTAGCCAGTCTTAAACTTTTGTAAAGGACCACAGACATCCATACGAATCAGCTCTCCCGTTTCAGAAGCTGTCTTCCGGGTGCCAAATAGAAGCCGATGTTCTGTGCTATAAATACAGCCTTCACAGAGCTCAGAGCCCAGTCCCTCACTTATGCCTAAGATCTTTGACATTAACAGATTGACATGTCCCTTGTTTTCATTTCCAAACCTCTCATGGTACAGTTGTAGTAAATTTTCTCAACTGATTTCATTCACTTCAGCAAGAGTAGGAGGTATAATCTTCTAAACATTGACTTAAGTAGTCCTCATAACGATCACGACTGTCTACTAGTTTTGTGACTTCACCAATTTCAAAATAACACCTTTCTGTTATTGATAAAAATTTGATTTTAGGATCTGTATCTAGTGCCGCTAAGACAGAAAATAGATTATTTTTGACTTTTGGTTCATACATCACTCAAAGTGATTTTGTGCCACTTCCCATTTACTGCTGCTTCTATTTCTATAATACCTTTACCAACTGCCTCAACAGTGTCGTCATCCGCTAAAATAACTGTATGTGTTGTAGAAAATGGTTCGAATCTCTTGAAAAATTTTTTAGTTCTGGTCATATGACATATTGCATCATTGTCCATAAACAAGCTACCAGTATCATACTCAGATGACAACAGTAGAAGTTTCGGCGAAGAGAACCATGTTCGTATTCAGAGTTTCAGCAGCTTCCGACACAATACTTCCCTGCGGATTTTGTGGTCGACCATCCACAATCCACTTTCGGTATTTCTTGATCTTGTGATTTTCCTTCTTACAGTACTGACAAACAGTTTTCTTTTACCACTGTGCTTGTTTAGAGAGTTGTTTCAGTGACTTACATATAAGTGGCTCTTGAGGTGTAGAATCTCCTCCTCTGCTCAACAAAGCTTTCTCTTATGCACAAAGCTAAGTTCTCAATTTATCAACGTTCCTATCACTTTTGGACATAAGCATACAACTTGATTTGAATGAAACTTACTCACGTGGTAGTGTGCCTAAAACGTCACAAATTAAAAATAAATCGGATAATTGTGGATTATTTTCTACATCTTTGGTCGTTTCCTACTTCAAACTCATTAAACACACATTTTTTAACTTTGATTAAAAGTTGCTACATCATCATTATATTGTTTCACAAATCCAAAAAATAGGGAAAAATCATGTAATAATTTATGAAGTTCTGGCCATAGTTCTCAAGATGTATTCAAGAGGCATTATTTTCTGCATTGTTTCCCCTCATATTCGAAACCAATACAATTGAAACATTTCTTTTAACTGTGAGATAATTATTTAATGAATTCTTATATGTCTCTTTTACTTGAGCAATAGCATGTTCCGCAGATTCTACTGCTTTAAATAACCTACCCTCAATGGCGTCAAGCGTTGCAGGAATAGCACATAGACAGACATTTGATTTGTATTCCAATATTTCAGTTTGGTTGCCCTTTCAGTAAGCCAATAATTATTAGTCTTGTCGAATCCATAGTCAAAATTCACAAACTGTCTCCAAACGTTACACCGATGTACAAACGTCGCAAAACGCTAATTTCAGAATTTACACTTAATTTATGTACGAAACTTACAATCTGTGTTTCTTCAATTCAATTTAAATCAGGCACACCTCGGCAATAACTTGTTTCATTATTTGGGAATAACAAAAGTTTTTCTTCGTTTAAAAACATCGGTTTATATAAAGTATGCCATTAACGGTTAATAGAGATGACAAACACTTCCGTTGCGGCAAAGAGCATAAAACAATCTGTGTCTCATAAGATTCAAGCTATTAAATAAAACGGTTCACAACACAAAACTTTAACATTAGGATCTTAACGATTCGAAGAGTAATTTGTCTTTGTAAATGTGAGATTTCGAGTATAACATGGCGTATAGCGACCACTAAGTCCGTTGTCTTGTCAGGCTGTGATTAACGATGTCTGTTCTTTTATACAGCGTAGGAATTTTTGGTTGTTTGGTTATCTAGGAAAGTGAAAACATTGTATGGCCCACGTATGTATAAAACAACGGAGTGTTTGGATACTTGTTTTATAGAATTAAGGTACCTGAGTATTATGTCACATCGTTTCTTATGTTATTTATTACATTTCTGAATATATTCCTTAAACAAAAGTAAAGTTTGTCGTTTACGTTTAAAGCATGATATTTCCGTTGTTGCCGAGTGCTCGTCTCCCGGGGTGTACTTCATGTGAGATATGGTGTACATGGGTCCTCTTAGCTCAGTTAGAGTGTAAATCTGCAGAGTGATAATGGTACACTCGTATTTTACCTCCCTCCGATATTGTTAATCTACGTCGAAACCAATATATTTTGCATTTGTTCATCATGTGCGTCTTTACCTGCAGCTTCGATCATTTTTGTGATAACGGATTTTGTGTCTTAAGATGAAAACATTGTTTGAGCTAGAGAATGAAGAACAAGAATATGCAGATTAAAAGATGTAAAATCTCAGAAACCACGTTCTCAGATAGACCATGTGAATCACTTTCCAAAAATGGTTCAAATGGCTCTGAGCACTATGGGACTTAACATCTATGGTCATCAGTCCCCTAGAACTTAGAACTACTTAAACCTAACTAACCTAAGGACAGCACACAACACCCAGCGATCACGAGGCAGAGAAAATCCCTGACCCCGCCGGGAATCGAACCCGGGAACCCGGGCGTGGGAAGCGAGAACGCTACCGCACGACCACGAGATGCGGGCCTGAATCACTTTCCCTTCAGCTTTTAGTTACGATGTAAAGCAACTGGCTACGAATGAGATGAAAGGTAGCGGGAAATTGTCATCAAACTCTAAGAGGCAGTTAGGTTGTTTCAGATGTGGTTAGGAATACCGGTGCTCATTAAGGAAGGGGATTTTTGTAATAATGGAAACATTAGGAAAGTAAAGTAGCTGATGAAGGAAAATCACTAATGCGAGCAGTATTGCAAGACGCATGCTATGGTTTTGTACACCATGTGTTCGTTAGTGGGTTCATTTATTTACACAGTTCGAAGGCCGGCTGATGGAAGAATTTAAAGCTTTTTTTTTTAAAAAAAATAAGAAAAAGATGTTATCAACAGAAGTCATCAGATTTTTTTGTTTCATCTTTATATCAAAGTGATTGTTCAGTAGAATATATGGTGTGGGTTGTCTTTATGAAGACGTAATCGCTATCCAGTTTTAATTAAAGAATAGTTAATTTATTCTCTTGCTAGTCATGATTTTATCTTTTGTGAATTGTGAGTGGGTCTTACTGATTAACCTATTCGTAAATAAAATTCCTTTCCATAACGGTTGAATTTTCACTGTAAATCAGTTACGCTTAAATAATCAGACGTTTCGGTCGAACAGACCATTCTCAGGTTAAAGAATGAAATTGAGTATATCAACTGCGTTCAATTATGATGATCTGCTTCTAGATCAACATTATACATTAACTGCATGAAACGCTTAGAATGCCTAACATGCAAGTACATAAGGCAGTATCTTAACAGGGCGAATAATATGGTAAACTTGAAGACTTCCGCATTCTGAAAAAAGGTTTCAATTGACTATATTAATACTTTATTTTATTATTATCTAATAGTTCTAGCCAAAGCCATCATGATTCTCAACCGTAGGTGTCTGACCTCTCTTGGCACCAATGAGTGACTTGACTGCCAGTTTTGCTGTGATATCAGATAAAAGTGAAAATATTAAATTGGAGATTATTTGCAGTAATGCATCTAAGCATTACGAGGACAGTAGATCGCCAACAGAAAACAAAATAAATAAAAAAAAACAGACTAATATAGAGACTTGTCGTATGGAACCTTCTCACACAAATTAGCGAGGTTGTTTAGTAAGAAATGGGTTAGAAGTGCTTTCAATGTGGACAACAAATTAGGACAAAGGCTGGAGGATAAGATGGATATACGTGAGAAATGGATGAGGAAATCGCTAGTTATGAAGTAAAATGTCTGGATTGTAAAGCGAGATACATGGCGCAGATGAGACGGAATTCTAAATTTAGATTTAAAGAACATAACAATAGATGGAATGGCTAGTCAGCTGTAGCAAAGCATCTCAAGAATGAACAGCATTTGTTGGGGTATGCATCGGAAAGCATGAGGGTGTTCGCAAAGATCTCATGACAGACAGTAGTGTCATTGGTGTGGAGCATTAGGCTTGAAGTAAGCATCATCGTTAGTATGTGATGGTGGGGGTTTTCACTTTGCAACTGTACCTCGGGAACGGTGGATGCACCGGCTTCTGGCGTTTTATGTTTTACGGTTTGAGTGTACTGCTTGTTTGTAAGCTGTGACGAGGCGTAACGGCATAATTTTTTTTTATGGTAGGTTTTAATTCAGGACGTCTGTAATCCATATATGTCTATCGGTGGAAGGAATATTGTTTCATCTGGTTTCCTTGTTTGTAGCACCTGAAAATGGGATAATGTTGTCCCGAAACATATTGTGGCAATAATTACACAATCGGCATGTGATGTGGATATCCTTAGTACTGACTAGATGTAGGTAGCTTAATAACTAGTGTAGAAACATTTGATCTATGTGCTAAGAATGAGACACTATGAGATATGATACTTTCCCAAGTCAAGTTCATTGACATGTCAGAGTTATTTGTCGAAAGACATTATGTATAGTTGCGCCAACAGTAACTTATGTAAGCAAATATGGAGATATATATGATATAACGACCATGCTTTGCAGGTACCTGGAGCATATGCGATGCAGTTCATTTAAATACGATGCTTATGTATAGTATAAAGAAGTAAAAGGCGCAAGCTTTAATTATGCGATTACAGGCAGCTTGCTCTGGCCAGTTGCAGGCAATCATCTTATAATATTTATTGTTTTTTACTTTCAAAATGAGAGCTAACATAATTTCTCCTTTGCAGTATGAATATAACATCTAATATTTGATCTAATACAGGTGCAACATCTATTAAAAAAATAATAAAAAATTAAGTTCTGGAAATAATGTATATTCTGGAAATAATGTATATTCGACTTTTCTGGAAAAGCGATAAAACAAAAGGTGTAAGCATAAGTGATATGAATATGCAGGATAACAAGCGTGTTGGGACGAGAGATAATTTGAGCCGAAGTATTAGTGTAACACAAAAGGGAAATATATATTGCTTAATACCATAGCAAAGACAAAAAACAACAACTACATTTCGTATCCCATCTTACTGAAGAATATCTCTCAGAGCAAAATGCTTGCGCAAGCTAAGTCAACAGTTGAAAGCAGAAGATCACTCCTACAAAGTGTAATGAGTTTAGTGACTTTTATGAACCGTTTGATAAAATTGTTTACGAATAGGAATGGTCCGACAGACGACCATAAAGGGCCTTTTACTTAGTTATTTATTATATTTTTTATTTAGATCATAGTTAATTGCCGGCCGAAGTGGCCGTGCGGTTAAAGGCGCTGCAGTCTGGAACCGCAAGACCGCTACGGTCGCAGGTTCGAATCCTGCCTCGGGCATGGATGTTTGTGATGTCCTTAGGTTAGTTAGGTTTAACTAGTTCTAAGTTCTAGGGGACTAATAACCTCGGCAGTTGAGTCCCATAGTGCTCAGAGCCATTTGAACCATAGTTAATTGGACTGTGGTGACAGGTGAATAAAGGAATACGGAGAAAAATCTAGAAAAGATATAGAATGATAGGTGATGGTTTGCGACAGCGGGAGATGAATTCCATGGTATTACGGGGAAGACGGAGATAAAATAAAGTGGGATAAAATAAAGAACAAGAAAAATCGATATGAATGTGTAGAATAACAAACGTATAAGATGGAGAGATAGTTCGACGACAAAATACTATTCCAACAAGAAGCAAATATATATGGCGTAGAACCAAAGGAAAGATAAAATACAGCCACTAAACTTGCTATAGTACGCATGATATATCAAAGGCTGGAAGCAGAAGTTCATGCCCTCAAAATTTATTGAGTTCAAAGTATTTTGGGAACCAGGTTTTAAAGTTAAGTGTTAATGCTGAGAAAGTCGGGCAGGCGAACATATAAGAGAGCGTATGTGTTAGTCATTTATTGTGTTTTTTTATTTAGATCGTAGTTAACTGGACTACGAGAACAGAAGAGTCCTGTGGAGGAAAGTTAAAAATTAAGTGGAAAGTTGAGAAATGAGGTAATCAGCAGAATCTGTTTATAAAAGAATTTGTGAAAAAAAACTAGAAAAGATACTGGATGATAGAGCATACGTTACTACAGCGGGGGATAAATTCCATGATACTAAAGGAAGCCTTAGATGTCAAAAATTGTAGGGAAAGAGATATTGCAGTGTTACTGTTGTTGTGGTCTCCAGTTCGAAGAAGGCTTGATTAGGTTTCCATGCTAGTCTGTCCTGTGCAGGATTTGATCTTGAACGTCTTTGACGTATTTATTATTTGACCTCCCTCTACAATATTTAACCTTCATCCCATTTATTCCCCTCGATAACTTTCCTTGATGCTTGAGGATGCTCCCATCCACCGATATCTTCCCTTAGTCAAATTTGTGATACAAATTTCTTTTTCTCCAATTGAGTACCTCCTCATTAGGTACGCGATCTACCCATCTAATTTTCAGCATTCTTCTGTAGCATCATATTTTGAAAATTTCTATTCGTTTATAGTGTGAACTGCTTTTCATCTACTTTTCACCGCCGTCCGTTTTGGCCGAGCGGTTCTAGGCGCTTCAGTCTGGAACCGCGCGACCGTTACGGTCGCAGGTTCGAATCCTGCCTCGGGCATGGATGTGTGTGATGTCCTTAGGTTAGTTAGGTTTATTTATTTATTTATTTATTTAACCTGGCAAGATTAGGGCCATCACGCTCTCTCTTACATCTAACCAGGCATTCTACTTATTTTACATTCATATGTTTTAGTAGACATATTAAACTACATCTAGTACAAAAAGTGAAATAAACAATTAGGAAGGTAGACCTGGAAAAATACATACATATAGAGTTTATATTCGTAGATCATAAGTACTGTTATAATTAGACATTATTGAAGAGACAGATTTTAGATAGGGAGTGCTAGCAGCAGGTTTAAGTAGCACTAAGTTCTATGGGACTGATGACCTCAGATGTTAAGTCCCATAGTGCTCAGAGCCATTTTTTGAGCCATCTACCGTTCACTTCCACATCAGACTACGACCGTTACCTGCAAACAAGACTTCATAACCCTTAATATCGAATTAACGCCACATGCTCTACAATAGTTTGCATTTAGTACAGTCGACCCTTACCAATATTTCTTAAATGAGCATGCTCGTACGTAAACCTCGAGCACCACATCATTAGCATATAGGATTTTTCGTAATTTATTTTGTGTGGTATGACGATTACTTTTATGTAAACCTAACAGTCTGTTGCAGAACGGATACGTAAGAAGGATCATATTCACTGCCATATCGTATACATGTATTTCAGTGATTTTCGTTATGGATGTAATCTTGTCTAGACATAGGTACCTTATAGCAATTATACCACGAGATCGACAGTATCTAGTACTCAATCCGCTATGCGGCTGTGATTTACATTATTTTACAATAGTTACCACGTCCATCGATTTCTGTTAGTTTGTATCAATGCATACACTGTGTGTAGATAAATAATCTGAACAGTGTTTTTAAATTTACATTTAAAAAAATGATACTGTCTGCTCTCAAAGTATAACTTACTGTAAATTTGGAGTTTAAAAACGTTACATAACTCTGTTAAAAGTAATTTTAATGAGATTGAAGTGCAGGAAGAATTCGTATGGCGCGTGTAATTTGAAATTTATGCGAGTACACGTACATATCGGGCACCGAAATGTACACAATTGTATACTGACTGATCTGTGCAAATATAGTACTAGCACGGTCGCCATTGTGATGTTAAGAGAGCGAGTGGGCTATGACACCTACACAACATGACTTGTGTTTTATATTGTCGTATTTTATGTTTTACGTGCTTATGTTCCCTGTCACATTTATTGTAAAGTAACGTAACATCACAATGCGGCGTGAAAAATTGTAAAGATCATAAACTCCTTTTAATATCTCACAAGGTACATTCCAAGGCTTCATTAATGTACACAGTGTTTGTACGAAACCATACATGTATTAGCCACCTTGACTGGAAATGTTTATCCATTAAACTTTCAGTTTCGATGACGACAGCACAGATTTGTCGAGGCCAGTAATCAATAAAGAGATTTAGAAACGATTTTTTGTGAATAATGTAACAATTCAGATCGCCTCAACAGCTGACACAATGTCAAAATTATGCAACTGAAATTTATGTAGGTGTCGACTTCTTTTTAATGGAATACCTTTCTTGCTATCGCCATTTTGCGTTTTGTCTCCTCCCTGTTTTGATCAGCATCAGTTATTTTGCTGCTTAAACAGAAAAACCCATCGACTACTATTAGCGTCTTATTTTCTAACCTAATTCTCTCGGCATTGTCTGATTTAATTCGACCACATTCTATTACCATTGTTTTACTTCTGTTTATGTTAATATTGTAATCTATTTTGAAGGTACTACAACATCCGAAATAGGCTACAACCTGTCTCAATCTCTTGCAAACCACTGCTTCCATTTCATGTTCAAAAATGGCTCTGAGCACTATGCGACTTAACTTCTGATGTCATCAGTCACCTAGAACTTAGAACTAATTAAACCTAACTAACCTAAGGACATCACACATCCGTGGTCGAGGCAGGATTCGAACCTGCGAGCGTAGCGGTCGCTCGGCTCCAGACTGTAGCGCCTAGAACCGCACGGCCACTCTGGCCGGCCATTTCATGTCGTTCTACTCTTATAACTGCAGTCTGGTTTCTGTACCAGTTGTGAATACCCATTGGCTTACTATATTTTATCTCTGTCAGGCGAGATTGTAGTACATCCTAAAATGAACTGAGGATTTTAGGTGAAACTGCTAATCCGAGTTGAAGAGGTTGGCACATGTGAGGGCCGCATCCGACTAGTGAGACTACTAATGGCCGTACAATAAAAGTTAGACGACGGTTTTCGCCGATGGGAATAATAAAAACTACGTCAAAAGCGACCGCCTACATCACGAAGTAAATACAGAGAAGTATAAAGATGGAGAAATTAAATAAATGAAACAGGACATTCACGCCACTAGGAAATACTAGAGGCCTTTCTACATTCAATAAAGAACCCCGTACTGAATGAGATGCAGCCCTGAAGTTAGAGAACTCAGTCGTTCGACATTTCTGCGAGTTTCCTAGCGCGCGGCGCTGATTTCCCTCGCACATTTCGAATCTGCCTAACGAGGCACACTGTTCGCAAATTTGTGCAAGATGGCGGAGCGTCAGCTGGGTCTTTAAGTCAGGCTAATTTAAGGCATGTCGATTAGCGACCGCCCGGGAATCTGAAACTTGTAGCTGGCGGCCGGGGGAACCGCGCCGCCATTACGTCCGGGTCTGCGGGATTTGTTGGCAATTATACGGGTCACGGCCGCGGGAGGCGACGCTGCCCTGCGCTAGTATTTCCGCTGCTCGTTCTGCGGGCCACGGCTGGCGTCGAGTGGCGTCGGCGGCAGGGGTTTCTGCTGTCATTCGGATGCGAGAGTCAAGTTCTGAGTCCAAGTCGCTTCACTATTGTAAAAAAAAAACAAGGACGCCTGACGAGACTCTTTCACAGAGAGGCAAATACGACTCTAAGTTAATAAGTGTCTGCAGTCCTAGGTGTTGTTGTTCTTGTTGTGGTCTTCAATACTGAGACTGGTTTGATGCAGCTCTCCATGCTACTCTATCTTGTGCAAGCTTCTTCATCTCCCAGTACCTATTGCAACCTACATCCTTCTGATTGTGTTAAGTGTATTCATCTCTTGGGCTCCCTCCTCGCTGCCCCCCCCCCCCCCCCCAATACTAAATTGGTGATCCCTTGATGCCTCAGAACATGTCCTACCAACCTATCCCTTCTTCTAGTCAAGTTGTGCCACAAACTCCTCTTCTCCCCAATTCTATTCAATACCTCCTCATTAGTTATGTGATCTACCCATATAATCTTCAGCATTCTTCTGTAGCACTACATTTCGAAAGCTTCTATTGTCTTCTTGTCCAAACTATTTATCGTCCATGATTCACTTGCATACATGGATACACTCCATACAGATACTTTCAGAAATGACTTCCTGACACTTAAATCTATACTCGACGTTAACAAATTTCTCTTCTTCAGAAACGCTTTCCTTGCCTTTGCCAATCTACATTTTATATCCTCTCTACTTGTACCATCGTCAGTTATTTTTCTACCCAAATAGCAAAACTCCTTTACTACTTTAAGCGTCTCATTTCCTAATCTAATTCCCTCAGCATCACCCGACTTAATTTGACTACATTCCATTATCTTCGTTTTGCTTTTGTAGATGATCATCTTATATTCTCCTTTCAAGACACTGTCCATTCCGTTCAACTGCTCCTCCAAGTCGTTTGCTGTCTCTGGCAGAATTACAATGTCATCGGCACACCTCAAAGTTTTTATTTCATCTCCCTGGATTTTAATGCCTACTCCGAATTTTTCTTTTGTTTCCTTCACTGCTTGTTCAATATACAAATTCAATAACATCGGGGATAGACTGCAACTCTGTATCACTCCCTTCCCATCCAAGGTATGCTCGCTATCAACACACAAAACCGAAAATTTCATATCCTGTACTGAAGTAGAATAAAGCCAGTAACCACCCCCCCCCCTTCCCCCTAAGTATTCCACCGATTCTGTAAGGAATCGAACTCCGATATATATAAAAATCTGATTGCTTTACAAGTGAGTTAACGTGTTAAATATTTTACGTTAAGAACTTAAAACCTTTGTGACTGGAAACACCAAATCCTAATGATGTTGGTTTTCAATACAGTCGACAAAATCGTATTGAGAGATTCAGCGACTGTATAGGTATTTCAGATAATCCTTATTTGTTGTTCAATCTGAGTTGTACATTATGAATTAAATTACATCTTTTGATTACTCTGAATCATCTTCAGTTCTGAAACAAACTAAGTATGAACTATCTAATATTTTACAATAACTGGAACGGAGAAGAATTGCACATGATGTAATATTTCTGGCTTTGCAGCCATCATATTCAGCTACAAGAAGCTCTTTTTAGAGCAGTTGAGAAGGCAGCAGTGGCAAGATGACGTAGTGTGGTGTGAGGTACCGATGACAGATGGTTTGTCCGGGTCGGGTATCGTGAGAAAGAACGCCTAAATTGTGGTCCTTCTCCGCGATTGGCTCCTGCGTTCGGAAGTTGCGCTTAAATGGTAATCTTCTGTTGTTAATATATGAAAAACTTAACAGAATATTTATTTGTATTTCATATTTAATGGATCTCTCAAAAGTGTACTAGCACTCGATTTTCTCACATATATTAATAACCAGCAGAATAATAAACTATTGCAAAACGAAAAGGCAGACGGAGAACTTCGGTGATCTTAGGATCGCGCCGAACTTGGATGGCGGGCGAAGTGGTTCGGCTGTAAGATCAGAGAGCTCGTGCGGCAGTCTCGGAGAACGGACATGTCCGCCACGGTATCAGTTAAGACTTAATTTTCAATGTCTAGTTTGTAATTGTGAGTGTTGGTTGGGAAGCCTCGGAGGAGAAAATGTGTGAGTGCGATTACAGAAATAAGCAATTAATTATTTTGTTGAAGACTGGAAAGTATTTGTGCTTCTGAAGTGGAATGTAATTGCGCAGATTTTCGTGTTATGCCAATAAAAAAACAAGTGGAATAGCGTATAAACAAACTGATCGTAAATTTAATCATTTCTAAGACAACAGTTCCTTGCTAAGAGTTTCTTACAGCATCAAGATTATGGATTCACGACCTACGTGCTGTTTTCTGTGCAGAGGTTTAAATCATACCTAACTGGAAGAGTGCAGAAAGTTGAAATAAACGGTTCACATAATATGCAAAAAACTGGTGATTTCTCAAACTGGGGAACAATCAACAATGGGGTGTCGCAAGGTTCGGTCTTGGGTCCTCTGCTGTTCTTAATATATATTAATGACTTGCCATTCTATACTCACGAAGATGCAAAGCTGGTACTTTTTCCTGATGATACAAGTATAGCTATCACAACCGACAGGCAAGAATTTACTGGTGAAATTGTAAACGATGTTTTCAGAAAATCATTAAATGGTTCTCTGCAAATGGGCTCTCATTAAAATTTGACAAAACACAGTATATGCAGTTCCACACAGTAAATGGAATGACCCCATTAATAAATATAGACTTCAATCAGAAATCGGTAGCTAAGGTAGAATATTCAAAATTTCTACCTGTATGCTTTGATGAGGGGTTGAACTGGAAAAACACACTGATGATCTGCTGAAACGTTTGAGTTCAGCTACTTATGCTATTAGGATCATTGCAAATTTTGGCGATATACATCTGAGTAAATTAGCTTACCACGCCTATTTTCATTCTCTGCTTTCTTATGGCATCATATTCTGGGGTAACTCATCATTGAGTAAAAGAGCGTTCATTGCACAAAAGCGAGTAATCAGAATAATTGCCGGAGCTCAAGATCATCCTGTAGACACTTATTTAAAGAGCTAGAAATTTTCACTGTAGCCTCACAAAATATATATATATATATATATATATATATATATATATATATATATATATATATATATATTCACTTATGACATTTGTTATAAACAATCCGAACGAATTCGAAGTAATAGCAGTGTACATGGCTACAACACTAGGAGAAAGGATGATCTTCACTACTCAAGGTTAAATCTAACTTTGACTCAGAAGCGGGTAAATTATGCTGCCACAAAAGTCTTTGATCACTTATCTAATAGCATCAAAAGTCTGACAGATAGCCATATAGCATTTAAAAGGAAATTAAAAGAATTTCTTAATGGCAACTCTTTCTACTTATTAGATGAATTTTTGGATATAGTAAGTGGGTAATTTCCCAACCCCCACAAAAAAATTAAAAATATTGAGTGTCATGTAATATTTTTTCTAACGTAATATCTTGTATAGACACCTTTTATTAACCAGACACGTTCCACATCATTACAAGCAGTCGTAATCATGATCTATGGAACAAGTACTAATCTAATATAAACTAATATAATAAAAAAAATGGTTGAAATGGCTCTGAGCACTGCGGGACTTAACTTCTGAGGTCATCAGTCCCCTAGAACTTAGAACTATTTAAACCTAACTAACCTAAGGACATCACACGCATCCATGCCAGAGACAGGATTCGAACCTGCGACCGTAGCGGTCGCGCGGTTCCAGACTGTAGCGCCTAGAACCGCTCGGCCACTCAGGCAGGCTGTAATCTAGACTATAGAAGACTACACGTTGGTGAACATTTATTAGAAATTATGCATTCCACTCTGGGCGGAAGAAGGATGTAGGCACCTCGTGTGTACTGCAATCTTAGTACAAATGAGATTAGTGACACCTCACCTCTGGTAACACAGGGAAGGTATTAAAAAGAGAAATACTTTTGAGGGAAGAGATTTATTTTGCACACGCATATATCACTTCTCCCTCACTCTCTCTTTTTCAACTTGGCGCAACGAACGTAGATTTTAAGTAAGTAGTTCCGTCACCAACCAGTCTAGTCTACTCAGAACCAGATATCAGAGGACGGTGTTTTGCAGTTGCAATTAGTGTTTTAAATAGGTGTTGGAGGAAGGGATGGGGGGAGGAGAAATAGAGCGGGGCTATTTGGCTGGGGAGGGGAGGAAGCAGGGAGGAGGGCGATGTCTTGAGATTAGCAAGACAGGTCATTCAAAAATTATAGAACGTATAGCTATGTAAAAATTCTCTTTGAAGCACTAAAAGTGTAGAACATTGGGAATTTAAAATTAAATGGCATAAAATAGTGAAGTTATAGAATGGAACAAGGGGGTATTAAGAGCAGACAAATAAGGCAAGGGGGGAGACTGGATAGGGCAGGACAGTGCTAGGGATGCTAGGATTTATCTAGACAGGGCCTTATACTAAATGTGCAAAAGTCAATAATGTAAAACAAAATATTCTGCTAAGGTACGAGAATGAATGCAAAAAACGGCAAAAGGGGATTAAAATACTATATTAAAAATGTGGAAATTAGGTAGCGAAAATAGTTTTAGTATCTGAAGATATTCAAAGTGGAAAACTTTGAAATTTAAAAAATTAAAATTATATAAATATTCTTCTAGCTAAAATATAAAAGTATAGGTCTACAACATTGGTTTTATAAATAGTGAAAGATCGTAAAATTAGGGAAGTGGAAGTATATGGAGGACCTAGATTGCGTCGAATGTTGGTTTCATTAGTTACGGTTTAATCACCACAGTCTTATTAAAAAGTCAAAATTAAAACAAGTGAACCACTTCACATGGTTATGTAAGAGCTTTCGGCAAATAGTGCATAAACTCAAACCGTCTATTAACGCTTGATTACACGAAAGTAATTTGAGCTCCGTTTCAAGCAAAGCTAGGTTTGCATGCATCGCCGCCCGGGGTGGCCGAGCAGTTCTAGGCGCTTCAGTCTGGAACCGCGTCACCGCTACGGTCGCAGGTTCAAATCCTGTTCGGTCATGGCTGTATGTGATGGCCTTAGGTTAGTTAGGCTTAAGAAGTTCTAAGTTCTAGGGGATTGATGACCTCAGAAGTTAAGTCCATAGTGCTCACAGCCATTTGAACCATTTTTGCATGCATCTCAGTGTCTATGAAGCCATTTCTGCTGAACTATGGATTTTTAGAATGATATAATTTGTACATAATTTGTGAAAATGTGGTATAAAAAATCAAGCGTTGTGAATACTTTTTGGATTTACCGGAGCTTGCGATATTGCATTTTCTTTTTATTCAGTTTTTAGGCTGTAAATTATAAAATTTACGTTTCTTACATAATTTTGCAATACGCTGGTGCATTTCTGAAATATATCTTTCCTAATTAATCTATAACGTAACAACAATTATGCGTGTATCTGTGAGATTATATTGTGCTACGAAAAGCCGTTATGCTACACAGAGTTCACTGTATAGCGACCTATATTAAAAATAGAGTATTCACCTATGCCAAGCATAATTAAGTTTTTATTTTTATATTAATAACAAAGACAACTTGTATACCATTATTTTCCAAATTCAACTTGCGTGATGTCAAACGGTACTTTATCGTCACTACACGAAGAATAATTTTTATATCACAAAGTCATAGTGAAGTTCATCAGGAATAACTTAACCTTATGTAAAGGCTAAAGATATACTGTCTTTTACACGTGTCGCAAGCTATTTTTTCAAAAGTTGTATTTTGTAACCTCAAAACACAGTTTATGTACCTACATCCTTTGATCAACTCCTACGGAATACGTCGAGCCTGAATCATGGTGAGCTTGAAAGATGATCAGAACATCTAGATATATTATTATGCATTGAACTTTAAGTTAATGTTAGCTCTTTCCTAGCAGGACATGTGTACTATGAAGGCAGCTTGGAGAGTAGGTTATTAAGACACCAAACTACAAGAATGATTTTTCACATAATATACGAAAGACCAACATTACAGTAGATACCATCTGCCAAATGTGTACTAGGGAAGTAATAAATTACAACAGAGTGCCTAATGCTAAAGTTTTGCTGCACGAATAGCGAACACTTAGTAAGCTATAAACAATTTACCTTTCGTTGTTTTGCGTGGAGTTTCAGGAAGAAAATGTTTCGGACATGTTTTGAAGTTACGCATAAAGTCTGTTCAAAGTCGCTAAGAGCCCTCACTGTCAAACATTGGTTGAACATAATCTGTGTAATTTGCGCGTGATGAGTTACTTGCCTCTGCATATGTGCAGTTACTTAATTCAATACATGTCCTATCGTGATGAAACTTTGAAGTTATGTTATGCCTCTTAACTAGTACACTACGTCACTGTTTTAAATTTTGTATTTCATCCTATAATTATATGAAATACGAAATATCAAACTTATGTGGCCACTGATAGCTATAATATAGGCAACCTGGACTTGGAATGAGGTGAATATAGCCGTTTAGTTGATTTAAGTTGTGCATTTATTGAAAACGTACAGGCCAATTATATTACCAGCCAGTCACTTTGTACCATATACCGAGGTGACATGTCATGGGATAGCGATATATACATAATAAATGGCGGGAGTATCATGTACACAAGGTGTAAAAGGGCAGAGCAATGGCGGAGCAGTCTTTTGGAGTCAGGTAGTTCATGTGAAAAGTTTACGACGTGATAATGGCCGCACGAAGGGAATTAACAGACCTTGAGCGCGGAATGGTAGTTGGAGATAGACGCATGGGACATTCCATTGCGGAAATCGTTGGGGAATACAATATTCCGAGATCCACATTGTAAAAACTGTGCCGAGAATACCAAACTTCAGGCATTACCTCTCATCACAGGCAATGCAGTGGCCAACGGCCTTCACTTAACGACCGAGAGCAGCGGCGTGTGCATAGAGTTGACAGTGCTAACAGACAAGCAACCGCAGAAATCAATCTCGGACGTACGACAAACATATACATCAGGACAGTGCAGCGAAATTTGGCATTAATAAACTATGGCAGCAGATGCGTTTGTTAACAGCGAGATATCGCCTGCAGTGCCTCCCTTGGTCTCGTCACCATATCGTTTGGACCCTAGAGACGACTACAAAACCTCGTCCTGGTCAGATGTATCCCACATGCAGTTGGTAAGAGCTGATGGTAGGGTTCGAGTGGGTCGCAGCCCCCAAGAATCCATGGACCCATGTTAACGAGGCACAGTGTGAGCTGGTGGTGGCTTCATAATGGTTCTGTTTATGTGGTACGGATATGGTCCTCTGGTCCAACTGAACCGATCACTGACAGGAAATGGTTATGTTCGGCTGCTTGGAGACCGTCTGCAGTTATTCATCGACTTCATGTTGCCAAACAATTACAGAATTTTTATGGACGACTAAGGGCCTTGCCACCAGGCCACAGTTGTTGGCGATTGGTGTGAAGAACATTCTGGAAATTTCGAGAGTATGATATGGCCATTCAGATCACCCGACGTGAATCCCACTGAACGTATATTGCGCGTAATTGAGAGATCAGTTCGTGCAGAGAATCCTGCACCGGCAACACTTTCGCATTTATGAACGGCTGTAGAGGCAGAATGGCTCAATATTTCTGCAGGGGAGTCTCGATGACTTGGTGACACCATGCCATGTCGAATTGTTGCACTACGTCGGGCAAAAAGGCGTCCGAGACGATGTTAGGAGGTATCCCATAACTTCTGTCACATCACTGTGCGTTTCGTTTCATGTGAGTCACTGTGTGATACGTGGTTTACTCATAGGTGGGAGAGTCCTCTTAAGTGAAATATCACTTCATCACTAAAAGCCATAATGTTCACAATGTCCTATCAGACCGTTGTCATTTCTAGTATGATTTGGTAGAATTCCATGTGTGTACGTACGCTTTTGTCTTACTGGGAGTGCTTCGATAACTAGGATTTGGTGCGGAAGATATCTGTCTGGTGATGAATTAAACGAGTGTAGCTAGTAGTGATCATTTATCTGTAACTAACACGGAACACTCCAGCACATTAAACTAATAATTTGCATTGAATCTAACACTGATTATTTAATTGGAATGGAAAACAATTTTATTCACCAAGAGATTGATCAGTAGGATCAACTAAAGCGCACAGATAACAAGATAATGACTCGTACCAGAATTACCATTACCATTACCATTCCTTAAAGAAAAGCGCACATTGATCTACATGAAGACAACTCATACTATCTATTCTACTACTCTATTTTCCATCTACCTGTAGATTTGGTCATTGCCTGCCTTACACTGGGACAGGAAGCTGAAAGGAGCGTTGCTGACCTCGTAACAAGCGATTGTGCAGAGGGGTGTCTTGGTCCCGTCCACCTGGTCTCTCAGATTTTGCATGTATTAATGTCAACATTCCCTAATTCTCTTGCCAAACAACGGCGTAATTTTGAGACGCAATGTCTGTTTTATGGAAAAGTATTTGAGCTATGGATGTAGACAGCATGTGATGAACAAATGTAAGACATATTAATTTCGATGCAAATTAACAACTCAACAAATTGGAGAACATTGCGCATGATGATCACACCTTATGTCCAGTGCGAATAAGGACGAAAGCATCTGAGAAGTAGAGAAATCTCATGCTTGAAACAGAATCCATTACAAATAGTCTAGCTTAAGGAATATACTCAAATATGGGATCAATAAAAGAATAAATTATATGACACATAACATACAAATAGTTGTATAAAGCAAGCTTCCAAACGCTGTGGCGTAATATAGAAACTTGTACAACACAATGATTTTACATTCTTATAGTTAATCAAATACAAATACATACAGATTTTACTGAAACAACTAGAAATACCGATCATCTTTCTTTCGTAGAAATCACTCAGATTCGCACCTCATGAACTACAGCCTGCTAAAACAAAGAACTTAGTCGTCGCCAGACAGTATGTGGTACGCAAAATCTGAAATTTACAGATTACTCTCCCGGATGTTAAGAACTGCCGCATTTTTCAATAGAGAGATTATTAATCATCTACGGAATATATAGCCACCATGCAGTGACAGTAACGGAATTTCAGTTCACATAAGGGAACGTGGCAGGAAATCCCATCCAACATCTTACCACGCTACCTCACGATGCATGACGCAAACAGAAATAAACTATAACAAAACATTGAATTCAGAGCATTTGTATGATGATCAAGATAACGTGATAACTGCGAGGGTCGTTCATTAAGTAATGCAACACAGTTTTTTTTCTGAAAGCAGATTGGTTTTATTCTCGATTCTTATACACTATATTCTTCCATACTCTTTTGGCTACAAAACCCTATTTTTAAACCGCGCGGTATAGGAGATCCTGTCACGGTTCGCGTGGCTTCCCCCGTGGGAGGTTTGAGTCCTCTCTCGGGGATGGGTGCGTGTGTCGTCTTTAGCGTACGTTAGTTTAAGTTAGATTACGTAGTGTGTAAGCTTAGGGACCGATGACCTCAGCAGTTTGGTCCCATAATTTCTAAAATTTTCCTGTTTTTAAACATGATCTCCGCCAATGCGACGGCCTTACGTCACCTCACTGGCAGGACCTGTATGCTCACATGATACCACTCTAATGGTCGACGACGAAGCCAGCGTCATGCTGCATCAATAACCTCCGCGTCATTCGCTTACTGCTTCCCGCGAAGTGCATCCTTCATTGGTCCAAACAGATGGCAGTCGGAATGTGCGGGGTCCGGGCTGTAGGGTGGATGAAGAACAGTCTAACGAAGTTCTGTGCGCTCATCTCGGGAAAGCTGACTTGTGTGAGGCCTTACGTTGGCATGGATAAGGAGATGATCGTTTTCCTTTCTGTGGCGAAGTACAGGCTGAAGTCGTTGCTTTAATATCCAGAGGGTGGTCCAACACGCTTTAGAGTTCATCGTTGCATGGATACGTGTCTCAAGGAACAGACACTGGGGTGACTACACACGTCATGTAATTCGTAATATGTATGTTATGAAACACATAATGTGTGTATGCGTACAGGTTGTGACGGAGGATCGGCGACAGATGGTGTTTTGGGTTTAGCTGTGGGTAATCCAAGAGTAGTCAAAGTGGATAAGGTGACCACGTACGTAAAGCGGGAAATTCTTGTTCGATTACCTGTCCGGTACGAATTTTCACTGTCGTCATTCCCTTATACCGCTAGTGGTTTTTCGTACTGGCAACTGTAACTACATTACATATATGAGGGTTGGAACTTAAGTAGTGGCAACTATTTATTCACAACCGATACAAAAGAGTTACATCTTTGCGCCTGTTACTGTCCTCAAAAGTAGTCACCAGCGTTGTGTAGAATCCGTTTCCAGCGATGTGGAAGGCGTAGTATGCCGTTAGCAGAGCTTGTTCTGTTGATGATGCAAATGGAGCGGTCTACTGCCTGTCGAATCTCTGGAACTTCTGAAGTGGTTCCTTCATCTTCGGAATAAAATCAAAGTCACAAGGACTTAAGTTCGGGCAGTATGGTGGATGGTACAGTACTTCCCAGTCTCATCGACGGACCAGAGCAGCCACAGCTTGCGCTGCATGTGCCCGGGCATTGTCGTGTAAAATGATGGGTGGGTTGCGCTGAAAGCGTCACCGCTTCTGTTCCAGAGATTCGACAGGCACTAGACCGCTCCATTCGCAACATCAACAGAACAGGCTCTGCTAACGGTATCCTACGCCTTCCACATCGCTGGCAACGGGTCCTACTCAACGCTGGTGACTACTTTGAAGGACAATAACAGGTGCAAACATGTAACTCTTATATGTCGGTTGTGAATAAATAGTTGCCACTAATTAAGTTCCAACCCTCGTATTTCACAACGACTGTAGTCGCCACAGTGCCTATTCCTTCGGACATGAATGTCCGAACCAACGTCGCATTGTTTTTCTTAACAACACAGGCACTGCAGTATGTACAGGAAAAAATCTATCACTTCCTTCATTTTCGATGTTCACGCAGTAAACCTGCCGTATCAGGAATGACTCAATTTATTACTTGTTTAGTACTAACTTTATTCACGACAGACTTTGCATTCAGTATTCGTATGTACCACTGAAGGTACTTCCAACATTATATCAGATTACGACACATAGTTCAGGAGAACTGAGGGCATTAACACTGAAATCCGTCAAAAACTTTCGCATCATTCATGACGTTTAGATTTATTACTTCTTTGCAACTTACTCTATTCGCAACATATTTTGCAAACCAGATGGCAGTTATAATAGTCGAGGGACATGAAAGGGAAGCAGTGGTTGGGAAGGGAGTGAGACAGGGTTGTAGCCTCTCCCCGATGTTGTTCAATCTGTATATTGAGCAAGCAGTAAAGGAAACAAAAGAAAAATTCGGAGTAGGTGTTAAAATCCATGGAGAAGAAATAAAAACGTTGAGGTTCGCCGATGGCATTGTAATTCTGTCAGAGACAGCAAACGACTTGGAAGAGCTGTTTAACGGAATGGACAGTGTCTTGAAAGGAGAATACAAGATGAACATCAACAAAAGCACAACGAGGATAATGGAATGTAGTCGAATTAAGTCGGGTGATGTTGAGGGAGTTAGATTAGGAAGTGAGACACTTAAAGTAGTAAAGGAGTTTTGCTATTTGGGGACCAAAATAACTGATGATGGTCGAAGTAGAGAGGATATAAAATGTAGACTGGCAGTGGCAAGGAAAGCGTTTCTGAAGAAGAGAAATTTGTTAACATTGAGTATAGATTTAAGTGTCAGGAAGTCGTTTCTGAAAGTATATGTATGGAGTGTTGCCATGTATGGAAGTGAAACATGGACGATAAATAGTTTGGACAAGAAGAGAATAGAAGCTTTCGAAATGTGGTGCTACAGAAGAATGTTGAAGATTAGATGGGTAGATCACATAACTAATGAGGAGGTAATCAGTAGGATTGGGGAGAAGAGGAGTTTGTGGCACAACTTGATTATAAGACGGGATCGGTTGGTAGGACATGTTCTGAGGATCAAGGGATCACCAATTTAGTATTGGAGGGCAGCGTGGAGGGTAAAAATCGTAGAGGGAGACCAAGAGATGAATGCACTAAACAGATTCAGAGGGATGTAGGCTGCAGTACGTACTGGTAGATGAAGAAGCTTGCACAGGATAGAGTAGCATGGAGAGCTGCATCAAACCAGTTTCAGGACTGAAGACCACAACAACAACAACAACCCACATATGCCGCTGATTTATTATTAATTATGTCGTTGTACCAAATGATTCAGGAGATATGTCGTCATAAACATTGAGATGTGTGAAAATGAAACTGCAGGGCAAAATTCACTGGAAATGGGCGCAAGTATGTATGAAATATGTCAAATATATGTGAAAAATTTGTGACATATGTGTATGTGGGAAAAGTCACATACAAAAATCTGCTCCTAAACTCCTGGAGCGATTTCAGTCAAACGTTGTACTATATTACATACTAACTGGAAAGAAAACACCTACATTGTGGGGACGGTAACGTGGAGATATAATGGGTGGAAGAAGAAATGGACAGACAGAGAGGGGGAAGAACATGGGCATTGATATGGGAGAAAAAGGATGGAGAAACGGAAGAGGAGATGAATGGGGAGTAGGAGTGAGGCAGTTGGAGGAGGTAAGCTGAGAGAGGGGGAGGAGGAGACAGACAGAGAGGTGCAGTGGAGTAGATGGAGGTGAGAGAGGGGGAGCAGAAGATGGGCAGAGGGAAGGGAGAGGAGGAGATAAAAAGAGACAGAAGGGATAGGAGAAAATTGGTGAGGAGGAAAGGAAGAAATGGACATATGAGAAGTAGCAGATGGACAGAAAGAGTCGAGATGATTTGATGGAAAAAGGAAAAAGGGGGGGGGGAGGAGGAAAGAGCAGATGAACAGAGAGGCGCAGGAGGAGATGAACAGAGAGTTGGGGATGGAGGAAGTGGACGGAGAGAGATGGGAGAAGAAGATGGACACGAATAGGGGTGGAGAAGACTCACAGATAGAGGAGGAAGGAGGACATGGACTAATAGAATTGGAATAAATGCTTACCTGGGCAACACTAGGTGCTCAGCTAGTTGCTTAAATAAACAAAAACATTAAATTAGTTCATTGAATTCATGCAGTTTGATTCATTCATACCATCATACCAGAGAACAGTGTTGTTTGTTCGATTTGCTACTTCTGAATGCTCTTTTGGTAGGTTGGAATGCGTTTTAATAGGATTTGATTGTAGGGATGTGTAGAGTGGATCTGAGAATATGTAATCACATCTGGAACTCTATTTTGTCCATCTTTGAACATTACGTGATTTGAAAAGTTGCTCCTTTATATTCTATTTATTCTTCATACAAATCTGCCTGAAGATGGACAGTAGTGGTATAAATAAACACAAGCGCAACAAATATACAGTGGCTTTTTGCATTTCTTCTGGTAACTAAAGCTCCATATTTAGGAAATATGCGTAGATCTCTGTCATCGTGCAGTTTCTTCCTTCGGAGTTGTACAAGACAGAAAAAAACTGCTCATATTACTTTACAGAAAACTGAATATCAGTGTCTGCAGGATAAAGGCGTATTGTACCACGGAGTGAAAGTGGTGCATTTTTTTGAATGGAAAGGCCTGTCACTAGGGAAAATTGAGACTTTGGAATTTCAGTACTTATCTATTACAAAGAAGCAAACTTGTCACGAGTATGACATCTATGGACCATCAAAGAGCTACTAGAATCGTCATCGCACTCACAAGTTTCAGTCAGAAGTGCTTCAAGAAACGTCTGCATCACGATGGTCCTAATGTCTGTGCGTCGGGGGTGTGGTGAAAAGAAAGAAAAAAACCGTATCTTCTTCGGTTTGTATGCATAAGTCCTTTAGAGTGAATTTTAGTAAAGATGAAACGCCTCCTACTAAGTTATATACATATTACTCTTGGAAAACACCTACGAGGCTTACACATTCCTATACATGTTATAACTGGTTTGGTTGGATCTATTACTAGTTATCAATATAATATCGCATGCCATAAGAGACATACTTACATGCCTTTAAATGAGGAACAGAGCTTCTTATAAGCCTTTAAATAAGGAACAGCACTCTCAATTTCTGGTAGATTACATATTATGCCTGGCCGAGACTCAATCCTGAAATCTTTTCTTACTCCTGAGGTACCATTTTCTTAACAGTTTTCTATTATGCTAAAATACAACGAGATACAGGATTCTGCAAATGTTGATATAATGTGTAAATGTTAACAACACAAAATTCAAACTATTTATATTAAGTCAGAAGAAAAAAATAAAAGAGCGTTGCAACACCAATATGCATACTGTATGCACAAGAAAAGAAGTTTTTTAAACAACAAAAATTAGTTTGAACTTCTTTTTGTAGAACAGCTTCTCTGTTATATGTTGGTGTATTATTTGAAAAAGTTTTAGGTGTTAATTAAAGAAATTAAACATCAGAATTTCAACAAGCGCTACAGAAAATATGTCTTTTGAAAATGGTAACTTTACGTGTACTACAAGTAGATGAACATGTACTATGTATGTTGATTATTTACTCAATTTCGTTGTAGACGAAAGTGATTTGTCCACATTTTTATTTACTGTACTTCATACGCAATGAAACTGATACAGGGAATACAACACAACTTATGGACTTTTCATTTAGAAGAAAAAACAAATTTAGAAAAGCTGTATTAATTTTTCCGACTGTCTTGTTGTATTGGGTGACAGCGAACTTTTCGTCATTATATTTGGTTCTCAACCCGCATCGCCGGCCGGAGTGGCCGAGCGGCTCTAGGCGCTACAGTCTGGAACCGCGCGACCGCCACGGTCGCATGTTCGAATCCTGCCTCGGGCATGGATGTGTGCGTGATGTCCTTAGGTTAGTTAGGTTTAAGTAGTTCTAAGTTCTAGGGGACTGTTGACCTCAGAAGTTAAGTCCCATAGTGCTCAGAGCCTTTTGAACCATTTTTCAACCCACATCACAAGCGTAAAATCTGTGCTAGTGAACTGTTATCAAAATATATTTAATATTCTGCTATCAGTCCGTTTAATCAGCAATAGAAGTCATATCGTTTGGTCGTATTTGCTTCGAACAATAAAATGCGCCCATAACCAATAAGACCATGGTTAAGGTCGTTGTTTCTGGTCTGTACTATTAATGACCGGTGAAGGATTACAAGTACGTTAACGACTCTTCGGAATGTTTTGTTAAATATGAGTCGCTACGATTTATATTGTTTGTGGGACACTGCTGAAATCACCGCTCAGCCTTTCATATGTGTGAGTCCATTACCTACGATAATTCCCTCCAGTTATTTGTAACAATCTAAATAGGATTAGTTCTGTATAAATTACTCGCGATGTAATTTCGTGACCCCGCTATTAATTAGCTATGTTACCCGTCTTCACGCCTTTAATGTGGCCAGATGTTTGGCGTCCACGCGCCAGTCTATGGTTCAACAGATTCCACATTGTTCAGTCAAACAATGCCTCGCGACTGCATCAGAGTCCCACGAAAAAACAAATAAATAAATAAAAAGAAATAAAAACAATAAAAACTGTTTCACAATAAGCGTTTTATGCTGCTACTGTTTGAGTACTGAGAAAGGGGCTTGGTCTTACGAGCAGCATTATAACGCGTCAGCCGCAAGTATTTGGGCGACGTATTTGTGGACGCCTTTAGTTTCTACTGAAACCATGAAATGTGAACTGCTAGAGCTTACATTCTGTAGCTTGCTCAGATTCAAACAAACACTGGTGACTTAAAAAAATTCAAACTGTTGTCTCATCAAAACACATATGTATGTAAGCACAAAGTATGTACTGTTTTTGATATTTTATGTCAATGTGAACGTTAGAAATGAGAACATAATTTTATAAATTGGGTCTGAGGAACATTTAAATCAAAAATAACATTAGATAACGCACTACTTTCGTTTGGTGTGTATTATACTTTTAAAAACTTCAATTCGTAGGTGAAAACTCTCTTTTCACTCGGATAATTATGCAAGCTCCTTAATTCTATAAAGCATTTTGGGACGTTTCTTGTAACAAAGCGATGATTAAGACTCTTTCAAAAGTGTCTGCCTCCTCACATGCTCCCAATGCCGGGCAAATCTTTGGATGAAGTGAAAACACTCGCAGAAAGGGCCTAATATTAAATACCCAGTACACCCGCAAGTTTATTGTACTGAGATGTTAATAATTTGCCCTACATTTCGATCTGGCTGCGTTTTTAGCTCACCTTCTTCCATACGCGAAAAAACTCAGTCTGAAGTTAGAGTTTTCATAGAGTATTTATAAACCCCGGTAATAACTATAGCTCTCTTTTAAATATATTAACAGGTTTTGGACATAACCCATACAGCCAACCTCAGGCCATAAATAAAACAACAGTTATCTGTTACATCCATCTAAACCGGCTTAAATAAACGATCTAGGTACATCAAATCATTTAATATATTATAATGGAGAAAATGGCTGCACAAAATGTTCTCGAACTCAAAAATCGGGTCGTATACCTGTGGTCTCAACTTGAACGCATGATGGAAAAGATGACCACAGAGTCACTACCCCAGGCACCAGTCGATAGACTGGATTCACCTGATCATCGGATTCTGGGGGATCAGGGACACCATGCGGAGAAGAATCTGAGCTTCTCAAAAACTCGTCACACTCTCAAAACGAAACGTAAAAATTTTATTGGTACAATTAATGTGAACACCCTCAGTAAAACAGGCAAATTAAAGCAACTTACCAACGCAATGGGAAAATTTAACCTGAAAATCACTGCACTGCAAGAGACAAGATTCACAGATGAAGGACACTTTACCACAGAGAATTACAGGATCTACAAGGGCAAACCTGCCATAAAAGTAAGAGACAAACTACCACTTTTCGGAACAGGATTCGCCGTACACACTTCCGTACTCGACTCAGTTATTGACTTCACGTCTCCCAATGAAAGAGTCTCCCTGTTATCAGTAAAATCAGCTAATAAAGCATACACTCTGATCAATGTGCACGCCCCCACAAATCACCTCAATAAAATCTACCCTGAAACAGTGGACAACTTCTGGGAAACACTAGAAGAAACAACAAATAAAAGTACCTAGGTACCATGTGAAAATCTTAGTAGGCGATTTTAACGCACAATTAGGGAAGGAAAAAAAAATCAGAGATACCACTGGACCCCACACCAAACACAGACGTACCAACAAGAATGGTGAAAAACTAATCGACTTCTGCAGAAACTTTGGGCTTAAAATAATGAGTACCCAGTTTCAAAAACCTGCACATAAATTAACCACATGGAGATCACCCAGTCTTAGACAGGGTGAATACCAAACAGACCATGTCGCAATATCCAAAGAAAACGTAAAGAAATTCAAAACATCAGAACCCGCGAAGGTGTCTTTGAATCAGATCATCATCTTCTCCAAATAAAAACAAAATTCCAACCCAACAGAATGCTAAAAAGGCCACCCAAAAGTACCAAACCAGATCCGGAATATCTGCAACTCAACAAAGAAAAAATCATCATGCAAATTAATCAGGAAAAATCAACAGACTGGAAGAAACTAACAGAGAAAATTCAGGAAGCCCTCAAATTAGGACAACCCCCTCGCAACAGGAATCATCGCTGGTGGAATACAACCTGTGATGAGGCAGTCGACAACCGAATAACTGCATGGAAAAAATTTAGCAGTCACAAAAGAAAACAGTTCTTAAAACTCAAAAACAGACCTAAAAAATAATTAGAAAAGAAAAAAGGGGATATGACAACAACAGACTCTCTGAAATCCAGCAGGATTTCATCAAAAATAATGCAAGAAATTTTTATAAGACTTTCAGAGAAAATTTACAGGGATACCAAGCGCCTAGCTTGTGCTTCAAGAAACCCGATGGCTCTTTGGAGACCAACACGAAAAATAACTTCAAAATCTTAGCCCAATATTTCAGTTCCCTCCTCAACTGCGAACCACCCCAAGAAAAACTTGTCTTCTCTTCTCCAGTATTCACACACCCAGACTCACATGCCCCGGATCTTGAAGAAATTATGGAGATAGTCAAGCAGTTGAAAAATAGCAAAGCACCAGGAGAAGATGGGATCATTGCTGAGTTCTGGAAACCAAACGATCCTATACTTATGCAGAAATTACACCATACAATGTCAGACATATGGATAACGGAGCAGATACCACAGGACTGGAAATGCGCTCTAATTCACCCGCTACACAAAAAGGGCGACAAGACAGACATGAACAATTACAGAGGAATTTCCATGCTCCCAGTCGCTTACAAAATCCTTTCCATAGCGGTTTTAAACAGGATAGAATCCCAATCAGATACACTAATTGGTGAATACCAGGCCGGATTCAGAAAAGGACGCTCATGTGAGGAACAGATCTGGTGCTTAAAGACAATATTACAAATGAAGAAATGCAGAAACACAGTAGTTATATTCATCGACTTCAGGAAAGCATATGATTCAGTGGGCCGTGGAACCCTGTTTGAAATCATGGAAGAATTTGGGATCGACCGAAAGACACGAAAATCACAGAACAGACACTTACAGGAACAACGGCCAAAGTGAAATTCATGGGCGAAGTATCAGAACCCTTCGAAATCAAATCTGGAGTCCGACAGGGGGACGGACTATCCCCAATCCTTTTCAATATTGTTCTAGAAAAGATAATCAGGGAATGAGAACCTCACGTAAAGGGTATCCAAATTGGTATCAAGAAAGAGGACCGAATTAAAGTCAAGTGCCTTGCTTTCGCTGACGATATTTGCAATTGGTTTTTTGGGGGAAGAGACCAAACAGCGAGGTCATCGGTCTCAGATATTTGCAATTATCACCAATAACAGAACAGAAGCGATTCACGCAGTGGAAAAACTACATGAAATGTCACAAAAAACCGGACTACAGATATCTTATGAAAAAACCCAATACATGGAAAGGCAGCCAGAAAATAAATCCCCTTTAATAACAAAATATGGTAAAATTGCACAAGTCTGCCATTTTAAATAACTCGGTGAAACTATACTGTCCTCAGGATTAAACGGAATTGACAATGAACACAGAATCAGCAAGCTCCAGAATGCCTACAAGCTAACATGGACGCATTACAACAAGAAGTGCATTTCGACAGACGCAAAATTAAGGCACTATACAACAGTGATTCTTCCAGAAGCAATCTATGCAGCTGAAACAATGGTGACTGATGGTCATTCAAAAATTAAGGAAATAGAAAAGCAGGAAAGAAAAATTCTCAGGAAGATTTACGGTCCAATCAACAAAAATGGCATTTGGATGAAGAGATTACAAAACGAACTCTATAGAAAGATCAACATAGTAACAGATGAAATCAGAAAGCGCCGAGCCAAATTTTATATACACATCTACAGGATGGAAGACTCCAGAACAGCAAAGAAATTATTCAATATTATAACAAGGAGTAAATGTGGCACAGAATGGCTGAAATGAGTCCAGAGGCGTCTACAGCAGATCAACATAAAAAATCACGAAGATCGCACCGAGTGCCGGCATAAAATCACAAGTGTGAAGTTTGGGGAAAGAACATCGCGTCAGCCTGGTAAAAAATGGACAGAGGAACGGAAGAAGGAGCATTCTGAGAGGATGAGGAGGTTTTGGGAAGCAAAGAAGAAAAACATCCGAAGATGAAATTGTAGTGTCGGCAGACTTGCCAACACTACGCACACTAATTGAAAGAGGCGACCAAGATGCACGCGCTAACTCACGAAGGATGGAGTGAGGTCTGAAACAGGAGACTTAATGAATGCTATAAAGAAAAGTACGTAGCTTCTGGACTACTTAACTTTTAATCCGTCCTTGTATACATCGTTCTTGATTATACATCTGGAGATTGTGGCGATACTAATGAGACTCGTATGATACATGCACTGTGACAATTGGCGCCTTGCTAAGTCGTAGCCATTAACTTAGCTGAAGGCTATTCTAACTGTCTCTCGGCAAATGAGAGCAAAGGCTTCGTCAGTATAGTCGCTAGCAACGTCGCCGTACAACTGGGGCGAGTTCTCGTACGTCTCTCGAGACCTGCCGTGTGGTGGCGCTCGGTCTGCGATCACACAGTGGCGACACGCGGGTCCGACATGTACTAATGGACCGCGGCCGATTTAAGCTACCACCTAGCAAGTGTGGTGTCTGGCAGTGACACCACAGAAATTATGAATTCACGTTCAATCGCTCTCCTAAAGGGGAACAATCGTTATAATAATAATAATAATAATAATAATGGAAAAAAATCTCTCTTCCTATATTCTTATTTGACCTTGTGTTAAAAAATCGTATAGGAGCTTATACACATAATCTTGAGATACTTAAATAGTTTCGCTAATGAACTAAATACTTCACTGATTATCAACCATCAATAAGATATCACAGTCTCTCATTCTCACATAGTAAAATCCAACAATAAAATGTGAATCACAACGAAGATAAATTATGGTGTACACTTGACGTATTTTCTCCAAGGAAATATTACGTGGACTGTGCCTAGTTTTCCTTTCCTTTTTTAAATATTTTAGTCCAATTCAAATATTAACAGGAAGTGCAATGAAAGACTTGACCTGGCGCAACCTAAAGTACTGAGTCAGTAGTTCAGTTATACAAAGTTAAGACTGGCATAACAGACTTTGATTTTATATTGTCTTCATAGCAGCAGAGGCGTTGCAACGGTGCATGACGGCCGAGGTATTGTCAGTCTGCTGCTACCGCAGTGTCCTGGATATCACCCCCAGTACGCCCTGATACTGCATAGAAACGAAAAAAGTCTCTCTACAACAGTTCTAAAGAGAATATTTGAGTACCTGTCGTTGCCTGGGTTTGTATTTATTCCAATTCCGTTAGTCCATCTCCCCTTTCCCATTCTCTCTGTCCATACCCACAGCTGTTGTCTCTGCCCAACTCTTATTACCCCTCTCTCTGCCCCTCTCCTCCAGCCCTCCTCCCTCTCACACAATCTCTCCCCTCCTGTCCCTCTCACTGGCCGTCTGTTCTTCCTCACTTTATGTCCATCTGCTCCAGCTCCTTTGTCCATCCCCTTTTTCCTCCCTTTTCATCTCCTGCACCCACACCCCTCTGAGTCATCTCTTCTTACCCCACTACCTGCTCCCCTTATCTCCTCCCTCCCTCTCTCTCTCTCTCTCTCTGTCCACCTTAATCTCCTTCTCTATCTCCTCCACCCCCATCTCTGTCTGTCCATCCTCTCCTCTGTCCTTCCTCTTTCTATCTCCACCTCCTCCCTCTCTCTGTCCATCTCCTCCTCTTCCCTTTCTCTGTCTATTCCCCCTCCCTCTCACTGTGTCATTCTCCTCCTCCCTTATATCTGTGTCAGTCTTCTCCTTCCTCCGGTCTGTCTGTTCAACTCTTTCTATCCTATTATCTCTCCATTTTATCAACCTCATCCTAATAGGGGGATGCTGGTTCTTACTCCACCAGTGTTTCTTTCCAGATCGTAACATGTGTACCACATTTGGTAGAAATCTCCCCAGGGGTTTAGGAGGCGCTTTTTAGCCACGGATTTTCCAAATTACACACGTCACATATATTTAACGTATTTCACGCATATTTACACACATACTGGCTGACAATTATTGAACTATACCAAAAAATGTAAATTAGTTACAAACTATTGCGTGTACACACTTTATTCAACATGTAAACGTAACTACAGATATTCGGACATAGGTTATGACATATTCGATACGCCTGCGATCATTGGCGATGATATGGCGCAGACGAATAGCCAAATTCTGGATGACCCGCTGAAGTGTCGGAATATCGATGCTGTCAATGACCTCCTGAATGGCTGTTTTCAGCTCAGCAATAGTTTTGGGGTTATCGCTGTATACCTTGCCTTTAATATAGCACCACAAAAAGGAGTCGCATGTGCTCAGATCCGGAGAATATGGTGGCCAATCGAGGCCCTTGCCAGTGGCCTGTGGATACCACAAAGCAAGCATGTGGTCCCTAAAGTGCTCCTTCAGGACATCAAACATTCTCTTACTTCGATACGGTCGAGTCCCGGCTTGCATGAACCACATCTTATCGAAATCGAGGTCTCTTTGGATAATATTCTTTCAGTAGTCACCGTGCAATCAAGGAGTATCTCACCGATTATTCCGTCACTGGACATTGCACACCACACAGTCACCCATTAAGGGTGAAGAGACTTCTCGATCGCGATACGTGGATCCTCAGTCCCCCAAATTGTAACACCCCCGGGAGTATAAATGGGAGTGAGGGACCATTTTTAACTGATTGTCGTTCCTGCTTTTCTTGACCGTGCGCCATGTCCACACCACGTACCCGATAATCCCGCGGCGGTCGTACTGTTCTGCTCCACACTGCTGCTGGCCTGCCTGAAATTATCTATCTAAATATGCAAGGAAGCCACTCAACGTGAAGGCACAACACTGTTCTACGTCTGGTATGAACAACTATATTCTGAGACGATAAGAAATAACAGATTGCACTGTTTACACTCTAAGTCGTACATGTTTATTCCAATTGACAGTCTTGATGATTATCTGTCCACAATATCACTTGGACGAGCGTACGCGTATCCAACACGGCGCGGATGATTGTTGATGATGAGAAAGCCGAATAATCGAACGAAAGCTCTTACGCTCGCCACGCATATACAGATTTCTTTTGGTACTAGTCCTCCTTGACACTAATTTTTCAGTTCTCACTTGTACGAGCGTGTGTATAACCGTCGCGGCGTGGCTGATGTTGATAATGCTGAACGCGATGATTGAACGCACGTCCTCACGCTCACTACAAGACACTGGCACTTGACTGCACTCTTTTATGGTAACTAATTTCAACTGATTCACATCATTTCACTCTGGGAGACCGAACACGGAGCGGATGATCGATACAGTACGGCACGACACGCAACGAGAGGATGCACAAATATGTTATCAGCAGCGCTGCACATTTTTAAATTACTTCTTGACGCACTTTCCTCTGAACCATTTGCTTATTTTATCACTTTACTGTAATAGCACTTGTAGGAACACTTCAACTTCCATACTAACAATGCCTCTCACATGCAGAGCTACACAAAACACAACAGTTCCGTGTCCGGTGCTCGACTCGACAGACGCGGCTGCCCACAAAGATACTCCGCAACCAAGCCGGCGATATGACAGTACGCTTACAAAATGCAAATTATGCTTATTGTGGAACCCATCCAAATGGAAGTGGACTTCGTCGCTAAAGCAACCATATTCACACCAAATTCTATTCGTCAGTTCAGTGGAAAACAGTGTTTGTGAAACACAACAGCGTTTCCATGGCCCTGGGGCTTAATGGCAGATGGGTTTGAATTTTGTATGGGAAGAAATGCAGATCTTCAACAACAATTTGTCGCAGTCTCTCCCAGTTGATTCTCACCTATTGTACAGCTCGTCTGATCGATTTCGTGGGGCAGCTTTGAAGCACAGCGCATGTCTTCTCGATATTTCAGGCGTTTTCACCCTTTTTGACGAACGACAGTGCCAACACTTTCATCACAAACACTACCAGTTCTCTCAAACTTGCGAATCATATTGTTGATTGTTAGCACACTTGGACCGGTTGTCTTCAGCTTGAACTCGGTCGCAAACTTCCTTTGAACCGCAGTTGGGCTGTTATTTCTCGCGTAGTAGGCCTTCAAAAGCGCTATAAACTCAGGCACGCTGTACCGTGACATTTTCACGTGCAAATGCAAGACAACAACAAGGCGCGTGCGCATGCGCATATTGATTCCCACCATTCCCCGCGGCAAACCGTGCAGTTCGAACGTCCTAACGCAAACCGATCAGAAGTTATGACCATTTTATTTCATATAGTTCAATAACTGTCATCCTGCATTTCACCTGTATTCTTAGCGAATAATGTCCTGCGGTTTCGATTTCACACAATTCAATCTATACCGCGTCGTATCTCCTGAACGAGGCGTCGTACAATGATATAATATTCCAGGTACATTCAGTGGTATATGTGAACATTGTCTGCAAAATGCACCGTGAAAAGACTTACAAGGGAACCTCCCCATCGCACCCACCTCAGATTTAGTTATAAGTTGGCACAATGGATAGGCCTTGAAAAACTGAACACAGATCAACTGAGAAAACAGAAAGAAGTTGTGTCGAACTGTAAAAAAATAAGCAAAATATATAAAAACTGTGTAGTTTTTGGGAAGATATGCAAAATCAAGGAGACTGAGAACGCGGGGAGCGCTGTGGTCTCGTGGTAACGTGAGCAGCTGCGGAACGAAAGGTCCTTGGTTCAAATCTTCCATCGTGTGAAAAGTTTAATTTTTTATTTTCAGTTTATGTGACAAACTCTTATGTTTTCATCACTTTTTTGGGAGTGATTATCGCATCCACAAGAAAACCTAAATCGGGCAAGGTAGAAGAC
Organism: Schistocerca nitens; assembly: GCF_023898315.1. Classification (NCBI taxonomy): domain Eukaryota; kingdom Metazoa; phylum Arthropoda; class Insecta; order Orthoptera; family Acrididae; genus Schistocerca; species Schistocerca nitens. The sequence goes on along the minus strand of NC_064615.1, from coordinate 148,243,974 downwards.
TCTTTTTACCCATTCGCCAAGTGTACAAGTTAGGTGGGTCGACAACATATTCCTCTCATGTGACGCACATGCCGTCACCAGTGTCGTATAGAATATATCAGATCTGTTTTCCTGTGGAGGAATCGGTTGACCTATGACCTTGCGATCAAATGTTTTCGGTTCCCATTGGAGAGGCACGTCCTTTCGTCTACTAATCGCACGGATTTGCGATGCGGTCGCAAAACACAGACACTAAACTTATTACAGTGAACAGAGACGTCAATGAACGAACGGAGAGATAATAACTATGCAAAAATAAAGAAAGTAAAATTTTCACTCGAGGGAAGACTTGAACCAAAGACCTCTCGTCCTGCAGCTGCTCATGCTACCACGGGACCACGGCGCTCCTGAGCCCACATTTTCCATGATGTTGCATATGTGGCCCATGGACTACTCAGTTTGTATATTTTGCTTATTTTTTTACAGTTCCACACAACTTCTTCCTCTTTTCTCAATTGATCTGTGTTCAGTTTTTCAAGGCCTATCCACTGTGCCAACTTATAACTAAATCTGAGGTGGGTGCGATGGGGAGGTTCCCTTGTTAGTAGTAAATACGATAACAAATTAAAACTTTGTGCTTGATGCAGCAGTTTTGTTGCATGAACCGCGAAAATGGAGTAAGCAATAATTTCCTTTCGTTTCACTATTTTTGGGGGTTATCAGCCAGAAAAACTCACATTGGGGTTTTAAATTACGTATAAAGTTCCTTGCCCGTCACTAAGTGCCCTAATTCTCAAATACTGGATGTGTAAAGTCTGTGAATTTGCGCGTCGTGAGATAAAATACTTTTTCACCCGCTCCTACTCCCCTTGCCCTTTCATAGGTAAATGGTTCTTCAAAACACAGCGATTCTCTCCAGCCAGTAAATGATGTATTACCAAGTTTTCTTGAAATCGGACCATTGGTTTAGGAAGAGATGTGGAACAAACATACATATAAACGAACATACAGTTCTATAATATGTATGGATTATCACAAGGTGAACCCATACTTGTGACTTCTCCTGCCTCTGTCATTTATAAGAGGAGTAAAATTAGCAGACTGATGGTCGGCGAAAGCGAACCATTTCAATTTTCATCGGCTTATCTACATGCCGCATGCACTTTCGTATTCCTAGTCACACCACTGCCGTTTGGGGGATATTGATCCCAGTTGTTGAAATTCACTTATAAGGAAGGACATTACCTCGACAGCTAAACAGTGCTCCCAAATGCGATTTACGGAAAAAGTAAGTGAATTTACTTATCGTGCATTCTCTTCGACTAAGCTGGGAGATGGAGTACGAAATAAGTAAACCTTGGTGTCATTAGTCTTATAATCTTGCAAGGCGGTATAAGTTCCAATATTGTCAAACAACCTCTGTCAGATGAGTTTCGCTCCTGTCATTAATCTAAACTGAGTAAAATTGATTTAAGCAGTGGGGAACTAAATTTGTTGCATAAAGGACGGAAGTACAACGTGCTTCCTAGAATTGGTAGTAAATTAGTCAAAAGTACTGTTGCAGAAGTAAATCCAATTTGCGAAATTAAATAAAAGTCAACAAGCAGACACCGCCATTAGTCTAAACAGGGCAACAGGGAAAGTTATCAAAAGTAATCGAGTTCCTACAGGTCTTAATTCTACAGTAAAGCGATGAGAAACGCCACTTCCTTCTTGTGCGATGGTGAGCTATCTCTGATTTCTTTGCCTTGTCTGTTGATGGCAGCCAAACCACATGAGTAAATATTTGCGTTCTTGGGTAAATTTTAATTATTCTCGACGAACAGCTGGTATACGCTCGGTACGTGTGGCTCACAGGTCCTTAACAATAACAATTTTTCTGGACAAATTGTCATGCCTCTCAGTATGGGAAAACAGTACGTCAAATTTTCTCGCTATTTTAAGCCAGATAAAGTTAATAATCGCGGTAGTAACCCTCTGATATAATCAGTTTATTCTAAATGCCGAGAGAATATTCTAGCATCTGCAACGTTCACGCCGTCTCTCTTACAGCATACCGACAGTCAAATCTCTCTTAGACTTGCGAAGAACATCATGAAGCATTACTTCACTCCCTTTTGTATTACGGTTTTGAGAATTATTGCCAACAACAGTACAACCGACATGGCGCTCAGGCGTCCGCAAGGAGGCAGCGGGGGGGCAGAGGAGGCATTGTTCCCTCCTGGAATTTGGAGTAAAGAATATTGATTCGTTACAGAACTCTCGAACATTTGAAGAAATTCACTGTGATTCTATTAAACTACAAATTGTGATTTGCACTTGCTATATGGCATGGGTTTGTTTCAATGTTAAGCAATATACGACAAATCACACGGTCTTCTTGGCACGGAGGCGTTTCGGCACTGGCGTGTAGTAAAGAAGGAAGCGAACCTTGGCTGGTCGTGCCGAAATACAGCCGTCAATCTTTTCGCTGCCACTTTCTCCCATAGCCCTTATTGAGCTGCAGAGAGATGCAGTTCCAGTACACCGGCTCACAGCATGAAAGAAACATGGCTGCCGTTCTATGTCCGACGAGTGATGTTGACTCACTGTATTGTTATTCGAATGGCTGGCTGTTCAAATTCCAGTCTGGCCTTCTACACTACTGGCCATTAAAATTGCTACACCTAGAAGCAATGCAGATAATAAACGGGTATTCATTGGACAAATATATTATTCCAGAACTGACATGTGATTACATTTACACGCAATTTGGGTGCAGAGATCCTGAGAAATCAGAACCCGGAACAACCACCTCTGGCCGTAATAACGGCCTTGATACGCCTGGGCATTGAGTCAAACAGAGCTTGGATGGCGTGTACAGGTACAGCGGCCCATGCAGCCTCAACACGATACCACAGTTCATCAAGAGTAGTGACTGGCGTATTGCGACAGTTGCTCGGCCACCATTGACCGACGGTTTCAATTGGTGAGAGATCTGGAGAATGTGCTGGCCAGGGCAGCAGTCGAACTTTTTCTGTATCCAGAAAGGCCCGTACAGGACCTGCAACAAGCGGTCGTGCATTATCCTGCTGAAATGTAGGGTTTCGCAGGGATCGAATGAAGGGTAGAGACACGGGTCTCAATACATTTGAAATGTAACGTCCACTGTTCAAAGTGCCGTTAATGCGAACAAGGGGTGACCGAGACGTGTAACCAATGGTATCCCATACCATCACGCCGGGTGATACGCCAGCATGGCGATGACAAATACACGCTTCCAATGTGCGTTCACTGCGATGTCGCCTAACACGGATGCGACCATCATGATGCTGTAAACAGAACCCGGATTCATCCGAAAAAATGACGTTTTGCCATTCGTGTACCCAGGCTGATCATTCAGTACACCATCGCAGGCGCTCCTGTCTGTGATGCAGTGTCAAGGGTAACCGCAGCCATGGTCTCCGAGCTGATAGTCCATGCTGCTGCAAACGTCGTCGAATTGTTCGTGCAGATGGTTGTTGTCTTGTAAACGTCTCCATCTGTTGACTCAGCGATCGAGGCGTGGCTGCACGATCCGTTACAGCCATGCGGATAAGATGCCTGTCATCTCGACTGCCAGTGATACGAGGCCGTTGGGCTCCAGCACGGCGTTCCGTATTACCCTCCTGAACCCACCGATTCCGTATTCTGCTAACAGTCATTGGATCTCGGCCAACGCGAGCTGAAATTTCGCGATACGATAAACCGCAATCGCGATAGGCTACAATCTGGCCTTTATCAAAGGCGGAAACGTGATAGTACGCATTTCGCATCTTTACACGAGCATCACAACTACGTTTCACCAGGCAACGCTGGTAACTGCTATTGGTGTATGAGAAATCGATGGAAACTTTCCTCATGTCAGCACGCTGTAGGTGTCGCCACCGGCGCCAATCTTGTGTGAAAGCTCTGAAAAGCTACTAATTTGCGTATCACAGTATCTTCTTCCTGTCGGTTAAATTTCGCGTCTGTAGCACTTCCTCTTCGTGGTGTAGCAATTTTAATGGCCATTAGTGTATATTTGGATTTTTCCTGTGACAGTGCATTGCCCATTTTCTTTTCCGTACTTTTCCAATCCGAGCTTACTCTCCATCTGTAATGATTTCCTTGTCGATGTAATGCTAAGTTTAATCTAACAGCAAACCTGCTGTGCACTGCCTGATTTACGACACTCTATCTCCTACACAACTAAATCATACCGATTACGTAAAAAAGAATGAGAAACATGTTAAATTTCGAGGCCGAGAAGACGTCATCTACAGGATACCTCGCCTTCTCAAACTATACAGGGTTAAACATAGCGCTAGGTGTAGCTAAACAGGTACGATTTCTGCTGTCCTTTAGACCTGGCTGTGCAAAAACATGTCACAATGGGGAGTTGACGATCACCTTGGTTCGGTCCTAGGCTGTGGAGAGTCGGTTCTGCTGGATGACTTGATGCTTATTTTGGGAGTGACCTGGTTTGTAGGGTTCTTGTGTGCAGATTTGGGTACTGGTGGTGGGATGTGGCAGGGATGCAGCCCAATGGCACCTCAGACAAACAGCATAATTAGAACTCATGTCATCACATAATTCTGAAGGTTTCTGTGAGGGGGAAGACTTGTCTAATGGCGAGATAGAAGAAGAAACAGGAGTCAATATAGAAGAGGTAGAAGATCCCGTAATAGAATCCGTATTTAAAAGAGCTTTAGAATACTTAATACCGAATAAGACAGAAGGAATAAGCAACAGTCCGTCAGAATGTTTAAAGTCATCAGAGTAATCGGCAAGTAAACGGCAAGTAAACGAGTATTCACGTTGATGTCTAGAAACTACGAGTCTGGCGATATGACTTTAGGATAAACGTCATCCACACAATTTCGTAGATTGCAAGACGCGATACGTGCGACAATTATCGCACAATCAGCTTAATAGTTCATGCATCCGAGTTGCTGACAAGAACGACGTATAGAAGAATGCAAAAGAAACTTGAGGATGTGTTACACGACGATGAGTTTGAGTTTATGAAGGGTAAAGACAGCAGTGAGACAGTTTTGACGTTGCGGTTAATAATGGCAGCAAGACTAAAGAAAAATCTTGACACGTTCACAGGATTTGTCGAAGTGTAAAAAACGTTCGACACTGTAAAATGGTGCAAGATGTTTGAAATTCTGGGAAAAAGAGGGGTGCACAATAAGGAAAGACGGCTGATATACAATATGTAAAAGAGCCAAGAGGGCACAATAAGAGTGGAAGACTAAGAACGATGTACTCGTATTAAAAAGAGTGTAAGACAGGAGTATATTCTCTCACCCCTAATGTTCAATCTGCACATACGGTGATACAAGAAAGGTTCAAGAGCGGAATTAAAATTCAAGCTGCCAGGGTACCAATGATAACATTAGCTAGTGGCATTGTTATCCTCAGTGAATGTGCAGAAGAATGACAGTCAATGCAATCAACAGTCTAAGGCGCACAGAATACGGAGTGAGTGCAAACCAGAGCAAGACAAAATTAATGACAATTAGCAAAAATGAGAACAGTGAGAACTTAACATCAGGATTGGTGATCGAGTTTAGGTTAAGGAATTCTGCTACCTATGCAGCAAAGTAACCCATAATGGACGGAGCAAGGAGGACATAAAAAGCAGACTAGCAGTGGCAAGTAGGACATTCCTGACCAAGAGAAGTCTGCTAATATGAAACTTAGTTCTTAATTTGAAGAAGAAATTTCTGTGAATGTCCGTTTGGAGCAAGTGTTGTGGGGTAGTGAAATATGAACTGTGGGATAACGGGAACAGAAGACAATCGAAACATTTCTGGCGCCATACATCGCCCCAGCATCATGATAGGCACTGCATTGCTGATACACAAGCTATTTAGGCGGGTTGTCAGCTGGTTTGTTATGCCAATGGGCAGCTTCTGGGCACGTTCGGAAGAACAAATCCGTGGGCTATCGGTATAGTAACTGCCTAGCTTGTTCTGCAAGAGCCACTTTTTTCTACTGCGTCGCCATGATTGTAGTGCTTGTCCTCGCACGTCTCACAATGTATTAGCAACCGTGTTGCTGAAACCGGCACGGCCACACCCCGATGCCCGCCGGCTGAAAATGGTTTCTGAAATTGCAGTGTCTGAGCTTCTAGTATATGCAGTAAATCTCCAAAAATAGTGGTAGCCATACAGGAGGTTGGTTTGCTTGTCGTGAGTTGCACATCGTCTATATAATCCAAAAAATCAGCTTTATTTTGATTCAGTTATGCGGTCAATATTAAAAAACAGATGACACGAACATATCTACGTATATAAATAATTGAAGTCATCTGCTCGCTTTCTTTTGTAGTTTCGGGCTGATCTCAGGAGCTACTGTAGAAATTTTGATACATTTTTATTAATAGAGATTGAATTATACAGTACTTAAATATTTCGTAGCAAATTGGCGAAACTATGAAGAAGTAGCCAACTACCACTGTAAAAACGATGTCACTGCAATCTAGTTGTAAATGGCAGAACTCCTTGGACTCACACCCCTGCGCATTGTGCCTAGTCCTTTCACGTACTGCGCAGTCTTTGGGGCAGAGTGTGCACGCACCGTAACATATTGAGAGATTATATATTTGTACACTATCAAGCTATACAGGAGACTGGTAAACGAGTCTCCAGTGGCCAGAAAGAGATGTAGGTCTCTTAAATATCAGGAAGATGCTTCTTCAGTGGGATTCAGAAATTTCTTGTGAATGAAGATTTCGAAATACTTCATCAGATGTTTGAGGGGCACATCACAAAATATGACGACAGTTTTATTCTGTCAAGTTCTGCTTCCATCAGTTTATCAATCACAATTTGCACTCCTAATTTACCGCAAATTCTTCGAGCAATGGGCAGCGAGTTACTCAGCTCTGAAGTATCGTAATAACTATGACCAATAATACAGATATAACATTCTCATCACCAAGCCGTGATGTGAGAATTACGGTTTGAAAGAATCAAATATTTTTAATCAGTAATTTACCTGCAGTCATTTGAGAACAAGCGTGCAATGAAAAAAATATTTGAATCCTTATGAATCTTTAATATGTGGTGTTTCTTTTTTATGCTACAAGTACTGCGTTTTCCGTAAAACTGCTTCATCACATTAACCAACTTTGCTTTGTTTACTTATAGTATGTCCTTTCAGCACTGCAGCAGATGACTCAACTTCCAGCTTTCAGATTTCCTCAATCAAACCTACGTGTGGACACTATTCTTTGCATGGCACGAGGAAGGAGTCTTCCATAAAGAGCCCTCGACAAGGAACTGCAGCTGGGAGTCTCAACAATGAACGAGAGTGCAAGCTAAGCTTTGCAATAAGAGTAGGAATGCTGAAAGACGAGCTATATATGTACATCATGCATGTCCATGCTTATAATTTTCTCTTATGTGTGTCACCGGAATTAGTCTCCGATACATACTGAATCACTCACATAAACATGCACACATGATACGCATACAATATGTTATAAATATATTATGGCTGTAAACACATTGCTTATATTACGATGTGCTCCAGTCATTGCTGTGAGACAGCACTCCAAACGCCAATTCGATATCTCACACATAAAATTTATATTCCGAAGAAATGTTCGTGGCGTGTGCCGGTTACATCGCTTAGGTTACATGAATGTGATAATATTTACTTCAAGCTTTTCTCTTAACTTTATTCATAACTGTAGGCAGTGGGCTGCAGACAAATACACTACAGCAGACAAGTTGTCCAGCCCTAGGTACTTCATGCTGGCCATGCAAATCCAAGCTAGGTCGCTAGTATTTGAATAAATCCACTTACATGATCGGACATGAAGTTTTGGAAGCAAGTTGAGTTACAGATTCCATCGTAATTCCTGTTTCTCCACTTCGTTTTAATCAAGGGCATTTTTACTCAGTCAGTCTAATTTCTTTCCCTGTTGGAATTTTCAGTGGCAAGCTAACATTGCAGACGAATGATGAAATTTTCTTTAGTGAATATGGTCTCCTACATGTCCCATTGGATTTAGTCGTAACATAAAGATGTCATTTCAAAACTTTAAATCAAAAATCTAGTATACGTATTCACTATTACTAGTACGCACATATCTACTTTGCATATGCTGATAAAATATTCTTACGATTTACTTAACAAAGTAACGCATCTTTCAAAAAATATGCGGAGCGCAAACTACAAATCCCTTAAGGGGCTCCGGAACGCCCTATACTTGCAATGTTAAAATAACGCTTATAAATTACATCTTTCCTCACAAAGTATTTGAGGTAGGAAGTTGAACTTTTTACAGATTATTTAGTGGAATACGGGCTACAACTTAACATAGGGATTTTACAAAATTTTAGTTCAGTTATTAAAGATGATTTTTTTTTCAATTGTAATGAAAATTCACAACATTTTTTTGCAATTTTTTATTTATATATTCAAAAATATACAGTTTTTTGGAAAAAGGCTGTGTTAAATTATGCAGAAGGTACTGTGTAACATTTACTGAAAGTTTGAAACAAATATGTTTGGAAAATCCTTAGAAAACATGTAATTAGTATGAGAAAGTAAAAGTTTTGGGAATCGAGCGACAAAGATTGGATTAACTTTTTAGTGCATTCCAGGTCCATAGGATGGATTATCTTCATCCTCTGCAAACTCCTCCTCCAGCTTCCTCTTGTTCCTCCTCCTGTTTACTCTTGCTCGTATTTCTAGACTCTTTACAGCCCTGTCTGCAGCCCGAAGGCGTTCCTTGTCTAAAGCAAGCATCGCTCGTTGTTGTGTTCGTAGATTTTGCTACCATTTTCTTCAGTTGCAGTTACTGCAACACTGTTCCAAAAGGTGGTCATGTATGAACACTTATCACATTTCAGTTGTATTTCACTAGCAAGTCCTACGTGCTTTATTATGGAGAGTTCCAGACCAACTTCACTACAATGAATACATCTTACACAGTTTGAAAAAATTCCTTTGAGAACCGACATATCAAATATTTCATTCACATCCGATTCGCCCATAATACATTCATAGTTTTCACTCATTGAACCAAGCTTCTTCTGTGAAGTATTTTCTTTCCCACTCTGCTATGGGCAGGTGTACTTGAGAGGTTAGGTTCACTCACTTGGTTATCGTCTTTATTGTTTACAGTAATAACACATACCTTTGGCTTTCCAACATTTCTCCTTTTCTTAAAAGCCTTCAGAGGATTTCTAATAACTTTACTTTTACTCATTATTATACTTCAACAAAACAGAGACTCAAGAAACAGAATTAATTACGAATATTTTCGAGATAACGACAGAGTAAATAAACATGAAACAATCGACAATCACACCAGCGATATATATTGAACCATCACAGGTTAGCCACAACACATACTTTATCTCACATCACTAAAATGTACCTGATGAACACGGACGTTAATAATAACATCATTTGACAGCAGTTTAACAGCGCCACAGTGGGTCACGCCCATGTAGAACACATTTCAAAAAAAATTTAAAAATAGTTGTAGTCTTCGGAATTGAATAAATTATATATCTATTAAAAGGTAATAGTCTGCAGATTCAGAAAACGCAAAAAAGTAAAAATTGAACTTTTCATGATTTTGAGCCTTTCCGGAACCCCTTAAGACAAAATAATGTCGTACCACATATTTTTTTTTTTTTTTTTTTTTTGCATAGGACATGTCCTCAGAGTCACAGAATGAGTTTATATGAAAAATGAAAATGTTATAATGTTGTTCCCTCGCGAATAGATCTCTGAGGACAACCCTGGATAACCTGGCGTGGTTTGCACACCTTCATAAAAATTTACTTATGTATCAGTCAATGAACGAAAGTAACAAAGCAAACACGATAACAGTCGCGGAATAACACAGCCTCCAACACAGAAGCATCCGCGCCAAGAGCTTGGTTCAAATGGCTCTGAGCACTATGGGACTCAACATCTTAGGTCATAAGTCCCCTAGAACTTAGAACTACTTAAACCTAACTAACCTAAGGACATCACACACACCCATGCCCGAGGCAGGATTCGAACCTGCGACCGCAGCAGTCCCGCGGTTCCGGACTGCAGCGCCAGAACCGCTAGACCACCGCGGCCGGCGCCAAGAGCTCCTTGTGACATTACGGCCCCAATGAAGCCACGTTATAAACTTTGGCAACGGACGCGGCCGAGAGAGCGAAGTTTGTTATGCTCTGTGTGACAGTTGTCGGGGCACAAGCTCACATCTGACAGATAAGAGAGGGAGGTAGCAAGCCACGTGGTGGCTGAGCATGGCTGCCCACAGCGGCAACCGCTTTGAGGTTCGTCCTCTAGATGTCGGCACTCTTTGAGCTGTGCTGTTAGAGCGGACACCACGCATGAGAAATTCTGATGATAGCAGACTTCTAACTCACGCTGAAAGCACGTGGCCGGTATGTACAGCGTTCGAAAGCTGTTGGGGAGAAAAATGGAGGAGAGGATCGGCAGGAGAGACTAAAGGATATGTTCTAGTAAAATGTGAAGCCAGTAAGATACTGGAACGCCATTACCATAGAAATAAGGGGAAGATTATACAGAGTGCGCACTCGGTGCGATGAATAGTTTTTAAGCTATTCTATGTTAAATAACTTATAAACTGTATAAATTTTAAAAAATTGTATTTCGGTGACAAATACACAGATGTTCACAAGCAAAATATCAGTGGATATGTCTTGCAGAGACCTATCAAGGAATTAAAATTGAAAAAACATTTTGTCTATGGAGTGCGTGATTGATTATTTAGTAAAAAATTTTTGTTTATTTATAGATACGCAATCACATGTTTATGACACAGTCATAACCGGTTTCGCGCATACAATGACTATCTTCAGATTCTAAAGATAGCATACACTGAACACAGGTTTGACAATGCATGAACCTGTGTTCAGTGTATGCTGCCTTTAGAATCTGAAGATGGTCACTGTATTGCCGAAACCGGTTATGACTGTGTCATAAACATGTGATTGCGTCTATAAATAAACAAAAACTTTTTACAATTAAATTCGAACTGAAATAAAAATTAACATATCTGAGTTGTGGGCTGGGCCGGCCGCTGGTGGCCGAGCGGTTCTGGCGCTACAGTCTGGAACCGCGCGACCGCTACGGTCGCAGGTTCGAATCCTGCCTCGGGCATGGATGTGTGTGTTGTCCTTAGGTTAGTTAGGTTTAAGTAGTTCTAAGTTCTAGGGGACTTATGACCTCAGCAGTTGAGTCCCAT